>NC_133532.1:86773405-88004655 GCF_048544455.1 Silene latifolia | reverse complement strand
CCTGCCGACATGCTCTCTGAAATTTTCGCTCAATCTCGGATGAACACCAAGGCGTGGTTCTACAATCTGGACCTTAAGAACTTCCCCACTTTCGAAGATATTACGGTGGAGTTCGCAAGCACTATCTTGATAATGTCGAGATTCAAACCAACATAAGAACATTGGAGGTGATGACACGGAAAGAAAAAGAAGGCTTTACTGAATTCCTTGCAAGATGGCGCGCTGAAAGCGTGAAATTAGCCAAGAAGCCTGACGAAGTTGAAATGGTAGATAAGTTCGTAAAGAATCTACGACCTATTTACCGCAATGCTCTGAAATACCAGAATTTTGGTTCTTTCAAAGAATTGATAAGAATCGGGATAAAGGTAGAGGACGATGTCCGAATGGCTGAAGCTGAGAAGCCAAAAGGATACCAAGGGGCCTCGTCATCTAAAGCAAAAGCACCAGCAGCAGCCCACTTTGTTGAAACTGTCAATCTCTTAGATGGACAGTCAAAAAGGCCTCCGCCCCAAGCTCCGAAGGTGTTCACCGATATCGGGTGCACTTACGCCTACGCTCTCCAAAGGCTCATGGCCCAAGGAAAGTTGAAGCCCATTGGTCCAACTCCGGATCCACCTGCTGAACAACAAGGCAAATGGTACAAACCAAATGCCTACTGTGCCTTTCATCAAGGGAAGGGACACGATACTGAAAGGTGCTTTAGACTAAAGCACGAAATTCAAGATATGATTGAGAACAGAACGCTCCCAATCCCGGCCATAAAGCCCAACAACGTCACCAATCCATTTGGCGACCACGCTAACTTTGTCTCTACCGAAGATAGTGTCGATTATTCCCATCTTATCCGCCCATGTCACTTGAAAGGGGTGTTTATCGGGAAAATATTTGTGGATTGCTCTGAATTCTTGCCAAACCCAAAGAATGAAATTCAAGTCGGGAGTCTCGCTCTAGAATGTACTCCTCTCGTTAACGAAGTTAATAAAAGACAATTCGATTCACCAACTTTCATCACTGGCGTAGATCCTCAGAGGACTACCTCGGGATGGAGGCCGGCCATCAAAGGGATCAAGGACAAGAGTGAGCATCTAAGGTGACAATTTGAACAAGAGAAAGCTCAAGACCAGATTTGAAAATTATGAGTCGGGATCTGTTTTCTTATCTTAGTCGAGTCGAGTCTAGGACTTTCTTTTCTTGAAGTTGAGTCGTTTATTCCACGATGACCTAGGGTGTGTCCTAGGAATCGTTCCTTCGAGTCTGTTAAGCTTTTGCCATTCCAATAAAAGGTTGCAGTTTCGTTTCCCAATTTGTCTTGTTTACAATCCTCAATCATTCCGGAAACATGATAAAATGCACAACACACTCAAAGGCATCCCTGGGGTAGAAATATGTCTCGTTTCAAAATGTAAGGTACAATAGGATCCCGTATTTGATTCCTTTACCTATTCCATGTCTGGTGGTAGAAAACCTCCATCTGAACCAATGTTTGTGACAAGCTTTTAGATGATTCTATGACAAACCCGGACTAGCTCCTTGTTTCCCCTATCGATGATGGAAGGCAAGCCTTTTCCCCAACAAAATCATCCCATCTCGAAGAGAGAAGATATCAACCCGTTCTAACAAGGAATTGTTAGTTCCTACCCAAATTAGTTGGCAAAGCCCAGTTTTCAAGGTGTATCCATTTATGACTAAGAGAATGAATAGAAGATCATTTTCAAAATGAGAAAAATTGGAAAAATGAAAAAAAATGAAAAAAAAGAAAAATGAAAAAAAGATGAAAGAAAAAGAAAAAGAAAAAGAAAAAAAAGATGTTGAAGTTATTGTAGAATGCTTTTGGTTGAATGTCGAAGTTACGGAAGCCAGAATTCAAGTCAAGTACCCATAGTTGAGGTTCAATGGGCAAAGCCCAAAAGCGTAAGTAGTGACCTTTTTACCCTCTAAGTCCTTCCTGAGACGGTTACAAGGGGATAGTCAGGAATTTTGAGAATCATTCCGCTTGTGCTGTTACACCCAGCCTTTAGGGTCCAGACATGGAAATTTGAACCCACATCATTTTTCAACCCATTTGCACTCGTGGTTCATCAAACCCGAGACACCCATTCCAACCACATCAGCAACCATAGCCCTTGGCCTTAGCACCACAAAACAAACCTTCAAAATGATGGTTAACCATTCCAACTTGTTATTACCAAGCTCCACATCCCAAAAGATCCAAGCCTTTTACACCTAACCCCAAACACGGGATTTAACGGTACTTTACAGGCTAGAATGGGATATGACATGATACCTTAGGTGAAACCTTCGAGTGTGTACACACAATCAAAATGCCATGTTTATGCACCATGATCGAACTACGTCGGATTTGATTTCGCTCCACGCGAATACGTAGGCAGTCCTTCGGAATAAGGGATTCAATCCACCCATCATCCAAGTTGTCATCTTGTCAGTTTCTTACGGGTCTTAATCAAGTCCAACTGAAGCCACCTTTGTTTGAGTCGGTCTTAGCACTCGATGTAGGCTAGGATGAGGATATAGGTTCGGATGAATAGTATCGAGTCTCAGAATGAGCTTTATCTAATGGTTTAGGCAAAGATGCTGAGTCACATAGATGTGGGTTTGTGTGGGGAACAGAAAATATAAAAAACCCGCTGAAAAGAAAGAAGGCGTGGAAGAAAAAAATAGTAAAAGCCCGCTGAAAAGAAAGAAGACGGTGGCAAGAAATGATGAAACTCGCTGAAAAGAAAGGAGGCGAGAAGAAGAGTGACCGAATGTTCCCAACAAGAGTGATGTATGATGTCTAACTGTTCTCATAAAATCAGTCCGTGTTTAGTGTCTAGGCGAAGCTAACGTTGTTGCTCTGTGAGTTTATTCCACCCTGTCAATGCCAAGTGATCTTGATTCCCATGTGCCCTCGGGAGCACGACCATGCCATACGATATCTCCGTCCCAAGTCGACGACCTTGTGATTCCCATTTGTCGTCTTTTGGCACCAGAATGGCCAATTTACATTTCTACCCCCAGCAAGTCAATAACTGAATTAAAACCCGTGCACACTTAGGGTTTTATTTTCCTTTTTTGTTTTACGGTAGCGGGCTACGCCCACATTATTTACGGGTCATACGGAGTGTCTGAGTCGTGTTTCATGCTCACCCATCAAGGTTCGATTTCAAAAATTTCAAAATGCCGAAAATTTCAAAATTTCAAAATTTCAAAAAACTACCTTTTGCGAATTGTGGATAGATGATCCAAGTAATAGAATCTTTACGGGTCGATGGCCCAATCATTCAAAATTTCAAATTAAAACTTCGGGTCGATGGCCCAATCAGTCAAAATTTTCAAATTCAATGTTCGGGTCGATGACCCAATCTTTCAAATAATCCAATTCTAAGATCGATGATCCAAATGTGCTTATGTGATGATTATTGCTAGTACATTTTCTATGTTTCAAATACAATAGGATATGCTTCAACTGGGGCTCTAAAGTCTTCGACTTTAGAGCCATTAGAATCGGGGCTCTGAGGCGCGTTGGCTTCGAGACCATTATCAAGATGAAATGGATGACATCCACTCGTAATTGAGTTCAATACAAGAGTATGAAATGGAAGAATTACGTAGCCGAAAGCAAATGATGAAAGCGGCGGCAACCTCCTTGGAAAGTCCCGTCCCATTCGGACAAGTGCCGTGAGATGATAAATTTTGGGCAAAAGTCGCGAGATGATGAATTTTGGACAAACGCCACAGATGATAAACTTTGGGCATGTGTCGTGATGGTGGCCGAACTACGACGCGGGTTTGATTCCGTCAGAAACGGATACGTAGGCGCCTAAGGATAAGGCTCAATCCACCATATATGCAATTTATGGGTCGACGACCAATGATTATAATTTGACGCAACAGAAGTAAAAGTCAATCCCCAGCGAAGTTTCAGGTATGATCTCTTCTTATGGCTGGCGAGCTTATATACGCAAGTCTAATGCACTATAAACGACCCGAAGAATCCTCAGGTTGAGAGGGACTGGGTATACTTTGACTTTCGCCTTGTCCAAGCCTCGGTCAAAGTGGGGCTCGAGATACCCATATCCGTCGATATTGGAATTTATAGAGAACCCGACAAACACCCGATGATGATAGGACACATGTATTCTTTAGTTGTCATTGTCATTATTTGGGTTCGTTTTACGATGTAGAATGAGCGTTGTCGACGGAGTATTTTATTAATTTAAATGATATTTAAATTAAAGTTTTTTTAGGTGAATTCAATTTATTTTATTTTATTTTGAATTTATTTTCTCAAGTTTATTTTATTGAAAATAAAATAAATATTTGATTTGAAAAATCATTTTATGAGTGTTTTTGATTTGAAAAGTCATTTATTTTAATATGTTAATCGATTTGAAAAATCGATTTAAAAATCGAAAAAACTCGTTTTAAACACGCGTTTTGGAGCTCGATTATAGCTCGGTTTTTGAGCCCGTTTTCTTTACGAGTTGGCACGAATCTGGAGTACACTAACCAACCTAGGCTTCTACCCATCCAACCCCAGTTCGAACCCCCTTATCCACATCCCAAATCTCGTCCCAAGCCCCCCAACATAGCCCAACTCCTTCCCAACCCGTGTTCAACATAGCCCGTTTGTTTTGCTCCAAACTTGGTCCAAACCCGCAACCCATCACCACCAACCCGTACTCCACACTACCCACAATTCCCACGTCCAAACCCACCATGAACTTCGGTTTTAGCACGCATCTCGAGGTAACACCGTCTTTATGTATCGCCTTCTTGAGTGACACCGTCTTCAAGGAACTCCGAAATAAATAAATTACATAACAAATTACATAATTTCCTATTATACATTTGTAATTAAAATAAAATAAATCTATTAAATTACAAAACGGTGATACGAGATCACAATAAATTACAACCGAATCGATATTCCATACATTTCGGGTAATACCAATTAAAAACTAAGGTCATACTAAGTAAAAATTACATAATTCAAAAATTACATAAAATAAAATTATGACAATCATAAATAAAATGCAGCATTATAATATGTATGAACATGCCCAATTTTATGCTAAATCGCCTTTAAGGAGCCAATATCGTATATTAAACGGTTTTTACGGATTTGCGTGATTTAACCTTTTAAAATCACAATGAATTACATAAAATCATATTTACGCACAAGTTAATTACCCTAACCAACTTAGGACTCAAAATTAGTCTCCACTAACTATTTGACTATAATTAACTTATATTTCTTAAAATTGTTCATTAATGGACCCAAAATTACAATAAAATGCTATAAACTCCAAATAAATCATAAATATTTCAAATAAATTTGAAATTTGAAATTTAAACTCATGAACATTCTGGAAAAATACCATGACACTCATAATGTTCAAAAACTTAGGTTACAAATTTCGAAATTTATCGGGAAAAACAATGTTGCGGTTTATCGGATTAATCAAATATAATCATAAAAACATGAGAAAAATTATATTTATCAACTTTTCAATTTTAGATCTGAAATAGGTAATAAAATGCAACATGTGACGTTTTTCCTTAGTCATGAAGTATGTTTTAGCAATTATTCACTAATTAAAGTCACTATTTATGCTATTTTTCATCAAAAATTCATAAATCATGCATAATGACTTAATAATAGCCTATTATTTTACACACATCTTATAAAATTGCATGTGACAACATACTAAATTTATATGACCAGATTCGAAATTTATCTCATATTAACCTTTTTTTCATTTAAATTCAATTTTTATCATGAAAAATCCATATTTCGAGCATAAAAACTCCAAATATTCTGAAAAATTACAGGTCATCTAAAAATAATATATTTGAAAACATATCCAAAAACCACTGGAAAATTCGAAGTTTAGCTAATTTAAGTCCGAAAATGACATTTTTATCCTAAAATCACATTTTTAATGCCATTATTTTATTAGATGAACAATAAAAATCCATAAATTAACCAAAATATCCTAAATACATTTTAGGACCAGAAACTTTAACATGCAAATTTTTTTTTTCCGTGATATATCATAATAACACAAATTTATAAGTTTTATATGATAATCGTATAACTCGGAAAAACTATAACCGATTTGCATGCAAACAACCTAAGGCTCATGATACCGCTTGTTAGAAAACTATATCTCAACATATTCATATATGTTTCAAATTAATTTAGTCATAAAATTAAATGTTGATCTTATGCATGCAAACAATAAAAGAATAAGAAAGTGTAGATACCCGTATCCGTCGATATTGGAATTTATAGAGAACCCGACAAACACCCGATGATGATAGCACACATGTATTCTTTAGTTGTCATTGTCATTATTTGGGTTCGTTTTACGATGTAGAATGAGCGTTGTCGACGGAGTATTTTATTAATTTAAATGATATTTAAATTAAAGTTTTTTTAGGTGAATTTAATTTATTTTATTTTATTTTGAATTTATTTTCTCAAGTTTATTTTATTGAAAATAAAATAAATATTTGATTTGAAAAATCATTTTATGAGTGTTTTTGATTTGAAAAGTCATTTATTTTAATGTGTTAATCGATTTGAAAAATCGATTTAAAAATCGAAAAAACTCGTTTTAAACACGCGTTTTGGAGTTCGATTATAGCTCGGTTTTTGAGCCCGTTTTCTTTACGAGTTGGCACGAATCTCGAGTATACTAACCAACCTAGGCTTCTACCCATCCAACCCCAGTTCGAACCCCCTTATCCACATCCCAAATCTCGTCCCAAGCCCCCCAACATAACCCAACTCCTTCCCAACCCGTGTTCAACATAGCCCGTTTGTTTTGCTCCAAACTTGGTCCAAACTCGCAACCCATCACCACCAACCCGTACTACACACTACCCACAATTCCCACGTCCAAACCCACCATGAAACCCCTCCACAAAACCCGTCTCCAACACTCCAAAACAGGCCCCAAACAACACGACACAAACAGCCCCCTGTTTTCGTTCAGCTCAAACCCGAGTCCAAAACCCGCTCCAAACACCTGCAAAACCCGTGCCCATTAACCCTAAACCATACCCTAGTATCCTACCCATATTATCCTAGCTTAACCACCAAGAAAACCCCTCACAAAGCCTCTCAAACCCTCACAAAAGCTGCTGGACAGCAGCTATGCGTGAATGAGCCCGTCTGCGTCTCCCCTCTAAAACCCTACCTTAACTCCTTATAAATACCCACCCTTCACCATACATTCATAGCTCTAATTTCTCCATACATCCTACCTTCACTCACAAGCTTTAAACCTCAGAAACAAACTCTAATTGCCTCTCAAAAACCCTCCACAAAACCGACATCCAAACTGAAACAGTTTGTGTGTCCTCTTCGAAAAACAATTCGTTCCTCCTTCAAACCTCCATCAAAACTCGAGTTTCTTGTTCCTAATTAACCATATAACATCCATCTACACATTAGACAAAGATTTACGAGCCAAATTGCCCTTGAGAGTACACGAAATCCCTCGAAAAACAGAGTGTTATACACTCTGTTTTCGCGGTTTGTTCCTGTCTGTCCAGTTCTGTTTGTGCTCGTTTTTCGTGCCCAATAACTCAAAACGAGCAGGGGTTGCTTTAAGATCTCTGTTCTCCTCTCTTTCTAGTTTTCAAAACATCTTTTAAATCGAATTTTCATCGTGAAACGAGGGAGAAATCGCTGTTTGAAAGTTGCTGTCCAGATTCGATAAAAACGCGTGTTTGCTTTGTTTCTTCGTCGACGACGGCCTCTCGAGATAAAATCTACCATCGATTACGACCCAAGACGGTGTCAACGATACATGTAGGTTGAGGGTGCATCCAATCCTCCTCTTTCTCCCTTTTATTTCGTTTTTTTATGTTTGTTTTTTATAGTTTGTTTTTATTCGTTTATCGTTGTTGTTTATCGATTGTTTAATTAACTATGAAACTAGTTTAGTCCGAGTATGAGTTAAAGTACCACCATGAACACCCGCGTTGACTTGAGATGGGAAAGAAACCGCTACATCAGTCGGTCGTACACCCCCGTCTCATTTACATATCCTCGTGTTCAAGGTAGGACATAAATAAAACGAACTTCTAACTTCGCTCCTCGTTTTTGACCCTTTGTTTGTTTCGGCCAATTCGACACACCCTAGGACCATTCACATGTTAGTTCGACCTCTGATTGTTAACATATGACTTATCTAGACGACATCCGATCATTTAAACAACCTAATTAGACATGTTAGGGTGCTTCGACATAGCTTCTAAAATCAATCGACGATTAGAACTTAATGAACGCATCTCTCTCTTTCACATAATTTCTCGCTAGTATAAGAGTGCGTGATTAGCACCTTCTTATTAACACTCGATGAGTTAATTTAATTAGCGAGTTTGACCTAATTTGACCCCTTTGGGCCGTGTAGAATACCCCTTTGCGCGACAATCAATCAATGTTGTTTCTAACTCGTTTTCTAACTTATTTCCTATCCCTTTTCGCAATCACTATCGAACCTAATGAATCTAACCTAGGAACTAGGGTAGACGTGGCTTTAGGCCGTGAGATTTGGCCGTGGCCTTTGGCCTTTCTTGTTTCGTTTGTTTTTGCATCGTTCGTTCTTTATTTGTTTTGTCGCTTGTAATTTATCGTTTGTTCATCGAGTTGTAATTTTAAAGTTAGTTTTCTTTTATCGAGTCAAAACATCTTTCAAAAACCTTAGTCTTGTTTGGTTAGATGGTTGTGCCTCAATGCATGTAAGAGCGTAGTAAATCGCATGTTGTTTAAAGCAACATGGCCCGATTTATGCTAATACATGCTTTGATGCGTAGCCCTATGTCTAATTCGATAAGATTAAGTGAAAGCACACGTTACGAGGAGTGACCCAAGGCCGTGAGTCATGTAAGGCGTGGGCCACCCCTCTTGTGCACGGTTTGCTAGGCCGAATGGCCATGTAATGTATCGTGTACGGTTTTGTATGTAGCGATTGTATTTAGATCGAGTTGTATCTTTAATTTATTGTTGTGTCGGCATGAAATGCCTGGTTTGTAATAGGTAGATCCCACGGCTCCCCCATTCCCCCTAAGCCTTGTTTGCTTTCGTTTGTATGTTGCTTAGATCAATCAACCCATATGCTAAATTACAACTTTGACAAAGTTAGTTTAGTTGCATCTAAAACGACATAGAAACTTCACATGTTAGGGTTTCGAAAACAATGTTTGCATTTCATATATCGTAGTAGCTATGACCTTGTTTGAAATTCGACACTTGACTTAGTAGAGGCCGTTATTGACGGGCGGGGTTGGGTGTCCTTATGGGCTTCCCAACACGTACCCTCACCCCTTACTCAAGATCTATGGTTTGTGGATCCGTCTAAATACCATTGGATTACGAGAGTCATTCAAATCGAGTGATATAGGGTACAAGTCTCTATCTTTAATCACTCGTAGTCGATTGGCTTTATGCTTTTCGATGAAAGGTGTAAAGTTGACTTGAACGGTTCCAAGTTCCCAAAAAACTTGGTGGCGACTCTAATATGTCTTAATTCGATTCGAAAGAACCTCGAGTCGATTATGCCTAGTGTGGATCCCGCGGAGGCAGTTCCCGAGGGCCTTGTCCACAGAAAGAAATCATCATCTTACATTGAAGATTTCGGATTATTGGGAACAAGTAAGATCTCCCTCTTACTTGTTCTTGAGCACTCCTAAAATGGAAGAACAAGGATTCAAGTATAGAATCCCTCCCAAGGAATAATAACCAAGGTAACTACTTAATAAAATTAATATTATTATTACTAGAACAATATTAATTTTGAATACAATTGACCAAAAATATTATTTTGTTCTCTTAATATTTCGGCTAAAAGAAGGGAGAAAAAGGAAGAATTTTATCTCTCTAAAACTCTTATTTTAGATGGATGTATGAATGAATAATACACTAATCTTTTTAGTAGTGTATATTGTAAAAATTATGAAAGAAAAACCCATGGTTTTTCCTTCACAAAACCGGGTAGAGGGAGGGTTAAAGAGGGTCAATGCATGAGCAAGGTGCTCTTCACAAGAGGCACTAGGTTTGCATGGCTAGGTTTAGGCAAGAATGATTATGTTTACCACTTAGTTAATCAACATAATATTTTCCTAATACACCCCATTATTTCGGTCATATTAAGATAAAATGGATTCCATTTTAACTTTGTCAATTTGTCAATTTGTCACATGTCACATGTCATGTAAAATTGTTATGTATTTTTAACATATTAAAAATCAACGCATTAATAAAAATACGTCATATACAAAAATGACTTAGTAATTCATAATTACTGGTACCAAAAATTTTACCAATTATAAATCATAACATCTTGTATTAATGCAATTGTTTCCTTAAACAATAATTTTATCTAAGCAATAAAACAATTCGATCACTTAGACCGTATCTTATTTAATCAAATTATAATGAGATACTTAAATATTACTTCCAAAATCGTCCGTCAATTTTAAGTAATTTAATTAACCCGTATCGTCATACGATCAATTAAATAATCAATTAAGAGTGTTACCCTTTAGGTATGACCTAAGGGGATCAACTGGTCACCACCGTCGCACGACAGTAATGTCAAACTCTAGTCAGCCAATCATTACCGATATGTGGGGACCAGTTGACAGTAAAATATTACTTCCCAATTTTATTCTTTAAAATGAGACTTAAACAAGTGATCATCATGATCGACAGTTGTGATCGCATTATTGTCGGAGGACACATATTCCAACATGATTATTACAAATGGAGTATATATAGTAGTGCATCATTAGGTTAAGTAAGGGTAGATTAGTAAATAACAATGGTAATTGTTGTGTTGAGGAAATGCTCCTCTCGAAGGGAGATGCTAGTCTCCTTTTTGGTGGTCTCCAGAAAATATGCGCGGATTGCGGATCACGTAGAAAGGAAAAGCTTCCTGTCCAACAATACGCTCGTCCCGAGCGAAATATGAGCATTATGAGCCTCAACCCGAGCGGGTTGAATTTGTCCCGAGCGGGTTGAGCTGTATCATGCCTTACTTGAGCTCGGATTGTAAAACGGACGTCATTTCCTCATCCGGACTCCTATTGGAGTGATTCAAAATCCTAGACCACTTAATAGTCAAAGGAACAACTCTCTGTTTGGTTCCGAGCACTTTCTTCTTGTACTGCCTTCCTTCTCTTCATCCTTACTTTTAACCCTATGATCCTTCTATATACTCTTTATTCCTACATCCTTGGTCACCATTCTTGCCTCCTCTTCATACTAGTCCATCCAATATCATCAAAAAAGCTTCTAATGATGCACGGGAGACGGGAATTCCGCCTTATTATCTTCTTTCCTACAAAACATACACAATGCAATTAGGGGACTAAATGTGCACAAATAATATTCACATCACTCTAGTCAGCCAATCATTAGCGATTAACGTTGACCAGCTGACAAGTATATAAAACATATATCCCGAATATTCCTTTTATGAGATTTATTGAGTAGACGCACTATTGAGGAGGACACTACTCCAACAGGTTAAATGTCACATAAATGGTTAGAATGCATTATAACATGTTAAGAAACAATTACATGAAAAGGGGTGAATTAATGAAGGATTGAGCATTGTGACATATTATGCATTGTGTGATTAGATGATTATTCTTGTTGGAAATTAATTGTGTAGTTGTTGTATTAATTAGTATTGGAGGATTGTGGAGTATACTGTGTTGTTGTTGTTGTGGAGACGGAAGGCAGTTGGAAAAACGTCATCCGCTTGAGTCACTTCTTGGAGCTTCCCACTCCAAGGGGGGTGTGAAAATTTAGTACTTGATATTTTGAGGGACTCGTGTGGTTGAGACACGATGCCTGGCAGGGGATTCGAGTCGCTCTTAGGCCCGGTACCACGGACGTGTTTGGAGTACCTAGTGTTATTATGTGGTGTCGTGGGCGTGTCACTGGCACCGGTGATGTGGAGGTGAGAACTTGGAGTATGATATTATGCATTTCATACATAGGTTGGAATCATGGTTGGTTGTCTTAACATTTATTACATGATCATTTTGTCCTTCTTAATAGCATAAATTGAGCATTTGTATTATTAAGTTAACATTTGGGTTTTAAAATATCTGTGGAGAACCATATGATGATTTCCTCCCATATGGGGAGCAGTGTCTGACAGGCAGCATGCATATACGCGGTTGGAGGCTTTTGGAGAGCGATCTTACTTTTTAGATTGTCGACACATTAGCTTATCTAGTTTTTGACTCTATGACTCATTTTATTCTTATGGTTGTACTAATTAGGAGGGCTTGGTACCTCCCTTAAACCGGTAGTATTTGTATCGTTTAACTTAACCACTTATCTATGTCAAGTTGTTATTAAATAAGTATTGTTTTAAAGTACTCTACTTCGTTTGTTCGCGCTACAAACTTGAGAAATCAAGTCTTTTGACACTCTCATGCATTGGGGTTGCCTTGAGGAAGGACCTCGAGTTATGAGGGTGTTACACCCTTAGTCAACATCGAGCGCGCCATGCGTGACCCAACCTGCCACTCTTGTGACACGTCCACACGACCCTTGGCTATCCCTTTTTTTAATGGTATCCTGCTCTTGGATTTTGCCATTTTATATCATCCTCGACATCGTCAAAATGTCTTAATTGTATTTTAGGAGTAAGTAAAGCACCTTGCTTCATTCCTACGTTCATTTTAAAGCTCTTTCTTTGAACATTTATTTTTTTGCACAATTTTATTCGAACTATGTTATGGGGTTGATTTTACCTTAACGATAAATACGTAGGCAATCCTTTCGCTGGGATACAACCCAATTATATTTATTTCAAATGTGCAAATAGAAGGACAAATACTTTTATATTTCAAATTCGAAAGAGTAAACAAGGACTTGATGAAAGCTTCTTAGCCAAAGTCAACTGTGCTACTTCAGACTGAGTAACCACCGGTCATTCTCGTGGTCTTGCCTTTGCCATTCTTATCTACAACCATCTTCTCAGTAGGAGGGGGTTCTTTTAGACTTATTATTTGGACGAACAACTCATAACCCTGCTTCTCCCTCTTCTTCAGTCAAGTATTTCTGGTTCTCTATCACTAATTCGTGGATCTTTTAGTCAATAGACTCATGCTTCCTCAGTTTCTCACGTTCCTATGAAGTGCTAGCTTTGGTCCATTGGCGATAAGAATCAGATACCCACGGCGAACCCACAGGAATAGGAATGTAGCAAATCTTCCTTTGAGACCAACGGAGAGCCCATTCACGGCAATACTCGGAGGTGTGTGCCAACGGTGTCTGTGGTACCGTGTCAAGCTTTAGAATATTTTGCTTTAGGCTAACTTGTCTCAAGAGCCTTTCCGGGAATATATGAACCATGAATTCAAAGCCAGCAATACAGATAGAATGAGTAAGGTCAAGGGATGATACTCCTGTCAATGATTTGAGATGACACCATGGGACAATCTACTTGATCAAAGGTAGAGCCTCGTTCTCATCACAAGAGACAACAAGCGATATCCAAGTACATCTAATAGGGGCTCGATCAATTAAAGCCTTTCCATAAGCCATACATACAAGATAAAACCATAAACCGTATAATGAGGGCCCACGGTCGGAAAAAAAAAGAACGAAAAAAAAACGAACGAAAAAAAAGAGGGAAAAAAAGAACAAAAAACGAAAAGAATAGAAAAGAAAAGCAATAAAAAGGCCGAAGTTTTACCTATTAAATAATGGGACTCCTAAGGTAAGGTAGCTCTGGATTCGCCTTTCTATTATCTAAACTGAGGATAATCTCTCCCAGTAACAAGCAATTTAGGCTTTTGCGCAGCTCCATTTGTTCAATTATTCCAAGAAAACGAAGATCTCCTTTAATTTCAGAGTCAACATGGCCCTTCAAGATGTAGCAGTGTAGTAGGCAAAAACCCGAATGCAATGCGTCTCGCAGCATACGATAAAGTGGGGTCTTCCATATTGATAAGTAGGTCTAGCAAGTCGAACATTCTCACACCATTAGGGTCACTAGACGGTCAACTTCGGCTTTGGTCAGTCCTTAGAGGTCCCTAAATTTTTTTAAGTATCCTTGGGAGTTAGGAGGCAAGACTGGAAGATGTTATGAATCCCATCCACCAATTGCAGCTATGCTTCGGGAAAAAGGCATATTTGGCCTCAAGGGAAGGAAAATACATGAAAAGTGGGATTCCGATACTCAAGACAAGCATCTAAGAAGGGTTTTATTACCTTTACTTGCTTAAGGCTAATGATGGATCCAATGTTAAAAGCCGTCATGTCATGTTTTTCCACATTTCAAAATTCGTTCTTGCCCTCCTTGATTAGGGATTCAAGAGCATCCATGTTTGGAAAAAAATTATTTTGAAGTATTTGATGTATGCCTCGGAAATAGGGAAGAGAATTCTGAAGATTATGGCTATACGAGCCCTGCATTTATACTATTCGGCCTTTCTTATCTCTGCTTAGGAAGAAGCCTGCTCAAGAGATGACGCAGCAAATGTTGCGCCTCTTGGAAGAATCGCAGCTCCTGCTGTGCCTCTTCCTGGGGTTTGTTCTCTGCAAATCAGCGTGAAAGAATTTCCAAATTCTATTTTAAGTATGATTTCATATTCCTATAGAGAGTAAATTGATGCTATACGGGTTTTCGGGTATCTTTCCCAAATTCTTGTCCTGTCCAACTACAGATTTCTGTTTCGAGACGGGATTCGCATTTCGAGACATTTTCCGATACGCGATCATTTCACATTTTGGCTGCCAATCACACTTACCAATTTTATTTTCTTTCTTTTCTTTCGGGGGTAGCACTACCCGTCACGCCTCGGGTCATTTTGATTTTTACCTTTTTCGGGTACCATTTTTACTCACCATTTCACAATTGGCCCATTTTCGAGCACTTTTTTTTACCTTTTTGGCGGGGTCGGGTTCACATTTCGCTATCTAGGCCCTGTTCATTTTCAAAACCACATGTACCTAATTCACTTCCACTTTCAAATTGTGTATTTGATTTGTATTTACTTGTAACTAATTTTTGCGAAATTTTGATGTAAATTTCGGCGGCATAACGGCCGAAATATTGCCTATGTCAAACCTGTTTTTAAGCTAACCTGCAGGTAAAAATGATCTACACTCGTCTTCTGATAAAAACCGTTGTCAAACATTTTAACAACGCTTTATAACCGTTGTAAAAAGAAGTCATTTTAGTGAATAATATTTTGGTGGGAAAGTAATAACAACAGTTTAATGAAATAAAACCGTTGTTGTAAGTATTTTAACAACGGTTTATACCCGTTGTTGTTACATACAATCCGTTGTGAAAAGAGTGAGTGGGAAGGTACTAACAACAGTTTTATCTAATAAACTCGTTGTTGATAGTAATGCGCGCGTTTAATAGTTTATTGGAGGGAAAGTAATAACAACGGTTTTGCTAATATTAACCGTTGTTATTGTTATTTTTTTTTTTTTTTAAATTACAATTTCATTGCATTTCTTTCCAAAACCTGCATCAATAATTTACAGCAGCAGCAGCAGCAAATAACCACGGTAGCAGCATACAACAACATCAACTATACTATATACAAACTAGCACTTGTGTTATACCTAGATCAAATCAACGATTTCATTTAAATAGAAATTTCGACGAACTAGTAAGGGTGCTGTAATTTCTTTCGCTGCTTGATGTGTCAGGGTTGGCATATCCGCAACATCTCATTTACTTGTTTGTTTTGAATATCATTGAGTGGATTAAGATGGGCGTGCTGCAATACATTTTTTCGTTGGTGAACATGCATGATAAATCTGGCTGCCTCATTATCCGTCATAAAGCACTTGCATCTTTGGGAAATTAGTCTACCATTCCTACGCATTATCCTCACGTCATTGACATCACTGCCGCGTAAAGTTTCGAGGTATGCCAACATAACACGAGGTGAATTAGGATAAAAAACAAACAGCTCAGCCCAAGATTTACATAGCATGGCCATGTTTGCCTTATCCGAACAGCTATCAAGAAGGTGAAGATTTTTAAACTCATATTTGGATCAGTTAAAACATCATATTGGGATTGGTTGCAGTTGCCATTGAACTCAACTTCTTTATGTTGACCAAATTAACCGAGAGCATTATCTGTTTTTGCTTTGACATTATCTGCATGGAAGAGTTCTCTATCTACATCCCGATTATTGACTACCCAGCCTTTGCACCAATTTTCCATATTTTCCCGTATGCATAATGGTAGAAATGAGATTTGGATTAGTTATTACATCGATTCCAACACACAAAATACAATAAGTGACATTTTTCTGTATGCATATTGCCATTGTTTTATGAAGGTTAGATTTTATTTACATGCTAAGTAGGTAACAATGGCAATTAAATAAGTTAATTAAATACGTTAATTAAATAATAGAATATATAATCAGCAACATCAAACAAACCAAAACAAAAATATAAAATATTTAGAGATATACCTGGTGATAAAGAGAAAGAGACGATGAGAAAGAGACGACGAAAACGACGACAACAGTGACAGAGCGACGGCGACGGAGAGTATTGACGGCGAGGGAGAGTGTCAACGGTGAGGGGGAGTGTGCGGTTGTTTGTGTGTTTGTGTTCGTGTGGTATTCTGGTGTTTGTTTTTGTTTTTCTAGATACTGAATGTATTGACAACGGTTTTGTATATTATTAACCGTTGTCAATACTATTGACAACGGTTCTAACAAAGCAACTGTTGTTATTACTTTCATTACTGACAACTGTTGTAGTTATATATCCGTTGTTATTAGTATTGACAACGGTTGCATAAATTAACATTTTTTATTATTTTTCACTAATATGCGCCAAAATAAAAAAACAACGTTATTACGTATTATGCGTTAAATCATTGTTATTACTTCAACAACGACAACAGTTCTTACTTACCCAACCGTTGTTACAAGTAATTACAACAGTTCTTTGTCTTGTAACCGTTATTATTACTTCTCACTGAATTCCGCAAAAATAAAATAATCCCATTAACAACGTTATTACATTTTTGCGTTAATATGCATTGTACAAGGGGCGTTGTTATTGCCTATATTTTTAGTACTGTGCAAAAGGCACACAGACCTTTATATATATATATATATATATAAAGTACTTGATGTGAGGATTTGATTGTATATCGATGGGGTTGAAAATCGTTTAGAGTCGCCACCAAATTTAAGGAAATTTGGGAACCATTTTGAAAAACGAGATTTGAGTTCGTTGTTGAAAGTACTTGATGGGAAGTTCGTTAATAAAACACCACTCCCCCCCCCCCCCGGTTGCAATAACAGCCTCTACTTGGGACTATGATGGCTAATTGGACAAGACTACGATTGTTGTATGAGAGTGCAAAACACCATTTTAAACCTAACATGTGAGCTTGGTTTCTAATCGTTTAATGCATCTAATCTGGTTTGTCCAAGTGATTTAGCATGTGAGATTGATTTGACATATGGTAACAAGAATTCATAAACATGGCTTAGATGGGAGTGGGGGAGCCGTGGGGGAACTAGCTTTTACAACCCAGACGATTCTCATCG
The DNA here is from genome assembly GCF_048544455.1 of Silene latifolia. NCBI lineage: Eukaryota > Viridiplantae > Streptophyta > Magnoliopsida > Caryophyllales > Caryophyllaceae > Silene > Silene latifolia. The sequence goes on along the minus strand of NC_133532.1, from coordinate 87,987,069 downwards.
ACTCGATTTGCAAACAATTGAATTAAAGATACAACTCGATCTAAATACGATTGCTAAACATGACATACGACACACGACACAAAATAGCTTACTTAGGCGTTCGAATTCGTGCCATATGGAGAGGCCACGACTTACATGGACTTTGTCCTTGGCCTTATCATCGTTTTGCGCACTCACTTCGATTTAATTGATTAAATACTTTAATTTAAACAACTAAAACAAAGGTTTTGTAAAATCATTTTGACTCAAAATAAAGGACTAACTTAAAGTACAAATTACATTATTTAAAGTAAATTACAATAATTACAACAATTAAATTACAATAATGATTGAAATAGAACCGCAATAATTAAACAAACGGAAACAAAACCGAGCCAAAGTGGCACGATGGCTGAGACAAAAGGACACGGAGGTCGAGGCATCACATAGCCGAAACGGGTGGTCAATGTTGACTATTCTAGTCATCAAGCGTCATGAATCAGATGCTAAGCACGCACAATTCAACTAGCGAGAAATCGCCATAAGATGGGATGAATTCTGATACCCGTCGTTGTGAGTACCAAAGATAAAATTTATAATCTCCTATTAAGACTAACCTAGGCTAGTGGTAACAGGGTCGATCCGCAAGGAGGCAGTTGTAAACTTTAGTTGATTTATGTTCAGTCTGATGTAACTATTATGGGGGGTTGATTTGAATTGGTCTATAGCTAATAACAATAAAAAGAAAATAAACTAAAAATATGATTTAAACAGATAAAAGAAAGGTACTAGGATGGTCGGTTCATTATAGCTTCGGCGGCAGCAAACTAAGTCGGTCTGAATCAAACACAGGTAAGGCGGGAGATAAGAGGTCCTCTCGGTCCACACCTAACAAATAGCATCTCTCGATCTCGCTATAGGTCCCTAATGTCACTAATACTAACTTTCGTCCTGAAAAGTGACTAATGGTCTAAACTATACCTATCTTTCGATCTTAGCACAGTTTAGTCGATTTAATTGATGGTCAAATAACCTTCCCTATCTTTCGATCTAATGGGTCGGTCACAAAATAGGTATCTAACTGGTCGCATGCATTCGATTTGTTAAATACGAGATTAAAACCAATTAAAACGAAGGATAACCTTACAAGGTCAGTCGATCGACCAACAATGTCGATCGATCGACCGACACGCTGTTCGATCCGTGTTCAATCTAGTGCCGCCTATGCCATAAATCGCCTACATCCTAGCACTATAGATTTAGCTACTCATGCTAAGGCGTAAACAACAACATAAACGATAAAACTAGCAATGAATTCATGCTTAAAACAGGAAGGGGAACAATTAACATGCAATAATCAAGACGGTTTCGGGAATCTACTAGCAATTCTAATCTATTAGCAAAATAAATAAACTGAAAGTAAACAGGAGAAATACCGAATTGCAGGGGAAAGATTGATTATTAAGAACCGAAATTCCGATGCTCACAATAATCCCAAACCCTAACTATTCGTTAAAGAACTTGAATGAAAACTTAATGTAAAACTTGATATGTAATTCGATAAAAGCTAGATGCCTATTCTGATGTTTCTAGGTTACGTTATATAGCAAACTAACGTAACAATTATTTCCTAAACCTAAACTTCACGGGCTTCAAGTTTCTCAATCTTTTAATTCCCGCCTGGAGCGATGTGGTCGATCGACTAAGCAGGAGGTCGATCGATCGGATCTCAAGCAACAGTAGCTTCTGGATCCCGATAGTTGGTCGATCGACTGATGGGACTAGTCGATCGACTGCTTGAGCTGCTAATTGACTTCTTTAAACTCGTGGATTCGTCCTTTGGGCCTCGGATTGCGCACCAAGCTCGTTCCTTAAGCAATTCCTTTACGTCATTTGCAATGCAGATTACTCGGGGGCGGATTTGGCTTGATTTCCCGCTGAATTCATCACATTTCTGCAATAAAGTACAAAATACGGAAGTAGACGGAAATAGGGAGAAATGTAGCATAAACTAAACAAATGAGCTCTGAAATGCGTGTAAAACGAGATGTAAAACATCATATAAATGACACGCATCAAATCTCCCCAAACCAAACCTTGCTTGTCCCCAAGAAAGAACTAGACTCGATCTAATGACCTAATGGAACGAGTTCAATCTCAGAGCGAAATGCAAACTGTAGGGCCTAAACCAATTTAATGCACAACCAACAATCAATTAGAAATGTGAATCATGCAAACGAGTTATGAAGTCGTTAAAAGGCTGCTGAACCGTTGACTATAGGGACTTATCAAATCGGACTCTCACGGGTCACTCAAATCACTCAATAAGCGCAGGTGATATTAATGTAAGATAGAAAGAAGTAAATTTTGTACAGACTCTCACCTAACTGCGACCTATGAAAACATGCCAGCAATAATTTATGAAGATGACCTCTACGACCGTACATATGCATTCCAACCAAACAGATGACCATTGACACATGCCGAGGTATAATTATGGAAATGTGAGGTATGGGTAAGAAGAGGCAAAACATTTTATGGTGAAGTGGAGGTACAGGTGATCAAGCTAGTACCAAAACAGAACCAAAGGACAACATCCAACTTCCTTCCCATAAACAAATAAAATGGTGCTATAGCAAGCACAAATCTCACAAGCTCCAAAATAGAAGTAATCAACTAACTCCCCATAAGATATAAATGAAATATGGGAGCAAAAATCGCCAAAAGATAAGGTATAAGGTATGCGAATTGATTTTCTCTTCTTGCACGAACTTCAGTCGATCGACCTAAAGTAGCAGTCGATCGAGTGCTCTGAACAGTACAGAAACATTTCTTTCCTTCTTTTTCTTTTTTTTTCGAATTTCAATTTTTTTTCTATTCCTTTTTTTTTCTTTCTTTCTTTCCATTTCATTTCATTTTATTTTCCCAATTTCATCTCAAAAGAGCAAATACCACCAAAAACGAGTAACAACCCCAAGAACGCAGACTACTAGCTTGACAAAGGACGGCTAAATATAGGATGTAGTAATTGGGACAAAAAGGATATTTTTGGCAGTGTGAAGCTTATGGGTAAAATGAGAAAAAGGAAACCTCTACCACATGTGTCAACTAACCACAAACCGAATGCATACAGGTATTAAGTAGATCCAATTCATAATTATGCAAATTAAGGAAACATGTCTCATAAGGAGTACTACTCACATTCCTAGATGAACTGGTCATGAGTGTCACCAGTTATAGGCTCTAAATCTCAGAAATATGATGTAGGTTGCCAATTATTAAAGTCAAGTCTCAAGTTCAGCAAGAATGTAACGAAAACTCGTAGATATGCACTTACGATTCTACTAATAACATGTTAATCAAGCAAGGCTCAGGCAAAACAGGTGCAAATGCTAAATCATCATAGAAATACTACCGTTCCGACTCGACCTATATGCTAAAATAAACGTGCATTTTATGGAATATTTGAAATTTTTCAATTTTTTTGGATTTTTCTGTATATATAGGAAATAAACGAGCAATGCAAAACTGAAATGTAAACGTGAATGCAAGCAAATAAAATGCGACGCAAAACCCTTCCCCAAACCAAATCGCACAATGTCCCCATTGTGCAAAATCATGTAATGAAGAAAAATGGAAAACGGGAATTTGCGAGAATATAAAATAAAACATAATGACATAAAGTAAAGACTTGGGAACTCACAAGACTTTAAGCGCAGCAAAGGAAACCTCCCCAAACCAGCGTGAGCTAGGAAGTTTCAGTAGCCAGCAGTGCTACCAATAAGAGTGCCTGAAAGACAGAAAATACCACGCATAAGACCGAAGAAAGCAATTTTGAAACGTAAAAATTGTGCATAAATGAGACAATAGAAGAAATAGATAATTTAACGGAGAATAGAGTGGAGTAGAAGACTCCCTTAGGTCCGCATATCGACCAAACACAGCAGGGGAGAGGTCGTAAACGAATATAGCAGCAGCAGTGGTCGATCGACCACTTAACCCAGTCGATCGACCAGGTGGACGTGAACAGTAGCTTCTGTAAACCTGCAATTCAGTCGATCGACCGATGGTACCAGTCGATCGACTGAAAACACTGCTGCAGTGTCTTATTTCTTCGTAATTGCTCAATGATTTGAGCTAATAAGCTCTAAATACCTGCAAAAGCACAATAATACGCGCCCAAAATTGCGCAAAACCCAGAACGAAGTCTAAAGTGCATAAAAAACCTAAGCAAAAAGAATAAAAGTGAAGTTTTCGCGCACACAAAAGCAATAAAAAAAAATGTCTTAACGAAATTAAAATGAAGTTTATAATGCACTTGATCAACTTAATAGTTGATCAAGAAGGACCACGGTATGGCCCACTTCGTCGGCTTTTGGCTACTAGAGGTAGCCTCAATGGTGCTCATCTTATCAGTTGCACCCTTCTTAGCTTCGACAGACGGAGAACTCAGCTGATCAGCTTCGTCATCTCCCCAATCAAGGATTTCCTTGGAATCGTCAGACTCCAAATCAGACCATCTCACCTTGGCTGGCTCATCTTCCACTTCCTCATCAGTCCCATAACTTAGGCATCCAAGACCGCCTCTTGAAACGACCGCTTCGTCGCAGTGGAGCATCCACGCTCTTCCTTCCCAAACCAGCTCTGCATTATCTAAAACAACAAATTCTTCCTCCTTCTTGCTTCCAATCCGGGGCGGAGGGGTTAACACAGCAGTAGTAATAGGGACAGGTAATTCAGGGAGCACAAAGTACGATTTCTTTTCAGAGACCGTGTTACAAGAGACAGGCCACATGGGATCCTTTTTCTTAGCCGGCTGGGCAAAGACAATGGAGTGCTTTCCCACTTTGAAAGTCAAGGTACCTAGACCGACATCGATGACTGCACCAGCAGTGTGCAAAAATGGCCTTCCCAAAATGATGGGAATATGGTCATCCTCAGGCATATCAAGGACAACAAAGTCGACAGGGAAGAAAAACTTCCCTATCTGGACGGGTATGTCCTCTAGGACTCCTATGGGCTCGACCGCAGATCGGTCAGCCATCTGGACTGTCATTTCAGTTAGTGCAAACCTGGTCAACTTAAGCTTCCTAGCTAGACTCAAGGGCATGACACTTATGCTAGCTCCTAAATCACATAAAGCCTTTTCGATAGAAAAGGTACCTATGCTACAAGGGACGGAAAAACTGCCCGGGTCTTCTAACTTATGGGGCGCAGTGTGAGACAAGTAGGAGCAAGACTCTTTAGTTAACGCAATAGTATGAACATGTTCAAGCGATTTTTTCTTTGACAACAACTGTTTCTTAAACTTAGTATACGCTGGCACTTGGTTAACTAACTCAAGGAAGGGTACCTGAACATTTAAGCTACGAATAACTTTCTCAAATTTGCTAAAAGATACCTGTTCCTTCGTCGGCACGAGTCTCTCCGGATATGGGGCTGTAAGGAGTACCTTAGCCCTCTCCTCTAATTCGCGCGCGCCGGCGTCCTTGGACTTTGGCTGGAAGTCCGTCACCTTTTCTTTGTTGAAGCTATACCCTTCCTCAGACCGTCTCAAATGAGACCCATTAACCGTCATCGGATCGAACTTCGGAGCCGGGACTGACCCATCAGCATTCGGGTCTGCCCCCAAAATTTTCGGGACTATGGTACCCCGAAACAAGTGGTCTCGTAGATTAGTTGGTATTAAAGGACGAAATTCTTCAACATCAGCAGTGATATTGGTCGATCGACCACCCTCCTCGATCGATCGGCCCGGGTTGCTGATTCGAAGCTCCTCAGAACCCGTTTTTTAGTCGATCGACTAGGTACTTGATCGATCGATCAAATACGACGACAGACGTTTTTTTTGATTTATTCGTTCTGACTTTGTTTGGACTCGGATCTGCCTCATTCTTTTCAACAGCTTTCTCGACCATAGCAGGACCCTCAAGGGTGGACCCGCTCCTCAAGGTGATGGCATGTAGGGTCTCCTTTTGCTCGGGTTGAGTGGGTAAGTGTCCGGGAGCTCGAGTGTTACTTTTGCTAGCGACCTGAGCTATTTGGCTCTCTAGTAACTTCATCCCGGCCTCTCTTGCTTGGGACTCCTTCAGCAACAGATTCTTCAGCTCGGAGAATTCAGAATTTTGTGTTTGTTGCTGCTGCGGCACATAAGGAGGCTTTTGATATTGCTGTTGCTTTTGATGCGGGGGCACATATGGCTGCTGCTGTGGCGAAGGTTGAGTTGGATTCAAAACATTCTGACTTCTCCAACTCAAGTTTGGATGTCGGCTCGTAGTAGGTGTTGTTCGCCTATAGTGTTGAAAGGCGACAAGATTCAAAGGGACTAGGGCAGTTCTTCGAGACATGGCCCTCAACTCCACACCTTTCACAAAGGAAGGGACCGTCTGACACAGCGTTGACATGGTATATCCCACCCTTAGAGGCTCCTCCTAGCTCATACTTGTCAAATCTCGCGGTGAGAGCCTCAAGTGCAACAACAGAGGAAGATTCGCAGACTCTCCTCCGGTTCCCTCTCGAATTCCCATACTCGGCCTTGTGGGTAGCTAGATCACCAATGATCTTCCACCCCTTGGTTGCTCCCAAATTTTCAGCGAATCTTCCATTGGCTGCAGCATCCAAAATGGCCCTCTGATCGTCGTACAACCCATTGTATAAATGATTGCACAAACTCCACTTTTCGAACCCATGGTGCGGTATGGTTCGCACCAACTTCTTGAATCGGACCCATGCCTCGTGGAAATTCTCATCAGGCCCTTGTTTAAAGCCCGTGATTTGAGCTCTAATAGCGATCGTCCTCGGCGAGAAAAGTACTTCTTGTAGAACGCCAAGGCCAATGTATTCCAATCGGTGATCTCTGAGCGGTTCGGTCCAAATCTCTATACCACTCCTTTGCAAAGATCACGAAGGGAGAAGATGAACATGGTCTCTTTGATTTGATCCTGGGTCACGCCCCGGTGGTGGGGGAATGGAGCAGCAGAGTCAATAAAGGTCTCCATATGTCTATTTGCATCTTCATTTGCAGCTCCCCCAAACCGATTTCTCTCGACCATAGTGATATAGGTGGCTTTGGTTCGAACTTCCTGGCATCTCCGGTAACTCGAACCCCTTGTATAAATTGTCACTGTCGGCTCGGAAAAACTAGCTATACTTGCTTCCTCGGCCATGACAGAAGTTTTCGGAGAAGTAACTGTCTCTACCAAGATGTAGAAACGGGTGAAGATGGTGGATTTCCCTCGAACAGCTCGTTCTCGTAAAAGCTAGAATGAGAACTAGGCTCTTCCAGTTGTTGTTCTTGAAATAATCTCTCTTTACGTGCAAAGATCTTTCAATCTCTGGATCAAATGGCGTAATGGACCACCCCGAGACCTCGCGCATAAGAGGAAACTACAACAAAATATAAGAACAATTTAAGGAACGGATGTTCCTTAAACTAAAAAAGACTAAAAATTAAAACAACTAAAATTAGGACTATTGCCTCCCTAAGAAACGGCGCCAAAATTTGATACCGTCGTTGTGAGTACCAAAGATAAAATTTATAATCTCCTATTAAGACTAACCTAGGCTAGTGGTAACAGGGTCGATCCGCAAGGAGGCAGTTGTAAACTTTAGTTGATTTATGTTCAGTCTGATGTAACTATTATGGGGGGTTGATTTGAATTGGTCTATAGCTAATAACAATAAAAAGAAAATAAACTAAAAATACGATTTAAACAGATAAAAGAAAGATACTAGGATGGTCGGTTCATTATAGCTTCGGCGGCAGCAAACTAAGTCGGTCTGAATCAAACACAGGTAAGGCAGGAGATAAGAGGTCCTCTCGGTCCACTCCTAACAAATAACATCTCTCGATCTCGCTATAGGTCCCTAATGTCACTAATACTAACTTTCGTCCTGAAAAGTGACTAATGGTCTAAACTATACCTATCTTTCGATCTTAGCACAGTTTAGTCGATTTAATTGATGGTCAAATAACCTTCCCTATCTTTCGATCTAATGGGTCGGTCACAAAATAGGTATCTAACTGGTCGCATGCATTCGATTTGTTAAATACGAGATTAAAACCAATTAAAACGAAGGATAACCTTACAAGGTCGGGTCGATCGACCAACAATGTCGGTCGATCGATCGACACGCTGGTTCGATCCGTGTTCAATCTAGTGCCGCCTATGCCATAAATCGCCTACATCCTAGCACTATAGATTTAGCTACTCATGCTAAGGGCAGAAACAACAACATAAACGATAAAACTAGCTACTGAATTCATGCTTAAAACAGGAAGGGGAACAATTAACATGCAATAATCAAGACGGTTTCGGGAATCTACTAGCAATTCTAATCTATTAGCAAAATAAATAAACTGAAAGTAAACAGGAGAAATACCGAATTGCAGGGGAAAGATTGATTATTAAGAACCGAAATTCCGATGCTCACAATAATCCCAAACCCTAACTATTCGTTAAAGAACTTGAATGAAAACTTAATGTAAAACTTGATATGTAATTCGATAAAAGCTAGATGCCTATTCTGATGTTTCTAGGTTACGTTATATAGCAAACTAACGTAACAATTATTTCCTAAACCTAAACTTCACGGGCTTCAAGTTTCTCAATCTTTTAATTCCCGCCTGGAGAGCGGCGATGTGGTCGATCGACTAAGCGGGGAGGTCGATCGACCGGATCTCGAATGATGAGCTTCCGGATCCCGATAGTTGGTCGATCGACTGATGGGACTAGTCGATCGACTGCTTGAGCTGCTAATTGACTTCTTTAAACTCGTGGATTCGTCCTTTGGGCCTCGGATTGCGCACCAAGCTCGTTCCTTAAGCAATTCCTTTACGTCATTTGCAATGCAGATTACTCGGGGGCGGATTTGGCTTGATTTCATTTGAATTCTTCACATTTTCGCAATAAAGTACAAAATACGGAAGTAGACGGAAATAGGGAGAAATGTAGCATAAACTAAACAAATGAGCTCTGAAATGCAAGTAAAAAGAGATGTAAAACATCATATAAATGACACGCATCAAATTCATTAAATTCTTTAAAGAAATTCATTTAAATCATCCTATATCGAGTTTTGTATGACCTATGAATGTCTAATTCGTTTAACATGCTTTCTACATATTAACTAGGCCAAGTTACGATTTAGCAAAGATAAACGATACAAAATACCATACATGCACGATAAATCAACTAAAACAAATCTAACATGTAGATTAATCTTAACTATTTTATAATTAAAATTAAAACAAATCATTAAACATATGAATTAAACTAATTACTTCGTAATTAACTTTAAACAAATTTAAATCATGTGAGAATGAATTAAACTAACTAAAATTCATTTTAAAAAATTTAAAACATGTTATCTTCATACAATAAACAAATTGTTTCATTTTATAATTTAAACATGATAATTATTCTAACTAACATGTTATCGTCATAAATTGAAAACAAACAAGTGATTAACATACTATTTATTCTAAACAGCAATTAAACCATCATTAACATCATAGTTACGAAATATTAACTAATGAAACGATAATTAACGAACGATGCAAAAAACGAGATAAAAAGGGCCATAAGGCCGTGACATACACGAGACAAAAGAGGAAGAAAGAGACGGGATTTTGTGCACCCTCAACTTACATGTAAACATGGACACCACTTGGGATCCCATATGCAAGTTTTGCTTAGAAGGCGCATCTTTGACGATTGTAAAACAAAAATCGAAACAATTTAACAACATCAATTTCGAAAAACAAAACAATTTTCTTGCGTAAAAAGCACTTCGTGCAGCGATTTTCAAACGAAGATTGTGACTTCGTTTCTTACTCTAAATTAGTTCCGAAAGATGTTATGGAATCTTTAGACTCCAAGGATTCAAACTGTAGCAAAAAACCAGAGGTAAAAACGGTTAAAACACGACTCAAAATGAATGAAAATAGGTGCTATCCAGAACGCGAGAGAACACGAATAAGGGGGCAAATCGATGCTCTAATGTTCGTTTAATCTCTTGTGTGAACTTTGTACTTTGTTTCTGGGTATGAGAGGAGTCTAGGGTTTCTTTTTTATGTGATAAAGGATGGCAATGGCTAGGGTTTCGAGAGCTCTCAAAACCGTGTTCTTTCGTCCCGTTTTTCGGTGTTCATGTGTGTGGTTTATATAGGAAAAAGGAATAGGGGTGCTAGGGTTCGGTAATTAGCTGCTTAGGGTTTTAAAAACATTCCTTGAAGAAGGGATAGGAGAGTTTTGGTCAAAATATGGAAGGTAGAGAAGATTATGTCGGTTTTGGAAAGGATATGGAAGGACATAAAAGAAGGGATTGTTTCGGTTATTTGCAGGATTGTGTGAGCTGGTTGGATGATTAAAATATCTTCTCTGACTTGGGAAATAAGTAAGAGAAACGGCGAAAGGGAGTTGGCTTGGATGGGCTTGAAAAGGAGACGGGTTACACCCTATTTTGGCGCGGCAAAACAGGGGCTTGGGTTGGGTTGTGGGTGCGGGTTTTGGTACAGGTTAGGACGTGGGTTTGGGCTAGGATAGGTGCTGGGTTATGGGTCAGGTGTTGGTTGGACAGCTAGGCCAGTTGGGGTTGGGTTGGGTGGTGTTTGGGTTTGCGGGTTGGGCTAAAAAAATAGGGGATGCGGGTGTGGTTGGGGGTGTTTGGGTGTCGGGTTTGAGGTGGAAAAAGGACGGGGAAAGGTGGTGGTATGAGGAATCGAACGTGGGACCAATGAGGGGTGGGTTATAACAAAGCTATGCCTCAAAACGCGTTCTCAAAACCGTTAAAAAATCGAGCTTAAAACCGTCTCAAAAAACCTCGTTTAAAACCGCTTTTAAATCTAAATTTTTAAATTAAATAAATCGATAAAGCACGAAGCCGTCACATATTTCATTTCAAATAAATTCAAAAATAAAATTTTGAAGAATAATTTATTTTCAAATAAATTATAAAAGCTTTAAATTTTAAATAAACTCGAAAATAAAGAAAATCGATGAAAAAAATTTCATTTATTTCGAAATAATTTAAATTTCATTTAAATTGTAAAACTGTCAAATAACACTTGTCCTGCATCACAAAACGGAATCAGCTAAAGAGTGATGTAAGTAAACATGTGTCCTATCATCATCGGGTATTTTGTCGAGATTTCTGTAAATTCAAATATCGACGGATACAGGTATCTACAAAGCCCCCACTTTGACTCAGGCTTGGACAAGGCGAAAGTCAAAGTATACCCCAGGTCCCTCTCGACCTGAGGATTTCACGGGTCATTTTGAGTTTATTAGACTTGTGTTTGTAAGCGAGCTAGCCATATGAAGAGAACATACTTGAAACTTTGATGGGGATTGGCTCTTACTTCTGTTGCATCAAATCATCATCTTTGGTCGTCGACCCATAAACTTACATATATGGTGGGTTGAGCCTTATCTTTAGGCGCCTACGTATCTGTTGTGACGGAATGAAACCCGCATCGTAGTTTGGCATACCTTGGCTTTGGCATTCTCCAGGGTTGGCCCAAAACGGAGCTTTCCGAAAGGAGGTTGTCGTCATACTTTTGAGATACTTCTCCCATGATGTCTATACTCTTTGAGTTGCATGTGCATTAGCTCACTTGAGCTGCGATTGTTCATCATTGGTGCCCAACATTCCGAAAGAAATTGCTATTCTAGGAGGTTGGAAGATTGAGCTAACTCCTGTCATTCCCGACTTTCAGAGGGGATGGGATAACAAGTACCATGATTTCCATAGTTTGTCACGTGATGAGGCGCGTGCCTTCGTTGATGGGTAGAGAGTAAACTTACTCGCCATTGCTTAGAAACTTGGTCGTGCTGATGACCCATTGATTCCTACGGTGTTCCGTCGCAGGGCTTTTGGATTGATTATGCTTCATCTTTATGCTTTTGAAGGACATATTGAGGTACCAACTTGTTACGGTAAAGAAAAGTTCATCCGGATTGTTGAGCAGATGGAGAAACGTAGGAGCCTAGCTTGGCTCATTCTTGCTGAAATTATTATTGGGTTAGATGCTCGGAAGACCAATCCAAACCTTGCTTACACTGGATCCACCCGTCTTCTACATGTACGTCTTTTCCGCTGTTCTCCTTTTTTTTTCAGCGTTTTTTTTTTGTTTATTTTTTTTTTTTGGTTTTTGTTTTCTTTTTGCTTGTGCCCACCTCCTTTCTTTTCAGTGGGTTTGACATTGTTTCCTGTAGTCTAATTCGCCTTCTCGGCCCTTTTTCACAGATCTAGCTATGTGAGAGACTCGAGTTGGTTGATCCACCGAAGGTTCAAGGTACAAATGAGGTGAGAAGCTTCACTTCTCATCACCGTCAGTTTGCTACTGGGAAGAAAGAGCCTTTCTGGCGACAGCGGTTTTCTGCCAATGCTGGGTTACATGTTAGATGGGCCTTACCTTGGCTCGACCTTACTGCAGTTACTGGTTTTTCTAGAACTGATAGAACCAGACATCTCACTCTTTAGGGTTTAGAGTGGTCCACCCATATCTACCCGGACCGTGTTCTTCGACAGGTCGCCCGTCGGCAACGGATTCCCGCTATTGAGCCTGTTCTTAGCCTAGTCAAGGAAGTGACTCTCGCGAGATGCAATGCATGGTTGGAGTCTTGGACTAGCTCGGAGGACTATTTGGCATATTTCTGAGTCGTTTGCCTGTAGTTTGGTGTCACCCTTTTATTTGCAGCTGACTATTGAACCCTCTTTCAAGGCTCGGAGGGAACCTTACAAGGATGAAGTTGTTTATTACAAATACCAAAATGAAGGAGAGAAGAACCGAGAATTATTTACTTAGACGACCCCGATTTCATGTAGTCCCAAAACAGAGACTGACTCGACTCCTACGACTGACTCTTTGGTTTCAGATGTGTGGAAGATGTTAGGTCCGAGGAATGAAAGTGGGTTGACACTTGCAGAAAGTCTTGGTCCTCGATCTAGTGTGAATGACAGGTTGGGCCCTCATGAAGAATTGATGATTCCTCCGAAGAAAAGAGCTCGAGTGATGATGGGTGAGACTTCGTCTCATCGTGATGGGGCGTGCGGCCCGGCTGAAGGTAGAAAAGAGTAGTCTTTGACATTACTATTTACTATTACTATTACTGTTTGTGTGCTTTCCTTTTTAGTTGTGTGTGATGGGCTTCGCTGGGAATAAAATATTGTAACGGGCTTCGCCCGGAATTTAGAATAAATAAAAACTTATTATTTATTAGAAATCCCCAGTTTCCTCATCAAAAATTTCATTTTTGTTTTACATGTTTCGGTTGTACTCTTAACTAAGAGTTGCCTACGTATCTGCTTTGCAACAAAATCAAACCGAGTCCGTAGTTCTCACATAAAATATTTCATGCAGTGTTGACAAACAACTCACAACTTATTCTAAAGACATTTGCAATTCAAAAAGTATGTCATAACATTTGAGAATGAGGTCATTCCCATCCAAATCTTTTAATCGAACAACGCCTCCTGACAAAATCTTCTTTATCAAATAAGGGCCTGGCAATTTGGTTTAAACTTACCCCTCGGGTCAATAGGTAACAAAGCTCTAACAGACTTGAGAACCAGGTCACCCTCAATAATTCCCCTTGGTTTGACCTTTTTGTTGAAAGCTCTCTCTATCTTTTTCTGGTATAGTTGGACATGGTACAATGCGTTCAAATGCCGCTCATCGAGCATGACTAGTGAATCATATCTTGCTTGAACCCAATCTGCTTCAGGAACCTGGCTTTCTAGTGGGATCCTTAGGGATGGATTTCCAGCTCAACTGGTGGAACTGCTTCCATTCCAAATACCAAGTAATACGGGGCTGCTCCCGTGGCTGTTATAATTGAAGTTCTATACCCACATAATGCGAAGGGTATCTTCTCTGGCCACTCTATATTTGTCAGACATCTTCCTGAAAATGACTGTAACTGTTTTATTAGTAGCCTCTGCTGCACCATTCGCCTGTGGTCGGTATGGTGATGAATTGTGATGTTTGATTTTATACTTTTCAAGTATAACCGCGTTCTCGGCTTGGAAATGAGTTCCGCGATCGCTGATGAACTCATGTCGTAATCCGTACCGGCAAATGATTTCATTCTAAATGAATTGTGCTACTAGCTTCACTTTTAACACTTTGTAAGACTTAGCCTCTACCCACTTCGTGAATTAGTCAATTGTGACAAGTATAAAACAATGCCCTCCATTTCCTGATGGGCTTACTTTTCCAATGATGTCGATTCCCCAAGTTGAAAATGGCCAGTGTGACGTCTTGGTGTATAACATAGAAGGTGCCACATGTTGTACATTTCCGAATATCTGACAATTGTGACAGTGCCTGACATATTTGCAACAATCTGTTTCCATTGTTGTCCAAAAATGGCCAAGCCTTATGATCTTACGGACAAACATATGGGCATTCATGTGTGTCCCATATTCACCGTCATGGACTTCCTCCATAACCTTTTTAGCTGTCGGGTCTATCGATGCATCACAACAAAACACCTTGAGCCGTCTTCTTGTACAATTGTTCGTCATCAGTCTTAATGAATTGGGCGGATAACATTCGCAGAGCGCGCTCGCTTCCCACGCGTGTCAAGGTTGGGAGGATACTCTCCTGTTTCCTTGACTTTCAAAATGGTTGTGTAGTAGGGTTCGGTTTCACCTACCTCGGCATCATCGATTGCATTCACAAAGGCAAGTGACGAACTTCGTTCGACACATATTGGCATACTAACTATGTGGTCGGGAATGTTGATCAAGGCAGCTAGCTTAGACAATACATCTACAAACTGATTTTCCTCTCTTGGAAGGTGAACATATCGAATATCCTCGAAGTACTTTTCCAATTCTTCGATTATGGTTTGATATAGGGCTAAACTTTGGCTCTTAATTTTCCATGACCCTCCCACTTTATTGATCACAAGGAACGAGTCTTTATGTACTAACAATTTCTTGACACCAAAGTCTAGAGCACTGCATAAACCAAGCAAACATGCTTCATATTCAGTGGCGTTGTTTCTGACATTGAATTCTAGCTTGATAGATACGGGCACGTGTTCACCTGTCGGCTAGATAAGAAGTGTGCCCACCCCATATCCCATATAGTTCGATGCTCCATCGAAATAAAAATCCCATATGTCATTCTCGACGTGTACCACGTGTTCGTCGGGAAATGACCAAGTGTCAATGACTTCTGTTTCTTCGATTGGATTGCCGGCGAGGAAATCGGCGACCGCCCTTCCCTTGATCACTTTCAAAGGTACATATTTGAGATCGAACTCTGATAACATGAGGGTCCATCTCGATATTCTTCCATTTAGCATTGGTTTCTCGAACAAGTACTTGATCAGATCTATTTTGGAGTAGACACCCACACTGTAGCTAAGCATGTAATGTTTTAATTTCTTCGTTTCCTTGACTAGGGCCAAACATGTCTTTTCAAGAGGTGTGTACTTTACTTCATAGTCTAAGAACTATTTACTGATGTAGTCAATAGCTCTTTCTTCTTTGTCGACTGTTTGATCTAACATAGCCCCCATTGCTGTATCCATAACAGTTAGCTATAATGATAATGGTAGCCCGACTACCGGTGAGATTAAAACTGGTGGAGAAGATAACAATTTCTTTATTTTATCGAACGCGGCCTGAAATTGGTCATCCCACATAACATGTTCTCTGACCTTCAGTTTCTTAAAGATCGGCTCACAAATCATTGTCAACTTCGCGACGAAACGTCTTATGTATTGAACTCTTCCTAGCAAACCTCAAATTCCTTTGTCGGTCTCGGGATGGGGCATTTCCATAATGGCTTTTATCTTTGATGGGTTTACTTTGATGCCACGGTGGCCAACGATATGACCCAACGGTTTGCCAGAGGTGACCCCGAAAGAACACATTTGCGGATTCAGCCTCATGTTGTATTTTCGCAATCTTTGAAAGAATTTTCGTAGCACCCCTAGATGGCCACTACGTTCCTTTGACCTGACTATCATGTCATCGACATAAACTTCAACTTCTTTGTGCATCATATCGTGTTGCAACGTCATTTTTGTTCTCTGGTATGTTGCCCCGGTATTTATCAAACCGAAAGGCATTATTGTGTAACAATAAGTTCCCCATTGTGACGTAAATGTTGTCTTATTCATGTCTTCCTCGGCCATCTTAATTTGATTGTAACCGGCATATCCATCCAGGAAAGATAGTAATGCATGATTTGCGGTATTGTCAACCAAGATATCGATGTGAGGTAATAGAAAGTCGTCCTTCGGACTAGCTTTGTTCAGTCCCGAAAGTCCACGCACACGCGAACCTTACTATCGTTTTTCGGTACTGGCACTACATTGGCGACCCAATCTGAATATTATGACACCTTGATGAACCCGACTTTGAGCTGTTTATCAATTTCTTCTTAAACCTTTAAAGACCATTCCGAACGCATTCTGCGTAGCTTCAGCTTTATTGGTTTGAACCCTGGTTTGATCGGGATCCTGTGTTCTGCAATTTCTCTATCAATTCCCGACATGTATCAATTCCCGACCACGCGAAAACATCTTTGAACTCAAACAGCAGGTCAATGAACCCTTTTTTCTCTACGAGATCTAAGGTAGTTCCTATCTTAAGCTCTTGTGGTTCTAAGGTGGTTCCCACATTGATAGTTTTGGTATCTTCGATCACCGAGTTTCTTTGGTCATATTCTTCTAACTCTTTTACCAACTCTGGAGGTGGTTCTACCTCCTCTTCTTCTTCTTCAACCTGTTCGCCTTCGACCCCATTCTCAATGTCATTACTATAACTATTATTTTCAAAAATTGAATTGCATTGTAAATAAAACAAGTCGTAAGTAAACTGGTTCATCTTATTATTATTAATTTGAAATGGCGCGAAATGCGCTAACATTTGAGCCAACGGATAAGAGGTCAGTGGCGAGACAACAGAGGCACCCGAGACATACACGGGGATACCAGAATTAGGAAGTGGGGCATTTAAAGGAAAGACCTAGGAGGGGGTGGCTTGGACACCTGACTCCTTAGACTTAAACTTAGGACTCTTATCAGACTCAGACTTAGACTCGGAACCATCATCCAGCTTGAACATTTCTCCTTCTAAGGGCAGTAGAACATCTGGTATGGGATGCAATAGTAATTTATATAAACCCTTGTTTTCTCCTCTAGGTAAGACATTCTTCTTGCTCATCTAAACCACCACTGATGCCAAGCCTTGGTCACCTTGCTCACCTCTGTGGCATAACATTCACAACGTGGCAATTTGTATCCTACCATTAGGTCTTCTGAGGACCCAACCTTGTATGTGGGTGAGTTCTCGTCCGTGCCGTTGATGACTATGTATTTGGGAGGATACTTGATGAATGCTAGATAGTTCGAGGTTAACTTCTTCTGTTTTCCTCTCTCTCTCTTCCTGCAATTTCAAAAACCAGGGTTGGGAATATCTTTCCTTCATTATCTTGTTCATCTCTTTGTCTATTCTTATTGCCGAATTTCGGATTCCTAGGAAGTTCACGGCAGTAGTGAGTTTGCTATTGGCGTTTTCCATTGTTCGGTGTTTAAGATAACTCGAGATTGGTTTCCCAGTAGTGCCATCTGTCTTAGTCTTTTGGAACTGCTTAATGAGGGAAGCCTCTGAGATCGACCCTTCACTAAGTGCCTCGACTAAAGTAGGTCCTTTTGAGGATCCCTTATCTGGAACATTCTTGGCGATAGAAGTGTGGCTCGTTTTCTCAACTTGGTTGGGGCGCCCAAATCTCAAATGACTGGACTCGAGGACATCTTTTCTTAGCTTCAAGATTTCATCTTGGGTTCGTGGCCTAATGGCTCCTTTGGTAAAGTAGATATCATTTTCTTTATCATCCCAAATTCCATGGATTTCATTCCCAATCCGTAGAATGTATGGTGTGCAATCGATACCAAAATCCCCAAATCGAACTTCGTTCCTTGGGCTTGGATGGTATTTTGAACAATCAATGAACTCCTTTCCTACAAAGAAACCCGTTAGACGAGAAACGGGCTAGATCAAATGGGTCATATCAATATGGTCTTCGACAAATACGACATTCGTGTGATCACCAAATGGGTTGGTCACGTTGTTGGGTTTGACCGTCGGGATTGGAAGTGTTCCACTCTCGATCATATCTTGTATTTCATGTTTGAGACGGAAACAGTTTTCCGTGTCATGTCCCTTGCCTTGATGGTATGCACAGTATGCGTCAGGCTTGTACCATTTATTTCGTTGTTCCAATGGTGGTTCAGGAGTTGGGCCAATGGGGTTCAATTTCCCCTGGGCCATTAGTCTTTCTAAGGTGTGTGCGTAGGTACACCCTATGTCAGTAAATACTCTTGGACTAGAGTGTTGAGGCCTTTTGGAAGTTCCTCCTATAAGGCTAATAGCTTGAATATGGTTGGCAATAGCATGTGCCTTTGATTTAGAGGAGGAGGCCCAGTATACCCCTTTGGTTTCTACATCTCAGCAGCTCGGAGGCCATCTTCGATTTTCCTCCGACACCTTGTTAATTCTTTGAAAGTGCTAAAGTTTTGATGCTTCAATACATCACGGTAGACGGGTCGGAGAACTTGTCTACCATTTCTGTTTCTTCGGGTTTTCTGGCTCTCTTTACGATTTCTGCACGCCATCGGGCAAGGAAATCAGTAAACCCTACCTTGTCATTTTTAGTCATAACTTCCAGAGTCCCACTAGTACATATACCTTACATTGGTGATGCTTTTTCAGGCATTTTTCGACGCTTTAAAGCGTCATTTTTTTTTATCGACGCTTTACAAAAGCGTCAAATTTTGGGCCGTCGTTATTTTTTGGCGTTTTTTTATTCAACAATTATGACACTTTTTAGCGTCATCATGGACTATGGACGCTTTAAATTGTCAACAAATTTGGCACTTTTAAGCGTCTTCAGTGATTATTGACGGTTTTTATTGTCAACAAATGTGACGCTTTTAAACGTCTTCATGGACTATTGACGCTTTTAATTGTCAACAAATTTGACGCTTTTAACCGTCGTCAATGACCATTGATGGTTTTTTTTGTCAACAAATTTGACGCTTTTAAGCGTCTCCAGCAACTATTGATGCTTTTATGTGTCACACGATGAGACAGAATTAACGTCAACTATTTATATATTGACATTTCTTATTGTCATGATATAATTTCAGCTTATAGATTTTTTAGATTTTAATTTCCTGATAAAATCCTAGAGATTACGTACTTACGTACTACTAACTATTACTAAATCATGAAAAAACATAATGCAATATATATATATATATATATATATATATATATATATATATATATATATATATATGTAGAATGATGTAGTGAGTACGTACGTACCCACGTACTTTTATATAATCATACATTTGATACATATATCATCTCCGGCACAAATACTGCTAGCATTGACAATTAAACTAATATAAACTAGTATGTACTTTATAGTACGACAAAATCAAAAATATTAAAAGGGACCTGAATGATAGTAAAATCCAACATAAAGTTGTCCAAAAAAATCGTACGTAAATAATGCTAAGTAAATAGCTAGACAAGCTAAGGACACTTAGTAGTTTGAACGTCGTAGGTGCTACAATCATGTAGGCGCAATGTCAAAAGGACTTCAATCAACATATGAAGGCGAGTCGTCACCATCTGATGAATCTAAAACCTATAATGGGCAAACAAAATATAATTTATATGGATATATTTGATAAGTACATGTACACTAACGGTGCTTTATATATCACAAAAATGTTTAAAATCGCTTGGGCATTTTGCATACAAATAACAATAACATATATATGATTCAGGATCGACTACCATGTATCTTCATTTAAAATTGCTTGGTCATTTTGCATACAAATAAACGATAACAAAATCATAGGCCAAAATGATTTACACACCATAAAGTAAACCATGTAAAATAAACAATACATCGATGCTATATGCTACTTTTGCGGCAGTTAAATTGGGGAACTTAGCTAAAGAAAGCCGGGAGCACAAGCAAGACAAGAGTTGATCCGTATCAAAGAATGCAGCACCAAAAAAGGAGAGAAAACCGATAAACAAGTCATGTAGGAGGGAGGTCACTTAATGTTGAAACTCGTTAAGCAACACAGAAAATAGGTATTGATCAAAGAAAGCAAGCAAGCCTGGCAGCACACAGACACGGGAGCAATGAACTAAACCAAAGGCTTATACCTGACTACTAATAGTTCCCAACATAATGGAAACAGTGCTTTGGTGCATTGAAGTGGGTTTTTCCAGGCAATTTTTTTTGGAGAAACAAAAAACGTGTCCGGTGGTATAGCCTATCTACGGATCAGTTATGCAGTTTGGCCCCTTTTAAAATGCTTGTACACGTAATACAGATGCAGTTGGAAACTTTACTGAACAATATCATTAGTGCAGGACATATTAGTGCACTCGATTGAATGTAAGATAGACATGCGTGCCAAGCACTATGCCTGCTTAGAAACTACAGAGCAAATTTAACTATTTAATATGAACCATTCCAGATGGTATTGACATATAGGTGGACCTACAACTGCACTCAAAAGAGGGCGGACTACTGGTAAATGACATGTGGGTAGTACCTCCAACAACCAGGAGAAAAAAAACAACCAGCTATATAAACGTTCACAATGCCAGCAGAGATGTGTATAAACCCACACCTGCATCACAACATGCCTGAACTACCTAGCATGTTTGGTGGACGTTATATTATGCCTTCTATTACCTTTGACAACTGAAATACGTGAGGTAATGACTTATGCCATTTCAACCACTAAAGGCCCAACAAATGCCAAAGTGCGTTGTATGACACAGTGCTAACGCTTCGGAACTGTTTATAGTTGAACTATTTTTAATCTGACATGTAGTAAAGGTAAATTAACCAACTTTCTAGAACATGTTAATCTCTAGGCGACATATACATAAACTCAACCGAATGTCAGATACGCATGTATACCAACTAGCGACCGTGTTTCGACACTACAGAACTGCTCTAACTGATTTGTATGAAACATTCCAAATGGCATTATCATAGGTGGACCTACGAAGCCACTTAAAAGAGGGCGACCTACCGGTCAAAGCCTAGCGACTAATGCCTAAAAAAAAGAGAAGCAAACAACCAACCCTAAGAAAAAGGATAATAGCAATGTATTTTTCATGAAAAAAGATTATTGACAACCACAATCATCAGACCAAAACTTTGTACAACCCAAAAATTAAGCATACCTGCATGTTCATGTTCAAGACTGATTTTGCCTTGTTCAAATTAACTCAGCAAGAAAACCAGCAGAATTAACCATGTTCCTAATATTAAATAATCCTTGCTTAAGAAGCCACCACCATATAGGAAAATAGCAATAGATGACACAAGTAAACAAGAGAGAGTGACATTGATCACAAAAAAAAAAAAAAAAAAAACTTTGACGAAGTGAGAATTATTTGATTTATTGTTAACTGATATCCCAAAATTGATTAATTAGAAACTTTGAAATGAAACCAACAATTTAAGTTAGCAGCAATATCCACAGCAGCCTTGTGATTCAAAATGGAAAAACTTTTATCGGTGACCAAGTTTTTAGACGACAAAATATCACTGCTTGTGCATATAAGTGAGCTGCTTGTGCTATAAGTGAACTTGTTTCACTGCTAGCTCCAAAGCTTAAGCCTCACAAGAGTTGCAACTGTACAAAATTTGATATACAAAAAATTCGAACATGTGTATAAAGCCTAGTAATATTGAAAAAAAAATTGATATAGAAAAAAATTAAGATAACTCAACACAAAATTCTAAAGTAATTAGCCGGGGGCGATTTAATTCAAAGCATGGCTACTAGCGCCCTAGAGTTTGACTCCAAGATGACACTCTAACCCCATTTGCCTAGCCGTTAGCAAAACTGTTTTCGCTGCTTTGACTTCCACAATCTCGGACCCCCATCGCGCATCTAATTGTTGAACCCGAGCTCGCAACACAAACTCATCCCAATCCCTAATCACTATGCCTATGTCACTTCCTCCTTCCCCTAAAACAACCCCATCCACATTTATATTATACCACCCCAAATTAGGCACTTCCCATCTTGCAGTTCGAAAGAATTTCATATTACAAAAAATTGCAACCCTTACGTATTGTAATTTTAATAGATTCCTACCCATTATAAACACAAATATCCTTTGGAATGGTTGAATCTAAATGTAGAGTAGCCGAAAACAGAGTCCAGTAATGTTATAAGGATACTTCTTATCACAACTTAGAAAAACATTAGGAAACTTCATCATTAAAATCATGCTATAATAGCATGATCCAAGTAGACTATAAGCGGTAAATAATTAAACCAATATCATTTCATCCCTTGAAAGATCCAAAATTGCAGCACCCAGCAACCAAAATTTTTATTCTAGAACAAAAATAAAATATACTTATTTTAGCCGCACACTCCATATATATACTCTATTAAACAACGAAAACTTTGAAAAGGAAAAACAGAATCAGTAAAAAACCCGTATAAGTTAATGTGAGGGTCATATAACAATATACCATATTCCATAGCCAGATTCGTACAAAAAAAAAATAGTCCATAGCCGGATTCATCACTCGTTTGAATTTTATTAATCATGGGGCAAGCTTGGAGCCGGAAGTAAAAATACTGCTGGTTTTTTTTCTTTCGTTGTTAACTAAATGATGACTAATAAAGTTATTTTTTTGTAACCCAGCTGCGGCCTGCTTGCCTGTTAACTGACATTATTATTGACCCTTCCATATTGCAAATATTATGAGGTTGCCGTCAAAGTTAACGGAATACATATACAAGTCCCTTAACTGTAAAGTTTGAAACTTCGGACCCTTAACTGGAAACAAATACATAGTATAGGTCATTAAAGTACCGAGTAAAGGGTAAGAGAAGGACCTCAACTATCATATTTTTTACAGTTAAGGACCTCAACTATTAAATTATCCAGTTAAGGACTTATACCCTAACTCCGTTAAATTTTCCATTAAATTTACTTTGCATGCTTCTTATGAAACCTATCAGTATGATCATTTTTATTTTGACAATCACTTATACTCCTATTACTCCAATCTTCTTCGTGTTAAGTGTGAATCTTTTTCAACCATTTCTTCATTTTACCCTCAAGCACTTAACGCTATCAATCCACCACACAGTTGGTTAATCAGGCAATCATACGTCTTCAGAAATTGTGCTAAAAGAGTGTTAACGAAGTATGAGATTGGAGTAATGAGCAGATATTCAGATTAATGTTGGTTTCTGCCGTCATCTCGAAATTATTAACGATGACTGTAAATTAATTTACCAGCTATTTTAGCAGGGATTTTACTGAATGAGAACGTCTTGCCAGGGGATTTAAGGAGGGGTGATCTAACTCAAATAACTTGCCTGACCAGTATAAGTAAATAAATAGATAACTAAAAGTAAAGACACAAAGATTTTATACGTGGAAAAACCCTGGGAATAAGGAAAAAAACCACGGGCACCAAGCCAGGAGTGATTGTTACTATGATTTCAGATAGCCTGAAAGAGTATTTATATATCAGGCGTGACAGGCAAGAATATTGTTTAAGAATACAAGAATGGAAGTGATAATGAGTGTGTGTTCAATGTCCCTTCTGTTTTTATCTTCTCTTCAATTTATACTAGCTTCCAAAGTCCTCCTTTTCTTCCATTTAGAGTTTCCTGGTGAATAGGGCTTGTGCCCTATTTACCCGGAGGTAGTTGACAGCATTTTAGCCGTTGTCTTTGACTCTTTCCTCTATCTTTTCCTTCTAAATTAGTCTTCCTTGTTTGTAGGGATTATATTTAAACAACCTGGTTGTTGCCTGCTTAGCTTGTGCAATGTTTTTCTTGTGCCTGGCGTGATCTCCTTTCAGGCTAGGGCTAGTTATTGCCTTTCTTGTATTTTATCCTGCTTAGTGCCTGTCCATATGCTGTTAGTGCCTGGTTTCAGGTATCCTTTGCTTGAGTCTTGACTTTGATCATTGCCTGGCCTCTGTCAGGTCAGGCACGATAATTCTGGGCCCAACAATTGCCCCTTATCTGCTTATTCATTTATTGGGTCTGGCCATGAATAAAGAGATAAAAATTTGGGCCAGGCAAAAAACTGTGTAGGAATCTCTAACGGATTAGAGGTTGTGTTTGATTCAGCTTCTTGTAACGGGTATATTGCCATAAATAGGGTAGATTCACAAAACTCTAGGAGAGTCATGATTAGCCTCAACCACTTGTTTTCCTAGCCGTTTTGATTTTGCGGTTATAAATACTTTGCTTTGCCCCATCTTGCTTTCATATTCCAATCTCAAAATTTCTCCTTTCTCTTTCTAGAATTCTCTCTTTGCAAAAAATCAATTTTCAACAAAAAATAGAATATGGCTGGTGGTAGAAGAAAGACGGCTGCTTCCACGGCTCCTGGTGAGGTTGAGAAGGTTCCTGCTGAAGTTGAGAAGGTTCCAGATGTTATCCCTGAGGATGAAGTGGTGGACGTGGTCGCTGCCCCAGAGATTTTATCCATGTCATATAAATGGGTTGAATATACTCCTGTTAAGGCTTTGGCAGCTTCTTTCCACGGAGCCAATCAGTTGATACCAACCTTTGAGCATTATTTGAAAAGTAGGGGCCTCATTCCTAGTGAGGCTGAGGTTTGGATCACTAAGAGTGGTCCATTCCGGGCTAACTGGGGTAGTCCAGGCTGGTTCTGTATTTTTGAATGGGCATTCAGGGGTGGATGTCAGCTTCCTCTTTCTTCTCTTATGGCTAAGGTGATCAGGGCTATCAGGGTTCCTCTATTTCAACTCATGCCAATGGTTTGGAAGATTGTTCATTCAGTTGAGCAGTTGTTTTCTAAACATAAGTTGGTTATCACCCTGGACGATTTCAAGAATGTCTACCACTTGAAGAGTCATTCTACTGGTCGATTCAACCTTCGAGTCAGGTCAAAGATGGCTCACCTTATTACTAAATGATGCGTGTCATTTATATGATGTTTTACACCCTATTTTACACGCATTTCAGAGCTCAATTATGTAATTTATGCTACTATTTTCCCTATTTCCGTCTACTTTCATGTTTTTGTGTAATATTGCATAAATGTGAAGAATCCAGCGGAAATCGAGCCGAATCCGTCCCCGAGTACTTGGCATATTATTTGACATGAAGTATTTACTCAAGAAATGAACTTGGCGCGTATTTCAAGGCCTGGAAATAGATTTACGAAGATTTTAGAAGCGGATTACCAGCTATAGTGGTCTATAGACTGACCTACGTGGTCTATAGACTGTCAGAATGCTGAATAGAGTTTGCAGGAAAGAGGGGCAGTCGATCGACTGGTCTCAGTGGTCGATCGACCACCCCACGACTCTACGCGCAAGATTTAATTAGAATTCCGAAGCCCATTGTAATTAGGTTTTAGGAATAAAGTTACGTGTGACTATCTATATAACGTAACTCCTCCCTACTGCAAAAGATCATCGAATTTTAGGGAAACAATTAGGGTTCATCACACAAAGGTTGAACTTTTAATTAGTTTAGTTTAATTCTCCGTCAATAAAGTTTACTTTCCGCATTTGGTTTTGGTCTTTCCTGTTCAATCCTTTACGGTATTTCTCTATTCCATTATCCAGTTTCGTTGCTTTCATTCATTCATAGATTAGAATTGCTAGTTTAGATTTCCCAAAGCCGAATTATCGTTTCATGTTAGTTATTTATTTAGTTAATTCAATTATGAATTCGTTTGCTTTATTAGTTAATTTTATTGTTGTTATTATCACCATCATGAGTAGCTAAATCCTTCGTGCTAAGATGTAGGGGATCTATAGGTTAGACGGCTTTGACGTAGGTGACCTGCTGTCGGGCTCCGGTCGATCGACTGACATACATGGTCGATCGACCAGGGCGTGTTAGATTTGCTTCAACTTAATTAATTTAATTGCTATATTTGACGAATCGAGTGCACGCGACTAGTTGAATGCTTAGGAATTGACCGACCCGACAAGATCGAAAGATGGGGAGGAAAATAAACTACTTAATTAAGACGACTAAATTAATAAGATCGACAGATAAGTTAATTTAGATTTTGAGTTTCATTAATCAAGAACGAAAGTTAGTATTAGTGAGATTATGGACCCGTAGCTTAGGCCGAAAGGTTGCTACCTGTTAAATTGGACCGAGAGGGCTTTTTATTTTCCCGTCTAACATGCTTAAGACAGTTTACCTAGAGTTGCCGCCGTCGAAACTACAGTGAACCGACCATCCTAGCATCCCTTTAATATTTGCTTCCATCTATTTTTATCTACTGCTCATTTATTTACATTAGTTATAGAACTATTCAAACCAAACCCCTACACATTTGTTACTTTGGACTAAAATTAGACAACTATTAATTGCATCGCCTCTCTGTGGTTCGACCCTGACTGCCGCTATCTATAGTAGTAGTTTGGACTATAAATTGATCTTTGGTACTCTACGACGGTATCAAATTTTGGCGCCGTTGCCGGGGTGGCAATTGTTTAATTTTTAGTTGTTTTTATTTTAGTCTTTTTCTTAGTTTAAGGGACATCTGTTCCTTAAACTCTTCTCATATTCTACTTGTAGTTTCCTCTTATGCGCAGGTCACAGGGTGTTGAATTGAGACCATTAGATCCTGAGATCGAAAGGACTTTGCGTGAGTTGAGACGATCATCTAGAGTATTGCCGACAGAGGAAGAGCTGAGTACTCTGTCCAGTTACTACGAGAACGAGCTATTTGAGGAGGATCCACCTTCATCTCCTATTTCTACTTCTTCAGCTGAGACCGTTACATCTCCTGATATGGCCGAAGAAGCAAGTATAGCCAGTCACTCCGAGACAAAAGCCGAAAATCTCTATAAGGGATTCGCATTGCCAGCTGGGACGGATAGAAAATTCGAACCAAAACCGTCCTACATCAACTTGGTTGAGAGAAACCAATTTGGGGGAGCTGCAAATGAAGATGCAGCTAAACATATGGAGACATTCATTGACTACTGTTGTTCTATACCCCCACCAGCAGGTGTGACTCAAGACCAGGTAAAGGAGACGATGTTCATATTCTCGCTTCGTGATGCTGCAAGGGAATGGTACCGAGATCTGGATCGAGCTGCCAATGGGATTACTGATTGGAATTCGCTAGCCCTAGAATTTTATAAGAAATATTTCTCTGCATCGAAGACCAATGCGATTAGAGTTCAGATCACAAGCTTTAAACGAGGTCCTGATGAAGATTTTCATGAGGCATGGGTCCGTTTCAAGAGACAGGTGCGAACTATTCCGTACCATGGGTTTGAGAAATGGTTTCTGTGCAACCAATTCTATAATGGTCTTTATGATGATCAGAGAGCTATCCTAGATGCTGCAGCTAATGGGAGATTTCAAGAAAATAGCGGTGAGACAAAGGGGTGGAAAATCATCGATGACCTGGCCACCCATAAAGCTGAGCATGGGAATTCTAGAGGAAATCAGAGAACATCAGCTGAATCTCCTGCTGTAGCTGTAATAGAGGCCCTTATTACGAGATTTGACCCGATAGATCGAAAGATAGGGGAGGGAAATAGACTACCTAATTAAGATGACTAAATTAATAAGATCGAGAGATAAGTTAATTTAGGCTTTAAAGAATCACTTTTCAGGGCGAAATTCAGTACTAGTGATATTAGGGACCCGTAGCTAGATCGAAAGATGCTACCTGTTAAGAATGGACCGAGAGGACTTCTTATTTTCCTGTCTTACGTGATTATTTCAGACTTACCTAGGGTACTGCCGTCGAAACTACAGTGAACCGTCCGTCTTAGCATCCTTTTAATATTTGTTTTCATCTGTTTCATCTAATGCTCATTTATTTACTTAGTTTAGTTTTAAATTTGATTGCCTTTAGTTATAGAACTATTCAACTCAAACCCCCACACAACTGTTACCTTTAACTAAAATTAGACAGCTATTAATTGCATCGCCTCTCTGTGGTTCGACCCTGACTGCCACTATCTATAGTAGTAGTTTGGATTATAAATTTATCTTTGCAGGAAATGGTTTGGGAAGGAAGAGCCGCATGTTGCTCCAGTTATGAAGGAGCCAATCGTTCAAAGAGGCGGTCTAGGATGTCTTAGCTGTGGCACAGATGAGGAGCCTGATGAGGAGACGGTCAAGGTGACGGAGTCCAATTTGGATTTTGACGAGCCAGACGAGGTCATTGATTGAGAAGATGTTAGAGATGCCGATCCGTTGAGTTCTGCGGATATTGCAATTGATAGGAGTGCCGCTGAGGAGATGAACACTATAGAGGCTACCTCTTGTAGCCAGAAGCCGAGCAAGTGGGCCATTCCGTGGCCATTCTTGATCAACTATTAGTTGATTAAGACTTTTCTCAAAACACATTTTATTGCTTTTGTTAGACTTTTTATTGCTTTGGTTTGCGCGAGACTTCGCTTTAATAAGTTTGCTTAAGATTTTAAAGACCTTAGACTGTTACTTTGGGTTTTGCGCAATTTTGGGCGCGTTATTATGTGTATTTGCAGGTTCCTAGACCATATTAGCTTAATTTTTTGAGCTAATTCGAAGAAATCAGAAACTTACAGAAGGTTTCTCAGTCGATCGACTGACTTGTATGGTCGATCGACTGAGCCGCGATTCCAGGGGCATCTGTTCTTGTCACCCCTGGTCGATCGACTGGATGGTATGGTCGATCGACCGCCTTCGCTGCTGTACCTGTTCACGACCACTCCCCTGCTGTTGTTTGGTCGATTTGCGGAGTTGTGGGAGTCTTTTCTCCACTTTATTCTCCGATTTATTTCTGTTTTCTTCCATTTTCTTATTTTGCACATAATTTTGCGTATAATAAATTGCTTTCTCGGAATTACGCGCGGTACTTTTGTTTCTTTTCAGGTACCTATGGTAGCACTGCTGGCTACTGAAACCTCCTAGCTCACGCTGGTTTGGGGAGGTTTCCTTCTTTTGCGCTTAAAGTCTTGTGAGTTTCCGAGTCTTTCTTTTATGTCAATTTTAGTTATAGTAACGCAAATTCCCGTTTCCCTTTTATTTCATTACATGACTTTGCACAATGGGGACATTGTGTGATTTGGTTTGGGGAAGGGTTTTGCATTGCATTCACATGTTTTATTGCATTTCTGTTTCACGTTTATTGCATTTCAGTTTGCATTTGTTGTTTATTTCATTTCTCTTATATACAGAAAATTCAAAAAAAAAATTGAAAACTTTCAAAAATTCAAAAGAATTGCATGTTTATTTTATCATATAGGTTGAGTCGGAACGATAGTATTTCAATGATGACATTGCATTTGCAGCTGTTTACGCCTAAGCCTTGCTAATTGACATGTTATTAGTAGAATCACATATGCATATCTACGAGTTTTCGTTAAATATCTTGCTGAACTTGACACTTGACTTAGATTATTGGCAAACTACATCATTTTCTGAGATTTAGAGCCTATAACTGGTGTCATTCATGACTGGTTTATTTAGGGATGTGAGTAGTTACTCCTTATGAGACATGTTACATAAAATTGCATAAATATGAACTTAATCTACTTAATACCTGTATGCATTCGTGCTTGTGGTTTGTTGACACATGTGGAAGAGGCCACCCTTTTATTCATTTTGCCCATAAGCTCCACACTGCCAAAAATAGCCTTTTTATCCCGTTAACTACATCCTACATTTAGCCTGCCCTTGTCAAGCTAGTAGTTTATGTTGTTGGGATTGTTATTTCGTTTTTGGTAGCTAATGCTCATTTTGAGATGATGATGGAAAGGAGGAAGAAAGAAAAAAAAGAACAGAATTTAAAAAAAAAAAAAGAAAAGAAAAAAATGAAAAGCAAGTTCGACCGTGCACTGCAGGAATGAAAAAGAAATGAGAAATTCGGAAAACCCGCAAGGTTGAAGTTTTGAGTAGATAGTGATTATATTCCCATGCTTCATTATTATCATCTGGGGAATCACAGTTATTATTGGAGATTGTGAGATTAGTACGAATCATTAGCACCAGTTTTATTGTTGAATCTTGAGCAAGAAGTTGGATGTTGTTATAATTTGGATTTGTAGTTACTAGCTTGGCTTTAACTCCTCATATCCAAATTCATTTTAGCCCCTTCTTACCCATCACCTCACATATCCATATTTACCTCGGCATGTGTCATGGTCATTTGTATGGTTGGAATGCATATGTACGGTTGAAGAGATTATTTTCATATTAGATTGCAGGCATGTTCTTATGGGTCGTAGTTAGGTGAGTGTCATTACAAATTGATTTCTTTCTATCTTTTACATATATTCACCTGTGCGTACGTGTGATATGAGCGACCCGTGAGAGTCCATAATGATAAGTCTCTATAGTTGATGGTTCAGCAGTTTTTAATGACTACATAACTCGTTTGCATGATTCATGTTGCTAATTGATTGTTGATTTGTAGCATTAAATTGGTTTAGGTTTTACAGTATGCATTTTGCTCTGAGATTGAACTCGTTCCATTAGGTCCTAGGATCAAGTCTAGTTCTTGCTTGGGGACAAGCAAGGGTTTGGTTTGGGGAACTTTGATGCGTGTCATTTATATGATGTTTTACACCCTATTTTACACGCATTTCAGAGCTCAATTATGTAGTTTATGCTAATATTTTCCCTATTTCCGTCTACTTTCGTGTTTTTGTGTAATATTGCAGAAATGTGAAGAATCCAGCGGAAATCGAGCCGAATCCGTCCCCGAGTACTTGGCATATTATTTGACATGAAGTATTTACTCAAGAAATGAACTTGGCGCGTATTTCAAGGCCTAGAAATAGATTTATGAAGATTTTAGAAGCGGATTACCAGCTATAGTGGTCTATAGACTGACCTACGTGGTCTATAGACTGTCAGAATGCTGAATAGAGTTTGCAGGAAAGAGGGGCAGTCGATCGACTGGTCTCAGTGGTCGATCGACCACCCCACGACTCTACGCGCAAGATTTAATTAGAATTCTGAAGCCCATTGTAATTAGGTTTTAGGAATAAAGTTACGTGTGACTATCTATATAACGTAACTCCTCCCTACTGCAAAAGATCATCGAATTTTAGGGAAACAATTAGGGTTCATCACACAAAGGTTGAACTTTTAATTAGTTTAGTTTAATTCTCCGTCAATAAAGTTTACTTTCCGCATTTGGTTTTGGTCTTTCCTGTTCAATCCTTTACGGTATTTCTCTATTCCATTATCCAGTTTCGTTGCTTTCATTCATTCATAGATTAGAATTGCTAGTTTAGATTTCCCAAAGCCGAATTATCGTTTCATGTTAGTTATTTATTTAGTTAATTCAATTATGAATTCGTTTGCTTTATTAGTTAATTTTATTGCTGTTATTATCACCATCATGAGTAGCTAAATCCTTCGTGCTAAGATGTAGGGGATCTGTAGGTTAGACGGCTTTGACGTAGGTGACCTGCTGTCGGGCTCCGTCGATCGATCGACATACATGGTCGATCGATCGCAGCGTGTTAGATTTGCTTCGACTTAATTAATTTAATTGCTATATTTGACGAATCGAGTGCACGCGACTAGTTGAATGCTTAGGAATTGACCGACCCGACAAGATCGAAAGATGGGGAGGAAAATAAACTACTTAATTAAGACGACTAAATTAATAAGATCGAGAGATAAGTTAATTTAGATTTTGAGTTTCATTAATCAAGAACGAAAGTTAGTATTAGTGAGATTAGGGACCTGTAGCTTAGGCCGAAAGGTTGCTACCTGTTAAATTGGACCGAGAGGACTTTTTATTTTCCCGTCTAACATGCTTAAGACAATTTATCTAGAGTTGCCCCCGTCGAAACTATAGTGAACCGACCATCCTAGCATCCCTTTAATATTTGCTTCCATCTATTTTTATCTACTGCTCATTTATTTACATTATTTATAGAACTATTCAAAACAAACCCCCGCACATTTGTTACTTTGGACTAAAGTTAGACAACTATTAATTGCATCGCCTCTCTGTGGTTCGACCCTGACTGCCGCTATCTATAGTAGTAGTTTGGACTATAAATTTATCTTTGGTACTCTACGACGGTATCACTAACTTTGAATCAGGAGATGATAAGGGATGGGCTCGAACTTATATGTTTATCAAGGCTGATTTTATTGCCCCTGACCTGGATTATCTCAATTATCCGGCTGTTGAAGGAGGTAACTTTCTTTTCTATTGTATTTTGATTTGACAGTGATATATTTTGGGAAATCTACTTACTTGCTTTTGTTTCTTGTAGTAAATGACTGGGTGAATAGTCCTGATGCTGAGGGGTCGGCTGACCGGATAACAGCTTTTATGGCGTTGCCTGAAAAGGAGAGGGCATGGCCTGCCTGTCTGGGGTTAACACCTATGCCTCGTTTCAAGAAGGCCAAATTGAGTACTTATAAGCCAGTGAAAAGTGCTAAAGCGTCAGGGCTTCTTCGCGAGGGAGTAAGTTTTGCTTTCTTTTGTTTTTTTTTATTCCTGTTTTGGACATGTGTTTATATTGCTGATTTAGAGCCTCGTCGTGCAGCCACCAAGGCTTCTGCTAGGATTGCTAGTTTTGGTTTGTCCTTGGTGAAGGCAGGGGTTTCCCAAATCACAGGGGAGAAGTCTAAGAGTAGTGAGGCTATAGGGACTGATAGTGTTGTACAGATTCATGAGCCTGTGCAGAAAGTCAAATTGGTGTCCCCTGAGAAGGTTGTGGATGAGGGTGGTCGTCCTGAGAAGAGGAAAAGAGTAGATGAATCATCAGGAGGGGTTCATGAGGTCAGGGGGTTAGGGCTCGGTTGGATGAGGTTCAATTTGTTAAGGAACAAATCCAGGCCAAGGCTTTTATGGTTGACGATCCTTATTACCAATATTAGGCAGAGGATTCTTCTGCCCGTGCCTTGGCTGCTATGTATCGTACCAGGGATTATGCCGCCAACCTGATCACCATGCTTCAGGAGGTATTTTTTGTCTAATTTTATATGGGTGTTTGTGTGTGTTTATTTGTTTTTGTTTTGTTGCTTAGATGGGTATGTTTTCTTTGCTAGAATGTCAATGATATGCTGAGGGGTGCCTATCAACTGGATTCTGTCCATAGCCTAAAAAAGACCCTAGATTGGGAGGTACAGATTTTAAAGAAAGATAATGCAAAGTTTAAGGCTGAATTGGAAGTGTCAAAAGTTGAGAATCATTCGTTAAAGGAGGATAATGAGGCAGGGTAGGCTCGGTTGGTGGTGTAGTCTTCTAAGCTGAAATCTGCTCAGGATGCTCTGAAGGCTCTTCAGGCCAAGTTTGATACTGTTCAAGAAGAGTTGAAGGCTGAGAAGCAGGCTATGCAGGAGCAGTTGAAGGTGAATGAGGTCGTTTGGATACCATGAAGGAGCCTGTTAAAGTCAGGCCTTTTTGGAATCCTGACCAAGAATTGGCTAATCTCAACACTACTTATCCTGAGCTTTGCAAGCTACATGCTGATAAGGAAGTGTACTCTCCACCATCCAAGGAAAAAAGTGGTGATGCTGAAGAGGGAGGGGGTGAGGACGAAGAGGATGAGGAGGCTGCTGATGAGGGAGTTAGTTCTGCTATAACTTCCAAGGCAGGCTGATTTTACTTGTTTTTGCTATTTTTGTGATGTTTCAGTTTGTATGGTTTTGGCCTATCCAAGGAGGGATGTTCCCTGGACAAATCGTTAGTTTTTGGTTTGTTTTTGGAGGTTTGTTTTGTCTTGCCCAAGAGGGATGTATCCCTGGGTAAACATTTTGTTTTGGTATAAATATGTCATCTTTTTCCATTGATTTCCTTGGCTGGCTTGATTTGTACCTGTAAATAATTCATTTGACGATTTTCTGTTAGAATAACGCCTGGCAGGAGGGCTTATGGCCCTCATTCCGTTTTTGGGAAATGATCGCTCTGTTGCCTGTCAGGAGGGCTTTTTCTGAGAGGAGGGTGGTTGCCAGTCAGGGGGGCTTATGGCCCTCAGCCTGTCAGGATGGCTTATTTGGACAAGTAGTCTGATCTATTCCACCATTGTACTTGTTTTTTATTTACTGAGCTCAGTTTAGTTTTTAGGTCAGGCAGGTGCCAAATTTATTCGTAGAGCATTTCAGGAATGCTTTTCAGGTTGGGTGGAGTGGCCCTCAATCCTGAATATTTATTTAAGCCTAAGTATATAACAAATGAAAAGAAGACGTGAAACAAGTTTTCAGGATTTGGTATAAAATGATTTAAATAAGATGACTAGGCAGAGCTGAAAATAACAGGCATGTTTTCAGGCAAATTGGCAAATAGCAGGAAGGCATATTTTGTAGGGGATTTGCTATAAGATTCTATTGAAACATATAAGGAGTTGATAGTTTTACCTGTTTCTGGTTTAAACATGAAATAATTTTAAGTGGGAAATGTTCCAAGATCTGGGGATCATTTCTCCTTCCAAAGTTTGCAGCCTGTAAGCTCCTTGTCCTACTATTGAATGAATTAGGTATGGTCCTTCCCATGTGGGAGCTAGCTTGCCTGCATTTTTCTCTCTGGTGTTAGGGAATACTTTTCTTAGAACCAGGTCTCCTTCCTTGAATACTCTGATGTTGACATTCTTGTTGTAGCTTCTGGCTACTGTTTGTTGGTAGGAGGCTATCCTGACCTTGGCTGCATCCCTTAGTTCTTCGGTTAGGATCAGGTTATCTTGCAATAGTGGTTTGTTCTCCTCTATGGTATTCAGGCTGCTTCTGGTGGTTGGTACATGAATTTCTGCTCGGATTACTGCTTCACAGCCATAGACCAGGGAATAGGGTGTCTGGCATGTGGTTGTTTTGGGTGTAGTCCTGTCAGCCCATAGGACTAAGGAAAGTTCTTCAGCCCATCTTCCTTTTCTCCTTTTCAACTTTTTTCTTCAGGTAGCTAATTACTATTTTGTTGCTTGATTCTGCCTGGCCATTGGCTTTTGGGTAGCCTGGTGTGGATGTGACTAGGTTGACATTCCATTGTGCACAGAAATTTGTTGTCCTCTTTCCCACAAATTGTGTACCGTTGTCACAGACTATTTCTGAAGGTATTCCATATCTGTATATGATATTTCGTTTGATGAATGATATGACATCCTTCTCTTTGACTTGCCTGTATGAATCTGCCTCTATCCACTTGGAAAAGTAGTCAGTCATTGCTAGCATGAAAACTTTTTGTCCTAGTGCTTGAGGTAATTTGCCTACTATATCCATGCCCCATTTCATGAATGGTCAGGGGACTGAGATGGAATGTAGTAGCTCTGATGGTTGGTGGATATAAGGGGAGTGAATTTGACAGGCTTCGCATTTAGAGTTGTATGCTATGCAGTCAGCTCTCAGGGTTGGCCAAAAGTAGCCTGTCCTGAGAACTTTACTTGCCAGGCTTCTGCCACCTTTGTGATTTCTACAGTATCCATCATGTATATCTTCTATAATTTGTTTAGCTTCGTGTGGTTCCAGGCAACGTAGGTAAGGTCCAGCCTGTGACTTTTTTAACAATGTGTTATTGATAATGGTGTAGGTAGAGGCTTTGATTCTTAGGGCTCTCGCTTCGTTTTTATCATTAGGGAGTATCCCCTCTAAGAACCAATCATAGTATGGTTTGGTCCAAGAAGTTGTGTCCTCGTGAATGGGACAGGTTTGGTCAGGCCTTTCTATGGTTGGTTCCAACAGGTGGATAATGGGTATCTTATCAAACACAGCAGGCCGAGTTTGATCAGGCGGCTAGGCATCACCTGGGTATTTAGGTCCCTTTGTATTTGGTCAATGTCAAAGGATTTGAATTTTTTGCAAAGGTTTTTGACGTATTCTAAATAAAGCACCATTTTTGAATCCTTTGCTGCATATATTCCTTTGACTTGATTGGAAATTAAGAGAGAGTCAGTTTTTACCTTGAGGTTTGCTACACCAAGTTCTATACATACCTTAAGTCCAGCTATCAAGGCTTCATACTCAGCTTCATTGTTTGTGGCTTTGAATTCACAACTAATAGCCTGTGCAATTAGGTCTCCCTGTGGTGATTTCAAGACTAGTCCTAGACCAGTTCCTTTAATATTTGTTGCTCCATCTACATGTAGGGTCCATTCCTGGTCTGACTTATGGGTGTCAAGGTGATTGACCTCTTTTATGAGGTCTGGTTCTAGGTAAGATTGACCACCAAGTCCGCTAAGGCCCGAGACTTAATTGTTGTTCGGGTTCAAAGGTTATGTCATAGGTGCTGATTTGTACCGACCATTTTGCCATTCTGCCTGATAACTCAGGTTTTCTCAGGACAGATTTAATAGGCATGTTAGTTCTTACAATGATTGGGTGGCTTTCAAAATAAGGTCGAAGTTTGGTGCAGGACATGACTAAAGCAAGTACATACTTTTCAAGTAAGCCATACCTTGTTTCTGCATCTAGGAGACTCTTACTTACATAATAGACTGGATGCTGCTGGCCGTCAATTTCCTTAGTCAGGACCCCACTTATTGCTGTCTCTGTGACAGATAGGTAAACCGTCAGGGGTTCTCCTTTGTCTGGTTTAGCAAGTAGTGGAGGTGTAGCCAGGTATGCTTTAAGATCTTGGAAGGCTGTCTCATGTTCAGGCAACCATTTGAAGGACTTGTTTTTCCTGAGGAGGTCATAGAAAGACCTGCATCTTTCTGATGATCTGGATATGAATCTATTCAAGGCTGCAACTCGTCTTGTCTGCTTTTGAATGTCTTTGACTGACTTGGGAGATTCTAATACCATTATAGCCTTTATTTGTTCTGGGCTGGCTTCTATTCCTCTTTTGGTCACCATGTGTCCTAGAAATTTGCCTGAAGAAACTCCAAAGTGGCATTTAGAAGGATTAAGCTTCATATTGAACTCTTCCAGGATCTTGAAAGCTGTTTCTAAATCCCTGACATGGTCTTCAGACTTTTTTGCTTTGACCACCATATCATCGATATAAACTTCCATTGTATCCCTTATTTGATCTTTGAACATCATATCTACCAGGCGTTGGTATGTGCCCCTGCATTCTTCAGCCAAAGGGCATTGCTGTGTTGCAGTATATGCCTCTTTCCGTGATGAATGCAGTGTGTTCCTGGTCAGCTGGGTGCATCTTAATCTGGTTGAATCCACTTGAGGCGTCCATAAATGTTAGAAGTTCATGTCCTGCTGTAGCATCTACCATTGCGTCTATATGAGGGAGTGGAAATGGATCTTTTGGGCAGGCTTTGTTGAGGTCTGTGTAGTCTACACAAACTCTCCATTTACCTTCCTTTTTTTTACTACTACCACATTGGCTAGCCAATCAGGGTACATGACTTCTCTTATCATCCCCATATCCAATAGTGTTGGAAATCTATATCTCATTATACTCAACATATTCATATATGTTACAATCAATATAGTCATAAAATTTATTTAGATCTTATGCATGCAAACATAAATAAATATAGAGAAGAAAACGTCATCCTTACATTGAGATTTCGGATATATGGGCACAAATGAGTTCTCCTACTAACTTGTTCTTGAGCTTCCTAATAATGGATAAACAAGGATTCAAGTTTAGAATCCCTCCCAAGGAATTATACTCAAGATAACCTCTTAAAAATGAATATTATTAATACAAGAACAATATTAATTTAACTAAAAATTGACCCAAAACTATTATTTTGTCCTCTTGAAATTTCGGTCAAGAGGGGAGTAATATTGGAGTAATTTATCTCTCTAAAATTCTTTTGTTTTTAGATGTTCCCAACCTTGGTTTGGGTTCTTTATCTTGAAAGAACTTTCTTGTTGTTTATCACATAACCAACGAATTTGTGGTGGGTGATATAACTTGCACTGGTCAAGTGTTCTACCAACTCACAATGCACTAAGTATACGTTTTGTAGAGTCTTGCAACAATTGTCATGATGATTAGCCTAGCATTTCTCATAAGTCCTAGTATATTAGAAAATATTAGTTTTGAGTAACTTCTTACTTTAACTAAGTATCTTTCCAAACTTCTTATTTCTTCTTTTAGCTTGAATAGCTTAGGATTTTCATAAATCCTTACACGTGTTCAAACTTCAATATGTGCAACCTCTTGTCACATAACAGAGTGTTCTGTCCAACACTAGAATCGCTCATTAGTTCTCCTCGAGAATTCATGACGATTCTTCTATGGCTTGCCAATGATTCATCATGCTCGTATGCATATGATTCATTATTGGACATGTGCATGATTATTCTAATGGCGGAAACATTAGTAATTTATAATCATGTGATCAACCATTCTTAGGTTCAATGAATGACCATGACTGCTAATGGCAATTCCATTTTCATTGACATGAATAACCTATGGTTCTCGTTGATTCGATGTGTATATCTCAATACCTATCCAACATCCCATGATGTGATTGGATTCATCATAGTCCATTTTCATCCAGAATTGAAAACTCAAATACTTCTTTGTGAAAGATAATATTAGCTCGTCATTCTCAATGAGTAATGAGTTATACATTTTACAAGATGATTGCTCCCACTAAATTCCATGTCTTCACATGATAATTTCAAACTCCCACTTAATTCCACATGTTTCGCAATTGACTACTCAATCGAAACATTTCAAGAATTGAAATATATTTTGCTTTTCCAAGATATTAAGATAAAACCAAATGTTCCCAACATATCTTTTCAAAATACCCATTTAGAAAAGGTTTCAATCTTAAACTTATGGAAAGATATTTTTAATCTCTAACTCATTCATTTTATAATGATCCGTAGCAATGTCATTATTTAAATGTGAATTTCATTTAATATACGTCCTTCTCAAAATACCCTTTTCCGGAAGGAGGTTTAACCATTTCATTTTCATAATGAGGTTAAATAATGACACTAGCGTGGTTAAAACTAAACTTAGCTCTTGTGGATATCGGCATATCATTCTTTGTAACATTTAGTCATAAATCTCATTTATTTTCGCGGATGCAACTTTGTTTCATTTAGGCTCTTAAGTAAATATCAATATTGAAACTATTGGTCAAAAGTCGTTCATAAACTAGCCAAATCTCTTGTTAAGACTTTACATTAGTCATTCTTCTTCCAAAACTTTCTTTTGGTCTCCTCGTGTAGTTATCTTGAGAACATATTCTTTTGATTACTTCACTTGGTCTTTTTTGTCATGTAGATTTCATCTATTCGAGACCATAGATCTATTCGAGACCATAGATCACATCTATTCATGTACACTACTCTATATAGGTATACAAATCATTCTTTCTTTCGTAGATCTCATTTACTCAAGTATACAAATTTGCCTTGTGTTCTTTGTGTCTTCCTTTTTCTCCCACTCTATCTTTAGAATAAATACACTAGAGATTCAAAGATAGCTTATGAGACACAAATAATGATTTTTGAAGTATAAGGAGGACTATCTCATAGGTTGACTAATTGTTTTAGATTTGATAAGTGTACTTGGTGATTGACATTCCTTTAAGAGAGTTCATCAACTCAACATCACTTTATAATTGATCATACACAAGTCTTAAGCTTGTGGACATATAATGAATCCCATCATTATAGTTGTCTATTAGATCACTTTAAGTGGATGATCATATGTTTCTATGAGCAAGCATATAAAGACGAATTTTTAGAACAAAGAAAATACGATAAAACGGGTGACTGGGGTTGCAAACCAAGCCACCATAATCCAAAATACAACAATTGTTTAGAAAGGATCAACCATTTCCATGTCGAACACGGAAATCAAAATAGTTCTAAAAATCCATAACATTAAAATAAAGACAATAATAAAAGCCAAGCTTTATCGGTAGCTACTCCTAGCTCCTTCATGATTTCTCAAGCTTGCTTTTCTTTTCCCTTGTCCTTGCTTGGTGGAGGCCCTATTTACAATAAAAAGGGGATACATTATCACAACTTTGTATCACAATACCATAGTTGAATTAGAAACATAAAAGAAAGGATAGTCATTTACCTACTGGAGTGATCTTTCCAGCTTTGATTTCACCAAGATACTTGGAACAATTCCTTTTCCAATGTCCACCACCATTACAATAATGGCATTTATCAAGAGGACCCTTCTTGGTTTTGGAAGTGCTAGCTTCAAAAGTCTTAGCCTTGGTGAAAGTGGGAGCTTGCTTCTTACCCTTCTTCCCATTCTTCTTGAACTTCCCCTTGCTCTTGGTGCTTATGTTAAGCACATCCTTAGGTGGGTTAACATTTAACCCCATGTCTCTTTCGGCTTGCACAAGTAACTTGTGCAACTCTTCAAGAGACACGTCCTTGTCTTGCATGTTAAAATTCACCCGGAATTGAACATACGCTTCGACTTTGGATGAGGAGTGTAGAATCCTATCTACAATGAGCTCTTTGGGGATTTCAACTTTTTGAATTTTCAAAGTCTCGACTAGCTCCATCAATTTGAGCACGTGAGGGCTAACCTTTTGGCCCTCCTTAAAGTCGAGATCAAAGAATGCCGCGGCCGCCTCATATTGGACGATCCTCGGAGTTTGTGAAAACATTGTCACAAGCTTGGAATAGATTTCATTAGCGGTGCCCATTTTAAAGGCTCTCCTTTGGAGATCCGCCTCCATCGCAAAAATCAACACATTTTTCATTGCGGCGGACTCCTTGTGGTAAACCTCATATGCTTCCCTAGTGGCGGCACTCGACCAAGCATTAGGTTCGGGTGGAGAGGCCTCGGTGAGGTAACGAAGCTTGTCGTCACCTTGGGCTGCTAATTTGAGTTGGGCATCCCAATCGGAGAAATTTGACCCATTCTTTTCAAGTTTACAACGATCCATGAAGGATCGGAGCCATGAAGCATTAGTGAGAGGTGTGGCGTTGGTGTTTGGTGCGGCCATTTGTTATGAGAAATAAAAGTGGTCTACAAAACGAAAAATAGAAGGAATAAAACATATGTCGTTTTCAAAAAATAATAATAATACTCGTAAAAATTTAATTTAAACAAGTTTTATTGCATTTATCTAGTGACCTCTACCCAACTTGATAAATGATTCCAAGATCCAAGATTCATATTAACTTGGGCACGGTGTGGCCGATGAATCCCTTATCAATATAACTCGGCGGATTAACGCTTTAATCGATTCTACTTTTAGAACTCTTTGTCGATAAAATTACTTTATTATTTTCCTATAGCCCGGAACAAATGCGACTACAGTCACGAATACTTCCGTTGAGCTCAATCCAAATTTCGAATAAATGTGTCCATGATCCAAACCCACATTAACTTGGGCACGGTGTGGCCGATGAAACCCTCATCAACATGAATTCGGTGGATAGACATTTATCACCCACTTCCCCTACGTAACAAGGTTTGTACTGCTGTGTGGCCGAGTGCACTCCCTCACGAAATAGGTTTTCATGGTTTCTACTATTTGGTAAGGCTAAGTCTCAATTGTTTATTTTTAGCGAGAGGTCATGTCAATTTATTATCTATCACGTTTTAATTGAACTAAAGCGGTGAACTACGATAATTGTAATTGACCCGGTCGATAAACTCGATTAAAATGATAATGCATGTTTTAGTTATGGCGATTTAGCGATGCATGCAACATATAAATAAAATACAAAGCATAAAAATAAATCCTAGTATGGCCTTCCTAGAATAGTAAATCTAATAAACTATTACAAATTCGGAAACCAACTCCATTGGTCCCTTGAACTTCGGTTTTGGCATGCATCTCGAGGTAACACCGTCTTTAATGGATCACCTTCTTGAGTGGCACCGTCTTTAAGGATCTCCGGAAAAAATAAATTACATAACAAATTACATAATCTCCAATTATACATTTGTAATTAAAATAAAATAAATCTATTAAATTACAAAACGGTGATACGAGATCACAATAAATTACAACCGAATCGATATTCCTATACATTTCGGGTAATATCAATTAAAAACTAAGGCCATACTAAGTAAAATTACATAAAATAAAATTATGAGAATCATAAATAAAATGCAGCATTATAATATGTATGAACATGCCCAATTTTATGCTAAATCGCCTTTAAGGAGCCAATATCGTATATTAATCGGTTTTTACGGATTTGCGTGATTTAACCTTTTAAAAATCACAATAATTACATAAAATCATATTTATGTACTAGTTAATTACCCTAACCATCTTAGGACTCAAAATTAGTCTCCACTAACATATTGACAATAATTAACTTATATTTCTGAATATTGTTCATAAAAGGACTTAAAATTACAATATAATTCCATAAACTTCAAATAAATCATAAAAATTTCAAATAAATTCAAATTTGAAATTTAAACACATGAACATTCTGGAAAATACCATGACACTCATAATGTTCAAAAACTTAGGTTAAAAATTTCGAAAATTATCGAGGAAAAACAATGTTGCGGTTTATCGGATTTATCAAGAATAACCATAAAAATATGAGAAAAATTATTTTTATTTAATTTTCACTTTTAGATCTGAAATAGGTGATAAAATGCAACATTTGACGTTTTTCCTTAGTCATGAAGTATGTTTTAGCAATTTTTACTAATTAAAGTCACTATTTATGTGATTTTTCATCAAAAATTCATAAATCATGCATAAAGACTTCATTATAGCCAATTATTTTACACACATCTTGTAAAATTGCATGTGACAACATACTAACTTTCTATGACCAGATTCGAAATATAACTCATATTAACCTATTTTTCTATTTAAATTCGATTTTATCTTGAAAAAAATCCATATTTCGAGCATAAGAACTCATAAAATTATGAAAATTTACAGGTCATCAAAAGATAATATATGTGAAAACATATCCAAAAACCACTGGAAAAATCGAAGTTTAGCTAATTTTAGTCCAAAAATGACATTTTTTTTTATCATAAAATCACATTTTAATGCCATTATTATGTAAAATGAACAATAAAAATCCATAAATTAACCAAAATATCCTAAATACATTTTAGGACCAGAAACTTTAACATGCATAATTGATTTCGTGATATATCATAATAAACACAAATTTATATGTTTTATTTGTTAATCGTATAACTCGGAAAAACTATAACCGATTTGCATGCAAACAACCTAAGGCTTTGATACCGCTTGTTAGAAATATATATCTCATTATACTCAACATATTCATATATGTTACAATCAATTTAGTCATAAAATTTATTTAGATCTTATGCATGCAAACATAAATAAATATAGAGAAGAAATCGTCATCCTTACATTGAGATTTCGGATATATAGGCACAAATGAGTTCTCCTACTCACTTGTTCTTGAGCTTCCTAATAATGGATGAACAAGGATTCAAGTTTAGAATCCCTCCCAAGGAATTATACCCAAGATAACCTCTTAAAAATTAATATTATTAATACTAGAACAATATTAATTTAACTAAAAATTGACCCAAAACTATTGTTTTGTCCTCTTGAAATTTCGGTCAAGAGAGGAGGAATATTGGAGTAATTTATTTCTCTAAAATTCTTTTGTTTTTAGATGTGCAAGAATGAATAATACACTAGTTTTGCATGTAGTGTATATTAGGTAAATTATAGAGAAAAACTCTTGGCTTTTCTCTATGACAAAACCGGGTGGGGTGGGGTGGTAATGGCCAATGCATGATCAAGGTGCTCTTCACAAAAACAACTAGGTTTGCATGGCTATCCATTAGGTTAATGATTATGCTTTCCACTTAAAATAATCAACACAATATTTAGCCTAATACACCTATATTTCGGTCCATTTAAGATAAAATGGATTCCATTTTATCTTTGTCAATTTATCAATTTGTCACATGTCACAAGTCATGTAAAATTGTCATGCACTTTTAACATAT
This sequence comes from Silene latifolia, assembly GCF_048544455.1. NCBI lineage: Eukaryota > Viridiplantae > Streptophyta > Magnoliopsida > Caryophyllales > Caryophyllaceae > Silene > Silene latifolia. Next base: position 87,943,245 of record NC_133532.1, on the reverse strand, counting down.
TAAAAATCAACGTATTAATAAAAATACGTCATGTACAAAATCGACTTAGTAATTCATAATTACTTGTACCAAAACGATTTACCAGTTATAAATCACAACATCTTGTATTTATAATAAATTATTCATTCAGATTCAATTGTTTCCGTAAACAATAATTTCATCTAAGTAATAAAACAATTCGATCACTTAGACCGTATCTTATTTAATCAAATTATAATGAGATACGTAAATATTACTTCCAAAATCGTCCGTCAATTTTAAGTAATTTAATTAACCCGTATCGTCATACGATCAATTAAATAATCAATTAAGAGTGTTACCCTTTAGGTATGACCTAAGGGGATCAACTGATCACCACCGTCGCACGACAGTAATGTAAAACTCTAGTCACCAATCATTACCGATATGTGTGGACCGATTGTGATAAAAATTACTTCCCACATGTATTTTTAAAATGAGACTTAAACATGTGATCATCATGATCGACAGTTGTGATCGCATTATTGTCGGATGACACATATTCCAACAAATAGTTTGTCCACTTCTTCATTAATAATAGCATTTCGTTCAGAGGCAAACTTTCTTCTTTTCTGTTGCACAGGCTTATCAGATTTGTCAATATTTAGTTTATGTGTAATGATATTTGCATCTATACCAGTCATATCAAAATGTGACCAGGCAAAACATGAATATTTATATTTAAGAAAGTTTACTAATTCTGGTCTGATGTTATCAGGGACATCAGATCCTATCAGTACATGCCTGTCAGGATACTCAGGGTCTAAAATTACTTGATCTGTCTCCATTTTTGTTTCTGCCACGTAAGTTGTCCTGACAGGGTACTGTAATTTCTAGGCGAGATACTTACCTGCCATGGAGGGTTTCAATGACTTAGTATAACATTCTTGAGCAGATTTTTGTTCACCTTTTATGGTTGCTACTCCCCATTCTGTTGGTATCTTGATGCATTGGTGGTAGGTGGAGGGTATGACTCTCACATTGTGGATCCATGGTCTTCCTAGGATGGCATTGTAGGATGACATGCAGTCTAGGACTCCAAATCTTTCGTATGAGGAGACTCCTTCCACATATGTGGGCAGGTGTAATTCTCCCAGTGTATTCCTTGTTTCTCCACTGAATCCTATCAGGACATTAGATTTCTTTATGATTTGACTTTCATCAATCTTTACTGCTTTGAGGACATCAAGCATGATCAGGTTCACCGAGCTACCTCCATCTACCAGGATTCTCATGACTCGTGCAGTTCTTATTTGCATGGTGATAACCAGGTTATCATGGTGTAGATCCGGAATACCCTGTTTATCAGTGTCGTCAAAAGTAATTTGACGTAAATTTCTAGGTTTAAAAGGAGATTTCATTTTTGACTCCCTGGCAATTTTCTTTGCAGCTGAACTGGTCATGCCACAAATCTCGGATCCTCCATTGATAAATTTGACCTCATAGATGGGTGGTGCTGGGGGTAGATCACGTTGTTGCCTTTCTGGGTTCTTTCCTGTTCCATCATCTTCCCTGTTCTTTCTTTGGCATCGGTCTTTCGAGATATCCCTTCTTTTTTGAAGATAGGCTACTTGCACTGCCTTGATCCCAGGCATTCTTCTGTTGCGTGCCCTATATCCATGTGGAATTCACACCATCTTGTAGTATCCTTCTTTGGGTTGGGGTTGTCTGACTTCTTTTGCCATTTGACAATGTCTCCCACATTGTCAAGCCTCTTGATTAGTCCTGCAATGTCAACAGAGAAGTTATATTCTTGGATAGGGGGATAAGTATAGGAGTTACCTCGTTGTTCATGTGTGTAGTTGACTTCTGATCTATCAGGTCTTGTGTAAGGGGATGGCACGGCTTGCTCCCCTCGTGGTTGGAACTGTTTTTGTTGACTTTGTCATATCCTGAATTATTGTCAGTGTTGTCTGCCTTGTAGCCTTTATCTTCTTCCAGTCGAATATAGCCTATGGCTAATGCCTGGACATCTTCGAAGGTATGACAGGGCTTCATGGTCATTGCATCGTAGAAGTCACTATCCAGGGGTAACCCTTGCTTGAAAGCTTCCACGGCTGTTCTAACATCACATCTGGGGATTGACACCTTTTCCTTGTTGAATCTTGTCATGTAAGATCTAATTGATTCTCCAGGCTTTTGCTTGATCCTGTATAAGTCACTGGATCTCTTCTCTAGTTCTCTGCTGCTGGCAAACTGGTGGTTGAAGGAGTTGACCAGGTCAGTAAAGGACTTGATGCTTCCGTTTGGCAAGTTTATGTACCAGTGCAGGGCGGGCCCATTCATGGTTGTTCCAAATCTCTTATACATGCAGACTTGTCGTAGTTCACTAGGAATAGATGCTTCCAACATCCTTTGCTTGTAATACTCTACATGATTCCGTGGATCTGTGGTCCCATCATAGATTCTCATTGAGGGAACCACAAATTTATTTGGCAGGTCTATTCTTCTTGTTTCATCCACAAAGGGTTAATCAGCATAACTTTCTGGATTTGCCTCCTCAATTGGGGTAGGGACTCCAGGAATCTTTTCAAATCTTTCATGGAGTTTTTTGATTTCCTGGAGCATAGCCATCATGATTGATGTGTTGGTTTAATCCAGTGAGGTTTCTTCATTTTAGATTTCCTCTGAGTTTGTTTCTTCTCCTGCTTTGGACTTTGGTGGAGTAGGAGTGCCAAAGTTAGAGAAATCAATGTTCCTGATGATTGAAGAGAATGGTGTGCCAGGCTGAACTTTCAACTTTGGTCCTGATGTTTTCTCTCCTAACCTTAGTTTTAGGCTGGATTCTGATTCCTTTAATTTTGCAACTTTTGCTTCAGCCTGGGCCATTTTTTGTTTCAACTATTCCATTTCCAACAATTGTTGTTGGGCGGCAGCCAGTTGTTGTTTAATGCTGTCTCCTGCCATTTCTCAAGTTTTCGTGTTATTTGGTTTTGAGTTTTGATTATTTTTGAGCTAGATGCCCCACGGTGGGCGCCAATTGTTTTAGCAGGGATTTTTCTGAATGAGAACGTCCTGCCAGGGGATTTAAGGAGGGGTGATCTAACTCAAATAACTTGCCTGACCAGTATAAGTAAATAAATAGATAAGTAAAAAGTAAAGACACAAAGATTTTATACTTGGAAAAACCCTGGGAATAAGGGAAAAAACCACGGGCACCAAGCCAGGAGTGATTGTTACTATGATTTCAGATAGCCTAACAGAGTATTTATATATCAGGCGTGACAGGCAAGAATATTGTTTAAGAATACAAGAATGGAAGTGATAATGAGTGTGTGTTCAATGTCCCTTCTGTTTTTATCTTCTCTTCAATTTATACTAGCTTCCAAAGTCCTCATTTTCTTCCGTTTAGGGTTTCCTGGTGAATAGGGCTTGTGCCCTATTTACCCGGAGGTAGTTGACAGCATTTTAGCCGTTGGCTTTGACTCTTTCCTCTATCTTTTCCTTCTGAATTAGTCTTCTTTGTTTGTAGGGATTATATTTAAACAACCTGGTTGTTGCCTGCTTAGCTTGTGCAATGTTTTTCTTCTGCTTGACGTGATCTCCTTTCAGGCTAGGGTTAGTTATTGCATGTCTTGTATTTTCTCATGCTTGGTGCCTGTCCATATGCTGTTAGTGCCTGGTTTCAGGTATCCTTTGCTTGAGTCTTGGTTTTGATCATTGCCTGGCCTCTATCAGGTCAGGCAGGATAATTATGGGCCCAACACCAACTAATGTAAAGAATGCATATATCACTATACTGATAAGGAATGAATTGCTGCGTTTATAATAGTCGACTTGATTGATGAACATGTTAATCAAATTCAGACCCGACTTGGGTCGATAATGTACATCTCCAAATCTACCAATGCACAAGAATATAGCGGTCCGAAATGACTTGACCCAAAATGGATGTAAAGGACTAATTTGAAACCAAATCCCGTATAATTATGACTCGAACACTCCAAAATCACCTAATTGACTTAATAGATATGGAGCGGAAAATGACATAACTTGATAGTAATTAGACCAAGACTCAAACCCGACATTTATAATCAATTTGCTAGTTTATTTGATAGTCTCATGTATGCACTTGTGTGAAAGCTTCTTGTTTTTAGAATATATGGACAGATTAAATAAAGGGAGTTAAATAAAACAAACAGTTGGAGGTAGAAATGAAAACTGATCATACCAAATAACGAAATTGAGGGTAGGGACTGTATAAAAGAGCTACAAGATGATGATTTAATAACAAAAACAACTAAATGTTAATTATTTTCTCAGAGTGATGATTACTCTGATTCATATTTTTTGTGGAGTTAGAAAGATAACAGAATATTTTATCTGAGTTACTTGACTGGAAATTTTAATACTTGATATTCTTAACGGAAAAAAAGATGATAGTTGAGGTCCTTCTCTTGGCCATTACTCTTAAAGTACCCTTTACTCATCTCTAATCTCTAAAAATTAACACACTACTCAAATAAATCATCGTCACTATCATAACACCACAATTAATCATAAAATCGCACAATTAAACACCTAAAAAAATGAAAATATGAGCAGAAATGAAATTAAAACCGCGAGCAGAAATGAAACCGAGCAGAAATTGCATGATCTGAACAAAAACAAACATTTGGAGAGAAAAATTGAAAAGAAGAGAAAAAATTGATACATACCAAGTATCTGAATAGTCCCGAGCATCGAACAATCTAAATCTTATCAAGCACCGAAGTATCTGAATATGTCCCAAAAGCAATAACTTAATAATCTTTGTTGATGATTAGAATTAGGAAGAATGGCCATAACCCGATTATAAAGCAATTAAAATTACCATCAATAACATACAACTAATTGAAAATGAATGGGAAAACCGTACCTATGATATGCAATAAGCAGATTGTATCGTCTTTGTGAGTCGAAGAATTAGAACTGATTGGCGGCGTGAATCGTCTTTGCCGGTGATTGAGCAGAAAATTTCTAATGAAACTGAGAATTTTGAAGGTTATTAGGGTTTGTTCTCTATTGAAGATGTAATGATGAGTATGTGGCGGCGCGCGTGACGATAGTGGATGAGTTAGAGGGGGATTTTAGGTGAATTTAGAAAATTGCGCCATCTTATTTAGTATAAATATGGCGGTTTTTCAAAAAACAAAATTGGAGGGTTATTTACGGTCGACGCTTTTGTGGACGCGGGCCCACGGGGTCGCTTGGGAACAAGCGTTTGCATTTGTGGAGTCGCCACCAATTTATTGTGGAAAATTGGAAACCGTTCAAATACCTTGTGTCATGTCAAGACATAAAGTAGTGACATGAACACCAAGAACTCGTTACCCTTAGCATTCTATGTCTAGAATGACTCTCGTGGATGCCAATGAACACAGATGTTCACCGAGATCTGGAGTAAGGGGTGAGGGTATGTATTAGGAAGCTCTTTTGATCGAACACCTAATCCCGCCCGCCTCGATAGCGGCCTCTACTAATGATTAGGGAAAATAATCTATACTTGATATGTTGTCGGTTATATGCATGCAATGCAACATCCAATAAATTAATCCTATCATGTGAGAATTAACTAAGTCAGTGAAACATGTAATTTAGCATACAATAAGTCGAAGTAAGGATTTAAGGTTGATTATATGTGAAAACATACAAACAAACGATAATAAAGAATACGAGAAAATAAAATAATTGAATATTACAATAATTACAATGATTTGATTGATTTACGTCGAAAATACATTTAAAACGGATATTTTGAGAAAAGAAAAGAGAAAATAAAGTAACGAACAGATTAATGGTGATAATACAGGTAATAATTGATTAATACGTAAACTAATAAATTAGGTCAAAGCAACAACGGAAGTTCAGAGACAGAACTCAACCCGGAACAGATGCAGCAGAGCTGCGTCCCTTGGAAGAGGCGCAGTGGTCACTGCGTCTGTTCCTGAAGTGAGTTCTGGCTGTGAAGCCGGAACTGCATATTGTTAATATTCGTTGGTGAATTAATGCTCGATTAATTATATTTGACTCGGATGGAAGTGATTTAACGGATTATTTACATATGAGAGGGTCATAAAAACAATAAAAAGGAGGGCCTCGAATTAATTATGACAACTTAAAGACTAATTACAAGATTAATTATGAATTAAATTTAATTCAAATTCATTAAAACAAACTAATTTGGTTTAATTAATGTTAAACTATTGATGATGATGACGATAAACAGATGAAAATATACCAAAGGTCGAATCCCAGAGACTTGATATGGATGAATCGAATCTCTAAAACACGGATTTGATTTAGTGACGAAAACCCGCAAATATTAATTACTTGGGATTTAAGTCGGGAATTAAAAGTGACGAATTATTAATGAACTATGTATGAAAATTAGTATGCGAACGAAATAAGAAACAAACAAGAAAAGATGAAATAAAACAGACGAATTGACAGAAGACGAAGGAAGAAGAACGAAAGCAGGAACTGTGGCAGCCTCAGGAAGAGGTGCAGCAGCTGCTGCGGCTCTTCGAAGAGGCGCAGCAGTTGCTGCATTCCTTCTCGACATCAGTCTCTCGTTAATCCGTAAAAAGGTTTGAATAAAATGTTTTATAAATCGGTTTTAAACATGCTTTCGACGTAAATCTTACAATGATTAGTACAAAAATAAAATACAATAATAAAAGATGGGATTTACCCCCTCACACTTACATGTTTGACGAAACGAGATTAACTAAGTTAACGATTAGTGATTGCTCGACTCGTATGTACGACGAAAGTGCCTTCGTAAGAGGAATTTAAACTAAATTGATTAAGTTGATTGAGTGGAGTTGGTCAAATTGGTCGGTCATGCAAAACGAGGCTGGTACTCAGAAGGATCCGAGCTTTCGTGGTCGAAGTTCAAGCACGTAGACGCAAATAAGCAAAGAGCACGGTCTTAGAATGCAAATGGAGAAGAGAAGGGCGGACACTCGCGTGAGAAATATGAGGAACGAAGGTCCCTATTTATACTAATCACACGGGCGAATTAGGGTTTCGGTAAAACTTTGAAAGTAAATCTCGAAAAGATCTTAAAATACGCAGAAAGGAGTTGGGGAAGAGGTGCAGCAACCACTGCGGCTTTTGGAAGAGGCGCAGCAGGTGCTGCGACCTTTCCCCAGAGGTTTCCTCCTGCGAAAGAAAGATTTTTCGCGTTTCTATTATGGAATTGCGGTTGATCTCAATTTCCTTAGTATTTAAAATATAATTTCGGAAAATACTTTGCCAAAAGATTAAAAGATTGAAATATGGAATATAAATATCCGGAACACTCCAGAATATTCTGACTCGGCATTTTAAACGGTTATTAGAAAATGAAGACGGTTTTTGACCCGGACTCCAAATGTACTCTAATTACTGTCAAAACGACCGCAACGGCGCGTAGATGACGACCAAGGGGTAGACACAAGTATTTGTGCTATCACTTGATGATAAATTTATGAATTGTAATAAATCGTTCCGTGTACCAAACATGCGGCCCAATCATCACCGGGTGGTTTGCGGGAGGTGCAGAAATGAGGTATCTACAGAGCTCCCACTTTGACTGAGGCTTGGACAAGGCGAAAGTCAAAGTATAACCATCAGGTCAATCGAAGATTACAACCTGACGACTATGGCGACGCGAGGTGGCTCAAGGGGTCTGAGCCAAGGACCTGTCGTCGGGAACATTTTAGAGTATGTCGACTATCGGGGAGGGTCGTTTAAAGTCCTTTAGACTACGTAAGGAGGCTTGCCAGCCATAAGAAGAGATCATACCCGAGACTTCTGGGTGAAATAGGACTGAAAGCGTTTCCCCAAAACTCTTTGACGTCTGAAGACATGAAGGATCACAGGTACTCTAAAGGTTACTGAAAATGTTGAGAACAGCAGGACGTCGGTAGAAACTGCTAAGGGAAATCTGCTCGCGTCGGTCTTCAAACGAACTTTGGCGAAAACTTTGAGGTTGAGGTTGAACTCCATGTCTCGAGAGGAACAATCAGCTGTCATGAACTCTCGCTGGGGGAACATAATTGAGGTGTGTCAAAACACCTGTGAGAGAATATTCCCTCATTGTGGCAAGGGAAGTCTTGATAAAGTACTGCGACAGTTCGCAATCTGCTTAAAAATACGGGTCCGGACGAAGAATTAACATCAAACGAACCAAATATACGATATATGATGTTGAGGAAGAGGCGCACCAAAGATGGGCCCAAAAATAACGAACTTGTAACGAACTTTTTGAAAATCGAATTGGAGGGAAGCTAAGGAAGAGGCGCAGCAAGAGCTGTGACTCGTGGAAGAGGCGCAACACCTGCTGCGTCTTTTCCTGGGTTTGTCTCTGTCCGAGTAAAAACTCGACAGAATCGCGTTTTATTTCATACTAACAAAACACAATTTCTCAAAAACTCTCTCAAATTCCAACCATTTTCCGTCAAAATTTGATCAAAAGCTTGCATTTACCATGACTAACCGAGGTATGTGTCTTATTTTTGCATTAAACTTCCGTAATTGGCTTAATTTGAGCCGACAAATTTAGGGTTTTCGACCCAAATTGTCGAAAATTTGGGGCTTTTCCTCCAAATGATCTTGCCTTGTAAAATTCACTTTAGAAATGGATAATTGGTAGCATAAGGATCATAACCATGTGTTCATTTCGAATTTTCATCGAGTATTGAGCATTTGAGTGAAATTGTGACGGTTTCATAACTGAGTCGTAAACAGCTTCGAAAATAGCCTTATGATTGCCCATTTGTGACGAAACTTGATATTTGGAATCCTTGTATGATGGGTAAACTTCCTACCCTCTCGAATTTTTGATTTGTGACGGCTTTTTCAGGACACTTTTCTAGGGCATAATCGTCGTTATAACGAAATGCTGTCGAAATTTCGACTCAAACCCATGACTAGGCTTGCACTTAGACTTGACTTGACCCATATTACCACATGAGCGGTCGGGTTTCGGGAGAAACAGCCAAAAATGGCGAGAAAAGAGCGATTTCGGAGCTTTGAAAGCTTGAATATCCCTTAATTAAGGCTCGCCGTCAATTGACGCGGCCTAATTCACTTTAATTTTGCAGGTGATGTGGCTTATATGTCAGGGAGAGCTCCCATGGACGTGGATACTGGTTTCAACCCTTCTCTTACGTTCGAGGAGGCATTAGAGGAGGCTTTTGCTGCGGTGGCGGCCGAGGAGGAGGTCGTCGAGGAGGAGGTTGTTGAGGAGGAGGCCCCGAGGCGGGCCAACGTTGGACGAGGTGGTCGTCAGCAGAGAGGAGCACCCGAGTGGGCTGAGAGATGGGATAGTCGACATCTCATCTGGGCAGCAGAGAGTCACATGTCCTATAGGACGGTGAAGAGCTTGGTAAATCTCGAATACATCATTCTCTTGCTTACCTTCTTTTATCATTCATTTGTCATTCCTTTTCTCTTTTATTCGAGCTAATGATATCTTTGCATTGAATCAAAATAGGAGGCCGGGAACATAAGATCCTTTTCCGGCTACATGACGATGATGGAGGCTTACGGGAGACTGTCGGCGGAGGAGCAGACCATCATCGAGCTGGGAGCTTTTGGGGCCTTGGTGCGAGCGTGGAGGGAGATAAAGGGGAGGAAGATTCGGAATAACCTTTGCCTGATTCGAGCCTTTCTTGATCGATTATGGGACACGACCCCGACCTTTCACATGCCGTTCGGCGAGGTTAGGGTCACGTTGGAGGACTAAGGCATGATCTCTGATTTTCCGTGTGGGACAGAGGTTGTGGTGTGGCCGTCAAAGGCCATGAGGGTGGACTCGGCTGAGGCCAGGAGTCTGATCGGTTGGAACCTAGCAGCGAAAGCTGATGCGGTTCCCGGGTTAGTGTCTAGCTCCTAAGTCAAGGATTACTTTTCTGGCAAGGTCCCGACGGTGGTGATGATTGATGTGACCATTATTTGAGCATATTTAGTCCCCGAATTAGCCTTGTTCCCATGCTTTGTAGTGCATTGATACGTGCCTAATGTATAGTCTTTTTAGCCTATTTCAGCACGTATTTCTATGCATTTTCATACTGTTTTTATGGTATTTTGCCCCGAATTGGCTACTTTGGTTCGTTTTGTCCATTTTGTAGAAATGAACGCGAAAGTAGTGGAATCGTACCCTTTTTCGTCCTTTTTGCATGCATTTAGAGGAGACGGGATTGTTCCAGAGTGAGATACTGCATTTGGAAGCGTCGTGGCACGCATTATGAGGCATTCAGTGGCGGACTTGAGCTGAAATGAAGATGAAGCACTCGATCGAGCAGTTTTTCCACTCGATCGAGTGGTTTCTACATCCCAAGATGGTCGATCGAGCACTTTTGTACTCGACCCTTAGCTTGCAGGAAGACCATCTACTCGATCGAGTGACTTTCTGGTCGATCGAGTAGTTTTGGCTGAGGGTTTGGTCGATCGAGTGGTTTTAATCCACTCGATCGAGTGGTTTTGATGGTTATGGGCTTTAATCAGCCTGCGTGAGTGTTTATTTCGCTAATCTTATTTCCTTTGCTAGTTAAGCACGCTTTACTAGGTTAATTAGGATCATCTTTTATCTTATCAAACTCTCTATTGTTGAACTTTGCTACGTACATTATTCCTATTCACTGTAACCTTGTTTTGGGATTATTATTGCTCGGATTCGATTGTTCTCTACGCCGGATTCGCATTGATTGTAATTCCTTCTCTTCCTTTAATAATAATTAACCTTTTGTTTGCTTTAATTTCTTGTTTGTCTCATTATTTCCTTTACCCTAATTTCTCTTTAATGCTTTTTAATTGTTATTTCATTATGTTTATTGCTGGGAATTTATCTGCTGTTAGTTTAATTAGCGACATGAGTAGCTAAACCCCTTTCATGTTGGAATTAGGGGACCTGCAGTAGAAATGTGACGATGTAGTAAATGAATTAGATGAATTAATTGCGAGACCCTGTCACCATAGCAATTTAATTGTATTTATTCGACTTAGTTGAGTGCACGCTTCTATGTCACCCTTTAATCTGGCTAAAATTAATCCTGGATCGAAAGATTGGACTAAATAGGCCTGCTATGAACAGTAGACTACCCTAATGAGGATGAAAGTTAAGTTAGTGGTATTTTAGGATAGAAAGTGGACCGAAAAGACCTTTCAACATCCGTCTCACATTAGTTCGTCTGAATCATTTACAGCTGAGTCACTAGACTACCGTAGTGAACCGAATTCCCGACATGTCCCTTCTCTATTGATAGTTTAATCTTATTTCCTTGCTTTTACTGCTCTTTACTTTAGTTCTCTTCCTTCAAACCTCGTAGTTTAGCAACCAATTCAAACAAAACCCCCACAATTGTTACTTTAGGGCTAGAACTAGATAGCTGATAATTACATTACCTCCCTGTGGATTCGATACTCGACTGCCTCTACTACATTTTAGTTGGGACCGTTTGGTTTTATCTTTGACAGGGTACACGATAGCCGTGTCATGCATATTTGGGTCATTTATTGTCTTTAGTTCTTTGTTCTGCATATTCTTTGAGGTTTTGATCCCTTGGTAGGAAAGGAGTGCAAACCTTGCATTTTCATGGCAAAATGGAGCTAAATTGATTGAATTCAATGACCAAGCATCAAAGAGAAGACAAGACTAGAAGGCCTTTGTACATATTGTAGTAGATGGGCAATGATGAGAAAAGATCCTTGCATCCCCGACGAAATCCTCAAGGATTGTATGAAGAAAAAGGAAGAAAAGAAGAAGGGAAGAAGCTGATCAACAATCCGAGCGGATTGCCCACAATCCGCTCGTCCAAGACAAGCAATCCGAGCGTCTCCCTCAGAAGGACGCTCGTCCAAAACCACCACAATCCGCCCGTCCCGTGCCCTGGACGCTTGGATTGTGTGACAGCTAATCCGTCTTCTACTTGTTCAATGAAGGATGCGCATACCTCGGGAAAGTCAAGCAAAAAGGAAACTCGCATATTTTTCTGAGAGGAGCGATTCCTCAAGGACATAATCGTCATTTAAGCCCTTAGTAAACCCTAATTTGTGTACCTAATCCCCACTATAAATACCCCATTAGTCTAATTAGATTATCATGTTCTTCTTATCAATCTTTAGTGTAGTTTATATCATTCTAATCTCTCTTTAATCTTGTAATCAACTTTTAGTCAAGTCTTAATACAAATCTCATTTACTTAATCTCTCTTTTGTTCATCTTTCATTTTGGGTAATTGAAGATTATTTGGGTTATTATTGGGAGATTGACAACCTTCTAATCAATCATCAAGTACTTCTATTATTCTTTGCTTTATTATTGGAATCATTAGTAGGTATAATTCTCTTAATCCCTTTTTAATTATTGTTAATCATCTTCATTTATTCATCATGTTTTACTTTGTTGGTATGATTGACAACCTTGCTAGCATGTTCAACATGATAATGAGTGAGCAGTTTCCTTAGCTAGGGATAATGGGTAATTAGGGGAAACCAACATGGGGATGATTCATGCTTAAATTAATATGTTTTCATAGTTTATTTGCTTGCTTGTTGTGATCTCAACTTATGCACATGTTATGTTTGATGAAATGCGAGCCTATGAATCCTTGCATTTTTTACCCATCACCTATCTTTTCAATGAGACTTGTAAGACATAAACCAACTCGAGTCTCATTAGACCATGCATATAGTTGAGTAGGAAAGATTAAGTCGACTTGTAGGTGTTGTACAATCTAATCGATTCGGCTCCGGGACCCAAACTTTCCTAGGATTGTAAGATATAAACCAACTCGATCCATCACAACAATAATTGCTTGCTTACGATTTAAGAATATGTTTGTATGATCAATTCCCATGAATCCCCTATGACCCCATGACACCCTAGTGCCATTTATCAATTATTTACATCCGTTTTTAATCATCTTGCTTGTTTACTTTTATTGCTATTTAGTTTAGTGATCTTCTATTCAAACCCCAAATTGTGACAACCCTAGACACCGCTAGTTGCAATTGAAAATCTCACTTCAATACCCGTCCCTTGGGATCCGACCTTTACTTGCCTCTTTACTAATTGTAGAGTTGTTTGTGGAGTTATAAATATTGTTTTGGTCTAGGTGCTCCTAACGACAAGTAACGAAAACTAAACCTCTCAAGAGAGTCCGACCAAAAATGGCGCCGTTGCCGAGGACGGTGTTAACTTGATTTAGATTTTCTTAGATTGTTATTAGTTATGTCTTTCTTTGCCTTGGGGAAGTAAAACTCCTCAAGGTTTGTTCTAATTATTTTCAAGTTGTTTGATATTTTGCATGTCTAGAAGATCACAAGGTAACTTGTTACCCTTTGATCACGAAATTGAAAGGACTTTGACAAACAATCGAAGACTTGCTAGAAGAACTTTGAGAGGTATTGGTGAGGTTGTAGATATTCAACCAAACACTATTGAGTTCGTCAACCCTTTTGAAAGAGAAGGTGAGGGGAACCCAACACAAAATCCAACACAAAATCAACCCACAATGCCTAAATTTTCATCACATTCCGTACCAACCGAGGAGAACCTACCCAATGGTACTCCCACACCACAACACTTAACCGGAAACTTTATTGCCAAATCCGCATTTATCCAATTAGTCGAAAGAAGCCAATTTGGGGGGATGCCTAGTGAAGACCCTCATTCTCACATGGAGACTTTTTGTGACTATTGTGATGCGATTTCTCAAATCGGTGTAACTCAAGACCAAATTCGATGGGTCTTATTTCCTTTTTCTCTAATTGGCACCGCAAAACAATGGTTGAAAGGCCTTGATAAGGCTACTCTCGGAATTGACTCTTGGAAGAAGTTGGCTCTAGCTTTCTACAAAAAGTTCTACCCACCGGAAAAGACTAACATGCTAAGAGCTCAAATTACGGGCTTTAAGCAAAGAGATGAAGAATCTTTGTATGAAGCTTGGGAGCGATTCAAGGGAATTTGTCGCTCATGTCCTCATCATGGACTTAGCGAGTGGTTTTTGGTACAACAATTTTGGAATGGTCTTTATGAAGACTCAAGAAATATTCTCAACATGGGATCAAATGGTATGTTCACCGAAGTTGACGATAATCAAACTTGGAACAAGATTGAGGAAATGGCGGTCCATAATTCACAATATAGTAGACCTCGCAAGGCTACTAGAGGAGGAAAGCATGAAGTGGACTCTATTACTCAATTGGGTGCTCAACTTAGTGCTCACATTGATACCATCAATTTGAAGTTCGAAAAAGCTATGGCTAGACTTGAAGAAGCCTCAAAATCACCAAAGCAACATGTCAATGCCATGACGGCATCTTCATCAATCCGAAGTGGGATATGTGAGAATTGTGAAACTTTGGGACATGACCAAAGTGAATGTAGGGGAACAAATGAACAAGTAAATGCTTTTCAAGCATACAAGAGTGGTACCCCTTATTCAAATTATTACAATGAAAACACCAAATTCCACCCAAATCTCTCATACAAAAGCCAAAATGTTCAAAACCCTCAACCAACATATACCCCACCTCCCATGAGAAACCAAAATCAAAGACCCTTTTACAACCAAAACCAAGGTTACCAAAATCAAACTCCATACAATCAACAAAATGACCAAGGTTTTGATGTTAAAAAAGCGGTCCTCCAAATGCAAAAGAATCAACAAGAGTTTTTCACTCAAATGCAAAAGGATAGTCAAGCAAAGGAAATCACCATCAACAACATCCTAGCCCACACCAAAATGTTGGAAACCCAATTGACTCAACTAGCATCTTCAAGCTCACAAAGACAAAAGGGGCAATTACCACCTCAAAGTAATCCCCCAAGACATGAAACGGTTAGTGCCATTCACTTGACAAGTGGTACGAGGTATGAAGCACCGAAGAAGCAAGTTGAGGATGAAGTTGTGGAAGCTAGTGACAAAGAAGAAGTTGTACAAAACTCCAAGGATGGAGAACCATCAAAAGAAGAAGTTTCAAAGAAAAGTGAAGACAAGGCCAAGGAGAAGGAACCCATTGTGATTAGACTTCCTTTTCCAAGTCGTCAAGCCAAGCCCAAATTTGATGACCAACTTGGAAAATTCATGGAAATTGTGAAGAATTTGGAAGTCTCGATTCTTTTCACGGAATTAATCACTCACGTGCCGGCCTATGCAAAGTACATGAAAGACATCCTTACGAAAAAGAAGTCGATCCGGAAGCTTGAGACTATCGCCTTCACTAAGGTGAGTAGTGCAATCCTTCAAGGGAGTTCACCTCCAAAACTTAAAGATCCGGGAAGATTCTCAATACCGTGTACCATTGGCGACACCACGATCAACAAAGCCCTATGTGATCTAGGGGCTAGTGTGAGTGTTATGCCGTATTCGGTGAGTAAAAGGCTAGGGATGGGAGAGCTTAAATGTACCAATATCACACTCCAAATGGCCGATAGATCGACGAAGACACCATTAGGGATATGGGAAGATGTTCCCGTAAGAGTTGGGAAATTTTTCATCCTGGTGGACTTTGTCATTGTTGACATGGAAGAAGACTCCAATATTCCAATCATTCTAGGTAGACCTTTCTTGCACAACGCGGGTGCGGTGATAGATGTGAAGCATGGAGAGATCACTCTAGAAGTGGGATATGAGAGCATAACTTTCAATCTTGACAAGACCATGAGAGCTCCCCGTTTGCATGAACCATGTTTTATGGTTGATCATTATAGCCGGAAGGATGATAGGAAGAAGTCGGAATTCCAATGGAAGAAGAAAGTTGATGATGCTCCACCAAAAGATCAAGAGAATTGTAACAAAGAGAGCTTGAAAAGCTCACCCATGACAATTGAAGAGGATGGCCTCATTGGCCAAAACAAGAAAGTGGGAGAGTTGTCTCTATCAACTCAAGAGATTTTTAATGACCAAGTAGATGAAGTTTGCGGTCATTGGGACGATGAATTTGAAGGGATTTTCAATCCCTATATTGGCAATGCTATCGATCAAGACCAACATGAAGGACAACAAGTGCAAAGATCTATTGAGGATCTTTATCATGACAATGAACAAGCTTTTGACTACTTCTTCAAGGTGTTGAGTAACATCAACAACATCTTGGACATGCCCCCATGACATCTCATTAAGGATGAGAGTTTGGTGGAGTCCTCTCCAAACCACCATTTGTAAATATTTCTAACTCCCTAACTTGCATTTTAATTCTTACATTGCATTTTTGTCATTTTTGGATTTTTATGCCTTGATCAAGATATTTATCATTTTTGAGAGAAGTGAGGGAGGGACTAATGATTTTATTGATGTGTAGTGCTTTAACTTAGTGTGGGGATAGCAATTGCCTAGGCTATTCATGCCTTTGTAGTGCCCCTACAATGAAGAACACGGGATTTGAAGAATGAAAATGACACGGGATATGCAAGTGCACAGATGGACCTGAATCCGGGTATACCAGGCGGAATCCGAGCGGCTTCTAGGTAATCCGCTCGTCTTATTGGAATCCGAGCGTCTGTGGAAGAATTCGTCCATCCAAATGAGCTGCAAAATTGAAAAATTTGGTCTGTTAGAGAATCCGAGCGTCCAAGCTGAGAAGACCCTCGTCTGAAACTGGACGCTCGTCTTTGTAAAAAGACGCTCGTCTTTTTGCCAGTGCAGATTAAGCAAAGTCGCTGTAAGAGAATCTGCTCGTCTTTAAGGGAATCCGCTCGTCCTGAATTGCAGAATCCGCTCGTCTTCACTGAAAGACGCTCGTCTTTAGGCGAGTTTTCCTGAAGACAAATTGAGCAGAATCCGAGCGTCCCGACAGGAATCCGCTCGTCTTCCCTCTGCAGTTTTGAAATTTTCGGGTGTTTTAATACACCTTCCCATATTCATTTCATTCATTCATTCATTCAAACACTACCCATAAACCCCAAAACCCCAAAACCCTCATCCTCTCCATCACCAAAAACAAAATTTCCTCAACCAAATTCAACAAAATCAAATTCAAACTTCCTTACAACAACAATTAATCACTCCATTTGCAACAATAATCAATCCAAGCACCAAAATATTCAACCTTTGAGTCGATTTTTCAAATACAAAGACAAATCCTTTCATCTTAAAATCGATTTGGGTATAATTAGAAATTGAAGATTTTCAATCTTTTCTTGGTATAATCAACAATGGCAAGAACAAAAGGAGCAACAAAGGCACTCAAGGCAAAGACACTCTCAAAAAGGCAACAAATCCTTCAAGCAAATAAAGCTTCAATGGCTATGGTGGTTGCTAATACAAACTTGGAAGTTCAACAACAACAAGATCCTCCCTTGGAAGCAACAACATCAACAACTACGGAAATCGCTCAACTATCAAACTATCCGGAGGTAATTTTCATTTCCGACTCCCATAGGGATACATTTGCCAAGTATGCTAAGAAAGCCATTTTGCCCACCAAATTCATATGTGAAGATGCCTTGAACAAATTCGGTGTCCTTGAACAAACAAAAGCCTTCTTTGAAGCCATGGGGTTGGGAAAATTGTTTACTACAAGAGAATTGACATACCCCTCCCTTACCTTGGAATTCTTTAGTTCATTCAAAGTGACTAAGGTAGAGACTAGAGAATACATCGAGTTTCGTCTTGCCAATGTGAATAGGCGCGTCACCTTTGATGTTTTGAGTAAAGCATTAGGCCTTAGTGATACACCTTATTATCACAAGATGCCCGAAAATTATGACCCCGCTCCTCTTTGGGAGGCGATTTCCGGGAAGAAATTTGTGAGCTTTCATGCTTGTCGCGCTCTATTAGTCCACCATCCGGGCATTAGAGTGTGGCACAAGGTCATCAGGAATACTATAATTGAAAGAAAAGGCACTAATCACTTTACAAAGCTCGATTGTGTTCTACTTGAGTCGGCCTTAAATGTCGGAAGGGAATTCACTAAGCCTTACAATGCTCTAAGGCTTTTGGTGGAAATATGGCTCAATGTTGATTGTGGTAAGGAAGGCACCGCTCATATTGTAAATGGAGGTCTAGTTACTCTCTTGGCCAAGCACTTTGACGCAAATTTCAACAAGGACAACACCTATGTGGCGATCAAAGGGGGTCATCTCATTGACATGGATGCCATGATTTACAAGTACAAGTGGGTCAAGCATAATTCTCTTGACACCAACTATGGGTGGCTAACCAATGATGCTAGATCTTTCACTTTGGCTTCCAAGATATGCCGATTAAGTGCTCATCGAACAAACTACCTTCTTCCACTCTCAAAGGATGCCGAGTACATCATCCGTCAACAAAGGGGCGAGATTGAAGAGCCCTCCTCCTCCATTGTCACACCACCCTATCCATTCAAATATCAAGAGTTCAAACCCAAAGATGTTGAAGTAGGCAATGACTACATGACTCTACTCATGCAAGAGATACACAAACAAGCTTATAATGATCGAGTAGATGCATACTTGGCCCAATATCCACCCCTCCTTCATTTAGCTAGGCAAGGACTACTTGATCCATCATGTCCTTTGCCTAGTTGGGCGGATATGGATGTATTCTTTCCAAGCACATCTAGTGGTGAAAGACCGGGTGAAGATGAGAATGTCGATGATGAGGTTGTTGATGATGAGGGCATTGATGAAGAGGTAGATGAGGAAGAAGAGGCTAATGAAGATGATGAAGGAAGTGAGCAAGGAAGTGAAGAGAGGAGTGGAGATGATTCCGCTTCTAAAGAGGAAAATGATGATAATGCTGATATGGTGGATGACTAGCAAACTTTGGAGGCTCCTACCCTCTTGAGGTTTGTCTACTTCTTTCTTTGTTTTCTTTATTTTATCTTGATCATAGTTTGGAGAGTCCTAGCAACACGTAGGACTAACACCTCGGCCCCATTGAGGTGTTCTTTTTATTGTTCCCATTTGAAAAATCCAAAATGACAATATATAGTCTCATGCATTGCATCTTGTGTGTATGAACTACCCCAAAATTTAAGACATTAGAAATAATGTCTATCTTGGTTTGGGGAAGTACATGTATACGCAACGGGAGGTAATCTAAATTACGCTCTCCGTCATAAACAAAAACCCATGCATCATTTAGTGTAGCTTAGTATAGCTTGCATTTAGTATAGAATTCATGCATCATACTTGCATAATTTCCTATCATATTGGCCATTGAGGACAATGTCCATATTAGTGTGGGGATAGGAAATTCTAACTTAACTTTTATTCAAAAAAATCCAAAAAAATCAAAAATTTCGAAAAAATCAAAAAAATTGAAAAATTGAAAAACCAAAAACAAGTTCATTTCCTTTATAGTGTAGTCTTGTATATATTGTTGTATATATTGTGTTTGTTCTATCCTTGTTCACATTGATCGACTACGCCACATCCGAGACATGAGGATATTGAAGACCGCATGGTATGATCTTTCCAATCTACTTTTTCCTCTTTATGTTAATGACTATGTGGCTTTATTTTGATTGATGCGGTATAAACAATGTGAATCTAGGACTTGCATTTAGATTATTTGGCATATTAGTTGGTAGAAGCATATGCATTAGGATGTATAAATGTTAGTTGCATCATGGCATGTAGTTTGTATGTTAGAAAAATTTTGTGAAACCGTCTAATTGGGAAGGTTGATAAGTGTACATAGGCCCTAGTAGATGCTTTTTCTTCTTAAGACTTTGCTTGTTAGAATACTTGTAAAATACCCTTGGATGTGTCACGCTAGTATCCTTTGACCCATGGATTAAGGCCTAGTCAATAGTACCTTGTGGTGTGATAACTCCTTGGCTACCGTTTATTCCAAGGTGACCCATGAAACCATGCAACCATCATTCATCCATGTTCTACCACATTTTGTTGGAATATGTGTCCTCCGACAATAATGCGATCACAACTGTTGATCATGATGATCACATGTTTAAATCTCATTTTAAGAATACATGTGGGATGTAATATTTTACAGTCAACTGGTCCACACATATCGGTAATGATTGGCTGACTAGAGTTTGACATTACTGTCGTGCGACGGTGGTGATCAGTTGATCCCCTTAGGTCATACCTATAGGGAAATACTCTTAATTGATTATTTAATTAATCGTATGCCGATACGAGTTAATTAAATTGCTTAAAATTGACGGGTGATATTGTGAGTAAAATTAACGTGTCTTATTGTAATCCGATTATATTAGATACGGTCTAAGTAATTGAATTATTTTATTACTTAGATAAAATTATTGTTTACGAAACAATTGAAATTAAATGAATAATTTATTATAAATACAAGACGTTGTGATTTATAATTCAATAAACCATCTTAGTACAAGTAATTACGAATTACTAGTCGATTTTGTATATGACATATTTTATTAGTATGTTGATTTTTAATGGGTTAAAAATGCATAAATGTGAGACATAAACATGTAACATGTTACATGTGACATTGTGACAAAATTGACAAATTGACAAAGATAAAATGGAACCCATTTTATCTTATATATACCGAAATAATGGAGGGAGTATGAGGATTAATATTGTGTTTTTATGTTAAATAGGAACATGATTATTACCTCTAGGGACTAGCCTTGCATGCCTATCTTCTTGGGTAGAAAAACAAGCCCATGCATAGGGCACTCTTCCCCCTCCAACCGGTTTTGGCATGAGAAAAAGGCAAGGGTTTTTCCTCTCTATTCATTCTTTTTGATATAGAATTTCTAGTGTAAGAAATTACTATTATTCTCTCTACATCTTATGAAAATTCTAGAGAAATAAACTTCACAAATACTCCCTCTTGAACCGATTTTTCAAGAGCAAATATTATAATTTTTGTGTCAATTTTATAGTAAGACTTATATTATTTATAGTACAAAATAATATTAGTTATTAAGAGGTTTCCTTGGGTATATGCTTTTGGGAGAGATTCTAAACTTGAATCTTGTTCATCCATTGTTGGAAAGCTGAAGAACTAATAAGAAAGAGATCTTGTTGGTGCCCAAAAATCCGAAATTTCATAGTAAGAAAGCCGATTTCTTCTCTTGTCTATTTTAGTTTGCATGCATAAGATTTGTAATTATTTTATGACTAAATAATTTCTCACATATATGAATATGTAATTTAATGAGATTAATGATTTCTAACAAGCGGTATCATGAGCCTTAGGTTGTTTGCATGCAAATCGGTTATTGCTTTTCCGAGTTATAAGATTAACAAACAAAACTTATAAATTTGTGTTTATTATGAAATATTATGAAATTTATTTGCATGTTAAAGTTTCTGGTCCTAAAATGTATTTAGGATATTTTGGTTTATTTATGGATTTTTATTGTTCATTTTATATAATAGTGGTTTTTGGATATATTTTCACATATATTATCTACTGATGGCCTGTAAAGTTTCATAATAAAATGAGTTGTTATACTCGAAATATGGATTTTTCAATTTAAAATCGTATTTAAATGGGAAAATAGGTTAATATGAGTTATATTTCGCATCTGGTCATGGAAATTTAGTATGTTGTCACATGCAATTTTACAAGATGTGTGTAAAATATTTGGCTATAATGAAGTCTTCATGCATGATTTATGAATTTTTGATGAAAAATCACATAAATAGTGACTTTAAATAGTAAAAATGCTAAAACATACTTCATGACTTAGAAAAAACGTCACATGTTGCATTTTATCATATATTTCAGATATAAAAGTTAAAAGTTGATGAATATAATTTTTTCTCATATTTATGGTCATAATTGTTAAAATCGATAAACCGCAACATTGTTTTTCACGATAAATTTTCGAAATTTTTAACCTAAGTTTTGAACATTATGAGTGTCATGGTATTTTTCCAGAATGTTCATGAGTTTAATTTTCAAATTTCGAATTTATTTGAAATTTTTATAATTTAATTTGAATTTTATAGCATAAATTTGTATTTTAGGTCCATTTATGAACAATATTAAGAAAACAAGTTTAATTATTGTCAAAATGTTATTGGAGACTAAGTTTGAGTCCTAAGATGGTTAGGGTAATTAACTTGTACATAAATATGAATTTATGTAATTATTGTGATTTTAAAAGGTTAAATCACGCAAATCCGTAAAAACCGATTAATATACGATATTGGCTCCTTAAAGGCGATTTAGCATAAAATTGGGCATGTTCATACATATTATAATGCTGAATTTTATTTATGATTGTCATATTTTAATTTTATGTAATTTTTGAATTATGTAATTTTACTTAGTATGGCCTTAGTATTTAATTGATATTACCCAAAATGTATGGGAATATCGATTCGGTTGTAATTTATTGTGATCTCGTATCACCGTTTTGTAATTTAATAGATTTATTTTTATTTTTAATTACAAATGTATAATAGGAAATTATGTAATTTATTTATTCCGGAGTACCTTGAAGACGGTGCCACTCGAGAAGGCGATCCATTAAAGAAATTGTTGACTTGAAATGCGTGCCAAGACCGAAGTTCAAGGGACCAAAGGAGTTGGTTTCCGAATTTGTAATAGTTTATTAGATTTACTATTTTAGGAAGGCCATACTAGGATTTTATTTATGCTTTGCATTTTATTTATATGTTGCACCCATCGCTAAATCGCCATAACTAAAACATGCATTATCATTTTAATCGAGTTTATCGACCGTGTCATTACAATTATCGTAGTTCACCGGTTTAGTTCACTTAAAACGTGATAGATAATAAATTGACATGACCTCTCGCTAAAATAAACAATTGAGACTTAGCCTTACAAAAAAGTAGAAACCATGAAAACCTATTTCGTGAGGGAGTGCACTCGGCCACACCGGGGTACAAACCTTGTTACGTAGGGGAAGTGGGTGATAAATGTCTATCCACCGAATTTATGTTAAAAAAGGGTATTTCGGCACACCGTGCCCTAAGTTAATATAAATTTGGATCATGGACACATTTATTCGAAATTTGGATTGAACTCAACGAAAGTATTCACGACGATTTCCGGATGTGTTTCGGGCTAGAGATAAATGTTAATCTAATTTTATCGACCAAGAGTTCTAAAAGTAGAATCGATTAAAGAGTTAATCCACCGAGTTATATTAATAAACGGTATTTCGGCACACCGTGCCCCAAGTTAATATGAATTTGGATCTTGGAATCATTTATCATAGTTGGGTAGAGGTCACTATGTAAATGCTTTACTTGTTATTTACAAGTATTAATAAAACGATAAATGTTAAGTTTTCCACTATTCCGTTATCATATTGTTCTATTTCTTTACCTCAATTTATACGATATCATTTCGATTTTAATTCAAATCTCCATTAAAACATCGTAACTAAAGACAAATATGAATTTTCTTCTAAAAAACCTCAAATTATCCATTGCAAGGATCTCTTGTGAAGAGTATAGATAAAAGTTATTCATGATCAAAAGGGTTTTTGATTCTTGACTAACATATCTACTTACAATGAATTGTTTCTCATATGCTTAATTGAATTAAGTACTTTGAAACGTTAAATCATTTTGGTAACTAGATTTGTATGAAATCAAAATTGACCAAAATATCGCAACCACTTCAATGAAAGTTTTAAGACTAAACGGATGAATTGAAGAGTAGTCTTCATGAAATTCAATTTTGCTTCTCTTAGCAAAGACTCATTGAAATGAGTGGGAGCATTCTCTTAAACCGTTAAGAAAAGGACGAGGTTCAAGAAGTAAAATTAGAATGGAATTGATACAAGGTAATGTTAAAAGTAACGTTATTGAGAATAACAATACTAAACCTATCAATCCCGACTGATAAAGTTTCCATTGTCTTAAATTGTTGGACGCTAGATGGGAAACTACCCCAAATTATTGAAGAATCAACAAGTTAGTTGTGGGACATCTAATGGGACCTTCTTCTTTAAATGTTTATTTGATTGACATAAATTTTGCTAGTACTACTTCGTCAATATTAGAAACCGGTGGTGGTTTTCATCATTGTATTTGATACATAGGATGATTAGAATATGACGACTAGCAACAATGATGTTGAGAGATAGAGTCATTGTGTACTCAATCTAGCTTTTGGGTTTGGAGTTGTACTTAATTGTGACTATTAAGTACATAAACTATAAATAAGAATATAAACTTGTTTAGATACAAAAGAGGTTTCACTTTTGTGACCCTATACACCATGATTTGATGTATGGCTAAGCCCATTATCAAGGTGATTATATTCTAAACCAAACTAGAATCATATATCATGAAGATGATGCATGACTCAAATTGGTAACCCAAGATTACACCTTAAATTCTGGAATGATGAACGCAAAGAGTTATCAAGTACTCTTGAAACCATTAGATTGTTAATCTTATGGTATATGCGTATCTTGTATTCAAAGCAAGATGTCTCGTGCCTTTGGTTGAAAAGGAGATCGAGAATGTAAATCATTGATCCAAAATAGGTAGATCATTTTCTTTTACCAACGATTTGAGTTGACACTAACGTGTTCACTTAACAAGTTAAATAGAGAAATCTTTGAAGAAGTTCAAAGAGTTCAAGGAATCACGATTTAGTCATGATGGGATTATCAAAGTGAATACTTTGATATAAGCCAAATGAAATGTGATATAGTATCACAAGTTAATCTCTGTTAACACATATTATGGGATAATGTGTGGTTGGATAAGAAATCAAACGCTATTCGATATAGTTTGGACTTTAATCAAGTTACTTTAAGTTACTTGATCTTATTTTGGGGATTTTATCATTTTGTCAATTATTTTTCCACTAAATCTAAAACGAATCATATGAGATATGAAATGGTAGGGTACCATGTTTGTAAGTTTTCAAAAGAAACAAATGCTCATTTTTCCTTACTATAATCACGAGTACAATGGGTTTGTGGCTCGTGAAGCTGTCTTTTTAGAACACAAGTTTATTTCTAGAAGACAGAGTGGGAGAAATTATTCAAGAGCCACAAAGAGACACAAAGAAAGATTATGTCGCAAGAAACTGGTCTTTCTTGGCTACATGATAAATTTTGTGTAAGACGTTGTTTCTTCAAAACTTAGGAGGTTAAAGCCATCACTTGTTGAAGATGATGAATTAGTGTTACTTTTAAGAAAGTAAAGAGCTTAAAGTAAAGAGCTTACAACTTACAATGAAATTGTTTGATTCAAGTTACTTCTGGAAAGTAATGAATATATGACTTACATGAGAGTGTTTAAGTCACAACTCAATACAAGGCTTAGAGCCATGAAAATCCGAAATAAATTCCGAGTGGAATTGTTGGATATCAAAGAGAGATATCAAAGCTTGATTAGTTGCAAAGTGTTTTGCACTATTCGGATCTTCTTAGGGATTGTATTTTATTATGATGATATACATATAACGAATGAATCTAAAACCCACTTCTTCAATTAGAAGGAATATATTCAATACATGTCATGAGTTTTATAGATTCTTACAATCCTATGATAATGTGCAACTTAAGAGATTGTCTTAAGTAGGACATCAATGAGTTGGAATCAATGTTTTGATCATGTTATAAACTTTTCTCGATAGGTCGAGAAGTTGTGTTTATACATAGAATTTAGTGGGAGTTACGGTAATTTTAATTAGTCTAATATGTGGATGACATATTGATCATTGGGAATGAGTTAAGACTTGGAGATATATATATATAATACATCTTTAATATCCAGATTTATGGAGATAAATCCACATAATATTAGCGTCAAATAAGAAGTCTTATGTTAATAAGATTCATGACTAGTTCAATCAAGTTGAACATATTTGATTGATTCCATTTGCTTCCGCTGCCGAATCAATGAAATAGGAAATGATGTATAACACTTCATATACTTTGAGTATGATGAATTGTTTCAAATCGAATTTAAGTAACGGTTACCTTGTAAGCCATAAAAATTACCCTTAAGTGCTTGCAGAAGCATTAAGGATGTAATGCAAAGTGTTTTTGATGCAAATTTTGTGAAAGGGTGTTACACAAATGACAATTGACAATTGAGATTGCACATGGTTTCCGACAAAACCATAATCAAAACACATTAGGATGGTTAAGATACCATTGTGGCTATGTTATTTAAGAAATAGATTTTCTAGAATCGTTCTAGGCAATAAAGAACAATGACAGATATTTACAACGGAAATTGAGTACACTTGCAATCATGAGATGTGCAAGAAGGAAGAGTCCCGCACACTGTGAAAACAGTGGGAGCTATTCTAAGGCTAGAGAGCTTATGTCTAGATTGGATCTAGACACGTATTCAGAAAGTTTTGTAATGCAAATGTATACATTACAAAGGAAAACGAGTATGTAGTAAGGTTGAATAAGGTACAAGAAGTTGATAAAACCTGCTAACCAAAGCCTTCTCATGGGCTTAACATGATGAGTCATGTCAGATGTCATTTCAATTGCATTGAGATGAACAACTACATATAAGATGATAATGGATTATAAAATTATGAAGTAGTAATCAGGTATTGACTATTCATATGTGATAATCACATTTGTCGTTCGAGTTTTTAAAATCTGAAAACTCCTTTATACTTTGTTACATCCAAACGGGTTGTAGAGACAATATTGAACCCCGTTAAAGTGAACCCGGATTAACATGGTATTCGCCCATAGTCACATGTATGAGGTGACGTCTCGAAGTGACTAGAGTGTGATGCGATTGATGGCAAGTTCAAGTGCCATAGAGTCATATAAGAATGACTAGTCGATCACATAGGCAGACTGTTAGGAACACTTTGTCGGGCCAATGAGCGCTTATCGAGTTCTAGCAAATTTATATAGCCTGGTCGTGGCGAGAGCTACTATAGTATTCTAATGAGTCGATTCTTTTGACTAAAGACAATTCGCCCAAGGTGGCAAAGTTTCAGATTAACTTTGATTTATGTTACTACGACCTTCGTAAATGGGGTCAAACGGGCATATTTTGGGTTATGATGGCTGTGGCTAGTCGAAGGGAATAAGTGTGATAGGAATTGTCCACCCCTTGTCAGGGTTAAAATAATATCTCAGGGCCACTCGAGGAGTAATCAACTGGAAATGCGTGGCCACGCTCGGAAGGTATCTATGGTAGATGATTCCGGTCAATCACTTATTCTCCAGATCGAGGAAACCACTCTCGATATGATCACTTGCAAGTACGACCTGAAAGACACCTTGCATTGAGTGGGAGATAGTAATAGGACAAGAGAATTGGTGACGCACACTTGTCGAGGACAAGTGGGAGATTGTTGGAGTATGTGTCCTCCGACAATAATGCGATCAAACTGTTGATCATGATGATCACATGTTTAAATCTCATTTTAAGAATACATGTGTGATGTAATATTTTACAGTCAACTGGTCCACACATATCGGTAATGATTGGCTGACTAGAGTTTGACATTACTGTCGTGCGACGGTGGTGATCAGTTGATCCCCTTAGGTCATACCTATAGGGAAATACTCTTAATTGATTATTTAATTAATCGTTTGCCGATACGAGTTAATTAAATTGCTTAAAATTGACGGGTGATATTGTGAGTAAAAATAACGTGTCTTATTGTAATTCGATTATATTAGATACGGTCTAAGTAATTGAATTATTTTATTACTTAGATAAAATTATTGTTTACGAAACAATTGAAATTGAATGAATAATTTATTATAAATACAAGACGTTGTGATTTATAATTCAATAAACCATTTTGGTACAAGTAATTACGAATTACTAGTCGATTTTATATGTGACATATTTTATTAGTATGTTGATTTTTAATGGGTTAAAAATGCATAAATGTGAGACATAAACATGTAACATGTTACATGAGACATTGTGACAAAATTGACAAATTGACAAAGATAAAATGGAACCCATTTTATCTTATATATACCGAAATAATGGAGGGAGTATGAGGATTAATATTGTGTTTTTATGTTAAATAGGAACATGATTATTACCTCTAGGGACTAGCCTTGCATGCCTATCTTCTTGGGTAGAAAAACAAGCCCATGCATAGGGCACTCTTCCCCCTCCAACCGGTTTTGGCATGAGAAAAAGGCAAGGGTTTTTCCTCTCTATTCATTCATTCTTTTTGATATAGAATTTCTAGTGTAAGAAATTACTATTATTCTCTCTACATCTTATGAAAATTCTAGAGAAATAAACTTCACAAATACTCCCTCTTGAACCGATTTTTCAAGAGCAAATATTATAATTTTTGTGTAAATTTTATAGTAAGACTTATATTATTTCTAGTACAAAATAATATTAGTTATTAAGAGGTTTCCTTGGGTATATGCTTTTGGGAGAGATTCTAAACTTGAATCTTGTTCATCCATTGTTGGAAAGCTCAAGAACTAACAAGAAGGAGATCTTGTTGGTGCCCAAAAATCCGAAATTTCATAGTAAGAAAGACGATTTCTTCTCTTGTCTATTTTAGTTTGCATGCATAAGATTTGTAATTATTTTATGACTAAATAATTTCTCACATATATGAATATGTAATTTAATGAGATTAATGATTTCTAACAATTTTGTCATCAAAGGGAATGGGCACAAAAAGAAATTGATTTGAGTTCAAGAAATGAAATGAAAAGTGAAAGAAAGTTTGCAAAATGCATCAAATAAAAAGAGGAGCAAAAATAGACTCCTAAAGCCTCAAATATAACGCACCCTCACTACATATGGGGTGACTTTGAAAATGTTCAAAAGAAAATGCAAAAAGTGAAAAAGTTGTCAAGTATTGAAATGCCAAAAATCAAAAGAAATGGCAAAAAGAAAGTGTTCTCAAATGTTATATGCCACAAGAAATTGGGGGGGAAAAACAACAACAAAAGCAAACTCCCAAATGAAACTCAAATACTATCGATCCCTTTATCCATCGTATCCATTTTTGTGCATGGTAGAGAGGGGACGGCCCTTCTTCTTGTCTAGGCAAGAGGGGGAATTCCGCGATCCTCCAGTGTTTCTAACACCATAGAGAGTCTATTCTTGACAAAAGCATTTAACGTTTGAGGACAAAGGTACCCTAGCTTGACACAATTTGGAGGTGATTTATTGGTATCCTTCTAGGCTTTTTAGTTTGAAGAAATTGCATCTATGAAGGATTGTGTACCCTTGAATTGCTTCCCTTGTAGATAATTTCCGCCACTTAGATGAGGAAAGTGGCTATTCTTTTGTAGATGCATCCATTACTTGTTTTTTGTGTGCTTTAATGCTTGGATGTGTCGCCATTTTGGGAAGACCCACCTTGCCTTGCAAGAAGGCATCCTACCTCATGGTTGTCTTGTTGTGAGTTGAAGGGGCGGAGTGAGACCTGCTAATTGTCTCATATCGGTTATGCTATTAGGCTAGTCTAAATAACGGTCCTAGTCTTTGTAACCTCTTTACTCGGGACGAGCAAAAGTTCGGTTTGGGGATATTTGATGTGACCATTATTTGAGCATATTTAGTCCCCGAATTAGCCTTGTTCCCATGCTTTTTAGTGCATATTTGGGTCATTTATTGTCTTTAGTTCTTTGTTTTGCATATTCTTTGAGGTTTTAATCCCTTGGTAGGAAAGGAGTGCAAACCTTGCATTTTCATGGCAAAATGGAGCTAAATTGATTGAATTCAATGACCAAGCATCAAAGAGAAGACAAGACTAGAAGGCCTTTGTACATATTGTAGTAGATGGGCAATGATGAGAAAAGATCCTTGCATCCCCGACGAAATCCTCAAGGATTGTATTAAGAAAAAGGAAGAAAAGAAGAAGGGAAGAAGCTGATCAACAATCCGAGCGGATTGCCCACAATCCGCACGTCCAAGACAAGCAATCCGAGCGTCTCCCACAGAAGGACGCTCGTCCAAAACCACCACAATCCGCCCGTCCCGTGCCCTGGACGCTCGGATTGTGTGACAGCTAATCCGTCTTCTACTTGTTCAATGAAGGATGCGCATACCTCGGGAAAGACTAGCAAAAAGGAGACTCGCATATTTTTATGAGAGGAGGGATTCCTCAAGGACTTAATCGTCATTTAATCCCTTAGTAAACCCTAATTTGTGTACCTAATCCCCACTGTAAATACCCCATTAGTCTAATTAGATTATCATGTTCTTCTTATCAATCTTTAGTGTAGTTTATATCATTCTAATCTCTATTTAATCTTGTAATCAACTTGTAATCAAGTCTTAATACAAATCTCATTTCCTTAATCTCTCTTTTGTTCATCTTTCATTTTGGGTAATTGAAGATTATTTGGGTTATTATTGGGAGATTGACAACCTTCCAATCAACCATCAAGTACTTCTATTATTCTTTGCTTTATTATTGGAATCATTAGTAGGTATAATTTTCTTAATCCCTTTTTAATTATTGTTAATCATCTTCATTTATTCATCATGTTTTACTTTGTTGGTATGATTGACAACCTTGCTTGCATGTTCAACATGATAATGAGTGGTAGTTTCCTTAGCTATGGTTAATGGGTAATTAAGGGAAACCAACATGGGGGATGATTCTTGCTTAAATTAATATGTTTTCATAGTTTATTTGCTTGCTTGTTGTGATCTCATTAGACCATGCATATAGTTGAGTAGGGAAGATTAAGTCGACTTGTAGGTGTTGTACAATCTAATCGATTCGGCTCCGGGACCAAACTTTCCTAGGATTGTAAGATATAAACCAACTCTATCCATCACAACAATAATTGCTTGCTTATGATTTGAGAATATGTTTGTATGATCAATTCCCATGAATCCCCTATGACCCCATGACACCCTGGCCTAGTGCCTTTTATCAATTGTTTACATCCCTTTTTAATCATCTTGCTTGTTTACTTTTATTGCTATTTAGTTTAGTGTTATTCTATTCAAACCCCAAATTGTGACACCCCTAGACACCGCTAGTTGCAATTGAAAATCTCACTTCAATACCCGTCCCTTGGGTTCCGACCTTTACTTGCCTATTTACTAATTGTAGAGTTGTTTGTGGAGTTATAAATATTGTTTTGGTCTAGGTGCTCCTAACGACAAGTACCGAAACGTAAACCTCTCAAGAGAGTCCGACCAATGATCGATGGGAGGGAGGAGGCCCCACCTCCTTGCACTGCGGAGCAGAGAGCTCGTCTATGGCTCTGGTGGTTCTTGTCTTCACTCTACCATGGAGACTTTTTATCGCTGGTCGAGCTTTCCAGAAAAAAAGCGATGCGAGCACGTATTCTATTATCTAAGCTTCTTCCCTGCGCACTAGATCTCTTCATCGTAGATGGTTCAACCACGCCCGGTGCCACGAAATTATTGAGAACTAGGACGAGATCGAAATTCATTTTGTTCTTTATATTCAACAAGTATTGCATGACCGAATAATTCAAGGAAGAGCGCACTGCAGGGAGGGCCCTTTTAAGTAGATGACTTTTCGGGTCGTTGTAGCGGAACTTCTTTGGGAAAAAGAACTTGAATAACTTAGTTTTTTTGAAGGATTCGTCATTTTCTATCAGAAATTCAATGTTATTTACAACCTCGGTGTATTTCGAATGCTTGAAGGCCCCTCCAAAAGATGCCCGAAGTGATTTAGAAAGATTCTTCTTTATCGAGATCGATAGTGATCGGTCATGGTATCCATAGCGTTGCTTCTTTTTTGGCCAAACCCTGATTTCGTTTTGCTTTTTCTGGTCGTCGAGTCGATCAGGCTCGACTCTTTTCCCGGCCCTCCGGCCTCTCACTTCGTTTCGTTCTTCTTTTCTTTTTGATCTAGCGCTTGAATAAAGATACTCGATTGGCCCTACTTTCCCAAATTCCCACCACCGGCCCTTTAAAAATATGAAAGGTCTGGATGTTTTGCGTCGTTTCTGTTTTAAATCTGATAGAAAGAGTCGATGAGGAAGAAAAAAATTAATGAATGTTCTTTTTTGAAAATGTATACTAATACACCTACCCACCCGAAAGCCAAAGGTGAGTAAGGTGGACGTATCGAACCGAAATAAGATCCCAGATTGATATCTTGATATACTAATTTACCATAATAATAAATAGAGTAAATTTCTACCCTACTCAAAAAGAAGAACACTTTCTTTCTTGTTTGATAGTGGGGCTCCCATTCACCAACGCAGACTAAAAGTGCTCTCTGAAATGTGCAGGATAGTAACCTATCACACGGCTCTCAAACCCAACCTGTGGTGAATTCCGGGAGATAAAGTCAAAGCGCTTCATCCTTTGCCCTATACTTTGAGAAGCTCCTCCCCGCTGATCAAGCAGCGACGCTGCTCGTAATATGCTTAGCTTTAAGCCGCTATCGTTCGGTTCAGATAAGTAAAGTCCCTTCGGTCAGGTTCGCTCAGGTGGTCTTCCCTTATCTTCCCTAACGTTCAGAGTTGTTCTGGTTTAAGAAAGGAGCACCGGTCGAGTGCCCTGAATGAATAAGAAATAGACAGCAGAGGAAATCAATGATTTTAGACCGAGTTGAAGCTAGCAACATGTTGATTACCAACCCGGAGGTTGGTAAGAACGGAGGGTTTTTCTCCTAACCTAAGTGTGCCTACCAGCGAAGCAACTAGTAATTAATCGGGCGGAGGGCGGTTTGGTTTCGTGCAAAGCCCTCGCAGCAGTAAGAGGCAGTTGTCATTTGAATGGAAAGGTCCGGTTTCCAAACCTGCGCACCCTTATGAAGCGATCGAAATAAAGATAAAGCAACAGAGCCATCGTAATATACCCTTTTTAGCTTCTAAAACGTGGGCCACAAACCGGATCTTTCGGGGCATTTGTAGCCTTTCTTTAAGATGGGTAAACGCTTTAAGAAGAGCAAACGCGGGTAAACGCCTTTACGTATTGAAGAAGTTTTAAAAAACTCGTATTTTAGCCAACAAATGCTTCAAATGCTTCTTGATCGGGTAGAAGATCGGCCACTTAAACTTGCGATATTGAGGCAGAATAATACGATTTTACAATTTTTTTTTTATTTAAAGATCTCGGAATCGTAATTCGGTGAGTTAACTTTCTCAAAAAAAGGGGCTCTTTTTACCATTCTAAGATAAGGGATATCTATAGGGATTTAATACCCTATAATATGACATCAGGCTTTACATCCATGTCCTGTGAGATGCGCTTTTGGAAGGAAGTTTTCCTTTTTTTTCGACACGTTCATTCTTGCCCTCTTGATAGGTGAATCCTTCACTTGCCTAGTTTACTTGTTAGCTTATCAGACTGATCACCGGGAATCTCAAATCGTGCCATTTCCTTCCACTCGTCTAATCCTGCTGTTGTCGTCTCGAGCAAGGGGAGTCGCCGCCTTTGCTAGTTTGCTCTTCGCTCGCATATGCCTATTGCAGGAGAGAAGTGAACTTGCTTGGCAATGCCCATACTTTGAACCACAGGCATACTTAGATGCACTATCCCCTTAAGTTATGTCCTTTACTCATATGATAAGCCCAAACCCGCCCTTAGTCAGTCGCATTCTTAATTCCATATGCTTAGTCCCATCAAGATGATATGGATGGGCAGCATAACCTAGCCTCTACTTTAAGAGCGTCTTTGTGCATAGGCATAGGCATACGCATTCAGTCATATCAAGTCAGTCATCATACCTAAGTTAAGTGCATTCTGTCACGGATGTACATCATCTGAATTAATTCATTGTCCTATAACTTCTGACTTTCGACAACTCTTGTCTTAATAAAAGGTAGAGTCCAAAGCCTTTCTGCTAACTATCTACGCGCCATACCGAGATTTATTCCACCCGGAGATTGGAATACACGTTCTGTCATATGTCACACAGGCGCATTCCCTTACTGAAAAACAAAGATTCAGTGGTTAAATTAAAGGACAGTGCAGTGTCCTGGCATGCTTATTCATGAAAGTCAGACTAATATGCTGCATTCTGATCTCAAGGCTCAAGTACAGCCTGATCATATAGATAGAACCAACAAGGTTTGAATCCCAGGTTAACTGGCTGGCTAGAAATTGGGAGAGGAAAGCCATCCTTAGCCGCAATTCTAGGAAAGAGGTGAAGTACAGTCCTTGTCTCCAGATTGAGCATGGACGACTCTGGTTTCAAATGCAATGCACATGCAGGGTTTTTGAGATAACACGCTTTCCTTGATGAAATTTCAATTGCATCTTAATTAGGGGTTGTTTGGTTGATCAAAGAACTTAATTTTACTAGGAAAATACAATTCATGGGAGTTAAGTTCTCTTATCCATTTCAGGTAAATTTCGGAAAAGTGTTTGGTTGCTCATGTAGGAATTTAATTCCACAGGAACTTCCAATGACCAAGGGGGGAGTAGGTAAGCAACTTTCCACATCATGTAGGCATTGGAAGTTATTGGGAAGTTCTAATTCCTACATTTTCTAAAATTTATGGCAACCAAACAACCCATGTTTTTCAAAATCATGGGATTTTCCAATGCCTATGTTTTCTAAGTGGCAACCAAACGACCCCTTAGTCTCTTTTTCATACTAAGACTAATCCTCTGCCTCAGCTCACTATCTATCTTCTTTCCTCTCGTATCCTGCCTTTTGACACGTACACGTTTAGGATTACCAGGGGCCCAGGGGAGGGAAAAGGGCTCACTTGCCTAGTTCACTCGTCAAGGGGAGGGCTTGCTTAGATAGATCACTTTAGCTCACTTTTTATGCGATCTAGGGCCTTGCGATACTTATCTTTATTCTGATCATTCTGGAATCAAAGGCCAGTCCTATCATTCATTAAATGAAGAAATTAATCTTCTGAAAGGAGGTGAAATACCATTCCTTAAATCTCAGCATGAAGCTAAGGATGGCATGACTGTTCGGGCAAGCGACGAAAGAAACTGGCGTGATGTTGGGGGACAAGCTCTTCCTGCCTGCCCACCATCATCGACGGCTAGATCAACGACCGCTGCCAAGCCAAAGGAACCAAATCGACCCAACATACGCTTGCTGTGGAAGAAGAATTCGTATTTAATACATTCCATATGTACTTTGCGAATGAGGCAAGGATGCATGGACCAAAGGCTTGATAAGTGGTCATATCAGCGAAATTTATTGAGTACACTGGTGCACGAGGATATGGAAAGCAAGTGCAGGTGTAGCGAGTGAATGGAGCGAGTGGAGGAGCTTTTTAAAGCAGAAGTAGACGTATTTCCAGAGGAAGCAGGTGAAGTGCATGATAATAAAACGGCATAAGGAGAGGAGGGCAGCGCCATTTGCATTTTTTTAGGTTTAGGTTTAGGCTGGGGCTTTCCCTTAGATAGTACCGCGCATAAGAATCCAAAGTCTCTCGCTCGCATCCTCGGACATGAGTCTTACCTTAGAAAAGAGGAGAGGCCTTTGCATTGAATGAAATGAGGAGTAGTCTCAAGCGCAGCTGCAGCTTCGTCGTTTGTAAAAGGGAAAACAGTCGTTTTGGCGAGTGAAGAACGAGATGGGGAAAGACTAAATGCGACTTATGATTCCACTTGTTTTTATTCTTAGACAATGACTCGAGACGCCACACTTTAAACCTCATTTCCGTACGGGACAGACAGAATTACATATATAAGAATGCGTTGCAGGCTAGTAGGTTTCAGAATCTCTTTTCCCTGTTTTACAGCGGTTTAGTTCTGTAACTGGATGAGTCCCAGGAGAAGTTTATACAAGCGCAACCAATCCCTAGCCTTGAGATTGGGCTTAAGATCTTTCATATATCATAAAGGGTCCGGAAGAAGCTGGCTTTGCCCGATAGGAGTCTCAAAACGAAACACTTGACATTTCATCCCCGATCTAATTGTAAAATAGATTACGAGCTCTCGGATCGAATTTTTATATTGCACCGGCTCGAGACGAAGCACATGTCACAATAGGGTTCCCTTTTCCTCCGAAGTGAGTGAGTTCAGGAACCTCTGCTTCAGCTGCAGTAGATTGTTCAATTGGTGCTCTAAGTTAAGACTTTCCTCTCTTTAATGAGGATCGATCGGCAAAAAGTCTTTTTGCTTTTGTCCCGTGTAATAGAATTCTTCTCTAGAATGATTCTCTTAAGGATCGAGCCCAATCTCTTAGCTTTGTGTGAGGAGCGAGTGAAACTTTTTCTATCTAATGCGCACTCAGGGTTTCTAAGGTTTAAATTTCAAATTACCCTCTTCTTTTTTAAAAAAATAAGCTTGATGAAACCACTTGATTGGCTTTAAGAGAGAGTGGTGGTGTCGCGTGTTAGAGATTTGGCAAGCAGAGTAGTGATTTATTGATATACTGATATAATTAATACCAGCAGTAGGGATATGGTCTCAGGAAGATTTTAATTGGGCTGCATATAACATAACATATAATATACCAGGAATATCCATGCGCTTCATATTTGCCTGGAGTTTCTCCTAGAAATATAGTCATCCCTACCCCCTTTTTTTGAGCAAGTTAACTCATCATGTAAATATAGGAAACTCATGTATATTATAGACTTTTCTAGAATAGCCCCGAGAGTTCTAGGACAATTCAAGGTTCTAGATGGCTCCCTAGGAGTTCTATAAATAGGAGGGCATGGCTTCATTTGCCATCCATCCAAAAACATTCACACAAACTCACTTTGTAAGCATACTTGTAATATTCAAGCTTTCTTAATAAAAGAAATCTTTTCCCAACACCAAGTGTTGTTAGCCTTCTTATTCTAAGTTCCTACTTCACTTGTTAAGTGTCTAAGGCATAGCGTAGCACATCTTGAGGGTCTTGCTTGACTTGGCTTGCAACGGGATCGCAAGTCGAGTAGCACACGAGTTTGATTTAAGGGGCAAAGTTATCATCTCGTGACACGTGGTATCAGAGCCAAGTTCGCCTGCTAGGACCTTTTAGATAAAGATGTCGGGTGACGCAAGTGTTGTTGTGAACGTGCCGGCTGGTGGGAAGACGACCAACACTCAAGAAGGGAAAAAGGAATCCACCGCTACATGGTTAGCTCGCTTAGAGCTAGCCATTGGGGATTACAAATACTCCTTGTCCACCTTGGAGGTCAACATAGGTACCCTCCTAAGAACAAGTTAAGGTGTTGGAGGAAGGTGAGGAGGACCTCAAGGGGGAGGTCCAAGGGGCAGTAAACGAGCTCCCAGGCTCGTTGCGTGAGGACTTGTTACGCTTGGTTCGTGAGGAAGTAGCCAAGCAGGTCCAAGCATTAAATGATAAGATGGATGATTTCAAGGCTGAACTCGTTGTATGCCGAGCTGCTGTCGCAGGAGGTGCGACGGTGCGTGAGGCACCTAAGATTAAAGTACCCGAGCCGCCGAAGTTCAATGGCAAGAGAGATGCCAAGGAGCTAGAAAACTTCCAATGGAGTGTGGAGCGCTATTTCAACGCCCTACAAATCCAAGACTATGAGTCTTCACATCACAAGTGAGGAAAGGAAACTTTTTAAATTAAAACGGAATTCTTCCCCGAAAAGATAAATTGCCGATTCTTCCAGAAGTACTGCGCTATGATATAATACCTGAGTAGCTAGCTTTCTTTAGGTCTTGTCTGAGGTAAACCAATCTGTTCCGTCTATCTGATCGGTCAAGCCAAGCTACGATTCCACCCATTTGATTTGAATTGAATATAGAATATATATAATATTTGGCGAAGTCAAAAGCAGACTTGGACTATGA
Source organism: Silene latifolia (assembly GCF_048544455.1). Taxonomy (NCBI): domain Eukaryota; kingdom Viridiplantae; phylum Streptophyta; class Magnoliopsida; order Caryophyllales; family Caryophyllaceae; genus Silene; species Silene latifolia. Next base: position 87,905,723 of record NC_133532.1, on the reverse strand, counting down.
TCAGGCTTAAATAACACCTTCTCTGACTGAAGCACATGCACTTGGATTTGGATTTTTCTGAAAGAGAGGTGAAGCATGTGACGTGATATGATTTGAATCCTTGAATTTTCAAACTAATGCAGGGCTCTTGTCCGAAGTACCCAGAGCATTCCTACCCTTAAACGCGGTTTGGGCTCGCAAATCTTGATTCGATATGATCGAACTGTACTCTAATATAAGAATTATATTAATGAAAGGATTCATCTAAGCCAGCCTCAGCCGAGTAAGCGTTTGATTCGACGACTGATATTTCATCAGAAAAGGCGGGTTTGGGTCCAAATTCTCTTGTTTTGAAGACTGGATCGCTTTCATCTTATGGATCGGGTTAAAGGTTTAACCTGTCCTACTCTCTTCCCTTATTATGGATTTGGGTCGAAACGACTCTCTCGCCTCTGTTCTAAATGCCTAGTTTCTTGGAATTTGAATTACCTTTTCTTGAAACCCTTGCTTGATCCGGTTGAAATTGTCTTATAAATTCCTATTTAGGTTGGTAAAATCCTATTCATTCATGAAAATAATCCAAAGAGAGGTTACGAAGGAACAAGACTAATAGAAGAAAGGGATTAGCTCACTTGCCTTAGCCCTTGCTTGCCATATCTTAGTGAACTTGCTTGATAACGCACTTGCCAATGCCCCAACATACTTCGAACCAGGCCTTGCCTTTTTTCTGCTTTAGCCAGCTGATCCGAGTCGATGTCGTCACTCAACCAATCAAACACATTTATAATACTCAACAAACAACTAGTTAGCGGTAAGTCGAGGTCGATCCATGGGACGGTGTGCTTTGGGTTCTAAGTCTATCTATCTCAATTTATGCTAGTGTCACGATTTGTTTGGGTTGTAGTTGTGTTCTAGGCTAATGCAAACAATAAGGTAAATCAAGCAATAAAAGGTAAGATGTAAACAAATGGCTAAAAGTGCTAGGATATCATGGGGTCATAGGGGATTCATGGTATTGATCATACAAACATGTTTACAAGGTTGCAAGCAATTAGTGTTGTGGGGGAACCGAGTTGGGTTATGTCTTACGGTTCTTAGGAAGAGTTTGGTCCCGGAGCCGAATCGATTAGATTGTACAACACCTACAAGTCGACTTACTTTCCTCCTAATCAACTTCTATGCATGGTCTAACAAGACTCGAGTTGGTTTATATCTTACAAGTCAAGTTGAAAAGATAAGAGATGGTAAAAATGCAAGGATTCATAGGCTTAGCATTTCATCAAACATAACATGTGCATAAAGTTGACATCACAACAAGCAAGCAATTTGATCATGTGAACACATTAGATTAAGCATGAATCAATCCCATGTTGGTTTCCCCTAATTACCCATTAATCCTAGCTAAAGAAACTACTCACTCATTATCATGGGAAACATGTCATTAATGGTGTCAATCATCACAACAAGTATAAACATGATAATAGAATGAAGAAATAAACAATAAAGAGTAAAAGGGTAAAAGAATTATACCAACTTGAGATGATCCAAATAATAAAGCAAGAATAAAAGAAGAAACTTGATGATTGATGGAAGGTTGTCAATCTCCCAATAATAACCCAATAATCTTCAATTACCCAATAATAAACTTGAATAATAAACTTGAACAATAATTAAAGAGAGATTAATGTGTAATTTGTGGAAAGATTAAAGAGTAATCTATTCTAATCTACTCCTAATCTAATCTAAGAGAGTTTTCTAATCTAATAAAACTTGATAAAAAGGATCCCCCCTTTGATTATTTACAAATGGGGTATTTATAGTGGAAATTAGGGAGGATGCATTAGGGTTAACTAGGGGCTAAACTAGTAATTACACTTTTTAAGTTGAGCAAGGAGCCTCCGGGATTATCTGAGAGAAGGGCTTCTCCATTTCGTAGCTTGAAGAAGAACGAAAGCTGTCTTTGTCTTTGTGATCCGTGCGGCTGGAAGTCGGGACGGCGGATCTCGTAAGGGAATCCGAGCGGATTGAGGGAATCCGGACGGATTCTAGTGGGGAATCCGAGCGGATTAGAGAGCAGGACGCTCGGATTGTGGTGATGGGCCGGACGGATTTCAGACAATCCGTGCGGATTGTTCTTCAGCAGTGGTTCTTCTTCATTTCTTCCCTTTTTGCTCAATTCCATTTTATTCTTTCGAGATTGGTCTTTAGGCCTTGCTTCCTCTTCATACTAGTCCATCTATTATCGTCAAGTAGTCTCCAAATGTGCACGAAAGATGGGAATTTCCGCCTTATTATCTCCTTTTCTACAAAACATATGAAATGCGATAGAAAAGCAAATAGGAAGGTTTTGACGGATAAAGTGGCTATAGAATGATATAAAAGTATGCAAAATAGGCTCAATTAGGGGACTAAATGTGCGCATATAATGGTCACATCAAATATCCCCAAACCGAACCTTTACTCGTCCCGAGTAAAGAGGTGACTAAAACTAGACCTTTATTTAAACTAACCTAATAATATAACCGATATGAGACAATTAGCGGGTCTCACTCCGCCTCTTCAACTCACAACAAGACAACCATGAGGTAGGATGCCTTCTTGCAAGGCAAGGTGGGTCTTGCCAAAATGGCGACACATCCAATCATTAAAGCACACAAAACCAAGTAATGGATGCATCTACAAAAGAATAGCCACTTTCCTCATCTAAGTGGCGGTAATTATCTACAAGGGAAGCAATTCAAGGGTACACACTCCTTTATAGATGCAATTTGTTCAAACTACTAAGCCTAGAAGGATACCAATAAATCACCTCCAAAATGTGTCAAGCTAGGGTACCTTTGTCCTCAATCGTTAAATGCTTTTGTCAAGAGTAGACTCCCTATGGTGTTAGAAACACTGGAGGATCGCGGAATTCCCCCTCTTGCCTAGACAAGAAGAAGGGTCGTCCCCTCTCTACCATGCACATGGATACGATGGATAAAGGGATCAATAGATATTTGAGTTTCACTTTGGGAGTTTGCTTTTGTTTTTGTTTTTCCCCCCAATTTCTTGTGGCATATAACATTTGAGAACACTTTCTTTGCCATTTCTTTTGATTTTTGGCAATTCAATACTTGACAACTTTTTTGCATTTCTTTTTGAACATTTTCAAAGTCACCCCAATTAGTAACGAGGGTGCCTTGTATTTGAAGCTTAGGAGTTCTAGTTTTGCTCCTCTTTTCATTTGATGCATTTTTGCAAACTTTCTTTCTCTTTTCATTTCATTGAACTCAAATTGATTTCTTTTTGTTTGTGCCCATTCCCTTTTTGATGTCAAAATATGGTAGAACATGGATGATAGAAGTATGCATGGTTTCAAGGGTCACCTTGGAATAAACGGTAGCCAAGGAGTTATCACACCACAAGGTACTCTTGACTCGGCCTTAAACCATGGGTCAAAGGATACTAGCATGACACATCCTAGGGTGTTTTACAAGTATTCTAACAAGCAAAGTCTTAAGAAGAAAAAGCATCTACTAGGGCCTATATACACTAGTCAAGCTTCCCAAGTAGACGGTTTCGCAAAATTTTTCTAACCATGCAAACTACATGCCATGATGCAACTAACATATAAACATCCTAATGCATATGATTCTACCAACTAATATGCCAAATAAACTAAATGCAAGTCCTAAGTTCACATTGTTATACCGCATCAATCAAAATAAAGCCACATAGTCATTAACATAAAGAGGAAAAAGGAGATTGGAAAGATCATACCATGCGGTCTTCAATATCCCCATGTCTCGGATGTGGCGTAGTCGATCAATGTGAACAAGGATAGAACAAACACAATATATACAAAACAATATATACAAGACTACACTACAAAGGAAATGAACAAGTTTTTGGATTTTTAAATTTTTCAAATTTTTATGGTTTTTGTTTTTAATGAAATTAAAAGACATATTTTTGTGATTTTTCGAAATTTTTCAATTTTTATGCATTTTTGGAATATAAATTCTCATCCCCCACTTTATTTTGGACATTGTCCTCAATGTACATGTAGGAGTAGGAATAAAAAGGAAATACATGTTTTTGAATTTTTGATTTTTTTTTTTTTTTTTTTTGGAAATAAAGTACAAATGCAATGATATGATATGAATGAATGCATGCTCTAACTAAATGCAATTCTATATGACATATATAACAAGTGAATGCAATCTAAACTACATTATATGATGCATGCTAATGCTTAAGTCACCTATGATCAAACCTCCCCAAACCGATTTAAACACTATCTCTAGTGTAGAAAAGAATAGGATTGGTCATTAGTGACTATGCATGAATTTTAATCTATATGCAACTATCTACATGAATCATGTGAGATATATACAATGCAACTATACTATATAAACTAACTAATGCAAATGCAATATGATATAAAATACAAATGCAAGCTAAAGCTATACTAAATGCAATATAATAGAGAGAGAGGGAGATGGGTATCATACAAGTGGAAGTGGTGAACTAGGCCTCTTTCACTCTTCATCCTCATCGTGGTCATAGCCATAACCATGAGAGCTTCCGGCTTGATCATGTCCGGGCGCTTGGCCCCAATATCCTCCTTGGTCAAAAGCTCCTCCTTGACCCGAGTACCCTCCACCTTGGCTAGAATGCCCTCCATCACCGCGTCCCCAAGCTTGGTTCCCATGATTTGGGAACAAGAGCTCCGGTTGCGCCCAAGAGGGCAAAGGACCATTAGGGTCAACATACCCTTGTTGAGCCATGGTATAGTATTGGGGGTAGAGGGCTAGGTAGTCGTCCTCCCTCCCTTTATGCATCCCAAGATCCACTCTATTCATGAGTGCCATCAAATCATTAATACCCGGGGTGTTGGGGATTGCCGGTTGGAAAGGGGTATGCGGAATAGGGTAAGGTGGGATAGGGACATAGGAAGGTGGGCGCATTTGTATCCCCGGCCCTCCACGAGGTGGTTGACGGCGTGGCTCTTCCCTTTGAGGGGGATTATCAAGAATTTGGATATCAAGGAGGTAGCTTGGTGGAGGAGAGTATGGACTCAATCGTGGTTCGATGCCGGTATCTTCCATCCTTCAAGGATCATCGAAGTGCAACCCTTGGTGTACCATTCCACACTCCCATCGTCGGTGTGGCTACACCATCGGTGACTATAGAAAATGGTGTGCTCATCAATCAAAGTCCTCCCTTCAAGAGGAATATAGGTTCCTTGGGCATTAAACCCGGGGCAAAGGTGTTTAGCCAACATTGTGATTAGACCTCCCATCACGAAGGTTTTAAGTTGAGATGTCCCTTGAGCAAAGTCATTGAGTCTATTGAGTATCTCAAGTGGCGTATTGAAGTTATAACGCCTCCCCGCTCGAACATTCAAATGAGACTCAAGAAAAGTTAAGTCGATGAGGGTACACCGATCTTGCTCGTACCTCCCATTGATGCATCCGGCTACAAAGCGTTCGGTGAATCGAATCACCGGGTGTTGAATAGCAAATGTATAGCAACGCTTTATATTGGTAAAGTTCTTTCCGGAGATAGCTTTCCAAAGAAAATCCACATTAAAATCATCGGGCTTGTTGGTATAGGCGGTGGGTATTTGAAGACCGAAAACATAGGCAAATTCCTCAAGAGAAAGAACATGGTCTCGGTTGCATAACCTAAACTCCATGCCTAAATTGTTGCGGGCATCCGCCACAATGCGAAGGCTACTCAAGAATTCAAGGGTGAGACTAAGGTAAGTCTCTTCATGAGCATGGAAAAGGTCCCCAATGCCAAGGCCATTGAAGAATGCCTCGGTAGGGTACCTTATCTTAAGGATTTCCAACACCCTAGTGTCAACAAATTGAGTAGGTTCGTATTTCTTACCTAGAAGCTCGACGAAATTTTCGCGTTGGTCGTCGGATATGAAGATCACTTCTTGGAAGTTGCTGAGTTGTTCAATACCTCCCCTTATTATCACATTTCGTGATGTTGAAGAGGATGAGCCCTTGCGCTTCTTTCCGATCGAATCAAACAATTTCTTGGCCTTTCCCTTGGAACTCATGTTGGTGATGGGAGTGTTTTTGGGGATATGAAGGGGATTTTGAAGGATTGAAGAGAGTGTTAGGGTTTGGTAGGATGAGGAAATGAGGGAGAAGGGGGGTGTTTATATAGAAAAAGAAGGGAATCCCAACGAATAGGGTTGGACTTGACCCGATTTTTCTCGCGTGAACAGTGCAATCCGAGCGGATCGTAGTCGGGACGGACGGATTCTTGATGGGCAAGACGGGCGTCTTCGAAGAATCCGACGGATTCTAGAAAAAAAAATCTGTTGGGTGAGAAGCGAGAACAAGACGGCCGGATTTTGCGAGAAGACGGGCGTCTTCATCAGACGGACGGATTCCTTCTAATCCGCACGGATTCTCGGGTGCGATTAAAATCTTCTTGTTGGTCGCCATTTGGGACGGGCGTCCCGAGGAGAAGACGGACGGATTTAGTGGGACGGGCGGATTCTCCGAATCCGCTTCGGATTCTTTCTCGATTTCAGCTTTTTCTCTTCCGCGGGCCCTAGACGGGCGGAATTGCTTGGATCCGAGCGTCTCTGCTTCTTTCTCTCCTTCTTTCTTCTTTCGTGAAATGATAAACCCCTTTTCACCGATTTTCTCTTTTTCCTTATCTTTTCTGAAATTTGCTCATGAATCATGTAAGATGACTCTCTCTCTCTTCCCTCTCATGCAAAGATTCAAATGTAGAAAATATGTACAATATTATACAAAAATGAAGGGTTCAAGAAATATCTTACAAACGGTGGTTTGAGGTAGGACTCCACCAAACTAGTTCAATTTGAAGGAATTCTTATCCATAGAGCTCAAAGCTCTTAGTAGAAGATCAAAAGTTTGTGAGCAGGCTCCAAATAAGCACAAGTATGGGTTGCTCCATTTGAAGATGAAATTTGGCCAAGGAGGCTTATAAAATGCTCTTTTTCTTGTCTTCTCCTTAGCGTTAGAGCTTTCCCGATACTTCAAGTAAACATATTCATGATTCTTGTTAAGATTGGGCGTGAAGTGTGGTTCATTTTCATCCGTGGACTTCCACTTACCAACTTTTCCTTCAATTTTGGTGATGATGATAGCATTTTGATTCTTCAATCCTTCCAAGGTGGAAGGAGAATTTTCATGACTTTGATGATCGGACACCATGGGAGTTGAGATTATGGGTGCTAAATCTTCACAAGTAGCCTCACGAGAAATTTTCTCCTTGAGCTTTTTCACTAAATAACTCTTGTAAGATACTTTGGCTTTTTGGAGAAGATCTAACATATCTTCTTCAATGATCATTGGCTCTATGATAGGTGTCAAGTGGTCTTCATGAAGGATAAAGGAAGGGCGTTCTTCTTCATGATAGGGTATCTCAAATGTCTCAAGGATAGGCTCCTCAAGCAAGGTGATATTGTGAATCCCTCCTCTAGGTTCATCATCATTGTTGCTATCTTCACGTAAATCATGAATGGGGGCCTTGCCTAGCTCTTTTTCCAACGCCTCAATGTTCATATCAAAGGACACTCCCTCATACTCACAAAGGCTAAGAGCATTTGGTTTGCTCAACCTCATGTCTTCCTCATCAAACACAACACTCTCATAGTCACAAGAGCTCAAGGAACTTGGCTCCTCCCACTTCTCATCTTCCATGTCAAAGGTCACCACTTCAAGCTCGCATTTATGCTCAATATCCAAAGAACGGTAGTGAGGGGTTGCTTGGAATTCTTTTAATTGGGCAATTTGAATCCCCAATTCCTTTCTTTGGATAGCGATGTTTTTAAGAACCTCTTCTTCTTTTCGGCTCTCTTCTAGCATTTGTTTGAAGAAGTTTTGTTGGTCTCCCATCATTTGGAGAATCATGTTTTGGATGGGTTCATTTCTTTGTTGTGGGTGGGTGTGAAAATGGTCGTATTGTGGCATTTGAAGTTCATTGTGAAATGGGTATTGAGTGGGTGGTTGTTGTTGATATTGGGCGTGGTAATTTTGGTGGGAAAAATTGGGGTAGTGGTTAGGATTTTCATTGTACGAATAATAAGGTAGGCTTGTATTGACTTGCTCCTCAAACTCCCCATACCCATAGTCATACTCAAAAGATCCACCACATACTCCATAACACATGTCTTGAGTCATCATAACTTAAGACAAAGAGATAACTACAAACATGGAAACTACACAAAAACGGTAAGAACAATCCTTGAGGAACAAGTTCCTCAAGGTAAAAGCACAATTAAAATAGACAAACAAATAAGAACTTAATCACATAGCACCGTCCCCGGCAACGGCGCCATTTTGATCCGAGTCGATGTCGTCACTCAACCAATCAAACACATTTATAATACTCAACAAACAACTAGTTAGCGGTAAGTCGAGGTCGATCCATGGGACGGTGTGCTTTGGGTTCTAAGTCTATCTATCTCAATTTATGCTAGTGTCACGATTTGTTTGGGTTGTAGTTGTGTTCTAGGCTAATGCAAACAATAAGGTAAATCAAGCAATAAAAGGTAAGATGTAAACAAATGGCTAAAAGTGCTAGGATATCATGGGGTCATAGGGGATTCATGGTATTGATCATACAAACATGTTTACAAGGTTGCAAGCAATTAGTGTTGTGGGGGAACCGAGTTGGGTTATGTCTTACGGTTCTTAGGAAGAGTTTGGTCCCGGAGCCGAATCGATTAGATTGTACAACACCTACAAGTCGACTTACTTTCCTCCTAATCAACTTCTATGCATGGTCTAACAAGACTCGAGTTGGTTTATATCTTACAAGTCAAGTTGAAAAGATAAGAGATGGTAAAAATGCAAGGATTCATAGGCTTAGCATTTCATCAAACATAACATGTGCATAAAGTTGACATCACAACAAGCAAGCAATTTGATCATGTGAACACATTAGATTAAGCATGAATCAATCCCATGTTGGTTTCCCCTAATTACCCATTAATCCTAGCTAAAGAAACTACTCACTCATTATCATGGGAAACATGTCATTAATGGTGTCAATCATCACAACAAGTATAAACATGATAATAGAATGAAGAAATAAACAATAAAGAGTAAAAGGGTAAAAGAATTATACCAACTTGAGATGATCCAAATAATAAAGCAAGAATAAAAGAAGAAACTTGATGATTGATGGAAGGTTGTCAATCTCCCAATAATAACCCAATAATCTTCAATTACCCAATAATAAACTTGAATAATAAACTTGAACAATAATTAAAGAGAGATTAATGTGTAATTTGTGGAAAGATTAAAGAGTAATCTATTCTAATCTACTCCTAATCTAATCTAAGAGAGTTTTCTAATCTAATAAAACTTGATAAAAAGGATCCCCCCTTTGATTATTTACAAATGGGGTATTTATAGTGGAAATTAGGGAGGATGCATTAGGGTTAACTAGGGGCTAAACTATTAATTACACTTTTTAAGTTGAGCAAGGAGCCTCCGGGATTATCTGAGAGAAGGGCTTCTCCATTTCGTAGCTTGAAGAACGAAACTGTGCTGTGCTGTGATCCGTGCGGCTGGAAGTCGGGACGGCCGGATTCTGGTAAGGGAATCCGAGCGGATTCAGGGGAATCCGGACGGATTCTAGTGGGGGAATCCGAGCGGATTAGAGAGCAGGACGCTCGGATTGTGGTGATGGGCCGGACGGATTTCAGACAATCCGTGCGGATTGTTCTTCAGCAGTGGTTCTTCTTCATTTCTTCCCTTTTTGCTCAATTCCATTTTATTCTTTCGAGATTGGTCTTTAGTCCTTGCTTCCTCTTCATACTAGTCCATCTATTATCGTCAAGTAGTCTCCAAATGTGCACGAAAGATGGGAATTTCCGCCTTATTATCTCCTTTTCTACAAAACATATGAAATGCGATAGAAAAGCAAATAGGAAGGTTTTGACGGATAAAGTGGCTATAGAATGATATAAAAGTATGCAAAATAGGCTCAATTAGGGGACTAAATGTGCGCATATAATGGTCACATCACCAGCCGTAAGACGACTCGTGTCCTAAAATGTGGGCCACAAACGGGATCTTTTGGGGCATTTGTACCCTTTCTTTAAGATGGGTAAACGCTTTAAGAAAAGCAAACGCGGGTAAACACCTTTACGTATCGAAGAAGTTTTAAAAACGCGCATGTTAGCGAGCAAATGCTTCAAATGCTTCTTGATCGGGTAGAAGATCAGCCACTTAAACTTGCGATATTGAGGCAGAATCCTACGATTTTACAATTTTTTTTTTTTATTTAAAGATCTCGGAATCGTAATTCGATGAGTTAACTTGCTAAAAAAAAGGGGCTCTTTTTACAATTTTCAGATAAGGGATAGCTATAGGGATTTAATACCCTATAATATGACATCAGGCTTTACATACATGTCGTGTGAGATGCGCTTTTGGAAGGAAGTTTTCCTTTTCTTTTGACACGTTCATTCTTGCCCTCTCGACAGGTGAATCCCTCACTTGCCTAGTTTACTTACTAGCCTATCCGACTGATCGCCGGGAACCTCAAATCATGCCATTTCCCTCCACTCGTCTAATCCTGCTGTTGTCATCCCGAGCAAGGGGAGTCGCCTGTTAGAAATCTATATCTCATTACTTGACATATTCATATATGTTTCAAATTAATTTAGTCATAAAATTAAATGTTGATCTTATGCATGCAAACAATAAAAGAATAAGGAAGAAATCATCATCTTACATTGAAGATTTCAGATTATTGGGCACAAGTAAGATCTCCTTCTTACTTGTTCTTGAGTACTCCTAAAATGGAAGAACAAGGATTCAAGTATAGAATCCCTCCCAAGGAATAATACCCAAGGTAACTACTTAATAAAATTAATATTATTATTACTAGAACAATATTAATTTTGAATAAAATTGACCAAAAATATTATTTTGTTCTCTTAATTTTTCGGCTAAGAGAAGGGAGATAGAGAAAGAATTTTATCTCTCTAAAACTCTTATTTTTGATAGATGAATGAATGAATAATACACTAGTATACAAGTAGTGTATATGGTAAAAATTATAGAGAAAAAACCCATGGTTTTCTCTTCATTAAAACCGGGTAGGGGGAGGGGTTTTTAGAGGGCCAATGCATGAGCAAGGTGCTCTTCACAAGAGGCACTAGGTTTTCATGGCTAGGTTTAGGAAGAATATATGTTTTCCACTTAATAAATCAACACAATATTAATCCTAAACCCCCCAATATTTCGGTCCAAATGGGATAAAATGGACTCCATTTTATCTTTGTCAATTTGTCACATGTTACATGACATGTAAAATTGTTATGTATTTTTAACATATTAAAAATCAACGCATTAATAAAAATACGTCATTTACAAAATCGACTTAGTAATTCATAATTACTTGTACCAAAATAATTTACCAATTATAAATCGCAACATTTTGTATTTATAATAAATTATTCATTCAAATGCAATTGTTTCCTTAAACAATAATTTCATCTAAGTAATAAAACAATTCTATCATTTAGACCGTATCTTATTTAATCAAATTATAATGAGATACGTAAATATTACTTCCAAAATCGTCCGTCAATTTTAAGTAATTTAATTAACCCGTATCGTCATACGATCAATTAAATAATCAATTAAGAGTGTTACCCTTTAGGTATGACCTAAGGGGATCAACTGGTCACCACCGTCGCACGACAGTAATGTCAAACTCTAGTCAGCCAATCATTACCGATATGTGTGGACCAGTTGACAGTAAAATATTACTTCCCAATTGTATTCTTTAAAATGAGACTTAAACATGTGATCATCATGATCGACAGTTGTGATCACATTATTGTCGGAGGACACATATTCCAACAATCTCCCACTTGTCCTCGACAAGTGTGCATCACCAATTCTCTTGTCCTATTACTATCTCCCACTCAATGCAAGGTGTCTTTCAGGTCGTACTTGCAAGTGATCATATCGAGAGTGGTTTCCTTGATCTGGAGTATAATTGATTGACCGGATTTATCTACCATAGATATCTTCCGAGCGTGGCCACGCATTTCCAGTTCATTACTCCTCGAGTGGCCCTGAGATATTGTTATAAACCTGACTAGGGTGGACAATTTCTATCGCACTCATTCCCTTTGACTAGCCACAGCCATCATAACCCAAAATATGACTATTTGACCCCATTTACGAAGGTCGTAGTAACACAAATCAAAGTTAATCTGAAACTGTGCCATCTTAGGCGAACAATCTTTAGTCAAAAGAATCGACTCATTAGAATACTATAGTAGCTCTCGCCACGACCAGGCTATATAAATTTGCCAGAACTCTATAAGCGGTCATAAGGCCCGACAAAGTGTTCCTAACAGTCTGTCTATGTGATCGACTAGTCATTCTCATATGACTCCATGGCACTTGAACTTGCCATCAATCGCATCACATTCTAGTCACTTCGAGACGTCACCTCATGTAAGTAACTATGGGCGAATACAATGCTAATCCGTGTTCACTTTAACGGGGTTCAATTGTCTCTACAACCCGTTTGGATGTAACAAAGTATAAGGTGAGTTAATAATAACTCAAACGACAAATGTCGACATCACATTCGGGTAGTCAATACCGTATTTCAACCTTGTGATGCATATCGTAAGTGTGTAAATACCAGACGATTGCAATGGAAGTTTAACATACCATGTGTCCATGTGTTCAAACTTCTTAATCGCATTTTCCTTTACATTCAAGTTATCTTTCATAGCATGAACCTTACCAAGTACACATATAGGTTCCCAACCTCGGTTTGGGTTCTTTATCTTGAAAGAACTTCCCTGTCGATTATCACATAACCAACGAATTTGTGGTGAATGATATAACTTGCACTTATCAAGTACTCCACCCACTCACAATGCACTAGGTATATGTTTTGTAGAGTCTTGCAACAATTGTCAAGATGATTAGCCTAGCACTTCTCACAAGTCCTAGCATATTAGAAAATATTAGTTTTGAGTAACTTCTTACTTCAACCAAATATCTTTCCAAACTTCTTATTTCTCCTTTTAGCCTGAAAAGCTTAGGATTATCATAAATCCTTACGCGTGTTCGAACTTTAATATGTGCAACCTCTTGACACATAACAGAGTGTTCTGTCCAACACTGAAATCGCTCATCGGATTCTCCTCGAGAATTCATGACGATTCTTCTATGGCTTGCCTATGAATCATCATGCTCTTATGCATATGATTCATTATTATTGGACATGTGCATGATTATTCTAATGGCGGAAACATTAGTAACTAACAATCATGTGATCAACCATTCTTGGGTTCAATGAATGACCATGACTGCTAATGGCAATTTCATTTTCATTGACATGAATAACCTAGGTTTCTCGTTGATTCGATGTGTATATCTCAATACCTATCCAACATCTCATGATGTGACTGGATTCATCATAGTCCATTTTCATCCAGAATTGAAAACTCAAATAATTCTTTGTGAAAGAATAGTATTAGCTCGTCATTCTCAATGAGTAATGAGTTATAAACCTTTACAATATGATTGCTCCCACTAAATTCGATGTCTTCACACGATAATTTCCAACTCCCACTTAATTCCACATGTTTCGCAATTGACTACTCAATTGAAACATTTCAAGAATTGAAATATATTTTGCTTTGCTAAGTTATTAAGATAAAACCATATATGTTCCCATCATATCCTTTCAAAATACCTATTTTGAAAAGGTTTCAATCTTAACCTTATGGAAAGAGATTTTAATCTCTAACTCATTTATTTTGTAATGATGCGTAGCAATGTCATTGTTTAAATGTGAATTATATCTAATACACGTCCTTCTCAAAATACCCTTTTCGGAAGGAGGTTTAACCATTTCATTTTCATAATGAGGTTAAGTAATGACATTAGCGTGGTTAATATTTAACTTAGCTCTTGTGGATATCGGCATATCAATCTTTGCAACTTTTAGTCATAAATCTCATTTATTTTCTAGGATGCAACTTTGATTCATTTAGGCTCTTAAGTAAATATCAATATTGAAACTATTGGTCAAATGTTGTTCATAAACTAGTCAAAACTCTTGTTAAGACTTTACATTAATCATTCTTTATTCCAAAACTTTCTTTTGGTCTCCTCGTGTAGTTATCTTGAGAACATATTTTTTTGATTACTTCACTTGGTCTCTTTTCTCATATAGATATCATCTATTCGAGAACATAGATCTCATCTATTCGAGTATACTATCTGTATAGGTATACAAATCAGTCTTTCTTGCGTAGATCTCATTTACACAAGTACACAAATTTCACAAGTACACAAATTTTGCTTGGTGTTCTTTGTGTCTTCATTTTCTCCCACTCTATCTTCAGAATGAATACACTAGAGATTCAAAGATAGCTTATGAGACACAAATAATGATTTTGAAGTATAAGGAGGACTATCTCATAGGTTGACTAATTGTTTTAAATTTGATAAGTGTACTTGGTGATTGACATTCCTTTAAGAGAGTTCATCAACTCAATATCACTTTATAATTGATCATACACAAGCCTTAAGCTTGTGGACATATAATGAATCCCATCATTATAGTTGTCTATTAGATCACTTTAAGTGAATGATCATATGTTTCTATGAGCAAGCGTATAAAGACAAATTTTAGAACAAGGATAAAATACGATAAAACGGATGACTTGGGTTGCAAACCAAACCACCATTATCCAAAATACAACCATTATCCAAAATACATTTCCTTGTCGAACACGGAAATCAAAAGGTTCTAAAATCCGAAACATAAATTAAAATAAGACAATAAAAAGCCAAGCTTCATGGAAGCTACTCCTAGCTTCTCGATGGTTTCTCAAGCTTGCTTTTCTTTTCCCTTGTCCTTGCTTGGTGGAGGCCCTATTTACAATAAAAGGGGATACATTATCACAACTTTGTATCACAATACCATAGTTGAATTAGAAACATAAAAGAAAGGATAGTCATTTACCTACTGGAGTGATCTTTCCAGCTTTAATGTCACCAAGATATTTGGAACAATTTCTTTTCCAATGTCCAACACCATTACAATAATGGCATTTATCAAGAGGACCCTTCTTGATTTTGGAAGCGCTAGCTTCATAAGTCTTAGCTTTGGTGAAAGTGGGAGCTTGCTTTTTACCCTTCTTCCCATTCTTCTTGAACTTCCCCTTACTTTTGGTGCTTATGTTAAGCACATCCTTAGGTGGGTTAACATTTAACCCCATGTCTCTTTCGGCTTGCACAAGTAACTTGTGCAACTCTTCAAGAGACACGTCCTTGTCTTGCATGTTAAAATTCATCCGGAATTGAACATATGCCTTGACTTTGGATAAGGAGTGTAGAATCCTATCTACAATGAGTTCTTTGGGGATTTCAACTTTTTGAATCTTCAAGGTCTCGACTAGCTCCATCAATTTGAGCACGTGAGGGCTAACCTTTTGGCCCTCTTTGAAGTCGAGATCAAAGAATGCCGCGGCCGCCTCATATTGGACGATCCGCGGAGTTTGTGAAAACATTGTCACAAGCTTGGAATAGATTTCATTAGCGGTGCCCATCTTAAAGGCTCTCCTTTGGAGATCCGCCTCCAACGCAAAGATCAACACATTTTTCATTGCGGCGGACTCCTTGTGGTAAGCCTCATATGCTTCCCTAGTAGCGGCACTCGACCTAGCATTAGGTTCGGGTGGTGAGGCCTCGGTGAGGTAACGAAGCTTGCCGTCACCTTGGACGCTAATTTGAGTTGGGCATCCCAATCGGAGAAATTTGACCAATTCTTTTC
Organism: Silene latifolia; assembly: GCF_048544455.1. Classification (NCBI taxonomy): domain Eukaryota; kingdom Viridiplantae; phylum Streptophyta; class Magnoliopsida; order Caryophyllales; family Caryophyllaceae; genus Silene; species Silene latifolia. The sequence continues at coordinate 87,889,931 of NC_133532.1, read as the reverse complement.
AAGTTTACAACGATCCATGAAGGATCGGAGCCATGAAGTATTAGTGAGAGGTGTGGCGTTTGGGTTTGGAGTGGCCATTTGTTATGAGAAATAGATGCGATCTACAAAACAAATATTAAAGGAATAAAACATATGTCATTTTCAAAATAATAATAATATTCGTAAAAATTTTAATTTAAACAAGTTTTATTGCATTTATCTAGTGACCTCTACCCAACTTAGATAAATGATTTCAAGACCCAAATTCATATCAACTTAGGCACGGGGTAGCCGATGAAACCCTTATCAATATAACTCGGTGGATTAACTCTTTAATCGATTCTACTTTTAGAACTCTCGGTCGATAAAATTACATTTATCTTTAGCCCAAAACACATCCGACAAGGGCACGGGGTAGCCGATGAAACCCTTATCAATTACTTTTGTTGAGTTCAACCCAAATTTCGAATAAATGTGTCCATGATCCAAATTCACATTAACTTGGGCACGGGGTAGCCGATGAAACCCTCATCAACATGAATTCGGTGGATTAGACATTTATCACCCACTTCCCCTACGTAACAAGGTTTGTACCCCCGGGTGGCCGAGTGCACTCCCTCGCGAAATAGGTTTTCATGGTTTCTACTTTTTGGTAAGGCTAAGTCTCAATTGTTTATTTTAGCGAGAGGTCATGTCAATTTATTATCTATCACGTTTTAAGTGAACTAAAGCGGTGAACTACGATAATTTTAATTGACACGGTCGATAAACTCGATTAAAAAGATAATGCATGTTTTAGTTATGGCGATTTAGCGATGCATGCAACATATAAATAAAATGCAAAGCATAAATTAAATCCTAGTATGGCCTTCCTAAAATAGAAAATCTAATTAACTATTACATATTCGGAAACCAACTCCATTGGTCTCTTGAACTTCGGTTTTAGCACGCATCCCGAGGTAACACCGTCTTTATGTATCGCCTTCTTGAGTGACACCGTCTTCAAGGAACTCCGGAATAAATAAATTACATAACAAATTACATAATTTCATATTATACATTTGTAATTAAAATAAAATAAATCTATTAAATTACAAAACGGTGATACGAGATCACAATAAATTACAACCGAATCGATATTCCCATACATTTCGGGTAATACCAATTAAAAACTAAGGCCATACTAAGTAACAATTACATAATTCAAAATTTACATAAAATAAATTATGACAATCATAAATAAAATGCAGCATTATAATATGTATGAACATGCCCAATTTTATGCTAAATCGCCTTTAAGGAGCCAATATCGTATATTAAACGGTTTTTACGAATTTGCGTGATTCAACCTTTTAAAATCACAATGAATTACATAAAATCATATTTATGCACAAGTTAATTACCCTAACCAACTTAGGACTCAAAATTAGTCTCCACTAACTATTTGACTATAATTAACTTGTATTTCTTAAAATTGTTCATTAATGGACCCAAAATTACAATAAAATGCTATAAACTCCAAATAAATCATAAAAATTTCAAATAAATTCAAAATTTGAAATTTAAACTCACGAACATTCTGAAAAAATACCATGACACTCATAATGTCAAAAACTTAGGTTACAAATTTCGAAATTTATCGGGAAAAACAATGTTGCGGTTAACCGGATTTATCAAATATTATCATAAAAATATGAGAAAAAATTATATTTATCAACTTTTCAATTTTAGATCTGAAATGGGTAATAAAATGCAACATGTGACGTTTTTTCTTAGTCATGAAGTATGTTTTAGCAATTATTCACTAATTAAAGTCACTATTTATGCTATTTTTCATCAAAAAATTATAAATCATGCATAAAGACTTCATTATAGCCCATTATTTTACACAAATCTTGTAAAATTGCATGTGACAACATACTAAATTTCTATGACCAGATTCGAAATATTTCTCATATTAACCTATTTTTCATTTAAATCCGATTTTTAACATGAAAAATCCAAATTTCGAGCATAAGAACTCCACAAATTATGAAAATTTACAGGTCATCTAAAAATAAAATATGTAAAAACATATCCAAAAACCACTGACAAATTCGAAGTTTAGCTAATTTTAGTCCGAAAATGACATTTTAATCATAAAATCACATTTTTAATGCCATTATTATATAAGATGAACAATAAAAAACCATAAATTAACCAAAATATCCTAAATACATTTTAGGACCAGAAACATTAACATGCATAATTTATTTCGTGATATATCATAATAACACAAATTTACAAGTTTTATATGTTAATCGTATAAGTCGGAAAAACTATAACCGATTTGCATGCAAACAACCAAAGGCTCATGATACCGCTTGTTAGAAATCTATATCTCATTACTTGACATATTCATATATGTTTCAAATTAATTTAGTCATAAAATTAAATGTTGATCTTATGCATGCAAACAATAAAAGAATAAGGAAGAAATCATCATCTTACATTGAAGATTTCGGATTATTGGGCACAAGTAAGATATCCTTCTTACTTGTTCTTGAGCACTCCTAAAATGGAAGAACAAGGATTCAAGTATAGAATCCCTCCCAATGAATAATACCCAAGGTAACTGATGCGTGTCATTTATATGATGTTTTACATCTCTTTTTACACGCATTTCAGAGCTCATTTGTTTAGTTTATGCTACGTTTCTCCCTATTTCCGTCTACTTCCGTATTTTGTACTTTATTGCAGAAATGTGAAGAATTCAACGGGAAATCGAGCCAAATCCGCCCCCGAGTAATCTGCATTGCAAATGACGTAAAGGAATTGCTTAAGGAACGAGCTTGGTGCGCAATCCAAGGCCCAAAGGATGAGTCCACGAGTTTAAAGAAGTCAATTAGCAGCTCAAGCAGTCGATCGACTAGTCCCATCAGTCGATCGACCAACTATCGGGATCCAGAAGCTACTGTTGCTGAGATCCAGTCGATCGACCTCCCTGCTTAGTCGATCGACCACATCGCTGCTTCAGACGAGAATTAAAAGATTGAGAAACTTGAAGCCCGTGAAGTTTAGGTTTAGGAAATAATTGTTACGTTAGTTTGCTATATAACGTAACCTAGAAACATCAGAATAGGCATCTAGCTTTTATCAAATTATATATCAAGTTTTACATTAAGTTTTCATCCAAGTTCTTTAACGAATAGTTAGGGTTTGGGATTATTGTGAGCATCGGAATTTCGGTTCTTAATAATCAATCTTTCCCCTGCAATTCGGTATTTCTCCTGTTTACTTTCAGTTTATTTATTTTGCTAATAGATTAGAATTTCTAGTAGATTCCCGAAACCGTCTTGATTATACAAGTGATGAAACAAACCTCCAGCAAATTCAAGAGAGTAATGATCGAATCCTAGCCGCGCTAGCCCAAATGCAAATCACTCAAGAACAAACCTATGACCGCCTTGAACTTATCGAAGGCCGTATCTTTGATGTAGAGGGAAGGTTGCCTCCCCTTAAAGGTGAAGTACTACGTTTTTCCGATGACGAGTCTAAAGATGAGAATCCTATCATAGGAACAACTGCAGCCGAGAAGAGACTCCAATACCTAGAGGAGCAATTGATGTACCTTAAGGGGGATGACATTTATAGGGAAAACAATCGCAAGTATGAAGCCGTCAATTCCAAATTGCCAACTAACTTTAGCATGACGGACATCCCTAAGTTTAAAGGACATGAGAACCCTTTGAACCACATCCGTGCCTTCAAGGATTACATGTCTATCAAAGGCATCAAACCCGAGATGTTCTTAAGGATCTTTCCTTCATCTCTTGACACCATTCCGAAGCAATGGTTCTACACTTTAGATCACAAGAAGGTCGCTACTTGGGAAGACGCCGCAATCGAGTTCTCGAAACAATACGCGGATAATGCCGAGATCCAAGTCAACATGCGTACTCTAGAGGTTCTTACCCAAAATGACAAAGAAGGATTCACCGACTTCCTAAGTAGGTGGAGGAAGACTAGTACTCAACTAGTTGAACGCCCGGATGAGGCTACTCTTGTGGAAAAGTTTGTGGATAACCTCAAGCCCATATATGCCAACCATTTGAGATATCAAAACATCAAGACTTTCAAGGACTTAACCGTATTAGGGACACGAATTGAAGATGACATCCGTAAAGGACTCTTGTCCAAAATGGTAGGTTGAGGATATCAAGGGTCCACAAGTCGTTCATACGGCTCTACTAGCAAGACCGATGAAGTTAACCTTCTCGAGCCATCCAAGAAAACTACTCCACCAAGGAAATTCACAAACCTTGGGGATACGTACTCCAACGCTCTAAAAAGGCTAATGAAACAAGGTAAACTCCAACCCATTGGACCTACTCCCGAACCCGAAAGGAAGTCCAAATTCTGGGATGAAAATTCCTACTGTGAATACCATAGGGGCAAAGGGCACGACACAGAAAAATGCTACAAGTTGAAACACGTACTTCAAGATATGATTGAAGATGGTCGACTTCCAATTCCACCAGGAGGTAAACCCAACAACACTCAGAATCCTCTTGGAGTTCTAGTGATTACAAGTGATGAATCTACCTTAGATTGCTCACACCTCATTTCTCCCACCGAAAATGAAATTCATGCAATTGAGAAAGAAAGGCTCTACTCCACTATCTCCCCTACCATTTCCGACTTCATCACATGGGCAAGGAATGTAGATAGACAAGTGTGGGAACTAGAAAACATGGTAACGACCTTGCGCAATCCCAACGCAATACCTAAAGAACGCATACCATTGATCTTCTCTTAAAATGCCACCATGCAAGAAGTAGTCACCGTGGTCGATAAACTAGTCGATCAAATCATACGACTAGAAATTGATATCATGAGAATGAAGGAACTAGCTGCAGTCAATGGGGTTTGGGCCGATGATAATGAAGACGAATACCTCATTGAAAACTCCTTAGTCAAGGAAATAGTCCAAAATGGTGAAGACCAAGATGTGGATCACCTAACTCGTTCGGGTCGTCCATATCAAAGCACTACTCAAAACGGTCCAACTAACGTCATTACACCAAATGACAACGAAGATGACCCCACTGATCATTTGCTCAAGCAATTACAGAAAACCAAGGCTGATCTTTCAGTCTGGCAACTAGTGGCAAGCTCATTTCCACATCGCCAAGCTTTACTGCAAGCTTTGGCCAAATTGAATGTAGCGCATAACTCCACTCCTGAAGATGTAGTCAACTTGGTCTTCCAAGAATCACCGAAGCTAAGTAATCCTATTACTTTCTCAGATGAAGACTTGCCACCTTTTGGCGCTAGTCACAACCTTGCTCTATACATTACTGTCATTTGTCTAAAGAAGAATGTGCCAATGACTTTGGTAGATGATGGCTCCGCGGTCAACGTCATACCCCTCAAAACGGCATACAAGCTAGGCATGAAAGAGTCGGATTGGACTCCCACCAATCAAGGTGTACGTGCATATGACGGTACAAGACGAAAAGTGGTTGGACTTGCTAGCCTAACCATAGCCACGGGACCAATCGAACGAAAAGTTAACTTCCAAATAGTGGACATCGAAGCTTCATTCAACATACTCCTAGGAAGGCCTTGGATTCATGCTTCCAAAGCGGTAACATCCACCCTTCATCAAAAGATCAAGATCCCACTAAATGGCAAAGTTGTGACGATCACTTCGTCACCCATCAAGGCAATAATCGAGAAACAATCAAACAATCAAGTCCTTGCGGATCCCATATACGAACTTGGGGGCTTCCAAAGTGTGAATGTCATAGAAAGTGAGTTGGCACCCTTATACTATAATCCCTACTCCAACTTGGTGGTCAACCACATACTCAAATCTCGGGGATACTTCCTGGAATGCCTTTGAACCCAATTCGGAAGAACACCTTCGCACCATACAAGGAAGGCAACTCGACAAGGATACCACTTGGACTAGGGTACAAACCCACAAAAGAAGAAGTTCTCGAAATGCTCGCTCAAGTCCAAAATAGCAAGCACGTGGGAGTCCAAATGAGACCATATCTCCCCACTCTAAATGGGTACTTCGTTCAAGAAGGAAGTTCAGAACTCTTCCACGGATTTCCCGAACCTTGGCATTATCTTGAGAGGAAGTTAGCCGGAATCGAGATCTTTCACGATTGCTACTTCATTCCTCCCGAAACGGTTCCTACCGTCAAAACCCGTCAAGCACCTTGCTTCGACGAACAAGCTGTGAGCCTATTGTTTGGAGAAGACCGATTCATTAGGGGCGCAGAAGAGATCATTACTATGATACTTCAGGACGATCGCTTCAACCCCACCGCGTTGATCACAGAAATCGACACAAAGCAGCAGAAAGGATGGAGAAAATCTATCAAATGAACCAACAACCAAGGAAGACTCTTCAAGCTCACTACTGGAGAAGGAGAGATGTTCAAAGGAGAACCAGAAGACGATGAGTTCGAGTCGGAGTCGGAGTCAGAGTCGGAGTCTAGAGAAGTCATTAGAGTGTCTACTCCTGTTGTCATCCCCACTCCCTTCGTTTCTCCTAGCTTAGCCTCGAGTAGTCACGGTAGTTCGGGAAATGCCCCAACTCTTTGTTCCTTTGCCGCCCACCGACCATGGATCGGTTGGCTTCTTTGTTTCAACTTTACTCAAATCTTAATATGAATAAATCAGGTTCTGCTTACTCTCTGTGTTCTTTCGAGTACAATTCTGTTTATGATGATACTGAGGATGACCAAGACCCAGACTTAACCGAAATACCTCCCTACGTAGCCAAAGAAATATTACAAGAAGGGGAAGGGGGACCAGTAATAGAAGATACCGAACCCATCAACGTAGGAACCGAACTAGAACCCAAAGAACTTAGGATAGGGACTACCTTGAGCTCCACCGAAAAGGCCGATTTCATAGACCTCCTAAATGAATTCAAAGACGTTTTTGCTTGGTCCTACAAAGACATGCCAGGGATCGACAGGGATATCGCCGAACATAGGATTCCGATTAAGCCAGGTTTCAAACCTGCGAAACAGAAGCTTCGACGAATGAGAACAGAATGGGCTCTAAAGATTAAGGAAGAAGTGGACAAGCAATTCAAAGCCGGGTTCATCAAAGTTTCCGAGTATTCTGACTGGGTAGCTAACATAGTACCCGTGCCCAAAAAGGATGGGAGAATCCGTGTTTGTGTTGATTTCAGGGACTTGAACAAAGCAAGTCCGAAAGATGACTTCCCTCTACCTCACATTGACATATTGGTAGACAACACTGCAGACCACGCATTACTATCCTTCATGGACGGATATGCGGGTTATAACCAAATCAAGATGGCCATGGAAGATATGCACAAGACCGCATTCGTCACCCAATGGGGAACATATTGCTACACGGTAATGCCGTTCGGATTGATCAACGCCGGAGCTACATACCAACGCACCGCAACTACACTCCTACATGACATGATGCACAAAGAAGTTGAGGTATATGTAGATGACATGATCGTCAAATCCAAGGAAAGAGAGGGACATATTGCGAACCTTCGCAAATTCTTCGCAAGGCTACGAAAGTACAACATGAGGCTCAATCCCCAGAAATGCACGTTTGGGGTAACATCTGGCAAACTCCTGGGATACGTGGTTAGTCAGAGAGGAATAGAAATAGATCCTTCTAAAATCAAAGCTCTGATCGAAATGCCACAACCTCAAACAGAAAAAGAAGTCAGAGGATTCCTGGGAAAGGTACAATATATAAGTCGATTCATATCGAAACTTACAATGATTTGTGAGCCTATCTTCAAGAAACTCAAGAAAACAGACCACACCATGTGGGATGATGGTTGTCAAAAGGCGTTCGACCGAATCAAAGAGATATTGGCTAAACCACCAGTGCTCATGCCGCCACAACAAGATCAACCTCTTGGTTTATATCTCACAAGAATCGAAAGCGCCATGGGTGCTATCTTTGGCTCAATTGTAGGAAGTGAAGAAAGAGCAATTTACTATCTAAGTAAGAAGTTCTTGGAATATGAGTGCAAATACTCGCAACTCGAAAAGACATGCCTCGCTCTTGTGTGGGCAACGAAGAAGTTACGTCACTACATGCTTAGCTACTCCGTCAAAATATATTCCAAAATGGATCCAGTCAAATACCTCTTTGAGAAACCCGTCCTCAACGGACGTCTTGCAAGGTGGACTCGATGCTCTCGAATTCGACCTCAAATATGTGCCACCGAAAGTCATAAAAGGGCGCGCCGTCGCCGAATTCTTCGCAGAAAATCCTATCAACGACGCACAAACCATAGATACTTGGTCATTTCCCGACGAGGATATACTTCAAACAGATGTAGACTCCTGGGATCTATACTTTGATGGAGCATCAAATATAAGAGGATTCGGAATAGGAGTGTTGCTCATTTCTCCTGAAGGTGAGCATACACCGATTGCTGTCAAACTCGACTTCGAGGTGACAAACAACGCTGCAGAGTATGAAGCTTGTCTCATTGGACTACAAGCGGCGGTAAGCTTAGGCATCAAAAACCTCCGAGTACATGGGGACTCATCACCGATCATCAACCAAGTTACAGGATCTTGGAAAATCCGAAGTGAAAGCCTCGCACCCTATCAGGCTAGGATAGACCAAGTGGCTCAATTCTTTGATCACGTAACCTACTTACACCTACCTCGAGAGGAAAATCAATTTGCAGACGCTCTTGCGAAACTTGCATCCTTGATAAATATGCCAGATCACATGATAGACATGCCCTTGTGTATCGAACGACGGTCAGAACCGGCTTATGTCCACCAAATCACCAATGAAGAGGAAATCGCACAGGAACCCTGGTTCCAAGCAATCATGACTTTCAAGCTTAATGGTACCTATCCACCGGATATGGACAAAAGGGGACAACGTGCTATACGCCTATTAGCTTCCCAATACATCCTGATGCAAGGAGAATTATACAAAAGAACACCTCTTGGTGTAGTCCTACGTTGCCTTGATCATTCACAGGCACGAAAGGTGATGGAAGAAGTCCACGACGGAGAATGCGGTCCCCACATGAGTGGGCCTATGATGGCAAAGAAAATCACACGTTTAGGGTATTATTGGACCACAATGGAATCCGATTGCATCAAATACGTGAGACATTGCCACAATTGCCAAATCTTCGGGAATGTACAACATGTCCCTCCTTCGTTGCTATACACGATGACATCTCCTTGGCCATTCTCCGCATGGGGAATTTACATAATCGGGAAGATAACCCCGGTAGGAACAGAGGTCTTTGTTTCATTCTAGTAGTAATTGACTACTTCACCAAATGGGTAGAAGCAGCTTCCTACACTGGTCTTACGGCTAAAAATGTGGCAAAATTCATACAAAACAACATCATCTGTCGATATGGTTGCCCACATGAGATCATTAGTGATAATGGGTCACACTTCCAAGCTGAAACCGAGCAATTGCTAGCCAAATATAAGATTAAGCATCACCACTCTTCGCCCTATAGACCACAGACTAACGGCGCGGTAGAGGCGGCAAACAAGAATGTTGTCACAATTCTCAAGAAAATGACTGACAACTACAGAGATTGGCCAAGCAAGATACCTTTTGCCCTATGGGGGTACCGTACATCCGTTAGGACGCCCACTGGGGCTACTCCTTTCTATTTGACCTACGGCATGGAGGCCGTACAACCAGTCGAACTAGAAATACCATCCTTGCGTATTCTACTCGAAAGCCAAATCCCTGAAGCCGATTGGAAGAAGGATAGATACGAAGAACTCATCCTCCTGGATGAACGTAGGCTACGCGCCTTACATAATGTCCAAACATATCAAGCACGTATCAAACGAGTTTTCAACAAGAGGGTTAGGCCAAAAAACATCAAAGAAGGAGACTTAGTACTCAAATCGGTTAGAGCTCTTTTACCTGCCGACCCAAGGGGAAAATTCAAACCTAATTGGGCCGGACCATATCTAGTCAAATCCATACTCCCAGGGGGTGCGGTTAGAATCACAGACCTAGATGGGAATGAGTTTTCAAACCCCACAAACCTTGACCAACAGAAACGATACTATGCCTAGAATAGGACCACACACGCGCCTCGCGTAAACCCATGTGTCGCTCTTGTGGCACTAAATAAACAGCCCCTGGCCCAGCTGAAATAAGCTAAGTGTCACTATGCTCTTGCAGGGGTTCGAGTTACCGGGAGATGCCAGGAAATTCGAACCAAAGCCTGCTTACATTACTATGGTCGAGAGAAATCAGTTTGGGGGAGCTGCAAATGAAGATGCAGCAAGGCATGTGGAGACCTTTATTGACTCACTCGCTTTGCTCCATTCCCCACCACCGGTGGCGTGACCCAGGATCAAATCAAAGAGACCATGTTCATCTTCTCCCTTCGTGATGCTGCAAGGGAATGGTATAGAGATTTGGACCGGACCGCTCAGGAGATCATTGATTGGAATACATTGGCCTTGGCGTTCTACAAGAAGTACTTTTCTGCTTCGAGGACGATCGCTATTAGAGCTCAAATCACGGGCTTTAAACAAGGGCCAGATGAGAATTTCCACGAGGCATGGGTACGATTCAAGAAGTTGGTGCGAACCATTCCGCACCATGGGTTCGAAAAGTGGAGTTTGTGCAATCATTTCTACAATGGGTTGTACGACGATCAGAGGGCCATTTTGGATGCTGCAGCCAATGGAAGATTCGCTGAAAATTTGGGAGCAACCAAGGGGTGGAAGATCATTGATGATCTAGCTACCCACAAGGCCGAGTATGGGAATTCGAGAGGGAACCAGAGGAGAGCTGCTGAATCTTCCTCTGTTGCTGCACTTGAGGCTCTCACCGCGAGATTTGACAAGTATGAGCTAGGAGGAGCCTCTAAGGGTGGGATATACCAAGTCAATGTTGTGTCGTCGACGGTCCCTTCCTTTGTGAAAGGTGTGGAGTTGAGGGCCATGTCTCGAAGAATTGCCCTAGTCCCTTTGAATCTTGTCGCCTTTCAACACTACAGCGAACAACACCTACTACGAGCCGCAAAGCATCCAAACTTGAGTTGGAGAAGTCGAATGTTTTGAATCCAACTCAACCTCCGCCACAGAAGAAGAGCCATATGTGCCTCCGCATCAAAAAGCAACAAAGCAATATCAAAAGCCTCCTTATGTGCCGCAAAGAAGCAACAAACACAAAATTCTGAATTTTCCGAGCTGAAGAATCTGTTGCTGAAGGAGTCCCAAGCAAGAGAGGCCGGGATGAAGTTACTAGAGAGCCAAATAGCTCAGTTGGCTAGCAAAAGTAACACTCGAGCTCCCGGACACTTACCCACTCAACCCGAACAAAAGGAGACCCTACATGCCATCACCTTGAGGAGCGGGTCCACACTTGAAGGTCCTGCCATGGTCGAGAAAGCTGTTGAAAAGAATGAGGCAGATCCGAGTCCAAACAAAGCTGTAACGAATAAATCAAAAAAATGTATCTGCTGCGGGTATTTTGGTCGATCGATCGAAGTACCTAGTCGATCGACTGAAGTGCGGGTTACTGAGGAGCTTAAGGAATCTGTGTGCAACTTGATCGATCGATCGAGGAGGGTGGTCGATCGACCAATATCACTGCTGATGTTGAAGAATTTCGTCCTTTAATGCCAAATAGTCTACGAGACCACCTGTTTCGGGGAACCACGGTTCCGAAAATTTTGGGGGCAGACCCGATTGCTGATGGGTCAGTCCCGGCTCCTAAGTTCGATCCGATGACGGTTAATGGGTATCATTTGAGACGGTCTGAGGAGGGGTTTAGCTTCAACAAAGAAAAGGTGACGGACTTCCAGCCAAAGTCCAAGGACGCCGGCTTGCGCGAATTAGAGGAGAGGGCTAAGGTACTCCTTACAGCCCCATATCCGGAGAGACTCGTGCCAACCAAGGAACAGGTATCTTTCAGTAAGTTTAAGAAAGTTATTCGTAGCTTAAATGTTCAAGTCCCCTTCCTTGAGTTAGTTAACCAAGTGCCAGCATACACTAAGTTTATGAAACAGTTATTGTCAAAGAAAAAATCGCTTGAACATGTTCATACTGTTGCGTTAACTAAAGAGTCTTGCTCCTACTTGTCTCACACTGCGCCCCATAAGTTAGAAGACCCGGGCAGTTTTTCAGTTCCTTGCAGCATAGGTACCTTTTCCATCGAAAAGGCTTTATGTGATTTAGGAGCTAGCATAAGCGTCATGCCTTTGAGTCTAGCTAGGAGGCTTAAGTTGACCAGGTTTGCAATAACTGAGATGACAGTCCAGATGGCTGACCGATCTGCGGTCGAGCCCATAGGAGTCCTAGAGGACATACCCGTCCAGATAGGGAAGTTTTTCTTCCCTGTTGACTTTGTTGTCCTCGACATGCCTGAGGATGACCATATACCGATCATCTTAGGTAGGCCGTTTCTGCACACTGCTGGTGCAGTTATTGACGTCGGTTTAGGAACCTTGACCTTCAAAGTTGGAAAGCACTCTATTGTTTTTGCCCAGCCGGCTAAGAAAAAGGATCCCATGTGGCCTGTCACTTGTAACACGGTTTCTGAAAAGAAATCGTACTTTGTGCTCCCTGAATTACCTGTCCCTATTACTACTGCTGTGTTAACCCCTCCGCCCCGGATTGGGAGCAAGAAGGAGGAAGAATTTTTTGTTTTAGATAAAGCAGGAGCTGGTTTGGGGAAGGAAGAGTCGTTGGATGCTCCAGCTGCGACAAAGCCTATCATTCAAAGAGGAAGTCTTGGATGCCTAAGCTATGGGACCGATGAGGAAGTAGAAGATGAGCCAGCCAAGGTGAGATGGTCTGATTTGGATTTTGACGATTCCAAGGAAGTCCTTGATTGGGGAGATGACGACGCTGATCAGCTGAATTCTCCGACTGTCGAAGCTGAGAAGAGTGCAACTGATAACATGAGCACCTATGAGGCTACCTCTAGTAGCCAGAAGCCGACGAAGTGGGCCATACCGTGGTCCTTCTTGATCAACTATTAAGTTGATCAAGTGCGTTATGAACTTCTTTTTAATTTTGTTAAGACATTTTATTGCTTTTGTGTGCGCGAAAACTTCGCTTTTATTCTTTTTGCTTAGGATTTTTATGCACTTTCGACATTCTTCTGGGTTTTGCGCAATTTTGGGCGCGTATTATTGTGCATTTGCAGGTATTTAGAGCTTGATAGCTCAAATCATTGAGCAATTACGAAGAAATAAGACATCAAAGAAGTGTTTTGATCGATCGATCGGGTACCATTGGTCGATCGATCGAATTGCGGGTTTACGAGAGCTACTGTTCACGTCCACTTGGTCGATCGATCGACCTTAGTGGTCGATCGACCTTCTTCTTTGCTATATTCGTTTACGACCTCTCCCCTGCTGTGTTTGGTCGATATGCGGACCTAAGGGAGTCTTCTACTCCACTCTATTTTCCGTCGAATTATCTATTTCTTCTATTGTCTCATTTATGCACAATTTTTACGTTTCAAAATTGCTTTCTTCGGTCTTATGCGTGGTACTTTCTGTCTTTCAGGCACTCTTATTGGTAGCACTGCTGGCTACTGAAACCTCCTAGCTCACGCTGGTTTGGGGAGGTTCCCTTTGCTGCGCTTAAAGTCTTGTGAGTTCCCAAGTCTTTACTTTATGTCATTATGTTTTATTTTATATTCTCGCAAATTCCCGTTTTCCATTTTTCTTCATTACATGATTTTGCACAATGGGGACATTGTGCGATTTGGTTTGGGGAAGGGTTTTGCGTCGCATTTCATTTGCTTGCATTCACGTTTACATTTCAGTTTTGCATTGCTCGTTTATTTCCTATATATACAGAAAAATTAAAAAAAAAAAAATTGAAAAATTTCAAAAATTCCAAAAAACGCACGTTTATTTTAGCATATAGGTTGAGTCGGAACGGTAAGATTTCCATGATGATATTGCATTTGCACCTGTTTTGCCTGAGCCTTGCTTGATTAACATGTTATTAGTAGAATCGTAAATGCATATCTACGAGTTTTCGTTAATATTTTGCTGAACTTGAGACTTGACTTAGAATTTGGCAAGCTACATCATATTTCTGAAATTTAGAGCCTATAACTGGTGACACTCATGACCAGTTCATCTAGGAATGTGAGTAGTACTCCTTATGAGACATGTTTCCTTAATTTGCATAATTATGAATTTGATCTACTTAATACCTGTATGCATTTGGTCTGTGGTTAGTTGACACATGTGGTAGAGGTTTCCTTTTTCTCATTTTACCCATAAGCTTCACACTGCCAAAAATATCCTTTTTGTCCCAATTACTACATCCTATATTTAGCCTGTCCTTTGTCAAGCTAGTAGTCTGCGTTCTTGGGGTTGTTACTCATTTTTGGTGGTATTTGCTCTTTTGAGATGAAGTTGGGAAAATAAAATGAAATGAAATGGAAAGAAAGAAAGAAAACAAAAGGGAATAGAAAAAAAAATTGAAATTCGAAAAAAAAAGAAAAAGAAGAAAAGAAAAGTTTTTGTACTGTTCAGAGCAGTCGATCGACTGCTCCTTTAGGTCGATCGACTGAAGTTCGTGCAAGAAGAGAAAATCAATTCGCATACCTTATACCTTATCTTTTGGCGATTTTTGCTCCCATATTTCATTTATATCTTATGGGGAGTTAGTTGATTACTTCTATTTTGGAGCTTGTGAGATTTGTGCTTGCTATAGCACCACTTTATTTGTTTATGGGAAGGAAGTTGGATGTTGTCCTTTGGTTCTGTTTTGGTACTAGCTTGATCACCTGTACCTCCACTTCACCATAAAATGTTTTGCCTCTTCTTACCCATACCTCACATTTCCATAATTATACCTCGGCATGTGTCAATGGTTATCTGTTTGGTTGGAATGCATATGTACGGTCGTAGAGGTCATCTTCATAATTTATTGCTGGCATGTTTTCATAGGTCGCAGTTAGGAGAGAGTCTGTACAAAATTTACTTCTTTCTATCTTACATTAATATCACCTGCGCTTATTGAGTGATTTGAGTGACCCGTGAGAGTCCGATTTGATAAGTCTTTTCTGATCAACGGTTCCAGATTTTCGACGACTTTATAATTCGTTTGCATGATTCACATTACTAATTGATTGTTGGTTGTGCATTAAATTGGTTTAGGCCCTACAGTTTGCATTTCGCTCTGAGATTGAACTCGTTCCATTAGGTCATTAGATCGAGTCTAGTTCTTGCTTGGGGACAAGCAAGGTTTGGTTTGGGGAGATTTGATGCGTGTCATTTATATGATGTTTTACATCTCTTTTTACACTCATTTCAGAGCTCATTTGTTTAGTTTATGCTACGTTTCTCCCTATTTCCGTCTACTTCCGTATTTTGTACTTTATTGCAGAAATGTGAAGAATTCAACGGGAAATCGAGCCAAATCCGCCCCCGAGTAATCTGCATTGCAAATGACGTAAAGGAATTGCTTAAGGAACGAGCTTGGTGCGCAATCCAAGGCCCAAAGGACGAGTCCACGAGTTTAAAGAAGTCAATTAGCAGCTCAGCGATCGATCGACTAGTCCCATCGGTCGATCGACCAACTATCGGGATCGAAGCTACGTTTCTTTGAGATCGGTCGATCGACCTCCCGCTTAGTCGATCGACCACATCATTTTGAGGCGAGAATTAAAAGATTGAGAAACATGAAGCCCGTGAAGTTTAGGTTTAGGAAATAATTGTTACGTTAGTTTGCTATATAACGTAACCTAGAAACATCAGAATAGGCATCTAGCTTTTATCGAATTATATATCAAGTTTTACATTAAGTTTTCATCCAAGTTCTTTAACGAATAGTTTGGGTTTGGGATTATTGTGAGCATCGGAATTTCGGTTCTTAATAATCAATCTTTCCCCTGCAATTCGGTATTTCTCCTGTTTACTTTCAGTTTATTTATTTTGCTAATAGATTAGAATTGCTAGTAGATTCCCGAAACCGTCTTGATTATTGCATGTTAATTGTTTCCTTTCCTGTTTTGAGCATGAATTCAGTAGCTAGTTTTTTCGTTTATGTTGTTGTTTCTGCCCTTAGCATGACTAGCTAATTTCATAGTGCTAGGATGTAGGGAAATTGTAGCATAGGCGGCAATAGATTGAACACGGACTGAACCCGCGTGTCAGTCGATCGACTGACATTGTTGGTCGATCGACTGACCTTGTAAGGTTATCCTTCGTTTTAATTGGATTTAATCTCGTATTTAACAAATCGAATGCATGCGACCAGTTAGATACCTATTTTGTGACCGACCCATTAGACCGAAAGGTAGGGAAAGTTATTTGACCGTCAATTAAATCGACTAAACTGTGCTAAGATCGAAAGATAGGTATAGTTTAGACTATTACTCACTTTTCAGGACGAAGGTTAGTATTAGTGACATTAGGGACCTATAGCGAGATCGAGAGATGCTATTTGTTAGGAGTGGACCGACAGGACCTCTTATTTCCCGCCTTACCTGTGTTTGATTCAGACCGACTTAGTTTGCTGCCGCCGAAGATATAATGAACCGACCATCCTAGTACCCTTCTTTTATCTGTTTAAATCGTATTTTTAGTTTATTTTCTTTTTATTGTTATTAGCTATAGACCAATTCAAATCAACCCCCATAATAGTTACCTCAGACTGAACATAAATCAACTAAAGTTTACAACTGCCTCCTTGTGGTTCGACCCTGTTACCACTAGCCTAGGTTAGTCTTAATAGGAGATTATAAATTTTATCTTTGGTACTCACAACGACGGGTATCAGTAACTACTTAATAAAATTAATATTATTATTACTAGAACAATATTAATTTTGAATAAAATTGACCAAAAATATTATTTTGTTCTCTTAATTTTTCGGCTAAGAGAAGGGAGAAAGAGGAAGAATTTTATCTCTCTAAAACTCTTATTTTTGATAGATGAATGAATGAATAATACACTAGTATACAAGTAGTGTATATGGTAAAAATTATAGAAAAAAACTCATGGTTTTCTCTTCATTAAAAACGGGTAGGGGGAGGGGTTTTTAGAGGGCCAATGCATGAGCAAGGTGCTCTTCACAAGAGGCACTAGGTTTGCATGACTAGGTTTAGGAAGAATGATTATGTTTTCCACTTAATAAATCAACACAATATTAATCCTAAACCCCCCAATATTTCGGTCCAAATGGGATAAAATGGACTCCGTTTTATCTTTGTCAATTTGTCACATGTTACATGACATGTAAAATTGTTATGTATTTTTAACATATTAAAAATCAACGCATTAATAAAAATACGTCATATACAAAATCGACTTAGTAATTCATAATTACTTGTACCAAAATAATTTACCAATTATAAATCGCAACATCTTGTATTTATAATAAATTATTCATTCAAATGCAATTGTTTCCTTAAACAATAATTTCATCTAAGTAATAAAACAATTCGATCACTTAGACCGTTTCTTATTTAATCAAATTATAATGAGATACGTAAATATTACTTCCAAAATCGTCCGTCAATTTTAAGTAATTTAATTAACCCGTATCGTCATACGATCAATTAAATAATCAATTAAGAGTGTTACCTTTTAGGTATGACCTAAGGGGATCAACTGGTCACCACCGTCGCACGACAGTAATGTCAAACTCTAGTCAGCCAATCATTACCGATATGAGTGGACCAGTTGATAGTAAAATATTACTTCCCAATTGTATTCTTTAAAATGAGACTTAAACATGTGATCATCATGATCGACAGTTGTAATCGCATTATTGTCGGAGGACACATATTCCAACATCGCTGCCTTTGCTAGTTTGCTCTCCTCTCGCATAAGCCTATTGCAGGAGAGAAGTGAACTTGCAGGCCAATGCCCATACTTCGAACTAGAGGCATACTTAGATGCATTATCCCCTTATGTGATATCCTTTACTCATATGATAAGCCCAAACCCCGCCCTTAGTCAGTCGTATCCTTAATGCCTTATGCGTAGTCCCATCAAGATGATATGGATGGGCAGCATAACCTAGCAACTTCTTTAAGCGCGTCTTGTGCATAGGCCTAGGCATAAGCATTTAGTCATATCAAGTCAGTCATCATATCTAAGTAAAGTGCCTTCTGTCACGGATGTAAATCATCTGAATTAATTCATTGGCCTGTGACTTCTGAGTTTCGGCAACTCTTGTCTTAATGAAAGGTAGAGTCCAAAGCCTTTCCGCTCATTATCTACGCGCCATACCGAGATTCATTCCACCCGGAGATTGGAATACACGTTCCGTCACATGTCACAAGGGCGCATTCCCTTACTGACAAACAAAGATTCAGTGGTTAAAGGACAGTGCAGTGTCCTGGCATGCTTATTCAAGAAAGTCAGACTAGTACGCTGCATTTTGATCTCAAGGCTCAAGTACAGCCCGATCATATAGATAGAATCGACAAGGTTTGAATCCCAGGTTAACTGGCTGGCTAGAAATTGGGAGAGGAAAGCCATCCTTAGCCGCAATTCTAGGAAAGAGGTGAAGTACAGTCCTTGTCTCCAGATTGAGCATGGACGACTCTGGTTTCAAATGCAATACACAGGCTGGGTTTATGAGATAACACGCTTTCCTTGATGAAATTTCAATTGCATCTTAATTAGTCTCTTTTTAATACTAAGACTCATCCTCTACCTCCGCTCACTACCTATCTTCTTTCCTCTCGTATCCTGCCTTTTAACACGTACACGTTCAGGATTACCAGGGGCGCAGGGGAGGGAAAAGGGCTCACTTGCCTAATTCACTCGTCAAGGGGAGGGCTTTCTGATACAGTCGTTTTTGTACCAAAAATAAACCTAAATATACTAACAGAAGCTAGTGATAAGTAGGGTCGATCTCCACAGGGAGGGAAGGTATCTATCTGCAGTCCGTCTATCTATGTCACAATTGGGGGGTTTATATTTGGTTTCTAAAGTAAAGAAGGCTTAAGGGAAGAGCAGTAAAGAAAAAGCAATAAAAGACGGAGAATGCAAGTAAGATGATCTAGAGAACATGTCAGGATTTCGGTTCACCATGGTAGTCTATCGACTCAGCTGTAAATAGCCTAGAAAATCTACTGTGAGAAGGATACAGGAAAGGTCCTTCCGGTCCACTTTCTATCCTAGATTTCCACTAACTTAACTTCCGTCCTCATTATGGTAGTCTACTGTTCATAACAGGTCTGTTCATTCCAATCTTCCGATTCAGGAACGAAGTTAACCAAATTAAAATAATTTAGAAGCATGCATTCAACTTAATTGGTGATACAGTTATATTGCCATGGGTACAGATTCTCACAAGTAAACCATCTAGTCTATTCGCTACATCGTCACAGTCCTACCATGGATTCCCTAGTCCTAACATAAAAGAAATTAGCTACTCATATCGCTAGTGATGTCAACAATAACAATAATGAATAAACTAACTAGAGACATGATGCAACAACAGAAATTAAGCATAAACTGAGAGTAGGGCAAAATAATTAAGACAATAAAGCAAGGATTAAAGCAACAAAGTAATGAGATTAAGATTATGAGGAGAAAAGAGATTATAATCACAAGCGATTCCGGCGTAAAGAACAACCAAAATCCAAGCCAAGAGATCCAAGAGTAAAAGTTACAGTGGAAAGTTTAAGTGAGAGATTAAGAGAGTAAGTGGCGTTCCAAGATGAGTAAAAACGTCCTTATTAACCTAATTATGAAAGCTTAAATAGGAAAACAAAAGTCTATCACGAAATTAAGCCCAACACGGGTTAATTAATCCCGCGTAACATCAAAACCACTCGATCGAGTAACCTTATATCACTCGATCGAACAAAATTAAGCTCAAACCACTCGATCGAGTAGAAAATCTACTTGATCGAGTAACCCCTAAAATACAACTACTCGATAGAGTAGAAAAAGGAGTCGATCGAACACAATTGTACTCGATCGAGTACTTTCCAGCGCACAATTCCTGCTTTGCCCACTGAACTTCAAACGACTGTCATTTCTTCGTTACTTGGGCAAACAGAACGATTCCAGCGGCGTTGGAAAGCTAAGAGGACAACTTTCATCTCTAATTGGAATCACCTGAAAATCAGTTGTAGAACTCGAGATATGACTCTTCAAAGTAGGCACTAGCAATTTGAAGTTCTTCCTTTGCTCGCCTAGCTATCTTATTCTTTGCGCATCTCAAAATAGTAGTCTTAAGGCTCCGACTCAACTCATCTCCTAAATGCATGCATAAGGACATGTTTTAGGCTTGATTATGCTCCTTTCCGATTCATACCTGTAAATAATACAAGAGAAACCAAAGTAGACAATTTGGGGGACATTTGTAGCTAAACACTACACAAAATGCATAGAAATGCGTACAAATAAAGTGCGAAATACCTATATAAATGCACGCATCAAATCTCCCCAAACCAAACCTTTGGTTGTCCCCAAGCAAATTAAATGCAAACTAATGGAACGGATATGAAAACTCAGAGCTACCTATAACTTGTCTACCTGAACAAATTTAATGCAACAGAAATCAACAGTTACAGCTGCAACGGTCAACACACAAACGAATTATAAGATGTCCATAAGTAAAGCTGACCTGTCGACCTTGTAAGACTGACAAAATCGGACTCTCATGGGTCACTCTTCTGTCATGAAGCAAAGGGTGAATAAATATGTGTAAGAGAGAAAGAGAATACAGCCACTCACCTAAACTGCGACCTACATAACATGCATGCAACAAAAATGATAGACGATTCAAGTACTATACAAACATTCCAACCAACAATGTCCGTCACAGCTGAGGGCTTACAATAAAGTATAGGAAAGTGAGACTACAGGTGAGAAAAGGCGAAATAGATTATGGAAATGTGGAGGTAAAGCGTCAAGCTAGCTCCTAAATAAGACCATATAAAGACCATCCAAAACTCAGCTGTCTAAAAAAACTCAAGTACCCTTTATTGGCACACATCTCACTATCCTATACACTATCTCCTCAAAAATATAGGAATAAAACGGAGGAGTGAGACCGTCACAAGATAAAAATAAGCGTATACAGTCTATTTTATTCAACCAAACTCAAAATTTCTGATTTTTTCTTCTTTTTCTTTTTCTTCTCTCTTCTGATTTCACGTATGATTCACTTTTCTTTTGATTTTTTTTGCTTTTCTTTTCATGTTTTTCTTTTCCTTTTTTCAATTTCTTTTTTTTCATCCTCCTTTCCTTTATTTCCACAAACTCCAATCAATATACACGAGCCAAATTTGCAGACGGGAAAACATACCACAAAAGACATACTAAACTAGCTTGACTAGGCAGGCTTAGTTTTGGATGTAGCTAATGAGTCAAAAGGCTAAATTTGGCTTAAGTGGAGCTAAATGGGTGAAGAATGTAAGAAAAGGGAAATTTGCAAGCACCTCCCTGCATGTGACACCGACCACAAACCCGAATGTATGCAATTGACAAGAAATCGAATGTCATAAATGTGCAAAAGTAATGGACATGCTATGCAAGGAGTACTGCTCTCAATTCTTATGTAAACTGGTCATGAATGTCACCAGTTATATGGCTCTAAATCTCAGAAATTGTAAAGTAGGTTGCCAATTTATTAGGTCAAGTCTACACAGTCAGCTAAATTTGAACAAAAACTCGTAGATATGCGTAAGACTCAGCTAATAACTGTCAATAAAAGTGCAAGGCTCAAGTAAAAATGACAAGTTAAAGTGCAATTTCATCAGGGAAATCTACCGTTCCGACTCAACCTATATGCAAAATGAAACGTGAATATTTTTTTAATTTTTTGAATTTTTTAAATTTTTATGGGATTTTTAATTTTATGGAAATAAACAAGCAATGCATACAGAAATTAAACGTTATAACATAAATGCAATAAAAATAACATGCAGACACATATATGGATGCATAACCTCCCCATACTAAACCGCACAATGCCCTCATTGTACCTAATAATATGGAAAGGAAATGCAAACTAGAAAAGAAGAGAGTGAAGCGCGGAAAATCTTACAATAATACGCGAAGTAGGGACCTCCCCAAACCAGCCAGCATCATGGGAGGTCACAGCTAGCGGCTTCAGAGCAGCTAAGTTGCGAATAGAATACAAGACTACCTGCAAATTCGCAAATAGCAACCGCACAAAAGGACTGCCAAAGCAAAGAAGGCTAAATTGTTCACAGTCTATAGCCGAGTAGGCTAATTGTTAAGGCACACAACAAAATTAAATAAAGTGTTCAAAAATAAATAAAAAGTTCTAAAATTCCGGGCTGCCTCCCGGTAGCGCTAGTTTCAGATAGGTCCCAGCTCGACCTTCTTCTTATCATCCACGGACAGAAATTAATGGCCCACAACAAGGTTGTTGACTGAATGAGGTTCCCTCAGCATCCATCAGCTTGACTTTAGGCCTCCATACCATTCGAGCAACAGGAGAACAACAACTTATCGCAGTGTATTGGCCTCCACTTTTTGCTCTTTTGCGCGCTTTCTTCTTGTACGGCCTAGCCTCGTCCATTCCTCTGCATGGGTCATCAATCCACACCGTTCCAGTCTCCAAAATCAACGTATGATGCCCACCTCCTGGGTCCGTCAACCCATCAGTACCTGCAGAAGAAGTAACAAAGGAATTAGCTTTAATTGCAGAAATATCGTTTGAAACAAATTTAGACGACCATTTATTGATATCAGCCAAAAAATTACTCGATCGAGCACTTATGTAGCCCGATCGAAGTATTTTTTCAGAATTTATACTCGATCGAGCAACTTGTGTCACTCGATCGAGGACTTGATTTTCCTCATTGCTCGATCAAGAGCTTTCACCCTCTCGATCGAGTAGTTCCTCGGTAATTTAACTCGATCGAGCAAAATAAGGCTCTCGATCGACTGATTGAGCATGGGTAGGCGAGACAATATCCTCTTGAACTGTATCTTAAGCGTCTATGCCATCATTTTCAGCATCAATAGGCAAAACCGGTCCTTCATAGAGAGTGTCAATCCAGGTGCGAATAGCATAGACCGTTTCAAGTTTCTTAGAGGTTTGCTCGGCCAATACTTAAGCCAGCTGAGCTTTAAGTGAGTTGATAATGTCGTCTTTTGCTTGCACAACTTCTTGCATTTGAAGCGCAAGTGCCTTTACTACAGATGTCAACTCAGCAATTTCTTCTTTCTACCTATTAGGAGGATATTGTTGCGACGGCGGCCAAACAAATGGGGGCTCTTGATAGCCTCTTTGCTGACATGGATGTGGCGGCACATGTGAAGAAGAATGGCTAGCCCGTCTATGCCGCCTGAATGCATAGACTACATCATTATCTGCTGGACAAACGACAGATTCGTGACCCGCAGTACCGCATCTCTTACAGTGGACCACCTGTTGCGCCGTAGTGTGGAGCTGAGGTGAACCACTCCAAGACTTTCTACTCTCCAGCTTGCCAGATCCTGCATTCTGAGCTTCAAACTGTGCTATAATTCGGGAGACACTAGACATATTGGTAGAAGGGTCAAAGGTACTCAAGCCTTCCCTTTGACGATCTTTCTCCTAGAATCCTGTCTAGGTAGGACCTGTAGGACCTATCAAAACAACACTGAACGAAAAAGATAAAAACTACCTCACGGAATAACTCCCTTGAGGCGGAAGACAAAAGAAAATAAATAGATAAATAGGCCAATTGCCTCCCCGGCAACGGCGCCAAAATTTGATACAGTCGTTTTTGTACCAAAAATAAACCTAAATATACTTACAGAAGCTAGTGATAAGTAGGGTCGATCTCCACAGGGAGGCAAGGTATCTATCTGCAGTCCATCTATCTATGTCACAATTGGGGGGGTTTATATTTGGTTTCTAAACTAAAGAAGGCTTAAGGGAAGAGCAGTAAAGAAAAAGCAATAAAAGACAGAGAATGCAAGTAAGATGATCAAACGATAAAGAACATGTCAGGATTTCGGTTCACCATGGTAGTCTATCGACTCAGCTGCAAGTAGCCTAGACAATCTACTGTTAGAAGGATACAGGAAAGGTCCTTCCGGTCTACTTTCTATCCTATATTTCCACTAACTTAACTTCCGTCCTCATTATGGTAGTCTATTGTTCATAGCAGGTCTGTTCATTCCAATCTTCCGATCCAGGAACGAAGTTAACCAAATTAAAATAATTTAGAAGCATGCATTCAACTAAATTGGTGATACAGTTATATTGCCATGGGTACAGATTCTCACAAGTAAACCATCTAGTCTATTCGCTACATTGTCACAGTCCTACCATGGATTCCCTAGTCCTAACATAAAAGAAATTAGCTACTCATATCGCTAGTGATGTCAACAATAACAATAATGAATAAACTAACTAGAGACATGATGCAACAACAGAAATTAAGCATAAACTGAGATTATGGCAAAATAATTAAGACAATAAGGCAAGGATTAAAGCAAGAAAGTAATGAGATTAAGATTAAGAGGAGAAAAGAGATTACAATCACAAGCGATTCCAGCGTAAAGAACAACCAGAATCCAAGCCAAGAGATCCAAGAGTAAAAGTTACAGTGGAAAGTTTAAGGGAGAATTTAAGAGAGTAAGTGGCATTCCAAGATGAGTAAAAACGTCCTTATTAACCTAATTATGAAAGCTTAAATAGGAAAACAAAAGTCTATCACGAAATTATTGAAGGAAATGTAGATTCATATACATATTAACATACTCATATATGTCAAATTAATTTGTCATAAAATTAAAACGGATTTTATGCATGCAAACAATAATATAAAAGAAGAGAAATAATGTCCTTACATTGTTGATTTCGGTTTTATAGGGCACAAAAGAAATCTCCTTTTCTTTTGTTCTTGAGCTCTCCTTATGGATGAACAAGATCTAAGTTTAAGATCTCTCCCCAAGCTTTATACCCAAGGCTAACTCTTAATCTAATTAATATTATTTGATCTAGTATAATATTAATCTTATGAAAAATTGAACCAACATATTGTTTGGTTTAAGCTCCTAAAACCGGGTAGGAGATGTGGAGAGGAAGAGTGTTATTTTTATCTCTCTAAAAAAAATTTTACATGGTTGAATGAATAATAATAATCACCCACACATACATATGGTGAATGATAATTATTTTAAGTAAAAGAACTCTTGTTCTTTTCTATGTAGAACCGATTGGGAGGGAAGGAGAGCCCAATGCATGGGCTAATTTTTCTACCCAAGAAATGTAGGCTTGCATGGCTACATATAGGTAGATCATCATTGTGTTTTCTCTTATTAAAATAATTAACACAATTTTTCCACTAAAACCCTCTTAATATTTCGGTACTTATAAAATGGAAAGTCCATTTTATATTTTGTCATTTGTCAATTTTGTCACATGTTACATGTTACATGACATGTTACAATGCAATGTATTTTTATCATATTAAAAATCAACGTATTAATAAAAATACGTCATATACAAAAATCGACTTAGTAATTCATAATTACTCGTACCAAAATATTTTACCGTTTATAAATCGCATTTATAATAATTCATTCAAATCCAATTGTTTCTTTAAACAATAATTTCATCCGAGTAATAATTTGATTACTCAGACCGTATCTCATTTAATCATATTTCAATTTGATACGTAAATTTTACTTCCAAAATCGTCCGTCAATTTTTCAAGTAATTTAATTAACTCGTAACATTATACGATTAATTAAATGATCAATTAAGAGTATCGCCCTATAGGTATGACCTAGGGGGTCAACTGATCACCACCGTCACACGACAGTAATGTCAAACTCTAGTCACCTAATCATTACCGATATATGTTGACCGATTGACAAAGAATAACAAAATTACTTCCCAATTGTATTCTTTAAAACGAGATTTAATAATGATATTTAAATCATGTGATCGCACTATTGTTGAGGACACATTTCCCAACAATCTCCACTTGTCCTCGACAAGTGTGCGTCACCAATTCTCTTGTCCTATTACTATCTCCCACTCAATGCAAGGTGTCTTTGGGTCGTACTTGCAAGTGATCATATCGAGAGTGGTTTCCTCGATCCGGAGAATAAGCGATTGACCGGATTTATCCACTCGGATACCTTCCGAGCGTGGCCACGCATTTCCGATTCATTACTCCTCGAGTGGCCCTGAGATATTGTTTTAACCATGACAAGGGGATGGACAATTCCTATCGCACTCATCCCTTCGACTAGCCACAGCCATCATAACCCAAAATATGCCCATTTGACCCCATTTACGAAGGTCGTAGTAACACAAGTCAAAGTTAATCTGAAACTGTGCCATCTTAGGTGAATAGTCTTTAGTCAAAAGAATCGACTCATTAGAATACTATAGCAGCTCTCGCCACGACCAGGCTATATAAATTTGCCAGAACTCTATAAGCGGTCATAAGGCCCGACAAGGTGTTCCTAACATCTGCCTATGTGATCGACTAGTCATCTCACATGACTGTATGGCACTTGAACTTGCCATCAATCGCATCACACTCTAGTCACTTCGAGACGTCACCTCATACAAGTGACTATGGGCGAATACAGTGCTAATCCGTGTTCACTTTAACGGGGTTCAACGTTGTCTCTACAACCCGTTTGGATGTAACAAAGTATAATAAAAGAGTTTTAAAATAAAACTCGAACGACAAATGCGATTATCACACATGAATAGTCAATAACTGATTACTATTTCATGTTCTATAATCTAATTTGATCTTGTACGTAGTTGTTCATTTCAATTCAATTGAAATGACATGACTCATCATGTTTAGCCTTTGAGAAGGCTTTGGTTAGTAGGTTTTATCAATTTCTTGTACCTTACTCAACCTTACTACATACTTGTTTTCCTTTGTAATGTATACATTTGCATTACAAAACTTTCTGAGTACGTGTCGAGATCCAATCAAGACATGGGCCCTCAAGCCTAAGAATAGCTCCCACTGTTTTCACAGTGTGCGGGACTCATCCTTCTTGCACATCTCATGATTGCAAGTGTACTCAATTTCCGTTATAAATATCTCTCATTGTTCTTTATTGCCTAGAACGATTCTAGAAAATCTACTTCTTAATTAACATTGCCACAATGGTATCTTAACCATCTTAATGTGTTTTGATTATGGTTTTGTCGGAAACCATGCGCAATCTCAATTGTCAATTGTCACTTGTGTAACACCCTTACACAATATTGCATCATAAACACTTTGCATCATAGCCTTAATGCTTCTGCAAGCATCTTAAGGGTAATCTTTATAGCTTACTTGGTAAAGATTACTTAAATTCGATTTTGAAAATAATTCATCATACTCAAAGTATATGAAGTGTTATACATCATTACTCATTTAATTGATCCTGCAGCGGAAGCAAATGAAATCAATCAAATATGTTCAATTTAATTGAACTAGTCATGAATCTTATCAACATAAGACTTCTTATTGACGCTAATATCATGTGGATTTATCTTCATAAATCCGGATAATAAAGATGTATTATAATACTCCAAAAGTCTTATATCATTCGCAATGATCAATATGTCATCCACATATAAGACTAATAAAAACTTCCGTAACTCCCACTAAACTCCATGTATAAACACAACTTCTCGACTTATCGAGAAAAGTTTTATCACATGATCAAAATGTTGACTCCAACTCATTGATGTCCTACTTAAGATTCTCTCTTAAGTTTCACATTATCTTAGGATTGCAAGAATCTATACAACTCAGGACATGTATTGAATACATTCCTTCTATTGAAGAAGTGGGTTTTAGATTCACTTGCTGTATGCATATCCTCATAATGAAACACAATCCCTAAGAAGATCCAAATAGACTTAATCATTTCAATTAGTGCAAAACCCTTTGCAACCAATCTTGCTTTGAAATATCTCTTTATTAGTGCAAAACCCTTTGTCACTAATCAAGCCCTTTCGTTTCGGATTTTCATGGCTCTAAGCCTTGTATTGAGTTGTGACTTAAACACTCTTATGTAAGTCATATGTTCATTACTTTCTAGAAGTAATCAACTTGAATCAAACAATTTCTTTTGTAAGTTATAAGCTCTTTATTTTCTTAAAAGTAGCATGAATTCATCATTTTTAACAAGTGACGAATTTAACCTCCTAGGCTTTAAAGAAACAACGTCTTACACAAAATGTCTCATGTAGCCAAGAAAGACCAGTTTCTTGCGACATAACATTCTCTGTGGCATTCTTTGTGGCTCTTGAATAATTTCTCCCACTCTGTCTTCTAAAATAAACTTGTATTTTAGAAAGACAGCTTCACGAGCCGCAAACCCGTCGTACTCGTGAGAAAAGAAAGGGAAAAATGAGCATTTGTTTCTTGTGAAAACTTACAAACATGGTACTTTTACCATTTCATATCTCATATGATTCGATTTAGTGGAAAAATAATTTAGACAAAAATGATAAAATCCCCAAAAGGATCAAGTAACTCAAAGTAACTTGATTGAAGTCCAAACCATATCGAATAGCGTTTGATTTCTTATCCAACCACACATTATTCCATAATGCGTGCTAAGAGAGATTAACTTGTGATACTATATCACATTTCCTTTGGCTTATATCAAGGTCTTCACTTTGATAATCCCATCACGACTAAATCGTGATTTTTGAACACTTTGAAATTCTTCAAAGATTTCTCTATTTACCTTATTAAGTGAACATATTAGTGTCAACTTAAATCGTTGGTAAAAGAAAATGATCAACCTATTTTGGATCGATGATTTACAACCTCGATCTCCTTTTCAACCAAAAGGCACGAGGCATCTTGTTTTGAATACAAGATACGCATATACCATTAACAATCTAATGGTTTCAAGAGTACTCGATAACTCTTTGCGTTCATCATTCCAAAATTTTAAGGTTTAATCTTGGGTTACCAATTTGAGTCTTGCATCATCTTCATGATATATCATTCTAGTTTGGTTTAGAATATAATCACCTTGATGATGGGCTAGCCATACATCAAATCATGGTGTATAGGGTCACAAAAGTGAAAACCTCTTTTGTATCTTAACAAGTTTATATTCTTATTTAGAGTTAATGCACTTAATAGTCATAATTAAGTACAACTTTAAATCCAAAAACTAGATTGAGTACACAATTACTCTATCTCTCGACTTCATTGTTGCTAGTCGTCATATTCTAATCATCCTATGTATCAAACATAATGATGAAAACCACCACCGGTTTCTAATATTGACGGAGTAATACTAGCAAAATTTATGTTTAATCAAATAAACATTTAAAGAAGAAGGTTCAATTAGATGTCCCACAACTAACTTGTTGATTCTTCAATAATTTGGGGTAGTTTCCTTTCTCGTGTCTAACATTTAAGACAATAGAAACTTTATCGGTCGGGATTGATAGGCTTAGTATCGTCATTCTCAACAACTTTACCTTTAACATTACCTTGTATCAATTCCAATATAATCTTTACTTCTTGAACCTCGTCCTCATCTTAACGGTTTAAGAGAATGCTCCCACTTAATTCAATGAGTCTTTGCTTTGAGAAGCAAAATTGAATTCATGAAGATTCACTCTTCATTTGTTCGTTTTAGTCTTAAAACTTTCATTGAAGTGGTTGCGTTATTTTGGTCAATTACGAATTCTGACAAAACTAATTACCAAAACAATTTATCGCTTCAAGGTACTTAATTCATTTAAGTACATGAAAAATAATCCATTGTAAGTAGATGTGTTAGTCAAGAATCAAAAACCTGTTTGATAATGAATAACTTTAATCTATACTCTTAACAAGAGATCCTTAGCAATGGTTCGTTTGAGGTTTTAGAATCAAATTCAAATTTTGTCTTTAGTTACGATGTTTTAATGGAGATTTGAATCAAAAACGAAATGATATCGTATATGAATTGTGGTAAAGAAATAGAACAATAATAACAACGGAATAGTGGAAAACTTAACATTTATCGTTTTATTAATACTTGTAAACAAGTATAGCATTTACATAGTGACCTCTACCCAACTATGATAAATGATTCCAAGACCCAAATTCATATTAACTTGGGCACGGTATGGCCGATGAAACCCTTATCAATATAACTCGGTGGATTAACGTTTTAATCGATTCTACTTTTAGAACTCTTGGTCGATAAAATTACTTTAATAAATATCTATAGCCCGGAACACATGCAACTACGGTCGCGAATACTTTCGTTGAGCTCAATCCAAATTTCGAATAAATGTGTCCATGATCCAAATCCACATCAACTTGGGCACGGTATGGCCGATGAAACCCTCATCAACATGAATTCGGTGGATTAACATTCACCACCCACTTCCCCTACGTAACAAGGTTTGTACCCCGGTAGGGCCGAGTGCACTCCCTCACGAAATAGGTTTTCATGGTTTCTACTATTTGGTAAGGCTATGTCTCAATTGTTTATTTTAGCGAGAGGTCATGTCAATTTATTATCTATCACGTTTTAAGTGAACTAAAGCGGTGAACTACGATAATTTTAATTGACACGGTCGATAAACTCGATAAAATGACAATGCATGTTTAGTTATGGCGATTTAGCAATGCATGTGACATAAAATAAAATGCAAGCATAAAGATAAATAAATCCTAGTATGACCTTTCCTAAAATAGAAAAACTATTTAACTATTACATATTCGGAAACCAACTCCATTGGTCCCTTGAACTTCGGTTGTGGCACGCATCTCGAGGTAACACCGTCTTTATGTATCGCCATTCTTGAAGAAATCCGTCTTTGGGAACTCCGGAATGAATAAAATTACATAATAAATTACATAATTTCCTATTATACATTTGTAACTAAAATAAAATAAATCTATTAAATTACAAAACGGTGATACGAGATCACAATAAAATTACAACCGAATCGATATTCCCATACATTTCGGGAAATACCAATTAAAAACTAAGGCCATACTAAGTAAAATTACATAATTCAAAATTACATAAATTAAAATTATGACAATCATAAAGAAAATGCAGCATTATAATATGTATGAACATGCTCAATTTTATGCTAAATCGCCTTTTAATTAGCCAATATCGTATATTACTCGGTTTTTACGGATTTGCGTGATTTCAACATTTTATAATCACAAAAATACATAAACTCATATTTATGCATAAGTTAATTACCCTAACCTCTTAGGACTCAAAATATAGTCTTCACTAATAATTTGACCATAATTAACCCATATTTTATAAAATTGTTCATAAATGGACCAAAAATTACAAAAATAAGCTATTAGACTTCAAATAAATCACAAAATTCCAAATAAATTCAAAATTCAAAATTTAAATTCATGAAAATTCTTGAAAAATTCCATGACACTCATAATGTTCAAAATCTTAGGTTAAAAATTTCGAAAATTTTCCGGAAAAACAATGTTGCGGTTTATCGATATTTAATAAAATAATCATAAAAACATGGAAAAATTATTTTCATTAACTTTTCAATTTTAGATCTGAAAAATATAATAAAATGCAATCATTAGACGTTTTTCCTAAGTCATAGATTATGTTTTATTAATTTTACACTAATAATGTCACTATTTATGCTAATTTTTCTTCAAAAATTCATAAATCATGCTAAAAGACTTCTTTATAGCCAATTATTTTACACACATCTTGTAAAATTGCATGTGACAACATATTAATTTTCTATGACCAGATTCGAAATTTAACTCATATTAACCTATTTTTCTCTTAAATCCGAATTTAATAATGAAAAATTCATTTTTCGAGCATAACAAGTCCAAAAATTATGAAACTTTTACAGGTTATCTCAAAATAATATATGTAACAACATATCCAAAAACCAAGTGAAAATTCGAAGTATAGCTATTTTTAGACCAAAAATGACATTTTTACTCATAAAATCACATTTAAATGCCATTATTGTAAATTATGAACAATAAAAATCCGAAAAATTAACCAAAATATCCTAAAACACTTTAGGACCAGAAATATTAACATGCATGTAATAATTTCGTGATATATCATAATAACACAAATTTTATAAGTTTTATTTGTTATTCATATAACTCGGAAAAACTTTTAACCAATTTGCATGCAAACAACCGTGGCTCTTGATACCGATTGAAGGAAATGTAGATTCATATACATATTAACATACTCATATATGTCAAATTAATTTGTCATAAAATTAAAACGGATTTTATGCATGCAAACAATAATATAAAAGAAGAGAAATAATGTCCTTACATTGTTGATTTCGGTTTTATAGGGCACAAAAGAAATCTCCTTTTCTTTTGTTCTTGAGCTCTCCTTATGGATGAACAAGATCTAAGTTTAAGATCTCTCCCCAAGCTTTATACCCAAGGCTAACTCTTAATCTAATTAATATTATTTGATCTAGTATAATATTAATCTTATGAAAAATTGAACCAAAATATTGTTTGGTTTAAGCTCCTAAAACCGGGTAGGAGATGTGGAGAGGAAGAGTGTTATTTTTATCTCTCTAAAAAAAATTTTACATGGTTGAATGAATAATAATAATCACCCACACATACATATGGTGAATGATAATTATTTTAAGTAAAAGAACTCTTGTTCTTTTCTATGTAGAACCGATTGGGAGGGAAGGAGAGCCCAATGCATGGGCTAATTTTTCTACCCAAGAAATGTAGGCTTGCATGGCTACATATAGGTAGATCATCATTGTGTTTTCTCTTATTAAAATAATTAACACAATTTTTCCACTAAAACCCTCTTAATATTTCGGTACTTATAAAATGGAAAGTCCATTTTATATTTTGTCATTTGTCAATTTTGTCACATGTTACATGTTACATGACATGTTACAATGCAATGTATTTTTATCATATTAAAAATCAACGTATTAATAAAAATACGTCATATACAAAAATCGACTTAGTAATTCATAATTACTCGTACCAAAATATTTTACCGTTTATAAATCGCATTTATAATAATTCATTCAAATCCAATTGTTTCTTTAAACAATAATTTCATCCGAGTAATAATTTGATTACTCGGATCAGTATCTCATTTAATCATATTTCAATTTGATACGTAAATTTTACTTCCAAAATCGTCCGTCAATTTTTCAAGTAATTTAATTAACTCGTAACATTATACGATTAATTAAATGATCAATTAAGAGTATCGCCCTATAGGTATGACCTAGGGGGTCAACTGATCACCACCGTCACACGACAGTAATGTCAAACTCTAGTCAGCGAATCATTACCGATATATGTTGACCAGTTGACAGTAACAAAATTACTTCCCAATTGTATTCTTTAAAACGAGATTTAATAATGATATTTAAATCATGTGATCGCACTATTGTTGAGGACACATTTCCCAACAATTAAGCCCAACACGGGTTAATTAATCCCGCGTAACATCAAAACCACTCGATCGAGTAACTTTATATCACTAGATCGAACAAAATTAAGCTCAAACCACTCGATCGAGTAGAAAATCTACTCAATCGAGTAGAAAAAGGAGTCGATCGAACACAATTGTACTCGATCGAGTACTTTCCAGCGCACAATTCCTGCTTCGCGCACTGAAATTCAAACGGCTGCCATTTCTTCGTTACTTGGGCAAACAGGACGATTCCAGTGGCGTTGGCAAGCTAAGAGGACAGGCTTTTATCACCAATTGGAATCACCTGAAAATCAGTTGTATAAATCTAGATATGACTCTTCAAAGTAGGCACTAGCAATTTGAAGTTCTTCCTTTGCTCGCCTAGCTATCTTATTCTTTGCGCATCTCAAAATAGTAGTCTTAAGGCTGCGACTCAACTCATCTCCTAAATGCATGCATAAGAACATGTTTTACGCATAGAAATGCGTGCAAATAATGTACGAAATACCTATATAAAATGCACGCATCACTTTCTTAGATAGATCACTTTAGCTCACTTTTTATGCGATCTGGGGCCTTGCGATACTTATCTTTATTCTGATAATTTTGGAATCAAAGGCCAGTCCTATCATGCATTAAATGAAAAAATTAATATCATGAAAGGAGGTAAAATACCATTCCTTAAATCTCAGCATGAAGCTAAGATTGGTATGACTGTTCGGGCATGCAACGAAAGAAATTGGCGTGCTGTTGGGGCACAAGCTCTTCCTGCCTGCCCACCATCATCGACGGCTGGATCAATAACCGCTGCCAAGCCTAAGGAACCAGTTTTGACCCAACATACGCTTGCTGTGGAAGAAGAATTCGTATTTAATACATTGCATGTGTCCTTTGCGAATGAGGCAAGGATGCGTGGACCAAAGGCTTGATAAGTGGTCATATTGGCGAAATTTCTTGAGTACACTGGTGCACGAGGATATAGAAAGTAAGTGCAGGTGCAGCGAGTGAAAGGAGATAGTAGAGAAGCTTTTTGAAGCAGAAGTTGACGCATTTCCAGAGGAAGCAGGTGAAGTGCATGATAATGAAACGGCATAATGAGAGGAGGGCAGCGCCATTCGCATTTTCCTAGGTTTAGGTTTAGGTTGGGGCTTTCCCTTAGATAGTACCGCGCATAGGCATCCAAAATCTCTCGCTCGCATCCTCGGACATGAGTCTTACCTTGGAAAAGAGGAGAGGCCTTTCCATTGAATGAAATGAGGAGTAGTTTTTATACCATCAGGTGAGTCAGTGTCTAGTGGGAGGTTGTATAAGGGTGTATCCATGATAGTTGGACAGGTTGATCTTCTAGTGGATTTGCTAGAATTTCATATGGACGGTTTTGAAATGATAGTTGGTATGGATTGGTTGGGTAAGTACAAGGCTAGAATAGACTGTCACCAAAAGAAAGTCTCTTTTGAGAGGTCCTAAAGGAGTAAGTTTGTCTTATCGTGGGTTTGTTATCAAACCCAAAGACAAAGTGATTGCAGCGGGTCTTACTTGAGGAAGGGGTGTCCTTTGATTCTATGGTATGTGAAGGATCATAGTATGGTACAACCGACAGCAGATGAGCTACCAGTAGTAGGATAGTTTCCAGGTATTTTTCCAATGGAGATACCGGGTTTACCACCAAAGAGAGATATAGATTTCAGTGTGGAGTTAAAACAAGGGATAGTACCGATCTCTAAGGCCCCGTACCGCATGGGTCCTAAGGCGTTAGGGGAGTTGAAGAAATAACTGGATGATTTTATAAAAAAGGGATAGATTAGACCTAGTGTATCGCCATGGGGAGCACCAGTTCTGTTTGTGAAGAAGAAAGATAGGAGCTTGAAGTTGTGTATCGACTATAGAGAGCTGAACAGTGTTACAGTGAAGAACAAGTACCCTTTGTCAAGGATAGAAGATCTGCTTGACCAGTTTTTAGGGCCGGAGTCTTTACAAAGATTGATCTGAGATCAGGGTACCATCAGGTCAGAATTCGTGATGAAGACATACCAAAGACAGCTTTTCGGTTGAGGTATGGTCACTACGAGTATGTGGTGATGCCGTTGGGGTTATCTAATACGCCGATAGTGTTTATAGATTTGATGAATCGGGTTGTCAATCAATTCTTGGATCAGTTCCTGGTCGTGTTCATAGATAACATCTTAGTCTATTTCAAGACTAAGGAGGAGGACGAGGAGCATTTGAGGTTGGTGTTGCAAACTCTGCGCAACAACCAGCTGTATACAAAGTTGTCTAAGTGTGAGTTCTGGCTAGAGAAAGTTACTTTTCTGGGTCATGTGATTTCTAAAGAGGGTGTATTTGTGGATCCTAGAAAGATAGAGGCGGTGTCTATGTGGGAAGCACCAAAGAATGTGGCAGAGGTTAGGATTTTCTTGGGTTTGACAGGTTACTATGGTAGTTTCGTGAAAGACTTTTCAAAGGTTGCCAAGCCTATGACCGCGTTGATAACGAAAGAGGACAGGTTTCATTGGGATAAAAGTGGTGAGACGGCGTTCCAAACATTAAAGAAGCGTTTGACCACAGCTCCCGTCTTAGCTTTACCTGAAGGGTGTGAGAACTTTTAGATGCTTCAAATAATGGGTTGGGTTGTGTGTTGATGAAGAAAGGGAAAGTCAGTGCTGATGCTTCTAGGCAATTGAAGCCTTATGAGGAGAATTATCCGACACACGATCTAGATTGGGTGTAGTTGTGTTTGCTCTCAAGATTTGGAGGTACTATCTTTATGGGGCGACCTTTAAGGTGTTTTCTGATCACAAGAGTTTAAAGTATATCTTTACTCAAAAGGAGCTGAACATGAGACAGAAGAGGTGGTTGGAGCTTATCGGGGATTATTAAATGGATATCATATACCATCAAGGGAAGGCCAATGTGTTGGCCAATGCTTTGAGCAGGAAGAGTGTGCATTCTCTATGCACAGCTATGTCTTTGATGAGGTTGAGAGATGAGGTAGGTAAGATAGGGATACATGACATCCAGAAAGGGGATGCTAGGGGTGATTTGACAGTGGAACTAGATCTTTATGATGATATTCGCTGGAAGCAAGCTCTTGATTCTAACATTCAAGAGTGGAGGGCCGGAGTAGAGAAAGGGACAGTGTCTCGGTTCTCTATTCATTCTGATGGGAGTGTTAGGTTTGATGAGTGATGGTGTGTGCCTAAGGATGAGGAGTTGAAAAAGATAATCATGACAGAGGCTCATTGCACACCGTATTCACTGCATCCAGCTGGTGACAAGCTGTATAGAGCTCTGAAGACGTTTTGGTGGCCTGGGATGAAAAGGAAGACAACTGAGTTTGTGGCTAGGTGTTTGGCATGTCATAGAGTCAAGGGGGAGCAGCGAAGAACACAAGGTTAGGTTCAGTCTCTTGAGGTACCTGAGTGGAAATGGGAATCCATCTCCATGGATTTTATAGTGGGTTTACCGAGGAGACAGTAAGATAATAACATGATATGGGTGATCGTTGACCGTTTGACTAAGTCAGTTCAGTTTATTCCAATGAAAGATACATGGAGTATGGTGCAGTTGGCAAATGGCTACAGGAAGCATGTAGTGAGGTTACATGGAGTGCCAAAGGACATTTTATCAGATCGGGATGCGAGATTCACTTCTCGGTTTTGGCAAGAGTTGCAGTAGTTGATGAGAACTACCTTGAAGATGAGTACTGCGTTTTATCCTACGACAGATGGACAGACAGAGAGAACCATCAAAACTTTGGAAGATATGTTAAGAGCTTGTGTGATGGAGTTCGGTGGTAGTTGGAAAGATAGGTTGGATTTGATCGAGTTCTCTTACAACAACAGTTACCATACGAGTATTGGGATGGCTCCGTTTGAGGCTTTGTATGGGAGGAGGCGGAGGAATCCGAGTTGCTGGGATGATAGTGCTGAGGCGGTGGTTTTGGGACGACAATTGGTACACGAGATGATAAAACAGGTTAAAGTGATTCGGCAAAAGATGAAAGTGGCCCAGAATCGACAAAAGAGTTATGCGGACTTACATCGTCGGGACATCGAGTTTCAGGTTTGGGATAAGGTTCTTTTGAAAGTGTCACCTATGCGTGGAGTAATGTAGTTCGGTAAGAAAGATAATTTAAGCCAAAAGTTCATTGGCCCGTATGAGATTTTGGATCGTGTGGGAGAGGTTGCTTATCGGTTAGCCTTACCACCAGCTTTAGATAGATTACATAATGTGTTTCATGTGTCTCAGTTACGGAAGTATGTGAGTGACCCTTCCCATGTGTTAGAGGTGGAGAACATTGAGTTGGATAAATCCTTGTCTTATCTAGAGGTGCCTGAAGAGATTCTTGATCGCAAGATTCGCAAAACTAGGTCCGGGGAAGCAGTGTTGCTAAAGGTTTTATGGTCTAATAACAATGTTGAAGAAGCAACTTGGGCGACGGAAGGGGTTATGAAGGAGCGGTATCCGTCTCTTTTTTATCAGGTATGTGTGGTTACGGGGACATAACCATGTTTCTTTTAGGGAGGTAGGAGATGATCGCATAAAGTTTTGGTACGGTTTTATGTCGGTTTTGATATAGTTAGTGGTTGTTTTTTGTCGGTATGGGTTGTATTTGGGTTTTGTTTTATTTTTTTTAATTTAGTTTCGTTGCGTTGTTGTGTTGTAGTTGAGTTAGTAAGTTTGTTTTTATGTATGAGTTTGAACTTCGGGGACGAAGTTCATTTTTAAGGAGGGAAGACTGTAATACTACGGTTTTATGAGCTGTTGGGTACTCTATCGAGCAAGGCTTACTCTGTCGAGTAAGTCAGTTTTGCGTACGAAACAGTGTTCTGTCTGATGGGTACTCGATCGAGTAGAGGCAACTCGATCGAGTAGGGGCCACTCGATCGAGGAGCTCACTTACTCGATCGAGTGCGTCGGGTTTACGGGTTTTGGCCGGGTTTTGATAGCAATCGAGAATGATATAAAAATACTTTTCGTCAGTTTATTTTACGTTTATTTTTATTCTAAGCATTCTACAAAGAGAAAACACAAACTACGTTGCATTCCTCCCTCACTTTGTCATCAAATCCAAGGGCTTGAGTCATCGGATTCAAGAGTTCATTACACCGTTGAGACAGTCGTATTGTGGGTAAGATCCTGGTATAATTTTTATATTGCTTCGTTAGTTTTGGTTAAACCCTAATTGGGTAATTTGGGGATTTTTGGGAGTGTTATTGGTATTAGATTGTGATTGTATGATGGTATGTTGATAGGAAGTGATTTTTGGTCGGTGTATGGATTTCGGTTACTTGTCGTTAAGAGTTACCTAGACCAAAACAATATTTATAACTTCACAAACTACTCTACCTTTAGTAAAGAGTTAAGTAAAGGTCGGATCCCAAGGGACGGGTATTGACGTTGGATTTTCGATTGCAAGTGGTTGTGTCTAAGAGTGTCACAATTTGGGTCGAGGTAGGAGATCAACTAAATTAAATAACAATGCAAACAAAATAACGAAAGCAAGCAAGATGATTAAAATAAAATGTAAACAATTGATTAAAAGCACTAGGGTGTCATGGGTTCATAGGGGATTCATGGGATTTGATCATACAAACATATTTTCTACTAGATGCAAGCAATTATTGTTGTGATGGGATCGAGTTAGTGTATATCTTACAATCCCTAGGAAGGTTTGGGTCCCGGAGCCGAATCGATTAGATTGTACAACACCTACAAGTCGACTTAATCCTCCCTATCCAACTATATGCATGGTCTAATAGGACTCGAGTTGGTTTATGTCTTACAAGTCTCATTGAAAAGGTAAGTGATGGATAAAAAATGCAAGGATTCATAGGCTCGCATTTCATCATACATAACATGTGCATAAGTTGAAATCACAACAAGCAAGCAAATTAATTATGAAAACATATTAGATTAAGCATGAATCAATCCCCATGTTGGTTTCCCCTAATTCCCCATTAACCCTAGTTAAGGAAACTACTCACTCATTATCAAGTTTAACATGCTAACAAGGTTGTCAATGTAATAATACTGATTTTATAGGCTGGTACTCGACCGAGTATGGCCTACTCGGTCGAGTAAAGTGTGTCATGGTCCCTGTTTGGCTACTGCCTAGGAATACTCGGCCGAGTATGTGGAATACTCGACCGAGTAGAGGGTACTCGGCCGAGTATACTCTATACTCGACCGAGTATCCGGTCTGTCGAGTGTTTTTCCGCGGTTTGATTTGGAAATGATTAGGGCATTATATATATTACGCTAGACAGTTTCTAATTACGCTCTACAAACCTAAAAACATTCTACGACGCCCTAATCATATCCGAATCTGTCCTTGTGTGTGGGTGATCATAGCAATTGCATTTATTCCTTTTGATTCATCGTCGGTAAGTCCCCATCTTCATATTCACTGATTTATATTTTAGGGTTTGTTCTTGATTATGAATTGGGGGAAATGGGGGTTTTGCAGTTAGTGATTGTATTATGTGATTGTTGGTGTAGCTGACGATGTGGTATTTGTTATGCATTTGTATGGTTAATTGCAGCGTAAGCGGATTGCGAATAGGTAGGATTTCTCCTACATAGTACTGTTAATTGATTGAGATTGCATATGTTTTATAATTGTTGTTATCTGCTGATCATCGGAGGTTGGGCGTTGTGGTGACAGTGTTGGTGTGGGTGTGTTGTGACGGTAGTGGTGTTCTGACAGCTGTGATGCTGTGTGTGTGATTGTGGTGGAGTCACTTGCGGGAGTGGCTTCACACCCTAGTTCGCCCTCCGTGGAACCCGTCACGGGAGGGGATGTGCACATTATGGGACAGGGATTGTTAGTCGCTCGTTGATGAGCTGGACTAGGTGGGGATGGGCTGCGGTCACCCACTGGCGGCGAGGATTACTTGTTGCGATGGGTAATCTGGCAGGGCTA
The DNA here is from genome assembly GCF_048544455.1 of Silene latifolia. Lineage (NCBI taxonomy): Eukaryota > Viridiplantae > Streptophyta > Magnoliopsida > Caryophyllales > Caryophyllaceae > Silene > Silene latifolia. Next base: position 87,849,657 of record NC_133532.1, on the reverse strand, counting down.
TACACTTCGTTGTGTAGTCGGTTACTGTGTGAGATCGGGAGGCTGGGGATGGAGGATGATCAGCTGGTTGTATTGTTTGTTGTCTTATATTGATTGAGCGGTTCTGACCCCGTGTTGTTGTTTTGTAAAACCTGCGGTGATCCATTCGGGGATGGTGAGCAGATTATGACAGGTAATGCAGATGTTTAGCTATGGGGCAGTCATGGGGAGTCATCACTTCGAGTCTAGCTGCCGTTGCTACGAGTTTAGCTGTCTTTGATTTCAGTTGTATTGAGTTCCTTACACTTTTATTTTGAGTTGGTTTGAGATTATGTAATCGTTAAACTCTTTATACTTTAATAAAGTTGTTTTGGATTGTTGCTTTTGATATACTAACCTCGGGCAACCGAGATGGTAACAACCTCTCATGCTAGGGTAGTCTTTAGTAAGGTACCTTGGTATGAGGGGGTGTTACAAAGTGGTATCAGAGCCGACGATTCCGGCACCTAAAACTAATGAACCCAATGAACTTAGGGAGTCTAAATAAAATGAACCCGGGGAGAGTTGTTTGGAGCTACCGCAAAGACTTGGGAGACGTCCCGAAGTCGCATTAAGGCCCTTACGATCTCAAGCCGGTCACATGGGGGGGACTGTTGTGTGTCAGTCATGTATGTGTGTGGTACTTGGAACTTGAATGGTTGGATAATGCGGTATGAGAAGTGGTATGTGGAAATGATGCGTGTATTTTATATAAGGTTTTTACCTCATTTTTACACGCATTTCTGTACTATTTATGTAGCATCTAGCTACAAATACCCCCGAATATTCTACTTTGGTTCGTTTTATGTAAATTGCAGAAATAAACCAAAGAGGAGCTAAATCGAGCCTTAATTCGTCCCATTTGCATGCATTTATGGAGAACGAGGAGCCGGAGCTTGGAATCTAACACTTTGAAGACACATGAGCTGGTTTCAGAAGGTGTTATAATGTCTAACGTGCCTAAATAGCTCGATCGACTACTTTTCTAGTCGATCGAATGCTTTATTTACTGAAGGTTACTCGATCGAGCAGTTCGGGTATTCAAACGAGAAGACATTTCGAAGAGTTACTCGATCGAGAGGTTTGATGCTTAGTTGCTCGATCGAGTGGTTTATTTCCACTCGATCGAGTGGTTTATCCTGTAATAGACTTTTTCCGCCTAATTTCGTATGGGCTTTTGTAATTAGGCTATGGATTAGGTTTGGAGAAGTAATTTCGTAAGCTACAAAATACAGTAGACTGCGTAATTTCTCCTCATTCACTTTTACTCTATCTTTGGCTACTGTTTCTTGAATTTTGCTCTCCTTCTACTCTTTGCTACTCGAATTCGGACTTGTATTGGTATTATTATTCCTCTTTAATTCCTTAATCATATTTACTGTTATTTTGCTATCTGTCTTTTATTGTTTCATCATTACTCTATTTCAATCTTCATTGGTTTTGTTATCATATTGAATTCTTATTATCTATATGTTGTTGTTGTTAATTCAATAGTGATGCATAACTAATTCCCTTTTGCTAAGACTAAAGGGGATCCATGATTATGAAGGGATAGTAGTCGATTTATTAGATTAATGTTGGTGTAGTCCTTGTTGTTAACTGCTGCATTTATCTGTACCTTTTTAATTGAGTCGACGCAATTAGGCATTTATATCACAGTAAACCTTGACCTGGACCGAAAGGTTGGAAAGGGTGAGACTTGTAGCGAACAATAGGGCACTATAGTGAGGGCGAAAGCTAAGCTATATGTGCTTTAGGGCGAATTGAGACCGAAAGGAGATATTCACTGCTCCTTAGACCATACTTGCATTGACCTGAGACCTAGATTACTTGACCGAATGATCATGGTGAACCGGCTGTCTTAGCTGCTTTCTCTACTTGGTTAATCTTTATTCTCTTGTTCTTTCTTCTCTATCTTTATCATTAGTTTAGAACAATACAATTAAAACCCCCCAATTTGGTTACCGTGACGAACTTAGAAAAAGCTGACATGTTCCCATCTCCCTGTGGAGATCGACCCGACTTCCCTAGCTATATTAGATAGAGCCAGTTGGTTATTTTTGATAGGTATTCGACTGCCCTGTCAAATTTTGGCGCCGTTGCCGGGGAGGTGGCGCAATTTTGTTGCTTTATTTAAGTTTGTTTCTCGTCTCAAGGAATTTATTCCTTGAGACTGATCTCATTTCTGCAAAGTTTCTGATTAGTTTTGCAGGTTATTTGTTTTGCTTTGTAAAGTCTATTTGCCAGAATGCCCAATATAGCCAGCCATTCAGAGCCTAATGTGGATTCGCTTCCAAAAGGTTTCCTAGTACCCATTACTGATCCGGGAACCTTTGGAATCCACCCATCCTACATACAGTTGGTTGAGTGAAATCTCTTTAGGGGGGGTACCTGAAGAAGATCCATGCAGGCACATAGAGCTGTTTACACAGTATTGCTCTACCATTCCTCTTTCTGCTGGGGTGACACATGACAAAGTTAAGGGAGCTCTTTTTCCCTTTTCTTTAGTTGATGACGCCCGTGAATGGTTGAGAGATCTAGATAGGGAGGCAGCTGGTGTAACCGACTGGAGTTCCCTTGCTTTGGCCTTTACAGGCGATATTTCCCACCGCAGCGCACCAATACCTTGAGAGCTCAGATTAGTTCTTTTGAGCAACTATCTACTGAAGACTTGGATGGGGCTTGGACTAGGTTCAAGAAGCTTGTCCGTTCTGTGCCTCATCACCGGTTCAAGCGTTGGTTCCTTTGCACCCAATTCTACAATGGGTTATATCGGAGCCAGAGAGCTATTCTTGACAGCGTAGCTAAGGGGAGATTCACGAAGAATGTTGAAGATGACCAAGGGTGGCATCTCATTGAGGAGATGGCTATTCATGTCTCTGAATATGGAAATCCCCGAGGTAGTGAGCAAGTTAATGAATTGGCAGCAGCTGCAGCGGAAAGTCCTAGCAAAAGTCTAGGTAATATGGAGATTACAGAAGCTACCGGCGAGAGTGCATAGGTTTGTTCGATTACTGAGCATGTGGATATATGTGGTAGATGTGGCATGGAAGGGCATGACCCTATTGAGTATCTGGCAAGTATAGAGCGCGTCCTTGCTTATCAGAAATATAAGCAAGGAGTTCCTTTTTCTCAACTGTATGAAGAAATGAAGAATGTTTCTACTCTTTCTATGCCAGCGCCGCAACCGGTTTCTGTTGGGAAATGTGTCCTCAACAATAGTGCGATCACATGATTTAAATATCATTATTAAATCTTATTTTAAGAATACATGTGGGATGTAATATTTTATAGTCAACTGGTCCACACATATCGGTAATGCTTGGCTGACTAGAGTTTGACATTACTGTCGTGCGACGGTGGTGATCAGTTGATCCCCTTAGGTCATACCTATAGGGAAATACTCTTAATTGATTATTTAATTAATCGTATACCGATACGAGTTAATTAAATTGCTTAAAATTAACGGATAATTTTGTGAGTATAATTTACGTATCTTATTGTAAATATGATTAAATGAGACACGGTCTAAGTAATCGAATTGTTTTATTACTTAGATGAAATTATTGTTTACAGAAACAATTGAAACGGAATGAATAAATTATTGTAAATACAGAATGTTGTAGTTTATAATTTGGAAATCATTTTGGTACAAGTAATTACGAATTACTAGTCGATTTTGTATATGACATATTTTATGAGTATGTTGATTTTTAATATGTTAAAAATACATTACAATTTCATATGTCAAGTAACATGTCACATATGTTACAATTGACAAATGACAAAATAAAATGGACCATCCATTTTATTTTGAATGTACCGAAATAATGGAGGGAGTTAGTGGAATAAAATTGTGTTAATTGTTTAGTGGAAAACACAATGATGAAAGCTAACAAGTAGCCATGCAAGCCTAAGCTTTTGAGAAGAGCAAAAATAAAAAGGATTGGGCATACTACCCTAGGCCTTTTTCGGCCAACCATGTGAGAAAAGAAAAGAGAGTTTTTCTTTTAATCATTCATTCATCTTTTGCATGAAAATTTTCTAGAGTAAGAAAATTAGAAACTCTCTACAATTTGTAAAATTCTAGAGAAATAAAATCTCACAAAATACCACCTCTTGACCGAAATTTTCAAGAGTAAAAATACAATTTATTTGTATCAATTTTATTGTAAAACCAATATTATTACTAGATCTAAATAGTATTGGTTTATTAAGATGTATTCCTTGGGTATATGCTTTTGGGAGGGATTCTACACTTGAATCCTTGTTCTTCCATTTGGAGAGCTCAAGAACAAGTGAGTAGGTGAACTCACTTGTGCCCATAAATCCGATTTTTATGGTGAGAAAATTATTTTTCTTCCTTATATTGTTTATTTGTTTGCATGCATAAGACCTTTATTAATTTTATGACAAATTAATTTAAAACATATATGAATATGGTAGTGTATATAGATCTACTTTTCCTTCAATCGGTATCATGAGCCACGGTTGTTTGCATGCAAATCGGTTAAAAGTTTTTCCGAGTTATAAGAATAACAAATAAAACTTGTAAAATTTGTGTTATTATGAGATATCACGAAATTAATCCATGCATGTTAATATTTCTGGTCCTAAAATGTTTTAGGATAATTTGGTTAATTTTACGGATTTTTATTGTTCATATTATACAATAATGACATTTAAATATGATTTTATGAGTAAAAATGTCATTTTCGGTCTAAAATTTGCTAAACTTCGAATTTTCCAGTGATTCTTGGATATGTTGTCACATATATTATTTTGAGATAACCTGTAAATTTTCATAATTTTTGGACTTGTTATGCTCGAAAAATGGATTTTTCATTATTAAATTCGGATTTAGGTGAAAAATAGGTTAATATGAGTTAAATTTCGAATCTCGTCATAGTTTTTTAATATGTTGTCACATGCAATTTTACAAGATGTGTGTAAAATAATTGGCTATAAAGAAGTCTTTTTGCATGATTTATGGATTTTTGAAGAAAAATAGCATAAATAGTGACATTATTAGTGGAAAATTAATAAAACATAATCTATGACTTCGAAAAAACGTCAAATGTTGCTTTTTATTATCATTTTCAGATCTAAAATTGAAAAGTTAATGAATATAATTTTTCCTCATGTTTTATGATTATTTTAGTTAAAATCGATAAACCGCAACATTATTTTTCCGGAAAATTTCGAAATTTTTAACCTAAGATTTTGAACATTATGAGTGTCATGGTATTTTTCCAGAATGTTCATGAGTTTAAATTTCAAATTTCAAATTTATTTGAAATTTTGTGATTTATTTGAAGTTTAATAGCTTATTTTTGTATTTTGGACTATTAATGAACAATTTTTGTAATATAAGTTAATTATGGTCAATTTATTAGTGAAGACTAAATTTTGAGTCCTAAGTGGTTAGGGTAATTAACTAGTGCATAAATATGAATTTATGTAATTTTTGTGATTATAAAATGTTGAAATCACGCAAATCCGTAAAAACCGAGTAATATACGATATTGGCTAATTAAAGGCGATTTAGCATTAAATTGAGCATGTTCATACATATTATAATGCTGCATTTTTCTTTATGATTGTCATAATTTTAATTTATGTAATTTTGAATTATGTAATTTTACTTAGTATGGCCTTAGATTTTAATTGGTATTTCCCGAAATGTATGGGAATATCGATTCGGTTGTAATTTTATTGTGATCTCGTATCACCGTTTTGTAATTTAATAGATTTAATTTTATTTTAGTTACAAATGTATAATAGGAAATTATGTAATTTATTATGTAATTTTATTCATTCCGGAGTTCCTAAAGACGGATTTCTTCAAGAATGGCGATACATAAAGACGGTGTTACCTCGAAATGCGTGCCACCACCGAAGTTCAAGGGACCAATGGAGTTGGTTTCCGAATATGTAATAGTTAAAGAGTTTTTCTATTTTAGGAAAGGCCATACTAGGATTTATTTACTTTTATGCTTGCATTTTATTTTATGTCACATTCATTGCTAAATCGCCATAACTAAAACATGCATTGTCATTCTTCATCGAGTTTATCGACCGTGTCAATTAAAATTATCGTAGTTCACCGCTTTAGTTCACTTAAAACGTGATAGATAATAAATTGACATGACCTCTCGCTAAAACAATCAATTGAGACATAGCCTTACCAAATAGTAGAAACCATGAAAACCTATTTCGCGAGGGAGTGCGCTCGGCCCCACCGGGGTACAAACCTTGTTACGTAGGGGAAGTGGCTGATGAATGTGTATCCACCGAATTCATATTGATAAGGGATGTATCGGCCACACCGTGCCCAAGTTAATGTGGGTTTGGATCATGGACACATTTATTCGAAATTTGGATTGAACTCAACAAAAGTTTTTGATAAGGGATGTATCGGCTCCACCGCGCCCTTGTCGAATGTGTTTTGGGCTAAAGATAATTGTTAATGTAATATTATCGACCAAGAGTTCTAAAAGTAGAATCGATTAAACGTTAATCCACCGAGTTATATTGATAAAGGATGTATCGGCCCCACCGTGCCTAAGTCGATATAAATTTGGGTCTTGGAATCATTTATCATAGTTGGGTAGAGGTCACTATGTAAATGCTTTACTTGTTATTTACAAGTATTAATAAAACGATAAATGTCAAGTTTTCCATTATTCCGTTATCATATTGTTCTATTTCTTTACCACAATTCATATACGATATCATTTCGATTCAAAATCTCCATTAAAACATCGTAACTAAAGACAAAATATGAATTTGCTTCTAAAACCTCAAATGAACCATTGCTAAGGATCTCTTGAAAGGAGTATAGATTAATGTTATTCATTATCAAACAGGTTTTTGATTCTAGACTAACACATCTACTTACAATGGATTGTTTTTCATATACTTAAATGAATTAAGTACCTTGAAGCGATAAATTGTTTTGGTGATTAGATTTTCAGAATTCGTAATTGACCAAAATAACGCAACCACTTCAATGAAAGTTTTAAGACTAAACGAACAAATGAAGAGTAATCTTCATGAATTCAATTTTGCTTCTCAAAGCAAAGACTCATTGAAATGAGTGGGAGCATTCTCTTAAACCGTTAAGATGAGGACGAGGTTCAAGAAGTAAAGATTATAATGGAATTGATACAAGGTAATGTTAAAGGTAAAGTTGTTGATAATGACGATACTAAACCTATCAATTCCGACCGATAAAATTTTCATTGTCTTAAATGTTGGACACTAGAAATGAAACTACCCCAAATTATTGAAGAATCAACAAGTTAGTTGTGGGACATCTAATGGGACCTTCTTTGTTAAATGTTTATTTGATTAAACATAAATTTTGCTAGTATTACTTCGTCAATATTAGAAACCGGTGGTGGTTTTCATCATTATGTTTGATACATAGGATGATTAGAATATGACGACTAGCAACAATGAAGGCGTGAGATAGAGTAATTGTGTACTCAATCTAGTTTTTGGATTTAAAGTGGTACTTAATTGTGATTATTAAGTACATAAACTCTAAATAAGAATATAAACTTGTTAAGAGACAAAAGAGGTTTCACTTTTGTGACCCTATACACCACGAATTGATGTATGGCTAGCCCATTATCAAGGTGATTATATTCTAAACCAAACTAGAATGATATATCATGAAGATGATGCAAGACTCTAAATTGGTAACCCAAGATTAAACCTTAAATTTTGGAATGATTAACGCAAAGAGTTATCGAGTACCCTTGAAACCATTAGATTGTTAATGGTATATGCGTATCTTGTATTCAAAGCAAGATGTCTCGTGCCTTTTGGTTGAAAAGGAGATCGAGGTTGTATATCATCGATCCAAAATAGGTTGATCATTTTCTTTTACCAACGAATTAAGTTGACGCTAATATGTTCACTTAATAAGGTAAAAGGAGAAATCTTTGAAGAATTTCAAAAGAGTTCAAGGAATCACGATTTAGTCGTGATGGGATTATCAAAGTAAAGACTTTGATATAAGCCAAAGGAAATGGGATATAGTATCACAAGTTAATCTCTCTTAGCACGCATTATGGAATAATGTGTGATTAGATAAGAAATCAAACGCTATTCGATATGGTTTGGATTTCAATCAAGTTACTTTGAGTTACTTGATCCATTTGGGGATTTTATCATTTTTGTCTAAATTATTTTTCCACTAAATTGAATCATATGAGATATGAAATGGTAAGGGTACCATGGTTGTAAGTTTTTACAAGAAACAAATGCTCATTTTTCCTTGCAATTATCATGAGCAAAACGGGTTTGCGGCTCATGAAACTGTCTTTCTAAAATACAAGTTTATTTCTAGAAGACAGAGTGGGAGAAATTATTCAAGAGCCACAGAGAATGTTATGTCGCAAGAAACTGGTCTTTCTTGGCTACATGAGACGTTTTGTGTAAGACATTGTTTCTTCCAAGAGCCACAGAGCATGTTGTGTCGCAAGAAACTGGTCTTTCTTGGCTACCTTCAAAACCTAGGAGGTTAAATTCGTCACTTGTTAAAAATGATGAATTCATGCTACTTTTAAGAAAGTAAAGAGCTTATAACTTACAAAAGAAATTGTTTGATTCAAGTTGATTACTTCTAGAAAGTAATGAACATATGACTTACATAAGAGTGTTTAAGTCACAACTCAATACAAGGCTTAGAGCCATGAAAATCCGAAACGAAAGGGCTTGATTAGTGACAAAGGGTTTTGGCACTAATAAAGAGATATTTCAATGCAAGATTGGTTGCAAAGGGTTTTGCACTAATTGAAATGCTTAAGTCTATTTGGATCTTCTTAAGGATTGTGTTTCATTATGAGGTTATGAAATACATAGCGAGTGAATCTAAAACCCACTTCTTCAATAGAAGGAATGTATTCAATACATGTCTTGAGTTTAAGTAGATTCTTGCAATCCTAAGATAGTGTGAAACTTAAGAGAGGGTCTTAAGTAGGACATCAATGAGTTAGAATCAACATTTTTGATCATGTGATAAAACATTTCTCGATAAGTCGAGAAGTTGTGTTTATACATGGAGTTTATTGGGAGTTACGGAAATTTTAATTAGTCCGATATGTGGATGACATATTGATCATTGAGAATGATTTAAGACTTTTGGAGTATTATAATACATGTTGAATATCCGGATTTATGAAGATAAATCCACATGATATTAGTGTCAGTAAGAAGTCTTATGTTGATAAGATTCATGACTAGTTCAATTAAATTGAACATATTTGATTGATTCCATTTGCTTCCGCTGCCGGATCAATTAAATGAGTAATGATGTATAACACTTCATATACTTTGAGTATGATGAATTGTTTTCAAAATCGAATTTAAGTAATCTTTACCTAGTATATAAAGATTACCCTTAAGTGCTTGCAGAAGCATTAAAGAAGTAAAGCAAAGTGTTTATGATGCAATTTTGTGTAAGGGTGTTACACAAGTGACAATTGACAATTGAGATTGCGCATGGTTTCCGACAAAACCATAATCAAAACATATTAGGATGGTTAAGATACCATTGCGGCTATGTTAATTAAGAAGTAGATTTTCTAGAATCGTTCTAGGCAATAAAGAACAATGAGAGATATTTATAACGGAAATTGAGTACACTTGCAATCATGAGATGTGCAAGAGGATGAGTCCCGCACACTATGAAAACAGTGGGAGCTATTCTTAGGCTAGAGGACCTATGTCTTGATTGGATCTCGACACGTACTCAGAAAGTTTTGTGATGGAAATGTATACATTACAAAGGAAAACGAGTATGTAGTAAGGTTAAGTAAGGTACAAGAAATTGATAAAACCTACTAACCAAAGCCTTCTCAAAGGCTAAACATGATGAGTCATGTCATTTCAATTGAATTGAAATTAACAACTACATGCAAGATCAAATTAGATTATAGAATATGAAATAGTAATCAGGCATTGACTATTCATATGTGATAATCGCATTTGTCGTTCGAGTTTTTTCTTTAAAAACTCCTTTTATACTTTGTTACATCCAAACGGGTTGTAGTGACAATTGAACCCCGTTAAAGTGAACACGGATTAACATTGTATTCGCCCATAGTCACTTGTATGAGGTGACGTCTCGAAGTGACTAGAGTGTGATGCGATTGATGGCAAGTTCAAATGCCATAGAGTCATGTGAGATGACTAGTCGATCACATAGGCGATCTGTTAGGAACTTTTTGTCGGGCCTTATGACCGCTTATAGAGTTCTGGCAAATTTATATAGCCTGGTCGTGGCGAGAGCTGCTATAGTATTCAAATGAGTCGATTCTTTTGACTAAAGACTATTCACCTAAGATGGCTCAGTTTCAGATTAACTTTGATTTGTGTTACTACGACCTTCGTAAATGGGGTCAAATGGGCATATTTTGGGTTATGATGGCTGTGGCTAGTCGAAGGGAATGAGTGCGATAGGAATTGTCCATCCCCTTGTCAGGGTTAAAACAATATCTCAGGGCCACAAGAGGAGTAATGAACTGGAAATGCGTGGCCACGCTCGGAAGGTATCTATGATAGATAAATCCGGTCAATCGTTATTCTCGGATCGAGGAAACCACTCTCGATATGATCACTTGCAAGTACGACCGAAAGACACCTTGCATTGAGTGGGAGATAGTAATAGGACAAGAGAATTGGTGACGCACACTTGTCGAGGACAAGTGGGAGATTGTTGGGAAATGTGTCCTCAACAATAGTGCGATCACATGACTTAAATATCATTATTAAATCTTATTTTAAGAATACATGTGGGATGTAATATTTTATAGTCAAGTGGTCCACACATATCGGTAATGCTTGGCTGACTAGAGTTTGACATTCGTCGTGCGACGGTGGTGATCGATTGATCCCCTTAGGTCATACCTATAGGGAAATACTCTTAATTGATTATTTAATTAATCGTATACCGATACGAGTTAATTAAATTGCTTAAAATTGACGGATAATTTTGTGAGTATAATTTACGTATCTTATTGTAAATATGATTAAATGAGACACGGTCTAAGTAATCGAATTGTTTTATTACTTAGATGAAATTATTGTTTACAGAAACAATTGAAACGGAATGAATAAATTATTATAAATACAGAATGTTGTAGTTTATAATTTGGAAATCATTTTGGTACAAGTAATTACGAATTACTAGTCGATTTTGTATATGACATATTTTATGAGTATGTTGATTTTTAATATGTTAAAAATACATTACAATTTCATATGTCAAGTAACATGTCACATATGTTACAATTGACAAATGACAAAATAAAATGGACCATCCATTTTATTTTGAATGTACCGAAATAATGGAGGGAGTTAGTGGAATAAAATTGTGTTAATTGTTTAGTGGAAAACACAATGATGAAAGCTAACAAGTAGCCATGCAAGCCTAAGCTTTTGAGAAGAGCAAAAATAAAAAGGATTGGGCATACTACCCTAGGCCTTTTTCGGCCAACCATATGAGAAAAGAAAAGAGAGTTTTTCTTTTAATCATTCATTCATCTTTTGCATGAAAATTTTCTAGAGTAAGAACATTAGAAACTCTCTACAATTTGTAAAATTCTAGAGAAATAAAATCTCACAAAATACCACCTCTTGACCGAAATTTTCAAGAGTAAAAATACAATTTATTTGTATCAATTTTATTGTAAAACCAATATTATTACTAGATCTAAATAATATTGGTTTATTAAGATGTATTCCTTGGGTATATGCTTTTGGGAGGGATTCTACACTTGAATCCTTGTTCTTCCATTTGGAGAGCTCAAGAACAAATGAGTAGGTGAACTCACTTGTGCCCATAAATCCGATTTTTATGGTGAGAAAATTATTTTTCTTCCTTATATTGTTTATTTGTTTGCATGCATAAGACCTTTATTAATTTTATGACAAATTAATTTAAAACATATATGAATATGTTAGTGTATATAGATCTACTTTTCCTTCAGTTTCTCCTTCTGCAAACGAGGAAATTGCCGAACTGAAATCCTTGATGTTGAACTTGACACAACAGTTTGGTGAGAAGTGCAATAGGAATGAAACCGTCATAGTGGAATTGAGAGAACAAGTCGCGCAGTTAACACTCGCGAAAGACCAAGCCAACCTTTTACCGACATGTGATCCAGTTAGTGCAACGAATCTCCATGTTGGCCTTACTCATGAGGGGCCAAAAGTACCAGAAGACGGGGTTTTGACAGCTTAAGATACCCCGGAGGATGATATGGATGAGTTTTTGGACGAAATCCTTGCTGCGTGTTGTCCAGACACTCGATCGAGTGAAAAATCTACTCGATCGAGTGAAATAATTCATCCCATCACTCGATCGAGTGATAATTATGGTCGATCGAGTAGTGCCCAAATTGCTGATGGTCGATCGAGTGATATTCTTACTCGATCGAGTAAAATTGCAGAAGAAATCACTCGATCGAATGATAAGAATGATCGATCGAGTAAACCTGAAAAAGAGATCACTCGATCGAGTGATAAAAATGGTCGATCGAGTGAATGCCTATATGAAACCACTCGATCGAGTGGTAAAAGTGCTCGATCGAGCACCAGAAGCAGCGGAGATCCTATTTTACTATCTAATTCCGCTACCGTGTCATCTTCCCCTGCTGTGGAGACGTCACGCACTGATAAAGGTAAAGAGAAAGTCGCGGGTCCACTCATTGCTACCAGAGTACCCTTCCGAGGTCGTCTGAAGGACGCAAAGATCGAGCGATAGTACGGTAAGTTTGTGGACGTTGTGAAGAACCTCCAGGTAACCGTCCTTTTTACCGAACTAGTTACCCAGGTACCTACTTACGCTAAATTTATGAAAGATATTGTGACGCGTAAGAGAGAGCTAAGTGAATTTGAGACAGTTTCATTTATGGAAGAGTCTAGTAATTTACTTTTAAATAAGGCTCCACCTAAAATGAAAGACCCGGGTAGCTTCTCTATTACCTTTATTATAGGCAATGTGGTTATTGATAAGGCTCTTTGTGATTTAGGAGCAAGCATCACTGTCATGCCCCTATCTGTCTGCAAGAAATTGAATATGAGTCATCTTAAAGTGACTAACATTGCCCTACAGATGGCTGATAGATCTGTTAGGAGACCCTTAGGTGTCTTAGAAGACGTGCCTGTGAAAATAGGCAAGCTCTTTATACCAGTTGATTTCATTGTTTTAGATATAGCTGAGAACACTCGGACCCCAATTATCTTAGGAAGACCATTCCTTTGTACAGCTGGGGCCGTTATTGATGTTAAACAAGGGCGTTTGACTCTTGCAGTAGGGGATGACCCGATCACTTTCAGTCTGCCTAGTACTTTGGCTCGTCCAATGATAGAGGATACTTGTTATTCGGTTGATATTATTGACGAGTCTATATATGACTTCTGGTCGGGTTCTTTTATGAAGGACCCACTAGAAGCTCTTATGCTTTTTGATGAGTGTGCAGATAACCCAGATGACGATGACGCTATGATGGATTTGCTTATAGATGATTTAGATGAGCGTGGACTCACCGACGCTGAGGGAGAGCAAGTGAAACAGATGATTAGCACTCTTTGCTCCATTGAGGTAAAGGTACCGGAACATAAGCCTCTTCCTTCTCATCTAAAATATGTTTTCTTAGACGATACTGAGCAATATCCAGTCTGTTAGTGCTAAGCTTGATAATGATCAGCTGACTTCCTTGTTAGCTGTGCTTAAGAAAAACAGGAAAGCAATGGGTTACTCATTGGACGATATCAAGGGGATTAGTCTCGATATTTGTATGCACAGGATAGAGCTGGAGGAAGATCACAAACCTTGCAGACAGGGTCAGCGCCGGCTGAACCAGAAGATGCAGGATGTTGTGATGGCTGAGGTAATGAAGCTGCTCGACGCAGGTATTATCTATTCTGTTGGTCATTCTAAATGGGTGAGTCCAGTGCAGGTAGTCCCGAAGAAAGGAGGGACAACTGTGGTTAAGAATGATAAGAATGAGTTAATACCCACTCGAGTAGTGACTGGTTGGCGGATGTGTATAGATTACGATGACCTTAATGCCGCCACCATGAAAGATCACTTTCCCCTTCCTTTTATTGATCAAATGGTAGAAAGGTTAGCTTCTCATAAGTTTTTCTCGCTATTTAGACAGTATTCGTGGTTCTTTCAGATCCCTATCCACCCAGACGATCAAGCTAAGACTACATTTACTTGTCCTCAGGGCGTATTTGCTTATCGCAGGATGCCTTTTGGTTTATGTAATGCCCCTGCCACCTTCCAAAGGTGCATGATGGGGATATTTTCAGAGTATATTGAGTCTATTATGGAAGTTTGCATGGACGATTTCAGTGTTTATGGAAGTGATTTTTCTAACTGTCTGTCTAACCTTGATAAAGTGTTGCAGCGCTGCATTGAGGTTAATCTCGTGCTTAACTAGGAGAAGTGCCATTTCATGGTCAACGAGGGAGTTGTCTTAGGGCACCTAGTTTCTTATAGGGGAATAGAGGTTGATAAAGCAAAGGTGGATGTGATTCACCAATTACCACCCCCCGTTAATGTTAAGGGGGTGAGGAGTTTCCTTGGCCACGCCGGCTTCTATCGCCGGTTTATCAAGGATTTCTCAAAAATTGCTAAACCACTTACACAGCTGCTACTTAAGGATGCCCCTTTTGTGTTTACTGATGAGTGTCTTTCTGCTTTTCACAAGTTAAAGCAGGCTTTAGTCTCTGCGCCAATCATACAGCCTCCCAACTGGGACTTGCCGTTTGAGATAATGTGTGATGCCAGTGACTATGCACTAGGAGCGGTGCTAGGCCAACGGAAAGACAAAGCTTTGAATTCTATCTACTATGCGAGCCGAACTCTGGATGAGGCTCAAGTGAAGTACACTACCACTGAAAAAGAGCTGCTAGCTGTAGTTTATGCCTTCGAGAAGTTTCGTTCTTATTTGATTGGGTCAGAAGTTACTGTTTTTACTGACCATGCAGCTTTGAGGCATCTCCTTACTAAGAAGGAGGCTAAATCACGGCTATTGAGATGGATACTCCTCCTTCATGAGTTTGATTTGCATATTAAGGATAAGAAAGGAGCTGAGAACGTTGTAGCTGATCATCTGTCGCGACTGACGCGACAGGAAGGGGAAGATTCTCTACCTATTGATGACTCTTTCCCTGACGATACTTTAATTGCTGTATTATCGTCTATTGTTAACCAAGAGCCTTGGTATACAGATATAGCTAACTTCGTTGTCAGTGGCAAGCTGCCGTCTGACCTTTCTCATCAGCAGAGGAAGCGTTTTCTGTATAACGCTAAGCAGTATTTCTGGGATGATCCTTACTTGTTTAAGGAATGTGCAGACGGTGTATTCCGCAGTGGGAAGCCAAAGTAGTCCGAGAAGGCTGTCACTCCTCTTCCTATGGTGGTCACCACGGACCATCGCGCACCGTGGCTAAGGTACTTCAGTCTGGTTTTTACTGGCCTTCTTTGTTTGCTGATGCTAAGTCTTTTGTTTCAGCTTGTGATGCTTGCCAACAATCAGGGAATATTTCGAAGAGACATGAGATGCCACAAAATGGCATATTAGAGGTTGAGGTTTTCGATGTCTGGGGCATTGATTTTCAAGGACCGTTCCCGTCTAGTAAAGGTAACATGTACATTTTAGTGGTTGTAGATTATGTGTCAAAATGGGTTGAGGAAATTGCTTCACCTCATTGTGATGCCAAGACCGTGATAAAAATGTTTAAAAAGGTCATATTTCCCCGATTTGGTGTCCCTAGGGTCGTCATTAGTGATGGGGGAATGCACTTCAAGGAAAAGAAACTAACTTCTATTCTGTCTAAAGTTGGTGTCCAACACCGGCATGGTTTGGGGTATCATCCCCAAACTAGTGGTCAGGTTGAGGTCTCTAATCGCGAGCTGAAAGAGATCTTGTCTAAGGTAGTTTCTAAATCACGGAAGGACTGGAGTCTTAAATTAGAAGACGCATTATGGGCTACAGAACTGCCTTTAAGACACCAATTGGTTCATCACCTTATAGGTTAGTTTATGGAAAATCATGTCACTTACCTGTTGAATTGGAATGTAACGCTTGGTGGGCAATTCGTGAGCTTAACTTTGATCCTAAGTTGTGTGGTCAGAATCGTCTTTTGCAGCTAGATGAGTTGGAAGAATTTAGGCTTAATGCCTATGATAGCTTGCGCATTTATAAAGAAAAGACGAAGAGATGGCATGACAAGAGAATTCTACCTCGGGAGTTTCATGTTGGGCAAAAGGTGCTGCTGTTTAATGCCCGATTGCGATTATTTCCTGGAAAGCTGAAGTCCAGGTGGAGTGGTACTTATACGGTGACGGCTGTTACCAAATTTGGATCCGTGGAGCTCGAAGATTCCGAAGGTAGTAGGTTCAAGGTGAATGGGCAATATGTGAAGCATTATCACGAGGCAAATGAAGCAGACAATCGTGTTGAAGTCTTGTACTTCGACGAGCTTGACGCGCCAGTTAATTGATGCCAGAAAGGTCGTGCGGGACCTCTTAAACCTGCGCTCTCCGGGAGGCAGCCCGGACTGTTTTATTATATTATTGTTGAACTTTTTATTTTTATTTAGCTTTATGTTGAACTTTAGACACTGTTTTACGCACTCTTTATACTCTCCTTGTCTTTCATACGTGTTATGCAGGTTACAGCACTCGATCGAGTAGTTTTTCTACTCGATCGTGCACTTTTGGGGTAATAGTCACTCGATCGAGTGATATTTATACTCGATCGACCAGCCGCATAATCACGTTTACTCGATCGATTGATTCTTTTACTCGATCGAGTCCTTCCAGACACCAGTTTACTCGATCGAGCTATTCTAAGTAGCTCGATCGAGTAATTATGTCTTCCAGCTGCTATTTTACGTCTATGGAGCTACTGCTTGACTTTCTTTGACCTCCCATGTTCATGGTCGGTTTGGGGAGGTCCCTCTTCATGACGTTTTATAAGTATTCCGACTCCACTTCTCCTTTTCTCTTCAGTTTGCATTTATTTCCCTATTTTTGGTACAATAAAAGCATTGTACAGTTTGGTTTGGGGAGGTACGCATCCATATCTGTGTCTGCATGTTTTCTTGCATTTTTGCTTGCACGTTTATTTATTTTCGCTTGCATTGTCGTTTTAATTAATTCAAAAAATCACATAAAATTCAAAAAATTTCACGTTTAATTTGAGTCGGAACTTTTGAACTTTGACGCTACATTGAATCCTTACTTTAGCCTTGCATATTCTTGACATTTAGTTGGCATGATTATGTGCATTATCTACGAGTTTTTGTTTCTCTCTTATCTGAACGAATAGACTTGATTCATATATCGGCAAGCTACATTACATTCTGAGGTTAGAGCTTTATAAACTGGTGACATTCATGACCGATTTCAATTAGGATGTGAGTAGTACTCTCTTTAAGGCATGTAACATCAATTTGCATAAGCATGAGTCTAGTCTTCTTAATACCTGTATGCATTCGGTCTGTGGATGGTGACACATGTTAGGAAAGGCAGTTCCCTTTTATTTCATTCTACCCATGAGCCCCACATAGCCAAATTGCCTTTTTGTCCTATTAGCTACTATCTATAATTTTTCCTACCCTAGCCGAGCTAGTGATGAGTAGCTGTTTGGAATGTTTTACTGCAGTTTGGTTATTTTTATCTGATTTCAGAAGATGGTGGAAGAATAGAAGGGAATGAAAGAAAAATGATGGATGGAAAATGAAAACAAATGAAATGAAAAAGAAAAAAAAGAGAACGAAAAAGATGGAAATATGAAAAAAGAAAAAGAAAGAAAAATATCATGTGCGAAGAAAAAAATGAGAAATTGTATAATGATTTTCACTCCCATGTTTTACTTATATCTTATGGGGAGTTGACGAGTTTTTGGTGTTTCGTGAGTAGAGTGCATGGAATTTGCACCGTTTCATCTTGTTATATTGAGTACGAAGTTGGGATGCAATTTATATTTGGATTCGTTGTTGCTACCCTGGCTATTAACTCCACATATCCAAATTCATTTTAGCTCCTTCTTACCCATTACCTCACTTACCCAAATGTAAGTCCTCGTCATGTGTCTTGGTCATTAGTATGGTTGGAATGCATATGTACGGTTGTAGAGACTTTATTCATGATTAACTGCATGCATGTTCTTATAGGTCGAGTTAGGTGAGTGTCTTTACTTCTTTCTCTCTTTCGCATATATACTCACCTTGTTCCTAATTTTGAGTGTCGAGCGACCCGTGAGAGTCCGATATCTTTTAAGTCTTGCAAGGTCGACGGTTCCGTAAGTCCGATATCTTTCGCATATATACTCACCTTATTTAATTCGTTTGCACTTCTCATTTGCCACTTTGTCAGTTGTTGCATTAAACTAGTTTTGGTGGGTGATTTGTAGCTGATGCGTTGGTCCCGTTCCACTGTTTATTTTTAGTTGCATTCATAATTTGCTTGGGGACAAGCAAAGGTTTGGTTTGGGGATATTTGATGCGTGTATTTTATATAAGGTTTTTACCTCATTTTTACACGCATTTCTGTACTATTTATGTAGCATCTAGCTACAAATACCCCCGAATATTCTACTTTGGTTCGTTTTATGTAAATTGCAGGAATAAACCAAAGAGGAGCTAATCCGAGCCTTAATTCGTCCCATTTGCATGCATTTATGGAGAACGAGGAGTCGGAGCTTGGAATCTAACACTTTGAAGACACATGAGCTGGTTTCGGAAGGTGTTATAATGTCTAACGTGCCTAAATAGCTCGATCGACTACTTTTCTAGTCGATCGAATGCTTTATTTACTGAAGGTTACTCGATCGAGCAGTTCGGGTATTCAAACGAGAAGACATTTCGAGGAGTTACTCGATCGAGTGGTTTATTTCCACTCGATCGAGAGGTTTGATTCTTAGTTGCTCGATCGAGTGGTTTATTTCCAGTCGATCGAGTGGTTTATCCTGTAATAGACTTTTTCCGCCTAATTTCGTATGGGCTTTTGTAATTAGGCTATGGATTAGGTTTGGAGAAGTAATTTCGTAAGCTACAAAATACAGTAGACTGCGTAATTTCTCCTCATTCACTTTTACTCTATCTTTGTCTACTGTTTCTTGAATTTTGCTCTCCTTCTACTCTTTGCTACTCGAATTCGGACTTGTATTGGTATTATTATTCCTCTTTAATTCCTTAATCATATTTACTGTTATTTTGCTATCTCTCTTTTATTGTTTCATCATTACTCTATTTCAATCTTCATTGGTTTTGTTATCATGTTGAATTCTTATTATCTATATGTTGTTGTTGTTAATTCAATAGTGATGCATAGCTAATTCCCTTTTGCTAAGACTAAAGGGGATCCATGATTATGAAGGGATAGTGGTCGATTTATTAGATTAATGTTGGTGTAGTCCTTGTTGTTAACTGCTGCATTTATCTGTACCTGTTTAATTGAGTCGGCGCAATTAGGCATTTATATCACAGTAAACCTTGACCTGGACCGAACGGTTGGAAAGGGTGAGACTTGTAGCGAACAATAGGGCACTATAGTGAGGGCAAAAGCTAAGCTATATGTGCTTTAGGGCGAATTGAGACCGAAAGGAGATATTCACTTCTCCTTAGACCATACTTGCATTGACCTGAGACCTAGATTACTTGACCGAATGATCATGGTGAACCGGCTGTCTTAGCTGCTTTCTCTACTTGGTTAATCTTTATTCTCTTGTTCTTTCTTCTCTATCTTTATCATTAGTTTAGAACAATACAATTAAAACCCCCCAATTTGGTTACCGTGACGAACTTAGACAAAGTTGACATTTTCCCATCTCCCTGTGGAGATCGACCCGACTTCCCTAGCTATATTAGTTAGAGCCAGTTGGTTATTTTTGATAGGTATACGACTGCCTTGTCAGGAAACATGTGAAAAGCGTGGCGAGATCTACTGATTTGAATTTTAGTATGGAATATGTTGGCATGTTAAGTGTTTATTATGTGTCTTTCAAAGGGTAGTGGTACATGCGTATATGGTCATGATGATGTTAATGTTGGTTGTTGGTAGTAGCATGTGATTAAGTTCATGCGTCTATATATACATAAATGTTGTGTTTAATTTTCATGTGAGTATGATAAGAGTTCAGTTATGTACTGCTTTCTTGAAGTATTGAGTTGTTGTTGTTGCCTTATGCATGTTCAAATTGTTTGGGTTTAGAAAATTTGATTTGTATGAAGATCGATTACGGAAGGGTTGTCTTAAAACTGTCATAAGTCGAGTTCTAAAAATTATATGGCTGCGATTCCAAGTTGAGGTGATAGCTTGTCTTCTTACGATTCTAACAATAGGTCACACGCCCAAGACGACCAAGTAACGAGTGAGATATGACTGTTTTACGAAAACTGGACGATGCTGAGAATTGTGTTGGTACTCGATCGAGTAAAGTAATACTCGACCGAGTAAGGGCTACTCGGCCGAGTATTCCCAATACTCGACCGAGTAATCCTCTGTGATAATTGCGTTCGCTTCTGGAGTCGAAAACTCGGCCGAGTAATATAGTTACTCGACTGAATATCCTGTACTCGACCTAGTATGCTATGTACTCGACCGAGTACCTCAGTGGGCAGCCATTTTGAGTCGGTGGCTATGTTTTTACCTTAATTTTTAATCGGTGGCTATGTTCTTACTTTTGTTATGAGTCGGCGGCTATGTTCTTACAGTTGTTGTGAGTCGTGGGCTATGTACACATGTATGTTTGGGGTCTTAAAGCGTTCTTTTATATATGTGACGGTCTTGATACGTAAGTTACCGAATGTTATGATATGGAGAATGCCGGCTTATGAGGAAGACATGTGTTAATGTAGTTTTGACAAATAGTGGAAAAAGGAAAGGGAAGAATGATGAGCTAATCGAGGTAAAGAGCATGTTTTGTGAGATATGATGAGTGATATAGTCGTGTGTTGAGTAATATAAAAGTAAGTGTATATGGGCAAGGGCGAAGTGAGTGTAAAGAAACGTGAGAATGAAAGATTGGGATGAGGAATATAAATAGTGACATAGTGGTATGTGTAAGGATTTATGGAGGGAGACGATGAGGATTGTGTTGCTTAAGGATATATGTAATGAAAGGTTGCTTTTAGAGGGATGAAGTAGAGGGGTATATAGTAAACGTAGATGGAGTCATGTCGCGACATGGATTTGTAGATAGTGACTGAGTTTGGGAATTCGGAATATCAAGGGGTGAGCCTAGTGTGTAATTCTTTGGGAAATCAACGGTATGAGGTAAATTTTTGGGTTTCTAGAGATACGAAAGGGAGATACGACTAATTGAAGAGTAATTGTTAGTGTGTGGACTTGATGGCGACAAGGGTGAGTGAAAAGCAAGATGAGAGAGGATAAATGATAAGAAGAATGATAAGATATTGATATGAATTAATGGAATTAGAGTTGTGGAGCTATGGGAAAATAAACAAATTACTAAAGAGTTAGGTAGAAAGATAAAGGAGATGAATTATTAATTGGTTTTATTGAGTAAAAACGGGGAAAGAGGGATGGAAGTAAGTTGAGAGAACGTTGACCGGAGTTAAGGAGTATGAAGGTAGGAAATTAAGGTTATGTACGATAGCCTCACTAGAGGGCGTGAGTTAATGGTTATATAGGAGAGCAGGACGACATGTTAGTCGTGAGTTTCGAGGTATTAAAAGAAGCTTGTGGAGTGTTTGCACGATCTGAGATTTTGGTGGAGAGTTAGGTGACGATACGATAAAGGATAGAATTGGGAATAATGTTGAGGTAGATTTTGTTGATGGATTGGATGTTCGTTATTTGGGATGATAACCAAAGAGAGGGAACGGATTGTTATATTAAGAAGTGATAGTAAGAGAGTAGTCACATGAAGGATGTTGGTGTCATAGTTTTGTCACTAGTGGTTGAGGATGATGTTACTTTAGGGAAGTTAGTCGTTCTAATGAGGTTGATTTTGTGTAGGTGATTAGTATGTTTGGTTGTGAGGAGTATAGGATGTGGATATATGAGGTGTTCGCTGGAAGTTGAAGTTAGTGCGATGTTATGGCTACGATTCTTAGGAGGGGTGATAATTGTGTGTATGAGAGGATATGTTATGAAAGGCACCTGAGTTAATTCCGGATGAGAGGTATTCCTTGTCAAGTAATAACTTACGTGATCAGGATTGACTAGTTAGATTCGATTATGGGTCCGTGAGGTGTGTAAAGCTTTGTGTGAGGCCCTGACCTCACGAGTAATGGTGTGGTGTGATAGTTACGAGTCTTTATATGTGTGTTGCGCGTCTTATGTCATACTTATATGTGTATGTATGATATATGTAAGTAATGGTGTGAGGTTCCGGCCTCAAGAGTCATAGTATGGATGGTATTCATAAGGCTATTATCTGTTATTCCATGTAGGATTGAATTTTGATCTAGTAAAGCGGTTTTAATGAAGTCTTCTGGTCAAGGAAGTTGTGCTGAGTTAGTATAATGAGATTGTAAGAGTTGCAATGAATATCGATGTGGTGTTGTGCACTGGGCACGTTAATTCGTGTTGTGATACGAGTATTTTCGTGTTGTCAAAGATTGTTGTTTATTTACTGCTATCTTTTGTCAGTGTCGGTCGGGGCATATAGACCGTTGTTTTGTTTCTCGATCTTCCTTACCAGTGTCAGCTTGGGAGTGATAATAGAGTATGACATGAGAGAGAGTTGGGTATGTTGCTGTTGTTGTCATGGCATAGTAATATTCTGTTAATGGGACACAGTTGTCAGAGGTTGATGAAGTACTTTTGATCTTGTTTTTGATGAGGCATTGGTGGACATAGTTGTGGCAAGAGAATTATGGAGCATGTGTGGTATTGATCTGGAACTACGTGTGGTTTAACACCTTTTCTTGGGACAACGAGTACGGAGTTTTGGGAGTTAGCATCATGTCAAGTTAAGGGTGAGTTTTGTGGTAATAAAGGAGATGAACTTGAGAAGTTAATGTGAGTATGTGTAACAATTGTGGATTGTGATATAAGATTGTGGAGATGAGTGTATATGTATATAGAAGTATGTCGTTTTCTGGTAATGTAGAAGATATGGAGTAGTGGTTATACAGAGGATTTTATGATATATGTTATGGGAGTACAGAATAATGGAGGCACGAGAACTGTTAGAGAAAGAGAGCCATGGATATAGGAATCGTTGTAGGTCTTAAGGTTGTAGTGGGTTATCGTTGACATGCGATGGTAATGAGGTTTATGGGGGGTATAGAAAAGGACCTAGTATTAGCGAGTTACGAGGACGTAACATTTATCTTAAGAGGAGTAGAAAGGGAAAAGAGAGTTTGATGGTTGTACATGTTATAGCATATTTGGAAGTTTGAGTGTTGGTGTAGAGTAAAGGATGGATTCGTGCTATGGTTGATTATAATACAGGTAATGGCAGTGCTCGTAGTAGTATGATGTTTAGGAGTGTGAGTAAAATTCGATAGTATTAACGGATTGTGTGAGGATGTTTATGTGTGTGAGTAAACTTCGGGACGAAGTTCGTTCTAAGCGTGGTAGAATGTAATATTTCGTCTTGATGGTTGATCTTGACCGGTGGATTGTCTTGGTATTGAGTTGCTAGTGAGTGTTATAGAAGTGAGATAGAGTTGGAAACATTATATTGTGGTTATTTGGTAATTTTATGGAGTTAGTATTGAGAGTATATGCTGTAGTTGGGACGATATCGTGAGTCATGTTGTGGAAGTAAGTGTGGTTGGTAGACCTAGTGTTAGGTGTCCAGCTTTCATAGGTTGGGTTGGAACTTCGGGGACGAATTTCTTTTGAAGGAGGGAAGACTGTAATACTACGGATTTTATAGGCTGGTACTCGACCGAGTATGGCCTACTCGGTCGAGTAAAGTGTGTCATGGTCCTTGTTTGGCTACTGCCTAGGAATACTCGGCCGAGTATGTGGAATACTCGACCGAGTAGAGGGTACTCGGCCGAGTGTACTCTATACTCGACCGAGTATCCGGTCTGTCGAGTGTTTTTCCGCGGTTTGATTTGGAAATGATTAGGGCATTATATATATTACGCTAGACAGTTTCTAATTACGCTTTACAAACCTAAAAACATTCGACGACGCCCTAATCATCTCTGAATCTCTCCTTGTGTGTGGGTGATCATAGCAATTGCATTTATTCCTTTTGATTCATCGTCGGTAAGTCCGCATCTTCATATTCACTGATTTATATTTTAGGGTTTGTTCTTGATTATGAATTGGGGGAAATGGGGGTTTTGTAGTTAGTGATTGTATTATTTGATTGTTGGTGTAGGTGACGATGTGGTATTTGTTATACATTTGTATGGTTAATTGCAGCATAAGCGGATTGCGAAAAGGCAGGGTTTCTCCTACACAGTACTGTTAATTGATTGAGATTGCATATGTTTTATAATTGTTGTTATCTGCTGATCATCGGAGGTTGGGCGTTGTGGTGACGGTGTTGGTGTGGTTGTGTTGTGACGGTTGTGGTGTTGTGACAGCTGTGATGCTATGTGTGTGATTGTGGTGGAGTCACTTGCGGGAGTGGCTTCAAACCCTATTTCGCCCTCCGTGGAACCCGTCACGGGAGGGGATGTGCACATTAAGGGACATGGATTGTTAGTCGCTCGTTGATGAGCTGGACTAGGTGGGGATGGGCTGCGGTCACCCACTGGCGGCGAGGATTACCTGTTGCGATGGGTAATCTGGCAGGGCTACACACATCGGTGTGTAGTCGGTTACTGTGTGAGATTGGGAGGTCGGGGATGGAGGATGATCAGCTGGTTGTATTGTTTGTTGTCTTATATTGATTGAGCGGTACTGACCCCGTGTTGTTGTTTTGTAAAACCTGCGGTGATCCATTCGGGGATGGTGAGCAGATTATGACAGGTAATGCAGATGTTTAGCTATGGGGCAGTCATGGGGAGTCATCACTTCGAGTCTAGCTTCCGCTGCTTCGAGTTTAGCTGTCTTTGATTTCAGTTGTATTGAGTTCCTTACACTTTTATTTTGAGTTGGTCTGAGATTATGTAATCGTTAAACTCTTTATACTTTAATAAAGTTGTTTTGGATTGGTTCTTTTGATATACTAACCTCGGGCAACCGAGATGGTAACAACCTCTCATGCTAGGGTAGTCCTTGGTAAGGAACCTTGGTATGAGGGGGTGTTACATCATACTAGCAAGGCAAAACATGATGAACAAATGAAGATGATTAACAATAATTAAAAAGGATTACGAGAGAATTATACCTATAAAGATGATTCCAAATAATAAAGCAAAGAATAATAGAAGTACTTGATGATTGATGGAAGGTTGTCAATCCTCCAAATAAACCAAAATAATCTTCTAATTACCCAAAATAAATGATGAACAATAGAGAAATTAAGGAATGATTAACAAATGAGATTTGTATTAATGCTAAATTAATGATTCATTACAATATTAAGAGAGTATTAGGACTTGATTAAGATCCTATTAAGATGATATGCTAATCTAGGTAGTACAATGGGGTATTTATACTAGAGATTAGGTACAAAGATTAGGGTTACTAAGGGCTTAAATGACTATTAAGACCCTTAAGAAAAGTTGAGGAAGTGCTCCTCTGCAAGGAGATGCTCATCTCTGTTTTGGTGGTCTCCAAAAGATCTGCTCGTCCAGAGCGTCTTGGCAGCAGAGACGGTTGGTTCTGCATGGGGATCCGATCGGATTGTGGGAGGGACGCTCGGATCATTTGGCCTCAAGACGAGCGTCTTGGCATCGGGACCCTCAGATTGTAGCAGGGCGACGTTCGTCCTGGGCAGGGAGACGCTCGGATTCCTTCACAGTCGCTCCTCTTCTTTTCTTTCCTCAACAATCCTCGGGGATCTTGTTGGAAATGCAAGGAT
Organism: Silene latifolia; assembly: GCF_048544455.1. Lineage (NCBI taxonomy): Eukaryota > Viridiplantae > Streptophyta > Magnoliopsida > Caryophyllales > Caryophyllaceae > Silene > Silene latifolia. The sequence continues at coordinate 87,823,699 of NC_133532.1, read as the reverse complement.
CCTTTCATCATTGCCCAAGCTACTTTATTTCCTACATAGGCCTTCTAGCATTGTCTTCCCTTTGATTCTTGGTCATTGAATTTGATCAATTTAGCTCCATTTTGCCATGAAAATGCAAGATTTGCACTCCTTTCCTACCAAGGGTTCAAAACCTCAAAGAATATGCAAAACGGGGAACTAAAGGTAGTAAATGACCTAATTATGCAATAAAAAGCATAGGAACGAGCCTAATTCGGGGACTAAATATGCTCAAATATGAATCACATCAAATATCCCCAAACTGAACCTTTGCTCGTCCCGAGTAAAGAGGTGACAAAAATTAGGACCCTTATTCAAACTAACCTACTAATATAGCCGATGTGAGACAATTATCGGGTCTCACTCCGCCCCTTCAACTCACAACAAGACAACCATGAGGTAGGATGCCTTCTTGCAAGGCAAGGTGGGGCTTGCCAAAATGGCGACACATCCAAGCATTAAAGCACACAAGATCAAGTAATGGATGCATCTACAAAACAATAGCCATTTTTCTCATCTAAATGGCGAAAATTATCTAAAGGGAAAGCAATTTAAGGGTACACATTCCATCATAGATATGGTTTCTTCAAACTACTAAGCCTAGAAGGATACCAATAAATCACCTCCAAGTTGTGTCAAGCTAGGGTACCTTTGTCCTCAATCGTTAAATGCTTTCGTCAAGAGTAGACTCCCTATGGTGTTAGAAACACTGGAGGATCGCGAAATTCCCCTTCTTGCCTAGACAAGAAGAAGGGTCGTCCCCTCTCTACCATGCACAAAAGTGGATACGATGCAAAAGGGATAAATAGAACTTGATTTTCATATGGGAGTTTGCTTTTGTTGTTGTTTTCCCCCCAATTTCTTGTGGCATTTGACAATTTGAGAACACTTTCTTTGCCATTTCTTTTGATGTTTGGCATTTTCAACACTTGACAATTTTTCAAGTTTTTCTTGCATTTCTATTGAATATTTTCAAAGCTACCCCATTTGTAGGGAGGGTGCTTATTTTTGAAGCATTAGGAGTCTATTTTTGTTACTCCTCTTTTCTTTTGATGCAATTGCAAACTTTTTCTTTTCATTTCATTTCTTGAACTTAAATTTGAACAATTTTTATACCCATTCCCTTTGATGACAAAATGTGGTAAAATGTGGATGATGGATGGCTGCATGGTTTCAAGGGTCACCTTGGAATAAACTGTTGGAATATGTGTCCTCCGACAATAATGCGATCACAACTGTCGATCATGATGATCACATGTTTAAGTCTCATTTTAAGAATACATGTGGGAAGTAATATTTTACACTCAACTGGTCCACACATATCGGTAATGATTGGCTTACTAGAGTTTGACTTTACTGTCGTGCGACGGTGGTGATCAGTTGATCCCCTCAGGTCATACCTAAAGGGTAACACTCTTAATTGATTATTTAATTGATCGTATGTCGATACGGGTTAATTAAATTGCTTAAAATTGACGGACGATTTTGTGAGTATTATTGACGTATCTTATTGTAATTCGATTAAATAAGATACGGTCTAAGTAATCAAATTGTTTTATTACTTAGATAAAAATTATTGTTTACGAAACAATTGAAACTGAATGAATAATTTATTATAAATACAAGATGTTGTGATTTATAATTGGTATACCGTTTTGGTACAAGTAATTATGAATTACTAAGTCAATTTTGTACATGATGTATTTTTATTAATACGTTGATTTTTAATATGTTAAAAATGCATGACAATTTTACATGACTTGTGACATGTGACAATTGACAAATGACAAAATATAAAATGGACTTCCCATTTTATATAAGTGCCGAAAAAATGGAGGGAGTGTAATGTTTAATTTGTGTTAATTATTTAAGTGGAAACAAAATGATTGCACACCTAGCATATAACCATGAAAGCCTACTTTCTTGGAAAGAAAATTAAGCACCATGCATTGGCTCACCACACCCCTTCCCACCGGTTTTTCAAAAAGAGAAAAACATAGAGTTTTTCCTATCATTATTCACTTCTACACAAGATATTATTTCTAGTGTAAGAAATACAAAAACTCTCTACATCTTATGAAAAGCTAGAGAAATAAAATCTCTCAATATTCATCCTCTCTTGGCCGAACTTACAAGAGACAAAAACAATATTTTGGGTCAATTTTATTAAGATTAATATTGTTCTAGTATTAATAATATTAGTCTTTTAAGAGGTTATCTTGGGTATACATCTTTGGAAGAGATTCTAAGCTTGAATCTTTGTTCTTCCATATAAGGAAAGCTCAAGAACAAGTAAGAAGGAGATCTTACTTGTGCCCAAAATCCGAAACTTTCATAGTAAGAATGACGATTTCTTCTCTTTTCTAATTATGTTTGCATGCATAAGATCTTGATTTAATTTTATGACTAAATTAAATATCACATATATGAATATGTCGAAATAATGAGATTTATAATTACTAACATAAACGGTAGCCAAGGTGTTATCACACCACAAGGTACTCTTGACTAGGCCTTAATCCATGGGTCAAAGGATACTAGCATGACAAATCCTAGGGTGTTTTACAAGTATTCTAACAAGCAAAGTCTTAAGAAGAAAAAATATCTACAAGGGCCTTATATACACTTGTCAAGCTTCCCAAATAGATGCTTTCACAAAATTTTTCCTAAATGCAACTATATGCTATGATGCAACTAACATTTATACATCCTAATGTATATGCTTCTACCAACTAGTATGCCAAATAATCTAAATGCAATCCTAAATTCACATTGTTTATACCGTATCAATCAAAATAAAGCAACATAGTCATTAACATAAAGAGGAAAAAGGAGATTGGAAAGATCATACCATGCGGTCTTCAATATATCCTCATGTCTCGGATGTGGCGTAGTCGATCAATGTGAAAAAGGATAAACAAACACAATATATACAAGACAATATATACAAGACTACACTACAAAGGAAATGAACATGTTTTTGGATTTTTGAATTTTTCAAATTTTTATGGATTTTGTGATTAATGAAATTAAAATACATATTTTTGTATTTTTCAAAAATTTTCAATTTTTATCGTTTTTGTTTAAAAATTCATGTTACAATTTCCCATCCCCACACTAGTATGGGCATTGTCCTCAATGGTCAATACGATAGGAAATTATGCAATTTATATGAAAATGCATGATTTCTAAGCTAAATGCAAACTATATGACATATAAACAAGAGTGAATGCAATCTAAGCTATGTTATATGATGAATGATTTTTGTTATGTTGGAGAGCATAATTTAGATTAGCTCCCAATGCATATGTATAAACTTCCCCAAACCAAAACAGACACTATTTCTAACGTCAAAAATTGGGGGAGTTCATGGATAAGGATGCTATGCATGAAACTACATTTGTCATTTTGGATTTTGAATGTGGAAACAATAAAAGAAACATCTCAATGAGACCGAGGTGTGAGTCCTCTAGATGATGCTAAGACTCAACAATCATGATCAAGATAAAAATTATATGAAAAACAAGAGAAATAAACAAAACTTAAAGGAGGTGTATGAAACTCACAAAGTAATGTGGCATCCTCCCAAGAGCTTGATAATCTTCAATCTTCGCCCATGGCGTCATCTCCACCATCGTCACCAACTTCACTAGAATCATCATCAACCTCCATAGATCCGGAGTTATCATCACTTGCACTTCTACTTCCTTCTTCTTCCTCACTACCCTCTTCTTCTTCTTCTTATTCATTCTCTTCATTTTCTTCACCTTCTTGTGCACCACTCTCAACAACAACCAACTCCTCTTCACCCAAGCTACCACCTCTAGAAGCACTAGGAAAGAAGATTTCCTTATCCGCCCAACTAGGCAAAGGACAAGATGGGTCAAGAAGTCCTTGCCTAGCAAAATGTAGGAGAGGCGGATATTGTGCTTTATAAGCATCAACTCTATCCTCATAAGCTTGCTTGTGCATTTCTTTCATCAAGAGAGTCAAGTAGTCATTCTCCGTCTTAACATTTTCGAGTTGAAATTCATGGTAGGTGAATGGGTAAGGTGGGGTGATAATGGAGGAGGAGGGCTCGACAATGTCTTCCCCTTGATGTTTTATAATATACTCGGCTTCCTCGGAGTGTGAGAGAAGGTAGTTTGGCCTATGAACATTTAATCGGCAAATCTTGCTTGGCAATGTGAAGGATTTAGCAACCTTTGTTAACCACCCAAATTTATCATCAAGAGTATCATTCGTGACCCATTTGAATTTTTGAACCATGGTGGCTAGATCAATGATATGGCCTCCCTTAACCGGTTTATAGGTGCTATCCTTGTTGAAGTTCCGGTTGAAGTGTTTAGCCAAATCAGTTACCAAACCTCCATTAACAATAAAGGCCCTGCCTTCTTTGCCATGATCGACTTTGAGCCACCTCTCAATCAAAAGTTGAAGAATGTTTTACTTTTTGGTGAACTCTCTTCCAATGTTCAAGGTCGACTCGAGATAAATAAACTCAAGTTCGGTGAAATGGTTCGTGCCTTTCCTAGCAATCAAAGTATGCCCAACAACCTTGTGCCATACCCTTATGCCCGGATGATGGACAAAAAGAGCACGCCAATCATGGTAAGATGTAAACTCTCTCCCGGTAATAACCTTCCATAGGGGAGCGGGATCATACTTGGTAGGTTTCTTCGTGTAAGTCGGGTCATTTCTAAGGCCAAAAATTTCACCCAACTTGCAAAAAGACAATTTCCTATCAATATTCTCGAGACGGAAGTCAATGTTTGTTCGGGTCTCCACCTTGGTTACTTTCAAAGTGCTTAAGAATTCTAAGGTGAGGGATGAGTAAGTCAACTCTTGCATATCAAACAAAGTACTCAACCCCATGGACTCGAAAAAGGTCTTGGTTTGTTCTAAGACACCCAATTTTGGCAAGGTCTCTTGGCATATGAATTTGGTGGGTAAAATAGATTTCTTAGCAAAGGGAACAAATTTCTCCCTATGAGAGTCGGAAGTGAAAATTACCTCCGGATAATCATCTAGTTGTTCAACAACCGGAGTAGAAGTAGTAGCTTCCATAGGAGGAATAGACTCTTGAATTTCCACCCTTGCATTTTGAACCACCAATGCCGTAGATGCTTGAAGAGATTGAAGAGATTGTTGTCTTTTGGAAAGGTTCTTCTTTGGGGGTGCCTTGCTTCCACCTTTTGTTCTTGCCATGTTCTCCTTTATGTACTAACACCAAAGATAAGCACGATTTCTTCAAATTCCAATAAGACCCAAATCAATTTAGGATAGTTGTATTTTGCCTTGTATCCTAAAAATCGATTCAAACTTTGTAGATTTTAGTGTTTTAATTGCTTGTTGTTGACAAAGGAGTGATTTGTTTGAGTTTTGAGGGAGTTTGGAATTAATTTGGGTGAATTTGGTTGAGAAATTTAATTTTTGTGGATGGAGGGATTGAGGGTTTTGAGGGTTTTGGAGATGTGTTTGTGTTGTGAATGAGTAAAATGAATTGGGAAAGGGGGGTTTAATCCCGTTGGATTTGAATTTCAGAGGGGAGACGAGCGGATTCTCCATGGGACGCTCGGATTCTGGAATTTCTGGGATGAGCGTCTTCTGAGGAAGACGAGCGTCTTTTGAAGGAGGACGAGCAGATTACTGTTAAGACGCTCGGATTCCTTGTTAGGGAGAAATTCCAAATTTTACCAGCAGTAGGACGAGCGGATTCTTTATGGGACGAACGTACTGACTGAGACGAGAGGATTCATTGTGGGATGCTCGGATTCTCAGTCAGTCCAAATATTTCTTTTTCCATCTCCCTCAAGACGAGCGTCTTCTCACCAGGACGCTCGGATTGTCTTCAGGACGAGCGGGTTCTGGGTCGGTACGCTCGGATCTTCTCCTAACCACACGAATTCAGTTCCATCCGTGGGTATTTCATAACCCATATCATTTACTCTTCACTCCTTTGGTCTTCATTGTGGGGGCACTACGAAGGCTTGGATAGCCTAGGCAATTTTCTATCCCCACACTATGTCAAAACACTACACATCAATAATCACATAAGTCCCTCCCTCACTTTCTCTCAAAATGATGAAAATCTTGATCAAGGCATAAAAAGATCAATCCAATATTGACGAAAATGCAATACAATAAGTAAAATGCAAGTTAAGGGGTTAGGATATTTACAAATGGTGGTTTAGGGAGGACTCCACCAAACTCTCATCCATAAATGAGATGTCAAGGGGGCATAGCCAAGGTGTTGTTGATGTTGCTCAACAACTTGAAGAAGTAGTCGAAAGGTTGTTCATTGTCATGATAAAGATCTTCAATAGACCTTTGCATACGTTTTTCTTCATTGTGGTCTATAGCATTACCGATATAGGGATTGAATATCCCTTCAAACTCATCATCCCAAAGACCGCATACTTCATCTACTTGTTCCCCAATAATATCACGAGTTGATGAGAACAACTCCTCTTTCTTCTTGTCATTATGGCCAATGAGGCCTTCCTCTTCTCTTGTCATGAGTGGTGGTGAGCTATTCAAACTATCATTGTTGTTGAAACATTCTTGTTCCTTTGATGGAGCATCTTGGAGGTTACCCATTTTCTTCTCCCATATGGGTGGTGATTCTTTACCCATAGCTTGTTCTTTGAATTGAGATGCCAACTTCTTCCTATCACTTTTTTGGCTATAATGACCAACCATAAAACATAGCTCATGCAATCGGGGAGCTCTCATTGTCTTGTCAAGATTAAAAGTGATTGTTTCATCTCCCACTTCAAGGGTGAGTTCTCCATGTTTCACGTCAATCACTGCTCCCGCGGTGTGTAAGAAGGGTCTTCCTAAAATGATAGGAATGTTGGAGTCTTCCTCCATATCAACAATAACAAAGTCCACCGGGATGAAAAACTTGCCAATTCTTACCGGCACATCTTCCCATACCCCTAAAGATGTCTTCGTTGATCGATCTGCCATTTGAAGCGTGATATTAGTGAACTTAAGCTCTCCTATTCCTAACCTTTTGCACACCGAATATGGCATGACACTCACACTTGCCCCAAGGTCACATAGAGCTTTGTTGATTGTGGTGTCGCCAATGGTACATGGAATAGTGAAGCTTCTCGGATATTTTAGTTTTGGAGGTGAACTTCCTTGTAGGATGGCACTACTCACCTTAGTGAAAGCAATAGTCTCAAGTTTCCGGATGGATTTCTTCTTTGTAAGAATATCTTTCATGTATTTCGCATAGGCCGGAACGTGATTGATTAATTCCGTAAATGGAATTGAGAATTTTAAGTTCTTAACAATCTCCATAAACATCCCAAGTTGTTCATCAAACTTAGGCTTAGCTTGACGACTTGGAAATGGAAGCCGAATCACAATAGGCTCTTTCTCTTTAGCCTTCTCTTCAGTCTTCTTTGAAACTTCTTGAATGGTGGTGGGTTCTTCTTCTTTCTTAGAGTGTTCAACAACTCTTTCCTTGTCACTAGCATTCACAACATCTTCATCAACGGGCCTCTTCGACCCTTCATACCTTGTACCACTCCTCAAATGGATGGCACTCACCGATTCTTGTATGCTTGGAAAGCATTCACTTGTTCACTTGTTCCCCTACATTCACTTTGATCATGTCCCAAAGTTCCACAACTCTCACATACTCCACTTGGAATTGATGAAGATGCCACGATGGCATTAACATGTTGCTTAGGTGATTTTGAGGCTTCTTCAAGCTTAGCCATAGCTTTTTCAAACTTCAAATTAATGGTATCAATATGAGCACTAAGTTGAGCACCCAATTAAGTAATAGAGTCCACTTCATGCTTTCCTCCTCTAGTAGCCTTACGAGGTCTACTATATTGTGAGTTATGGACCGCCATTTCCTCAATCCTGTTCCATGTTTGATTATCATCAACTTCGGTAAACATACCATTTGATCCCATATTGAGAATGTTTCGGGAGTCTTCATATAGACCATTCCAAAATTGTTGTACAAGAAACCACTCGCTAAGTCCATGATGTGGACAAGATCGGCAAGTATCCTTGAATATCTCCCATGCTTCATACAAAGATTCTTCGTCCCTTAGTTTCAAACCCGGTGATTTGGGCTCTCAACATGTTAGTCTTCACCGGAGGATAGAATTTCTTGTAGAAAGCAAGTGCCAATTTCTTCCAAGAGTCAATACCAAGAGTAGCCTTATCAAGGCTCTTTAACCATTGTTTCGCGGAACCAATCAAAGAAAAAGGAAATAAGACCCATCGGATTTGGTCTTGAGTAACTCCGGTTTGAGAAATCGCATCACAATAGTCACAAAAAGTCTCCATATGAGAATGAGGGTCTTCACTAGGCATCCCCCCAAATTGACTTCTCTCAACTAGTTGTATAAATGGGGATTTTGCAATGAAATTACCGGTCAAATGTTTTGGTGTGGGAGCACCATTTGGTAGGTAGTCCTCGGTTGGTACGAAATGTGATGAGAATTTAGGCATTGTGGGTTGATTTTGTGGTTGGTTATATGTTGGGTTATCCTCTCCTTCTCTTGCAAAAGGGTTGATAAACTCAATATTGTTTCGTTGAATGTCCACAATCTCACCAATACCTCTCAAAGTACTTCTAGCAAGTCTTCTATTGTTGGTCAAAGTTCTTTCAATTTCAAGATCAATGGGTAACAAGTTACCTTGTGATCTTCTAGACATGCAAAATATCAAACAACTAAAAACAATCAAAGAAAATCAAATCAAGTTAACACCGTCCCCGACAACGGCGCCATTTTTGGTCGGTGTATGGATTTCGGTTACTTGTCGTTAAGAGTTACTAAGACCAAAACAATATTTATAACTTCAAAAACTACTCTACTTTTAGTAAAGAGGTAAGAAAAGGTCGTATCCCAAGGGATGGGTATTGATGTAGGATTTTCGATTGCAAGTGGTTGTGTCTAAGGGTGTCACAATTTGGGTTGAGGTAGGAGATCAACTAAACTAAATAACAATGCAAACAAAATAATGAAAGCAAGCAAGATGATTAAAATGAAATGTAAACAATTGATTAAAAGCACTAGGGTGTCATGGGTTCATAGGGGATTCATGGGATTTGATCATACAAACATATTTTCTACTAGATGCAAGCAATTATTGTTGTGATGGGATCAAGTTAGTGTATATCTTACAATCCATAGGAAGGTTTGGGTCCCTTAGCCGAATCGATTAGATTGTACAACACCTACAAGTCGACTTAATCCTCCCTATCCAACTATATGCATGGTCTAATGAGACTCGAGTTGGTTTATGTCTTACAAGTCTCATTGAAAAGGTAAGTGATGGGTAAAAAATGCAAGGATTCATAGGCTCGCATTTCATTAAACATAACATGTGCATAAGTTGAAATCACAACAAGCAAGCAAATTAATTATGAAAACATATTAGATTAAGCATGAATCAATCCCCATGTTGGTTTCCCCTAATTCCCCATTAACCCTAGTTAAGGAAACTACTCACTCATTATCAAGTTTAACATGCTAACAAGGTTGTCAATCATACTAGCAAGGCAAAACATGATGAACAAATGAAGATGATTAACAATAATTAATAAATATTAAGAGAGAATTATACCTATAAAGATGATTCCAAATAATAAAGCAAAGACTAATAGAAGTACTTGATGATTGATGGAAGGTTGTCAATCCTCCAAATAAATACAAATAATCTTCTAATTACCCAAAATAAATGATGAACAATAGAGAAATTAAGGAATGGTTAAGAAATGAGATTTGTATTAATGCTAAATTAAGGATTGATTACAAGATTAAGAGAGTATTAAGACTTGATTAAGATTCTATTAAGATGATATGCTAATCTAGGTAGTACAATGGGGTATTTATACTAGAGATTAGGTACAAAGATTAGGGTTACTAAGGGCTTAAATGACTACTAAGACCCTTAAGAAAGTTGAGGAAGTGCTCCTCTCCAAGGAGATGCTCATCTCTGTTTTGGTGGTCTCCAGAAGATCTGCTCGTCCCGAGCGTCTTGGCAGCAGAGACGCTTTGTTCTGCATGGAGATCCGAGCGGATTGTGGGAGGGACGCTCGGATCATTTGGCCTCAAGACGACCGTCTTGGCATCGGGACGCTCGAATTGTAGCAGGGCAACGCTCGTCCTGGGCAGGGAGACGCTCGGATTCCTTCGCATTCACTTCTCTTCTTTTCTTTCTTCAACAATCCTTGGGGATCTTGTTGGAGATCCAACGATCCTTTCATCATTGCCCAAGCTACTTTATTTCCTACATAGGCCTTCTAGCATTGTCTTCCCCTTGATGCTTGGTCATTGAATTTGATCAATTTAGCTCCATTTTGCCATGAAAATGCAAGCTTTGCACTCCTTTCCTACCAAGGGATCAAAACCTCAAAGAATATGCAAAACGGGGAACTAAAGGTAGTAAATGACCTAATTATGCAGTAAAAAGCATAGGAACGAGCCTAATTCGGGGACTAAATATGCTAAAATATGAGTCACATCAATTTTGTAGAAGAGCGTTTCTGATCTGCTGTTGTGTCGATTGTGGTGATTGCATTCCAGGTAGGATTTCCTACTCAGTTATGGTATTCATAATTATGAGATGGTTGTTGGTTGTTAGTTGTTGGCATTTGTTCATATCGTAATTGGTTGATATTATTGATATTGTAATTGGTTGTTGTTAACTGTCTGTGGTTCGCGAGTTGCGCCCTCGGCTGAGTGGAGTCACTTGCGGAAGTGGCTTCACACCCTTGATTCGCCCCTTGTGGAACCCGCCACAAGAGGGGATATGCATATTAAGGAACATGGGTTTGCGCTCGGTAAAGATGAGCGGGGCTTAAGTGGGAACGAATGCGGTCTCCCACTGGCGGTGTGGATTACTGGTTGCGGTCGTTGATGTGACTCATATTTGAGCACATTAAGTCCCCGAATTAGCCTCGGTCCTATGCTTTTTAGCACATATTTGGGTAATTTATTGTCTTTAGTTTCCCATTTTTCATATTCTTTGAGGTTTTGTCTCCTTGGTAGGAAAGGATTGCTAACCTTGCATTTATGAGGCAAAATGGAGCTAAATTTACCACATCTAATGACCAAGCATCAAACAAAAGACCAACACTAGAGGCCTAAGTAGATAATAAAGTAAAATGGGCAATGATGAAAGGATCCTTGCATCCCCGACATGATCCTTGAGGATTGTTAAGGAGCAAAAGAAGAGAAGTAGTCTGTCCAGGAATCCTAGCGGATCAAGAACGATCCGGGCGTCTCAATGCACCAAGATCCGGGCTTCTTGTGCCCAATACGAGCGGCTTGCAGCACCAGGACCCGAGCGTCTTCCCCATGATCCGAGCGGATCACAAGTCAGAAGAGCCCGTGCCACAGCACAGGACGGGCGGATCATGGCAAGACTAGCAAGGGGATCCGCTCATTTCCCTCGAGAGGAGCATTTCCTCAACTTTTCTTAGGGTCTTAATAGTCATTTAAGCCCTTAGTAACTCTAATCCCTGTACTTAAGCCTTAGTATAAATACCTCTTTTTACTACCTAGATTGGTATCAATTCCTAATCACTTCTTAACCATCTCTTAATCAAGTTGTAATTCTCTAAAATTAGTCTTAATTTAGTTGTAATACAATTTATCAATACTAATCGTATCTTAATCTTTCCTTAATTTCTTTATTGGTCTTCCTTTATTTTGGGTAATTAGAAGATTATTTGGGTTTATTTGGAGGATTGACAACCTTCCATCAATCATCAAGTACTTCTATTATTCTTTGCTTTATTATTTCAAATCATCTTCATAGGTATAATTCACTCTTAATCTTGTTTAATTATTGTTAATCACTTTCATTTATTCATCATGTTTTGCTTTGTTAGTATGATTGACAACCTTATTAGCATGCTAAACTTGATCATGAGTGAATAGTTTCCTTAGCTAGGGTTAATTGGGAATTAGGGGTAAAAAAACATGGGGAATGATTCATGCTTAATCAAAAATATTTTCTTAATTAAAGTGCATGCTTGTTGTGATTTAACCTTATGCACATGTTATGTTTGATGAAATGCGAGCCTATGAATCCTTGCATTTTTTACCCATCACCTATCTTTTCAATAAGGCTTATAAGCATATAAACCAACTCGAGCCTCATTAAACCATGCATATAGTTGGATAGGAAGGATTAAGTCGACTTATAGGTGTTGTACAATCTAATCGATTCATCTCCGGGACCCAAACCTTCTTAGGAATTGTAAGCTTATACACCAACTCAATCCCATCACAACAATAAGTGCTTGCTATATAATTGAGAACATGTTTGTATGATCAACTCCCATGAATCCACTATGAACCCATGATACCCTAGTGCTTTTAATCAATTGTTTACATCTTATTTTAATTGCCTTGCTTGTTTCCATTACTTTACTTTCATTTTGTTAATTAGTTAAGACCAACTTCATCTCAACCCAAATTGTGACACCCTAAGACATAGCTTTTTGCAATTGAGAATCCTACATCAATACCCGTCCCTGGGATCCGACCTTTACTTACCTCTTTACTAACATTAGTTTGTGAAGTTATAAATATTGTTTTGGTTGGTAGCTTTTGACGATGAGTTTAAACCGAACTAAAAATGGTGCCGTTGCCGGGGACGGTGTTAAATTGATTTGATTTTCATTAATTGTTTTTAGTTGTGTCTTTCTTTACCTTGGGGAATTCAATCTCCTCAAGGTTGTTCTAATTGTGTTCATGTTGTTTGATATTTTGCATGACTAGGAGATCACAAGGTAATCTATTACCTATTGATCTTGAGATTAAAAGGACCTTAACCAACAATAGAAGAGTTGCTAGAGGTACTCCAAGAGTTGAGTTTACCAACTCTTTTGCAATAGAAGGAGAGGATAACCCAATACAAAACCCACCACAAAATCAACCCACAATGCCTAAATTTTCATCACATTCCGTACCAACCGAGGAGAACCTACCACATGGTACTCCTACACCACAACATCTAACCGGTAATTTCATTGCCAAATCCGCATTCATACAACTAGTTGAGAGAGGTCAATTTGGAGGGATGCCTAGTGAAGACCCTCATTCACATATGGAGACTTTTTGTGACTATTGTGATGCGAGTTCTCAAACCAGAGTCAGTCAAGACCAAATCCGATGGGTATTATTTCCTTTTTCTTTGATTGGTACCGCAAAGCAATTGTTGAAGAGCCTAGACAAGGCTACCCTTGGTATTGACTCATGGAAGAAGTTAGCACTTGCTTTATACAAGAAATTCTATCCTCTGAAGAAGACCAATATGTTGAGAGCCCAAATCACCGGGTTCAAGCAAAGGGATGAGGAATCATTGTATGAAGCATGGGAGAGATTTAAGGACAGTTGTCGTTCTTGTCCACACCATGGACTTAGTGTTAGGTTCATATACCTATTATTAGACTCTTCTAATGGTGAACTAATTAACATGTGAATATTAGTTCATTAGATATAGTGCATGTATAACTAAATAAGTGATTAAATGAGAAAAACAATGTTCCTTACATTGTTATTAGGATCGATAATTTGGGCACAAATAAGGTCACCTTCCTTATTTGTTCTTGAGCTTAAATGTAATGGACGATCTTCCAAAATCCTAATGTAGAGATCCTCCTTTGATTGCACCCAAAACAAATCCCTTAAACTAATATATTAACTAACTAGATAAATATACTAGTATCCTTAAAATGATTCTAATATATCCTTATTACTACACTAGTAATCTTTATTTTTATTAAAATTTTTGCATGAACAATCTAATGTTTTCTAAAACAAGTTTTAGAGAAAGTTGTGAGAGAAGGAGGTTAGAATGCATGTTAAATGAATATATGGAGTAGTAAGTAAAAATGAGAACAAAATCTCATTATAAGAGGAGGAAGGGGCGGGCCGGGGTAGATGAGGCCAAAAATGTCAATGCATGGTATCTCATTTTACTTTTGTTTTTCTCCATATATAGTAGGTATGTAAGGCTACTTAGTGTAGGAATGATTATTCTAATTTTATCACATAAAATAATATCTTCCACACTCCTTAATCCCTCCATTTCGGTCCATATATATAAAATGGACTGCCATTTTATTTTGTCAATTTATCACTTGTCACGCAATATGTTACATGTTATTAATTAATTTAATGCATATTTATCAAATAAATATCATTTTATATATTAATTAAATTACATACAACAAATTGACTCGTGATTCTTGATCACATAAATAAAATGCGTCATATAATTATAATTCACAACATATTGTAATTATAATTAACCATTCATTCTTATCTCAATTGTTTCGTTAACAATAATCAATTTTAGTAATAAAATATTTTAATTACTAAAATAAATCTTATTTAATCAAATTACAATAAGATATAAATATTCTCTCTCACAAATGAATTGTTCAATTTTAAGGAATTGATTAAGTTGTAGCGCCATACAATTAATCAATTTGTCTATTAAGGGAATTGTCCTATAGGTGTGACCTTCACGGATCAACTGTTCACCACCGTCAAACGACAGTAATGTCAAACTCTAGTTAGCCAATCATTCCTGATTAATGTTGATCAGTTGACTATATAAATGAATCATCCCTTACGTATTCTTAACTTGAGATTTAAACATGTGATCACACTATTGTTGAGGACACATACTCCAACAATCTCCCACTTGTCCGAGACAAGTGTGCGTCACCAATTCTCTTGTCCTATTACAATCTCCCACTCAATGCAAGGTGTCTTTTAGGTCGTACTTACATTTGATCATATCTTGAGTGGTTTCCTTGGTCTGGAGATTAACTGTCTGACCGGAATTATCTACCATAGATACCTTCCGAGCGTGGCCACGCATTTTCAGTTCACAACTCCTCGAGTGGCCCTGAGATTTTAAACAACCCTGATAAGGGGGTGGACAATTCCCATCGCACTATTCCCTTCGTATAGCCACAGTTCATCATGACCCAAAATATACTCATTTGACTTCAGTTACGACAACCGTAGAGTATAAATCAAAGCCAATCAGAAATTTGTGCCGACTTGGGCGAATAGTCTCTAGTCAAAAGAATCGACTCATAAGAATACTATAGTAGCTCTTGCCACGACCAGGCTTTTTGAATTTCCAGAACTCTATATGTAACACCCCGCACTTTCTTAATATTTTTAAATAAACTTTTAAGTAATTTTTATTAAATAATTATTATTTAAAGCTTATTTTCATAAAATATCGTAACGGTAATAATAGTGTAGATTTTTAATAATATTATTCTCCGTCTCGAGTTATAGTAGACTTGGGACGAAAATTCTAGTGGATACCGACTCATTTTGAGTTATTGGGCTTAACTTGGCTCATGGGTCTTTTTCCCCCTCTTTTCTCTACACAAAACCTCAACTAAACCCTCACAACTTCATCTCCCTCACTTGTAATTTCTGAAATTTCCCAACAACCACCCCACCATTGTTGAACCTTCCCTTACTAACCCTAAAACCACCATATCTCACTCAATTCTTCACCAATCTCGTTCCTTTTCGCGCCATTCTCTTCCTTTTCTCATTTCCTTCCTTTCTAAGTAAGAAAGTTGTCATCTTTTCCTCTATTTCGAAATTCTCATCTTACAAGGATGTGGATTCTTGACTTAATACCTTTGTTTTTGTGTTTAGGGGAGAACTTGGACAACCCGGAGGAGGATAGCTACATCATTGACGAGTCTTTAGAAGATTGAAGTGCAAAAAGGTAACGGTGATGGGTTACTCGACTTTTATGTTAGAATTGTGTGGTTTTATGTAGTTATAATCTCATATGAATGTTAAAAGTTGTATCTTTCATGATTGGTGCTAATGTGGATGTTGAATATCATGCTTGTTTGCAATTCTCACATGTTTGGATGAAAATCTCATGCTACATCTCTTGAATCCGAAATTACCCATTCACATGCTCAAATATGTTGTTTTTCCGAGTTAGAATCATGCTAGGATACGTAAACAATTGATGGGAAACGATTTTTGTTGGTTTCAAATGGTTTGGAAGTGTTTTGCATGGAATCCGCGTGTTTGTAGTCCCAGTAGGGTGTGGCGTGGCGGTCTCCATCGGGTGGGAGATCCCGTAAATTTTGAGCACATTTTAGAAAGCTCTGTAGTCCCAGTAGGGTGACGGCGGCCGGTCTACTGACCGGCTGGGAGTACATCAAGGTTTTAGGTGATTTTGAGTTTTGGCGTATTCCAGTAGGGGTGGCAGTGGCTGTCTACTGACTACTGGGAGCGCATCAAGGTTTTATGTGTTTTTGAAATTTGCCGTATTCCCAGCCGGGTGATCGGGTGGGAGTGCTTGTAAGTTTTATTTAAATTTTGACTTTGGCATGTTGTCCCAGCCGGTGGCCCGGCGGCCGGTACACCACCAGGCTGGGAGTCCCCTGTTTGTTCTATTTCACTTGCGACTTCTAATAATGATTGAGCTATGTATGCATCTTCTTTCCTATCGATAATTGGTTACTTTAAGACTCATTAATGTTATGATCATGCATAATGGTTATGGTTCTTGTTCGGACCCGAGTGTGACGTTTTACATTGTGAGACTACTCGACATTCCCTATTTGTTTGCCCTCGGACATTGGGTCACGGTTAGGTGCCATTGTTTCCGAGTTGGGCTATTTTTCCTTCCGCCTTTTTCGGACCGGGGGTCACGGTTAGGTGACAAGGTTCCGCTTGAGGTTACTCGACTTTCGGGCACGGTTAGGTGTACCATATTTCGAGTCTTGGATACGATTTGGTATCGTTTGTCGAATCGGGTGTCGTCCATCCCGAGAGTCTGGCCAGGTTTAGACTAGGACCGTATTATGATCGTCGTCCTACCAAGAGGTTGGAGTCTAGAGGGTTGTCTTGTTTGAGTCTATACTTTGTAATTCTCTTACATTTGAGTCGGGTTGATATGTAATAGTTTGACCTAATAATTCTTCTCTCATTTGTGCTTTACCATTCCTATTTTCTTATGCCCACAAATCATGATTTTCGTAATGCCGTAAGTATTTACTCTCATGCTTGTTTATTTAATTAAATTCTTAATTACTTGTATTTTGACATATTGTGGCTGGGAGAACCCTGAGTTACTCCCCACTGACTGTGGCTTTCATATCTATTATGAATGACAGGTTGGTGATGAAGCTTAAGTGGGGAAGACCGTGTGAGCTAGCGAGTTCTTACCTCGGACCTTATTTAGTTATCACATAATAGACTCACCTACTTTTCGAATCTATGTTAATTCGTGGGATATCTTTTCCCCAATAAATAGACTTGTTTTGTAAACTTAAACTTAACTGTCTAAACTTATTTATCGTGTTGGTGATACCCCGCGTTGTACTTCAATAGAAGCCTTAAAAGTTTTTAAAATCTCGTGTTTCCGCCACGTTCTACTAGTTCTTTTAGTTACCTCAACGAGGGGTGTCACAGTTGGTATCAGAGCATATATTGCTCCCGACGCACACACGTGTACCCCAACTTAAAATTCTTACTTGACCTTGAATAATGAATGAGAGATGGGTAGAATTAAGGACCTAAGTTGGTAGCCTTTTTGTGTATGTTTTGTGATAGGTTCTAACTTGTTTGCTCTTGTGCGAAAAGATGGTACGAGCGACCAATGTGGAAAATGCTATCATGCAAGCCCTCACTCAAGTACTTGCTAATCAACAAAATGCTCAACCCGCTCCCCCTACACCCGAAGCTAACCATCAAGGAAGTTATGCTTGGATTGCAAGTCAACTAGCAAGGAACAAGGCTAGGACCTATGGTGGTGAAGTGGATCCCGTTGCTCTCTCGGAGTGGTTTCGTGATATGGAGAAGAACTTCTCTCTCTTTGATGCCCGAGAGGAGGACAAGGTGAGATTAGCCTCTCACTTTCTTGTGAAGGAAGCCGATAGGTGGTGGACTTTGACCGGTCCTACCACTACTCAAGACCCCAACTTTGATTGGAGCCGCTTCAAGTCACTTGTGGAAACCGGCTTCTACCCTAAGGAGCTCAAGCAACAAAGATTGAAGGAATTCATGGAATTCAAGCAAGGGAAGCTATCAATTCAAGCCTACACCGACAAGTTTAATGAACTTGCTCATTATGCCTCCAAGTTCGTGAAAGATGAAGAAGATCGTGTCTACTTCTACAAGAACAAGTTGAATCCTAAGGTGGAAAGCATGGTGAGGAGAAGCTCAACTACTTTTGTGGAAGTTTATGATGATGCTATTTGGGCCGAAAGCTCTTTGAAAGCCATTGAAGAAGATTCCAAAACCCACTCCTCTTCTCATTCTTATCGATCTAACTTTCATGGCAAGAGGCCATTTGTGCCTTCTACTTCCAACTATGCCAACAAGAGGAGGTTTGTGCCAAGGATGCAAGACCATGGAGGACAAGGACCAAGAGTTCAAGAATCTAGAGGACAAGTTCCCACACCAACTAATGAACTTGAGAAGGACCGTAAGTGCTACCATTGTAGACAAGCTCTACACCCCGGAGTTGGATGCTATGGCAAGCCCTTGACTTGCTTTCATTGTAAGAAGCCCGGACATCGTGTTGCCGATTGCCCCGAGAAGAAGAATGCTCCTACTCCAAATGCTAGGCCAAGAGGGACTATCTTTGTCATGAGTCGAGCCGAAGCCGCCGCTCATCCCGATATCATTACGGGTATGTTCTCAATTTTTGATCAACCTTGCCTCATTTTATTTGATACCGGCGCATCTTTATCTTTTATATCTTCCAAATTCTCCGAAAAGCTAGCCATTGAACCTATTCCTAGTGAGGAAACTTCTATATCCTTACCTTCCGGAGAGGTGTTCTCTTGTTCCCTCACTTTCTCCGACATTCCTATCTCTATTTCGGGAACCTTATCCCCCGCTAACCTACTTCGTTTTCCCCTTGAGGAATTCGATGTAATTTTGGGTATGGATTGGTTGTCAAAGTATGATGCAAGATTCGAGTGTAGAGACCAAAAGATTCGCCTCAAGAGTCCGTTAGGCACTCGTGTGTCCTATAGAGGAGTCCGTTCCCAAGAAGGTGTGAAGTTGATTTCCGCTTTGAAGTTGATGAGTATGAGGAGGAAAGGTTACCAAATCTTTCTTTGTGTGGTGACTTCTACCTCCCCTCCCTTACCAAAGATCGAAGAAGTGCCCATGGTTTGTGAGTTCGTCGATGTCTTTCCCGAAGAGTTGCCCGGAATTCCTCCCGAGCGAGATGTTGAGTTCTCCATCGACCTTGTACCCGGAACCGGTCCTATTGCTAAAGCCCCGTACCATATGGCGCCAACCGAGTTGAAGGAGTTGAGAAAGCAACTTGATGAGATGATTGAGAAGGGATTCATTAGACCTAGTGCCTCACCTTGGAGTGCTCCCGTTCTCTTTGTGAAGAATAAAGATGGATCCATGAGACTTTGCATTGACTACCGTGAGCTTAACCGTGTTACCATCAAGAACAAGTATCCTCTACCAAGAATTGAAGATTTGTTTGATCAACTCAAAGGTTCTTCTACTTTCTCCAAGATTGATTTGAGATCCGGTTATCACCAAATCCTCGTTCGTGAGTCCGATATCCCTAAGACCGCCTTTAGCACGAGATATGGACATTTCGAGTTTAAGGTGATGCCCTTTGGTTTAACCAATGCCCCTTCTATCTTCATGGACCAAATGAACCGGACCTTTAGTGAGTTCTTAGACAAGTGTGTTGTGGTTTTCATCGACGATATCCTCATCTATTCCAAGTCCGAAGAAGAGCATGCCGATCACCTCCGTATCATTTTGGGAATCCTCCGTCGTCAAAAGTGGTTTGCCAAATTCTCCAAATGTGAATTTTGGTTGTCTATGGTGTCTTTCCTAGGCCACGTGATATTTACGGATGGTGTCATGGTAGACCCTTCGAAGATTGAAGCCGTGATCGAGTGGAAGAGTCCAACCGATGTTGGTGAAATCCGTAGTTTCTTGGGTTTGGCGGGTTACTACCGTCGCTTTGTGAAAGATTTTTCCAAGCTTGCTAGACCCATGACTCAACTTTTGAAGAAGGAGACCAAGTTTGTGTGGACCGAAGCTTGTGAAAGTGCATTCCAAGAGTTGAATAAGAGGTTGACTACCGCCCCCGTGTTGACCTTGCCCGAGGATGGAGTTGATTTTGATGTGTTTTGTGATGCTTCTAAGATGGGTTTGGGTTGTGTCCTCATGCAAAATAGAAGAGTTGTTGCCTATGCTTCGCGACAATTGAGGGTTCATGAGGTGAACTATCCCACTCATGATTTGGAATTAGCCGCCATCGTTCATGCTTTGAAGATGTGGAGACACTACCTCATTGGAGTCCATTGCCGTATCTACACTGACCATAAGAGTTTGAGGTACATCTTCACCCAAAAGGATTTGAATATGAGACAACGACGATGGTTGGAATTGGTGAATGATTACGACATGGAGTTGTTGTATCATGAAGGAAAGGCAAATGTGGTTGCCGATGCCCTTAGTAGGAAGTCTACTCATTCCTTGAGTGCTATTCGTGTGCTCCCCGATGACCTTTGTGCCGAGTTTCGTAAGTTGAGTTTGCAACTTGTGGAGAGTGGTTTTGATTATCTTGGTGCTATGGTTGCTGAGCCCGTCCTTCACCGTGAGATTCTAGATAGCCTTGTGGACGATGCTACCTTTAAAAGTTTTCAAGCCAAGCTTCTTGAAGGGAAAGCAAAGGATTGTGAGATTGATGCTAGAGGTTACCTCCGTTACCGAGGACGCATGTATGTGCCCGATGCCGTTGACTTGAGGAAGAGAGTTCTAGATGAAGCTCATCTATCCCCTTATTCGATTCACCCCGGAGGAGACAAGATGTATAAGGATTTGAAGCTTCAATTTTGGTGGCCTAACATGAAGAATGACATTGTGTCATATGTTGGAAGGTGTCTTACTTGTCAACAAGTGAAGATTGAGCATAAGAGACCCGGTGGTTTGCTACAACCTTTGGATGTTCCTTTATGGAAGTGGGAGTCCATTTCCATGGATTTTGTGATGGCTTTGCCTAAGACCGTTAGTGGAAAGGACGCCGTTTGGGTTGTGGTAGATAGGTTAACCAAGTGTGCTAGGTTCATTCCTATCAAAGAGACTTGGAGTTTAGACCGTCTTGCTAGTGCTTATGTTGATGAGATCGTTCGTTACCATGGTGTTCCTAAGGAGATCATTTCGGATCGTGACCCGAGGTTTTGTTCAAGATTTTGGAAAGCTTTGCAAGATGCTATGAGTAGTAAGTTGTTGATGAGTACCGCTTTTCATGCCGCTACCGATGGACAATCCGAGAGGACGATTCAAACTTTAGAAGACTTGTTGCGTGCTTGTGCCCTTGATTTTCATTCTAGTTGGGAGAAGAGCTTACCTTTGGTGGAATTTTCTTACAACAATAGTTATCATGCTTCTAGCAAGATGGCCCCTTATGAAGCCCTTTATGGAAGGAAATGCCGAAGTCCGATTTGTTGGGATCAAGCAAGTGATGTTCGTGACCTAGGACCCGACAAGTTAGCCGAGACAATTGATCAAGTGAAGCTCATCCGTGAAAGAATGAAGGCCGCCCAAGATCGTCAAAAATCATATGCCGATGTTCGCCGTCGACCCTTGGAATTTGAAGTTGGAGATAAAGTGTTCTTGAAAGTGTCCCTGATGAAAGGAGTAAAGAGATTTGGAGTCAAAGGGAAGTTGAGTCCAAAGTACATTGGACCTTATGAAGTGATCAAGAGGATTGGTGCCGTGGCTTATAGATTGGATTTGCCCCCGAGTTTGGGTAAAGTTCATGACGTTTTCCACGTGTCTCAACTTAGGAAATACATTAGCGACCCTAGTCATGTGTTGCAAAATGAGATTCCCGAGCTTGAGCCTAGTCTTTCTTTCGAGGAGAGACCGATTTGTATCTTGGATAAGAAGGAGAAGAAGCTAAGGAGCAAGGTGGTGCCCTTGGTGAAGGTTTTGTGGAAGTGTGGTGATGTAGAAGAAGAGACTTGGGAGCCGGAGGCTTCCATGCGTGCCAAGTACCCTAGTTTGTTTTCTTAAGGTAATACCTTTTCGTTTCAAGTTTCGAGGGCGAAACTTTTTAAAAGGTGGGATGATTGTAACACCCCGCACTTTCTTAATATTTTTAAATAAACTTTTAAGTAATTTTTATTAAATAATTATTATTTAAAGCTTATTTTCATAAAATATCGTAACGGTAATAATAGTGTAGATTTTTAATAATATTATTCTCCGTCTCGAGTTATAGTAGACTTGGGACGAAAATTCTAGTGGATACCGACTCATTTTGAGTTATTGGGCTTAACTTGGCTCATGGGTCTTTTTCCCCCTCTTTTCTCTACACAAAACCTCAACTAAACCCTCACAACTTCATCTCCCTCACTTGTAATTTCTGAAATTTCCCAACAACCACCCCACCATTGTTGAACCTTCCCTTACTAACCCTAAAACCACCATATCTCACTCAATTCTTCACCAATCTCGTTCCTTTTTGCGCCATTCTCTTCCTTTTCTCATTTCCCTTCTTTCTAAGTAAGAAAGTCGCCATCTTTTCCTCTATTTCGAAATTCTCATCTTACAAGGATGTGGATTCTTGACTTAATACCTTTGTTTTTGTGTTTAGGGGAGAACTTGGACAACCCGGAGGAGGATAGCTACATCATTGACGAGTCTTTAGAAGATTGAAGTGCAAAAAGGTAACGGTGATGGGTTACTCGACTTTTATGTTAGAATTGTGTGGTTTTATGTAGTTATAATCTCATATGAATGTTAAAAGTTGTATCTTTCATGATTGGTGCTAATGTGGATGTTGAATATCATGCTTGTTTGCAATTCTCACATGTTTGGATGAAAATCTCATGCTACATCTCTTGAATCCGAAATTACCCATTCACATGCTCAAATATGTTGTTTTTCCGAGTTAGAATCATGCTAGGATACGTAAACAATTGATGGGAAACGATTTTTGTTGGTTTCAAATGGTTTGGAAGTGTTTTGCATGGAATCCGCGTGTTTGTAGTCCCAGTAGGGTGTGGCGGCCGGTCTCTTCACCGACCTGGGAGATCCTGTAAATTTTGAGCACATTTTAGAAAGCTCGTAGTCCCAGTAGGGTGACCGGCGGCGGTCATGACCATTACTGGGAGTACATCAAGGTTTTAGGTGATTTTGAGTTTTGGGCGTATTCCAGTGGGGTGGCCCAATGGGTCTCTTGGACCATTTGGGAGCGCATCAAGGTTTTATGTGTTTTTGAAATTTGGCCGTATTCCCACCGGGTGATCGGCATTGGCCCTTCTTGACCGGTACCGGGAGTGCACTGTAAGTTTTATTTAAATTTTGACTTTGGCATGTTGTCCCAGTAGGTGGCCTGTGCGTACACCACCCTTACCGGGAGTCCCCTGTTTGTTCTATTTCACTTGCGACTTCTAATAATGATTGAGCTATGCATGCATCTTCTTTCCTATCGATAATTGGTTACTTTAAGACTCATTAATGTTATGATCATGCATAATGGTTATGGTTCTTGTTCGGACCGGAGTGTGACGGTTTACATTGTGTGGCTACTCGACATTCCTTATTTGTTT
The DNA here is from genome assembly GCF_048544455.1 of Silene latifolia. Taxonomy (NCBI): domain Eukaryota; kingdom Viridiplantae; phylum Streptophyta; class Magnoliopsida; order Caryophyllales; family Caryophyllaceae; genus Silene; species Silene latifolia. The sequence continues at coordinate 87,800,073 of NC_133532.1, read as the reverse complement.
GCCCTCGGACATTGGGTCACGGTTAGGTGCCATTGTTTCCAAGTTGGGCTATTTTTCCTTCCGCCTTTTCGGACCGGGGTCACGGTTAGGTGACAAGGTTCCGCTTGAGGTTACTCGACTTTCGGGCACGGTTAGGTGTACCATATTTCGAGTCTTGGATACGATTTGGTATCGTTTGTCGAATCGGGTGTCGTCCATCCCGAGAGTCTGGCCAGGTTTAGACTAGGACCGTATTATGATCGTCGTCCTACCAAGAGGTTGGAGTCTAGAGGGTTGTCTTGTTTGAGTCTATACTTTGTAATTCTCTTACATTTGAGTCGGGTTGATATGTAATAGTTTGACCTAATAATTCTTCTCTCATTTGTGCTTTACCATTCCTATTTTCTTATGCCCACAAATCATGATTTTCGTAATGCCGTAAGTATTTACTCTCATGCTTGTTTATTTAATTAAATTCTTAATTACTTGTATTTTGACATATTGTGGCTGGGAGAACCCTGAGTTACTCCCCACTGACTGTGGCTTTCATATCTATTATGAATGACAGGTTGGTGATGAATCTTAAGTGGGGAAGACCGTGTGAGCTAGCGAGTTCTTACCTCGGACCTTATTTAGTTATCACATAATAGACTCACCTACTTTTCGAATCTATGTTAATTCGTGGGATATCTTTTCCCCAATAAATAGACTTGTTTTGTAAACTTAAACTTAACTGTCTAAACTTATTTATCGTGTTGGTGATACCCCGCGTTGGACTTCAATAGAAGCCTTAAAAGTTTTTAAAATCTCGTGTTTCCGCCACGTTCTACTAGTTCTTTTAGTTACCTCAACAAGGGGTGTCACACTATAAGCGGTCACTGCGCGACAGAGTGTCTCATACAGTCTGTCTATGTGATCGACTAGTCATCCCATATGACTCTATGTCACTTGAACTCGCCATCAATCGCATCACACTCTAGTTACTTTGAAATGTCACCTCCTTTAAGTAACTAGGGGCAAATACTATGTCAATCCAGTTCACTTCAATGGGGTTCAATTTGTCTCAACAACCCATTTGGATTTAACAAATTAATGGATGAGTTTAAAGAAACTCAAACGATAAATGCGATTATCATATATGAATAGTCAATACACTATTACTACTTCATATCTTATAATCTACAGTGTACCTTTTATACTGGCTGAAATGCAATAAAATCTTGGTAAGTGGATATACCATGTATCTATATATTCCAAATTTATAAATTGTTATTTCCATCTACTCAATGTTATTTCTAATAACATGAATTTATCTAAGTATATGTCTCGTCTTCTTACTAGACTTGGGCTCTTTAGCTTGAATAATGCTCCCACTGTTATCTTATAACTTGTGATAAAGTCTTTGGTAGAGGAATCTAATCTCATTCCCTACGTTGACCATCGTATCATAATTTACTTAGATTCTAATTGTAGAATTTGCAATGGTCGAAACTAAAATATTTTTTCTAGTCTCATATTCCTAAGTCAATAATATTAGCCTAGGATTTCGACAAATCCTTTTGGTTTGGAAACTAAAGTTTGTGCAACCCTTCAACACATAACTCAGTATTATCATCCAAACATATGAATGAATCCTCGATTCACCTCAAGAATCTCAAAGGATGTTCTTTAAGGCTTTCACAACACCATCATTCGAATTAACTTGTTATTGACTTATTATGCTCCAAGCATATAATTCTTCTCAGCGTGTGCATTTAATGGCATACATGATCGTTCCAATGGCGGAAATATTAGCAATCGATTTCATGTGATCAACAACTTATTAGGTTCAGTGAATGACTATGACTCTATCATAGCAATCCCACATTCATCAATATGAATAACCTACTCTACCTTGTTGATGTATAAACAGATATGACAGGACTTATCATCATAAGGCTCTTCACTCTATGCCAATATTCTCTCAAATTTAACACATAGATTCGAAAATCTAGAATATATTACACCTTTTCCTAGTCTCCCAATCACTCTTTCACAAAAGAGAGCATTGGTAGATTTTTCTCAATAAGCAATATGTTATAACCATATAATACATGGAAAAATGATTGTGGCTCCCACTTAACTTCATGTATAACCATGATTCTTCAACAATGTGAATGAACCATTCTCAATTTTCACATGAACGAAAAATATAATCCTTTGATGCTTGCTTAAGACCATTCTAGGATTGCTTAAGTAAGCTTTCCATAATATGTTAGGATTCTTAGATCTTTATCCATGGTTTTATGTTCCATACACATTGATGTAGCGGGTCGTTGTCCGCCATCAAACACATTTATACCCAACTACTAGCATAGCAAGCAAGTCGGGGTCGATCCATGGGACGGGAGTACTCAAATTGTTCAATCTAATTGTAGTTGTGCTTGGGGTTGTCACAATTGTAATGAGTTAATGATTCTAATCTAAAAAAAGCAATGGAAAGTAAACAAGCAACAAAAGGAAGGATGTAAACAAATGACTACAAGTGCTAGGATATCATGGGTTCATAGGGGATTCATGGGAGTTGATCATGCAAACATGTTCTCAATTATATGCAAGCACTTATTGTTGTGATGGGATCTAGTTAGTCTATAAGCTTACAATTCCTAAGAAGGTTTGGGTCCTGGTGCCGAATCGATTAGATTGTACAACACCTACAAGTCGACTTAGTCCTTCCTATTCAACATTATGCATGGTCTAATGGGCTCGAGTTGGTGTATAAGCTTACAAGTCTCATTGAAAAGATAGGTGATAGGTAAAAAATACAAGGATTAATAGGCTCGCATTTCATCAAACATAACATGTGCATAAGTTGAAATCACAACAAGCCAGCAAATTAATTATGAAAACATATTAGATTAAGCATGAATCATTCCCCATGTTGTTTTCCCCAAATTCCCCATTAATCCTAGCTAGAAGACTACTCACTCATTATCAAGTTCAACATGCAAATAAGGTTGTCAATCATATTAACAAAGCAAAACATGATGAATAAATGAAAGTGATTAACAATAATTAAACAAGGATAAAGAGAATTATACCTATGAAGATGATTCCAAATAATAAAGCAAAGAATAATAGAAGAAAACTTGATTGATTCATGAAGAGTTGTCAATTCTCCAATAATAACCCAATAATCTTTAATTACCCAATAATAAACTTGAACTACTCAATAATAAACTTGAACAATAATTAAGGAATGATTAATGTGTAATTTTGTGGAAAGATTAAAGGATAATCTATTCTAATCTTCTCCTAAACTAATCTAAAAACTTGGTGTCCAGCTAGATAATACAATGGGGTATATATAATGGTAAATCATTAGGTTAAACAAGGGTAGATTAGTAAAAACATTGCTAAGTGTTTAATAGGGAATTGCAAGCCTCTAGGGAGATGCGCATATGCTAGGACTGGGATGCTCATCCTGAGCTCGGGATGCACGGATTCATAAACAGACTATGATGAAAATGGCAAAGCAGCTCGGGACGCGCGGATTGGTCTCGGGACGCGCGGATCCCGGGACAGCTTTGTCTATTTGAGCTCTAATTGTAAAACGGACGTCATTTCCTCATCCGGACTCCTATTGGAGTGATTCAAAAGCCTAGAACACTTGATTTTTTGATTCCGTTTCATCTAGCATACTTTCAGAGCCATAAAATGAAGTCTTTGTTTGGTTCCAAGTAATTTCATCTTGTAATGGCTCCCTTCTCGTCATCCTTGCTTTCAAGCCTATGATCTTTCTATATACTCTTTATTCCTACATTCTTGGTCATCATTCTTGCCTCCTCTTCATACTAGTCCATCCAAGATCGTCAACAAGCTTCCAAATATGCATGGGAGACGGGAATTCCACCTCATTGTCCTCTCTCCTACAAGTCATACAAAATGCACTAGGAAAGCAAAGTAGAAAGGATTTGACGGATATAATGGCTATGAAATGTAATAATAGTATGCAAAATAGGCTCAATTAGGGGACTAAATGTACGCAAATAAGAGTCACATCAAACGTCCCCAAACCGAACCTTTACTCGTCCCGGGTAAAGAGGTGACTAGAACTAGACCTTTATTTAAACTGTTCGAATAATATAACCGATGTAAGACAATTAGCGGGTCTCACTCTGCCCCTTCAACTCACAACAAGACATCCATGAGGTAGGGTGCCTTCTTTTAAGGCAAGGTGGGGTTTGCCAAAATGGCGATACATCCAAGCATTAAGCACACAAAAACTCATTATAAAGAATACAATTGGGAAGTAATATTGTTACTGTCAACTGGTCAACATATATCGGTAATGATTGGCTGACTAGAGTTTGACATTACTGTCGTGCGACGGTGGTGATCAGTTGACCCCCTAGGTCATACCTATAGGGCAACACTCTTAATTGATTATTTAATTAATCGTATAATGTTACGAGTTAATTAAATTACTTTAAAATTGACGGACGATTTTGGAAGTAAAATTTACGTATCAAATTGAAATGTGATTAAATGAGATACGGTCTGAGTAATCAAATTATATAATTACTCGGATGAAATAATTGTTTAATGTAACAATTAAATTTGAATGAATTGTTATAAATACAATCTGTTGTGATTTATAAATTGGTAAAATTTTTGGTACAAGTAATTATGATATTACTAAGTCGATTTTTGTATGTGACGTATTTTTGATAATACGTTGATTTTTAATATGTTAAAAATACATAACAAATTTATGTGACATGTGACATGTGACATATTGACAATTGACAAAAATAATATGGATTCCATATTATCAAATGGACCGAAATAATAAGAGGAGGATTAAGCTAATTAATTGTTTAATTAGTAGGTAAACATAATGATTGTTTGCTTTAGTAGCCATGCAACCCTACTACTCATTGTGAAGACAAATGTGTGCATGCATTGGCTCCCCTCCCACTCCCCTTGTCTGGTTTTTAAGAGAGAAAAACAATTGGTTTTTCTCTTAATTTTTACTAAATAACACTAAAATGTTTTTAGTATATTCATTCATCAAAAACACTCATCAAAAATACAATTTCTAGAGAGAATACAAATCCTCCTCTTCTTCTCTCTATAAACCGAAATATTTAAGTGTTTATAAATATTTTGGTTCAATTTTCTACTAATTAATATTATACTAGTTCTTGTAATATTAATTATATTAAGGGTAAGCTTTGGGTATTAATCCTAAGGAGAGATCCTATACTTGGATTTTGGTTCTTCCATTTATGGATAGCACAAGAACAAAAGAAAAGGAGATTTCTTTTGTGCCCTATAAAACCGAAATCACCAATGTAAGAACATGATTTCTCCTCTATTTTATCATATTGTTTGCATGCATAAAATCCGTATTTAATTTGATGACAAATTAATTTCAACATATATGAGTATGTTAGTGTATAAAGATCTACATTTCTTTCAATTGGTATCAAGAGCCACAGTTGTTTGCATGCAAATCGGTTAAAAGTTTTTTCGAGTTATAAGAATAACAAATAAAACTTGTAAAATTTGTGTTGTTATGATATATCACGAAATTAATCCATGCATGTTAATATTTCTGGTCCTAAAATGTTTTAGGATATTTTGGTTAATTTTACGGATTTTTATTGTTCATATTATACATTAATGGCATTTAAATATGATTTTGTGAGTAAAAATGTCATTTTAGGTCTAAAATTAGCTATACTTCGAATTTTTCATTGATTTTTGGATATGTTGTCTCATATATTATTTTGAGATAACCTGTAAATTTTCATAATTTTTGGACTTGTTATGCTCGAAAAATTAATTTTTCATTATTAAATTCGGATTTAGGTGAAAAATAGGTTAATATGAGTTAAATTTCGAATCTGGTCATGGAAAATTAATATGTTGTCACATGCAATTTTACAAGATGTGTGTAAAATAATTGGCTATACAGAAGTCTTTTTGCATGATTTATGAATTTTTGAAGAAAAATAGCATAAATAGTGACATTATTAGTAAAAAAAAAAAGATTAATAAAACATAATCTATGACTTAGGAAAAACGTCTAATGTTGCATTTTATTATCTTTTTCAGATATAAAATTGAAAAGTTAATGAAATTAATTTTTCCATGTTTTTATGATTATTTTATTAAAAATCGATAAACCGCAACATTGTTTTTCCGGAAAAATTTCGAAATTTTTAACCTAAGATTTTGAACATTATGAGTGTCATGGTAATTTTCCAGAATGTTCACGAGTTTAAATTTCAAATTTTGAATTAATTTGAAATTTTGTGATTTATTTGAAGTTTAATAGCTTATTTTTGTAATTTTTGGTCCATGTATGAACAATTTTTATAAAATATGGGTTAATTATGGTCAAATTATTAGTGAAGACTAAATTTTGAGTCCTAGGAGGTTAGGGTAATTAACTTATGCATAAATATGAGTTTATGTATTTTTGTGATTATAAAATGTTGAAATCACGCAAATTCGTAAAAACCGAGTAATATACGATATTGGCTAATTAAAGGAGATTTAGCATAAAATTGAGCATGTTCATACATATTATAATGCTGCATTTTTCCATTATGATTGTCATAATTTTAATTTATGTAATTTTGAATTATGTAATTTTACTTAGTATGGCCTTAGATTTTAATTGGTATTTCCCGAAATGTATGGGAATATCGATTCGGTTGTAATTTATTGTGATCTCGTATCACCGTTTTGTAATTTAATAGATTTATTTTATTTTAGTTACAAATGTATAATAGGAAATTATGTAATTTATTATGTAATTTTATTTATCTCGGAGTTCCCAAAGACGGATTTCTTCAAGAATGGCGATACATAAAGACGGTGTTACCTCGAGATGCGTGCCACAACCGAAGATCAAGGGACCAATGGAGTTGGTTTCCGAATATGTAATAGTTAAATAGTTTTTCTATTTTAGGAAAGGCCATACTAGGATTTATTTATCTTTATGCTTGCATTTTATTTTATGTCACATGCATCGCTAAATCGCCATAACTAAAACATGCATCCTTATTTTATCGAGTTTATCGACCGTGTCAATTAAAATTATCGTAGTTCACCGCTTTAGTTCACTTAAAACGTGATAGATAATAAATTGACATGACCTCTCGCTAAAACAATTAATTGAGCCATAGCCTTACCAAATAGTAGAAACCATGAAAACCTATTTCGCGAGGGAGTGCGCTCGGCCCCACCGGGGTACAAACCTTGTTACGTAGGGGAACTGGGTGATGAATGTTAATCCACCGAATTCATGTTGATAAGGGATGTATCGGCCACACCGTGCCCAAGTTAATGTGGGTTTGGATCATGGACACATTTATTCGAAATTTGGATTGAACTCAACAAAAGTTTTTGATAAGGGATGTATCGGCCCCACCGTGCCCTTGTCGGGTGTGTTTTGGGCTAAAGATAATTGTTAATGTAATATTATCGACCAAGAGTTCTAAAAGTAGAATCGATTAAACGTTAATCCACCAAGTTGTATTGATAAAGGATGAATCGGCCCCACCGTGCCTAAGTCGATATGAATTTGGGTCTTGGAATCATTTATCTAGTTGGGTAGAGGTCACTAGAAAAATGCATAAAACTTGTTTAAATCATACATTTTTACGAGTATTATTAAAACGACAATTGTTTTACTCCTTATATTTTGTTTTGTAGACCACTTCTTTTTCATAACAAATGGCAACACCAACACCAACTCCTAATGCCACACCTCTCGCTAGTTCGTCATGGCTCCGATCCTTTATGGATCGATGTAAACTTGAAAAGAATGGGTCAAATTTCTCCGAATGGGATGCCCAACTCAAATTAGCCGCCGAAGGTGACGACAAGCTTCGTTACCTCACCGAGGCCTCTCCACCCGAACCCTCCACTAGGTCCACCGCGGCCACTAGGGAAGCATATGAGGCTTACCAAAAGGTGTCCGCCGCAATGAAAAATGTCTTGATATTTGCGATGGAGGCGGACCTCCAAAGGAGAGCCTTTAAAATGGGCAATGCTAATGAGATTTACTCCAAACTTGTGACCATGTTTTCACAAACTCCGCGGATCGTCCAATATGAGGCGGCCGCGGCATTCTTTGATCTCGACTTCAAAGAGGGCCAAAAGGTTAGCCTTCATGTGCTCAAACTCATGGAGCTTGTCGAGACCTTGAAAATTCAAAAGGTTGAAATCCCCAAAGAACTCATCGTAGATAGGACTCTACACTCCTTGTCCAAAGTCAAGGCATATGTGCAATTCCGGGTGAATTTCAACATGCAAGACAAGGATGTGTCTCTTGAGGAGTTGCACAAGTTACTTGTGCAAGCCGAGAGGGACCTGGGGTTAAATGTGAACCCTCCCAAGGATGTGCTTAACATAAGCACTAAGAGTAAAGGGAAGTTGAAGAAGAATGGGAGAAAGGGCAAGAAGCTAGCTCCCACATTCACCAAAGCTAAGCCTAATGAAGCTAGCACCTCAAAAGTCAAGAAGGGTCCTCTTGATAAATGCCATTATTGTAATGGCATGGGACATTGGAAAAGAAATTGTTCCAAATACTTTGGTGATATCAAAGCTGGAAAGATCACTCCAAAGAGGTAAATGACTAACCTTCTTTTATGTTTCTAATTCAACTATGGTATTATGATGCAAAGTTGTGATAATGTATCTCCCTTTTTATTGTAAATAGGGCCTCCACCAAGCAAAGACAAGGGAAAGGAAAAGCAAGCATAAGAAACCATGGAGAAGCTAAGGATAGCTTTTATGGAGCTTTGCTTTTCATTGTCTTAATTTAAGATTATGTTTTGGATTTTTAGAACTTTAAGTTTCCATGTTTGACATGGAAAGGTATTTTGGATAATGGTTTGTATTATGGATGATGGTGACTTGGTTTGCAACCCAAGTTACCCGTTTTATCATTTATCCTTTTATGTTCTAAAATTCATCTTTAAATGCTTGCACTTTGAAACATAAGATTAGTCACTTAAAGTGATCTAATAGACAAATATAATGACGGGTTTCATTATATGTCCACATGCTTAAGGCTTGTGTATGATCATTTATGAAGCGATTTTGAGTCTATGAACTCTCTTAAAGGAATGTCAACCACCAAGTACACATATAAAATCAATAACTATTAGTCTATCTATGAGATAGTTCTCCTTATACTTCAACATCATTAATTTGTGTCTCATATGCTATCTTTGAATGTTTAGTGTATTTATTCTAAAGATAGAGTGGGAGAAAAATGAGGACACAACACACAAGGCAAGATAAAATTGTGTACTTGTGTATATGAAGATCTACGCAAGAGAGAATGATTTGAATGAAGGTATATTTATTCTTATAACTTATGCCGAATAGATGAGATCTATGGTCTCAAGTTATACTAAAGAGACCAAGTGTAGTAATCATAAGAGAATATTCTCAAGATAACTACACGAGGAGACCAAAAGAAAGTTTTGGAAGAAAAATGACTAATATAAAGTCTTAACAAGTTTTTGACTAAGTTTATGAAACATTTGACCAATAGTTTCAACCTTGAGATTTACTTAAGAGCCTAAATGAATCATAGTAACATACTAGTTATGATCGAGTTGCAAAGATTTATATACCGATATCTTCAATGACCAAAGTTTTAACCACACAAATGTCATTGCTTAACCTCACTATGGAATGGTTAAACCTCCTTCCAAAAGGGTATTTGCGAAGGACGTATTCTAGACATTGTTTATATTTGAATAAATGACATTACTACACATCATTATGACATGAGTGTGTTGGAGATTTAAAAATCTCTTTACGTAAGGTTGAGATGAGACCACTTCAAAATAGGTATTTTGAAAGGATATGATGGAACATATATGGTTTTATCCTAATAACTTGGCAATGAAATTTATATTTCAATTCTTGAATAAATTTCGATTGAGAAGTCAATTTTGAAATGTGTAGAATTGAGTGGGAGTTAGGAAATTCTCATGTGAAGACATGGAATTTAGTGGGAGCTATCATCCTTGAATGTATAAAACTCATTACTCATTAAAGAATGACGAGCTAATACCTTCTTTCATAAAGAAGCTTTTGAGTTTTCAATTCTGGATGAAAATGGACTATGATGAATCCAATTACATCAAGGGATGTTGGATTAGTATTAAGAGATACACATCGTATCAACATTCACATAGGTTATTCATGTAGATGAAAATGAAATTGCCATTAGCAGTCATGGTCGTTCATTGAATCTATGAACGGTTGATCTCATGATTATTAGTAACTAATGTTTCCGCCATTAGAATGATCATGTACATGTCAAATTATGAATCATATGCATAAGAGCATGATGATTGATTGGTAAGCCATAATAGAAACGTCATGAATTCTCAAGTAGAATCCGATGAGCGATTTCGGTGTTTGACGGAATACTCCATTATGTGATAAGAGGTTGCACATATTATAGAAAGTCCGAGCACATGTAAGGATTTATGAGAATCCCAAATCTTTCAAGCCTAGAAAGAGAAATAAGAAGTTTTGGAAAGATGCTTGGTCGAATAAGAAGTTATTCAAAAATAATCTTTCCTAGTTAAGCTAGGACTTGTGAGAAGTGCTAAGCTAATAATCTTGACAAATTGTTACAAGATTCTACAAAATATATACCTAGTGCATTGTGTGTGGATGGAATACTTGATCAGTACAAGTTATTTCATTCATCACAAATTCGTTCGTTATGTGATAGTCGATAAGAAAGTTCATTCAAGTTAAAGAACCAAAACCAAGGTCGGGAACCTTGATGTGTACTTGGTAAGATTCATGCTATGAGAGAGAACATGAATGTGAAGGAAATTGCAAGTGTAAGAAGTTTGAACACATGGACACATGGCATGTTAAACTTCTATTGCAATCAATAAGTGTTTACACTTACGATATACATCACAAGGTTGTAATATGATATTGACTACCCAAGTGTGATGTCGACATTTGTCGTTTGAGTTATTATTAACTCACCTTGTACATTGTTATATCCAAACGGGTTGTAGAGACAATTGAACCCCGTTAAAGTGAACATGGATTAACATTGTTTTTGCCCATAGTTACTTATATGAGGTGACGTCTCGAAATGACTAGAGTGTGATGCGATTGATGGCAAGTTCAAGTGCCATAGAGTCATGTGAGATGACTAGTCGATCACATAGGCAGACTGTTAGGAACATTTTGTCGGGCCTAATGACCGCTTATAGAGTTCTGGCAAATTTATATAGCCTGGTCGTGGCAAGAGCTACTATAGTATTCAAATGAGTCGATTCTTTTGACTAAAGACTATTCGCCTAAGATGGCACAGTTTCAGATTAACTTTGACTTGTGTTACTACGACCTTCGTAAATGGGGTCAAATGGGCATATTTTGGGTTATGATGGCTGTGGCTAGTCGAAGGGAATGAGTGCGATAGGAATTGTCCACCCCTAGTCAGGGTTATAACAATATCTCAGGGCCACTCGAGGAGTAATGAATTGGAAATGCGTGGCCACGCTCGGAAAGTATCTATGATAGATAAGTCCGGTCAATCGGTTATTCTCAGGGCGAGGAAACCACTCTCGATATGATCACTTGCAAGTACGACTGAAATACACCTTGCATTGAGTGGGAGATAGTAATAGGACAAGAGAATTGGTGACGCACACTTGTCGAGGACAAGTGGGAGATTGTTGGAATATGTGTCCTCCGACAATAATGCGATCACGACTGTTGATCATAATGATCACATGTTTAAATCTCATTATAAAGAATACAATTGGGAAGTAATATTATTCTTAATCAACTGGTCAACATATATCGGTAATGATTGGTGACTAGAGTTTGACATTACTGTCGTGCGACGGTGGTGATCAGTTGACCCCCTAGGTCATACCTATAGGGCAACACTCTTAATTGATTATTTAATTAATCGTATAATGTTACGAGTTAATTAAATTACTTGAAAATTGACGGACGATTTTGGAAGTAAAATTTACGTATCAAATTGAAATGTGATTAAATGAGATACGATGCGAGTAATCAAATTGTATAATTACTCGGATGAAATAATTGTTTAATGTAACAATTAAATTTGAATGAATTGTTATAAATACAATCTGTTGTGATTTATAAATTGGTAAAATTTTTGGTACAAGTAATTATGATATTACTAAGTCGATTTTTGTATGTGACGTATTTTTGATAATACGTTGATTTTTAATATGTTAAAAATACATAACAAATTTATGTGACATGTGACATATTGACAATTGACAAAAATAATATGGATTCCATATTATCAAATGGACCGAAATAATAAGAGGAGGATTAAGCTAATTAATTGTTTAATTAGTAGGTAAACATAATGATTGTTTGCTTTAGTAGCCATGCAACCCTACTACTCATTGTGAAAACAAATGTGTGCATGCATTGGCTCCCCTCCCACTCCCCTTGTACGGTTTTTAAGAGAGAAAAACAATTGGTTTTTCTCTTAATTTTTACTAAATAACACTAAAATGTTTTTAGTGTATTCATTCATCTAAAACACTCATCCAAAATACAATTTCTAGAGAGAATAAAAATCCTCCTCTTCTTCTCTCTGTAAACCGAAATATTTAAGTGTTTATAAATATTTTGGTTCAATTTTCTACTAATTAATAATATACTAGTTCTTGTAATATTAATTATATTAAGGGTAAGCTTTGGGTATTAATCCTAAGGAGAGATCCTATACTTGGATCTTGGTTCTTCCATTTAAGGATAGCACAAGAACAAAAGAAAAGGAGATTTCTTTTGTGCCCTATAAAACCGAAATCACCAATGTAAGAACATGATTTCTCCTCTATTTTATCATATTGTTTCCATGCATAAAATCCGTATTTAATTTTATGACAAATTAATTTCAACATATATGAGTATGTTAGTGTATTAAGATCTACATTTTTTTTCAAGAGGATACCAACAAATCACCTCCAAGTTGTGTCAAACTAGGGTACTTTTGTCCTCAATCGCTAAATGATTTTGTCAAGAGTAGGCTATCTATGGTGTTAGAAACACTGTAGGATCGCGGAATTCCCGTCCTTGCCTAGACAAGAAGAAGGGTCGTCCCCTCTCTACCATGCACAAAAGTGGATTCGATGGATAAAGGGATCATTTGTATTTTGAGTTTCATATGGGAGTTTGCTTTTGTTGTTGTTTTTCCCCCCAATTTCTTGTGGCATTTGACATTTGAGAACATTTTATTTTTGCCATATCTTTTGATGTTTGGCATTTCAATACTTGACAACTTTCAACTTTTTGCATTTTCTTTTGAACATTTTCAAAGCTACCCCATTTGTAGTGAGGGTGCTTATATTTGAAGGATAGGAGTTTTCATTTTTTTTACTCCTCTTTTCTTTTGATGCAATTTTAAACTTTTTTACTTTCATTTCAATTCTTGAACTCAAATTTGAACAATTTTTATGCCCATTCCCATTTTGATGACAAAATGTGGTAGAACATGGATGATGGTTTCAAGGGTGACCTTGGAATAAATGGTAGCCAAGGAGTTATCACAACACAAGGTACTCTAGACTAGGCCTTAATCCATGGGTCAAAGGATACTAGCATGACACATCCTAGGGTGTTTTACAAGTATTCGAATGAGCAAAGTCTTAAGAAGAAAAAAGTATCTACAAGGGCCTTGTATACACTTGTCAAGTTTCCCAAATGGATGTTTTCACAAAAAGTTTCCGAAATGCAACTATATGTCATGATGCAACTAACATATATACAACCTAATGCATATGCTTCTACCAACTAGTATGCCAAATAATCTAAATGCAATCCTATAATCAGATTGTTTATACCGCATCAATCAAAATAAAGCCACATAGTCATTAACATAAAGAGGAAAAAGGAGATTGGAAAGATCATACCATGCGGTCTTCAATATCCTCATGTCTCGGATGTGGCGTAGTCGATCAATGGGAAAAAGGATAAACAAACAAACAAGTATATAAAAAATATACAATTCTACACTATAAAGGAAATGAACATGTTTTTGGGTTTTTCAATTTTTTCAATTTTTTATGGTTTTTGTTTTTATGAAATAAAAAGACATGTTTTTTGTATTTTTCAAAATTTTTCAATTTTTTTTTGTATTTTTGGAATATAAATTCTCATCCCCGACTTTATTTTGGACATTGTCCTCAATGTACATGTAGGAGTAGGAATGAAAAAGAAAGTATATGGTTTTTTGAATTTTTGAATTTATGGAAATAAATGCAATGATATGAATAAATGCATGCTCTAACTAAATGCAATTCTATATGACATATATAACAATTGAATGCAATCTAAACTATATTATATGATGCATGATCAATACTTAAGTCACCTATGATCAAACCTCCCCAAACCGATTTAAACACTATTTCTAGTGTAGAAATGAATAGGTTTGGTCATTAGTGATTATGCATGAATTTTTAGTCTATATGCAACTAACTATATGAATCATGTGAAATATATTACAATGCAAGTTATACTATGTGAACTAACTAATGTGAACTATACTATTTGAACTAACTATTATGAATGATATAATACAAATGCAATATAATTGAAAATGCAATACAACTACACATGAGAGAAAGGAAGAGAAAAGAATCTCTTACATTTAGAGGTGGTGTGGTAGACACCTCTTGCCATCTCACTCGTCGTCATCATCATCATCGCGGTATGTATACCCGCTAGAACCTCCTTGGTCATACCCTCCTCCATGCCGTAGAACCCTCCACCTTGGCCGCCAAAGTTCCCGTATTAGTTCCCTTGATTAGGGAACAAAAGGTGCGGTTGAGCCCAAGATGGGTGAGGGCCTCTAGGGTCGATATGCCCTTGTAGTCATGTTGTAGTATTGAGGATAACGGGCCAAATAGTTGTCAACCCTCCCTTCGTGCACTCCAAGATCGACCCATTGCATAAGCTTCATCAAGTCATTCATGTCCGGAGCATTGGGAACTTGGGGAGTGAACGGTACATGCTGAGTGGGGTAGGGTGAAATGGGTATATAGGACGGTGGTGCATTATCCTATACCGGCATCCCACGAGGTTGACGAGGTTGACGAGGTGCTTCTTCTATTTGTTGTGGGTTGGGGTGGATCTCAATATCGGGGAGGTAGCTCGGTGTAGGTGAGTACCGACTCAACCGTGGCTCGGTAGGTGGTACGTTCCACCCCATGAGGACAATTGAAGAACATCCCTTTGTAAACCACTCCATCACAAAGGTCTTAATGTTAAAGTTCCCTTGAGCATAATCAAAGAACCTTGTCAGCATCTCAAGGGGCATGTTAAAATTGTAAGGCCTTGTCCCTTGAACATTCAAATAAGACTCTAAGAAGGTCAAGTCAAGGAGAGTGCATCTATCTTATTCAAATTTCCCATTGATAGTGCCGGGTATGAAGCGCTTGGTGATCCGAATCACCGGATGTTGAATTGCAAAGGTGTAGCGTTGTTTCACGTGAAAGAGGTCCCTCCCGGAGATAGCTCTCCAAATGTGGTTAACATTGAAGTCGGAGGGCTTGTCGGTGTTTTCCCTTGGCACATCATGACCAAAGACATTTGCAAATTTGTCCTGGGTTAACCTATGGTCTTGATTGCATAGTCGGAACTCCAAACAAACAGTTCTCCGAGTATTTGTGACAATGCGGAGACTACATAAAAACTCGAGGGTAAGGCTAGATAGGTCTCCTCATGGGCATAGAATAGCTTACCGAGACCCAAACCATCAAAGAACATTTCAGTTTGATAACTTGTACCTAGAACTTTTAAAACAGTGGTATCAATGAACTGAGTGGATTCGTAATGCTTACCTAGCAGATGAACGAATTTTTGGCGGTGTTCATTGCAAGTGAAGATTACCTCGGGGAGAAATTCGAGTTGCTCCACACCTCCTATCATCACATTGCGATGGTGCCTTGTCTCCCTCGGAGTGGATGAAGAAGTACCCTTGCGCTTCTTAGGTGCGGCCTCGGATGATTTCTTGCCTTTTCCCTTTAGGTTCATCATTTTCGATTGAAAATTTAGGGTTTTGATGGTTGATTTTTGTTATGGGGATTTTTGAGAGATGATGATGTGAGATTTTGAGTAGATAAGATAAGGGAAATGAAGGATGGTGGACGTGTTTATAAAGAAAAAGGGGTGGAAGTCGAGCGGATAAGGGCCGGGCTCGGGCGGATTCCACGAGGTTTCATCAGAAATTAGAGCAGATCCGAGCGTCCCATGTTGGAGACGAGCGTCTTCGTGGAGCAATCCGAGCGTCTTGCTGAGAGAACGTGCGGATTCTTAATCAGGGATCCTGGTAGTTTTGAGACCGGCTGGGGACGAGCATATCGTGGAAGAGACGAGCGTCTTTCCTGGGTCGAGCGGATTCCTGTGAATTCGAGCAGATTCTTATCCAGTGCATATTTGTTTCCAAGACTATGCTCAAGACGACGAGCGTCCTATAGGAGAGACGAGCGTCTTCCTTTTGAGACGAGAGTCTCCTGAGAAACCCGAGCGGATTTCAGGTCAGTGCCGAATTATGCTCTTGGCGAGGCTCAGGACGAGAATCTTGCCCTCGGGACGAGCGTCTCGTGCCGTCTTTCTCAATCTCTTGTTCCTTCTTTTTAATTCGTTTCCCTTGCACCCTTTTGTGATTCCTTCTTATCTTTTTCTGAAAGTATGCTCAATAAATGGGTAAGAAACCCTCTCTCACTACTCTCATGTGAGGAAATGTAAGAAATGCGAAATTATATACAATATTATACAATGCAAAGGTTATGGGAAGGAATATTTTACAAATGGTGGTTTGAGATAGGACTCCCCCAAACTAGTTCAAATTGCCGAGATTTCTTGTCCATAAAGCTCAAGGCTCTTAGAAAAAGATCAAAACCTTGTGAACAAGCCCCAAATAAGCATAAGTATGGTTTACTCAAATTCAAAATAAAGCTTGGCCAAGGAAACTTGTCATTCATTTTCTTTTTCACTTTTCACTTGGCAATTGATTGATCGCAATGCTTGAAATTAGTAAGCCCACGATTCTTGTAAATATGAGGAATGAAGTATGGCTCATTTTTTATCCAGAGGCTTCCACTCACCAACTTCTTCTTCAATTTTGGTGATGATGATAGCGCTTGGATTATTCAATACTTCAAGAGTAGAAGGAGAATTCTCATGGCATTTATGACGGGGTACCTTTGGAGTTGAAATTGTGGGTGCCAAATTTCCACAAGTAAGTTCATTCGCAAGTTTGTTCTTAAACTTTTCCACCAAGTACCCTTTATATGATGTTTTGACTTTTTTGAGAAGGTCTTCCATATCATCTCCAGCAATCATAGGTTCCATGGTGGGTGTGAAATGTTCTTCATGGTCAATAGGAAAGAGACATTCATTCTCTTCACGGTAGGGTATCTCAAATTTCTCAAGGATAGGCTCCTCAAGTAAGGTGATTTCACAAGTTTCTTCTTCCTTATTCCAAAAGTCCTTGTAAAACACATAAGCTTCTTTCACGATTTTGTCATCATGGCTATCTTCATAAGAATCATAGATGGGGGCTTCAATTTTCTTCAAAAACTCTTTCTCCATCATCTCAATATTCATATCAAAGGACACACCCTGATACTCACAAAGGCTAAGAGTACTTGGCTTACTCATCCTCGTGTCTTCTTCATTGAACACAACACTTTCGTACTCACAAGAGCTCAAAGGGATTGGCTCTTCCTGTAATACTACGTATTTATGAGTCTCTGGGTACTCTATCGAGTAGGCCTTACTCTGTCGAGTAAGGGCGAGTTGCAGATTAAAATAGTTTCTGACCTGTTGGGTACTCGATCGAGTAACGTGGATACTCGATCGAGTAAGGGGGCACTCGATTGAGTACCTTAGCTACTCGATCGAGTAGCCGGTTTACGGGGGACGATTTCTCGAGTTTTGTTAATAATGCGATTAGAGTATATAATACTTCCGTCATTGTTCTTTAAACACTTTTTAAAACCTAATAATTGTGAGAAGAGAAATCAAACTACGTCATTCGCTTTAATCGCATTGTTGGCAAATCCCGGAGCTTGGAAGGTCGGATTTTATCTTTCTTGATACCGTTGTGATCCTTGCGTCGAGGGTAAGACCTATATACCTTTTTTATAACATTTCATTAAAGTTGGTTAAACCCTAATTTGGGGATTTGGGGGTTTTGTTGTTTGTATTATTGGTAGTGATTATATGTTTGTATATTAGGAGGAGGATTCGTAGAGGAAGCGTTTTGATATCAGCTGTGAGATCGTCTGATTGTTGTGCTTTCCAGGTAGGGTTTCCCTACTCAGTATTAGTTACATAATGTGTGGTGATTGTGCTGTAGTTAGTGATTGTTGATTGATTCAGACGGTTGTTGATGTTGTATTGTGATTGTGATTATTTGTCTCTGGTTCTCGAGATGCGTTCTCGGCTAAGTGGAGTCACTTGCGGGAGTGGCTTCACGCCCAAGTTTCGCCCTTCGTGGAACCCGCCACGGAAGGGGATGTGCACATTAATGGGACAGGGTTATCGCTCGGTATGATGAGCGGGGATTCGGTGGGTACGGCTGCGGTCCCTCTTTGGCATGGCTGGTCCAGTGGACAGTCGGTGACGGAGATTGATTGGAGTGGGTGATTGCGTGTGACTGCTTGAGCTGTCTTGATTACTGTATTGTTGGTTATATAAATTGTGTGAATAGTACTGACCCCGGTTTATTGTTTTAAAACCTGCGGTGATCCATTCGGGGATGGTGAGCAGATATTGAGCGGTATGAGTTGAATCTTGGGATAGGCCGGGATGTGCCACGATCCGATGATAGAAGTCTTCGCTGTAGCTTAGTAGTTTTCATAAACATTTCGATTAGATCGTGAGAGAGATTGGTTTGAGAACATGTATACGTATTTTGGTTTGGTTTTTGGATTGTAACCTTTCACTAAAGTATTTCTATTTTAACGTTGTTTCATTATTGTTTATTTGATTATCATTGCCTCGGGTAACCGAGATGGTAACATCCTTATACCTGGGTGGTCCTGGTAAGGCACTTGGAGTATGGAGGTGTTACAAAATGGTATCAGAGCGACGATCCTGAAACCTGTAACCAATGAACCTAATGAATATAGGGAGTCAATTAAAATGAACACGGGGTAAAGGTTGTAGGAGCTAATGCAAAGGCTTGGGAGACGTCCTAAAGTCGCGAACTCGCCCTACAATTTTGAACCGGTCACATGGGGGGGTGTATGTCAAGTCGTATGTGTTGTTTGTTCGCTTGTGTGTGGATGTGATGAAGTATGTTGTAATTGTTGGATGTTTGGAGTAGAAGGTTGAGAATATGAATGAAAGATTAATGAGACATATAGAACTATGTTGGAATAAGAAGCATGTTGGATGTTTACTATGTGGCGTTTGATAACATGATATAGTTGTTTCGTTAATCATATGAAGAGTTGAGTAGCATAGTATGCTTAACTATGATATAATGTTGTGTTTATAAAGTTGTTTTATATGTTGGGATATGATATAGCATGCGGGTAGCATTTTCGAGTTAGCATGACTCGATCGAGTGGGACTGACTCGATCGAGTGGGTATTTGACGATTTTGCAACCCGAATCGTGTTTTTGGGCACTCGATCGAGTACCTCGGGCACTCGATCGAGTAGGGGGTCACTCGATCGAGTAGCCTGGCTACTCGGTCGAGTATGTTAGAGATCAGAAGGTCTGTTTGGGGTCTGATGTCGAGGCACTCGATCGAGTAGCCTCTTACTCGATCGAGTAGGTTTAGGCACTCGATCGAGTGTGTTCTTGGCAGTCCACTTTCGTGTTTTGAGGTTGTAGTGCGTACGTTTATATCTACCCTTTCTTATATAGTTTCAAGATGCCGCCCAAGAGAAACGCTTACTATGCGAGAGCTGAGACCATGAATATGGATGATATCGTTAAGATGTTGGAGCACCAAGATGCTCTTACTGAGGCCTTAAAGAAAGTGAATACGGATAAGGATAAGGAGGTTGATCACTCTAAGATCAGTCTCTATATAGCGAGGTTTAACCCAAAAGAGTACACGGGAACCGGGGAACCAAACCTTCTTGACAACTGGCATCGTGAGATGGAGAACATACTAGACCTGGTTCACTGTCCTGATGAGATGAGAGTAGAACAAGCTGCGTTCTACCTGAGGGAAGCAGCTGGCAAGTGGTGGGATATGGTGAAAGTGAGTGCTAAGGATATGTATGCGAACCAGGGCTTACCTGCTATACCTTGAGAAGAGTTTCGGAGGGCTATGAGGAAAGAGTTTGTACCGGAGCATGTGAGGAGTAAGCTGAGGGAGGAGTTTGATGGGTTTAAGATGACATCTGATATGTCAGTTGCTGAGTACTACAAGTAGTTTAATGAGAAGTCTAGGTATGCTGAGGATATGGGTTTGAGTGAGGAGAATCTGGCGCTGAGGTTTGAGAGGGGGTTGACCCCTAAGATCATGGATAAGTTACCCGTGAGAGTCCTTACTGATGTTAAGGAAGCTTATGAGAGGGCTGGGAGAGCTGAGAGGTTGGTGGAGATGGCTCAGGAGAGAGAGTGAGTGAGAAAAGAAAGGCTGAGAGTGAGGGTGGTGGCCAATCTAGTCATAAGAAAGGCAACCACACCCAAGCTAGAGGGTTTTCTTTCGGGTCGGATTCGATCTTTGGGGCTTCCTTTGGGCGTGGCCGTGTGAGTGGTAGTGGTAGTTGGGGGATGACCTGCTATGGCTGTGGCGGTGTACGCCACAAGAGACATGAGTGCACGAGTGCACCGGGAGCTTTTCAGGGGTCAGCTCGGGGGAGCTATTCTCAGGGACCTGCAAAGAGTTATGTGATGCGTGTTGCTCAACACCAAAAATAAATGCCAACAAGCCTATACTATAATTAGCTAGGGAAGTCGGGTCGAATCCACAGGGAGACTTTTCTATTAACTGTAGTCTAATCTGTCGGTCACAAACTGGGGGTTTGAATTTGGTATTCTAACTACTAAAGTTTAAGGGGAAGAGAAAATAAGGAGAAAATGTAAATAAACTATCAGATAAAGAGAGATATGCCAGGATTTCGGTACGCCGCGTTCTACACACTATCGGAATAACTAGGTCGGAAAGTTTATTAGCAGGAAGGGCTAGGTTATCTCCTTTCGGTCTCAAACCCGACTATACCTTTCGGTCTAAAGTCGCCCTAAGGTCATCCTACTTGACTTTCGCCCTCATAGGAGTCAATTATCAGAACTAAGCAAGTCTACCCTTCCAATCTTTCGATCCAGGTCGGGGTTAACTAAACAGACGGTCTCCTGCGTGCACTCATTCAACCAATCTACAAATAAATTTCTCAGGCCTGATTCCTACCGCATAAATACCTCAGTAGTCGTCCTAACATGCTTCTAACACGGTTTCCCTCATCCCGGCATATAAAGAAATTAGCTACGCATGCTAATTATATTAACTAACACAACTAATAACGAAATGCTAACGGAAAACATGATATGATGATAATAAAAGGCAATAACGAGATTAGGGCAGAAATTAATAGTGGAACTAATAAGAGTAAATATGAAACAAAAACAAGAGATTAAGGGAAAGAATTATACTATAATAGCAAATCCGGCGTAAAGAACAACAAAATCCTAGATCGTAAAATTCCAAGCAGTGAACAGTAAACGCAGTAAAAATGTCTGTGGAAAGATGAATGGTAGGTAAAAGATGATAACCTAGTAACTCGTCTTTTTGTTTTTATAACCAAAACTCACGAGTAGTTTTATTAACCTACGGGCTTTAATAGCCCACGTAATAGAGAACCTCTCGATCGAGAGGTTAAGGCTCTCGATCGAGCACGGGATGTACTCGATCGAGCAAGGGATGACTCGATCGAGCACAGGGACGGCTCGATCGAGGGCTTGTGTTCCTCTGTGCTCTCGATCGACAGCCACATGTGGTCGATCGAGATCTTCAGTCACTTCTCAGCTTCCGTAGTAGTTTTGACTTGCTTAATTTGGTTAACTTTCGTCTTCACGCTTCCCCATGCATGAGTACTCCGTCCTCTTCTCCGTCCATCTTCCAGAAATGCTATCTCGAGTCCACAAAAGGTTGGTTTCCGCTACAAATCTGAAAAATAGCAATAAAAGCACAAAGTAGCCTATTCGGGGTATAAAGTGACATAATATCACTCAAATACATAGAAATGCGTGCCAAAAGAGACCGTAAAAGTCTATATAATATGCACGCATCATTATCCGAGCAACAGACCAGGTGGGTCATGGTCTAACCGGGGAAGTCAGAGCTATCAGGGTGGAGGTAACTGCAATGACGGTAATTCTTATCAGAAACCAGCTACGAACAACAACAACAATCAGGGGTCGGGTGCTAAGCCGACCACATCAGCCAGTACTGTCCAGGGAGGTGGACAGAAGACCAGTGGAAAGCTGTTCATGATGGACAAGAAAGCAGATGAGGAGGATACACATGTTATCACTGGTACTTTTCTTGTTAACGGTATTCATACCTTTGTTTTGTTTGATTCGGGGGCGTCTCAGTCATTTGTATCTACGAGTCATGTTAACTGGTTGGGTTTGAGGGCATATGAGTCTGTAAGCGAGAAAGTTTTTATACCTTCGGGTGAGTCTGTATCATGTGGGAGGTTGTTTAGAGATGTATCTATGATAGTTGGGCAAGTTGATCTACCTGTAGACTTGCTAGAGTTTCCTTTTGACGGTTTTGAGATGATAGTCGGGATGGATTGGTTGGGAA
Organism: Silene latifolia; assembly: GCF_048544455.1. Classification (NCBI taxonomy): domain Eukaryota; kingdom Viridiplantae; phylum Streptophyta; class Magnoliopsida; order Caryophyllales; family Caryophyllaceae; genus Silene; species Silene latifolia. The sequence continues at coordinate 87,777,272 of NC_133532.1, read as the reverse complement.
AGTATAAAGCTAAGATAGACTGTCATCAAAAGAAAGTGTCTTTGAGAGGGCCTAAGGGTGTTAGTGTGTCTTATCGTGGGTTTCTAGTCAAACCCATAGTTAAGTTGATTGCAGCTGTCACCTTGAAGTCTTATCTGAGGAAGGGATGTCCTTTGATCTTGTGCTATGTGAGAGATGACCGGATAGAGAGTCCGACAGTTCATCAGATACCAATGGTGGGAGAATTTGCAGATGTTTTTCCAGAGGAGATTCTGGGGTTGCCACCGAAGAGGGAGATAGATTTCACCGTTGAGTTGAAACCGGGGACGGGGCCAATCTCTAAGGCACCGTACCGGATGGGTCCTAAAGAGATGGAGGAGCTCAGGAAACAGTTAGATGATCTGATAGAGAAGGGATACATTAGACCTAGTGTATCGCCGTGGGGAGCACCAGTTCTTTTTGTGAAAAAGAAAGATGGGAGTTTGAGGTTGTGCATAGATTACAGGGAGTTGAACCGAGTGACGGTGAAGAACAAGTATCCTTTGCCAAGGATAGATGACCTGTTTGATCACTTGAGTGATGCATCAGTTTTTTCTAAGATTGATTTGAGGTCGGGATACTATCAGGTGAAGATTAGAGAGATGGACATACCAAAGACAGCTTTCACGTCGAGGTATGGTCATTATGAGTACGTCGTGATGCCGTTTGGGTTATCTAATGCACCGGCTGTGTTTATGGACTTGGTGAACAGAATCTTCAGACAGTTTTTGGACAAGTTTGTGGCGGTGTTTATCGATGACATCTTAGTCTACTCTAAGACTAAGGAGGAGCATGAGGAGCATCTGAGGATTGTGTTGCAGACTTTGAGGGAGCATGAGTTATATGCTAAGCTGTCCAAGTACGAGTTCTGGTTAGAGAAAGTTGCTTTTCTGGGGCATGTGATCTCTAAGAAGGGAGTAGCTGTGGATCCGGCGAAGATTGAGGCAGTGACAAAGTGGGAAGCCCCAAAGAATGTTGCTGAGATTAGGAGTTTCTTGGGTTTAGCTGGATACTACAGACGGTTCACGAAAGATTTCTCCAAGATAGTAAGACCTATGATAGCTTTGATGAGGAAAGAGAACAGGTTTCGTTGGGATGAGAGTTGTGAGAAGGCGTTCCAAACATTAAAGGAGCGTTTGACAACAGCTCATATCTTAGCATTGCCTGAAGGGATCGAGAACTTTGAGGTTTATACAGATGCCTCAAAGAATGCGTTGGGATGTGTGTTGATGCAGAACGGTAAGGTGATTGCCTATGCTTCTAGGCAATTGAAGCCGTATGAGGAGAAATACACTACACATGATCTAGAGTTGGGTGCAGTGGTGTTTGCTCTCAAGATATGGAGACATTACCTTTATGGGGCGACCTTTAAGGCATTTTCGGATCACAAGAGTCTCAAGTACATCTTCACTCAAAATGAGTTGAACATGAGACAGAGGAGGTGGATAGGGCTGATTGGCGATTATGACATGGATATTATCTAACATGAAGGGAAAGCCAATGTGGCTGCAGATGCTTTGAGTAGGAAGAGTGTACACTCCCTGTGTACAGCTCTATCTTTGATGAGGTTGAGAGATGAGGTAGGGAAGTTTAGGATACATATGATGCAGAGAGGGGATGCTGTGGGAGATTTTGATGCGGCACTGATCTTTATGATGATATTCGAGGTAAACAGGCTTTGGATCCTAAGATGGTAGAGTGGAGAGCTGGAGTAGAGAAAGGGACAGTGTCTCGATTCTCTATTCATACAGATGGTAGTTTGAGGTTCGATGGTAGGTGGTGTGTTCCTAATGATGAGGAGCTGAAAAAGACAATCATGACAGAGGCACATTGTACACCGTATTCAGTACATGCAGGTGGTGACAAGCTATACAAGGATTTGAAGAACACGTTTTGGTGGCCTGGGATGAAGAAAGAAACAGCTGAGTTTGTGGCCCGTTGTTTGACATGCCAGAGAGTTAAAAGGGAACATCGACGACCACAAGGTAAGATTCAGTCTTTAGAGGTACCTGAGTGGAAGTGGGAATCCATTTCTATGGATTTTATCGTGGGTTTGCCAAAGAGTCAACAGGGTAACAACATGATATGGGTAATAGTGGATCGACTGACCAACTCAGCTCACTTTGTACCAATGAAAGATACATGGACTAAAGCACAATTAGCTATGGCTTATCGAAAGAATGTGCTAAAGTTACATGGAGTCCCTAAGGACATAGTGTCTAACAGAGATGCGAGATTTATCTCAAGGTTTTGGAAAGAGTTGCAGGAATCTTTGGGAACAACTTTGAAGATGAGTACATCTTTTCATCCTGCGACAGACGGTCAGACTGAGAGAAAAATCAAAACTCTTGAGGATTTGTTACGAGCTTGTGTGATGGACTTTGGTGGTAGCTGGTAACAGAGGTTGGATTTGATAGAGTTTTCTTACAACAACAGCTATCACACTAGTATTGGCGTGGCACCGTTTGAGGCTTTATATGGGAGGAGATGCAGTAGTCCGATTTGTTGGGACGACAGTGCTGAGGCAGTGGTTCTAGGACCAGAGATGGTACATGAGATGGTTGAACAGATTAAGATGATCAGGGAACGGATGAGAGCAGCTCAGGATAGGCAAAAGAGTTATGCAGATCTACATCGCCGGGATATAGAGTTTCAGGTTGGGCATAAGGTTCTTCTAAAAGTGTCTCCTATGTGTGGGGTTATGAGATTTGGGAAGAAAGGCAAGCTGAGTAAGAAGTTAATCGGGCCTTATGAGATCGTAGAGCGAGTTGGGGAGGTTGCATATCGTCTGGCTTTACCGGCTGCGTTAGAGAGAGTGCATAATGTGTTTCATGTATCGCAGCTGCGGAAGTATGTGAGTGACCCGTCACATGTGTTAGAGGCAGAGAGCTTAGAGCTAGATGAGTCTTTGTCATATCTTGAGGTACCTACGCAGATTCTTTACCTGAAGGTTAGGAAGACTAGGAGTGGTGAGACAGTTTTGCTTAAGATCCTTTGGTCTAACCACGACACTGAGGAAGCTACATGGGAGGCAGAGGATGCCATGAGAGAGCGTTACCCTTTCCTTTTTGATCAGGTATGTATGGTTACGGGGACGTAACCTTGTTTCTTTTAGGGGGGTAGGAGATGATCGCAAAGAGTTTTAAGAGTTTTTTACACTTTTTTTATGTTGTGTCGGTATGGTTGTTGTCGTTGAGTCGGGTTGAGTTTGGGTTAGTAACATGTTTTATGTTGAGTTTTGTTTTGGTTGTTGAGTCGGGAGTGCGTAGTGTGTGTCTTTGTTTTGTTGTGGTTTGAACTTCGGGGACGAAGTTCTTTTTAAGGAGGGAAGATTGTAATACTACGTATTTATGAGTCTCAGGGTACTTTATCGAGTAGGCCTTACTCTGTCGAGTAAGGGCGAGTTGCAGATTAAAATAGTTTCTGACCTGTTGGGTACTCGATCGAGTAACGTGGATACTCGATCGAGTAAGGGGGCACTCGATCGAGTACCTTAGCTACTCGATCGAGTAGCCGGTTTACGGGGGACGATTTCTCGGGTTTTGTTAATAATGCGATTAGAGTACATAATCCTTCCGTCATTGTTCTTTAAACACTTTTTAAAACCTAATCATTGTGAGAAGAGAAATCAAACTACGTCATTCTCTTTAATCGCATTGTTGGCAAATCCCGGAGCTTGGAAGGTCGGATTTTATCTTTCTTGATACCGTTGTGATCCTTGCGTCGAGGGTAAGACCTATATACCATTTTTATAGCATTTCATTAAAGTTGGTTAAACCCTAATTTGGGGATTTGGGGGTTTTGTTGTTTGTATGATTGGTAGTGATTATATGTTTGTATATTAGGAGGAAGATTCGTAGAGGAAGCATTTTGATATCAGCTGTGAGATCGTCTGATTGTTGTGCTTTCCAGGTAGGGTTTCCCTACTCAGTATTAGTTACATAATGTGTGGTGATTGTGCTGTAGTTAGTGATTGTTGATTGATTCAGACGGTTGTTGATGTTGTATTGTGATTGTGATTGTTTGTCTCTGGTTCTCGAGATGCGTTCTCGGCTGAGTGGAGTCACTTGCGGGAGTGGCTTCACGCCCTAGTTTCGCCCTTCGTGGAACCCGCCACGAAAGGGGATGTGCACATTAAGGGGACAGGGTTATCGCTCGGTATGATGAGCGGGGATTTGGTGGGTACGTGCAGTGCGGTCCCCATCGCAGGGTGGTCCGGTGGACGGTCGGTGACGGAGATTGATTGGAGTGGGTGATTGCGTGTGACTGCTTGAGCTATCTTGATTACTGTATTGTTGGTTATATAAATTGTGTGAATAGTACTGACCCCGGTTTATTGTTTTAAAACCTGCGGTGATCCATTCGGGGATGGTGAGCAGATATTGAGCACGTATGAGTTGAGTACTGGGATAGCTGGCATGTGTCACGATCTGATGATAGAAGTCTTCCGCTGTAGCTTAGTAGTTTTCATAAACATTTCAGTTAGATCAGTAGACAGTTGGTTTGAGAACATGTATACGTATTTTTGGTTTGGTTTTTGGATTGTAACCTTTCACTAAAGTATTTCTATTTAAACGTTGTTTCATTATTGTTTATTTGATTATCATTGCCTCGGGTAACCGAGATGGTAACATCCTTATACCTGGGTGGTCCTGGTAAGGCACTTGGAGTATGGGGGTGTTACACTTCCCACTCATCTTCTATATCAAAGGTTTCCTTCATGGGTAATTTGATTTCCTTCATTTGGCCAATTTGATTTGCCAACTCCTCACCATGGGTAATAATATTTTGAAGAACATTGTCTCTACTTTAGCTCTCCTCTAGCACTTGTTTGAAGAAGTTTTGTTGATCTCCCATTAATTGGGGAATCATACCTTGAATGTCAAAGTTAGGCTCATCGTTTTCTTGTGGGTGGGTGTGAAAGTGTTGTATTGTGGTGTTTGGAATTTATTGTAAGGCGGGCCTTGGATGGGTGGTTGTTGTAGATTATGGATGTGGTGATTTTGGTGGGGAAAAATTGGGGTAGTGATACGTGGACTTTATATAGTCTTTTTGGCCTATTTATGCACGTAATTCTGTGCTATTATCGTGGTTTTATGCTACGAAATGCCCCGAATATGCTACTTTGGTTTGTTTTGTCTTATTTGCAGGTATGAACCTAAAAGTAGTGAAATCGAGCCTTTTATCGTCCGTTTTGCATGCATTTGGAGGAAGAGTGAATTTGGAACGGAATTATAGCTATCTTGGGATGCGTGAAGCTGTTTCGGGAGCTAAAAGGACAAGTCAAAGCTGAAAACTAACGAACAAGTAGTTGCTGGAGTCATATTTCACTCGATCGAATACTTTACTGGTCGATCGAGTAGTTTTAGATCAAATAATCAGTCGGTCGAGTACTTTATATGGTCGATCGAACAGTTGCTATTTAGTGTTTACTCGATCGAGTGATACTTTTAGTCGATCGAATGGTTTGAGCTCGGATTTGCTCGATCGAGTGGTTCTAAAGCACTCGATCGAGTGGATTCTCTCACGGGCTTGGGCTTTTTAGTTTTATTATGTCATTAGGTTAAATAAATCCTATTTTCTTATAAATAGGAAGGTAGGACGTCATTTGTAAGACACCACCGTACCACACACTATCAGACGATGATTTACCACTGTTCTCTGTTTTCTCTCTTTCCGGATTTATTACTGTAACTCTTTCTCTTCCTTTTCTCCTTAATTTATTTAATGTTTATTATTCTCCCTTCCCTTGTTCTTACTCTCTTACTTATGTCTAGCTAATTCTCTTGCTAGGATTAGGGAAGTTAATGAATGAATGTTAATTGCTAATTAGGTTTATAGATTCGTCGTTGTTGTTTTAGTCTATGTTGTTAATCGCTGCTATAACTTTATCCTGCTAGTTGATTCGAAGCAATTAGCCTTTTAACTTTGGTAAGCCTTGACCTAGACCGAAAGGTTGGAAGGGGTAAGACCCGCAGTGAACAATAGGATGCTTTAGTGAGGGCGAAAGTTAAGCTAATAGCATTTTAGGGTGAATTGAGACCGAAAGGAGATATTCGTTGCCCCTTAGACCGACACATCGACTAATCTGTGACCTTAGCTGCAATTGACTGACATTCATTGATGACCCGACATCCTAGTTCCCTTCTCTTACTGTTAATTTCTGTTATCTTTATTTCTCTTGCCTTAGTCTCAGTAGCTTAGTTAAAACAACTAAAACCCCCATTAGTAACATTAGACAGACCGAATTTGACAAGTAGATAGTGACCGCCTCCCTGTGGAGATCGACCCTATTTACCGCTGACTTCTGTTAGTAGTAGCTAGGTATTTTATTTTTGGTACAGAAACGACCGTATCAAACTTTGGCGCCGTTGCCGGGGAGGCAACTATTTATTTACTTGTTTTATTTGTCTGTTTTCAGCCTCAAGGAATTTATTCCTTGAGGCAGTTCTAATCTTTTTCCTTGAGTGCTGTTTTGATAGGCCCTACAGGTCCTACCTAGACAGTTCTAGGTGAATGATCGTCAAAGGGAAGGCTTGAGTACCTTTGACCCGTCACCTATGTCCCATTATATGGCGCAGCAGGTGATTTACTGCGGGAGATGTGGTGTTGCTGAGCACAATGCAGCTTTTTGCATGGCAGAAAATTACGCGGTCTACGAGTTCAAGCTTTGGGGACGAGTTAGCCGTTCCTCTGCAGTTGTGCCGCCACATCTACCCTATCAACGGGACTATCAAGAGCCCCGTTTGTCTGGCCACCGCAACAACAAGTTTCTCCTTATATACGGAAAGAAGAGGTTGCGGAGCTGAAATCTTTGTTGGAAACACTTGCATCCGAAAGGCAAGAGTGTGATAGACGTATGGAAGCTCAACTCATTGAGCTGGAGTCTCAAATAGCTCAGATAGCTGCTGAGTCGGATAGCAGGCAACCAGAAGAGGTGTACTTTACCGAGAGCGGTTTTTCCCATGAAGAAACCGTGTTGCCCAATGCTGAGGATGATTTTTATGACTCGTATTACGAAGTTCTATCATATTTCAATACCTTACACGAGGATTTCAGCACTGCACAGCAAGAATCACTCGATCGAGTGACTTATATAAGTCGATCGAGTGAATTTCCAGAAAAAACGTTCGATCGAGCAGTTCAAAGCACTCGATCGAGTGAAAATCAGGAAGAAAGCTCTCGATCGAGTAGTAAGTCTACTCGATTGAGTAGTCTGGCCAGCGAGAGCATTGATTCGTCATGTGCGTTCATTTTCGATGATGATTTTGATGATGATAATGGATACAGTGAATCTCCCCTATTCAAAGCTGTGTTGGATGCACTTGAGGCTGCGATTTACGGGCTGAAATCCACTGAGGAGGGTGACGAGGAGGCAGCTGAGTCGGTAATTGCTCCTAGCACGGAAGAGGTAATATCTTCCTTTGTCAATGATTCCGTCATTGAGAGCGACCAACCCGAGGTAATAAACGATAATTTTATTATTGTTTGTTTAAATAGTGCATTGCCTCATTTGACTTATGCTTCGCATTTTAATGCTTTACCCCTTCCCAGTTGGTCATATAATTTGACGATTTTTCACCGTCCTTATCATTTCAATTTCGTTAATCTGAAACGGGACCCTACTTTTTGTCAATTGCTCCTGGGCTCCTCTATTTTGTGGATAAATTTAGGAGCTCTCATAGGAAATTTGTCAGGCTTAAACGAATAATTATTTCAATTTCCTATTTTATTTTTATATCATGGTGCTACTTATGCTCTTGTGTAGCACATGCGCAGATGTACGATCCCATGTTAAGAGCTTTGAGCTGTTTTGATTATGACTGATTGGAGCAGCTGTTGAAAAAGAAGGTCGAGCTGGGACCTGACTGAAGCTAGCGCTACCCGGAAGGCAATCCGGAGATTTATTTTTAATTGTTCTTCATTTTATTTCAGTTTTAATTGTAATAAATGGTCTTCGTACCATAGACTATTCAGTTATGCTTGTTTTGTTAGTTTTGCGGGCTGTTTTCATTACGTCTTTGCAGGAATTTACTGAGGTTCACTCGATCGAGTACTTTTTGTACTCGATCGAGAGCTTTTGCTGCTGTTTTACTCGATCGAGCACTCTTATTCCACTCGATCGAGTACCTGCAAAGAGAGAACAACTCGATCGACCACTATTCCTCTCGATCGAGCTGTTTTGGATGCCCTTTGACTTGGATTCGCTTCCTGTGATGATATTTGGGCTATTTAGCGACCTCCCACATTGCTGGCTGGTTTGGGGAGGTCCCTTATTCGCGCAATCTTGTAAGCTTTCCGTATTTACACTCTTTCTCTTTTAGTTTGCATTTCCTTTCCATGTTTTGGTACAATGAGGGCATTGTACGGTTTGGTTTGGGGAGGTTATGCATCCATATCTGTGTCTGCATCTTGTTGTTTATTGCATTTCTGTTGTCACGTTTAATTTCAGTATGCATTGTTGTTTATTTTCATAAAATTCAAAATCCCATAACAAAATTAAAAAATTGATAAAAGTGAAAAAAATTTCACGTTTATTGTTGCATATAGGTTGAGTCGGAACGGTGGATTTCAGTGATGAAATTGCACTGTAATTTGTCTTTTTGCTTAAGCCTTGCATTAAACTGTTATCTTTTAGCTATGTCTTATTGCATATCTACGAGTTAATGTTAAAATTTAGCTAAACGAATAGACTTGACCTGAAATTTTGGCGAGCTACTTATAATTTCTAAGGATTAGAGCCGTATAAACTGGTGCCATTTATGACCAGTTTCATGTAGGATTGTGAGTCGTTACTCCTTGCATAGCATGTATCATCAATTTGCACATATATGAAATTCAATTGCTTTTTGCCTACATACATTCGGGTTAGTGGTTGGTGTCACATGCAGGGAGGTGCTTACAATTTCCCTTTCTTTCATTTTTACCCATTTAACTCCACATTAGCCAAATTTGTCTTTTGACCCTTAGCTACATTCCAAATTTGGCCTGCCTTGCCAAGCTAGTTTAGTGTATGTTTATGCGGTATATATTTCATTGTGCCAAGTTTGGCTTGTATCTGTTGATTCGGAGTTGGTAATTTATGAAGAAAAGGAGGTTGATGAAAAAAAAATGTGAAAAATGAAAAAAAAGAATTCGAAAAAAAAGAAAAAAAATGTGAAGAAAAGAAACCGAAAAAATAGAAAAAAAAGAAAGGAAAAAAAAAAGAGTGTGTATTGTTGACGGTTTCGCTCCTATGCTTTATATCATTTATTGAGGAGTATTTTCGGTTCGGTTTGGTGAGTTTTGTGCTAAATGAAGGGCACTCGTGCTTAATTCTATAATTGAGTGAGAAACGGATGTTGTCATGTGGTTTTGTTTAGGTACTAGCTTGGCCACCTATACCTCCACATTCCCATAAATGTTTTGGCTTTTCTTACCCATTGCCTCACTTTACCATATTTTTGTAAGCCCTCGGCTGTGACAAGACCTTGTTTGGTTGGAATGTGTGTACGGTAGCTAGAATTGTCTATCATATCAGTTGCATGCATGTTTATGTGGGTCGTAGTCTAGGTGAGCGACTATTTTTCTTTCTCTCTTACATATATATGTTCACCCTTTGCTTCATGAGAGAAGAGTGACCCGTGAGAGTCCATCATTAAAGGTCTTGCAAGGTTGACAGTTCAGCTATTTTATAAACATCTCACAACTCGTTTGCATTTAACTGCTTTGCTATAAGTGTTAGTTTGCTTGCATTAAATTGGTTTAAGTGGGCATTTGTAGCTAGCTCTGAGTTATCTTTTCCGTTCCATTAGTTTGCATTTAGTTTACTCGAGGACGAGTAGAGGTTTGGTTTGGGGAGATTTGATACGTGCATTTGATATAGTCTTTTTGGCCTATTTATGCACGTAATTCTGTGCTATTATCGTGGTTTTATGCTACGAAATGCCCCGAATATGCTACTTTGGTTTGTTTTGTCTTATTTGCAGGTATGAACCTAAAAGTAGTGAAATCGAGCCTTTTATCGTCCGTTTTGCATGCATTTGGAGAAAGAGTGAATTTGGAGCGGAATTATATGCGGGAAGCTGTTTCGGGAGCTAAAAGGACAAGTCAAAGCCAGAAAACTAACGAACAAGTAGTTGTTGGAGTCATATTTCACTCGATCGAGTACTTTACTGGTCGATCCTGTAGTTTTAGATCAAATAATCAGTCGGTCGAGTACTTTATATGGTCGATCGAACAGTTGCTATTTAGTGTTTACTCGATCGAGTGATACTTTTAGTCGATCGAATGGTTTGAGCTCGGATTTGCTAGATCGAGTGGTTCTAAAGCACTCGATCGAGTGGATTCTCTCACGGGCTTGGGCTTTTTAGTTTTATTCCGTCATTAGGTCAATTAAATCATATTTTCTTATAAATAGGAAGGTAGGACGTCATTTGTAAGACACCACCACACACTATTAGACGATGATTTACCACTGTTCTCTGTTTTCTCTCTTTCCGGATTTATTACTGTAACTCTTTCTCTTCCTTTTCTCCTTAATTTATTTAATGTTTATTATTCTCCCTTCCCTTGTTCTTACTCTCTTACTTATGTCTAGATAATTCTCTTGCTAGGATTAGGGAAGTTAATGAATGAATGTTAATTGCTAATTAGGTTTATAGATTCGTCGTTGTTGTTTTAGTCTATGTTGTTAATCGCTGCTATAACTGTATCCTGCTAGTTGATTCGAAGCAATTAGCCTTTTAACTTTGGTAAGCCTTGACCTAGACCGAAAGGTTGGAAGGGGTGAGACCCGCAGTGAACAATAGGATGCTTTAGTTAGGGCGAAAGTTAAGCTAATAGCATTTTAGGGCGAATTGAGACCGAAAGGAGATATTCGTTGCCCCTTAGACCGACACATCGACTAATCTGTGACCTTAGCTGCAATTGACTGACATTCATTGATGACCCGACATCCTAGTTCCCTTCTCTTACTGTTAATTTCTGTTATCTTTATTTCTCTTGCCTTAGTCTCAGTAGCTTAGTTAAAACAACTAAAACCCCCATTAGTGACATTAGACAGATCGAATTTGACAAGTAGATAGTGACCGCCTCCCTGTGGAGATCGACCATACTTACCGCTTACTTCTGTTAGTAGTAGCTAGGTATTTTATATTTGGTACAGAAACGACCGTATCAGGTAGTAGTTAGGATTTTCATTGCATGAGTAACAAGGTTGGTTTGTGTTGACTTGCTCCTCAAACTCTCCATACCCATACCCATAGTCATACTCAAAAGATCCAACATACACTCTGTATGTCAAGTCTTGAGCCATCATTGCTAAGATAAGGAAACAACTACAAGCATGAAAACTACAATAAAATGGTAAGAACGAACCTTCAGGAACAAGTTCCTCAAGGTTAGAGAAAAATTAAAATAGAAAAACAAGTAAGAACTTAATCACATAACACCGTCCCCGGCAATGGCGCCATTTTTTATGTAGCGGGTCGTTGTCCGCCATCAAACACATTTATACCCAACTACTAGCATAGCAAGCAAGTCGGGGTCGATCCATGGAATGGGGGTACTCAAATTGTTTAATCTAATTGTAGTTGTGCTTGGGGTTGTCACAATTGTAATGAGTTGATGATTCTAATCTAATAGAAGCAATGGAAAGTAAACAAGCAATAAAAGGAAGGATGTAAACACATGACTAAAAGTGCTAGGATATCATGGATTCATAGGGGATTCATGGGAGTTGATCATACAAACATGTTCTCAATTATATGCAAGCACTTATTGTTGTGATGGGATCGAGTTGGTGTATAAGCTTACAATCCCTAAGAAGGTTTGGGTCCCATAGCCGAATCGATTAGATTGTACAACACCTACAAGTCGACTTAGTCCTTCCTATTCAATATTATGCATGGTCTAATGGGACTCGTGTAACACCCGCGAATTTTTCATTTTGACATTTAAAATTTATTAAACCGTTTAATTATTTTGTTATATATTTTTGAATTATTCAATTTAATTAATTTTATGTCAAACACGATTTTTATAAAAGTAATATATAAAAGCTCATTTATATAAAAATACGTATTATTAAATTATAATTTTGAGGCGTAAATTATATAAGAATAAATGTATACGTATTTTGGTCAGACAATAATAATAGTGAGAGTAATAATAATAATTCCCGTCTTAATTTCCGTATAGCATAAGACCGTCACATTTCACTTTGTACCTACTTTAACCCGGACCAACCAGAAATCGACAACATGCTCACCTACCCTCTTACACTCTACTTTTATATATATATATATATATATATATATATATATATATATATATATATATATATATATATATATTATCATTATTATTATTATTATTATTATATTATTATTATTATTATTATTATTATTATTATTATTATTATTATTATTATTATTATTATTATTATTATTATTATTATTATTATTATTATTATTATTATTATTATTATTATTATTATTATTTATTGTTATTATTATTACCCGCAAATCCACACCCCCCCTGCAATTCCCTTTTCTTTCTTTCTCCTTGTTCTTTCGAACACACAGCAACAAACAACATGGAACCACCATTTTAGTCGACCCTTCAAACTCCGATCCCGCCTTCGTTTCTCAACCAAACTCCATTATTTTTGTACCATTAGCTTCCTCGTCCCTTCCTCGTTCTTTTAAGGTAAGAAAGCTTCTATTTTGTTGAGGTTTCGAAAATACCGTCTTAAATGACAACTCGATTTCTTGTCTTAATCGACTCGTGTTTCCTCCTTTTAGCTGAAGACTGATGAGAGAATCCCATTTTGGACGTTTTTACTCGGAAATTCGTGAGGTTAAAGGTAACGGTGATAGGTTACTCGACAATGAGTCGATATTTTCGCCCTTCCTTACTCGTTTTATCTTTATTTATTGTAAAGCTCGAGTCTTTGTATGTTCCATGAATGGGGGTTGATTTTGTGTTGATAAGAGTCATTTTACACGACTGTTTTAGCTGCCATGGACCGTTTCAAACTGGATTCTGGTTTGGGGTGAGGTATCGGGTTACGGCGTGTGTTGTAACATTGTGCTGCTATGATTTCTGTTCCTCGCCCTCCTCTGAATTTCTTTAGGTAAGCTCTGCCTTGTCCACTTGTGCCCAATGCGCGTTTAATTCCGTCTTGAGTCGAGATAAATATGGTGGCTGGGATTTTGTTTTGCACTTTGGTAAGCTCTGCCTTGTCCACTGTTTTGGGTACAATCAAGTACGATTTTTGCGGCTGATTTGGGTGGTGGACAAGGCTGGGAAGGGGCAGATGGCTGGCTGTGGATTGGTGGCTTGGCCACGGCTTGACCATGTATTTGGGATAGTTTTGCAGGTTCACTGGGGACTGTTTTGGTGCCCCAATAGTACGGTCTTAAGTAGCCTTTTGGCCCTGTTTTGGGGACGGGAGATAGAGTAGTAAAGGATGGTTAGTGTGTATGGGAAACGAGCGTATATTTAGCGCTAGTTTAGTTGGTTCGAAATAATTAAATTTTCATCTCGTGTTTTTATAAAACGTAATTCGTTAATATCGTTCTTTCACATAATTATTTTGTTGGACTCATCCTATTTAGTTTGTTGGGCTCATTTAATTTTAGTAAATGGGCTAGCTATATTTGGTAATTTGGGCTAGTCATGTTTATAAATTGCTTGGTTTATTTAAAATATGATTAACTAACCATCTCGTGTTTTATATAACGTAATTCGTTAAATATCGTTCATTTTTATAGTCTTCTCACATGACTTATAATTTATGAAATACATTTGTTAATGATCTAATTTGTCTATGAAATGACATGTTTCCATGTTAATATGAGTCCAATGTAATTATTCATGCCCTGTGAATAGTAAAAGGTTTATCTTACAATTGAGTCATTTATAATTGAATGCTTGTTTAGCTTATTATAAATGGTTCATTTCCGTTTGTTTGCATTTTTATTCAAGTGACAAATATGGAAGAAATGGGTTACTTATTCATATTCATGATTATGATTTGGCATGAAATGTCTCCCTTGGTTTATCATCGGTTCATTACATGTAGTAGTCTCTTTCCAAGTTGATTCGTATCGCTTGGTTGAGTCGTGTTCGTTTAATAATGCCTTTATGCTATACCGTATTGCTTAACTTATCTTTACGCCTCTTTCGGACTGTCCTGCCGATTGTAGGTTTAGCTCATAACTTCCGCCTCTTTCGGACTGTCCTGCCGAGTGTGGGTTCTCGATTTCCGATTTAGGGTTCGGGTCTTAGATGCGGACTGTCATGCCGCATGTCGAATCGGGAACTGTGCTGTCCCGAGAGTCTGGCCAGAATTAGACTAGGACTGAGTCTTGGGAGTACCATTGTCGTCCTACCAGGGGAATTATATATTTATATATGAGTAGTAAAGGTCTTGCTTGGTTATAGATATTGGTATTTGTCTTTCATGTGTTGGTTGACTTGGTCCTATCGGATACTAGGGGTGAGCTATAAGCCCTCTAGTTGCGATTTGATCGTCGGGATTGATGTTCCTATCCGTTCTTATGGTGAGATGCAAGCCATAAGTATGAATGTGACATTAGTAGCCACGTCCCGTGCAATGTTTGCTAAGTGGCTTACCAAGTAATGGCTACAGTTTCTATTTTTTTAATTTGTATTGATTGATCCATACTTGACTTTTTCACATGATTCGGATTCCAATCTCACGTCTATGTTGTATTTCCTTGAAATGCGTGCTTTGGTGTAGATTACCGTATTCTCGTGTTTCATATTATTTAATTGTCTCACATGAATAGTTTAATCGTAATCATGCTAAGGTTGACTTATCTTGTTCCATCTCATTCAATTGTTGTGTTTAAATATAAACTTGATATTCTTATCTTTTGTAAGTATCCTATATGACTTACCTATTTTAGTTCTTTGTTATGTCCGTTTCGACATTTTATGGCTGGGAGAACCTTGATTTACTCTCCACTGACTGTGGCGTTCATGTTTACATGAATGACAGGTGGTGAAGATGCCTACGTGGGGAAGACGTGTGGGCTAGCGAGAACTACACCATTGGACCTTAGTTGCTAGTTTAGAAACCCCTTATATGTTTATTCGTGGGATATCTTTTTCCCGTTTTCTAGACTTGGGTTGTAATAACCTAAATTTGTCTATTGTTGTATTTGTTTCCTTCCTTTTGTGGCACCCGCGTGCTATTCTTTAACCAGTAATTTTTAAAAGTTTCAAAAATAGCACAAATTTCCGCTTTAATTTAGTAGTTATATTTTCCTCTTTATCGCGGGGTGTCACAGTTGGTATCAGAGCCTATGTTGCTCCCGACGCACACACGTGTACCCCAAACTTAAATTTAAACTTGACCTTAAATAATGAATGAGAGATGAGTAGAAATAAGGACCCAAGTTGGTAGTCTCATTGTGTATGTTTCGTGATAGGTTCTAACATGTTTGTTGATTGTCAATTATCTTTGTGCACGTGGATCAATGACCGTGAGCATACCTATGTGGAGATCAAGTCTTGGTGCCTATTGCCGAGAATTGAAGATTTGTTCAACCTTCGGAGAATGCTTCTACTTCCTCTTCATCGTTCTTGTGTACCTTGCCGTATTCTTTACTTTTAATGTCTACTTCTTCTTCTAAACTCTCTTCTTTTTTTCCTTGGGAGTTACTCTTGTATCCTCCCAACTTGTCCTTTGTTCCTTGTTAATCCTCCTTTAACACCTTTTAGATAGTTTTCTTTCTTTTGTAGGATGTTAATCTTGGTTGGATAATTTGGCTTTGTGGAGTTTGTTCGTGGTTGACCCATAACCCTTGGTTTTGAGAGGCTGTGATGTTAGAAAGACTAAGTAGTGTGATGTGACATGCTTAGTGATCCTTATATCTAGTTCCTTGGTAAAGTGAGTATAATTGATCGGTGCAATTCTGTGTGTTAAGTGTGAGTTGCCTATGATACTAAGGTTATGGAACTTGGCCTTGTTGTTTATACTTGGAAGTTTGAGTTGAGCTCTAAGTTAGCATAGTCGGTATACTTTTATGAGAGTTGTGATGACTACATGAACCATGTTAGGTGAGAGTTGTTGCTAGTTTTGGGATCTCATTTGGGTATCCATTTTGCGGTAATGATGATTAGTAGCCAGAGTTCTTGAGACGTGATTATAAGTTAGGATCGATAGATGTTGAGCTGAGAAGAGTTAGATGTTTTGGGTGGTTGTCTTGTGATTTGGGGAATGTCACCATCTATGCTTTAGGTTTCGAGAGTGTAACAAGACCTCTTTGGGATGATAGATTGTGCAAAATGACTTTTGAATTGGGATTTTGATTAAAGGTCATGCCATTTTGAGAAACTCATAGTTGACATTAGTTAGATATGAATATAGATTTGACCTTGACCTTGTGGAGGTTGTTTGTGGATGTTGGAGAATTTGGAGTGGTGAAATCACACTTATAGTGAAGTACCTTGTTTCATGGAATAGCTTAAGATGAAGTAACACAAGTGTTCTGAGGAAATCTTTGGGAGCTATGTGGTTATAAGTTTTGTGGTTAGGAATCTTTCGGAACAGTTCAGGATGATGTTGTTGTTCGAGATTTGAGTACCTGGCGTTTCCTTGTTGTCTAATTCCCCTTCCTCTTTGACCATAAGTTTTACCGTTCATACCTCCTTTCTTCGCTTCATCTTGCTCCTCCCTTGAGTTAGATGCTAGTGACCTATAAAATCTCTATCTTTGACCTCCTTGTTGATCTTACTTCAATTCTTACCCCTACGATGTTCATCATAGCTCTTTTTGTTGGTTAAGTTTGGACTCTCTTAGCTTACTTAGTATTTATGTTGTCTAAATTGCTTTTCATTTTATACAATATCTAAACTTTCAAGCTATCATTTTTTATTCGTTGTTAAGAATCTATGTTACTCTTACAAACCTTACCTATTTTAAAATTTGAAAATGAAAATTTGATTCAATTCCCGATTTGTTCTTTAAGTATAGACTTCTTAATCATGATTTTAAATGCTAAACCAGAAATTTCTTTAAATTTTATCCAATTTCTGTTAACTTTGATCTATTTGTGATTTCTTTGCCAAGGTGTGATGCTATCTTTTCACAAACTTGACTCCTTTTTTAGTTTAAAAGTGAAACTTTTATTTTTATATTGGCTTTTGTGAAAGAAAATTTGAGTAAATTACCTTTCCCTTTTGATTTTAACGTTGATCGGATGTTAGAACTCGTTATTGGAGACGTTTAGTAACTTGTTCTACGCTTGTCGGCGGATGATTTTTGTTTTAAATCTGTCTTTGACTTGGAAAGTTAACGTTCTTGTGTGCACGACAAGAGCGATTTCGTTCCATGAATGAGACTTACACTTTTGAAAACTCTCCGTTAATGTTTTTGAAAGTATTTTGATTTTTGATTTATGCAAATGATTTAATTTTCGATCGGGTTCTGTCGGAAAAAATTTTATTTGAAACTTTTGAAAGGATTTTGATTCTTACGATAAGTAACCTCTAAAATGTTTTGGTTACCGATTCCAATTCAAGTTTTATTTTTATAACCTTTAATTTCTACATTCAAGTTTCGAGGACGAAACTTTTTAAAAGATGGGGTGATTGTAACACCCGCGAATTTCCATTTTGACATTTAAAATTTATTAAACAGTTTAATTATTTTGTTATATATTTTTGAATTATTCAATTTAATTAATTTTATGTCAAACACGATTTTTATAAAAGTAATATATAAAAGCTCATTTATATAAAAATACGTATTATTAAATTATAATTTTGAGGCGTAAATTATATAAGAATAAATGTATACGTATTTTGGTCGGACAATAATAATAGTGACAGTAATAATAATAATTCCTGTCTTAATTTCCGTCTAGCATAAGACCGTCACAATTCACTTTGTACCTACTTTAACTCGGACCAACCAGAAATCGACAACATGCTCACCTACCCTCTTACACTCTACTTATATATATATATATATATATATATATATATATATATATATATTATCATTATTATTATTATTATTATTATTATTATTATATATTATTATTATTATTATTATTATTATTTATTGTTATTATTATTACCCGCAAACCCACACCTCCCTGCAATTCCCTTTTCTTTCTTTCTCCTTGTTCTTTCGAACACACAACAACAAACAACAGGGAACCACCATTTTAGTCGACCCTTCAAACTCTGATCCCGCCTTCGTTTCTCAACCAAACTCCATTATTTTTGTACCACTAGCTTCCTCGTCCCTTCCTCGTTCTTTTAAGGTAAGAAAGCTTCTATTTTGTTGAGGTTTCGAAAATACCGTCTTAAATGACAACTCGATTTCTTGTCTTAATCGACTCGTTCTTCCTCCTTTTAGCTGAAGACTGATGAGAGAATCCCATTTTGGACGTTTTTACTCGGAAATTCGTGAGGTTAATGGTAGCGGTGATAGGTTACTCGACAATGAGTCAATATTTTCGCCCTTTCTTACTCGTTTTATCTTTATTTATGGTAAAGCTCGAGTCTTTGTATGTTCCATGAATGGGGGTTGATTTTGTGTTGATAATAGTCATTTTACACGACTGTTTTAGCTGCCATGGACCGTTTCAAACTGGATTCTGGTTTGGGGTGAGGTATCGGGTTACGGCGTGTGTTATAACCTTGTGCTGCTATGATTTCTGTTCCTCGTCCTCCTCGGAATTTCCTTAAGTAGCACTATGCGTTGATTACTTGTGCCGTATGCGCATTTAATTCCGTCTTGAGTCGAGACAAATATAGTGGCTAGGATTTTGTTTTGCACCTTGGTAAGCTCTGCCTTGTCCTCTGTTTTGGGTACTGTCAAGTACGATTTTGGCGGCTGATTTGGGTGGTGGACAAGGCTGGGAAGGGTCAGATGGCTGGCTGTGGATTGGTTGCTTGGCCACGGCTTGACCATGTATTTGGGATAGTTTTGCAGGTTCACTGGGGACTGTCTTGGTGCCCCAATAGTACGGTCTTAGGTAGCCTTTTCGCCCTATTTTGGGGACGGGAGATAGAGTGGTAAAGGATGGTTAGTGTGTATGGGAAACGAGCGTATGTTTGGCGCTAGTTTAGTTGGTTCGAAATAATTAAATTTCCGTCTCGTGTTTTTATAAAATGTAATTAGTTAATATCGTTCTTTCACATAATTATTTTGTTGGACTCATTCGATTTAGTTTGTTGGGCTCATTTGATTTTAGTAAATGGGCTAGCTATATTTGGTAATTTGGGCTAGTCATGTTTATAAATTGCTTGATTTATTTAAAATATGATTAAATAACCGTCTCGTGTTTTATATAACATAATTCGTTAAATATCATTCATTTTTATATTTTTCTCACATGACTTATAATTTATGCAATACATTTGTTAATAATCTCATTTGTCTATGAAATGACATGTTTCCATGTTAATATGAGTCCAATGTAATTATTCATGCCATGTGAGTAGTAAAAGGATTATCTTACAATTGAGTCATTTATAATTGAATGCTTATTTAGCTTATTATAAATGGTTCATTTTCGTTTGTTTGAATTTTTATTCAAGTGACAAATATGGAAGAAATGGGTTACTTCTTCATATTCATGATTATGATTTGGCATGAAATGTCTCACTTGGTTTATCATCGGTTCACTACATGTAGTAGTCTCTTTCCAAGTTGATTCGTATCGCTTGGTTGAGTCGTGTTCGTTTGATAATGCCTTTATGCTATACCGTATTGCTTAACTTATCTTTACGCCTCTTCGGACTGTCCTGCCGATTGTGGGTTTAGCTCATATCTTCCACCTCTTTCGGATTGTCCTGCCGATTGTGGGTTCTCGATTTCCAATTTAGGGTTCGGGTCTTGGATGCGGACTGTCCTGCCGTATGTCGAATCGGGAACTGTGCTGTCCCAAGAGTCTGGCCAGATTTAGAATAGGACTGAGTCTTGGGAGTACCATTGTCGTCCTACCAGGGGAATTATTTATTTATATATGAGTAGTAAATTGCTTGGTTATAGATATTGGTATTTGTCTTTCATGTGTTGGTTGACTTGGTCCTATCGGATACTAGGGGTGAGCTATAAGCCCTCTTGTTGCGATATGATCGTCGGGATTGATGTTCCCATCCGTTCTTATGGTGAGATGCAAGCCATAAGTATGAATGTGACATTAGCAGCCACATCCCGTGCAATATTTGTTAAGTGGTTTTCCAAGTAATGGCTACAGTTTCTATTTTTTTAATTTGTATTGATTGATCCCTACTTGACTTTTTCACATGATTCGGATTCCAATCTCACGTCTATGTTGTATTTCCTTGAAATGCGTGCTTTGGTGTAGATTACCGTATTCTCGTGTTTCATATTATTTAATTGTCTCACATGAATTGTTTAATCGTTATCATGCTAAGGTTGATTTATCTTGTTCCATCTCATTCAATTGCGGTGTTTAAATATAAACTTGAAATTCTTATCTTTCGTAAGTATCCTATATGACTTACCTGTTTTAGTTCTTTGTTATGTTCGTTTCGACATTTTGTGGCTGGGAGAACCTTGAGTTACTCCCCACTGACTGTGGCATTTATGTTTACATGAATGACAGGTGGTGAAGATGCTTACGTGGAGAAGACGTGTGGGCTAGCGAGAACTAAACCCTTGGACCTTAGTTGCTAGTTTAGAAACCCCTTATATGTTTATTCGTGGGATATCTTTTCCCCGTTTTCAAGACTTGGGTTGTAATAACCTAAATTTGTCTATTGTTGTATTTGTTTCTTTCCTTTAGTGGCACCCGAGTGCTATTCTTTAACTAGTAATTTGTAAAAGTGTCAAAAATATCAAAATTTCCGCTTTAATTTAGTAATTATACTTTCCGCTTTATCGCGGGGTGTCACAACTCGAGTTGGTGTATAAGCTTACAAGTCTCATTGAACAGATAGGTGATGGGTCAAAAATGCAAGGATTCATAGGCTCGCATTTCATCAAACATAACATGTGCATAAGTTGAAATCACAACAAGCAAGCAAATTAATTATGAAAACATATTAGATTAAGCATGAATCATTCCCCATGTTGGTTTCCCCTAATTCCCCGTTAATCCTAGCTAGAAGACTACTCACTCATTATCAAGTTCAACATGTTAATAATGTTGTCAATCATATTAAGAAAGCAAAACATGATGAATAAATGAAAGTGATTAACAATAATTAAACAAGGATAAATAGAATTATACCTATGAAGATGATTCCAAATAATAAAGCAAAGAATAATAGAAGAAAACTTGATTGATTGATGAAGAGTTGTCAATTCTCCAATAATAACCCAATAATCTTCAATTACCCAATAATAAACTTAAATTACTCAATAATAAACTTGAACAATAATTAAGGAAAGATTAATGTGTAATTTTGTGGAAAGATTAAAGGATAATCTATTCTAATATACTCCTAATCTAATCTAAAAACTTGGTGTCTAGCTAGATAATACAATGGGGTATATATAATGGTATATCATTAGGTTAAGCAAGGATAGATTAGTAAATAACATTGCAAAGTGTTGAGTAGGGAATTGCAAGTCTCTAGGGAGATGCACATATACTTGGACTGGGATGCTCATCCTGAGTTCGGGATGCGCGGATTCACAAACAGACTATGATGAAAATGGCAAAGCAGCTGGGGAAGCGCGGATTGGTCTCAGGACGGGCGGATCCCGAGACAGCTTGTCTATTTGAGCTTGGATTGTAAAACGGACGTCATTTCCTCATCCGGACTCCTATTGTAGTGATTCAAAAGCCTAGACCACTTGAGTTTTCGACGCCGTTTCATCTAGCATACTTTCAAAGCCATAAAATCAAGTCGTTGTTTTGTTCCGAGTAATTTCTTCTTGTAATGGCTCCCTTTTCGTCATCCTTGCTTTTAAGCCTATGATCGTTCTATATACTCTTTATTCCTACATTCTTGGTCATCATTCTTGCCTCCTCTTCATACTAGTCCATCTAAGATCGTCAACAAGCTTCCAAATATGCACGGGAGACGGGAATTCCGCCTCATTGTCCTCTCTCCTACAAGTCATACAAAATGCACAATGAAAGCAAAGTAGAAAGGATTTGACGGATATAATGGCTGCAAAATGTTATAATATTATGCAAAATAGGCTCAATTAGGGGACTAAATGTACGTAAATAAGAGTCACATCACACATCCTTCTCTAAACTCCCATTTTAGAAAAGCGAATTATTAATATCATTTGCCATTTTTCATCAAAATGAAATGTGACAGTTCCTAACATGATTTATCTTGATTAACATCTTCATGTCAATCTATACACTTAGGTACTCTAAAGCTTAAAGTAAATCTACATTTGAGTAACAATTTTTTTGGATTGTAATGATATGGCTTGTATGCAACAAATTCGAATTGGGACAAGGTCATTATACCTTTACTTTCGAAAAATAACATATTAACAATAAGACATGTGTGCTTTACTCCCACTCTATCTCAATAGATTATAGTTCCATTACTTTCAAAAAGTAACACATTAACTATAAGACATGTTTGTGACAATCTACTCCCACTCTATCTCTTAGAAATACATCTATCTTCTTAAGAGATAGCTGTGTGAGTCACAAGCATATATGGTGAAGTAATAAACTTTGTCTAGACTGACGTATTAGCACATAAAAGGACCAGCTCTATTATGGCAGCTTGATCCATGTAATATGCGAGCCTAATCCATGTCATTTGTTAAATAGACTCTCTATTTTAGGTATCTTTTGGTTGACCATTCGTTTATAACGTGTTCGTTTTGGGTTGCAAATTTCCCAAAAGTGAGTTCGATAACTCAAATCGACTCATGTCCATGTTATGTACAAACTTGAAGCCTTAAGTCCTCTCATAGCTTATATGGGGTCTTATAATTGCTGTAGCCAATTGGTGTATCAAATTTCCCTTTTTCGAGTTCAAATAACTGTCTTTAACTTTTATAATCACTCCTTCTTATATCAAATAAGATGTGACATTAAGTCACAAAAGGCATAAGTGAGATTTAAATTCATGGCTTATGATCTAATTACAATGATCCCATCGTTGTAATTCTTTTATGATTAGATTAAGTCAACATAATTTATGTTTTGATATGATAGGTGTACAATGACAAGTTTTAGAACGAAAATTTCCATAAACCGAGTGACTTGGGTTGCAAACTAAGCCACTAAAAATCAAATACAACTTCTTGTTCTTGAAAAACTAAAGGAAATAAACTAATTTCCATGTCCAACTAGGAAATTAAAAGAGTTCTAAAACAACAACAAGTTCAAAATACAACAATGAAACGAAGACTAACATTATAAAGGCCAAGCATCCATAGGTCTTCTACTATGGACGACTACTCTAGCTTCCCTTGAAGAGCCTCCTTAGGCTTACTTGTCCTTGCCTTTGTCTTTGCTCGGATGCCCTTAAAAACAAGTTAGAAAGGGTAAGAATCAAAACTTGTATCAAAATACCAAGGTTGAGATCAAAACATAAATGATAGGGAGAATTTTATTTATTACCTACTGGAACAATCTTTCCAGCTTTGATATCTCCAAGATACTTTGGGCAATTCCTCTTCCAATGTCCTATGCCATTACAATAATGGCATTTGTCTTCGGAAGTAGCACCCTTTTTAGAAGAGCCTTTCTCAATTTCTTTTCCTTTTCCCTTGAAGGGAGTGGGTTTCTTGCTCTTACTAGCACTCCTCTTAAACTTCCCTTTACTCTTATTGTTAGTTGTGAGAACATCCTTGGTTGAACTAACATTAAGACCCATATCTCTCTCAGCTTGCACAAGCAAGTTGTGCAATTCATGGAGAGAAGTCTTCATGTTTTGCATATTGTAGTTTACCCTAAACTGCACATATGCTTTGACTTTGTTCAAGGAATGTAAGACTCGGTCTATAACAAGTTGTTCGGGAATGTCAACCTTTTGGATCTTAAGAGTCTCAACAAGCTCAATCAACTTGAGCACATGAGGGCTAACCTTTTGGCCCTCTTTGATGTTTATTTTGAAAAATGCGGAGGCTGCCTCATATTGGATTATTCGAGGAGCTTGCGAAAACATGGTCATAAGCTTGGTGTAGATCTCATAGGCCGTGCTTATCTTAATAGCACTCCTTTGAAGATCGGGCTCCATAGAGAAAATCAAGACGTTTTTGATAGCGGCCGACTCTTTTAGGTAGGCCTCATAGGCTTCCCTTGCGGCGGTGATTGACCTAGTAGTAGGAGTGGTGGGAGCGGCTTCGGTAAGGTAACGAAGCCTTTCGTCACGTTCCGCGGCCAAACGAAGTTGCGCATCCCAATCGGCGAAATTAGAACCATTCTTTTCAAGTTTGCATCGATCCATAAAGGACCGGAGCCAAGAAGCATTGGGGAGTGGTGGAGCGTTTGTGCTAGTTGATGCGGATGAAATTGGAGTCGTCATTGCAAACTAATCAAAATGACTACTAAATAGAAATGAAGGAATTATAAACATTTATCGTTTTAACAAAACTTTTTAAAACAAGTTTTAACATTTATATAGTGACCTTTACCCAACTATAATAAATGATTCGGAGACCCAAAATTCATATTAACTTGGATGTGAGCCAACGGGCCCTCTACATCTTTTACTAATATAACTTCGGTGTGTTAACCCTCTTAACCGATTCTACAATTAGAACTCTCGGTCAATGATTTTACATTAAATTCATCTTTAGCCCGAACCCTTTACGGCTACGGTTGCAAAATACCTTCATTAAGATCAACCAAATTTTCGAAGTGTAATAATTACTTATTACCCCACTTACCCAACGTCAATAGAAGCACCCCAAAAAATTGTATTGTATTTCTCATGAAATTTAGATTCATAGGCTCCTACTATTCATGATCCTCCAAAATCCCAATGTAGAAATCCTCTTTTGATTGCACCCAAAACAAATTCCTTAAACTAATATATTAACTAACTAGATTAATATACAAGTATCCTTAAAATGATTCTAATATTATCCTTATTACTACACTAGTAATCTTTATTTTTATTAGAATTTTCGGATGAACAATCTAATGTTTTCTAAAACATGTTTTAGAGAAAGTTGTGAGGGAAGGAGGTTAGAATGCATGTAAAATGAATAAATGGAGTAGCTTAGTAAGTAAAACTGAGAACAAAATCTCATTATAAGAGGAGGAAGGGGCCGGGTAGATGAGGCCAAAAATGCCAATGCATGGTATCTCCTTTCACTTTTGTTCTTCTTCATATAGTTGGTATGTAAGGCTACTTAGTGTAGGTATGATTATTCTAATTTTATCACATAAAATAATATCATCCACACTCGTTAATCCCTCCATTTCGGTCCATATGTATAAAATGGACTATTTTATTTTGTCAATTTGTCACTTGTCACACAATATGTCACATGTAGTATGTTACATGTTTTTAATTAATTTAATGCATATTTATCAAATAAATATCATTTTATATATTAATTACATACAACAAATTGACTAGTAATTCTTGATCACATAAATAAAATAGGTCATTTAATTATAATTCACAACATATTGTAATTATAATTAACAATTCATTCTTATCTCAATTGTTTCATAAACAATAATCAATTTTAGAAATATAATATTTTAATTACTAAAATAAATCTTATTTAATCAAATTACAATAAGATATAAATATTCTCTCACACAAATGAATTGTTCAATTTTAAGGAATTGATTAACTTGTATCGCCAAACAATTAATCAATTTGTCTATTAAGGGAATTGTCCTATAGGTGTGACCTTAAGGGATCAACTGATCACCACCGTCAAACGACAGTAATGTCAAACTCTAGTTAGCCAATCAATACTGATTAATGTTGATCAGTTGACTATATAAATGAATCATCCCTTACGTATTCTTAACTTGAGATTTATACATGTGATCGCACTATTGTTGAGAACACATACTCCAACACTTAGCGAGTGGTTCCTTGTGCAACAATTTTGGAACGGTCTATTTGAAGATTCCCGCAATATCCTCAATATGGGATCTAATGGGATGTCTACCGAAGTTGATGACAATCAAACATGGGCCAAAATCGAAGATATGGCGCTTCATAATTCACAATATAGTAGACCTCGAAAGGCTACTAGAGGAGGAAAGCATGAGGTAGATTCCATCACTCAATTGGGTGCTCAACTAAGTGCTCATATTGACACCATTAATTTGAAGTTTAAGAAGGCCATGGCTAAGCTTGATGAAGCTTCCAAATCACCCAAACAACATGTTAATGCTATGGTGGCATCATCCTCAATTCGAAGTGGAGTATGTGAAAGTTGTGGAACTTTGGAACATGACCAAAGTGAATGTAGGGGAACGAGTGAACAAGTGAATGCTTTCCAAGCATACAAGAGTGGGACCCCTTATTCCAACTATTATAATGAGAATACGAAATTCCATCCAAACCGTACATATAAAAGCCAAAATGTTCAAAACCCCCAACAACCATACACCCCACCTCCAATGAGAAATCAAGCTCAAAGACCCTTTTATTATCAAAGCCAAAGTTATGAAAATCAACCTTCATACAATCAATCAAATGACCAAGGGTTTGATGTTCAAAAAGCGGTCCTCCAAATGCAAAAGAACCAACAAGAATTTTTCACCCAAATGCAAAAAGATAGCCAAGCCAAAGTTATAACCATCAACAACATACTAGCCCACACCAAGATCCTAGAAACTCAAATGACTCAATTAGCATCTTCTAGCTCTCAAAGACAAAAGGGGCAATTAGCACCTCAAAGTAATCCCCCAAGACATGAAATGGTTAATGCCATCCATTTGAGGAGTGGTACAAGATATGAAGGGCCGAAGAGGCCAATTGATGAAGATGTTGAGAATGCTAGTGACAAGCAAAGAGTTGTGGAGAACTCTAAGGAAGAAGAACCCACCACCAATAAAGTTTAAAAGAAGAAGAATGAAGAGAAAGCTAAGGAAAAAGAGCCTATCGTGATTAAACTTCCATTCCCAAGTCGTCAAGTTAAGCCTAAGTTTGATGAACAACTTGGAAAGTTCATGGAGATTGTGAAGAACTTAGAAGTCTCAATCCCATTCACGGAATTGATCAATCATGTTCCGGCCTACGCAAAATACATGAAAGATATTCTTACCAAGAAGAAATCCATCCGGAAGCTAGAAACTATTGCCTTTACCAAAGTGAGTAGTGCTATTCTACAAGGAAGTTCACCTCTTAAGCTCAAAGATCCGGGGAGTTTCTCGATTCCATGCACCATTGGCGACACCACAATCAACAAAGCATTATGTGACCTTGGAGCAAGTGTAAGTATCATGCCATACTCGGTGTGCAAGAGGCTAGGAATGAGAGAACTCAAGTGCACCAATATTACGCTTTAAATGGCGGATCAATCAACAAAGATACCTTTAGGTGTATTGGGAGAATGTGCGCGTGAGAATTGGCAAGTTCTTCATTCCGGTTGACTTTGTTATTGTAGACATGGAGGAGGATTCCAACATTCCTATCATTTTAGGAAGACCTTTCTTGCATACCGCGGAAGCGGTGTGATACCGTCGTAGAGTACCAAAGATAAATTTATAATCCAAACTAGTACTATAGCTAGTGGCAGTCAGGGTCGAACCACAAGGAGGCGATGCAATTAATAGTTGTTTAATTTCAGTCTAAGGTAACAGTTTTGAGGGGGGTTTGATTTGAATAATTCTATAACTAAGGGCATTTAAATCGAAACTAAATTAAGGTAAATAAATGAGTAATTAAAGAAATAAGATAAAATCAAATATTTAAAAGGATGCTAAGATGGTCGGTTCACTGTAGTTTCGACGGCGGCAACTCTAAGTAAACTGTTTTGAGCATGTTAGACGGGAAAATAAAAAGTCCTCTCGGTCCAATTTAACAGGTAGCAACCTTTCGGCCTGAGCTACGGGTCCCTAGTCTCATTAATACTAACTTTCGTTCTCGATTAATGATACTTGCCTAAATTAACTTATCTCTCGATCTCATTAATTTAGTCGTCTTAATTAGGTAGTCTATCTCCCTTCCCTATCTTTCGATCTATCGGGTCGGTCAATTCCTAAGCATTTAACTAGTCGCGTGCACTCGATTCGTCAAAAATGGCAATTAAATTAATTAAGTCGAAGCTAATCTAACACGTGGCAGTCGATAGACCTACGGACCCAGTCGATCGACCAACAAAGTCAGTCGATCGACCAGAGCCCGCTGGCAGGTCACCTATCGTCGAAGCCGTCTAATCTACATATCCCCTACATTTTAGCACGAAGGGTTTAGCTACTCATGATGGTAATAACAACAACAATAAAATTTACGAGTAAAGCTATTGAATTCATAATTAAATTAACCAAATAAATAACTAACATGAAATGATAATTTGGCTTTGGGAAATCTAAACTAGCAATTCTAAACTACGGAAAAATTAAAGCAACGAATATGAACGAAGGAACATAGAATACCGTAAAGAAGAATTGAATTGAAAAGATCGAAAACCCAATGCATATGAAACTTTATTGATTAAAACTAATGAAATAATAAAAGGTTCAATTCCTGTGTATTGAACCCTAATTAATTCTGTATATCTCTCTGAAAACATCTGGTTACGTTATATAGATAGTCATACGTAACTTTATTCCTAAAACCTAATTACAATGGGCCTCGGAATTCTAATTGAATCTTGCGCGTAGAGTCGTGGGGTGGTCGATCGACCATACAGTCCAGTCGATCGACTGCTCTCTTTCTTGCAGACTTTTGTTCAGCATTCTGACAGTCTATAGGCCACGTAGGTCAGTCTATAGACCACTGTAGCTGGTAGTCCACTTCTAAATTCTCTATAAATCTATTTCCAGGCTTGAAATGCGCGCCAAGTTCATTTCTTGAGTAAATACTTCATGTCAAATAATATGCCAAGTACTAGGGGACGGATTCGGCTCGATTTCCGCTGGATTCTTCACATTTCTGCAATATTATACAAAAACACGAAAGTAGACGGAAATAGGGAAAATAGTAGCATAATCTACATAATTGAGCTCTGAAATGCGTGTAAAATAAGGTGTAAAACATCATATAAATGACATGCATCAAACTTCCCCAAACCAAACCCTTGCTTGTCCCCAAGCAAGAATTAGACTCGATCTTAGGACCTAATGGAACGAGTTCAATCTCAGAGCGAAATGCAACTATAAAGCCTAAACCAATTTAATGCAACAACTAACAATCAATTAGCAATATGAATCATGCAAACGAGTTATGTAGTCGTTAAAAACTGCTGAACCGTCAACTATAGAGACTTATCATTATGGACTCTCACGGGTCGCTCATATCATACAATGAATATAGGTGAATATATGTAAAGATAGAAAGAAGTAATATTGTAATGACTCTCACCTAACTACGACCTATAAGAACATGCCTGCAGTTTAATATGAAAGTGATCTCTACAACCATACATATGCATTCCAACCAAACAAATGACCATGACACATGCCGAGGTAAATATGGATATGTGAGGTAATGGGTAAGAAGGGGCTAAAATGAATTTGGATATGAGGAGTTAAAGCCAAGCTAGTAACTACAAATCAAAATTATAACAACATCCAACTTCTTGCTCAAGATTCAACAATAAAACCGGTGCTAATGATTAGCACTAATCTCACCATTTCCACAATTAGTCAACTCCCCATAAGATTCAAATACAACATGGGAGCAAATATCACCATTTAATAAAGACTTTGAATTATGCGATTTTGATTTTTTCCTTTCTTTTTCTACATGCTTTTCATTTTTTTCTCCCTTTTATTCTTTTCAATTCTTTTTTTTTCTTTCTTTCTTTCCTCCTTTCCAACATTCTCCCAAACATCTCATAAAGAGCAATATAACCAAAATGAAATAAATACATTCCCACAACTACCAAAACAAGCTCGGATAAGGTAGGCTAAATATAGTATGTAGCTTATGGGACAAAAAGGGCAATTTGGCTATGTGAGGTTTATGGGTAAAATGAGAAAAAAGGACCTCTACCACATGTGTCAACAAACCACAAACCGAATGCATACAGGTATAGAGTAGACCAAGTCCATGCTTATGCAAATTTATGTAACATGCCTCATAAGGAGTAACTCCTCACATTCCTAAATGAACTGGTCATAGATGTCACCAGTTATAGGCTCTAAAACTCAGAATATAATGTAGTTTGCCAAAAATCTAAGTCAAGTCTCAAGTTCAGCAAGATATTTGACGAAAACTCGTAGATATGCATATGTGATTCTACTAATAACATGTCAATTAGCAAGGCTTAGGCATAAACAGATGAAAATACAATGTCATTATCGAAAAACTACCGTTTTGACTCAACCTATATGCTAAAATAAACATGCATTGTTTTTGAATTAGTTTGAAATTTTTCAATTTTTTTTTTTTGAATTTTCTATATATATATAAGAGAAATGAAATATCAAATGCAAACTGAAGTGCAATAAACGTGAAACAGAAATGCAATAAAATATGTGAATGCAATGCAAAACCCTTCCCCAAACCAAATCACACAATGTCCCCATTGTGCAAAATCATGTAATGAAATAAAAGGGAAACGGGAATTTGCGTTACTATAACTAAAATTGACATAAAAGAAAGACTCGGAAACTCACAAGACTTTAAGCGCAGAATGAAACCTCCCCAAACCAGCGTGAGCTAGGAGGTTTCAGTGGCCAGCAGTGCTACCATAGGTACCTGAAAAGAAACAAAAGTACCGCGCGTAATTCCGAGAAAGCAATGTATTAAACGCAAAATTATGTGCAAAATAAGAAAATGGAAGAAAAGAGAAATGAATCGGAGAATAAAGTGGAGAAAAGACTCCCTCAACTCCGCAAATCGACCAAGCACAGCAGGGGAATGGTCGTGAACAGGTACAACAGCAGGAAGCGGTCGATCGACCATACAGTCCAGTCGATCGACCAGGGTGACAGGAACAGAAGCTCCTGGAGTCGCGGCTCAGTCGATCTACCATACAGTCCAGTCGATCGACTGGAAAACCTGCTGTAAGTTTCTGATTTCTTCGATTTAGCTCAATAAATTGAGCTAATGTGGTCTATGAACCTGCAAATACACATAATAACCCGCCCAAAAACTGCGCAAAACCCAAAGTAACAGTCTAAAGTCTTTAAATCCTAAGCAAACTTATTAAAGCGAAGTCTCGCGCACACCAAAGCAATAAAAAGTCTAACAAAAGTAATAAAATGTCTTTAAAAAGTCTTAATCGACTAATAGTTGATCAAGAATGGCCACGGAATGGCCCACTTGCTCGGCTTCTGGCTACAAGAGGTAGCCTCTATAGTGCTCATCTCCTCAGCGGGGTTCCTAACGACTCCAATATCCGCAGAACTCAACGGATCAACATCTCTAACATCTTCCCAATCAATGACCTCGTATGGCTCGTCAAAATCCAAATCGGACTCCGTCACTTTGACTGGCTCCTCATCTGGTTCCTCGTCTGTGCCATAGCTAAGACATCCTAGACCGCCTCTTTGAACGATTGGCTCCTTCACAACTGGAGCAACATGCGGCTCTTCCTTCCCCAAACCATTTCCTGCAATATCCAAAACAGAAGAATCTTCCTCCAATTTGCTCCCAATCTGGGGCGGAGGTGTCACAACAGGAATAGGCATAGGGGTAAGCATATCAGGCAACACAACATAAGATTTAGCTACATTGCAAGTTACTGGGTACATGGCATCCTTCTTCTTATAGGTCTGGGCAAAAATAATGGACTGTTTCCCTACCTTAAATGTCAATGTCCCTGAGCCAACATCTATAACTGCACCAGCAGTGTGCAAAAATGGTCTACCCAAAATGATAGGGATGTGAGCATCCTCGGGTATATCTAACACAACGAAGTCAACTGGAAAAAGAACTTTCCTATTTGCACAGGAATGTCCTCTAAGACTCCTATAGGCTGGACCGCAGAACGATCGACCATCTATACAGTCATGTTTGTGATTGCAAACTTAGTCAAACCCAACTTCCTAGCCAGACTCAATGGCATGACACTAATGCTAGCTCCTAGGTCACATAATGCCTTCTCAATTGAGAAGGTTCCGATATTACAAGGAACAGAAAAGCTACCAGGGTCAGCTAACTTATGTGGAGCAGTGTGAGCCAAATAGGAACATGACTCCTCAGTTAGTGCGACAGATTGCACAGTATCAAGTGACTTCTTTTTAGACAACAACTACTTCATAAATTTCATGTAAGCAGGCACTTGATTAACCAATTCTAAGAAAGGAACTTGTACATTTAAACTACGAATAACATTTTCAAATTTGTTAAACGATACTTGTTCCTTTGTCGGTACCAATCTCTCTGGATAAGGGGCTGTAGGAAGCAACTTAGCCCTCTCCTCTAGGTCTCTCATACCGGCATCAGTGGATTTAGGCTGAAAATCCACTACCTTGTCTTTGTTGTAGCTCGAACCTTCTTCAGACCGTCTCAGGAATGAACCATTAAACATCATAGGGTCATACTTTGGGACCGGAACTGACCCATCAGCATTTGGATCTTACCTCAATAATTTCGGAGTCGTCGTACCCCGAAATAAGTGGTCCCTCAAGTTATCTGGCATTGGAGGACGAAAAGGTTCAACTTCAGCAGCATCTTCAGTCGATCGACCATGTAGGTCGGATCGATCGACCGCTTCCTCAGACCAGAAAGCTGCATCTTTATTACGCGGACTGGTCGATCGACCAGGTATGTCAGTCGATCGACTGATATACCTACTGATCGTCTTTTTCTTGCTACTGTTCATTCCAGCCTTCTTCTTACTTGGTTCCGCCTCATCTTTTCCAGTAACATCCTCGACCATAGCGGGCCCATCAAGGGTAGACCCACTCCTCAAAGTAATCGCATTTAGAGTCTCTTTTTTATCCGGCTGCGACGGTAAATGCCCCGGAGCTCTAGTTGCACTCTTGCTTGCCAATTGGGCAATTTGACTCTCCAACATTTTTGTAGAAGTCTCTCTAGCTAGAGACTCCTTTTGCAACAGACCCGATAAATTCTGAACCATGTTCTTCAATTCAGAAATATCAGAACCATGAAATTGCTGCTGCTGAGGCACATAAGGAGGCTTTTGATATTGCTGCTGCTTATGAGGGGGCACATAGTTCTGCTGCTGCTGCTGCTGTGGACCCGGATTAAGGACATTTTGGTTAGTCCACCTCAAATTGGGGTGGACAGTAGAGGGATCGGGATAAGTACCAGTTTGCCTATAGTGTTGAAAGGCAGCACATGTTTCATTCGAACTAGTACAAAACTCCGAAACATGTCCCTCTCCTCCACATCTTTTGCATGTAAAAGGACCGTCTGAAACTGCGTTAACTTTGTACATCCCACCTTTTTGGGATCCCCCAAAATCTATCTTGTCGAATCTCGCAGTAAGGCCCTCTATTGCAGCTACAGCAGGAGATTCAGTTGATCTTCTCTGATTTCCCCTAGAATTCCCATGCTCAGCTTTATGGGTGGCCAGGTCATCAATGATTTTCCACCCCTTTGTCTCACCGCTATTTTCTTGAAATCTCCCATTAGCTGCAGCATCCAGGATAGCTCTCTGATTATCATAAAGGCCATTATAGAATTGGTTGCACAGAAACCATTTCTCAAACCCATGGTGCGGAATAGTTCGCACCAGTCTCTTGAAACGGACCCATGCCTCATGAAAATCTTCATCAGGACCCTGTTTAAAGCTTGTGATCTGAGCTCTAATCGCATTGGTCTTCGATGCAGAGAAATATTTCTTATAAAATGCTAGGGCTAGCGAATTCCAATCAGTAATCCCATTGGCAGCTCGATCCAGATCTCGGTACCACTCCCTAGCAGCATCACGGAGTGAGAATATGAAAATCGTCTCTTTTACTTGGTCCGGGGTCACACTGCACCGGGTGGGGGTATGGAACAACAATAGTCAATGAATATCTCCATATGTTTAGCTGCATCTTCAGTCGCAGCTCCCCCAAATTGGTTTCTCTCAACCAAGTTGATGTAGGACGGTTTTGCTTTGAATTTTCTTTCCGTCCCGGCTGGCAACGCGAATCCCTTTTAAAGATTCTCAGCTTTTGGCTCGGAGTGACTAGATATACTTGCTTCTTCAGCCATATCTGGAGATGTAACGGTCTCAGCTGAAGAAGTAGAAATAGGAGACGAAGGTGGATCCTCCTCAAATAACTCGTTCTCGTAGTAACTGGATATAGTACTCAGCTCTTCCTCTGTCGGCAATACTCTAGATGATCGTCTCAACTCACGCAAAGTCCTTTCGATCTCAGGATCTAACGGTCGTAATTCACCACCCTGTGACCTGCGCATAAGAGGAAACTACAAGTAGAATATGAGAATAGTTTAAGGAACAGATGTCCCTTAAACTAAGAGAAAGACAAAAATAAAAACAACTAAAAATTTAAACAATTGTTTCCCCGGCAACGGCGCCAAAATTTGATACCGTCGTAGAGTACCAAAGATAAATTTATAATCCAAACTACTACTATAGCTAATGGCAGTCAGGGTCGAACCACAAGGAGGCGATGCAATTAATAGTTGTTTAATTTCAGTCTAAGGTAACAGTTTTAGTCCCCGAATTAGCCTCGTTCCTATGCTTTTTAGTGCATATTTGGGTCATTTACTATCTTTAGTCCTTTGTTTTGCATATTCTTTGAGGTTTTGTTTCCTTGGTAGGAGAGGAGTGCAAACCTTACATTTTCATGGCAAAATGGAGCTAAATTGATCGAATCTAATGACCAAGCATCAAAGAGAAGAGAAGACTAGAAGGCCTTTGTACATATTATAGTAGATGGGCAATGATGAAGAAATCCTTGCATCTCCGACAAGATCCCGGAGGATTATTGGAGGAAGAAAGAAGAAAAGAAGAAAAAGAAGGCTGGGACGAGATCCGCTCGTCCAACCAGGCAGGACGCCCGTCCAACACTGCAAAAATCCGAGCGTCCTTCCCATTGGGACGCCCGTCCAGAAGCCTCCCAGGACGCTCGTCCAACCACCTGAGAATCCGCTCGTCCCGACCCTTGGACGCCCGGATTGTGTTACAGACCCACACGTCTTCTTCTTGCTCCATGAAAGATGCGCATATTTGTGAAAGACCGGCAAAAAAGAGACCCGCATCTTTTTCTGAGAGGAGCGATTCCTCAAGGACTTAATCGTCATTTAAGCCCTTAGTAAACCCTAATTTGTGTACCTAATCCCCACTATAAATACCCCATTAGTCTAATTAGATGGAGCATGTTCTTCTTATCAATCTTTAGTGTAGTTTATATCATTCTAATCTCTTCTTAATCTTGTAATCAACTTCTAATCAAATATTAATACAAATCTCATTTCCTTAATTTATCTTTTGTTCATCTTTTATTTTGGGTAATTGAAGATTATTTGGGTTATTATTGGGAGATTGACAACCTTCCAATCATTCATCAAGTACTTCTATTATTCTTTGCTTTATTTTGGAATCATCATTAGGTATAACTCTCTTAATCCCTTTTTAATTATTGTTAATCATCTTTATTTATTCATCATGTTTTGCTTTGTTAATATGATTGACAACCTAGTTAACATGTTCAACTTGATAATGAGTGAGTATTTTCCTTAACTAGGGTTAATGGGTAATTAGGGGAAACCAACATGGGGGGTGATTCATGCTTAATTTATTATGTCTTCATAATTTATTTGCTTGCTTGTTGTGATCTCAACTTATGCACAGGTTATGTTTGATGAAATGCGAGGCTATGAATCCTTTCATTTTTTACCCATCACTTACCTTTTCAATGAGACTTGTAAGACGTAAACCAACTCGAATCTCATTAGACCATGCATATAGTTGATTAGGGAGGATTAAGTCGACTTGTAGGTATTGTACAATCTAATCGATTCGGCTACGGGACCCAAACCTTGCTAGGATTGTAAGATATAAACCAACTCGATCCTATCACAACAATAATTGCTTGCTTATAATTTGAGAATATGTTTGTATGACCCATTCCCATGAATCCCTTGTGACCCCATGACACCCTAGTGCTTTTAATCATTTGTTTACATCTCATTTTAATCACCTTGCTTGCCTACTTTTATTGCTATTTAGTTTAGTGATCTTCTCATCTCAACCCAAATTGTGACACCCCTAGACACCGCTACTTGCAATCGAAAATCCTACATCAATACCCGTCCCTTAGGATCCGATCTTTACTTGCCTCTTTACTAATAGTAGAGTTGTTTGTGAAGTTATAAATATTGTTTTGGTCTAGGTGCTCCTAACGACAAGTAACCGAAAATTAAGCTCCAAGTGAGTCCGACCAAAAATGGCGCCGTTGTCGGGGACGGTGTTAACTTGATTTGATTTTCTTAGATTGTTATTAGTTGTGTCTTTCTTTGCCTTGGGGAAGTAAAACTCCTCAAGGTTTGTTCTAATTGTTTTCGAGTTGTTTGATATTTTGCATGTCTAGAAGATCACAAGGTAACTTGTTACCCATTGATCACGAAATTGAAAGGACTTTGACTAACAATAGAAGACTTGCTAGAAATACTTCGAGAGGTATTGGTGAGGTTGTAGATATTCAAACAAATACTATTGAGTTCATCAACCCTTTTGCAAGAGAAGGTGAGGAGAACCCAACACAAAATCAATCACAAAATCAACCCACAATGTCGAAGTTTTCATCACATTCCGTACCAATCGAGGAGAACCTACCCAATGGTACTTCCACACCACAACACTTAACCGGAAATTTCATTGCAAAATACGCATTTATCCAATTAGTCGAAAGAAGCCAATTTGGGGGGGGGGGGGGGTGCCTAGTGAAGACCCTCATTCCCATTTGGAAACTTTTTGTGATTATTGTGATGCGATCTCACAAACCGGTGTAAATCAAGACCAAATTCGATGGGTCTTATTTCCTTTTTCTCTAATTGGCACCGCAAAACAATGGTTGAAAAGCCTTGATAAGGCTACTCTTGGAAGAAGTTGGCTTTAGCTTTCTACAAAATATTCTACCCTCCGGAAAAGACTAACATGCTAAGAGCTCAAATTACGGGTTTTAAGCAAAGGGATGAAGAATCTTTGTATGAATCTTGGGAGCGATTCAAAGGAATTTGTCGCTGATGTCCTCATCATGGACTTAGCGAGTGGTTCTTGGTACAACAATTTTGGAATGGTCTTTATGAAGACTCAAGAAACATTCTCAACATGGGATCAAATGGTATGTTCACCGAAGTTGACGACAATCAAACTTGGAACAAAATTGAGGAAATGGCGGTCCATAATTCACAATATAGTAGACCTCGCAAGGCTACTAGAGGAGGAAAGCATGAAGTGGACTCTATTACTCAATTGGGTGCTCAACTTAGTGCTCAAATTGATACCATCAACTTGAAGTTTGAGAAGGCTATGGCTAAACTTGAAGAAGCCTCAAAATCACCAAAGCATCATGTTAATGCCATGGTAGCATCTTCATCAATCCCAAGTGGGATATGTGAGAATTTTGGAACTTTGGGACATGACCAAAGTGAATGTAGGGGAACAAATGAACAAGTGAATGCTTTTCAAGCATACAAGAGTGGTACCCCTTATTCCAACTATTACAATGAAAACACCAAATTCCACCCAAATCTCTCATACAAAAGCCAAAATGTTCAAAACCCTCAACCAACATACACCCCACCTCCCATGAGAAACCAAAATCAAAGACCCTTTTTCAACCAAAACCAAGGTTACCAAAATCAAACTCCATACAATCAACAAAATGATCAAGGTTTTGATGTTCAAAAAGCGGTCCTCCAAATGCAAAAGAATCAACAAGAGTTTTTCACTCAAATGCAAAAAGATAACCAAGCAAAAGATATCACCATCAACAACATCCTAGCCCACACAAAAATGTTGGAAACGCAATTGACCCAACTAGCATCTTCAAACTCTCAAAGACAAAAGGGGCAATTACCACCTCAAAGTAATCCCACAAGACATGAAACGGTTAGTGCCATTCACTTGAGGAGTGGTACGAGATATGAAGGACCGAAGAAGCAAGTTGAGGATGAAGTTGTGGAAGCTAGTGACAAAGAAGAAGTTGTGCAAAACTCTAAGGAAGGAGAACCAACAAAAGAAGAAGTTTCAAAGAAAAGTGAAGAAAATGCCAAGGAGAAGGAGCCCATTGTGATTAGACTTCCATTCCCAAGTCGTCAAGCTAAGCCTAAGTTTGATGACCAACTTGGAAAATTTATGGAAATTGTGAAGAATTTGGAAGTCTCGATTCCTTTCACGGAATTAATAAATCACGTGTCGGCCTATAAAAAGTACATGAAGGACATCCTTACGAAAAAGAAGTCGATCCGGAAGCTTGAAACTATCGCCTTCACTAAGATGAGTACTGAGTAGTGTAATCCTTCAAGGGAGATCACCTCCGAAACTTAAAGATCCTGGAAGCTTCTCAATACCGTTTACCATTGGCGACACTACGATCAACAATGCTTTATGTGATCTAGGAGCAAGCGTGAGTGTTATGCCGTATTCGGTTAGTAAAAGGCTAGGGATGGGAGAACTTAAATATACCAACTTAACACTCCAAATGGCCGATAGATCGACGAAGACACCGTTAGGGATATGGGAAGATGTTCCCGTGAGAATCGGCAAATTCTTCATCCCGGTGGACTGTCATTGTTGACATGGAAGAAGAATCCAATATTCCGATCATCCTTGGTAGACCTTTTTGCACACCGCGGGTGCGGTGATAGATGTGAAGCACGAAGAGCTTACTCTAGAAGTGGGAGATGAGACCATAACTTTCAATCTTGACAAAACCATGAGGGCTCCCTGTTTGCATGAACCATGCTTTATGGTTGATCACTATAGCCGGAAGGATGATAGGAAGAAGTCGGAATTCCAATGGAAAAAGAAAGTTGATGATGATCCATTCAATGAGCAAGGGAATAGCAACAATGAGAGCTTGAAAAGCTCACCCAAATACAACAATGAAGAGGATAGCCTCATTGGCCAAGACAAGAAAGAAGGAGAGTTGTCTCTATCAACTCAAGAAATTTTTAGTGATCAAGTAGACGAAGTTTGCGGTCTTTGGTATGATGAGTTCGAAGGGATATTCAATCCCTACATTGGTAATGCTATAAACCAAGACCATCATGGAGAACAACAAGTGCAAAGATCTATTGAGGATCTTTATCATGATAATGAACAAGCTTTCGACTACTTCTTCAAGGTGTTGAGTAACATCAACAACACCTTGAACATGCCCCCTTGACATCTCACATTGGATGAGATTTGGTGGAGTCCTCCCTAAACCACCATTTGTAAATATTCTGACTCCCTAACTTGCATTTCAATTTTTACATTGCATTTTTGTCATTTTTGGATTTATATTTTTGTGCCTTGATCAAGATATTCATCATTTTGAGAGAAGTGAGGGAGGGACTTATGATTTTATTGATGTGTAGTGCTTTATCTTAGTCTGGGGATAGCAATTGCCTAGGCTATTCATGCCTTTGTAGTGCCCCCACAATGAAGAACACGAGAATTGAAGAATGAAAATGATACGGGTTATGCAATACCCACGGATGGACCTGAATCCGTGTGGTCAAGGAAGAATCCGAGCGGCCAAGAGGAGAATCCGCTCGTCGTCAAGGAATCCGAGCGTCTAAGCTACAATCCGCTCGTCTAGCAGCGCTGCAAAATTCAAAAAACAGGTCTGGCACAAAATCCGAGCGTTTAAATTGACAATCCGCTCGTCCGATCTTGGACGCTCGTCTTACAGCAAAGACGCTCGTCTTTCTGCTGTTGAAATTTAAAGTTTCTCCCTGTAACAGAATCCGAGCGTCCTCCAGGAAGACGCTCGTCTCAAATTGAAAAATCCGCTCGTCCTTGCTGCAAGACAATCGTCATGTGGTGTCTTTTCCTGAGATAAAACACGAAGAATCCGAGCGTCCCGACCCTTGGTCCGCTCGTCCCCTGCTTTTGTTTTCAAACATAACGGGTCTTTAAACCCTCTTCCCTCATTCATTTTCATTTCTTCTACATTCAAACACTACCCACTACCCAAAAACCCCAAAAACCCTCATCCTCTACATCAACAAAAATCAAATTTCCTCAACCAAATTCAACAAAATCAAATCCAAACTTCCTCACAACAAAAATTAATCACTCTTTTAGCAAA
Organism: Silene latifolia; assembly: GCF_048544455.1. Taxonomy (NCBI): domain Eukaryota; kingdom Viridiplantae; phylum Streptophyta; class Magnoliopsida; order Caryophyllales; family Caryophyllaceae; genus Silene; species Silene latifolia. The sequence continues at coordinate 87,737,013 of NC_133532.1, read as the reverse complement.
AACAATTGATTCAAACACCAAAATCTTCAATCTTTGAGTCGATTTTTAAGATACAAAGCAACATTCTTTCATCTTAAATCGATTTGGGCATAACTAAAAATTGAAGATTTCAATCTTTCTTTGGTGTAATCAAGAATGGCAAGAACTAAAGGAGGTAACAAGGCACCTCCAAAGAAGACACTTTCAAAAAGGCAACAAGCTCTTCAAGCAAAACAATTGTCAAAAGCATTAGTAGTCCATGAGGCAAGGTTAGAGGTTCAACAAGGTCCCCCTATGGAAGCTACAACATCAACAACTCCGGTCATTGAGCAACTATCCAATTATCCGGAGGTAACTTTCACTTCCGACTCTCAAAGGGAGAAATTCATTCTCTTTGCTAAGAAAAACATCATGCCTACTAAGTTTATTTTTGAAGATGCATTGTCAAAATTGGGTGTTCTTGAATGAACCAAAACCTTCTTTGAGTCTATGGGATTGGGTAAATTGTTTACAATGAAGGAATTGACATACCCGTCCCTCACCTTAAAATTTTTGAGTTCCTTGAAACTCACAAGGGTGGAAACTAGAACCCACATCGAGTTTCGTCTTGCAAATGTTGATAGACGCATCACTTTTGGCGAATTGAGTAAGATTTTAGGCCTTAGCGTTACCCCGAAATATACAAAGATCCCCGACAACTATGACCCCGCTCCTCTTTGGGAGGCAATTTCCGGAAAGAAATTTGTGCGCTTTCATGATTCTCGTGCTCTATTAGTCCACCATCCGGGCATTAGAGTGTGGCATAAGGTCATTAGGAATACTTTGATAGCAAGAAATGGCACTAATTATTTTACCAAGCTCGATTGTGTTCTTCTTGAGTCGACCTTGAACATAGTAAGGGAATATACTAAGCCATGTAATGCTCTAAGACTTTTGGTTGAACGATGGCTTAATGTCGATTGTGGTAAAGAAGGCACCGCTTTTATTGTAAATGGAGGACTAGTTACCCATTTGGCCAAGCACTTTGACCCAAATTTCAACAAGGACAACACTTATGTGGCGGTTAAAGGAGGCCATCTCATTGATATGGACACCATGATTCACAAATTTAAGTGGGTCAAGCATGATTCTCTTGACACCAAATATGGGTGGTTAACCAATGAAGCTAGATCCTTCACCTTGCCTTCAAAGATTTGCCGATTGAATGCTTACCGACCAAATTACATTCTTCCAATCTCCGAGGAGACCAAATATATTATTCAACAACAAAGAGGCGAGATTGACGAGCCCTCCTCCTCCATTATCACCCCACCTTACCCATTTGAGTATCACGAATTCAAACCCAAGGATGTCGAGGTAGGAAATGACTACATGACTCTACTCATGAGGGAAATGCACAAGCAAGCTTACAATGATAGAGTGGATGCTTACAAGGCCCAATATCCGCCCCTCCTACATCTAGTCCTTTGCCTAGTTGGGCGGATAGGGAAGTCTTCTTTCCTAGCACCTCTAGTGGTGGAAGACCGGGTGGAGAGGAGAATGTTGATGAAGAAGGCGAAGAAGAGGAGGTTCAAGAGGAGGATCAAGAAGAAGAAGCTCTAGAAGAGGAAGAGGAAAGTGAGGAAGAACAAGGAAGTGAAAGTGGAAGTGGAGACGATTCCACATCTATGGAAGTTGAATATACCTCAAGAGAGGAGGATGATGATGATGACGATACGATGGGTGAAGATTAGCAAACTTTGGAGGCTCCTACACTCTTACACCTCCATCATGGTTTGTCTACTTCCCTTGTTTTTATTTTATCTTGATCATTTAGTTTGTGGAGTCCTAGCAACATGGAGGACTAACACCTTGGCTTCATTAACGTGTTCATTTTTATTGTTCCCAACTTGTAAAATCCAAAATGGCAATATTTAGTTTCATGCATTGCATTCCATGTGCATGAACTACCTCAAAATTCAAGACGTTAGAAATAATGTCTATTTTGGTTTGGGGAAGTCCATGCATATGCATTGGGAGCTAATTTAAATTATGTTCTCCGCCATAACAAAAACACTTGCATCATGTAGTGTAGCTTAGTATAGTTTGCATTTAGTTTAGAAATCATGCATATTCATTGCATAATGTCCTATCGTATTGGCCATTGAGGACAATGCCCATACTAGTGTGGGGATGGGAAATTCTAACATGACTTTTATTCAAAATCCAAAAAAATCAAAAATTTCGAAAAATCCAAAAAATTGAAAAATTGAAAAAATTAAAAAAAAAAAACATGTTCATTTCCTTTTTAGTGTAGTCTTGTATATATTGTTGTATATATTGCGTTTGTTCATGCTTGTTCACATTGATCGACTACGCCACATCTGAGACATGAGAATATTGAAGACCGCATGGTATAATCTTTCCAATCTCCTTTTTCCTCTTTATGTTAATGACTATGTGGCTTTATTTTGATTGATGCGGTATAAACAATGTGAATCTAGGACTTGCATTTAGAGTATTTGGCATATTAGTTGGTAGAAGCATATGCATTAGGATGTATATATGTTTGTTGCATCATGGCATATAGTTTGCATGTTAGAAAATTTTTGTGAAACCGTCTACTTGGGAAGCTTGACAAGTGTATATAGGCCCTAGTAGATGCTTTTTCTTCTTAAGACTTTGCATGTTAGAATACTTGTAAAACACCCTAGGATGTGTCATGCTAGTATCCTTTGACCCATGGATTAAGGCCTAGTCAAGAGTACCTTGTGGTGTGATAACTCCTTGGCTACCGTTTATTCCATGGTGACCTTGGAAACCATGCAACCATCATTCATCCATGTTCTACCACATTTTTGTCATCAAAGGGAATAGGCACAAAAATTGTTCAAAGTTTGAGTTCAAGCGTTGAAATGAAAGTAAAAAAATTTGCAAATTGCATCAAATGAAAAGAGGAGCAAAAATAGACTCCTAAAGCTTCAAATATAAGCACCCTCCCTACAAATGGGGTGACTTTGAAAATGTTCAAAAAGAAATGAAAAGAAAAGTTGAATTTGTCAAGTATTGAAATGCCAAAAATCAAAAGAAATGGCAAGAAATTGTTCTCAAATGTTATATGCCACAAGAAATTGGGGAAAAACAACAACAAAAAGCAAACCCCCAAATGAAACTCAAAATACTATCGATCCCTTTATCCATCGTATACATTTTTGTGCATGGTAGAGAGGGGACGACCCTTCTTCTTGTATAGGCAAGAGGGGGGATTCCGCGATCCTCCAGTGTTTCTAACACCATAGGGAGTCTATTCTTGACAAAAGCATTTAACGATTGAGGACGAAGGTACCCTAGATTGACACAACTTGGAGGTGATTTATTGGTATCCTTCTAGGCTTAGTAGATTGAAGAAATTGCATCTATGAAGGAGTGTGTACCCTTGACTTGCTTCCCCTTTAGATAATTTCCGCCACTTAGATGAGGAAAGTGGCTATTCTTTTGTAGATTCATCCATTACTTGATTTTGTGTGCTTTAATGCTTGGAAGTGTCGCCATTTTGGCAAGACCCACCTTGCCTTGCAAGAAGGCATCCTACCTCATGGTTGTCTTGTTGTAAGTTGAAGGGGCGGAGTGAGACCCGCTAATTGTCTCATGTCGTCTATATTAGTAGGATAATTTAAATAAGGGTCCTAGTTTTTGTCACCTCTTTACTCGGGACGAGCAAAGGTTCGGTTTTGGGGATATTTCATGTGACCATTATTTGAGCATAGTTAGTCCCCGAATTAGCCTCGTTCATATGCTTTTTAGTGCATATTTGGGTCATTTACTATCTTTAGTCCTTTGTTTTGCATAATCTTTGAGGTTTTGTTTCCTTGGTAGGAGAGGAGTGTAAACCTTGCATTTTCATGGCAAAATAGAGCTAAATTGATCAAATCTAATGACCAAGCATCAAAGAGAAGACAAGACTAGAAGGCCTTTGTACATATTATAGTAGATGGGCAATGATGAATAAATCCTTGCATCTCCGACAAGATCCCGGAGGATTATTGGAGGAAGAAAGAAGAAAAGAAGAAAGAGAAGGCTGGGACGAGATCCGCTCGTCTAACCAGGCAGGACGCCCGTCCAACACAGGAAAATCCGAGCGTCCTTCCCATAGGGACGCCTCCCAGGACGCTCGTCCAACCTTGAAGGCCGCTCGTCCAGCCACCTGAGAATCCGCTCATCCCGACCCTTGGACGCTCGGATTGTGTTACAGACCCACACATCTTCTTCTTGCTCCATGAAAGATGCGCATATAAACAAAAACCGCCGTTTTTGGTCTTCATGCTTGCTCCAGTTCGTGCCATCATCAACATGTCATCTTAAGGTATGTATTTCCTCTTGAATCCATTTGAATTTGTTGGTCTTTTGATTGATTAAATCAGGGTGAAATGTTTACCCTTAAAAAAAATCGATTTGGGCGTTTTTGATTGAGCCCATTTCGAGTGAAATTGATGAATGCATTAGGTTAGAAACCTGTTTAGGAGTATAGGGGTGCTTTTAGTTTGCGTTTTGGTCCCCGTTTACGTCCCCTATGCTCGAAAAACGTGAGTGAGGCGAAGAAACCGTCTCATTTCACAATGCCAAGTTTATTTGCTTGGGTAATGGGTCCCACTAGGTTGCATTGTAGTCGGGAAAGACCGTATTTGCCATTGTGGACCTTTGTTGGGTATTGTGGGCAAAATTGGAATTTTTGCCTTTTGTGACGGTCTTATGTCTGACAGAATAAGCGCTTGTTTGGGCTTGAATTGAGTCAGTTCGCCTAGAAATGGACCTCAATGGTAGTTTACGTCGCTTTGAGGCGTGATAAAATCACGATGCCTTGTTTTGGTCGTATTTTGAAATTTTGACCGGTTTGCGCTCAAATTGGCGTAGAAATTGCCGTTTTGAGTCGTAGAAAATACCCCATTGCATCGGGAATGTATTTTGGGTTGTTGGCGGACCTTGCGTGGGTCTTGGGGTGCCTTTTTTGTTGTGGTTCTTTTGACTCGTCTTTTGCTTGAAAAGAAGGGCGAGTCGTTTTTTTGTGCGTTTTTTGTAAATTGTTTTTGTTTGGTTGGATTTGGGCGGGATTGCCCTTGTTCTGCTTTGTAGGTTTTTTTTGGATTTGTCCATTTTACGTCGTCGTAATGCCGAAATTTCGGCTGACATTCTTTGTTTGCAGGAGAGTGTTCGTCATTTATATTTTACCTTGCATTGTATTGAAGGACCTTCTTGGCTGTAGGTGACGACTGCTAGTCATCAGGCTTTGTGGCGGATGGCTAACCGCTGGAGGGCGCTTGCTGGTGACCCGGCTGCGAGGGAGGCTCGGCTTACTCAGGTACTTTTTGTGTGTTATTTCTGTGTATTTTGTGTTGCATTTCACGTTTTTAGACCTTGATGATCTGTATTGTGTTTTGCAGGGTACCGCGGATCCGGCGGTGCTTGCTCAGGTCCGTTCTGAGTTAGATATAGCCAGGTCGACGATCGACGCCCAGGGGTTGGGGATCACTAGTCGAGACCAGGAGTTGAGGCGTCGTAAGGACGTGCTGCGGAGCCGAGTTGCGGAGATTTCCTCTCTCAAGGCTCAGTTGGCTGCGGCGGAGGAGCTTCACGTCGAGATGGAGCACGAGACGCTGGAGAGTTCTCCGGAGAGGGAGTCTGAGAAGATGGTGGTGTCTGCCTTGGCTGCGACTCCTCGTGAGACCGGGACTGGTCCGACGGGAGGCGCTGAGTAGTCGTAGTAGCTTGTTCGTGTCTTGGACTCTTGTTTATACACATTTATATTTTGCGTGAGGGGGTTTGTATATATGTGTTTTTGGATTGTGGTTCATTTTGTGATTTTTGCCTTTTTTGTGTGGTGTTTTGGAGAAGCGTTGTCGGCTGTCAGTTCCCCTTTTGCTTTGCACTAGTTCCTGCATTGTTAGTGTAGAAAACAGGCAACTGGTAGCACGTATGCATAAACGCAAACACGTAAAAAGCACTTCCAAGCGAAAATAATCACAGTGACTCAAAGTTAAAATTGAAATTTGAAATTTGAAATGATATTTTTGAAAATTTCGCGACAAGTCGTCACATTTGGACTTCAAAAGGAATTGATTTGAAAATTGAGCAATTAACTCGTGTCGTGAATTAAATTGCATCGAAATTGTTGAAATTGATTTGTGACTCGAAAAATTCAAACTCAAACCGCCAGGGGTGAATTTTAGAGTAGATTTTTGCGAGTGTATTTGATTTGATTTTTTGTGAGATCAAGACTCGGATTTGTGAGTGCTTGAATTTTTGAGGAAACCTGATGTTGTGTTATCAATTTTCGATTTTTATTTTTGCTAGGAAAAGTGCGAAAAAGCGAAAAAGTTCCGGAATTTCGACTGACATGGAAACGATCCGTCGTGGATCGGGGCGACTAGCCCTTCCCCCTTTTAAAAAAGAAAGAAAAATCCGTATGTTTAAAGCTGCGTCATGGAAACCGTGTCGGAATTCGTAAAACGCAAAAACAAGGAAATGTGAGTGTGAGGAAACACAAAATGTCCTGGGCCATCCCGAAGAGGCGCGAGCATTCCGGCGGTAGGTTTGAGGTGTCAGGAGAAAACAAACTTTAAAGGGACAATTCAAGGTGGGAATCCTTAGAACACGCCTAAAGAGGCGCGAGCAGCTTGGCGATAGAAGCCAGCTCTCCCTTTTTTCTGAAAAACGCGCTGATTATTTTGTATAAATAAGGATGTTTGTGCTTCATTGTTTCATCATCCGAAACAAAAAACATCTCTACAAAACCTCTTCTTCTTCTTCCACAAAAATATTTCATGGACGCCTTTGAGAATGCGTTACGACAATGGTGCCGGGAGTTGTCGCCTCCCGAGAAGTATCAACTCATTTGCAAGGGAGTTGGTCAATTGTTGGTGCTCCGTCAAGTCAAGGTGCAATCCTCATTTCTCGAAGCATGCTCTCGGTTTTGGGATTCGAAACACCATGTTTTCGTTTTCCCGAAAGTTAAAATTTGTCCACTAGCCAAAAAAGTTGGAGCCACTGGTGGGTGGCCGGATTGTGTTCCGGTGCTTCCTCCGACTCGGTTGTTCTATAAAGACAAATTCCGTTCAATGTTGGGTTTGTCGACAAGTCAAGTCAACTTTCTCACTTATCAACATTTTCTTAAACCGATTGGATGCCAATGTTTCGGAGGTGTCTAGGAGAAGGGCTCTTGCCTTTTGCCTTGTCTATGTATACCTCTTTGTTGTTGCTTTGAAGAAGGAAGGGCCGAAATGCTATGGTAGCATGACTCTTGTGCATGTTGTTGAGCAAATGGAGCATGATAGAGATCCATCATGGTTGGTGCTTGGCGAGATCATCCAAGCTTTGGACAAGAAGGGCTCTTGTGGAGAAGCTCTCCCGTTTGGATCTCCAAGGATCCTCCAAGTGTGGGTATTGGAGAGGTTATGGTATGTAGAGCCTCCTGTTGATTCTTCTTCTTATTCCTTCCATCACCTTACCGTGAGGAAGAAGTTGTACTCGGATAGTTTTGCTTCCACCGAGGCCTATTGGGCCGCCAGATTGGCGGAGGTGGGTGGTCCTCACATCCGATGGGTGGTGCCATGGTGGCACTTGAGGTCCTTCACGGGGTTTCCCGCTTCGGGTGCTAGTCCTCGTTATTTGATAGTGGTGGGTTTGAAGGTTGCTTCCTTCATTTATCTCGAAAGGCTCATGAGGTAAATGAGGCGTCAAGAAAAGGTGCCCGCTCAAGATACCCTTGTTCAAGAGAATGTTTTCCGGAACTCCAAGCTTGTGGAGGTCTTCGAAAGATGGTGGGCCACTCGGCCGCTTCGGGATGTACCAAACCACGTTGCCACGACATGGGTGACTCCTGCTTATGTCAAGTGGTCGAGAGCTTCGTCCTTGGAAGAGAGGTCGAAATACCGTAAGGACGAGGTTGTCGACTTGAAGTATCGAGAGGTTGGCAAGGCAAACCGTGCTTTCTTTGAGGATTATGTTGATGGAGTTAGCCCAGATGTGATGAGGCCACCAAAGAGGAGAAGCTCGGGTCCCAAACATGTAGTGGGCCGTGCATGGGCTCGTTTCGGGCCGAACATGGGTCTTGCAATAGACCGGAGGCCGTCGCCGTTGTAGATCCATTGAGGATCCATTCCGAGGAAGAAGTCCATGCTAGGGGGCCAACTAGAAGAACAAGGGGAAGATGTACCCTGAGGGAAAAGGCAAGGGTAGAATGGAAGAGTGAAGACCTCCATTACCCACTTTATTATTATGTTATATTATTGTTGTGAGTTTTTATTATGTTGTACTAGCTATATATTGTGTGTTTTATGCTAGTTTTATTATGTGAGGTATTTTAGTGGACACCTTAGCTTTGACAAGTGGTAGACTCGTCGAGCTTTATTTGTTGTTGAAATTGTAATCCCTCCCATTATTAATTAAATAAGAAGATTGCTCGTGTCGAAATGTGAACGCTTGTTTCTTCCATCCATTTTGTAAAGGCAATTCGGCTTGAATCGTCCTAAACATTTGCACTTGGGAAAGTGGGATTTTTGTGGGAAGGGAGAAAGGCTTCTTTTTTTGTATTTTTTTGGGGAAAGGGAATGTTTTCTCCTTTCTTTTTTCTGATGGAGATGTTTTTTTGTATGTGGGGTTTTTTTATTTATGGGGATGGTTGTATCCTTCTTGTGTAAGAAAGAACTGCCTACGTATCCACCTAAAAAGGTGAAATCAAACCATGCTCGTAGTTCAGGGGTTTTGGCGGTTTTGATTGGGTTTTGTGGTTGTATCCCTCATGTATAAGAAGGACTGCCTACGTATCCACCTGAAGAGGTAAAATCAAACCATGCTCGTAGTTCAGGGGTGTTGTTGCCTTTGACAGATCAAAGGACATTCGAAACGGGCATGGTGCCGCAACTTATACTCGATAAAACATGCAATTTCAAATCCGAATGCGCCGAGGAACTTGACTTGAAAAGGGTTAAGGTGGTCGCTCGTTGTAAAACTAGGGTTAGGTCATTGGTTGCTACGGTTCAAGGATAGTATTTCTTAAGTTGGTCTAGGTTGGTCGGGTTTGTAAATTCCTCCCCGTCTAGGCCACTCAGTCTCACTGCGCCCTCCGAAAGTATCTTCTTGACCAGGTATGGCCCGGCCTAGTTGGGTTTGAATTTTCCCCTCGGATCTACGGGTAATGGTGCTCGGACCGACTTGAGGACCAAGTCGCCTTCCTTGATGTTCCTGGGTTTAACCTTCTTGTAAAATGCCCGTTGTATACGCCGTTGGTATAGCTAGACATTGTGCAAGGCGTTGAGTCGCCGTTCGTCTAGAAGAGTGAGTTGTTCGCACCTTCGACGGGTCCATTCCGCCTGAGGGAGTTGACTTTACAGTAGGATGCGTAGAGAAGGGACCTCTAACTTTACCGGCTGAACCGCCTCCATACCGTATCGGTGTTCGGATGGAGGTTCGGTATCCCCAAAGTGCGAATGGGAGTTTGCTCGGCCAATCGCGATAGTTGTCTTGCATTTTCTTGATAATGGTGACAAGAGTTTTGTTAGATGCCTCCACCGCTCTGTTGGTTTGGGAATGGTAGGGGGATGATCGATTTCGTTTGATCTTGTATTTGTCCAGCAAGGTCTGTGTTTCTGCCCGGAAGTGAGAGCCTTAATCGCTGATGATTTCATGGGGCACCCCATATCGGCAGATGATGATGTTTTGGATGAACTTGGCCACTTGTTTGGCGGTCAAGACTGCATATGACTGCGCTTCTACCCATTTGGTGAAGTAGTCGAGGGCGACGAGGACGAAGCAATGCCCATTAGTGCCTATTGGGTTGACTTTCCCGATGATGTCGATGCCCCAGGTTGAGAAAGGCCAGGGTGATGTCATGGTGTACAAAAGGGATGGTGGTACGTGTTGTATGTTGGGGAAGATTTGGCAATTGTGGCAATGTTTGACGTAGTTACGGCAATCAGCTTTCGTGGTGGTCCAGTAGTAACCTAGCCGCATGATCTTTCGGGTAAGCATCATTGCGCTCATGTGAGGGCCACATTCTCCGTCTTGAACCTCTCCCATGACTTTTTTGGCTTTGTGATGGTCAATGCAAAGGAGGAGAATCCCTTGGGGTGTTCTTTTGTATAGTTGATCTTGGTTTATCACGAATTATGATGCAAGTAAACGGATGGCTCTTTGTCCTCTTGGGTCAGAGTTGGGAGGGGATTCATTTTTGGTTTTGTAGTTGAGGATAGCTTGGTACCAGGGTTCGACATGGCTTTTCTCGTCGTTGTTAATGGCACAAATGTGAGCAGGTTCGCTCCTTCTCTCGACACATAGGGGCATCGATGTCATGTCATCAGGTATATTGATGATTCCGACAAGTTTTGCCAGGGCATCAACAAATTGATTTTCTTCTCGTGGCAAGTGGAAGTAGTCGATTTGGTCGAAGAACTCGGCCTCTTGATTGATTTTCACTCAGTAGAGAGCTAAGCTGTCACTTCGGATTTTCTATGATCCGGACACCTGATTGATGATGAGTGAGGAATCGCCGTGGACTCTCAGTCTCTTGATGCCAAGTGTGATGGCTGCTTGTAGGCCGATGAGGCATGCTTCATATTCAGCGGCATTGTTGTTGACGGCAAAGTCTAGCTTGACTGAGATCGGAACATATTCTCCCTCGGGTGATCGGACACCTTAACTCTCCGATTCAAGGGAGGTAAGGTGTCCTTCAGGGGATTGAGGGGTGTTGAACCATATAGCCTATATGTTTGTGTTTTGATGATGTCAAGGTGTTTTATATTTTATATACTTGTTGCGCGTAATCGTTTGTCTAAGTGTTTTAGAATCAACTTATTACAAGCAAGCAACAATGGAGATTGTGATGATAGTATGAAATGTTCAAGCCTCTATTCAAGATCAAACAATATAAAGATTCATTCAAGATTTAAGTGAAGACGAAGTCCGTCTAAAGATTAATCAAGCTTGGATGATGACGTAGCCTATACTCGAAGATCTCCTTGAAGATTAGAATAGTATAGATGATTATCTCGTAATGATAACCAAGAATGAGTTTCTTGAATTGGTAAAGTTATAGCTTTGCAGCTATAACATTACTAGTAAAAGAGCTCAATGTTATAGCTCCCCTACTATAACATTGAAATGTTGAGTTTATTATACACGACTTATAGTGTTTCAAAATCTTTTTGAAAATTGTTTAAAGTTTATTTTAAATGTTTTGATAAAAGTATTTATTTATTTAAGCCCGGTTTAGTGCGGAGTTCAGTTTTATGTTGAACGTTGACTAGTAGTTGTTTTGGACCAACTTATGAGTTGGACCTTGCTAGTAATTAGGGTTTCAACAAAACCTCTCTTAAAACCTAAATTCTAACCCATATATTGAGCTAGGGTTTGCACGAGTCACGAGGCTTACGAGCCGTGACATCTCGTGTTACCTAGGGTATATTTGGTAAAGATTTTATTCTATAATAATATCTTTACATATCTTATATATCTTACTTAATATATTTGTTTATGATAAAAGATATTCTTGTTTTAGAAAATCTTATCATATCTTAGAATTTATAGTAAAGATAATATTTGAATAGATTATATTCTATCTTTTCGAATATTCTTTATTATCTTTTAAGGCTTTTAGGAAAGAGATAATAGAAGATATGATTTCTTAACATATCTCCTTTATTCGGCCAATTAGTGTTCTTGTAAACTGAATTGCCCTACTCTTTCCTTCCTATAAATACTTTACTCTTTACAACATCTAAAGTAGAGACCTTAAGCATAAAAATTGATTTTAATTTTACAAAGCAAACCGTGTGTTTTCAGGCAGAAAAACCGATTTGTTATTTTTGAAAGGTCGTGTGTTTTAAACTTGTATACTCGTTCTTATTGTTATCATTATAAGATAATAGAGCTTAGTTGATTTCTTACTTGTTCATTAACGTGAACCTTTGCAAGAATCATTAGTACTTTCTTATTAGCGTAAGTTAGTCACTCGAGTATTTAACGGTACTCATTGAGTTACAGCTAGAGTTAGTTGTACGAGTTGGTTTAGTAAATTTGTAATCCGTAGAAAGGTACTAAATTTATTAATCGAGAATAGTGGACGTAGGTTTCGACTTGTGAAACTGAACCACTTCAAAAACCGTGTGTCTCCTCGTTCTTTCGTTCGTTTGCATATTTCGTTTTACATTCAATAGTTTATTAGTTAAAGTTTAATCAATAAACTTTAAATAATCAATTACATACACATAATCGAAAAAGCTTTCAAAAGTTTTAAATCCTCAATTCACCCCCCCCCCCTCTTGAGTATTTTGGATCAATAGACTCTTCAAGGGGTAAACACGGGAAATAACCCTGGCGCATCAGAATGCGGTTGACTGTGAGGTTGGGAAACGGGTCACAATCAAAGGGCGTTTATTCATCGGTTATGGCATTCACAGCTTTAAATCCCCACATTTCATTGTCATATTCCTCGATGGCTTGGGAGGCTATTCCCTTTCTCATGACGGCTTTGATCGGGGAAGCAGGAATCGTGATCGTTTTCCCGTTGAAGGGGACCCTGATTTTCTGGTGGAGAGTTGAAGTAACTGCCTTGACGGCATGAATCCAGGGACGTCCCAGGAGCATGTTGAAGGAGGCGTCGATGTCGACTGCCTAAAAACTGGTTTGCCTTTCCAGTGGTCCAGTTGCGATGGTTAGAATGATAAGCCTCGCGACCTTACGACCAGTGCCATCATAGGCACGTACTCCTTGATTGGTTGGGACCAAATCAGCTTCTTTGATGCCCAGTTTATGAGCCGTTTTGAGAGGAATGACATTCACCACGGATCTGTCATCCACAAGACCCATAGGCACATTCTTTTTGAGGCACTGTACGGTGATGTATTGGGCCAGGTTGGGGTTGGCTCCGAAGGGAGCGATATCTTCGTCGGAGAAGATGACCGGGTTGCTCAAATCAGGGACATCCCTTGTCATGTGTGCCACCACTTCTTCCGGGGAGGAGTTAGAGGGCACAGTCAGTTTTCCCAAGGCTTATAGTAGATCTTGCCGATGCTCGAAGGATGTAGCAATCAGTTGCCAAATTAAAATTTCGGCTTTTTCTTTCTGCAGTTGTTTGAGGATCGAATTCTCGAAGCCTTGGGTTGAGTATCCATGTTCGGGATAACTTGGTCATTCGTTGTTGGAGCGACCGTTAAATTGTTCGGGTTTTGATAGGGGCTTCCGGACAGGGTAAGATGACCGATCTCTTTCACCTACTTAACCTTCCCTGGGACGATATAGACATCTTTAACATCATCTCTCCAAATGCCATTGATTTCGGGATACCGAGGGTACCTTTGAGGGGTATTTCTCGGTGGGTAGTTTTTGTGAGGGAAATTTTTGTGAGGGTAGTTTTTGTGAGGTTGATTATTGTGAAGGTGATTGTTGTGGTTATCGTGAGGTGCATGCAAGAATGGTCGCGGGAGCAATCCATCCTGGTGAGGGTAGTTTTGGGTGCTCGGAGGACCTTCCCACGAGCGTGGTGTTGGAGGATTGAAAATCAGTCGGCGGTAAGCATCGTCAAGCTGGGTAATCCTTTCGGAGAGACTGGTTATAGCTTCCTCAACTTGTTGGAACATGGCAAGCATTGTTGCGGCACTGAACACAAATACCCCGTCCGAGGAATCTTTCTCCAGGGCATTCACCTCGTCATCAATTGGTAGGATGAGGTGTGAGCATTCCATGGTCGGCTCATCATCGAAGATAGCATGGATTCCCAAAGGGTTTGTCTTGTTATTTGGTTTAGTCGGTGGAGGCAAAGGTAATTCCCCTTTCTCGATCATGTCTTGGATGATGTGTTTGAGCTTGAAGCAGGTTTCCGTGTCATGACCTTTCCCTTGGTGGTATTGACAGTAGGCATTAGGGTTCCAGAAGCGGGATTTCTTAGCATCAGACGGATCCGGGGTAGGTCCGATCGGTTGTAGCTTCCCCTGGTCTATAAGCCTTTTTAGGGCGCTTGCATAAGTTGACCGTATATTGGTGAAGACTCTATGGGGGCGCTTAGATCTCTTGGCGGTTGGTTCAAGGAGGTTGACCTCATCAATCTTGTTCGTCTGACAATAAGGGCGAGATCCGGTTGATGTGGATCTGTGGTAGCCTCTACCGGTGGTTTTGGCTAGGACACCCTTTCGGAGGTCATCTTCAATGCGTGTCCCAAGGATTTGCAGGTCTTGGAAGGTCTTGATGTTTTGGTACCTTAGTAAGTTGGCGTATACCGGGCGTAGATTGTTGACAAACTTTTCTACCAAGGTTGACTTACTCGACTTGCTGACCAACTGAGTGCTTACCCTCCTCCAACGGGTTAAGAACTCGGTGAATCCTTCCTTGTCATTCTGGGTTAGGACCTCAAGAGTACGGGTATTGGCTTAAATTTCGACATTGTCGGCATATTGCTTAGCAAACTCAACTGCGACCTCATCCCAGGTATTAAGGTTCTTCGGGTCAAGGGAATAGTACCATTGGCGAGGGATCGGTTCCAAGGATGATGGAAAGATCCGGGTTAAAAGTTCATGTTTAACCCCTTTTATGGCCACGTAGTCTTTGAAGGCTCGAATATGATTGAGTGGGTCCCCCACTCCCTTGAATATGGGCACATCAGTCAGGGTAAAGTTCTCGGGTAGTTGATCTCCAACAGGTTCAAATCTTCGGTTGTTCTCAAGATGGATATTGTTACCCCGGGCTAGGAGTTGTTCTTCCAAGAGCTTGAGCCTTTTCTCAGTTTTAGTTAAGGGCGGAGTGTTGTGCTCTCCAGTTTCTTTGTTTTCCAGGGTGTCGATACGGGTCTCGACATGATCCAGAGTGACCTTAAGAGCAATGAGTAGGTTGGCTAGCTGAGCAGTTGTGACATCCCTGTTGTTATCATTGTTGTTGTTGGACGAAGTTGAAGACGGGGCCATGGTTCTGAGGCAGAAAAACGGCTCACATTACAACTCAAACCCACATGGTTCAAAGACTGAACGCAGACAACACAAGGGACGAGACAAAGAACAGACTCACAAGACGAGGATAACCGTGTGTGGTACCTCGGTGCTGACTCGATTTATTACGTGACGGTATTGACCAAACTTTTGACACGAGTCCAACGTAACGGCGTGACGCCATTAGACGAGTCTCATGGTGAGACGACTCATAAGTAAAGACCCATAAGTACGTTTGCTTCGACTCGAACGACACGAGGCGGAATTGGAGTGGTGGACTGAAGTTTTCGAAAATAGAGATTTTCAAAAAGATTCATTTGTCGTTTTATGGACGGCTTCCGAAGATAGGGATCTCCGCAAGTCGGTCAGTTGAAAGGGTTGACTTAAGTTTGTTTGCAAAAGACGGTTTTGAGTTTGAGTCGGCTCGGAAAACAATGTATTGTTTCCCAAGACGGTTTTTGAAATTCAAAATTGCATGTTTTGAAAATCGGGTTTGAAAAGTTTGAAGAGATCTCGAGGACGGTGTATGGTCCTCGGGATCCCGAAAGTGTCTCGATAAAAGGGTGTGTGCTTTTCTCGGGTTTTGAAAGAGCAATTGTCGGCACGAAAAGGGTTA
Source organism: Silene latifolia (assembly GCF_048544455.1). NCBI lineage: Eukaryota > Viridiplantae > Streptophyta > Magnoliopsida > Caryophyllales > Caryophyllaceae > Silene > Silene latifolia. Next base: position 87,721,473 of record NC_133532.1, on the reverse strand, counting down.
AAATTCGTGTCTAGACGCGGCGATTATAACGACGTAAAAAAGTGATTTGAAATGGTTGTAGAAAACCGAGTTTGAAAATCGTCATTACGACGGCCTAGAAAGGCGTGTTGAAATGGATATAAAAAACGAGTTTGAAAATCGTCATTACGATGGCCTAGAAAGGCGTGTTGAAATGGTTATAAAAACCGGGTTTGAAAATCGTCATTACGACGGCCTAGAAAGGCGTGTTGAAATGGTTATAAAAACCGGGTTTGAAAATCGTCTTTACGACGGCCTAAAAAGGTTTACAACGATCGGGGAAAGACCGAGGTTTGAAACGGCCATTATAACGGCGCAAAAGGGTGTTTTTTGAGAGTTTGAAAATGACACGGAAGTACTTATGATCAAGTAGCACATAAGCACTCACAGTTTCTTTATATTATGCATTATGCTGACACGGGTTTTGCCTTAAAAGGAGGGTGCCCTAGCCTCGTGCTCGAAGGTGATGAAAGCTCTTTGATGGAACAAAAATGTGTAACGTCAATGGTATGCTTGACTCAATCAGGATTCGAAACGCGGGGATGAGAAAACTCACGCCGACGAGACGAGGCAATTGGTCGAAAAGGGTTAGGTTGTGGGCCCGGACAAGGAACCCGACCGTGACCGTAATATCAATTAATGCATTCCAACCAAGACCTCGTTCGAGTCTCACCATCTAGGGATCACAAAGACACAAGTGTCCTAGTTCTCCCCAGCGGAGTCACCAATCTGTGGACACAGCCACCTACACGCCCAGCCAATCTGTGGACATACAACGGTCTTTTGAAAGCCACGCTCAGCGGCGTAAAAATGCTTTTGACCGGATAGTTTTAGATCGGTCGGTTTTGTCTCGGCAAGGGTCTCGAAACGATTAGAGATGTTTGGAGTCACCACCAAGCATTTGTGGGATGCTTGGAACCCGTTCGAATCCACTTTAGCCCTCGGTCAAACGAAGCACAAAGTAGTGTTTGACATAGGTACTAAAGATAAGGAATCGTCCCTCTTTAGCATCCTCTCTCTAGAATGACTCTCGTACGCCCTGGATAAGGTCGTCCACTATCCAAAGTTTCTGAGTAGGAGGTGAAGGTATGTATTGGGAAGCCCTTTAATCAGACACCCAATCCCGCCCGGGGTAGCGGCCTCTACTGATCGATCTTGGTTGGTTGAATGCAAAAGTTGATAAAACGGTTTAAATGCATGAATGCGCATCCAATAGTTTAAACCTAGCATATGAGAGCTTTCTAAGTTGATTGATTTAATCCAAGTATCAAGTATAAGATGTCGAGTTAGATTTATGATTGATTTGCATGCAAGACGGAAATTAAACATCCATTTACGGAATTAGGTTTATGGTGCATAACGTGATCCATTTGTCTTAGTAAGGCATTTTGGAAATACGATTTTTGAATGAGCAAGTTAGTCCTCTGATCCATCCTATATCCGGGTTAGCCGGAGTCGGGATCATCCTAGATTAATGCTGGAAAGGGAACATACCCTGCACCAGGCAGCCAGATGAGGCGCGAGCCTATTGGCGATATAAGGGGGTCTCCCCTGGTTTCAAAATAGGAAAAGAAAAGGCCTGTTTAGGCGCGGGTCAGTCAACGGTATATGACGTGTTCTGACCATTGAAAAACGTTTATAAAACGTGGTGAGAAATGGGTATATGAACCCGTTTTGGTTTGAAAGGACCGTTTAGGCCGTAGTTGTGTTGATTTGAAGAACATGACTTGAATAATCATCATTGTTTTGACGGTATTCGATGTCGGGTTCGACTTTGTAAGCTTGACATGAATAGTTTTGAAAATAATTATGAACTAATTGTTTTAAGTTCATTTGAATATAATTAGTCAATACTCAGCATCGTACTCGGGTTAAAATCCGACATGGTATGTAGAACCAAGGATGACTTTGTGTTGGTGACTAATACATTTATTTTGAAAATGTAAAGAAATGATGAAAGGCTTTAAAATACATCCCAAAATGTAAAGAAATGAAATAAAAGGTTTTAAAATAACTTTTAAATGTAACTAACCAAATATTATCACCGAAACACGGATTAAACCGTCATGGTATTGAGAACCAAGGGTGAAAAATGTTTTATGGTTAAAACTTGTGAAAAATGGTTTGAAAATACTTGAAACGGTAAAAACCGATTACAAATATGAAAATGAAAAATAGAGGAAAAGAAGATACCAAACACGGATTGGACTTAAGGCTGGGCAGGGTGCTTTAGGCGCGAGCCTATGTGCTACGTAAGTAGCCTCTGCCTCAACCAAAAAGTCCGGTTTGTCTCATTCTTCCCATGTTTTGGACCATGTTATGCATGATTTAGCATGTTATAGTCATGAAACAAGTAAATACATGATAAAAGAAGGATATTTACACCCTCATACTTACATGCTTGGCTTATGGCGAGAAACCGACGTAAGTGTATCAACTCGTTTTGTCAGAAAAGACTCGGTTTAAAACCGTTTTAGTATGTAAAAAGAGTGTTTTATTAAGTTTAGTGATGGTGTAGTGGTCGAGATGGTCGGTCAAGTGATTTAATGCACGATGACGGTACCAAACAATGTGTAAGGCTTGTGTTTACGATCGGTAGGTCGTAAACACGTGTCGGATTATTACTTAGGAAGTCGAGTCTAGAATTTTAAGGGAGAAAAGAGGGGGCGGACACTCGCGTAAGTTCTCAAATGGTGGCAATTGAGGGGTATTTATAGGAGAATGAGTGGTTGTGTGAGTTTTGAGCGACGTGGCCACCTGGGCTGCTCAAAGAGGCGCGAGCCACGTCGCACGTCCTTGAGGTGTCTTGTCGCTTTCACACAAATGCAATCATGATTTGTTCTATCCTAGGATTTGTATGCACATGTTTGATACTTGACCATACATGAATCCGGGAAATCTTAACATGGAAGCATTTGAATGGTTTGTTTTTTGTGTTTGACTCGGTTTGACTCGTTGTTGGAGTCGAGATTTGAATTTTGAGTCGGTTTTTGGTCCAATGTCGGTTAAGACTCTAGTTAGTGTCATTGCAACCCCGTCATCATGCATTAAACACTCCAGGTACTTTTGAAAAGTTTTGAAAAGTTTTATTTTCGAAATCGTTTTAAGTTTTCCGACGTAAAGTTGTACACGAACTGTCGATCAAACGCCGCGATTCCAAAGCATGTTGTAGTCCGATAATCATCGGGTGTTTGTTGGAGTCTCAGCAGATACCGGGTATCTACAAATATCCGTCCCTTGGGATCCAACCTTTACTTACCTCTTTACTAAGAGTAGTTTGTGAAGTTATAAATATTGTTTTGGTTGGTAGCTTTTGACGATGAGTTTAAACCGAACCAGTCATAATCTGGCTGGACTAGACCCTCAGGCTAGTCAGATGATTGGTGATGTGACGGTGTTGGAGAATTGTGTCTGTGTATTGTTGTTGTATATCTTATATTGTGTATGCAGTAACTGTCCTCGTTTAGTTTTTTAAAAAACTGTAGTTGGGCAAGTATGATTCGGATGCGCGAGGGATTAGTTGGGCATGAGTCATCAAGAGTCACTTAGAAGTCTTCGCTGTTATGTCGAACATTTATTTTCTTTATTCGGTTTGGTTTTTGGAACAGTTTTATCGTACTTTACAGTTTTGGATTTTGTCATGTAATCACTTTAAACTTATTTATTTAAAGTACATTCTTTGATGGTCTATTTGATATATATTTCCTCGGGTAACTGAGATGGTAGCACTTTCATGCATTTGGTGGTCTTGGTAAGGCATCTTGTTATATGGGGGTGTTACATAAGATGTGGGTTCGACGCTGTCACATCGATCTCCTGCCAAGTATCAATGATCGTCAACCTTTATGTATTGTATAAAATGAAGAAATGATTCAACAAATAGGAAAATGCTCACCACAATCGGCCAGTAGGCCAACCATCTCTGCACAAACTCCGAGTACTCCTGGTCTGGATGGAACAGAGCATCACCACTTGACCCAGCCAAGTTAGCCACTCTCTCAGCCTCAGTTGGATCCCTATGTAACACCCCCTTCTTACCTGGCCAAGGTAATGGAAGAAGGTTAGCATCTCGGTTTCCTGAGGCTGTGAAATCGAAGTTGCAATTAAGAAACAATTAAATATAAATAAATTATTTAGTGAGTTACATAACCATGAATGAATAAACAAAAGAATACAACTCATGACCACTATACATAACAATCGGGATGGAACAAGTCATCGATAATGCGACAATTTTACGAGTTAATTCCAAATTAAATCATAAAAAATAAAATGACTTCAAAATAAAACATTTAACATTTTCGAACATATTCCCATAGTTAAAAATCAAAAAATTTCGAGCCAATAAATTCAAATAATATTTATTTGCAAAATAACCATATTTACCAATTTTTATCAAACAAAAATCAATTAACTAACTAAATTAATCACATTAATTTATAATAATTACACTTCTAAAAAATATAACATTAATGTGGTTATTTAAAAATAAACATGCATAAAATTAAAATGCAACTTAATTAATTAACTCTTAATTAAAATTAATGCATATTTACTCAATTTTACGCAATTTTATGTGGTAAAATTTAATATTATCCCATAAAATTTTATTAAAATCAAATTTTCGACGCATATCATCATACGATCAGATTATATACATGCAAGACAATATTTTGTGCAGAATCTAATTTTAACAACAAAATATTCATTTTCTATCAATTTATCTTATAAACTTAAAAAATCGTCTTTAGACTACAAGCATGTATGTAACAATGCTCTGATACCACTTGTGAGTATTTAGACACTCATTAGACTCTTCTAATGACAATAAAATTAGTAGTTAATTTATGTGTCTGTCTAAATCTACATGCATGCAAGAATATAAGAAGACAAATTCCTTACAATGGTGAAAAAAGGCAATATAGGGCACCACAAAGGTTTCCTACCTTTGTAGTTCTTGAGCTAAAAATGATAAGGATGATCCTCTAAGCTTTAGTACCCAAAGTTGAGTACCTCCTTTGATTGCACCCAAGATTAGCACAAATAATACTAATTTTATTAACTAGATAATATTAGTATAAAACCTTGTTGTATATAACTACCAATATTATTACACTAATAATATTTGATTTATATTATAGTTTGATATTATTTTGTGATGATTATAAGATGAAAATATGAGGTTATATTGAGGAAAAATTTAGTATTAAACCCCAAGTGATGGACCGGCCAAATAGAGGTGAATAAAATAAATTTTACATCAGTTTTTTATCCCAAATGATGTTGCATGAGGTGGGTATTTATAGAACATGAAATGTAAAGAATTGAGTAACATTTCATGTGCTTCTAGTAAAACAATTTAACAATTGTTGGACATAAAAGTCTTTCATAAAACCGGTCCATATGGACCTTATTTGGTCCATTTCGATTTCCCACATTTGTCGCACAAATGCTTATAAGTCTTATATTTAATTATCTTATATAATTAAATATTAATTTGATTATTTAACACTTAGATAAAAAAAATTAACAACTAATGACCCCTTAACTATTAATTAATTATTAGACCATTTTATCAATATAAAACGTGTCTTAAGAACCCTTATTAGCTAATTGTACAACCGCTTGTAAATATAGTAGCTAATTACCTCCGCCTCACAACTTACACACATACCGTATAAAATTAATTAATTAAATATTAATTAATAAATTCTAATTAATATTTATTAATTAATTATCATATAATTAAATAATAAATCTCCTTGGCCCGAGTTCGTAACTTGTCATCAAATAATACATTCACATGACTTATAACAAGTCAACTAATATAAGGAATTAATTAAATCGTATCTCATACAAATAATTAGTTTTTCAATTTGGGCATCATCCTATAGGTGTGATCTAATGAGATCAGCTGATCACCGCCGTCTTAAGACAGTAATGTCAAACTCTAGTCAGCCAATCATTACGGATTAACGTTGACCAGCTGACAAGTATATAAAACATATAACCCGAATATTTTTTTTATGAGATTTATTGAGTAGACGCACTATTGAGGAGGACAAGACTCCAACAGGTTAAATGTCACATAACTGGTTAGAATGCATTATAACATTTTAGGAAGCAATTACATGAAAAGGGGTGAATTAATGAAGGATTGAGCATTGTGACATATTATCCTTTGTGTGATTAGATGATTATTCTTGTTGGAAATTAATTGTGTTGTTGTTGTATTAATTAATTGGTATTGGGGGATTCTGGAGTATACTTGGTTGTTGTTTTTGAAACGAAAGGCGGTTGGAAAACCGTCTTCCGCTTAAGTCACCTCTTGGAGCTTCCCAGTCCAAGGGGGACGTGCACATTTAGTACTTGATATTTGGAGGGACTCGTGTGATTGAGACACGATGTCTGGCAGGGGACTCGAGTCGCTCTTGGGCGCGGTACCACGGATGTGTTCCGAGTACCTAATGTTGGTATGTGTTGTTGTGGACGTATCACTGGCATCAGTGATGTGGAGGTGAGAACTTGAAGTATGATCTTATGCATTTCATACATAGGCAGGAATCATGGTTGGTTGTCTTAACATTTATTACATAATCATTTCGTCCTTCTTAGTAGCATTCATTGAGCATTTGTATTATTAAGTTAACACTTGGGTTTTAAAATATCTGTGGTGAACCATATGGTGATTTTCGCCCATATGGGGAGCAGTGTCTGACAAGTAGCATGCATATACACGGTTGGAGGCTTTTGGAGAGCGATCTCACTTTTTAGATTGTCGACACATTAGCTAATCCTGTTTTCGATTCGATGACTCATTTTATTCTTTTGGTTGTACTAATTTGGAGGGCTTGGTACCTCCCTTAAACATGTAGTATTTGTATCTTTTAATTTAGCCACTTATCTATGTCATGTTGTTATTAACTAAGTATTGTATTAAAGTACTCTACTTCGTTTGTTCGCGCTACAAACTTGTGAAATCAAGTCTTTTGACACTCCCATGCGTTTGGGTTGCCTTGAGGAAGGATCTCGACTTATGGGGGTGTTGCACCCTTACACAACATCGAACGCGCCATGCGTGACCCAACGTACCACTCTTGTGACACGTCCACACGGTCCTCGTCTATCCCCTTTTTTATTGGTATCCCGCCCTTGCATTTTGCCATTTTATATCATCCTCAGCATCGTCAAAATGTCTTAATTGCAATTTAGGAGTAAGTAAAGCACCTTGCTTCATTCCTACGTTCATTTTAAAGTTCTTGCTTTGAACATTTATTTTTTGCACAATTTTATTCGAACTATGTTATGGGTTTGATTTTACCTTGACGGTAAATACGTAGCCAATCCTTTTGCTGGGATACAACCCAATTATATTTATTTTTAAATGTGCAAACTGAAGGACAAATACTTTTATATTTCAAATTCGAAAGAGTAAATAAGGACTAGATGAAAGCTTCTTAGCTAAAGTCAACTGTTTATTCAAATAATATAAAAATGCTGAAATTTTAAACTTCTAAGATAAGGATTCTAAAAATCCACCCTTTTTATTACAACATTAATAAATAATACTAATAAGAGACTTAGGCTATTCTTATGCTTCCATCTTGCCCTTACCTTTGTCATTCTTGTTATCTCGACGTCGAGGGGGGGGGGGAGGGGGGCTTTGCTACTTTGGACCGAATAACCAACGATCATTCTCGTGGTCTTGCCTTTGCCATTCTTATCTACCACCAACTTCTCAGCAGGAGGGGTTCTTTTAGACTTATTCTTTGGACGAACAGCTCGGAACCCACAAGAATATGAATGTAGCAAATGTTCCTTTGAGACCAACGAAGAGCCCATTCACGGCAATACTCGGAGGTGTGTGCCAACGGTGTCTGTGGTACAGTGTCAAGCTTTGGAATCTTTTGCTTTAGGCCAACATGTCTCAAGAGCCTTTTCGAGAATATATGAACCATGAATTCAAAGCCAGGAATGCAGATAGAATGAGAAGGGTCAAGGGATAATACTCCTGTCAATGATTTGAGATGCCACCATGGGACGATCCACTTGATCAAAGGTCCTCCTTCACTCTTCAACTTGTTTTCCCAACAATTGCAAACTCGAGTAAATCAACCATGTAGAGCCTCGTTGTCATCACAAGGGACAGCAAGCGATATCCATGTACATCAACTAGGGGCTCGATCAATCAAACTCTTACCATGAGCCAGACCTACAAGATAAAACAAGAAACCGTCTCATGAGGGCCCATGGCCAAAAAAAAAAAAAGAACGAAAAAAAACGAACGGAAAAAAAGAGGAAAAAAAAGAAAAAAAACGAAACGAAAAGAAAAAGAATAAAAAAGCCTAACTTTTACCTATAAAATAATGGGACTCCTAAGGTAAGGTAGCTCGTGATTCGCCTTTCTATTATCCAAACTGAGGATAATCTCTCCCAGTATCAAGCAATTTGGGCTCTTGCGCAGCGTTATTTGTTCAATTATTCCAAGAAAACGAAGATTTCCTCTCATTTCAGAGTCAACATGGCCCTTCAAGATGTAGCAGTGTAGTAGGCAAAAAACCGAATGCCATGCGCCTCGCAGCATACGTTAATGTGGGGTCCTCCATATTGATAAATAGGTCTAGCAAGTCGAACATTCTCACACCATTAGGGGTCACTAGACGGTCAACTTCGGCTTTGGTCAGTCCTTAGAGGTCCCTAAATTTTTTTAAGTATCCTTGGAAATTAAGAGGCAAGACTAGAAGATGTTCTGAATCCCATCCACCAATTGCAGCTATTTCTTAGGGAAAAGGGCATATTTTGCCTCCAGGGAAGGAAAATACATGAAAAGTAGAATTTCAATACTCAAGACAAGCATCTAAGAAGGGTTTTATTACCTTTACTTGTTTAAGGCTAATGATGGATCCGATGTAGAAAGCCGTCATGTCATGTTTTTCCACATTTCAAAATTCGTTCGTGCCCTCCTTGAGTAGGGATTCAAAAGCATCCATGTTTAGAAAAAAATATTTTGAAGTATTTGATGTATGCCTCGGAAATAGGGAAGAGAATTGTGAAGATTATGGCTATACGAGCCCTCTATATAATTTTTTTTTTTTTTTTTGCAATAAAAGCAAGCCATATATTCATCTATTAAAAGGAATAGAAAGGCAATCTTACAAAAATGTGAACCAATATAAGCTACTAAACTAGCTAGAGACCCTACTATTTCTTCCTCTATATGTGATTGGGACACATACAATAATCTTATAATTACTAGAAATTGAACTTTCTTAATAATAAATTCCACACTATGCTCCAAACCTCTAAATATCCTAGCATTCCTTTCCTCCAAAATGCTATGCACCACAGCTCCTAGACATCCTAGAAACCATTTGGTTTTCCAGTGTCTGCAAGTACATCTATTAGAACTCCAATGCATCTCATTGCTGAGACTATTCGTACGCCCAGAAATCTTCATCCATGAGAGAATTTTTTGCAAAATTTCTTTGGAGAACAAGCACTTAAAAAATAAGTGTGTGTGATTCTCATTGTCAGTCTTACAAAGAACACATCGATTAACCAGTTGTATGCCTCTGCAGTTTAGTTGATCAATGGTGGCTAGTTTCTTCTCCATTGCCAAGATTAGGAACACACTATTCTTAGGTTGTATTGCTCGTTGCCATACTGCCCTTGCCCAGCTAACAGGATTCATACATTGCCTGAACTTATCATACAGCAGGTGGAGCTGTAATTTACCCTGATGAACACAACTGCTCAGGAACTTCTTAGCTGTCTGAATGTCCCCTGTGTGTAGCAACAACTCATCTCTAACCTTCAAGATATTGCGCTAGCTTTCAGAGTGGTTAGTTTTGGATGGTGCAGTCCATATGCTCCAAGATTTGATGTTATATTTCAGATGCCATTCAGACCAGAGGCTACCTGATTCCTCATCTGACTCCCAAATCCATTTCCCCAGTATACATTTAATCCAAGCCAGCACTTCCTTTATATTGAAACCACCTTCCTGATATGGTGCACAGCAGGACATCCAACTTTTCATTATCAGTTTTCTGCACCCTTCCTCAGAATTCCATAAGAAATTTCTGCAAAATTTGGTAATTAGGTTGATCACTTCTTTAGGTATCTGCAAAGTGGAGCACCAATATTGTTCCATGCCAAAAATGACAGATTTCAACCAACTTATCTTCCCTGCAAACGAGAGCTTGTAAATAGACCAGTGTTGTAGAGCTTTTTGAACTCTATTGAGAAGATCAGCAAACATGCCCTTGTTCAATTTCCCATCATTTAAAGGCACTCCCAAATATCTAAAGGGAAAATCTCCATCCATAAAACCTGTTGCCTGAAGTATCCCCTTCTTAATATCATCTCTAACACCTCCCATGTAAATATTAGTCTTCTCAGGATTAGCACACAAACCAGACATTTTTACAAAAGAATCAAGAGCTTGTGTAACAGCAGCAACAGATGGAATGTCACCCCTGACAAAAAGTATTAAATCATCTGCAAAAATTAAATGATTGAGCCTCACTTGCCCATATTTTGGATGATATGAAACTTGGGGTTGCTGATGAATGTGCCCAAGTATGCGAGATAGGATTGATATGCTCATAACAAAGAGGAAAGGGGAAAGGGGATCTCCTTGCCTCACTCTATCACCATTAATCTTTAAACTGAACTAAGTAGAGGAAATACACCCTAGTATCCAGTCCTTAAATTTAGGTGGGAAATTATAGTACTGGAACATCTTGTTTATGAATTCCCACTGAAGGGAATAAAATGCTTTCTTAATGTCCACTTTTATTAAGCATCTTGGAGAGACCCATTTTTGTCCATAACCCTTCACCAAGGACTGAGTAAGCATGATATTCACAAAAATGTTCCTGCCTTGAACAAAAGCCCCCTGTTCTTTGCCCACAATTTGTGACAAACAAGGTTTCAGACGAGCACACAATATCTTGCTAACAGTTTTATAGAACACTGTACAGCAAGCAATAGTTCGATAATCCATCACAGTAGCCATTACAGGTTTTTTGGGAATTAAAGCAAGTAAAGTGACATTAGCTTGCGTAGACATTTTCCCCGTTCTAAAGAAAGACTGAATGGCTTTGTAGAAATCTTCCTTGATAGTCTCGCGAGATTTCTTAAAGAAATGTGCAGAAAACCCATCATGACCTGGACTCTTGTTTGAATCAATAGACAACACAACAGTCTGTATTTATGTCTATGTAATCTCCCTACAAAGCCCATCCCAGTCAGAGGTAAGAATCTTAGTCCCCTTCAACTCAGCCATAGAATCACAGTTGACAGCCACATTTTGACCCAACAGCCATCTATAGTATTCAACAAAAGCTTGATTCACATCCTGAGTTCCAACCTTCTCAATCCCCTGTCTATCCATTATCCTTCCTATAGTAACCTGATGCTTTCTTGCAGCAATGTTGGAAAAATAATAGCTAGTTGGAGCATCATTATATTTAACATCCTGAATTTTTGCTCTTTGTGTCAGTGAGCTCCTCTCAGTTTTCTTAAAGATCAAATACTGTTGAAGCAGTTGTTGTTCCTGCTCAAAAAGTATAGGATCCAAGGGCCTCATTTGGAGCTGAATTTGGCAAGCTTCTAGGTCTCTTTTAGCGTCCTGCACTTTGTTAGATATCCCAGAGTAGCTAGTATGATGAAACTTAATAAGACTCTTCCTTACATGTTTCAATTTTCGAAAAAAATTGAACATGACATTACCTCTCACAGGTAACCCCCAAGCCTGCAAAACCATAACATCATACTCTTTGTGATCTGCCCAACAATTAAGATAACTAAATTGTTTCCTAGGCTTATAACTATCCTACACATTGACAAGGAGAGATGAGTGATCTGATATCCCCGAAGGCAGGACATGAACCTGAGTGTTAGGGTACTCAATCAACCAAGAAGGATTACTAAGTACCCTATCCAGTCTAGACCAAACACGAGCAGTGGCTTCTCTTTTATTAGTCCATGTGTATTCACAACCAAAGCTATGCAAGTCATCCAAAGTACAATCCAATAAACATTGATTAAAAGCCATCATCTCAGTGACAGATGGTGGATTAGGGCCAAGTCTCTCCTCCATATCCCTAACAATGTTGACATCCCCCAATATAATCCAGTTGGTAACCTTCCCTTTTAAACTCCTTAGTTCATCCCATAATCGTTCTCTATGCCCAGCATCATTGCTACCATAAATAAAAGTGATGAAAATAATTTTATTGGTCCCATTGTTCAAGATCTCTAGGTGAATGAATTGATCATGAACCAGAGCAGAAACAACAGTGACCCTCCTAACATCCAAAAAAACCCAAATCCTACCATTATAATGATGAGAATAATTATTTATGATAGTATAAGTAGAAAATTTCTTACTAATATCAGCTGAATTATTCAAACGAACCCTAGTTTCCAGAAGCCCCAACACTTCTATTTTATTTCGATAAAGATAACCCTAACTTCCAATTGTTTTATTGGGTCATTAAACCCCTAAAATTCCAAGATGAAATAATCATGTCCCCTGGATCGGGTGGGTCCCCACCGCAAATTATCCACTATATCAAGTATCCTCCAATGTCCCCGTTTCCTGCAAAAGTGTGAAATTATTTGCCACAGAAACACCATATTCTGTAGTAGTAAGGTCTATCCCCTCCTTTTCAGGCATTCCCCCAGAAACAGAGCACTTTTTGCCTAGCACAGTGCATCCTGAACCCACCTCTTTTTCATCAGTGAGAGATACCTTCTCTGGAACAACAGATGAGGAGCCAAGCTCTGAGCTCCCCACCTCCTTCCCAACAGAATTATCATCCACCAACTTAGGAGGTATATGGCCTAGCAACTGGCATTCTGAGCTAAGTGCTTCTGCTTCAGGGAGCCTGCTAAGATTTCTGCTGTGTGACAGTTCTATACTCCTGCACAACCTCCTTAGCTTTCCCCTTTTCATCAAGCTTCTTGTTAATCTTGGTGAATTTGCGGTGTTCTTTTGTATGCCCCAATTTCCTGCAACAATGGCAATAATATGGCAGCCACTCATAAATAATTCGTTGTGTTGTTTCCCCATGATAAGGAGAAGTCAAAGTGACAGTAGTAGGCAGGTCATTTGATACATCCACTTCTACCAGAAGACGAGCAAACAGTAGCTTAGATTTGTGGGTTGTTGCTAAATAAGCAAAGAGAGGCTTCCTTACAATGCTAGCCATTTTGCTTAAAACCTTCTCAGACCACATAAAGGGATCTAAATAAGGAAATAAGACCCACACTGGAACAATAGACACAGAATCCATCTCCTTTGAAAATTTTGGGGACCATTGCTTTAGAATTAGATTGCTTAAGCCCATTGTCCATGGTCGCCTTTCAACAACTCATTCATATCCTCCTCTGAGCAGAAACGAAAGCTGAACCAGCCTTTTTTATAATACTGGACTATGGGACGAGTCACAGTAGTCCAATTTTTAGCAACAAATTCATCAACCTGCTGTATTTTTGGTTTAGAGCCCAGGAAATTCCCCATAAGGGTGTTCTTCCAAAATCGTATTTCCTCCATAACATCCTCTTCCTCAACTTCAACAATTTTGGTATCCGCACTTTTTTCACAATAATGCAAACTCATTCCAGGAGATGGTTTAGTTACAGAACTCCAGGTTTTTGCAATTTCTATCCCTAATTAAGTGGGGGGGGGGGGGTACAATAGGAGAGGACACGGTACCTGCCATGTTCGTGGCCGCCGATTTTTCCAGTTGTCCCGTAAGGTTGAGCAATTGCGCCACAGTTGCAGTTGCACTTGGAACTGGGTCATCATATTCTTCCGTAACATCCTCAACAATCGAATCATCCAAAGCTGTCGCTGTCACCATAACCACAGGGTTCTCAGCTGCCAATGTTTCCGCTTCAGGAATATAAACTCCAGAATCCACCACTAATGTTGTTACATCAGTTTCAGAATCAGTAACACAAGGTTGTTTATTCCGGCGAGTTTTTGCCATGATCAAGCTGAAAGAAGGATTTTCTCTTTCCATGACTAAAAAACGTTTAACTTTTTCTAATTCGTGATATACGAGCCCTGTATTTATACTATTCAGCCTTTCTTAATTTTGCTTTGGAGGAAGCCTGCTCAAGAGATGACGCAGCAAATGTTGCGCCTCTTTGAAGAATCGCAGCTCCTGTTGTGCCTCTTCTTGGGGTTTGTTCTCTACCAATCAGCGTGAAGGAATTTCCTAATTCCATTTTAGGTATGATTTCATATTCCTATAGAGAGCAAATTGATGCTATACGGGTTTTCGGGTATCTTTCCCAAATTCTTGTCCTATCCAACTACAGATTTATTTTTCGAGACGGGATTCTCATTTCGAGACATTTTCCGATACGCGATCATTTCACATTTTGGCTGCCAATCACACTTACCAATTTTATTTTCTTTCTTTTTTTTTGGGGGTAGCAATCCCTGTCACGCGTCGGGTCATTTTGTTTTTACCTTTTTCGGGTACCATTTTTACTCACCATTTCACATTTTGCCCATTTTCGAGCACTATTTTTACCTTTTTGACGGGGTCAGCTTCACATTTCGCTATCTAGGCCCTGTTCGTTTTCAAAACCACATGTACCTAATTCACTTCCACTTTCAAATTGTGTATTTGATTTGTATTTACTTCTAACTACTTTTTGCGTAATTTCTTTACGAATTTCGGTGGCATAACGGCCGAAATATTGTCTATGTCAAACGTGTTTTTAAGCTAACCTGCAGGTAAAAATGATCCATACCCGTTTTCTGATAAAAACCATTGTCAAACGTTTTAACAACGCTTTATAACCATTGTAAAAAGAAGTCATTGTATTGGATAATATTTTGGTGGGAAAGTAATAACAACGGTTAATGAAATAAAACTGTTGTTGTAAGTATTTTAAAAACGGTCTATACCCGTTGTTGTTACATATTATCCGTTGTGAAAAGAGTGAGTGGGAAGGTACTAACAACGGTTTTATGTAATAAACTTGTTGTTGATAGTAATGTGCGCATTAAATAGTTTATTAGAAGGAAAGTAATAACAACGGTTTTGCTAATATTAACCGTTGTTATTGTTATTTTTTTATTTTATTTTTTTAAATTACAATTTCATTGCATTTCTTTCCGAAACTTGCATCAATAATTTACAGCAGCAGCAGAAAATAACAACGGTAGCAGCATACAACAACATCAACTATACTATATACAAACTAGCACTTGTGCTATACCTAGATAAAATCAACGATTTCAACTAAATTGAAATTTCGACGAACTAGTAAGGGTGATGTAATTTCTTTCGCTGCTTGATGTGTCAGGGTTGGTGATACGTGCATTTTATATAGTCTTTTTAGCCTATTTTATGCACGTAGTTCTACGCTTTCATCGTAGTTTATTGCTACGAAATGCCCCGAATATGCTACTTTGGTGTATTTTGTCTTAATTGCAGGAATGAACCAGAAAGTAGCGAAATCAAGCCATTTACCGTCCGTTTTGCATGCATTTGGAGGAAGAGATAATTCAGAGCGGGAAATATAGCTGTCTTGGGATGCGTGAAGCTATTTTGGGAGCTAAAAGGACAAGTCAAAGTCAAACTAACAAGAATGATGAGCTGCTGAAGTCAAGTTTCACTTGATCGAGTGATTTATTACTCGATCGAGTGGTTTTAGGATGAATAAGTATTCGATCGACTAATTTTCCTTTCGATCGACCAGTTCCTTTTATGCTTTTGCTCGATCGAGTGCCTTAGTTAGTCGATCGAGTGGATATTGTTGACGGGCTGGGCTTTTTAGGTTTAATTCCGTCATTAGGTTTAGCTAATCCTATTTTCTTATAAATAGGAAGTCAGTTTGTCATTGTAAACTCTCTCACACACTCCACTTCGCTACTTTTCTTCTGTCACTTTCACTGTTACTTTTATTTCTTCATTTCCGGACTTAATTCAGTAATTCTTTCTTCTCTTTTCCTCTTTAATTTAATTTAATGTTTATTATTTGTTCTTTCTTTATTTCTTGTTCTCCCTTAATTATGTCTAGCTAATTCCCCGTAGTATGTTAGGATTAGGGAAGCCGTGGTAGCAATGTTTTAACTGACTTGAATAGGTTAGACTTGCGATAGGAATTGTATTAGGCAATTTAACTGTTATCCGGTCGAATGAATGCATGCAGGAGACCATAAATCTAGTTGACCCCGACCTAGATCGAAAGATTGGAAGGGAAGGCTTGCTTAATTACAATAGGGTATTGCAGTGAGGGCGAAAGTTAAGCTGTTTACGCTCTAGGGCGGTTTAAGGACCGAAAGGTGACGACCATAGCTCTTCTTATCAATAGTTTAATCACCTCAGTATTCCCGATAGTATAAGATCTGATAGCTGCCACGGTGGACCGACTCTTAGCATACTACCCTTCTCCTTTTGTTAATTTCTCTTTTTCATTTCCCTCGCTTTAGTCTCTAGTTAGTTAAATCAATTCAACCCCCATTGTGACATTTAGACAGATAAACAGACAAATAGATAGTACACCGCCTCCCTGTGGAGATCGACCCTACTTACCGCTGACTTCTGTTAGTTCTACTTAGGTATTTTATTTTTGGTACGAAACGACAGTATCAGTTGGCATATGCCACAACATCTCATTTACTTGTTTGTTTTGAATATCATTGAGTGGATTAAGATGGGCGCGCTGCAATACATTTTTTCGTTGATGAAAATGCATGATAAATCTGGCTGCCTCATTATCCGTCATAAAGCACTTTCATCTTTTGGAAATTAGTCTAATATTCTTACGCATTATCCTCACGCCATTGACATCACCGCCGCGTAAATTTTGGAGGTGCGCCAACAGAACACGAAGTGAATTCGGATAAAAAAAACAGTTGAGCCCAATATTTACATACCATGGCCATGTTTGCCTTATCCGAACAGCTATCAAGAAGATGAAGATTTTTGAACTGAGATTTGGATCAATTACAACATCATATTGGGAATGGTTGCAGCTGCTATTGAACTCGACTTCTTTATGTTGACCTAATCAACCCAGAGCATTATCTGTTTTTGTTTTGACATAATCTGCATGGAAGAGTTCTCTATCTACATCCAGATTATTGACTACCCAGCCTTTGCACCAATTTTCCATATTTTCCTGTATGCATAATGGTAGAAACGAGATTTGGATCACTTATTACATCGATTCCAACACACAAAATAAAATAAGTGACATTTTTATGTATGCATATTGCCATTGTTTTATGATGGTTAGATTTTATTTACATGCTAAGTAGGTAACATGTTACTTAATGGCAATTAAATAAGTTAATTAAATAATAGAAAATACAATCAGCAACATCAAACAAATCAAAACAAAAATATAAAATATTTAGAGATATACTTGATAATAAAGAGAAAGAGACGATGAGAAAGAGACGACGAAAATGAATACAACAGTGACGGAGATGACAGAGCGACGGCGAGGGAGAGTATTGACGGCGAGGGACAGTGTCGACGGTGAGGGACAGTGTGCGGTTGTTTGTGTGTTTGTGTTCATGTTCGTATGGTATTCTGGTGTTTTTTTTATTTTTCTATATACTTAATGTATTGACAACGATTTTGTATATTATTAACCGTTGTCAATACTATTGACAACGGTTCTAACAAAGCAACCGTTGTTATTACTTTCATTATTGACAACGGTTGTAGTTATATATCCGTTGTTATTAGTATTGACAACGGTTTCATAAATTAACTGTTTTTATTATTTTTCACTGATTTGCGCCAAAATAAAATAACAACGTTATTACGTATTATGCTTTAAACCGTTGTTATTACTTCATCAACGACAACGGTTCTTTTATACCTAACCTTTGTTATAAGTAATTACAACAGTTCTTTGTCTTGTAACCGTTTTTATTACTTCTAACTGAATTCCGCGAAAATAAAATAATCCCATTAACAATGTTATTACATTTTTGCGTTAATATGCGTTGTACAAGGGGCGTTGTTATTGCCTATATTTGTAGTAGTGAGCAAAAGGTACACGGACATTTATATATATATATATATATATATATATATATATATATATATATATATATATATATATATATATATATATATATATATAGAGAGAGAGAGAGAGAGTTAAGATCCGGTGAGAACGAACACTCGGTGAGAACGAACTATCCAGCCCACTATTGATAACAAACAACACTATTAGCCCACCTCAATATTAAGAACACACTACCCCAAAGCCTAAACCCAAATATCGTTCATCCTAATTTACCATCACCACCATGATCCGACGACCACCACACTTGTCATTGATAACGAGGCTCCGTCACAGACCACCATTGACAAGACACGACAACAGACGATTACCGTGCCGCTTCTTATCGCGAATCCCAACTCGCCCTATTCGCATCCGAACCGCCCTACTCAGCCTCTGTTGCCGACGTCAGAGCTTCGGTAGCCACCACCAACTTCGATTAATCAGCATAATTGAATCAAAATGGCATGCTCGATTGAAGAATAGAATGTGCACGTGTTGCAACCAAGGCTAAAAAAGTCGAAATGCCTCCAATTGAGTTTCAAACAAGTGATTATTAGCAGCTAGATTGGTAACATACTCGTTTCTTTTAAACTATTCGAAATATTCCGATGAGTTAATAGTGGTGTTATTCAAGTGTATCTGATTACTATATTAATGTATCTCAAACAAATTTTAATGTACCTAGAAATTAATTTTGTGTATCTATGTTAAGATACATTAAAATAGTCATAAGATACATTAAAAAATGGCGTAGATACATCGAAATAGATGAGGAACCTACGAAAGAGACGAGGTGAGGTAGTTGTCGTCGGTGACGCCATGAAATTATAGCGTCATCTGGATTGATGACAGAAGTGGAGCACCATTGCCTGGGCCTGGCAAACGCGATATTCGATCCAATTTTGCCTCCGTCAGGATACTCAGGTCATCCGACGACTCTCGCCGGAGTTGTGTTTGCATCAGGGATGTTCGCCGACGATGGTGGTGATTGACGTGGGCGGCGATGGTGATGGGTGGTTATGGAAATATGAAGGGTGTTTATGTTTTGATGAGGGAGGGGAAATGGCGTAAGGTATCTGAGAGAATACGTCGGCGGCGGTTAGGTTGTGCTCTGCCAAGGTGACTGACGAGATGTTGAATTTGATTGAAAGTGTTGATCGGGGTAACTGAGTGAATCAGAGAGTTATTAGGTTTTGTTTTTAATTTTGTAATTGGGTTTTAATTATATAGTGAGTGATCGTTCTCACCGAGTGTTCGTTCTCACCGGATCCTAAATCTATATATATATATATATATATATATATATATATATATATATATATATATATATATATATATATATATATATATATATGTTGATGTGGGGATTTGATTGTATATCGACGGGGTTGAAAATCGTTTAAAGTCGTCACCAAATTTAAGGAAATTTGGGAAACATTTTGAAAAATGAGATTTGAGTTCGTTGTTGAAAGTACGTGATGGGAAGTTCGTTAATAAATCCCCCAACTTCGGTTTTATGTAATAAACTCGTTGTTGATAGTAATGCGCGTGTTAAATAGATTATTGGAGGGAAAGTAATAACAACGGTTTTGCTAATATTAACCGTTGTTATTGCATTTCTTTCCAAAACTTGCATCAATAATTTACAGCAGCAGCAGCAAATAACCACGGTAGCAGCATACAACAACATCAACGATACTATATACAAACTTGCACTTGTGCTATACCTAGATAAAATCAACGATTTCAACTAAATAGAAATTTCGACGAACTAGTAAGGGTGCTGCAATTTCTTTCGCTGCTTGATGTCTCAGGGTTGGCATATCCCGCAACATCTCATTTACTTGTTTGTTTTGAATATCATTGAGTGGATTAAGATGGGCGCGCTACAATACATTTTTTCGTTGATGAACATGCATGATAAATCTGGCGGCCTCATTATCCGTCATAAATGAATTGCATCTTTGGGAAAATAGTCTACCATTCCTACGCATTATCCTCACGCCATTGACATCACTGCCGCGTAAATTTTGGAGGTACGCCAACGGAACACGAGTTGAATTCGGATAAAAAAGAAACAGCTGAGCCCAAGATTTACATACCATGGCCATGTTTGCCTTATCCGAACAGCTATCAAGAAGATGAAGATTTTTGAACTGAGATTTGGATCAATTAAAACATCATATTGGGATTGGTTGCAGCTGCCATTGAACTCGACTTCTTTATGTTGACCTAATCAACCCAGAGCATTATCTGTTTTTGCTTTGACATAATCTGCATGGAAGAGTTCTCTATTTACATCCAGATTATTGACTACCCAGCCTTTGCACCAATTTTCCATATTTTCCTGTATGTATAATGGTAGAAACGAGATTTGGATCACTTATTACATCGATTCCGACACACAAAATAAAATAAGTGACATTTTTCTGTATGCATATTGCAATTGTTTTATGAAGGTTAGATTTTATTTACATGCTGAGTAGGTAACATGTTACTTAATGGCAATTAAATAAGTTAATTAAATAATAGAAAATACAATCAACAACATCAAACAAACCAAAACAAAAACATAAAATATTTAGAGATATACTTGATAATAAAGTGAAAGAGACGATGAGAAAGAGACGACGAAAACGACGACAACAGTGACGGAGATGACAGAGCGACAGCGAGGGAGAGTATTGACGGCGAGGGAGAGTGTCGACGGTGAGGGACAGTGTGCGGTTGTTTGTGTGTTTGTGTTCGTGTTCGTGTGGTATTCTGGTGTTTGTTTTTATTTTTCTATATACTTAATGTATTGACCACGGTTTTGTATATTATTAACCGTTGTCAATACTATTGACAACGGTTTTAACAAAGCAACCGTTGTTATTACTTTCATTATTGACAACGGTTGTAGTTATATATCCGTTGTTATTAGTATTGACAACGGTTTCATAAATTAACCGTTTTAATTATTTTTCACTGATTTGCGCCAAAATAAAATAACAACGTTATTACGTATTATGCGTTAAACCGTTGTTATTACTTCATCAACGACAACGGTTCTTTTATACCTAACCTTTGTTATAAGTTGTAACACCCGCGAATTTCTCATTTTGACACGTAAAATTTATTTAATCGTTACTTACCTTACTTCATAATTTTAAATTATTTAATTTTATTAATTTTATTTTAAACACGATTTTTATAAAAGTAATATTTTTAAAGCTTAATTTATATAAAAATACGTATTTTAGTCGGATAGTATTAATAATAATAATAATATTAATGATAGTAAACTTCCGTCTTAAAATATAGTAGGTTTAACACGAAATTCCGTCTAGCTATAGACCGTCACATGTTCACATGTGAGACTAGACTTATCTACTCTCGACCTATCCCGTGTCGACAACACACCCTTCAATTTTGGCACCCAACTAATATAATAATAATTAAGTTACTCTCTCTCTCACACTCCCCTGACCAATCCCAACCCATCAAAACCTCCCTTTATTTTTCAAGTTTCCCTGTGAATGCATAAAGTACCTACAACCAACATTTGCAGCAGCCAAAAACGTAACCCAAGCAAGCTCAAAAAGAAGAAACCCCTTAATGGCGACCTTAAAAACCTAGATTTCTCGCTCAATTTTGGACCAAATTCAATAATTCTTGCAACATTCTTCTCCTTATCTCTTCCTTCATCTTTTAAGGTAAGAAAGATATAGTCTTGTGGAGTTCTCGTCTCGACCCGTTTCATGAATGTGACGTTTTTAAGCTAACTCGGCTGTTATTACGGTTTCTAGGTGAAGACTTTGAGGACCCAGAAGGAAACTCGTTCATAATAGACCATTCTCTCGAAGATTGAAGAAAGTTAGGGTAACGGTGATAGGTTACTCGACAAAAATGTCGAAATTTCCGTCTTATGGGTCGTTTAGATGCCCTTTTTTTATAAAGTTTGGTTCTTTATACTTTTCTCACTTTTATGCTCGAATTTATCGTGTTAAATTCCGTCTTAAACTTTGTCTTAATGGGAGTCGAAATATTGCTAAAATGGGGCTGCTCAAACGTGATGGAGCTGTGAGACGGTCTTATACACGGTTTTTGGTCAATGTTTAGTTGGTGGTTCGAGCCAACTTTCTTATTTCCGTCTCTTCCTTTATTTGATGTACTGGTGTGTTTTGTAGTTCACTGCAAGTCCTTACTTTCGGCTGTTGAATGACAAAATTTATGAAGCTTAATACTATCTTCATAAACTAATGATGAGCGTTCATTTTCTTTCATTTTTATTGCTCTTCAATCTTGATTTGTCAAATATTCTTGCTCTTATTCATAGAAGTACATCAATGATACTTTTGAATGTCACAGTGTGTGTACTCTCGTTAATTTACGCTTTCAATTGAGTGACTTCTTGCTTGGTCACGGTTGGTTGTTGAGGTCGGGAAAGGGGCTGCCTAGACAGTCCTTGAGTCATGAATTTGAATCGTTTTGACGCTAGTTTAATTTATTTGAAATATTTGAATTTCCGTCTCATGTTTTATAAAAAGCAATTCGTTAAATATCGTTCATTTATATATTTTCCTCTCATGATTTATAATTGTGAAATTCCGTTATTTAATTATATTATATTTCCGTCTTAACTTTGGTCCCAAAATGGGTGCTTTTGGCGCCAAGTTTGGTTTACTCGAATTGTTTAATTTCCGTCTCGTATTTTATATGATGTAATGCGTTAATATCGATCTTTTACATATTTTTTCACATTTGGCTTTAAGTATTGGGCTCTTTTGGTTTTGTTAGTCGGGCCCACTAGAAGTTACATGTTTGACTCTTTTGGTCCTAAATGTTGGGCTCAATTGGTTTTATTTGTTGGGTTCCTTTGGTTTTATTTATTGGGCTTGTTGTGTTGAAATTGTTGGATTTGATATGAGTAAAATGTTAGGCTCTACATGATTAATTTGTTGGATTTCACATGTTTCCATTGTTGAACTTGAAATGTTTTATTTGTCGGACCAATCTCATAAATTGTTTATTGGGCTCATGAATGAGTCACTTATGCTTGTCTCCCTTTTATTTCGTGAATTTCACATGACGTAAATTATTCATTATCACTCTTTATATCTTATTTAACCGGCATGTTAAATTATAAAATGGAATGTTTAGTAATATAATACAAGTATGAGATATTTATTATAAGTACTTGTAAGAGTCATATTCTTGATAATGTCTAGTATTGTTCGGTTGTGAGAGTCTTGGTTCTACCAGATACTAAGGGTGAGCCTGAGGCCCTCTAGTTGCGGTATGAACGTCGGGAGTGATGTTCCCATCCGTACTTATGGTGATGCAGGCCATAAGTATGAATGTGACATTAGTCATCCCGTCCCTGAGTCTTGGTCCTATCGGATACTAGGGGTGAGCCAGAGGCCCTCTAGTTGCAATATGATTCGTCGGGATTGATGTTCCCATCCGTACTTATGGTGAGATGCAAGTCATAAGTATGAATGTGACATTAATAATCCCGTTCTATGTGCTTATTTGTTGTGCTTGTTTGTTATACTTGTTTGTGGTATTTGGCCATGTTTTAAAGGTAACCGCTAAGCCAAATACTTGTTTGTTGTGCCTCGGACATGTTTTAAAAGTAACCTCTGAGTCGGGCACTTGTTTGTTGTATTTGGCCATTTTTTAAAGGTAACCGCTGAGCCAGATACTTGTTTGTTGTACCTCGGACATGTTTTAAAGGTAACCTCTGAGCCGGGTACTTGTTTGTAGTATTTGGACATGTGTTAAAGGTAACCGCTGAGCAAGATACTTTATATGTTGTGTCTCGGACATGTTTTAAAGGTAACCTCTGAGTCGGACACTTGTTTGCAGTATTTGGACATGTATTAAAGGTAACCGCTGAGCCATATACTTTATGTGTTGTGCCTCGGACATGTTTTAAAGGTAACCTCTGAGTCGGGCATTTGTTTGTAGTATTTGGACATGTTTTAAAGGTAACCGCTGAGCCATATACTTTAGAGGTCGTGCCTTGGATATGTTTTAAAGGTAACCGCTGAGCCAAGGTACTTAAGGATTTGTATCTCGGACATGCTTTAAAGGTAGCCTCTGAGCCGGATGCTTTGCTTATTATGTGATGTTAGTAGTCCCATTTCGTGTATTGTATGTTATTTGGTTTTCAAGTTCATGGCTAAGGTTTCCATTCACATGTATTATTATGTAATCTCGTTAATCCGTGACATATGATATTCTATCGTGTTTATAGTTGTATTATCATTTATGACGTTTTGGTTGGATTGTCTCACATGGATGTATCATATGCCTTATATATGATTTACTACGCATGTTTTGAATGTTAGTCTCATGTCTCAATGCCTGCATCAAATGGTTATATCTATGATGTTCTAATATGTTCTTGTTTATCTGTGTTTCGACATTTTGTGGCTGGGAGAACCTTGAGTTACTCCCCACTGACTGTGGCGTTCATGTTTATATGAATGACAGGTTGTGAAGACGCTTACGTGGGGAAGACGTGTGGGCTAGCGAGAACTAAACCTTGGACTAGTAGTTGGTTTATTAAGATTGTTTAGACTCCCCTTTTATCTTTTGTCATTCGAGGGATATATTTTCCTTCACCTTTGACTATCGCGTTTGTATAATTTAATCTTTATTTCCGCATTATTTATTTGTCTTTTAGATTTTTATGAACCCGCGCTTTATAAACTTTAAAAGTTTCAAAAATTTCCTAAAATTCCGCATTTTATAAGTTATATTTTCCGCGCTATTGCGGGGGTTCACATAAGTAATTACAACAGTTCTTTGTCTTGTAACCGTTTTTATTACTTCTCACCGAATTCCGCGAAAATAAAATAATCCCATTAACGGTGAGAATGAACTATCCAGCCAACTATTGATAACAAACAACACTATCAGCCCACCTCAATATTAAGAACACACTACCCCAAAGCCCAAACCCAAATATCGTTAATCCTAATTTACCATCACCACCAAGATCCGACGACCACCACACTCGTCATTGATAATGAGGCTCCGTCACAGACCACCATTGACAAGACACTGACAGCGAGACGATCACCGTCGTCGCCCCTACTGCGAATCCCAACGCGCCCTATTCGCATCCGAACCGCCCTACTCAGCCTCTGTTGCCGACGTCAGAGCTTCGGTAGCCACCACCAACTTCGATTAATCAACATAATTGAATCAAAATGGCATGCTCGATTGAAGAATAGAATATGCACGTGTTGCAACCAAGGATAAAAAAGTCGAAATGCCTCCAATTGAGTTTCAAACAAGTGATTATTAGCAGCTAGATTGGTAACATACTCGTTTCTTTTAAACCATTCGAAATATTCCGATGAGTTAATTGTGGTGTTATTCAAGTGTATCTAATTACTATATTACTGTATCTCAAACCAATTTTAATGCACCTAGAAATTAATTTTGTGTATCTATGTTAAGATACATTAAAATAGTCATAAGATACATTAAAAACTGGCGTAGATACATCGAAATAGATGAGGAACCTACGAAAGAGACGAGGTGAGCTAGTTGTCGTCAGTGATGCCAGGAAATTAGAGCGTCATATGGATTGACGACAGAAGTGGAGAACCATTGCCTGGGCCTGGGAACCGCGATATTCGATCCAATTTTGCCTCCGTCAGGATACTCAGGTCATCCGACGACTCTCGTCGGCGTTGTGCTTGCATCAGGGATGTTCGCCGGCGATGGTGGTGATTGACGTGGGCGGCGATGGTGATGGGTGGTTATGTAAATATGAAGGGTGTTTATGTTTTGATGAGGGAGGGGAAATGGTGTAAGGTATCTGAGAGAATACGTCAGCGGCGGTCAGGTTGTGCTCTGGCAAGGTGACTGACGAGATGTTGAATTTGATTGAAAGTGTTGATCGGGGTAACTCAGTGAATCAAAGAGTTATTAGGTTTTTTTTTTTAATTTTGTAATTGGGTTTTTTATATATTATATATATATATATATATATATATATATATATATATATATATATATATATATATATATATATATATATATATATGTTGATGTGGGGATTTGATTGTATATAGACGGGGTTGAAAATCGTTTAAAGTCGCCACCAAATTTAAGGAAATTTGGGAACCATTTTGAAAAACGAGATTTGAGTTCGTTGTTGAAAGTACATGATGGGAAGTTCGTTAATAAACCCCCCAACCCCGGTTTTATGTAATAAACTCGTTGTTGATAGTAATGCGCGCGTTAAATAGATTATTGGAGGGAAAGTAATAACAACGGTTTTGCTAATATTAACCGTTGTTATTGTTATTTTTTATTTTATTTTTTAAAATTACAATTTTATTGCATTTCTTTCCAAAACTTGCATCAATAATTTACAGCAGCAGCAGCAAATAACCACGGTAGCAGCATACAACAACATCAACTATACTATATACAAACTAGCACTTGTGCTATACCTATATAAAATCAACGATTTCGACTAAATAGAAATTTCGACGAACTAGTAAGGGTGCTGCAATTTCTTTCGCTGCTTGATGTCTCAGGGTTGGCATATCCCGCAACATCTCATTTACTGGTTTGTTTTGAATATCATTGAGTGGATTAAGATGGGCGCGCTGCAATACATTTTTTCGTTGATGAACATGCATGATAAATCTGGCTGCCTCATTATCCGTCATAAAGCACTTGCATCTTTGGGAAATTAGTCTACCATTCCTACGCATTATCCTCACGCCATTGACATCACTGCCGCATAAATTTTGGAGGTACGCCAACGGAACACGAGTTGAATTCGGATAAAAAAGAAACAGCTGAGCCCAAGATTTACATACCATGGCCATGTTTGCCTTATCCGAACAGCTATCAAGAAGATGAAGATTTTTGAACTGAGATTTGGATCGGTTAAAACATCATATTGGGATTGGTTGCAACTGCTATTGAACTCGACTTCTTTATTTTGACCTAATCAACCCAGAGCATTATCTGTTTTTGCTTTGACATAATCTGCATGGAAGAGTTCTCTTTCTACATCCAGATTATTGAATACCCAGCCTTTGCACCAATTTTCCATATTTTCCTGTATGCATAATGGTAGAAACGAGATTTGGATGAGTTATTACATCGATTCCAACACACAAAATAAAATAAGTGACATTTTTCTGTATGCATATTGCCATTGTTTTATGAAGGCTGGATTTTATTTACGTGTTGAGTAGGTAACATGTTACTTAATGGCAATTAAATAAGTTAATTAAATAATAGAAAATACAATAAGCAACATCAAACAAACCAAAAAAAAAATATAAAATATTTATAGATATACTTGATAATAAAGAGAAAGAGACGATGAGAAAGAGACGACGAAAACGACGACAACAGTGACAGAGATAACAGAGCGACGGCGACAGAGAGTAGTGACGGCGAGGGAGAGTGTTGACGGTGAGAGACATTGTGCGGTTGTTTGTGTGTTTGTGTTTGTGTGTGTTTGTGTTCGTGTTCGTGTGGTATTCTGGTGGTTGTTTTTATTTTTCTATATACTGAATGTATTGACAACGGTTTTGTATATTATTAAGCATTGTCAATACTATTGACAACGGTTCTAACAAAGCAACCGTTGTTATTACTTTCATTATTGACAACGGTTGTATTTATATATCCGTTGTTATTAGTATTGACAACGGTTGCATAAATTAACCATTCTTATTATTTTTCACTGATTTGCGCCAAAATAAAATAACAACGTTATTACGTATTATGCGTTAAACCGTTGTTATTACATCATCAACGACAACGGTTCTTATATACCTAACCGTTGTTACAAGTAATTACAACAGTTTTTTGTCTTGTAACCGTTTTTATTACTTCTCACTTAATTCCGCGAAAATAAAATAATCCCATTAACAACGTTATTACATTTTTGCGTTAATATGCATTGTACAAGGGGCGTTGTTATTGCCTATATTTGTAGTAGTGAGCAAAAGGTACACGGACACACACACACACACACATATATATATATATATATATATATATATATATATATATATATATATATATATATATATATATATATGTTGATGTGGGGATTTGATTGTATATCCACGGGGTTGAAAATCGTTTAAAGTCGCCACCAAATTTAAGGAAATTTGGGAACCATTTTGAAAAACGAGATTTGAGTTCGTTGTTGAAAGTACATGATGGGAAGTTCGTTAATAAACCCCCCAACCCCGGTTTTATGTAATAAACTCGTTGTTGATAGTAATGCGCGCGTTAAATAGATTATTGGAGGGAAAGTAATAACAACGGTTTTGCTAATATTAACCGTTGTTATTGTTATTTTTTATTTTATTTTTTAAAATTACAATTTTATTGCATTTCTTTCCAAAACTTGCATCAATAATTTACAGCAGCAGCAGCAAATAACCACGGTAGCAGCATACAACAACATCAACTATACTATATACAAACTAGCACTTGTGCTATACCTATATAAAATCAACGATTTCGACTAAATAGAAATTTCGACGAACTAGTAAGGGTGCTGCAATTTCTTTCGCTGCTTGATGTCTCAGGGTTGGCATATCCCGCAACATCTCATTTACTGGTTTGTTTTGAATATCATTGAGTGGATTAAGATGGGGCGCTCCAATACATTTTTTCGTTGGTGAACATGCATGATAAATCTGGCTGCCTCATTATCCGTCATAAAGCACTTGCATCTTTGGGAAATTAGTCTACCATTCCTACGCATTATCCTCACGCCATTGACATCACTGCCGCATAAATTTTGGAGGTACGCCAACGGAACACGAGTTGAATTCGGATAAAAAAGAAACAGCTGAGCCCAAGATTTACATACCATGGCCATGTTTGCCTTATCCGAACAGCTATCAAGAAGATGAAGATTTTTGAACTGAGATTTGGATCGGTTAAAACATCATATTGGGATTGGTTGCAACTGCTATTGAACTCGACTTCTTTATTTTGACCTAATCAACCCAGAGCATTATCTGTTTTTGCTTTGACATAATCTGCATGGAAGAGTTCTCTTTCTACATCCAGATTATTGAATACCCTGACCTTTGCACCAATTTTCCATATTTTCTGTATGCATAATGGTAGAAACGAGATTTGGATGAGTTATTACATCGATTCCAACACACAAAATAAAATAAGTGACATTTTTCTGTATGCATATTGCCATTGTTTTATGAAGGCTGGATTTTATTTACGTGTTGAGTAGGTAACATGTTACTTAATGGCAATTAAATAAGTTAATTAAATAATAGAAAATACAATAAGCAACATCAAACAAACCAAAAAAAAAATATAAAATATTTATAGATATACTTGATAATAAAGAGAAAGAGACGATGAGAAAGAGACGACGAAAACGACGACAACAGTGACAGAGATAACAGAGCGACGGCGACAGAGAGTAGTGACGGCGAGGGAGAGTGTTGACGGTGAGAGACATTGTGCGGTTGTTTGTGTGTTTGTGTTTGTGTGTGTTTGTGTTCGTGTTCGTGTGGTATTCTGGTGGTTGTTTTTATTTTTCTATATACTGAATGTATTGACAACGGTTTTGTATATTATTAAGCATTGTCAATACTATTGACAACGGTTCTAACAAAGCAACCGTTGTTATTACTTTCATTATTGACAACGGTTGTATTTATATATCCGTTGTTATTAGTATTGACAACGGTTGCATAAATTAACCATTCTTATTATTTTTCCGATTTGCGCTTAAAATAAAATAACAACGTTATTACGTATTATGCGTTAAACCGTTGTTATTACATCATCAACGACAACGGTTCTTATATACCTAACCGTTGTTACAAGTAATTACAACAGTTTTTTGTCTTGTAACCGTTTTTATTACTTCTCACTTAATTCCGCGAAAATAAAATAATCCCATTAACAACGTTATTACATTTTTGCGTTAATATGCATTGTACAAGGGGCGTTGTTATTGCCTATATTTGTAGTAGTGAGCAAAAGGTACACGGACACACACACACACACATATATATATATATATATATATATATATATATATATATATATATATATATGTTGATGCGGGGATTTGATTGTATATCCACGGGGTTGAAAATCGTTTAAAGTCGCCACCAAATTTAAGGAAATTTGGGAACCATTTTGAAAAACGAGATTTGAGTTCGTTGTTGAAAGTAGGTGATGGGAAGTTCGTTAATAAACCCCCCCAACCCCAGTTTTATGTAATAAACTCGTTGTTGTTAAATAGTTTATTGGAGGGAAAGTAATAACAACGGTTTTTCTAATATTAACCGTTGTTATTGTTATTTTTTTATTTTATTTTATTTTTTAAAATTTCAATTTCATTGCATTTCTTTCCAAAACTTGGATCAATAATTTACAGCAGCAGCAGCAGCAGCAAATAACCACGGTATCAGCATACAACAACATCAACTATACTATATACAAACTAGCACTTGTGCTATACCTAGATAAAATCAACGATTTCAACTAACCAGAAATTTCGACGAACTAGTAAGGGTGCTGCAATTTCTTTCGTTGCTTGATGTGTCAGGGTTGGCATATCCCGCAACATCTCATTTACTTGTTTGTTTTGAATATCATTGAGTGAATTAAGATGGGCGCGCTGTAATACATTTTTTCGTTGATGAACATGCATGATAAATCTGGCTGCCTCATTATCCGTCATAAAGCACTTGCATCTTTGCGAAATTAGTCTACCATTCCTACGCATTATCCTCACGCCATTGACATCACTGCCGCCTAAATTTTGGAGGTACGCCAACAGAACACGAGGTGAATTCGGATAAAAATGAAACAGTTGAGCCTAAGATTTACATACGATGGCCATGTTTGCCTTATCCGAACAGCTATCAAGAAAATGAAGATTTTTGAACTGAGATTTGGATCAGTTAAAACATCATATTGGGATTGGTTGCAGCTGCTATTGAACTCGACTTCTTTATGTTGACCTAATCAACCCAGAGCATTATCTGTTTTTGCTTTGACATAATCTGCATGGAAGAGTTCTCTATCTACATCCAGATTATTGACTACCCAACCTTTGCACCAATTTTCCATATTTTCTTGTATGCATAATGGTAGAAACGAGATTTGGATAAGTTATTACTTCGATTCCAAAACACAACATAAAATAAGTGACATTTTTCTGTATGCATATTGCCATTGTTTTAAGAAGGTTAGATTTTATTTACATGCTAAGTAGGTAACATGTTACTTAATGGCAATTAAATAAGTTAATTAAATAATAGAAAATACAATCAGCAACATCAAACAAACCAAAACAAAAATATAAAATATTTAGAAATATACTTGATGATAAAGAGAAAGAGACGATGAGAAAGAGACGATGAAAACGACGACAATAGTGACGGAGATAACAGAGTGACGGCGACGGAGAGTAGTGACGGCGAGGGAGAGTGTCGACGGTGAGGGAGAGTGTGCGGTTGTTTATGTGTTTGTGTTTGTGTTCCTGTGGTATTCTGGTGTTTGTTTTTATTTTTCTACATACTGAATGTATTGACAACGGTTTTGTATATTATTAACCGTTGTCAATACTATTGACAACGGTTCTAACAAAGCAACCATTGTTATTACTTTCATTATTGACAACGGTTGTAGTTATATATCTGTTGTTATTAGTATTGACAACGGTTAAATAAATTAACAGTTTTTATTATTTTTCACTGATTTGCGCCAAAATAAAATAACAACATTATTACGTATTATGCGTTAAACCGTTGTTATTACTTCATAAACGACAACGGTTCTTATATACCTAACCGTTGTTACAAGTAATTACAACAGTTCTTTGTCTTGTAACCGTTTTTATTACTTCTCACTGAATTCCGCGAAAATAAAATAATCCCATTAACAACGTTATTACATTTTTGCGTTAATATGCACTGTACAAGGGGCGTTGTTATTGCCTATATTTGTAGTAGTGATATATATATATATATATATATATATATATATATATATATATATATATATATATATATATATATATATATATATATATATATATATATATATATATATATATATATATATATATATATATATATGTTGATGTTGGGATTTGATTGTATATCCACGGGGTTGAAAATCGTTTAAAGTCGCCACCAAATTTAAGGAAATTTGGGAACCATTTCGAAAAACGAGATTTGAGTTCTCCGTGGAAAGTACATGATGGGAAGTTCGTTAAAAAATCCCCCCCCCTCCACCCTGAGGGCCTCTACTTGGGACTATGATGGCTAATTGGACAAGACTACGATTGTTGTATGAGAGTGCAAAACACCATTTTAAACCTAACATGTGAGCTTGGTTTCTAACCGTTTAATGCAACTAATCTACTTTGTCCAAGTGATTTAGCATGTGAGATTGATTTGACCTATGCTAACAAGCATTCATAAACATGGCTTAGATGGGAGTGAGGGAGCCGTGGGGGAACTAGCTATTACAACCCAGACGATTCTCGTCGACTCGATTTGTAAACAATTAAATTAAAGATACAACTCGATCTAAATACAATTGCTAAACATGACATATGACACACGACACAAAATAGCCTAGTTAGGCATCGGAATTCGTGCCATATGGTGAGTCCACGGCTCACATGGACTTCGTCCTTGTCCTCATCATCGTTTTGCGTACTCACTTTGATTTAATTGATTAAATATTTCAATTTAACCAACTAAAACAAAGGTTTTGTAAAATCATTTTGACTCAAAATAAAGGACTAACTTGACCCACATTTTAAAGTACAAATTACATTATTTAAAATAAATAACAATAATTACAACGATTAAATTACAATATCGATTGAAATAAAACCACAATAATTAAACAAACGGAAACAAAACCGAACAAAAGTGGCACGAAGGCCGAGGCAAAAGTACACGGGGGCCGAGGCATCACACGGCCAAAATGGGTGGTCAATGTTGACTATTCTAGTTATCGAGCATCATGAATTAGATGCTAAGCACGCACAATTCAACTAGCGAGAAATCGTCAGAAGATGGGATGAATTCATTAAATTCTTTAAAGAAATTCATTTAAATCATCTTATGTCGGGTTTTGTATGACCTATGAATGTCTAATTCATTTAACATGCTTTCTACATATTAATTAGGCCAAGTTATGATTTAGCAATGATAAACGATACAAAATAACATACATGCATCATAAATTAACTAAAACAAATCTAACATGTGAATTAATCTTAACTATTTCATAATTAAAATTAAAACAAATCGTTAAACATGTCACTACAAAAATAACGCGGGAAACTGACGAAAATTCTAACGGAATTTCCAAACCGTCAGATAATTTGGGAAACTGACAGATTAGTGACAGAAATTCCGTTAGTATTGGATTACCGACGGAAAATCCGTCAGAATTCGTCACAGGTTACTGGCGCGTTAAAAAAAGCAACGGCGCCAATACATCGTGACGGAATTTCCGTCAGACTTCACTATTACTAAGGGAAATCCCGTCAGATAACACGAGATCCTGATGGAATTTCCGTCAGGAGGTTCCTCTCAATTATTGGCCAAAAGCCAATAATTGAAAGGAAAATCCTGACGGAAAAACCGTCAGGATCCCGTGTTGTTGAACAGTCCTGACGGAATTTCCGTCAGGAAAGTCAACAGAATATTGACTTTCGTGACGGATTTTCCGTCAGAAGTATTCTTAAATCAGAAAAACACGGGAACAACCCGTCATTCTTCTGTCGCACAATTTTTTTCCCCAATTCAATTTTTCTCCCAAAACCTAGCCCTAAATCTGACACCACCACCACCCTCCTCTCCTTCTGACCACCGCCATCTCTGCCCCAGGTATGTCCTTTCTTTCTTCTTTTTCCTTTTGTTTTTGCTTTTCCTTTTCTTCTCTTTATTGTTTTTCTTTGAATAGGTTGTTGCCGCCCTCCACCGTCGGCCACCCACTGCTGCCCTCCACCTGATTTCTCATCCTTTCATTTTAATAATTGGTGAAGTTAATTAGGTATTTTTTAATCTCCTTTTAATTAATTTTTGTTTAATTAGCTTAATTAGTAGTAGTTGGTGTTGTTGCATGTTGAATTAGGATAGAAGCCACTTTGTTTAAATGTATGTTGTGTTGTGAAAATTTTGTCAAGTGTTAATAATATTGTTAAAAGTTTTGTGAAGTGTTAAGTTTTGTGAAATGTTAATGTTTTTAAAAAGATAATTTGACTTAATGTTAATTAGATTAGATATTTAAAATGAAAAATTAGTCATGTTACTTAGTTTTTGTTAATTGACATTATTTGGATGGCAGTCATTGTTGTATGTTTTGTTTTTTGTATTATTATTCTTTAAGGCCATTTATATGGAAGAGATGAGTCGACAAACACCCACTGGAGAGGCTCCAGATGAGTACCGTTCGTTCTACACCGTTGTCGATGGCTTTGACAATCGTTGCAGGATATTCGGGAACAGAGATGTAGGGGCCAAAGTGTGGTTTGAACCTCCATGTAACAAACGTGCCCGTCGATCATTCTCTTACGCTCCTAGCATGGTTTCTCAATTGGCCACCCAAATGAACAATTAGCGAGCCGCACGACTAACTCTTGAGGAACAAATGCGCACCACTCAAGAAACAGTCTGTCTCCAAATTGAGCAGATGGCAGCCATGGAAAAAGCTTTGGCTGAGATGCGGCAATCTCAACCCCCTCCCTCGTGCTCAGGTTTTCCCCGCCCTTTTTGTAGAGACGACTATGCGGATGACGGGCATGGCTTTGGTAGTGAACAAGTTGAGCCTCTAGGTAATTATTAGTATCGTCGTCTTTATCTTATGTTAGTATGTTAAGGCTTTATCTTAAATTAGAAAGTTATGATTGTGGCTTAGTATTTTAGTTGGTATGTAAAAGACATTGTTTTATGAGACGTTGTACAAATTTGACCTTTAGTTTCTATGTAAATAAATTCGTTCTTCCAATCGTGTTAGGCTTTCTATCGATAATTTTGTTGTCTACTCTTGATTTCCGCTCCTGCGGTCGACATGAAAATGGATTCTCGCTTGGCGGTCGACGGTTGTATATGGTGTTTTGAAGGTTTGGTTGTATTCGTTTGGTGTAAAACAATGCATATTCGGCATTGTGGTTGGGCAGCAAGCGGCTGTTTCCAGCCACTGCCTATAATACTCCTGACAGAAAATCCATCAGGAAAGTCAACAGAGTGTTGACTTTCCTAACGGTTTTTCTGTCAGAAAGGTCAACAGAATGTTGACTCTCTGGCCCATCCTAGATGGGGACTTTGACGGAATAGCCGTCAGTAAGCCGTGTTTCTGACGGGAAAAGGCTGTTATTGACGGATTATTTCCGTCAGTTTCCCGTGTATATTTTGTAGTGTGTGATTTAAACTAATTACTTCGTAATTAACTTTAATCAAATTTAAATCATGTGAGAATGAATTAAACTAACTAAAATTCATTTTAAATAATTTAAAACATGTTATCTTCATACAATAAACAAATTGTTTCATTTTATAATTTAAACATGAGAATTATTCTAACTAACATGTTATCGTCATAAATTGAAAACAAACATGTGATTAACATACTATTTATTCTAAATAGCAATTAAACCATCATTAACATCATAATTACAAAACATTAACTAATGAAACGATAATTAAATAGTGATGCAAAAAAACGAGATAAAAAGGGCCATAAGGCCATGACATACACGAGACAAAAGAGGAAGAAAGAGACGAGATTTTGTGCACCCTCAACTTATATGTAAACTTGGACACCACTCGGGATATCATATGCAAGTGTTTCTTAGAAGGCGCGTCTTTGACAGTTGTAAAAATAAAATCGTAACAATTTAACAAAATCAATTTCGAAAAACAAAACAATTTTCTCGCGTAAAAAGCCCTTCGTGTAGCGATTTTCAAACGAAAATTGTGACTTCATTTCTTACTCAAAATTCGTTCCGAAAGATGTTATGGAATCCTTATACTCCAAGGATTCAAACTTTAGCAAAAACCAGAGGTAAAAACGGCTAAAACATCACTCAAAACAAACGAAAACAGGTGCTGTCCAAAACGCGAGAGAACACGAATAAGGGAGCAAATCGATGCTCTAATGTCCGTCTAATCTCCTGTGTGAACTTTGTACTTTGTTTCTGGGTATGAGAGGTGTCTAGGGTTTCTTTTTTAGGTTAGAAAGGAAAGCAATGGCTAGAGTTTCGAGAGGTCTAAAAACCATGTTCTTTCGTCCCCTTTTTCGGTGTTCATGTGTGTGGTTTATATAGGAAAATGGAATCGGGGTGCTAGGGTTCTAAAAACATTGGTTGAGGAAGGGGTAGGAGAGTTTTGGTCGGAAAATGGAAGGTAGAGAAGATTATGTCGGTTTTTGAAAGGATATGGAAGGAGATAAAGGAACGGATTGTTGCGGTTATTTGGAGGATTGTGTGAGCTCGTTGTGTAATACTACGGTTATCTATGTCTGTGGGTACTCTATCGAGTGAGACTTACTGTAATACTCCGTATTTATAAGTCTTGGGGTACTCTATCGAGTAGGCCTTACTCTGTCGAGTAAGGGTGAGTTGCGAAATAAAATAGTTTCTGACCTGTTGGGTACTCGATCGAGTAGCTGGGGTACTCGATCGAGTAAGGGGGTACTCGATCGAGTACCTTGGGTACTCGATCGAGAGTCCGGTTTTACGGGGAATTTTCTCGGGTTTTGTTAATTATGCGATTAAGGTATTTAAGTTTCGTCGTCATTGTTTTAAATCACTTTTACAAAACCTAAATCCCTGTTTAAGAGAGAAAGCAACCAGTTCATCTTCCTAATCGCATTCTTAGCAATTCCGGAGTTCGACGGTCGAGTTCTTGTCGTTATTCGTATCGTTGAGTTCCTTGCGTCGAGGGTAAGATCTATGTACCCTTTTTATTGTTTTTCCCTTGATTTGGTTAAACCCTAATTTAGAGATTGGGGGTTTTTGTGTGTAGTATGTGATGTGTAGCCTCTATGTGTTATATGATAGGAGGAGGGTTCGTAGAAGAGGCTTTTTGATACTGTTTGTTGATACCGTCTCGATCATTGTTGTGCTTTCCAGGTAGGATTTCCTACTCAGTATTAGTCCCATAATGGGATATTGGTTGATGTATTGTGTTTGGTTGTTTGATATAGTAATTGTATTGTGGTTGTGGTTGTGATCGTTGTTGATGGTTCGCGAGGCGTGGCCTCTACCGAGTGGGGTCACTTGCGGGAGTGGCTTCACGCCCTAGTTTCGCCTTTCGTGGAACCCGCCACGAAAGGGATGTGCACATTAATGGACAGGGTTATCGCTCACTATGTGAAGCGGGGATTTGGTGGGTAGTGGCTGCGGTCCCCCATCTGGCGTGGCTGGGTCCGGTGGGACGTCGGGATTGAGATGATGGGAATTGGTTGGCTATGTGTGTTTGTGTGTGATGATTAAGTCATGTCTGTTTATCTTATTATTGTTATACATGTTGATTGTGTGATTAGTATCGACCCGGTGTTGTTTTGTAAACTGCGGTGATCCATTCGGGATGGTGAGCAGATATTGAGCGAGGTATTGGGATGAGTCTTGGGATAGCCGGGATGCCACGACATGATGATAGGAGTCTTCCATTTGTAGCCTTTAGTTTATTTACATTTCGATTAGACGATCAGTTTGAAATCATGTATCGTACTTTTGGTTTGGTTTTGAGGATTGTATCTATTCACTAAATTATTTATAATAAACATTGTTTCTTTATTGTTGTTTGATTATCATTGCCTCGGGTAACCGAGATGGTAATGTCTTCATACCTAGTGGTCCTGGTAAGGCACTTGGAGTATGGGGGTGTTACAAATGGTATCGAGCGACGATCCGAAACCGTAACCAATGAACTTAATGAACATAGGGAGTCAATTAAAATGAACCCGGGGTAAAAGTTGTGGGAGCTAGTGCAAAGGCTTGGGAGACGTCCTAAAGTCGCAGGGGTCGCCCTACAACTTTGAACCGGTCACATGGGGGAAGTGTTTGTCGAGTCGTATGTGTGTTTGGTTAACTTGTTTACGAATGTGATGGAATGTGTTAATTGTTGGATGTTGAAGTAGAAAGTTGAGCATGTGAAAGAAAATGGTGATATGAGGAAACTTGTTGATGAGATGATAACATGTTGGATGATTTACAATGTGGCATTTAATAACATGATGAAATGGTTTCGTAGATAGTAGAAAAGATGCGTAGTATGCTTATTATGATATAGTGTGGTTTATAAAGTTTAGCATTTTAGCATATGACGTAACATGCGGGTAGCTTCTATGAATTAGTGTTACTCGATCGAGTGGGACTGACTCGATCGGGTGGGTTTTAGCGATTTTGAGTCAGAATCGAGTTTTGGGGCACTCGATCGAGTAACTAGGGGTACTCGATCGAGTAGGGGGTCACTCGATCGAGTAGCCTAGATACTCGATCGAGTAGGTAAGAGATCAGAAGGTCTGTTTGGGGTCTGAAGTTTGGGTACTCGATCGAGTACGTGGGGCACTCGATCGAGTAGCCCGTTACTCGATCGAGTGTGTTTGGGAACTCGATCGAGTGGGTTCTGGGCAGCGTGTTTTCGTGTTTTGAGGTTTAGTACGTGTGTTTATGTTTACCCTTTCTTATATAGCTTCAAGATGCCGCCCAAGAAAGGCGCTTTGTATGCGAGAGCCGAGCTCATGACCATGGATGACATCGTTAAGATGTTAGAGCACCAGGATGCTCTTACTGAGACCCTGAAGAGAGTGAATGAGGACAAGGATAAGAATAAGGAGAAGGAGGTTGATCATTCTAAAATCAGCCTCTATATTGCGAGGTTTAACCCGAAAGAGTACAAGGGAGTTGGGGAGCCTAACCTGCTATGGTTGTGGTGGTGTAGGCCACAAGAGACATGAGTGCACGAGTGCACCGGGATCTTTTCAGAGACCTGCACAGAGCTTCGCGAGCAACAGACCGGCTGGATCATGGCCAAACCGGGAAGTCGAGTTACAGAGTGGAGGCAGCACACGCAACGGCGGTAATTTTATCAGAAACACCGACGAACAACAACAACAATCAAGGGTCGGGTGCTAAGCCGACCGCATCGGCCAAGATCTTGTCCGGGAGGTGGACGAGAAGACCGTGGCAAGTTATTCATGATGGAGAAGAAGGCAGCTGAGGAAGATGCGCACGTTATCACCGGTACATTCCTTGTTAATGGTATTCCTACCTTTGTTTTGTTCGATTCGGGGGCTTCTCAGTCGTTTGTGTCTTCGAGTCATGTTAAACAGTAGGGTTTGAGAGTATATGAATCTGTTAGTGAGCAAGTTTTCATACCTTCGGGTGAGTCTGTATCGTGTGGGAGATTGTTTAGAGATGTATCTTTGATAGTTAGGCAAGTTGATTTCCCTGTAGACTTGCTAGAGTTTCCTTTTAACGGTTTTGAGATGATAGTTGGGATGGATTGGTTAGGAAAGTATAAAGCTAAGATAGACTGTCATCAAAAGAAAGTGTCCTTAAGAGGTCCAAGGGGTGTTAGTGTGTCTTATCGTGGGTTTCTAGTCAAACCCAAAGTTAAGTTGATTGCAGCTGTTACCTTGAATTCTTATCTGAGGAAGGGATGTCCTTTGATCCTGTGCCATGTGAGAGATGACCGGATAGAGATTCCGACAGTTGATGAGATACTAGTAGTGGGAGAGTTTGCAGATGTTTTTCCAGAGGAGATTCCGGGGTTGCCACCGAAGAGGGAGATAGATTTCACCGTTGAGTTGAAGCCAGGGACAGGGCCAATCTCTAAGGCACCGTACCGTATAGGTCCTAAGGAGATGGAGGAGCTTAGGAAGCAGTTGGATGATTTGATAGAGAAGGAATACATTAGACCAAGTGTATCGCCTTGGGGAGCACCAGTTCTTTTCGTGAAGAAGAAAGATGGGAGCTTGAGGCTGTGCATAGATTACATGCAGCTGAACCATGTGACGATAAAGAACAAGTATCCTTTGCCAAGGATAGATGACCTGTTTGATCAGTTGAGTGGTGCAACAGTCTTTTCTAAGATTGATTTGAGGTCGGGGTACCATCAGGTAAAGATTAGAGAGGTGGACATACCAAATACAGCTTTCACGTCGAGGTATGGCCATTACGAGTATGTGGTGATGCCGTTTGGGTTGTCTAATACGCCGGCAGTGTTTATGGATTTGATGAACAGAATCTTCAGACAGTTTTTGGACCAGTTTGTAGTGGTATTCATCGACGATATCTTAGTCTACTCTAAGACTAAG
The DNA here is from genome assembly GCF_048544455.1 of Silene latifolia. Taxonomy (NCBI): domain Eukaryota; kingdom Viridiplantae; phylum Streptophyta; class Magnoliopsida; order Caryophyllales; family Caryophyllaceae; genus Silene; species Silene latifolia. The sequence goes on along the minus strand of NC_133532.1, from coordinate 87,681,069 downwards.
GAGGAGCATGAGGAGCATTTGAGGATCGTGTTGCAGACTTTGAGGGACCATGAGCTGTTTGCCAAGCTGTCCAAGTGTGAGTTCTGGTTAGAGAAAGTTGCTTTTCTGGGGCATGTGATCTCTAAAGATGGGGTAGCTGTGGATCCGGCGAAGATTGAGGCAGTGACAAAGTGTGAAGCACCAAAGAATGTTGCTGAGGTTAGGAGTTTCTTGGGTTTAGCTGGATACTACAGACGGTTCGTGAAAGATTTCTCCAAGATAGCTAGACCGATGACAGCGTTGATGAGGAAAGAGAACAGGTTTCGTTGGGATGAGAGTTGTGAGATGGCGTTCCAAATATTAAAGGAGCGTTTGACCACAGCTCCTGTCCTAGCATTGCCTGAAGGGAGCGAGAATTTTGAGGTTTATACAGATGCCTCGAAGAATGGGCTGGGATGTGTGTTAATACAGAATGGTAAAGTGATTGCCTATGCTTCTAGGCAGTTGAAGTCTTATGAGGAGAATTACCCTACTCATGATCTGGAGTTAGGTGCAGTGGTGTTTGCTCTCAAGATTTGGAGACATTACCTTTATGGAGCAATCTTTAAGGTATTTTCTGATCACAAGAGTCTTAAGTACATCTTCACGCAGAAGGAGTTGAACATGAGACAGAGGAGGTGGATGGAGTTGATTGGCGATTACGACATGGAAATCATCTACCATGAAGGGAAGGCCAACGTTGTTGCTGATGCTTTGAGTAGGAAGAGTGTACATTCCTTGTGTACAACTCTATCTTTGATGAGGCTGAGGGATGAGGTAGCGAGCTTTGGGATACATATGATGCAGAAAGGAGATGCCATGGGTGATATGACAGTACAGCTTGAGTTTTATGATGATATTCGAGGTAAACAGGCTTTGGATCCTAAGATAGTTGAGTGGAGAGCTGGAGTAGAGAAAGGGACAGTGTCCCGCTTTTCTATTCATACAGATGGTAGTTTGAGGTTTGACGGTAGGTGGTGCATTCCTAATGATGAGGAGTTGAAAAAGACGATCATGACAGAGGTGCACTGCACACCATATTCAGTTCATCCAGGTGGAGACAAGCTATACAAGGATTTGAAGAAAACGTTTTGGTGGCCTGGGATGAAGAAAGAGACAGCTGAGTTTGTGTCCCGTTGTTTGACATGCCAGAGAGTTAAAGGGGAACAGAGACGACCACAAGGTAAGATTCAGTCTTTAGAGGTGCCTGACTGGAAGTGGGAATCCATTTCCATGGATTTCATTGTGGGTTTACCTAAGAGCCAACAAGGTAACAACATGATTTGGGTGATAGTGGATCGTCTGACCAAGTCAGCTCACTTTGTTCCAATGAAAGATACATGGACTAAGACACAATTGGCTATGGCCTATCGAAAGAACGTGCTTAAGTTACATGGAGTCCCTAAGGACATAGTGTCTGACAGAGATGCGAGGTTTATATCGAGGTTTTGGAAAGAGTTGCAGGAATCGTTGGGAACAACTTTGAAGATGAGTACAACATTTCATCCTGCGACAGACGGGCAGACTGAGAGAACAATCAAGACTCTTGAGGATATGTTGCGAGCTTGTGTGATGGATTTTGGTGGTAGCTGGGAGCAGAGGTTGGACTTGATAGAGTTTTCTTACAACAACAGCTATCACACCAGTATTGGTATGGCACCGTTTGAGGCTTTGTATGGGAGGAGATGTAGGAGTCCAATCTGTTGGGACGACAGTGCTGAGGCAGTGGTTTTAGGACCAGAGATGGTGCATGAGATGGTGGAACAGATTAAGATGATCAAGGAAAGGATGAGAGCGGCTCGGGAGAGTGCAAAAGAGTTATGCAGATCTACATCGCTAGGGATATAGAGTTTCAAGTTGGGGACAAGGTTCTTTTGAAAGTTTCTCCTATGCGCGGAGTTATGAGATTTGGGAAGAAAGGCAAGCTAAGTCAGAAGTTTATAGGGCCTTATGAGATCTTAGAGCGAGTTGGGGAAGTTGCTTATCGTCTGGCTTTACCAGCTGCGTTAGAGAGAGTGCATAATGTGTTTCATGTATCGCAGCTGCGGAAGTATGTGAGTGACCCGTCACATGTGTTAGAGGCAGAGAGCTTAGAGCTAGATGAGTCCTTATCATATCTTGAGGTGCCTAAACAGATTCTAGACCGAAAGGTTAGAACTAGGGGTGGTGAGACAGTTTTGCTCAAAATCCTTTGGTCTAACCACGAGACCGAGGAAGCTACATGGGAGCCAGAGGAAGCTATGAAAGAGCGTTACCCTTTCCTCTTTGATCAGGTATGTATGGTTACGGGGACGTAACCTTGTTTCTTTTAGGGGGGTAGGAGATGATCGCGGCGATTTTAAGAGTTTTATACACCTTTTATATGTAGTGTCGGTATGTTTGTCGGGATGAGTTGGGTTAGTATCATGTTTTATGTTAAATTTTGTTTGGCTTTTGAGTCGGGAATGTTGTGGGAGTACCTTTGTTTAGTAGTGGTTTGAACTTCGGGGACGAAGTTCCTTTTAAGGAGGGAAGACTGTAATACTCCGTATTTATAAGTCTTGGGGTACTCTATCGAGTAGGCCTTACTCTGTCGAGTAAGGGTGAGTTGCGAAATAAAATAGTTTCTGACCTGTTGGGTACTCGATCGAGTAGCTGGGGTACTCGATCGAGTAAGGGGGTACTCGATCGAGTACCTTGGGTACTCGATCGAGTGTCCAGGTTTTTTGGGAATTTTCTCGGGTTTTGTTAATTATGCGATTAAGGTATTTAAGTTTCGTCGTCATTGTTTTAAATCACTTTTACAAAACCTAAATCCCTGTTTAAGAGAGAAAGCAACCAGTTCATCTTCCTAATCGCATTCTTAGCAATTCCCGGAGTTCAGACGGTCAGTTCTTGTCGTTATTCGTATCGTTGAGTTCCTTGCGTCGAGGGTAAGATCCATGTACCCTTTTTATTGTTTTTCCCTTGATTTGGTTAAACCCTAATTTAGAGATTGGGGGTTTTGTGTGTAGTATGTGATGTGTAGCCTCTATGTGTTATATGATAGGAGGAGGGTTCGTAGAAGAGGCTTTTTGATACAGCTGTTGATACCGTCTGACTGTTGTGCTTTCCAGGTAGGATTTCCTACTCAATATTAGTCCCATAATGGGATATTGGTTGATGTATTGTGTTTGGTTGTTTGATATAGTAATTGTATTGTGATTGTGGTTGTGATCGTTGTTGATGGTTCGCGAGGCGTGGCCTCGGCTGAGTGGGGTCACTTGCGGGAGTGGCTTCACGCCTAGTTTCGCCTTATCCGTGGAACCCGCCACGAAGGGATGTGCACATTAATAGACAGGGTTATCGCTCACTATGTGGGAGGGGATTTGTGGGTACGGCCGCGGTCCCCCATGGCGGGGCTGGTCCGGTGGACGATCACGATTGAGATGATGGGAATTGGTTGGTGTGTGTGTGTGTGTGTGTGATTAAGGCTGTCTGTTTATCTTAGTATTGTTATACAGGTTGATTGTGTGATTAATGCGACCGACCCGGTGTTATTTTGTAAACTGCGGTGATCCATTCGGAGATGGTGAGCGAGATATTGAGCAGGTATTGAGATGAGTCTTGGGATAGCCGGGATGCCACGACATGATGATGGAGTCTTTCATGTAGCCTTTAGTTTATTTACATTTGATTAGACAGATCGTTTGAAATCATGTATCGTACTTTTGGTTTGGTTTTGAGGATTGTATCTATTCACTAAATTATTTATAATAAACATTGTTTCTTTATTGTTGTTTGATTATCATTGCCTCGGGTAACCGAGATGGTAATGTCTTCATACCTGAGTGGTCCTGGTAAGGCACTTGGAGTATGGGGGTGTTACACTTACTCTGTCGAGTAAGTAGCTTTTTACGCAAAACAGTAGCTCACCTGATGTGTACTCGATCGAGTACGTGTGTTACTCGATCGAGTAAGGGGCACTCGATCGAGTAAGTGACTTACTCGATCGAGTAAGTGTGTTTTACGGGATTGATTAGCCGGGTTTTGTTAATAACACGAGATTAATATAAAAGCTTCCGTCATTATTTCCTAAACACTTTTATCATCCTAAAACCTTTCAAGTGAAAATTAAAAGTTACGTTGTTCGCATCTCTCGCATTATTAGCAAATCCCAAGGCTAGGATCGTCAGATTGTCTCGTTCGTTATACCGTTGTGATCATTGTGTCAAGGGTAAGCTTCTTGTATAATTTTTATAGTATTTCGTTGGGTTTGGTTAAACCCTAATTGGGTAGATTTGGGGGATTTGGGAGTATTATGATGTGTTGGTAGTAATTGTACGTATACATGTTATAGAAGGAGGACTCATAGAGGAGAAGTTTTGATTAGCTGCTAGACGGTCTCGTGTGATTGCTATCCCAGGTAGGGTTTCCCTACTCAGTATTGATTACATGGTTGTGATGGTGATTAACTGTTGTTGTTGTATATGGTATTGGCATTGGTTTTGGAATTGGTGACTGTTGGTAGTATAATGTGATTATTGTATATCGTCTGTGGTTTGCGAGGTGCGTCCTCGGCTGTGTGGAGTCACTTGCGGGAGTGGCTTCACGCCCTTGATTCGCCTTCTGTTGAAGCCGCGACAGAAGGGATGTGCATATTAAGGAACATGGGTTTATCGCTCGGATAAGATAAGCGAGGCTTAGGTGGAATCGGCTGTGGTCCCCCACTGGCGGTGTGGAATACTTGTTGCGATGAGTATTCTGGCAGGACTACACACTTTAGTGTGTGTAATCCGGTGTGAGGTGATGTGACGGAGTTGGTGGATTGGATTAGTTTGTAATGTTGTTTTATTGCAGCTGTTTATTTTGTGTAATCAGTACTGACCCCGTTAAAATGTTTCAAAAACTGTGGTGATCCATTCGGGGATGGTGAGCAATTATTAAGCAGGTATGAGTTGATGCACATGGAATAGCTGGGTTGAGTCATCACGAGCTATTTTTGAAGTCTTCCGCCGTGTCGAACATTCATTCATTTTGTTTAGTTGGTTTAACATTTTGAGAACAGTTGTAATTTACATTATCCGTTTTGGTTGAACTTGTATCACATTAAACTATTTATTAAATTACGTTTCTTTATGGTCTATTTGATATTCATTGCCTCGGATAACCGAGATGGTAGCATTCTCATACCTTAAGTGGTCCTGGTAAGGCACTTGGAATATGGGGGTGTTACAAAGTGGTATCAGAGCGACAGTTTTGGAACCTGTTACTAATGAACCTAATGAACTTAGGGAGTCAAAATAAAATGAACCCGGGTAGGAGTTTTTAGGAGCTAATGGAAAGAATTGGGAGACATCCTAAAGTCGCGATCTCGCCCTACAACTTTAAACCGGTCACTATGGGGTGTGTGTCGGGATCGTTATGTGTTTACCTTATGTGTTGTATATCTATATAGTAATGTGTTGTGTGAATTGGTGGATGAATGCATGTGGAGAATGAGGAATGTGATGGTGAAAGATGATGAGTAGTATGAATGTGTATGATGATTGTATAGCGGGAATTGTATGATGAATGTTTTATAATGTGGTATTTTAGAAACATGTGGAGTAGGATTGTTGTTTGTGATATATATATATATATATATATATATATATATATATATATATATATATATATATATATATATATATAAAGTTTTATGTTGTCGTTTGTCGTTTTGTATATAAACATAGTTGGTTGGTAGTGTTGAAATACGCATGCGGGTAGTATACGAGTCAGCATGACTCGATCGAGTGGGGGGCCCTCGATCGAGTAGGTGAGTGACTCTATCGAGTGGGTGTGACTTGATCGAGTGGGTTGTTTTACGTTTCTGGGCAGTAGCCTGTTTTTGGGCACTCGATCGAGTAGGTTTGGGCACTCGATCGAGTGGGGTCAGCTCGATCGAGTTAGGAGGTGGCTCAGTCAAGTACGCTTTTGGATGCTTTCTGGTCAGATTCTGGAGTCGAGGCACTCGATCGAGTAAGTGGGCAACTCAATCGAGTGGCCTCAACTCGATCGAGTGGGTTGTGGTACTCGATCGAGTGGGTTGTGTACAGGTTGTTTTCGTGTTTTGTGTATGGGATGTATGTTTATGTTTGTTCTTCCTTATATAGTTTCAAGATGCCGCCAAAGAGCACTGCGTTGTATGCCAGGGCTGAGACAATGAGCGTAGATTAGATAGCTAAGATGTTGTAGCGCCAAGATGCTGTTACTGTGGCTTTAAAGAAGTTCGGAAAAGATAAGGAGGCGGGTGTAGATTTCGCCAAGATGAGCATCAATATAGCGAGGCTTAACCCTAAGGAGTACATGGGAACTGGGGCGCCAATTCTGCTGGATAATTGGCATAGGGAGATGGAAAACATACTCAATGTGGTTCATTGCCCAGAGGACTTTCGAGTGGAACAAGCTGCGTTCTACTTGAGGGAAGCAGCCGGAGAGTGGTGGGATAAGGTTAGGGTTAGTGCTCTGGATCTATATGTGAGATAGGGGTTATCTGCTATACCTTGGTATGAGTTTAAGAGGGCTATGAGGCGAGAGTTTGTGCTAGAGCATGTGCGTAGCAAGCTGAGAGAGGAGTTTGATGACTTCAAGATGACTTCTGATATGACAGTTACTGAGTATTATCACAAGTTCAATGAGAAGTCTAGGTACGTAGAGGATATGGGGCTGAGCCAAGGGAACTTGGCATTGAGATTTGAAAAGGGGTTGACACCCAAGATTATGGAGAAGTTGCCGGTAGGGGTCCTTACCGATGTTAAGGAGGTATATGAGCGTGCTGGGAGAGCTGAGAGGTTGGTAGAGATGACTAAGGAAAACAGGGAGAGAGCTTCTGAGAAGAGGAAGGCTGAGAGTAAGGGAGGTGGCCAGTCTAGTTACAAGAGGGGCGGCCATAACCTGGTGAGAGCTTACTCTTCAGGGTCGGGGTTTAGCGGTGGAGGTTCTTACGGGCGTGGACGTGGTGGTATTAGTGGCAGCTGGGGTTTGACCTGCTTTAACTGTGGCAGTGTGGGCCACAAGAGACATGAGTGTACCAGCACAGCGGGCTGGGGTTTTCAGAGGCAGTCACATTGGAGTTTCTCTCAATGTCCGTCTCAGAGTTGTGCCAGTAACAGGCCGGCTGGGTCGTGAAATAACCAGGGAGGTCAGAACAGCAACAATGGTGGGGCTAACCGCAATGGCGGTAATTCATATAAGAGACCGGCGACGAACAACAACCAGGGGTCGGCTGTTAAGCCGTCTACTTCAGCTAGTACTGTCCAGGGAGGTGGACAGAAGACCAGTGGTAAGTTGTTCATGATGGAGAAGAAACCAGCTGAGGATGATGCTCACGTTATCATGCGTACCTTTCTTGTTAATGGAGTCTTTACCTTTGTTTTGTTTGATTCAGGGGAATCACAGTCGTTTGTATCATCAAGTCATGCTAAGCTTTTGGGATTGAGACATTATGAGTCTGTAAAAGTGGAATTTTTTATACCGTCAGGTGAGTCTGTATCTTGTGGGCGGTTGTATAGGGGTGTGTCTATGATAGTTGGGCAGGTTGACTTACCAATGGATTTGTTAGAATTTCCTTTGAAGGGTTTTGAGATAATAGTTGGTATGGACTGGTTGGGTAAGAATAAGGCTAAGATAGACTGTCATCAAAAGAGAGTTTCTCTAAGAGGTCCTAAGGGGATTAGTGTGTCTTATCGTGGGTTTGTTGTCAAACCCAAAGTCAAGTTGATTGCAACAGTGACCTTGAAGTCTTATCTGAGGAAGGGATGTCCGTTGATCTTATGCCATGTGAGAGATCATAGTATGGTGAGTCCGATTGTTGATCAAATACTAGTGGTGGGTGAGTTTCCATATGTTTTTCCAGATGAGATACCAGGTTTGCCACCGAAGAGGGAGATAGATTTCAGTGTTGAGTTGAAACCAGGGACGGGACCAATCTCTAAGGCCCCGTACCGTATGGGTTCTAAGGAGTTGGAGGAGTTGAAGAAACAGTTGGATGATTTGATTGAGAAGGGGTACATTAGACCTAGTGTATCACCGTAGAGAGCACCAGTCTTGTTTGTGAAAAAGAAAGATGGGAGTTTGTGGTTGTGTATCGATTACAGAGAGCTGAATAGGGTTACAGTGAAGAACAGGTATCCGTTACCAAGGATTGATGACTTTTTTGATCAGTTGAATGGGGCAGCGGTCTTTTTTAAGATCGATTTGAGGTCGAGTTATCATCAGGTGAAGATTCAGGAGGAGGACATACCGAAGACAGCTTTTACATCGAGGTATGGTCACTATGAGTATGTTGTGATGCCGTTTGGGTTGTCCAATGCACCTGCAATGTTTACGGATTTGATGAACCGGGTCTTCTGTCAGTTTTGGGATCGGTTTATTATGGTCTTTATCGATGATATCTTAGTCTACTCTAAGACTAAGGAGGAGCATGAGGAGCATTTGAGGATAGTGTTGCAGACTTTCCGAGACAATCAGCTATATGCAAAGTTGTCAAAGTGTATGTTCTGGTTAGAGGAGGTTGCTTTTCTTAGGCATGTGATTTCAAAGAAGGGTAGCTGTGGATCCGGCGAAGATAGAGGCAGTTACTTGGTGGGAAGCACCGAAGAATGTAGCAGAGATCAGGAGTTTCTTGGGTTTGGCAGGGTACTACCGTCGGTTTGTGAAAGACTTTTCCAAGATAGCCAGACCTATGACAGCTTTGATGAGGAAAGAGAATAGGTTTCGTTGGGATGAAAGTTGTGAGATGGCGTTCCAAATATTAAAGGAGCGTTTGACCACAGCTCCAATCTTAGCAGTACCTGAAGGGTGTGAGAACTTTGAAATGTACACAGAGGCTTCAAAGAATGGTTTGGGATGTGTGTTGATGCAGAACGGGAAAGTAATTGCCTATGCTTCAAGGCAATTGAAGCCTTATGAGGAGAACTATCCGACACATGATCTGGAGTTGGGTGTAGTTATGTTTGCTCTCAAGATTTGTAGGCACTATCTTTATGGGGCGACCTTTTAGGTGTTTTCAGATCAGAAGAGTCTTAAGTACATCTTCACTCAAAAGGAGTTGAACATGAGACATAGGAGGTGAATGGAGCTGATTGGGGATTATGACATGAATATTATATACCTTGAAGGGAAGGCTAATGTCGTTGCAGATGCGTTGAGCAGGAAGAGTGTGCATTCTCTTTGCACAGCTATGTCTTTGATGAGGCAGAGAGGTGAGGTGGGGAAGATGGGGATACATATGATACAGAAAGGGGATGCTTGTAATACTCCGTATTTATAAGTCTCTGGGTACTCTATCGAGTAGGCCTTACTCTGTCGAGTAAGGGTAAGTTGCATTTTAAAATAGTTTATGACCTGTTGGGTACTCGATCGAGTAACTAGGATACTCGATCGAGTAAGGGGGTACTCGATCGAGTACCTTAGATACTCGATCGAGTAGCCGGTTTACGGGGAGTTTTTCTCGGGTTTTGTTAATTATGCGATTAAGATATATAACCTTTTCCGTCATCATTCTAAACAATTTTTCAAAACCTAATTTACTGTCAAAGAGAGAAAGCAAGTACGTTCATCATCTTAATCGCATTGTTAGCAAATCTCGGAGTTTGGAAGTTTGGTTTTCATCGTTTGTTATACCATTGAGATCCTTGCGTCGAGGGTAAGATCTATGTACCCTTTTTATTGTCTTTCCTTTAAGTTGGTTAAACCCTAATCTAAGGATTTGGGGGTTTTTGAGTAGTTTGTGATTTGGTAGCATTTGTATGTTGTATGATAGGAGGAGGTTTCGTAGAAGAAGCTTTTTGATATAGTTTGAGAGACCGTCGATAGTTGTGCTTTCCAGGTAGGATTTCCTACTCAGTATTAGTCCCATAATGGGATGATTGTTAATGTGTTGAGATTGATTGTTTGATATAGTAATTGTGTTGTGACGGCTGTGATTGTGATTGTGATTGTTTGTCTCTGGTTCTCGAGATGCGTTCCCGGCTGAGTGGAGTCACTTGCGGGAGTGGCTTCACGCCCTAGTTTTGCCCTTCGTGGAACCCGCCACGGAAGGGGATGTGCACATTAATGGACAGGGTTATCGCTCGGTATGATGAGCGGGGCTTAGGTGGGAACGGCTGCGGTCCCCCACTGGCAGGGCTGGTCCAGTGGACAGTCGGTGATTGAGATTGTTGGGATTGGTGTGATGGTGTGTGTGTGTGATGGTTAAGCTGTTTGTTTTTCTTATAGTTGATATATTGAGTTGTGTGATTAGTACTGACCCCGGTTGTTGTTTTGTAAACCTGCGGTGATCCATTCGGGGATGGTGAGCAGTGATTGAGCAGGTTTGAGTTGAATCTTGGGATAGTGGGATGTGCCACCGTCGACGATAGAAGTCTTCATTTGTAGTTTTATTAGTTTTATAACATTTCGATTAATACTGATGAGAGCGAGTTGGTTTGAGAACTTGTACCCGTATTTTGGGAATTGGTTTCAGTTGTACTTTTCACTAAAGTTATGTTATTTAAAGTTGTTTCGTTATTGTCTTATGAATATCATGCCTCGGGTAACCGAGATGGTAGCATTCTTATACCTGAGTGTTCCTGGTAAGGCACTTGGAGTATGGGGGTGTTACAAATGGTATCAGAGCGACGATCCTGAAACCTGTAACCAATGAACCTAACGAACATAGAGAGTCAATTAAAATGAACCCGGGGTAAAGGTTGTAGGAGCTAATGCAAAGGCTGGGGGAGTCTGAAGTCGCGAACACGCCCTACAATTTTGAACCGGTCACATGGGGGGTGTATGTCAAGGTCGTATGCGTTGTTTGGTTAGCTTGTGTGTGAATGTGATGAAGTGTGTGTAACTGTTGGATGTTTGCAGTAGAAAGTTGAGAATGTGATAGAAAGGTTGATGATATATGTAGAACTGCTGTTGGAATGAGAAACATGATGGATGTTTACAATGTGGCGTTTAATAACATGATATAATGATTTCGTAGATCGTATGAAAAGATGCGTAGCATTATATGCTTAGTTATGGTATAACGTTGGTTTTATAAAGTTTGTAGCATGTTAGAATATGATATAGCATGCGGGTAGCGTTTTCGAGTTAGCATGACTCGATCGAGTGGGACTGACTTGATCGGGTGGGTTTTTGACGATTTTGAGTCCAGAATCGTGTTTTTGGGCACTTGATCGAGTACCTCGGGCACTCGATCGAGTACCTCGGGCACTCGATCGAGTACGTCGGGCACTCGATCGAGTAGGGGGTCACTCGATCTAGTAGCCTAGCTACTCGGTCGAGTATGTTAGAGATCAGAAGGTCTGTTTTGAGTCTGAAGTCGGGGCACTCGATCGAGTATAGTGGGCACTCGATCGAGTAGCATGTCACTCGATCGAGTAGGTTTAGGCACTCGATCGAGTAGGGTCTGGGCAGCTTATTTTCGTGTTTTGAGGTTTTGGCGCGTATGTTTATATCCACCCCTTTTTCTGATATGGTTTCAAGATGCCGCCCAAGAAGAATGCGTTGTATGCGAGAGCTGAGCTTATGAACATAGATTACATCATTAAGATGTTGGAGCATCAGGATGCTCTTACTGAGGCTTTAAAGGCTGTGGGGAAAGATAAGGATAATGATAAGGAGAAAGAGGTTGATCACTCTAAAATCAGCCTTTATATAGCGAGGTTTTACCCGAAAGAGTACAAGGGGGTTGGGGAGCCTAACCTTCTTGATAGCTGGCTTAGAGAGATGGAGAACATATTAGATTTGGCTCACTGTCCTGATGAGATGAGAGTGGAACAGGCTGCATTCTATCTGAGGGAGGCAGCTGGCAAGTGGTGGGATACGGTGAAAGTGAGTGCTAAGGAGTTATATGCGAACCAAGGTTTATCTGCTATACTTTGGGAAGAGTTTCGTAAGGCTATGAGGAAGGAATTTGTACCGGAGCATGTGAGGAGTAAGTTGAGAGAGGAGTTTGATGGGTTTAAGATGACCGCTGATATGTCTGTGGCCGAGTACTACAGGCAGTTCAATGACAAGTCTAGGTATGCTGAGGATATGGGTTTGAGCGAGGAGAATCTGGCGCTGAGGTTTGAGAGGGGGTTGACCCCTAAGATTATGGATAAGTTACCCGTGGGAGTCCTTACTGATGTTAAGGAAGCTTATGAGAGGGCTGGGAGAGCTGAGAGGTTGGTGGAGATGGCTCAGGAGAGGTTAGGTGGTGAGAAAAGGAAGTCTGAAAGCGAGGGTGGTGGCCAATCTAGTCACAAGAAAGGCAACCATAATCAGTCTAGAGGGTTTTCTTCCGGGGTCGTGGTTGATCTTTGGGCTTCCTTTAGGCGTGGCCGTGGAGGTGGTAGTAGTAGTTGGGGAACGACCTGCTTCAGTTGTGGTGGTGTAGGCCACAAGAGACACGAGTGCACAAGAGCACCGGGAACTTTCCAGAGACCTGCACAAAGCTACGCGAGCAATAGACCGGCTGGGTCGTGGTCAAACCGGGGAAGTCAGAGCTACCAGAGTGGAGGCAACCGCAACGGCGGTAATTCTTATCAGAAACCACCAACGAACAACAACAACAATCAAGGGTCGGGTGCTAAGCCGACCACGTCACCAAGATCTTGTCCAGGAGGTGGACGGAAGACCGATGGAAAGTTGTTCATGATGGAGAAGAAAGCGGTGAAGATGATGCACACGTTATCACCGGTATTTTTCTTGTTAATGGTATTCATACCTTTGTCTTGTTTGATTCGGGGCTTCTCGATCGTTTGTATCTTCGAGTCATGTTAAACGGTTGGATTTGAGGGTGTATGAGTCTGTTAGTGAGCAAGTTTTTATACCTTCGGGTGAGTCTGTATCTTGTGGGAGGTTATATAGGGATATACCTATGATAGTTGGGCAAGTTTTTTTCCCTGTAGACTTGCAAGAGTTTCCTTTTGACGGTTTTGAGATGATAGTTGGGATGGATTGGCTGGGAAAGTATAAAGCTAAGATAGACTGTCATCAAAAGAAAGTGTCTTTAAGAGGTCCTAAGGGCGTTAGTGTGTCTTATCGTGGGTTTCTAGTCAAACCCAAAGTTAAGTTGGTTGCAGCTGTTACCTTAAAGTCATATCTGAGGAAGGGATGTCCTTTGATATTGTGCCATGTGAGAGATAACCGGATCGAGGGTCCGACAGTTGATCAGATACCAGTGGTGGGAGAGTTTGAGGATGTGTTTCCAGAGGAGATTTCGGGGTTGCCGCCGAGAAAAGAGATAGATTTCACAGTAGAGTTGAAACCAGGGACGGGGCCAATCTCTAAGGCACTGTACCGTATGAGTCCTAAGGAGATGGAGTAGCTTAGGAAACAGTTGGATGATCTGATAGAGTAGGGATACATTAGACCTAGTGTATTGCCGTGGGGAGCACCAGTTCTTTTTGTGAAGAAGAAGGATGGGAGTTTGAGGTTCTGTATAGACTATAGAGAGCTGAACCGAGTGACAGTGAAGAACAAGTATCCTTTGCCAAGGATAGATGACTTGTTTTATCAGTTGAGTGGTGCATCAGTCTTTTCTAAGATTGATTTGAGATCGGGATACCATCAAGTGAAGATTAGAGAGGTGGACATACCAAAGACAGCTTTCACGTCGAGATATGGCCATTATGAGTACGTGGTGATGCCGTTTTGGTTGTCTAATGCATCGGCAGTGTTTATGGATTTGATGAATAGGATCTTTAGACAGTTTTTGGACAAGTTTGTAGTGGTGTTTATCGATGATATCTTAGTCTGCTCCAAGATTAAGGAGGAGCATGAGGAGCATCTGAAGGGTTGTGTTGCAGACTTTGAGGGAGCATGAGCTATATGCTAAGCTATCTAAGTGTGAGTTCTGGTTAGAGAAAGTTGCTTTTCTGGGGCTTGTGATCTCTAAAGATGGAGTAGCTGTGGATCCGGCAAAGATAGAAGCAGTGACAAAGTGGGAAGCACCAAAGAATGTTCTTTGAGATCGAAGTTTCTTGGGTTTAGCCTGGATACTACTGACGGTTCGTGAAAGATTTCTCCAAGATAGCTAGACCTATGACAGCGTTGATGAGGAAAGAGAACAGGTTTCGTTGGGATGAGAGTTGTGAGACGGCGTTCCAAACATTAAAGGAGTGTTTGACCACCGCTCCTATCTTAGCATTACCTGAGGGGATTGAGAACTTTGAGGTTTATACGGATGCCTCAAAGAATGGGTTGGGGTGTGTGTTGATGTAGAACGGTAAGATGATTGCCTATGCTTCTAGGCAATTGAAGCCTTATGAGGAGAACTACCCTACTCATGATCTGGAGTTGGGTGTAGTGGTGTTTGCTCTCAAGATTTGGAGACATTACCTTTATGGAGCAATGTTTAAGGTATTTTCTGATCACAAGAGTCTCAAGTACATCTTCACTCAAAAGGAGTTGAACATGAGACAGAGGAGGTGGATGGAACTGATTGGCGATTATGACATGGAAATTATCTACCATGAAGGGAAGGCACATGTAGTTGCTGATGCTTTGAGTAGGAAGAGTGTACATTCTTTGTGTACAGCTTTATCTTTGATGCGGCTGAGAGATGAGGGAGCGAGGTTTGGGATACATATGATGCAGAAAGGTGATGCCATGGGTGATCTGACAGTGCAGCTTGAGTTTTATGATGACATTCGAGGTAAGCAGGCGTTGGATCCTAAGATGATGGAGTGGAGAGCTGGAGTAGAGAAAGGGACAGTGTCTCGATTCTCTATTCATACAGACGGTAGTTTGAGGTTTGATGGTAGGTGGTGTGTTCCTAATGATGAGGAGTTGAAAAAGACTATCATGACAGAGGCACATTGCACACCATATTCAGTTCATCCAGGTGGAGATAAGTTGTATAAGGATTTAAAGAATACGTTTCGGTGGCCTGGGATGAAGAAAGAGACAGCTGAGTTTGTGGCCCGTTGTTTGACATGCCGAGAGTTAAAGGGGAACAATGACGACCACAAGGTAAGATTCGGTCTTTAACGGTGCACTGAGTGGAAGTGGGAATCCATTTCCATGGATTTTATCGTGGGTTTGCCAAAGAGTCAACAAGGTAACAACATGATTTGGGTAATAGTGGATCGACTGACCAAGTCAGCTCACTTTGTTCCAATGAAAGATACATGGACTAAAGCACAATTGGCTATGGCCTATCGAAAGAACGTGCTTAAGTTACATGGAGTCCCTAAGGACATAGTGTTTGACAGAGATGCGAGATTTATATCAAGGTTTTGGAAAGAGTTGCAGGAATCGTTGGGAACAACTTTGAAGATGAGTACAACATTTCATCCCGCAAATGATTTGAGATCGAGAGAACAATCAAAACACTTGAGGATATGTTGCGAGCTTGTGTGATGGACTTTGGTGGTAGCTGGGAACAGAGGTTGAACTTGATAGAATTTTCTTACAATAACAGCTATCACACTAGTATTGGTATGGCACCGTTTGAGGCTTTGTATGGGAGGAGATGTAGGAGTCCGATTTGTTGGGACGATAGTGCTGAGGCAGTGGTTTTAGGACCAGAGATGGTGCATGAGATGGTGGAACAGATTAAGATGATCAGGGAACGGATGAGAGCAGCTCAGGATAGGTAAAAGAGTTATGTAGATCTACATCGCCGGGATATAGAGTTTCAGGTTGGGGACAAGGTTCTTTTGAAAGTGTCTCTTATGCGTTGGGTTATGAGATTTGGGAAGAAAGGCAAGCTAAGTCAGAAGTTTATCGGGCCTTATGAGATCTTAGAGCGAGTTGGGGAAGTTGCATATCGTCTGGCTTTACCAGCTGCGCTAGAGAGAGTGCATAATGTGTTTCATGTATCGCAGCTGCGGAAGTATGAGTGTGACCCATCACATGTGTTAGAGGCAGAGAACTTAGAGCTAGAGGAGTCCTTAGCATATCTTGAGGTGCCTAAGCAGATTCTTGACCGAAAGGTTAGGAAGACTAGGAGTGGTGAGACAGTTTTGCTTAAGATCCTTTGGTCTAACCACGAGACTGAGGAAGCTACATGGGAGCCACAGGAAGCTATGAAAGAGCGTTACCCTTTTCGTTTTGATCAGGTATGTATGGTTACGGGGACGTAACCTTGTTTCTTTTAGGGGGGTAGGAGATGATCACGAAGAGTTTTTAAGAGTTTTATACCCTTTTTGTATGTTGTGTCGGTATGTTTGTCGGGATGAGATGAGTTAGTAACATGTTTTATGTTGAGTTTTGTTTTGGTTGTTGAGTCGGAAGTGTTGTGGGAGTACCTTTGTTTAGTAGTTGTTTGAACTTCGGGGACGAAGTTCTTTTTAAGGAGGGAAGACTGTAATACTCCGTATTTATAAGTCTCTGGGTACTCTATCGAGTAGGCCTTACTCTGTCGAGTAAGGGTAAGTTGCGTTTTAAAATAGTTTTTGACCTGTTGGGTACTCGATCGAGTAACTAGGATACTCGATCGAGTAAGGGGGTACTCGATCGAGTACCTTAGATACTCGATCGAGTAGCCGGTTTACGGGGAGTTTTTCTCGGGTTTTGTTAATTATGCGATTAAGATATATAACCTTTTCCGTCATCATTCTAAACACTTTTTCAAAACCTAATTTACTGTCAAAGAGAGAAAGCAAGTACGTTCATCATCTTAATCGCATTGTTAGCAAATCCCGGAGTTTGGAAGGTCAGTTTTCATCGTTTGTTATACCGTTGAGATCCTTGCGTCGAGGGTAAGATCTATGTACCCTTTTTGTTGTCTTTCCTTTAAGTTGGTTAAACCCTAATCTAGGGATTTGGGGGTTTTTGAGTAGTTTGTGATTTGGTAGCATTTGTATGTTGTATGATAGGAGGAGGTTTCGTAGAAGAAGCTTTTTGATACAGCTGTAGAGACCGTCTGATAGTTGTGCTTTCCAGGTAGGATTCCCTACTCAGTATTAGTCCCATAATGGGATGATTGTTGATGTGTTGAGATTGATTGTTTGATATAGTAATTGTGTTGTGACGGTTGTGATTGTGATTGTGATTGTTTGTCTCTGGTTCTCGAGATGCGTTCTCGGCTGAGTGGAGTCACTTGCGGGAGTGGCTTCACGCCCTAGTTTCGCCCTTCGTGGAACCCGCCACGGAAGGGGATGTGCACATTAATAGACAGGGTTATCGTTCGGTATGATGAGCGGGGCTTAGGTGGGAACGGCTGCGGTCCCCCACTGGCAGGGCTGGTCCAGTGGACAGTCGGTGATTGAGATTGTTGGGATTGGTGTGATGGGGTGTGTGTGTGACGGTTAAGCTGTCTGTTTATCTTATTGTTGATATATTGAGTTGTATGATTAGTACTGACCCCGGTTGTTGTTTTGTAAACCTGCGGTGATCCATTCGGGGATGGTGAGCAGTAATTGAGCAGGTTTGAGTTGAGTACTGGGATAGCTGGGATGTGCCACCGTCTGACGATAGAAGTCTTCCGCTGTAGTTTTATTAGTTTTATAACATTTCAGTTAATACAGTAGACAGTTGGTTTGAGAACTTGTACCCGTATTTTGGGATTTGGTTTCAGTTGTACTTTTCACTAAAGTTATGTTATTTAAAGTTGTTTCGTTATTGTCTTATGAATATCATGCCTCGGGTAACCGAGATGGTAGCATTCTTATACCTGAGTGGTCCTGGTAAGGCACTTAGAGTATGAGGGTGTTACAATGCTAGAGGGGACTTGACAGTGGAGCCAGATCTTTATGATGATATTCGCAGGAAACAGGCTTTGGATCCTAAGATTGAGGAGTGGAGAGCTGGAGTAGAGAAAGGGACGGTGTCTAGATTTTCCATTCATACAGATGGTAGTGTGAGGTTTGATGGGAGGTGGTGTGTTCCTAGTGATGAGGAGTTGAAGAAGGTGATCATGACATAGGCTCATTTCACACCATATTCGGTACATCCAGGTGTTGACAAGCTATATAAAGATTTGAAGAAGACTTTCTGGTGGCCTGGGATGAAGAAGGAAGTAGCTGAGTTTGTGGCTCGTTGTTTGACATGTCAGAGGGTTAAGGGAGAGCAGCGACGACCACAAGGTAAGATTCAGTCTCTTGAGGTACCTCAGTGGAAATGGGAATCCATCTCTATGGACTTTATAGTGGGTTTGCCGAGGAGTCAACAGGGTAATAACATGATATGGGTTATAGTTGATCGTTTGACCAAGTCATCTCAGTTTGTGCCGATGAAAGATACTTGGACCAAGATACAGTTAGATTTGGCATATAGGAAGCATGTGTTTCGTTTGCATGGGGTACCTAAGGATATAGTGTCAGATAGAGATGCGAGGTTCATATCACGGTTTTGGAAAGAGTTACAGGAGATGATGGGAACTACTTTGAAGTTGAGTACTACATTTCATCCTGCGACAGATGGCCAGACATAGAGGACCATCAAGACTTTAGAGGATATGCTGCGAGCTTGTGTTATGGATTTTGGTGGTAGCTGGGAGGAGATATTGGATCTGAATGAGTTTTCTTATAACAACAGCTATCACACGAGTATTGGTATGGCACCGTTTGAGGCTTTGTATGGGAGGAGGTGTAGGAGTCTGATTTGATGGGATGATAGAGCTGAGGTAGTGGTTTTAGGACCACAGATGGTACAGGAGATGGTTGAACAGGTTAAGCTGATCAGACAAAAGATGAAAGCGGCCCAAGATCGACAAAAGAGTTATGCATATTTACATCATCGTGACATAGAGTTTCAGGTTGGGGACAAGGTTCTTTTGAAATTGTCTCCAATGCGTTACCAATTGAGTATATAGCCGTCTCAAAGATTGGTACATCCATCAGATGATCCCGACATTGAATACAAGTAAGGTATTATCTCTTTACAATTCTGTTTATTGATTTTACGGGTATGTGTGTAATACCCGCCCTGTTAGGGACCTGTTGACCGACCTATTAACCATGAGAGGCCCTTAGTAAGGGAGACAAAGGGAGGCTACGTTGTCGTCATAACGTGTTACTCGACCTAGTAGGTGTCACTCGGCCGAGTATCTGGGGTACTCGTCCGAGTGCGGCTGATGTGACCATTATTTGAGCATATTTAGTCCCCGAATTAGCCTCGTTCCTATGCTTTTTAGTGCATATTTGGGTCATTTACTATCTTTAGTCCTTTGTTTTGCATATTCTTTGAGGTTTTGTTTCCTTGGTAGGAGAGGAGTGCAAACCTTGCATTTTCATGGCAAAATAGAGCTAAATTGATCGAATCTAATGACCAAGCATCAAAGAGAAGACAAGACTAGAAGGCCTTTGTACATATTATATTAGAGGGGCAATGATGAAGAAATCCTTGCATCCCCGACTAAATCCCGGAGGATTATTGGAAGAAGAAAAGAAGAAAAGAAGGCTGGAACCCAATCCGCCCGTCCAACCAGGCAAGACGCCCGTCCAACACTTCAGGAATCCGAGCGTCTTTGCCAGAGGGACGTCCGTCCAACCACGCCACAATCCGCTCGTCCAGCCATGAAGACGCCCGTCCAGATACACAAGAATCCGCTCGTCCCGACCCCTTGGAAGCCCGGATTCTCGTACAGCCCCATACGTCTTCTTCTTCCCTCCATGAAAGATGCGCATATTTATGAAAGACCGGCAAAAAGGAGACTCGCATCTTTTCTGAGAGGAGCGATTCCTCAAGGACTTAATCATCATTTAAGCCCTTAGTAAACCCTAATTTGTGTACCTAATCCCCACTATAAATACCCCATTAGTCTAATTAGATTAAGGATGTTCTTCTTATCAATCTTTAGTGTAGTTTATATCATTCTAATCTCTTCTTAATCTTGTAATCAACTTCTAATCAAGTCTTAATACAAATCTCATTTCCTTAATTTCTCTTTTGTTCATCTTTTATTTTGGGTAATTGAAGATTATTTGGGTTATTATTGGGAGATTGACAACCTTCCAATCATTTTTCAAGTACTTCTATTATTCTTTTCTTTATTTTGAAATCATTAGTAGGTATAATTCTCTTAATCCCTTTTTAATTATTGTTAATCATCTTCATGTATTCATCATGTTTTGCTTTGTTAATGTGATTGATAACCTTGTTAACATGTTAAACTTGATAATGAGTGAGTAGTTTCCTTAACTAGGGTTAATGGGTAATTAAGGGAAACCAACATGGGGGATGATTCATGCTTAATTTAATATGTTTTCATAATTTATTTGCTTGCTTGTTGTGATCTCAACTTATGCACATGTTATGTTTGATGAAATGCGAGCCTATGAATCCTTGCATTTTTTACCCATCACTTACCTTTTCAATGAGACTTGTAAGACATAAACCAACTCGAGTCTCATTAGACCATGCATATAGTTGAGTAGGGAGGATTAAGTCGACTTGTAGGTGTTGTACAATCTAATCGATTCGGCTCCGGGACCCAAACCTTCCTAGGATTGTAATATATAAACCAACTCGATTCATCACAACAATAATTGCTTGCTTATAATGTGAGAATATGTTTGTATGATCAATTCCCATGAATCCCCTATGACCCCATGACACCCTAGTGCTTTTAATTAATTGTTTACATCTCATTTTAATCATCTTGCTTGTTTACTTTTATTGCTATTTAGTGTAGTGATCTTCTCATCTCAACCCCAAATCATGACACCCCTAGACACCGCTACTTGCAATCGAAAATCCTACATCAATACCCGTCCCTTGGGATCCGAACTTTACTTGCCTCTTTACTAATAGTAGTGTTGTTTGCGAAGTTATAAATATTGTTTTGGTCTAGGTGGTCCTAACGACAAGTAACCGAAAATTACGCTCCAAGTGAGTCCGACCAAAAATGGCGCCGTTGCCGGGGACGGTGTTAACTTGATTTGATTTTCTTAGATTGTTATTAGTCGTGTCTTTCTTTCCCTTGGGGAAGTAAAACTCCTCAAGGTTTGTTCTAATTGTTTTCAAGTTGTTTGATATTTTGCATGTCTAGAAGATCACAAGGTAACTTGTTACCCATTGATCACGAAATTGAAAGGACTTTGACAAACAATAGAAGACTTGTTAGAGGTACTTTGAGAGGTATTGGTGAGGTTGTAGATATTCAACCAAATACTATTGAGTTCATCAACCCTTTTGCAAGAGAAGGTGAGGAGAACCCAACACAAAATCCAACACAAAATCAACCCACAATGCCTAAATTTTCATCACATTCCGTACCAACCGAGGAGAACCTACCCAATGGTACTCCCACACCACAACACTTAACCGGAAATTTTATTGCAAAATCCGCATTTATCCAATTAGTCGAAAGAAGCCAATTTGGGGGGATACCTAGTGAAGACCCTCACTCTCACATGGAGACTTTTTGTGACTATTGTGATGCGATTTCACAAACCGGTGTGACTCAAGACCAAATTCGATGGGTCTTATTTCCTTTTTCTCTAATTGGCACCGCAAAACAATGGTTGAAAAGCCTTGATAAGGCTACTCTTGGAATTGACTCTTGGAAGAAGTTGGCTCTAACTTTCTACAAAAAATTCTACCCTCCGGAAAAGACTAACATGCTAAGAGCTCAAATTACGGGTTTTAAGCAAAGGGATGAAGAATCTTTGTATGAAGCTTGGGAGCGGTTCAAAGGAATTTGTCGCTCATGTCCTCATCATGGACTTAGCGAGTGGTTCTTGGTACAACAATTTTGGAATGGTCTTTATGAAGACTCAAGAAACATTCTCAACATGGGATCAAATGGTATGTTCACCGAAGTTGACGATAATCAAACTTGGAACAAGATTGAGGAAATGGCGGTCCATAACTCACAATATAGTAGACCTCGCAAGGCTACTAGAGGAGGAAAGCATGAAGTGGACTCTATTACTCAATTGGGTGCTCAACTTAGCGCTCATATTGATACCATTAACTTGAAGTTTGAAAAGGCAATGGCTAAACTTGAAGAAGCCTCAAAATCACCAAAGCATCATGTTAATGCCATAGTAGCATCTTCATCAATCCCAAGTGGGATATGTGAGAATTGTGGAACTTTGGGACATGACCAAAGTGAATGTAGGGGAACAAATAAACAAGTGAATTCTGTTCAAGCATACAAGAGTGGTACCCCTTATTCCAATTATTACAATGAAAACACCAAATTCCACCCAAATCTCTCATACAAAAGCCAAAATGTTCAAAACCCTCAACCAACATACACCCCACCTCCCATGAGAAACAAAAATCAAAGACCCTTTTTCAACCAAAACCAAGGTTCCCAAAATCAAACTCCATACAATCAACAAAATGACCAAGGTTTTGACGTTCAAAAAGCGGTCCTCCAAATGCAAAAGAATCAACAAGAATTTTTCACTCAAATGCAAAAATATAGCCAAGCAAAGGACATCACCATCAACAACATCCTAGCCCACACAAAAATGTTGGAAACTCAATTGACCCAACTAGCATCTTCAAACTCTCAAAGACAAAAGAGGCAATTACCACCTCAAAGTAATCCCCCAAGACATGAAACGGTTAGTGCCATTCACTTGAGGAGTGGTACGAGGTATGAAGGACCAAAGAAGCAAGTTGAGGATAAAGTTGTGGAAGCTAGTGACAAAGAAGAAGTTGTGCAAAACTCTAAGGAAGGAGAACCAACAAAAGAAGAAGTTTCAAAGAAAAGTGAAGAGAAGGCCAAGGAGAAGGAGCCCATTGTGATTAGACTTCCATTCCCATGTCGTCAAGCTAAGCCTAAGTTTGATGACCAACTTGGAAAATTTATGAAAATTGTGAAGAATTTGGAAGTCTCGATTCCTTTTACGGAATTAATCAATCACGTGCCGGCCTATGCAAAGTACATGAAGGACATCCTTACGAAAAAGAAGTCGATCCGGAAGCTTGAAACTATCGCCTTCACTAAGGTGAGTAGTGCAATCCTTAAAGGGAGTTCACCTCCGAAACTTAAAGACCCGGGAAGCTTCTCAATACCGTGTACCATTGCCGACACCACGATAAACAAGGCTTTGTGTGATCTAGGAGCAAGCGTGAGTGTTATGCCGTATTAGGTTAGTAAAAGGCTAGGGATGAGAGAGCTTAAATGTACCAACATCACACTTCAAATGGCCGATAGATCGACGAAGACACCGTTAGGGATATGGGAAGATGTTCCCGTGAGAATCGGCAAATTCTTCATCCCGGTGGACTTTGTCATCGTTGACATGGAAGAAGACTCCAATATTCCGATCATCCTCTGTAGACCTTTCTTGCACACCACGGGTGCGGTGATAGATGTGAAGCACGGAGAACTTACTCTAGAAGTGGGAGACGAGACCATAACTTTCAATCTTGACAAGACCATGAGAGCTCCCCGTTTGCATGAACCATGCTTTATGGTTGATCACTATAGCCTGAAGGATGATAGGAAGAAGTCGGAACTCCAATGGAAGAAGAAAGTTGATGATGCTCCATCAAAAGAGCAAGAGAATAGCAATAAAGAGAGCTTGAAAAGCTCACCCATGACCAGTGAAGAGGATGGCCTCATTGGCCAAAACAAGAAAGAAAGAGAGTTGTCTCTATCAACTCAAGAAATTTTTAATGATCAAGTAGACAAAGTTTGCAGTCTTTGGGATGATGAGTTCGAAGGGATATTTAATCCCTACATTGGTAATGCTATGAACCAAGACCATCATGGAGAACAACAAGTGCAAAGATCTATTGAGGATATTTATCATGATAATGAACAAGCTTTCGACTACTTCTTCAAGGTGTTAAGTAACATCAACAACACCTTGAACATGCCTCCTTGACATCTCACATTAGATGAGAGTTTGGTGGAGTCCTCCCTAAACCACCATTTGTAAATATTCTAACTCCCTAACTTGCATTTCAATTTTTACATTGCATTTTTGTCATTTTTGGGTTTATATTTTTGTGCCTTGATCAAGATATTCATCATTTTGAGAGAAGTGAGGGAGGGACTTATGATTTTATTGATGTGAAGTGCTTTGACTTAGTGTGGGGATAGCAATTGCCTAGGCTATTCATGCCTTTGTAGTGCCCCCGCAATGAAGAACAAGAAAATTGAAGAATGAAAATGCTACGGGTTAAGCAGTACGCACGGATGGATCTGAATCCGTGTGGACAATGAGGAATCCGAGCGTCTCAAAAGAGAATCCGCTCGTCCTGCGGAATCCAAGCGTCCTATGTCACCAGACGCTCGTCTGGCTGAGCTGTAGAATTCAAAAAAATGGTCTGTCACAGAATCCGAGCGTCCCAATTGAGAATCCGCTCGTTTGATTCTGGACGCCCGTCTTACCTAGAAGACGCTCGTCATTTTGCTGTTGAAATTTAGAAAATCACCCTGTAACAGAATCCGAGCGTCCGTCCAAGAAGACGCTCGTCTCAAATTGAAGAATCCGCCCGTCTTTGCACAAAGACGCTCGTCCTGTGGCGTCATTTCCTGAGGCAAAACGCGAAGAATCCGAGCGTCCCAGAATGCAATCCGCTCGTCCCCTGCTGCTATTTCAAAATTAACGGGTCTTTTAAAAACCCTCTTCCCTCATTCATTTTCATTTCCTCTACATTCAAACACTACCCAAAACTCAAAAACCCCAAAAACCCTCATCCTCTACATCAACAAAACCAAATTTCCTCAACCAAATTCAACAAAATCAAATCCAAACTTCCCCACAACAAAAATTAATCACTCCTTTTGCAACAACAATTGAGTCAAACACCAAAATTTTCAACCTTTGAGTCGATTTTTAAGATACAAAGCAACATTCTTTCATCTTAAATCGATTTGGGCATAACTAAAAATTGAAGATTTTAATCTTTCTTTGGTGTAATCAAGAATGGCAAGAACTAAAGGAGGTAACAAGGCACCCCCAAAGAAGACACTTTCAAAAAGGCAACAAACTCTTCAAGCAAAACAATTGTCAAAGGCATTGGTAGTCCATGAGGCAAGGTTGGAGGTTCAACAAGGTCCCCATATGGAAGCTACAACATCAACAACTCCGGTCATTGAGCAATTATCCAATTATCCAGAGGTAATTTTCACTTCCGACTCTCATAGGGATAAATTTTTTCTCTTTGCTAAGAAGACCATTATGCCTACAAAATTTATTTGTGAAGATGCTCCTGAGAAAGTTGGGTCTTCTTGAACAAACCAAAACCTTTTTTGAGGCTATAGGATTGGGTAAATTGTTTAACATGAAAGAATTGACATACCCCTCCCCCACCTTGGAATTTTTGAGTTCCTTGAAAGTCACAAGGGTAGAGACTAGAACCCACATCGAGTTTCGTCTTGCAAATGTTAATAGACGCATCACTTTTGGTGAATTGAGTAAGATTTTAGGCCTTAGTGATACCCCGTACTATGAAAAGATCCCCGACAAGTATGACCCCGCTCCTCTTTGGGAGGCAATTTCCGGAAAGAAATTTTGTGCGCTTTCATGATTGTCGTGCTCTATTAGTCCACCATCCGGGCATTAGAGTGTGGCATAAGGTCATTGAGAATACTTTGATAGCAAGAAATGTCACTAATCATCTTACCAAGCTCGATTTTGTTCTTCTTGAGTCGGCCTTGAACATAGGAAGGGAATATATTAAGCCATATAATGCTCTAAGACTCTTGGTTGAACGATGGCTTAATGTCGATTGTGGTAAAGAGGGCACCGCTTTCATTGTAAATGGAGGACTAGTTACCTATTTGGCCAAGCACTTTAACCCAAATTTCAACAAAGACAACACTTATGTGGCGGTTAAAGGAGGTCATCTCATTGATATGGACACTATGATTCACAAGTTTAAGTGGGTCAAGCATGATCCTCTTGACACCAAATATGGGTGGTTAACCAATGAAGCTAGATCCTTCACCTTGCCTTCGAAGATTTGCCGATTGAGTGTTCACCAACCGAACTACCTTTTTCCACACTCCGAGGAGACCGAGTACTTTATTCAACAACAAAGAGGCGAGATTGACGAGCCCTCCTCCTCCATTGTCACACCACCCTACCCATTTGAGTATCACGAGTTCAAACCCAAGGATGTCGAGGTAGGAAATGATTACATGACTCTACTCATGAGGGAAATGCACAAGCAAGCTTACAATGATAGAGTGGATGCTTACAAGGCCCAATATCCGCCCCTCCTACATCTAGCTAGGCAAGGACTTCTTGATCCATCATGTCCTTTGCCTAGTTAGGCGGATAGGGAAGTTTTCTTTCCTAGCACCTCTAGTGGTGGAAGACCGGGTGGAGAGGAGAATATTGTTGATGAGGGTGTTGATGAAGAAGGTGAAGTAGAAGAGGTTCAAGAGAATGTTCAAGAAGAAGAAGCTCAAGAAGAGGAAGAAGAATAAAGTGAGGAAGAGCAAGGAAGTGAAAGTGGGAGTGGAGATGATTCCACATCTATGGAGGAAGATGATGATAATGATGATATGATGGAGGATTAGCAAACCTTGGAGGCTCCTACATTCTTTCACCCCTTTTATGGTTTGTCTACTTCTTTTGTTTTCTTTATTTTATTTTGATCATTTGATTGAGGAGTCCTAGCAACATGGAGGACTAACACCTTGGCTTCATAAAGGTGTTCATTTTTATTGTTCCCAACTTGTAAAATCCAAAATGACAAATTGTAGTTTCATGCATTGCATTCCATGTGCATGAACTACCCCGAAATTCAAGACGTTAGAAATAATGTCTATTTTGGTTTGGGGAAGTCCATGCATACGCATCGTGAGGTAATTTAAATTATGCTCTCCGCCATAACAAAAACCCATGCATCATGTAGTGTAGCTTAGTATAGTTTGCATTTAGTTTAGAAATCATGCATCATGCTTGCATAAGTTCCTATCATATTGGCCATTGAGGACAATGCCCATACTAGTGTGGGTATGGGAAATTATAACTCGTCTTTTATTCAAAAATCCAAAAAAATCAAAAATTTCGAAAGACCATAAAAAATTGAAAAATTGAAAAAATCAAAAACATGTTCATTCCTTTTTAGTATAGATTTGTATATATTGTTTTATATATATTGTGTTGTTCATCCTTGTTCACATTGATTGACTACGCCACATCCGAGACATGAGGATATTGAAGACCGCATGGTATGATCTTTCCAATCTCTTTTTTCCTCTTTATGTTAATGACTATGTGGCTTTATTTTTATTGATCCGGTATAAACAATGTGAATTTAGGACTTGCATTTAGATTATTTGGCATACTAGTTGGTAGAATCATATGCATTAGGATGTATATATGTTAGTTGCATCATGGCATGTAGTTGCATGTTAGAAAAATTTTGTGAAACCGTCTACTTGGGAAGCTTGACAAGTGTATATTGACCCTAGTAGATGCTTTTTCTTCTTAAGACTTTGCTTGTTAGAATACTTGTAAAACACCCTAGGATGTGTCATGCTAGTATCCTTTGACCCATGGATTAAGGCCTAGTCAAGAGTACCTTGTGGTGTGATAACTCCTTGGCTACCGTTTATTTCAAGGTGACCCTTGAAACCATGCAATCATCATTCATCCATGTTCTACCACATTTTTGTCATCAAAGGGAATGGGCACAAAAATTGTTAAAAGTTTGAGTTCAAGCGTTGAAATGAAAGTAAAAAAGTTTGCAAATTGCATCAAATGAAAAGAGGAGCAAACTCCCAAATGAAACTCAAATACTATCGATCCCTTTATCCATCGTATCCATTTTTATGCATGGTAAAGAGGGGACGACCCTTCTTCTTGTCTAGGCAAGAAGGGGAATTCCGCGATCCTCCAGTGTTTCTAACACCATAAGGAGTCTACTCTTGACAAAAGCATTTAACGATTGAGGACAAAGGTACCCTAGCTTGACACAACTTGGAGGTGATTTATTGGTATCCTTCTACGCTTAGTAGTTTGAAGAAATTGCATCTATGAAGGAGTGTATACCCTTGAATTGCTTCCCCTTTAGATAATTTCCGCCACATAGATGAGGAAAGTGGCTATTCCTTTTGTAGATGCATCCATTACTTGATTTTGTGTGCTTTAATGTTTGGATGTGTCACCATTTTGGCAAGACACACCTTGCCTTGGAAGAAGGCATCCTACCTCATGGTTGTCTTGTTGTGAGTTGAAGGGGCGGAGTGAGACCCGCTAATTGTCTCATATCGGCTATGCTATTAGGTTAGTTTAAATAACGGTCCTAGTTTTGTCACCTGTTTACTCGGGACGAGCAAAGGTTCGGTTTGGGGATATTTGATGTGACCATTATTTGAGCATATTTAGTCCCCTAATTAGCCTCGTTCCTATGCTTTTTAGTGCATATTTGGATCATTTACTATCTTTAGTCCTTTGTTTTGCATATTCTTTGAGGTTTTGTTTCTTTGGTAGGAGAGGAGTGCAAACCTTGCATTTTCATGGCAAAATAGAGCTAAATTGATCGAATCTAATGACCAAGCATCAAAGAGAAGACAAGACTAGAAGGCCTTTGTACATATTATAGAAGAGGGGAAATGATGAAGAAATCCTTGCTTCCCCGACTAAATCCCGGAGGATTATTGGAAGAAGAAAAGAAGAAAAGAAGGCTGGAACCCAATCCGCCCGTCCAACCAGGCAAGACGTCCGTCCAACACTTCAGGAATCCGAGCGTCTTTGCCAGAGGGATGCCTGTCCAACCACGCCACAATCCGCTCGTCCAGCCATGAAGACGCCCGTCCAGATACACCAGAATCCGCTCATCCCGACCCCTTGGACGCCCGGATTCTCGTACAGCCCCATACGTCTACTTCTTCCCTCCATGAAAGATGCGCATATTTATGAAAGACCGGCAAAAAGGAGACTCGCATCTTTTCTGAGAGGAGCGATTCCTCAAGGACTTAATCATCATTTAAGCCCTTAGTAAACCCTAATTTGTGTACCTAATCCCCACTATAAATACCCCATTAGTCTAATTAGATTAGGGATGTTCTTCTTATCAATCTTTAGTGTAGTTTATATCATTCTAATATCTTCTTAATCTTGTAATCAACTTCTAATCAAGTCTTAATACAAATCTCATTTCCTTAATTTCTCTTTTGTTCATCTTTTATTTTGGGTAATTGAAGATTATTTGGGTTTTTATTGGGAGATTGACAACCTTCCAATCATTCATCAAATACTTCTATTATTCTTTGCTTTATTTTGGAATCATTAGTAGGTATAATTCTCTTAATCCCTTTTTAATTATTGTTAATCATCTTCATTTATTCATCATGTTTTGCTTTGTTAATGTGATTGACAACCTTGTTAACATGTTAAACTTGATAATGAGTGAGTTGTTTCCTTAACTAGGTTTAATGGGTAATTAGGGGAAACCAACATGGGGGATGATTCATGCTTAATTTAATATGTTTTCATAATTTATTTGCTTGCTTGTTGTGATCTCAACTTATGCACATGTTATGTTTGATGAAATGCGAGCCTATGAATCCTTGCATTTTTTACCCATCACTTACCTTTTCAATGAGACTTGTAAGACATAAACCAACTCGAGTCTCATTAGACCATGCATATAGTTGAGTAGGGAGGATTAAGTCGACTTGTAGGTGTTGTACAATCTAATCGATTCGGCTCCGGGACCCAAACCTTCCTAGGATTGTAAGATATAAACCAACTTGATCCATCACAACAATAATTGCTTGCTTATAATTTGAGAATATGTTTGTATGATTAATTCCCATGAATCCCCTATGACCCCATGACACCCTAGTGCTTTTAATCAATTGTTTACATGTCATTTTAATCATCTTGCTTGTTTATTTTATTGCTATTTAGTTTAGTGATCTTCTCATCTCAACCCCAAATCGTGACACCCCTAGACACCGCTACTTACAATCGAAAATCCTACATCAATACCCGTCCTTTGGGATCCGACCTTTACTTGCCTCTTTACTAATAGTAGAGTTGTTTGTGAAGTTATAAATATTGTTTTGGTCTAGGTGCTCCTAACGACAAGTAACCGAAAATTAAGCTCCAAGTGAGTCCGACCAGCGGCGTACTCGGCCGAGTATGTCCGTACTCGACCGAGTACCTTGTCTGACAATGTGTTCTTATAAAACGCGGTGACCAAAACATAATTTATTTCGACGGTTCATTTTATCATTTCTAAAACCTAAACTCTATCTCTTTCTCTCTCCCAATTCTTTCATCCCACTCTACACATATTCGGTAGCCTTGAACACTAATCCGGGAAGGGAGACGGTCTATGCATGAAGTCATCGAGTCGGGTTTGTCGTCACTATCGACATCAGTTTATTTTTCAAGGTGAGTTTGTGATTAATTGTTTGCTTTTCAGTAGATCTTGAATAGCTTATTGATAGGGTGCGATTATTGTTGTAGGATACGATATGAAGTCTTACTTGACGTGGTGTGACTGATGCGTTCTGTGGATTTGCGGAAAGGTAGGATTTCCCTCCTCAGTTGATTGCATAATTGGTTATAAGATGCCAGTTGTATTCATTGATTGGTATTATTATTGTGATTGTGGTTGATTGTGATATCTCTGGTTATTGGTTACTGTTGGTGAAGCCATTTTTGGGAGATGGTCTTCACACCCAAGTTCGCCTCTTGTGGTTCCCGTCACAAGGAGGATGTGCACATTAATGATCTAGGTTCGCTTGTTGTGATGAGCGGGGCTTAGGTGGGTAAGGCTGCGGTCCCCCACTGGCTGTATAGGTTACCTGTTGCGATGGGTAGCCTGACAGGGCTACACATTTCGGTGCGTAGTCGGTTACTGGATACTATTGGAGTTTGGAGGATGGTTACTACAGTTGGATTGGTTTGTATATTGGTTTGTGTTGTGATTTCTTAATTATATTGTACAATTGACTGACCCCGTTTATTGTTTTGAAAATTGTGCTGATCCATTTGGGGATAGTGAGGAGTTGGTTTAGCAGGTATTGGATGTTGATGTTGCTTGCGAGATATGGATGTGATCGAGTCATCACGCTGTCTAGCTAGGTGCCGCTGTCACTTATACTTTAGTGGTTCTTTTCAGTTGTTTCAGAGTTGTATCCCTTTGTGGCTATGTTTTGTATAAACAATAAGAATCCAATTAATAAATGTTCTTTTATGGTCTATTTGATATACATTACCTCGAGCAACCGAGATGGTAACGCCCTTATTTACTAGGGAAGGTCTTGTTAAGACTCCTTGGTAAGTGAGGGTGTTACAAAGTGGTATCAGAGCGACGATTTTGGAACGTAAACCAATGAACCAAATGAACGTAGGGTGTCAAATTTAAATGAATCTAATATATGTGTGTTGGGAGCCCTCTTATGTCGGTTTTGGGTGTAAAGGCGCCCTCATCTCAGAATCCTGGCCCGAACGTTTGCTTAAGCTAGTAACTTCGCGTGGGGTAAGCGTGTGGGATTTTGTGTGCGTGTGTCTGTGTGTGCGTGTGTGTGTGTGTGTGTGTGTGTGTGTGTGTGTGTGTGTGTGTGTGTGTGTGTGTGTGTGTGTGTGTGTGTGTGTGTGTGTGTGTGTGTGTGTGTGTGTGTGTGTGTGTGTGTGTGTGTGTGTGTGTGTGTGTGTGTGTTGAATGTGAGATGTGTGATCTTCCTGGATGTCATATTGTGTTTGGTATGATAGTTGAATTAGTTATGATGCAAGTGAGGGTGTAGTTGTGCACATGAATGAGTTGTGTGGTTGGTCTAGAATTCTACGTATGTTGGTCGTGACAAAGGAAGCGATGGGAGATTTCAACGTTATAGCATGTAAATGTATTATATGATGTGTGAATGACTTGAGAGAGTGTTTTATGAAGTAAACAGAGTAGATATTTCTATGTGTATGACTTTTCATATGACATTGTTGGTAATATAATCGAGTTTGAATAGTTTAAGTGTGCACGTAACATGGTTAGCTTCTATTGAAAGAATTACACGGAGTACGATGTACGATGTGCAATTAGGTTGTATGGATGTGCCTATTGGGTAAGTTGTTTGGTGCATGATATAAGTAGGGCATAAATGTGACGAGTTCCAAATAAGCTTGGACTCCGAACAATGCTTTTTGTTTTGCAGGGAAGATTTTTTGCAAATATCTCAATTCCGTTACTGTGCGAGGGTACTCGATCGAGTACATAGGTTACTCGACCGAGTACGCCTTACTCGACCGAGTATGTTGGCACTCGGCCGAGTACTCAGAAGGCAGTAGCTGTGATAATATGCAAATCCGAGTACCCAAAAATTCGCGGTTCAACTCTAGTTTTTCCGGAACCCTATAAACACACATCCACCCTATTTTCCGACTCATCTCTCTCTTTTTACACTATATTTTCTCAAAACTTTATCTCACATAGGGAACCTTGGTGATTCTTGAACATATTGCTCTCGGAATCATCCTCTCGTCTTTCGCTCTTTCAATTAATTTCCAAACTAACGTAATGCATCTTTCAAAACTTCTTGCTTTTATCAAATCAATTGTGTAAGTTGCCCCAAATCTGAAAGTTCCTACTCTTTAATTCGAAGATTCATGTTTGTATTTTGTTAATTTTGTAATTATTACTTCCGTTAATCCATTTATATATGGAAAAGATGAATTCTAAGCGCAAAATTTCTAATTTTTATACCAAAAATTTCTAGGGTTTTACCCCAAAATTTCAATTTTTTTTCGGGCACTTAAATTCTTGGTAAGATGCTATAAGAGTTCGATTGTTTCTGGTATTGCTTTAGCAAGTGTATATCTTATGCCTTTTTGATAGGAAAATCCGTCTTAAACTTCGTCTTAAAAGAAAATAAACTGAAAAATCCCTCTTCATATTGTGAGAATTCCGGAAAATATTGTTGAACTTGTATTCTTGAAGCATGCCGAAGACTAGAGCACCTACCAAGAAGATAATCCTCGCCAATATCGTGATAGAGCAAGGACAATCTAGTGCGGAGCCGCTGGTTCCGCTGGTTGACAAGTATCCGACGGTAATATTTGTTGACTTTGAGCAGCGGGCTGCTTTTATAGACGTAATGGGTTGTACTATGAGACCGACTAGATGTGTGGATCCGGGGGTCCTGAGAAACTTGGGTATTGAATCGGATATAGTGCATATATTCGAAATCTGGGGAATGGGGGGGGGTGTTGTACTACCTCCGTTAGAAGTCATATCCCTTTCTTACCCTGGAATTTATGAGTTCATTCAAGTATGATGTGGGTGGGAAGACCGTTAGTTTCCGCCTCATGAACATCGACCATGCCTTGACCCTTGACCAGTTTGCCGACCATCTGGTGTTAGAGCCTGAGTAGGAGGAGTATTTGAGTATGTGGCGACGGAGAGCGGGGCTCCTATCTACCTCCCTTACATCAGGGGCCGACCCGCCCCTACCTCTAGTGCCATGTTAATCAATGATGTCCAACATGTGACCCATCGCATCTTCTTGAGGATGTTGACTTGCTTGCTTTATGGTCGGAATAACGCAAGCAAGTTAAACTCCCATGAGGTGATGCTGTTGATGTCTTACCTCAACCCCTTTCGGGGGGAGCGCTTCTACTATAGTGCTCTCGGTGTGGTTGTAATACCACAGATTTATGATCATGGGTTACTGTGTCGAGTAGGGCTTACTCGGCCAAGTAGGGTGTCTGATGTCCTGAGTTTAGGTTCTGATGCGTTGGAACTCGTCCGAGCTTGTTGTTACTCGGCCGAGTAGGGCGTACTCGGTTGAGTAACCGGTCTGACGGGTTATTTCCGCGGTTTAATTAGAATGATAAGGGAGTTATATATAATTCGATAATCTTTTCGTTAACCAGTTTCTAAAACCTAAAACATTTCTGTAAACTCTCCCTAATCACTCTAACCTTCAAGCAAGCAAAAAACTAGCGTTCGGGTTGTCGGATCTTGTCTTTCCATGTCAAACAGATTGTGACGATGTGGTACCCGTTATGCATTGATATCATTGATTTCAGCGTAGCGGATTGCGAAATGGTAGGGTTTCCCCTACTCAGTTGGCTGTGTAATTGGTTAAGTTGTTTGTGATTAATTGTTGGCATGTTGTCTCTTTGATTGAGTTTGATGGAGGTTGATTTGGATTATACTATTGGTTGGTGTTGTTGTTGTGGGATAATGACGGGAGATAGTTCCAACCCTATGTTCGCCCCTTGTGACTCCCGTCACAAGGAGGGTGTGCACATTAAGGAGTTGGGTTCACTCGTTGCGATGAGCGGGGCTGAGGTGGTACGGCTGCGGTCCCCACTGGCAGTGTGGGTTACCTGTTGCGATGGGTAACTTGGAAGGGCTACACATTTTAGTGTGTAGTCAGTTTTTGGTGATTGTTGGTGTTGGAGTATTGGTTGATTGTGTTGTTGGTAATTATTTACGTTGCGTATGCTTAATTTGATTATACATTTGACTGACCTCGTTTATGTTTTTCAAAATTGTGGTGATCCATTCGGGGATGGTGAGCAGTTGAATTAGCACGTGATGGATGTTGAGATAACTCGCAGGATATGGATGGGCGGAGTTGTAATACCCGTCCTTTGTGGGACCCATACTTAGACCTTGGGACGTGTGAGAGGACCTTTAGACCGATAAGAGAGCACTCGGAAGGGAAGGATAGCCTTACACTAGACCTGGACTAAACTGTGTGGTGTTGCAGCAGATCGAGTGGGTCTACTCGGTCGAGTGAAGGGTACACTCGACCGAGTGGAGTGCTACTCGGCTTAGTGAGCTCGGTACTCGGTCGAGTGCCACTGTTTTCAGAACACAGGCCGGGATTAATCCTCTTTCTCCGCTAACCCTAAAATCATTTCCACCTTCCTCCTTATCTCTCCAAACTCTCTCCCCCCTCTCTAAACCCTCATAAACACCTTATACTTGGGATTCAAGCTTGGATTAGAAGATCTACCACCGTCCTCTTCACCTCTTTCACCAAGTAAGTAAAGATCTCCCCTTTTCTAGTCTTTTAAATCCTAACTTTTAGGGGAATTCGTCATTGGTAGTTAATTAGTGTTTAATATGTGTATTTGGGGGTAATTAAGGGGTAATAATAAGGGGCTTTGTAGTGTATATTAGTATAGGATATATTGTGATAGTTATCATGTGATTTGTATAGGATGAAACGGTTCCTTGAGACGGTTTTGGTCCGAATTCGAGTAGCTTGAGGAGATTGCTAAAAGGTAGGTTAATCCTACTCAGTTTTAATAATGTGATGTTGTTTGTGTTGATGTTGTAGTTAGTCTTGCATAATTAGAGTATTTGCATTATTACTTGTTTAGTGGTAATCACATCATTAAGAGGATGATTATGATATGTTGGTTGTGGTTCATGTATTGGTCGTCATCATATATGTTGGAGGAATTGTTGTTGTTGTTGTTGTTATTGTTGTCGTTGTCGTTGTAGTTGTTGTTGTTGTTGTGTTGGAGACTTTAGATGGTTGGGAGATCGTCTTACGCTTAAGTCGCCTCTTGGAGCTTCCCACTCCAAGAGGGATGTGCACATTAATGGCTTGAGTTACGGAGGGACTCGTGTGGTTGAGACACGACGTCTGGCAGGGAATCCGGTTGGTTTCTAGACCCGGTACGTCTGGGCGTGTCCCGGTACCTATTTGTGGTTATCAGTATGTTTGGGTGTATCCCGGTACCAGTGTGGTTGTCAGTATGTCTGGGCGTGTCCCGGTACCGTGGTGGTGGTCATTTAGTATTATGTCATTCACATTAGTAGTCATATTGCATGTTCACACTTTAGTTGTGTCGTCTGTTATTTGGCCATTGAAACTGACGTTTGTTGTGTCTGTGTATTTGTCACCTGTTTCTTTTGGGGTGGCCTGTGTTGATCCATATGATGTCCTTTGGTCATATGGGGAGCAGGTTAGGTACAAATTGTTGGATAGTACGCGGGAAACGGGATGAGCTTGATGAGTCACGAGATGAGTATCGCTTGTTAGATGAGTATAGTAGCCATGAGTTGTATTTTATTCATTAGTTTATGGTTTGTAATCACTAAACTTATCATTTATAATAAATGTTTCTTTATTTTAACTCCAATTCACCGCCTCGGGATACCGAGAAGGTAACATCCCCCAATTACCTTGGCCGGGTAAGAAGGGGGTGTTAGAAAGTGGTATCAGAGCGACGATTTTGGAACCTAAACCAAGAACCAAAATGAACCTAGGTGTGTCTAATAAAATGAACCCGGCTTGAGTACGATAGGAGATCAGTTTTGGATGAGTGGGAGCCCTCATATCAAAACTAGTGCCTATTGTCTCGGTTGGTCACTACGTGGATGGTTAGAAGCATGGGTGATGTTATGTGGAAGTTGTATGGTGGCATGATTGCATGAATGTGTGATTTACATTAAGTTCTTGTATGATATAGTACTTGCCATGATACACGAAAGTGTGGAAGTTGAATGATAGGTTGTCAGGAGTAGTATGCTTAGAAATAGTAGTATATGTTGGTATCCGAATGATGACATTGCCTTTTAAATTTTGCACCGAGTGTTAAATGAATGCATGTTAGTGTATTTGTTATATATGATTAGTGAGTTATGTTGGTAGAGTAGTTATTAGTACTTCAATAATGTACAAAGACGGCAAAATAGGATGACGTATGAGCTAACTCGGGTGAGTCACCGGAAGCCGGTGGACCCCCGAACCTTCTCTTTGTGTTGCAGGGATTTCATCGTTCTCATTCGACTCGAAATTTCTAACCATAAGCAACCACTCTACCGAGTACGAGTTTGTACCCGACCGAGTAACCTCTCACTCGACCGAGTGGGCTCTGACACTCGACCGAGTGGACCATTTTCTTGAAGATGGAAACATCCTGGAAAATAGGGCACTCGACCGAGTGAACTCGGCCACTCGACCGAGTGAACTCGGCCACTCGACTGAGTGAGAAGTTCACTCGACCGAGTGAACTCGCCACTCGACCGAGTGGAGCTGGGATGGGATTTACACGGGTTTGATTTCCTTTTTCCTCATTCCTTATCTTCTTCATATCTCATTTTCACCCCATTCTAACAACACCAAAATGTCTCTAAAAATAATTCCAAAACTCCATTTTTGTGATTTGCTACTTGGGCTAAGTTTTCCACTCAAGTTTCCGTCTCAAATCTCTCCTAATTTGCAATTTAAGTAGACCATTCTCCTTCTTATTCCTTCATCTTAAATTTATTAGATCTACACTAATGTGCTTGAGGTGTGTTAATTAATTTTATACTTTTACTTAATTCATAGTAATAAATGGCTTCATAGTAATAAATGGCTTTCTACATTATGGTTGTTGCAAAAAAAAAAAAATCAAATTTTGTGTCAAAATTGTTGGTCATCACCAAGGCAAACAAAATTTTGATGATGAATTTATATGTGGATTTTGGTGATTGTTGTTGTGTATAATTGGACAATAAAGGCTTAACCTTGGTTGTTATGGATGGATTTTGTTTAATATGTGAAAATTTCGCCTTAAAATTTCGTCGTAAATTTTCTAATTTTAGACGAGTCATGCCCAAATTTTTAATTTCCTTGAGTAAAAGTTGGTTTAATTTCCTTATAAGACTACCATTCTAATTGGTAATACGGTATGTGGTCTCAAAAATGAAATTCTTCCATCTTGAAAATGGGGTGAAATTCTTGAAAACTTCCTAAGTATCCATGAACAACTTTGATTTTTATCTTGAAAATGGTTTGAGAAGTGTTAATAAGTTAAGAATTTGATGGTTCTTATTATTACACTATGAGGTAAATCAAGAAAGTTTCATCTTAAAAATGTAAATGAATTTCTCAAAATTTAACACTCATTATGTCAAAAACTTCATTTTGATGCTCACTACTTGGTCAAGTATTAAGTTTGGGAATTGGGGGAGAATTTTATCTACTTTCAAAGTTAGTCACAAGTCTCATCTTTCGTTCTATGTCTTGCGTGTGATTTTCTTGTAGCATGTCAAGGAACACGAGGAGCAACCATGGGAGAAACAACTGTCAACCCCAACCCGAACCAGAGGCACCACCCACCTTTACCCATCTAGGATACCCGGGGTTAGAGTTTGAGAGTGAAACCCATAGGAATACCTTCTTAGCCCTCACCGAGAGACGTATGGGCGCCACTAGGTGTGTGTCGGAGAGTGCCTTAGAGGCCTTGGGGATAGAGGTGCAAGTGCATGACATCTTTAGCGTACTTAGAATGAAGAGATTGTACAACTTAGCGGAAATAAGCTACCGCACCCTTACCTTTGAATTTTTGAGCTGTTTCCTCTACAATCCAAAAGACCACACCGTGAGCTTTCGATCTAAGAACACCTCCTTTCACCTATCTAGTGATGTCTTTGCGGAGCGGCTAGGTGTAGGAAAAAGGACCACCCATACTCTTGACAGCGTGAGGAAGGAAATGAAAGCCACAAAGTACATCAACCATCAAACGGGTAACCGCAATACCGACGTGAGTGCCATGAAAATAAATGATGTGGAACACCCTGTGATACCGTCGTAGAGTACCAAAGATAATATTTATAGTTCCAAACTACTACTATAGCTAGGGGCAGTCAGGGTCGAACCAAAGAGAGGCGATGCAATTATTAGTCGTCTGATTTTAGTCTAAAGTCACAAATGTATGGGGGTTTTTTTTGAGTTGGTCTATACTAATGGCAATGGAATTAAAAGAAAACTAAAGAAATGTATGAAATCAAATATAAAAAGGGTACTAAGATGGTCGGTTCACTGTAGTTTCGGTGGCTGTATACTAGGTAGGTCAAAAACAAACACGTGAGACGGGAAAATAAGAAGTCCTCTCAGTCCATTCTTAACAGGTAGCATCTTTCAATCTCGCTACAGGTCCCTAATATCACTAACGCTAAATTTTATCCTGAAAAGTGATTTAAAAGTCTAAATTAACTCATCTTTCGATCTTTTTAATCTAGTCGTCTTAATTAGGTAGGCTATCTCCCTTCCCTATCTTTCGATCTTTATTGGGTCGGTCAATTCCTAAACATTCAACTAGTCGCGTGCACTCGATTCGTCAAACATAGCAATTAAATTAATTAAAACGAAACTAATCTCACGTGGCCAGTCGATCGACCAGGGAACCCAGTCGATCGACCATGGCGCGATTTCAGGTCATACTATTCTAATGCCGCCTACGCTACAGATTCCCTACATCCTAGCACATGGGGTCTAGCTACTCATACTGGAAATAATAACAACAATAAAATTGACTAATAAAACAAACGAATTCATGATTAAAATAGCTAAATAAATGATTAACATAAA
Organism: Silene latifolia; assembly: GCF_048544455.1. NCBI lineage: Eukaryota > Viridiplantae > Streptophyta > Magnoliopsida > Caryophyllales > Caryophyllaceae > Silene > Silene latifolia. The sequence goes on along the minus strand of NC_133532.1, from coordinate 87,641,930 downwards.
ACAATAATTGGCTTTGGGAAAACTATTCTAGCAATTTCTATTCTACGAACGAACAAAGTAACGAAACTGAACTAAAGAACAGAAAAATGCCGAATGGAAGTAAGGAGAATCGGAAAGCACGAACGAAAAGTAAATTGTATTGAATGAATGTAAACCCCTAATGCAAAACTTAATATCAAACCCTAGGTATTTTCTTCAAAAACTGAATGAATTCCAGAATAGAGAGAGTTACGTTATATAGATAGACACAAGTAACTTTAGTCTTAAACCTAAAAATACAATGGGCTTCGGAATTCTCGTTCTATTTCTTTAATTTGCGCGTCAGCTCGTGTGATGGTCGATCGACCATGTAAGGCAGTCGATCGACTGGTCTGCACTGAACATCAGCTTCTGTAAGTCGTGCTCTGGTCGATCGACCATGGGCATCAGTCGATCGACCATTGTAGCTGGTAGTCCGCTTCTAAATTCTTCATAAAGTTGTCTTTCAGGCCTCGAAATGTGCACCAAGTTCGTTTCTTGAGTAAACACTTCATGTCAAATGCAATGCAAGGTACTCGGGGACGGATTTAGCTCAATTTCTACTCATTTCCGCATAAATCTGCAATATTACATAAAAATACGAAAGTAGACGAAATGGGGCAAATAGTAGCATAAACTACACAAATGAGCTCTGAAATGCGTGTAAAATAAGGCGTAAAACAACATATTTAGGACACGCATCAAACTTCCCCAAACCAAACCCTTGCTTGTCCCCAAGCAAGAACTAGACTCGATCCTAAAACCTAATAGAACGAGTTCAATCTCAGAGCGAAATGCAACATGTAAAGCCTAAACTAATTTAATGCTAGAAATCAACAATCAATTAGTAATATGAATCATGCAAACGAGTTATGTAGTCGTTAAAAAACTGCTGAACCGTCAACTATAGAGACTTATCAATTCGGACTCTCACGGGTCGCTCAAATCACACAATGAATACAGGTGAGTATATGTAAAAGATAGAAAGAAGTAATTTTGTAATGACTCTCACCTAACTACGACCTATAAGAACATGCCTGCAATCTAATATGAAAATGATCTCTACAACCATACATATGCATTCCAACCAAACAAATGACCATGACACATGCCGAGGTAAATATGGATATGTGAGGTATGGGCAAGAAGAGGCTAAAGTAAATTTGGATAAAAACATAGTTAAAAGCCAAGCTAGTAACTAAGGGAACCAAATTAATAACAACATCCCAACTTCTTGCTCAAAATTTCAATCGAAACGGTGCAAATTAGAAGCACAAATCCCACAATCTCCGATATAATTGTAATTCCCCAAATGATGATAATAAGGCATGGAAATAAAATCACCAACTAATCAAAACTCCAACCATGTGATTTTCGAATTTTCTTTTCTCGGGCTTCAGTCGATCGACCAAGATGGCCAGTCGATCGACCGCCCTCTACAGTACACCACTCATCTCTCTTTTTTTTTCAATTCTATTTCTTTTTCCTCCTTCATTCTTTCCTTTTTTTTTCTCTTCCCAACATCATCTCAAAATGAGCATATGCCACCAAAAACGTAGTAACAATCCCAAGAACATAAACTACTAGCTTGACAAAGGCAGGCTAAGTGTAAGATGTAGTTAACGGGACAAAAAGGCTATTTTTGGCAGTGTGGAGCTTATGGGCAAAATGAATAAAGGAAACCTCTTCCACATGTGTCAACAAACCACAAACCGAATGCATACTGGTATTAAGCAGATTAAGTTCATATTATTGCACATTTAAGTAACATGTCTTACAAGGAGTAACTACTCACAATCCTAGATAAACCGGTCATGAATGACACCAGTTATAGGCTCTAAACCTCAGAAAATGATGTAGTTTGCCAAAAATCTAAGTCAAGTCTCAAGTCCAGCAAGAAATTTAACGAAAACTCGTAGACTATGCATATATGATTCTACTAATAACATGTCACTTAAGCACGGCTTAGGCATAAACAGCTGAAAATGCAATGTCATCATTGAAATACTACCGTTCCGACTCGACCTATATGCTAAAATAAACGTGAAATTTTTTGAATTTTTGAAATTTTTGATTTTTTTTTGAATTTTTGTATATATATAGGAAATGAAATAAAACAATGCAAACTAAAATGTGATAAAACATGTGAATGCAACGCAAAACCCTTCCCCAAACCAAATCACACAATGTCCTCATTGTGCAAAATCATGTATAAAGAAGCAAAAGGGAAGTGGGATTTTTGCGATAAGTAACTAAATAAGACATGAAGTTAAACTCGGAAACTCACAAGACTTTAAGCGCAGCAAAAGGAAACCTCCCCAAACCAGCGTGAGCTAGGAGGTTTTAGTAGCCAGCAGTGCTACCATAGGTACCTGAAAAGACACAAAAGTACCGTGCGTAAATCCGAGAGAACAATTTATTAGACGCAAAATTATGAGTAAAATAAAGAAACGGAAGAAAACAGAAATGAGTCGGAGAATAAAGTGGAGAGAAGACTCCCTAAATTCCGCAAATCGACCAAACACAGCAGGGGAATGATCGAAAACAGGTACAGCAGCGAACATGGTCGATCGACCACAGCACCCAGTCGATCGAACAGAGTGAACAGGAATAGAAGCTCCTGGAATTCGCAGCTCAGTCGATCGACCATATGAGGCAGTCGATCGACTGGAAAACCTGCTGTAAGTTCTGATTTTCTTCGAATTAGCTCAATAAATTGACCCAACATGGTCTATAAACCTGCAAATACACATAATAACGCGCCCAAAATTGCGCAAAACCCAAAGTAACAGTCTAAAGTGTTTAAAATCCTAAGCAAACTTATAAAATGCGAAGTCTCGCGCACTTAAAAGCAATAAAAAGTCTAAAAGCAATAAAATGTTTTGTAAAGTCTTAATCAACAAATAGTTGATCAAGAATGGCCACGGAATGGCCCACTTGCTCGGCTTCTGGCTACAAGAAGTAGCCTCTACAGTGCTCATCTCCTCAGCTTCACTCCTATCAACTTCAACATCCGCAGAACTCAACGGATCAACAGCTTCAACATCTCCCCAATCAATGACTTCATCTGACTCGTCAAAATCCAAGTCGGATTCCATCACTTTGACTGGCTCCTCATCAGGCTCCTCATCTGTGCCATAGCTAAGACATCCTAAACCGCCTCTTTGAGCGATTGGCTCCTTCACAGCTGGAGCAACATGCGGCTCTTCCTTCCCCAAACCATTTCCTGCAATATCTAAAACAGAAGAATCTTCCTCCAATTCGCTCCCAATCTGGGGTAGAGGTGTCACAACAGGAATAGGCATAGAGGCAGGCATGTCAGAAAGCACAAAATAGGATTTCTTTTCAGAAACCGTATTACAAGTTACTGGCCACATGGGATCTTTCTTCTTAGCTGTTTGGGCAAAGACGATGGAATGTTTCCCTACCTTAAAGGTCAAAGTCCCTGAGCCAACATCTATAACTGCACCAGCAGTGTGCAGAAATGGTCTACCCAGAATGATAGGAATGTGAGCATCCTCGGGCATGTCTAACACAACGAAGTCAACAGGGAAAAAGAACTTTCCTATTTGCACGGGAATGTCCTCTAAGACTCCTATAGGCTGGACCGCAGAGCGATCAGCCATCTGTACTGTCATGTTGGTAACTGCAAACCTAGTCAATTTCAACTTCCTAGCAAGACTTAAAGGCATGACACTAATACTGGCTCCTAAGTCACATAATGCCTTCTCAATAGAAAAGGTGTCAATACTACATGGGACTGAAAAACTACCCGGGTCTTCTAGCTTATGAGGTGCAGTGTGAGTTAAATAAGAACATGACTCCTCAGTTAGTGCGACAGATTGCACAGTTTCAAGTGACTTCTTTTTAGACAAAAGTTGCTTCATAAATTTCATGTAAGCAGGCACTTGATTAACTAATTCAAGAAAAGGAACTTGGACATTCAAGCTACGAATAACATTTTCAAATTTGTTAAATGATACCTGTTCCTTTGTCGGCACCAATCTTTCCGGATAAGGGGCTGTAAGAAGTAACTTGGCCCTCTCCTCTAATTCTCTCACACCGGCATCAGTGGATTTAGGCTGAAAATCCACTACCTTCTCCTTGTTGAAGCTTGAACCTTCTTGAGACCGTCTCAAGAATGAGCCAATAATCGTCATCGGGTCATACTTTGGAACCGGGACTGACCCATCAGCATTTGGGGCTTGCCTCAATATTTTCGGAGTCGTCGTACCCCGAAACAAGTGGTCCCTCAAGTTATCTGGCATTGGAGGACGAAAAGATTCAATATCAGCAGCGCTGTCAGTCGATCGACCATGTATGTCAGTCGATCGACTGACTTCTACAGACGGAAACTGTTTTTTGAGCGTTACGATCGATCGAAGGTGTATCGATCGATCGACTGATATACCTGGTAGACGTCTTTTTCTTGACACTGTTCATCACTGCCTTCTTCTTGCTTGGTTCTGCCTCATCTTTTCCAGTAGCTTCCTCGACCATAGCGGGCCCATCAAGGGTAGACCCACTCCTCAAAGTAATGGCATTAAGGGTCTCTTTTTGGTCCGGCTGCGACGGTAATTGCCCCGGAGCTCTTGTTGCACTCTTGCTAGCCAATTGAGCAATTTGGCTCTCCAACATTTTCATCGCGGCCTCTCTAGCTTGAGACTCTTTCAACAAGAAATTTTTCAATTCGGCAAAATCGGAGCCTTGGGACTGCTGCTGCTGCTGCGGGACATATGGAGGCTTTTGGTACGGCTGCTGCTGCTTATGAGGGAGCACATAATTCTGCTGCTGCTGCTGTGGGGGTGGAGTCGGATTTTGAACATTTTGGCTACTCCACCTCAAGTTTGGATGGACATTCGGCTCAAAATAAGTTTTTGTCTGCCTATAATGTTGAAAAGCAGCACAAGACTCATAGGGATTAGGACAAAAATCTGAAACATGCCCCTCAGCTCCACATCTTTTGCAGACGAAAGGACCGTCTGACACAGCATTCACTTGATAGATACCTCCTTTCGAAGTTCCTCCCAGCTCGTACTTATCAAATCTCGCCGTAAGAGCCTCTAATATTGCTACAGAAGGAGATTCAGCAGCCCTCCTTTGATTTCCCGTGGAATTTCCATACTCAGCTTTATGGGTGGCCAAATCATCAATAATTTTCCACCCCTTAGTCTCTCCAACATTCTCCTGGAATCTGCCATTAGCTGCCGCATCCAGGATAGCCCTCTGATCATCATAAAGCCCATTATAAAATTGATTGCATAGGCTCCATTTCTCGAACCCATGGTGCGGAATAGTTCGCACCATCTTCTTGAAACGGACCCACGCCTCATGAAAATTCTCATCAGGACCCTGTTTAAAGCTCGTGATCTGAGCTCTAATGGCATTTGTCTTCGAGGCAGAGAAATATTTCTTGTAGAATGCTAGGGCCAGCGACTTCCAATCAGTGATCCAGTTAGCAGCTCGATCCAGGTCTCGGTACCACTCCCTTGCAGCATCACGAAGAGAGAATATGAACATAGTCTCCTTCACCTGGTCTTGGGTCACACCGGTTGGTGGGGGTATGGAACAGCAATAATCAATGAATGTCTCCATATGTTTGGCTGCATCTTCATTTGCAGCTCCCCCGAATTGGTTTCTCTCAACCAAGTTGATATAAGATGGTTTGGCTCAAATTTTCTATCCGTCCCTGGTAATGCGAATCCCTTATAGAGATTCTCAGCTGTCGGCTCAGAGTGACTGGCTATACTCGCTTCTTCAGCCATGTCTGGAGATGTGACGGTCTCAGCTGATGAAGTAGAAATAGGAGATGAAGGTGGATCCTCCTCAAATAAAGCGTTCTCGTAGTAACTGGACAGAGTACTCAGCTCTTCCTCTGTCGGCAATACTCTAGATGATTATCTCAACTCACGCAAAGTCTTCTCAATCTCAGGATTGAACGGTAGTAATTCACCACCCTGTGACCTGCGCATAAGAAGGAACTACAAGTAGAATATGAGAAAAGTTTAAGGAACAGATGTCCCTTAAACTAAGAGAAAGACTAAAATAAAACAACTAAAAATTTTAAACAATTGCCTCCTCGGCAACGGCGCCAAAACTTGATACCGTCGTAGAGTACCAAAGATAATATTTATAGTTCCAAACTACTACTATAGCTAGTGGCAGTCAGGGTCGAACCAGAGAGAGGCGATGCAATTATTAGTCGTCTGATTTTAGTCTAAAGTCACAAATGTATGGGGGTTTGTTTTGAGTTGGTCTATACTAATGGCAATGGAATTAAAAGAAAACTAAAGAAATGTATGAAATCAAATATAAAAAGGGTACTAAGATGGTCGGTTCACTGTAATTTCGGCGGCAGTATACTAGGTAGGTCTAAAACAAACACGTGAGACGGGAAAATAAGAAGTCCTCTCGGTCCATTCTTAACAGGTAGCATCTTTCGATCTCGCTACAGGTCCCTATTATCACTAATGCTAACTTTCGTCCTGAAAAGTGATTTAAAAGTATAAATTAACTCATCTTTCGATCTTATTAATCTAGTCGTCTTAATTAGGTAGGCTATCTCCCTTCCCTATCTTTCGATCTTTATTGGGTCGGTCAATTCCTAAACATTCAACTAGTCGCGTGCACTCGATTCGTCAAACATAGCAATTAAATTAATTAAAACGAAACTAATCTCACGTGGCCAGTCGATCGACCAGGGAACCCAGTCGATCGACCATGGCGCGATTTCAGGTCATACTATTCTAATGCCGCCTACGCTACAGATTCCCTACATCCTAGAACATGGGGTCTAGCTACTCATACTGGAAATAATAACAACAATAAAATTGACTAATAAAACAAACGAATTCATGATTAAAATAGCTAAATAAATTATTAACATAAAACAATAATTGGCTTTGGGAAAACTATTCTAGCAATTTCTAATCTATGAACGAACAAAGAAACGAAACTGAACTAAAGAACAGAAAAATACCGAATGGAAGTAAGGAGAATTGGAAAGCACGAACGAAAAGTAAATTGTATTGAATGAATGTAAACCCCTAATGCAAAACTTAATATCAAACCCTAGGTATTTTCTTCAAAAACTGAATGAATTCCAGAATAGAGAGAGTTACGTTATATAGATAGACACACGTAACTTTATTCTAAAACCTAAAAATACAATGGGCTTCGGAATTCTCGTTCTATTTCTTTAATTTGCGCGTCAGCTCGTGTGATGGTCGATCGACCATGCAAGGCAGTCGATCGACTGGTCTGCACTGAACAGCAGCTTCTGTAAGTCGTGCTCTGGTCGATCGACCATGGGCATCAGTCGATCGACCACTGTAGCTGGTAGTCCGCTTCTAAATTCTTCATAAAGTTGTCTTTCAGGCCTCGAAATGTGCACCAAGTTCGTTTCTTGAGTAAACACTTCATGTCAAATGCAATGCAAGGTACTCGGGGACGGATTTAGCTCAATTTCTACTCATTTCCGCATAAATCTGCAATATTACATAAAAATACGAAAGTAGACGAAATGGGGCAAATAGTAGCATAAACTACACAAATGAGCTCTGAAATGCGTGTAAAATAGGGCGTAAAACAACATATTTAGGACACGCATCACCCTGTTTTGAAAATTTTCCTTCGCTTATTGACCAACCTCCTTTACGGAAGAAAGGACCCTAGTAAACTTAACTCCTCGGAAGTACTACTTCTAAGCTCCTACCTCAATCCATACTATGAGAGGCATTTTTACTTTAGCCCCGTGTCTATGGTTGCTTAGCATTTGAAAGGATGACCATGTCCGACAAATGCTCCTTTGATTGTGGTGCCCTAGTGACTAGACTAGCCAAGAACCTCTTGGGTTATGAACTGGGGGTAATTGATAGACCCATGAGTATAGAGGTGCCATACTTCGACATTGCCTACATGAAAGGCATGTTTTGGGTTGTGGATAGGAAAGACAAAAAGGGGCACTCGTGGAGAGTGAACAGGGACTTATACATTAAGCTTTCGCAAACGGGAGATTACCCGAAACCTCTCACTTACCCGAACTAGCCCCACCTCGCCCTCCGGCCCGATCCTACTTCATTCTCGAAAGTCTTACTTTCACTCTTAATGGTGAAGCGGTACGAGGGGAACCAACCCCGCAACTCATTTCCAATCCTCATAGGACTTCTCCACATGCCCTATCATCCTTCTGTGTGCCCATGCCCTCGCCGCCCTTTGATCGCCCTAGACAATCCACTTACGTCTCGTCCTCTTCTTTCATGCACGAGCCTTCACCGCACCATGACCCTCTCTGACACTCCATGCACATGCCCTCCTTCACCGGAGGATATAACCAGCCACCGCCGGCTTATGGTCACCAATATCCCATGGCGGACCTAGTTGAGAGAGTGAACAACTCCTTGGTTCTAAGAGATATGCATGAGTTCATATATAACCAAGGGGTAAGGCTGACCGAACGCCCTAGTTTTTGGACCGGGGATGGGGACACTTCCGGGGTATTCAAAGCCTGTGGTATTCAACCCTTGGATTGGGGTCACAGGATTCCTTACGACGACAGACACTTGCTTGGTCCTTGGGCGGGACCGCATTATACCACCGAGAGTTTCATTAATGATACACACCAAAGTGGAGGCTACCAAGAGAATATGGGTGGTGATTACCAAGGTAATGTGGATAGTTTGTACCATGAGGAAATGGGAGGTGTCTCTCACGAGGGTGGGAGCAATGTTTTCTATGGAAGCGGGAGTGGAGGTGGGGCATCTAGCTGGGCTCCAGGACTTATGGAGTATCATGGCCGCTACGTCAACGCAATTGTAGAAGACGCGACGATGGACATCTCGGGAGATACAAGGAGTGAAGATCTTAGCACGGAAAGGGAGGAGTCACCAGTAAACAACCAAGGAGCCCTGGTTCGGTGGGTGAAGAGGCTTGTAAAGAGGATAAAGTCATCTTCTTAGTTTTATCTACTCATGTGGAAACTTGCGTGACCTTATGTCGGTTGAGTCTCGACAATTTTCTTTTCTTGCATTGTAAACTCGGCCATAAGGCCAAAACCTAGTAGATGTTGTGTGGTGGGATGATGCTATGATCACCATTGAGACTCTTTTGCAAGTATGATTGACCATAGGTAAGTTTAGAGACCATAAATGACCGGATTTTAGGACTATCAGGTGACACTCAGTCGAGTGCCGTCTTCACTCGACCGAGTGGCGGTCCACTCAACGAGTGCCCCATCCCACTCGATCGAGTGTGCCGAAAACAGACCGTGGGAACCTTTTGTAAAAACACACACTCGACCGAGTGACACTCTCACTCGATTGAGTGAAATCGTCACTTGACCGAGTAAGTCTCCACTTGACCGAGCGGACTGTTTTGTTTCTGTTTTGATAGTTTTGAACCGACATGGACTTAGTATTTTCGTTTTGTGACCCTACCGACCTCCTAATAGTTGCATGAACGTAGAAATCCTTAACGAATAAACTGGAATGAGTTGTTTACAATGTTATTTGCCGTTTTATATGTTGTAACATGAAATATGTTTAGCCGATGGATGAGACCTAACATGCTTAGTGTTGGGCCCAGATTTACTCTGCCTGATCAGACAAGAATCAGGCAATGTCCAAGCTAAGCGTGAACGGAAGACATTCAGTACAAGGCATTCAAACACCTGATCAGGCACCACCCAGGAGGAAAAAACAGGTCAAGCATCTATTAGGCCAGGCCTGAAGGGATATCTCACCAAGCCACATGATAAGCATAACCAGAACGCGTCAGGCAACATCTAAAGTTCACAAAAGTAGTTCCTATTTACACAGAAGACTTATTCAACAAAACCACAACAACTTTGATGCAGTCAACCCAGCAGAAATAATGGCGGCCAACTCTTGGAGTCAACTAACTACTCCTGGGTAAATAGGGCACGAGGCCTATTTACCAGGAAAGCCTAAAACAACCTCAAAGAACCGTTGCAAGGCCACTATAAATAGCAAGGAAGAAGAAAAGAGAAGACACTTACTTACTCACTTGCATTTTTACTCCCATATTTGTAATCATAAACTACTTAGCATTATTATTAAGCAGCCATACTCTATTCCTTGCCTGACATACACATTTCTCGTCAGGATACCTAAAATCATAGTAATAATCCCTCTTGGCTTGGTGCCTGTGGGTTTTTCCCTTATTCCCAGGGTTTTTCATCGTATAAATCTTTGTGTCTTACTTTAGTATTTGTTCTTTATTCAATCTGTCATACTAGTCATGCTACTTATTTTGAGTTATATTGTCCTGCAATTACATCCCTGGCAGGACATTATCTTTGTGAGAATTCCTGCTAAAACACTTAGTAAGGATAATAATTATGCGGTAAATGGCGAATATATGTAAGAATTCTATGACTTTTATACATGATCGAGTCTTGTGGCGACTAGAGTGGGATAATATGATACGAGGATAGATGATTTATGCACAACATGAGTTAGCCGGGAATAAGGAATATGGAAGAAACTGAATCACAATAGGCGAGGTACCCGATCGTATTACGATGGTTATGTACGGAGTCATGAGTTACAAACGTATACCTAGAGTCACACACTATGCATGATAAGAGTGACCTTAGCCATAAGAGTGGGAATGAATGTTGAGCTTGACTTGTACTCTAACCCATGCGCCTAGATCGAGTGAACAAAGAGAATTCTTCTTGCGAGAGATCGAGTGGCGAACTTTGGGACGAAGTTCTCTTTTAGGGGGAGTTAATGTAACATTTAGGAATAATAAAGGACATGATAACATAAAAGAACACGTGCGGTAAAGAACTATACGTGAGCACTAGCGAGAGAGTCGAGTGAAGGCTTGAGGAAGAGGTTGGGAGTGAGGCATGATGATGCGTGTCCTAAATATGATGTTTTACACCCCATTTTACACGCATTTCAGAGCTCATTTGTGTAGTTTATGCTACTATTTGCCCCATTTCGTCTACTTTCGTATTTTTATGTAATATTGCAGATTTATGCGGAAATGAGTAGATTTTGAGCTAAATCCGTCCCCGATTATCTTGCACTGCATTTGACGTGAAGTATTTACTCAAGGAACGAGCTTGGTGCGCATTTCGAGGCCCGAAAGGCAAATCCACGAGAATTTAGAAGTTAAGTATCAGCTAAAGCTGTCGATCGACCACTACCTATGGTCGATCGACCATACCACGACTCCCAGGAGTCACTGTTCAGAGCTTACCAGTCGATCGACCGCTCACCATGGTCGATCGACCACACCGCTACTTTGACGTGAATTAATAGAACGAGGAATAGCAAGCCCATAGTAGTTAGGTTTTGGAAATAAGAACTACGTTGTTTTCTATATAACGTAAGCTAGGTTTCCAGAATAGTCATTCAGTTTGCATCTAGGTTTTATCATTCAAGTTCGAAATACAATTCAACATTCATAGTTTAGTTCGTTCTTTAATAAAGTTTCGGTTTTTGCATTCGGTTCTGATCTTCCCTTTACAAATCCTTTACACGGTATTCTTCTATTTTATTATTCAATTTGTTGCTTCCATTCGTAGTATAGGATTGCATGTTAGATCTCCCGAAGCCATAATTATCGTTTTATGCTAGTCTTTTATTCTATTAATTCAAGCATGAATTCAGTAGTTTATTTCATCAATCTTGTTGTTGTTTTCGTAATAATCATGAGTAGCTAATTTATTCGTGCTAGGATGTAGGGAATCTGTAGTTAGGCGGCATTAGAATTAATATGGCCTGAATCGCATGCCGGTCGATCGACTGGGTTCCCTGGTCGATCGACTGGCCACGTGAGGTTTTGCTTCGTTTTAATTGATTTAAATTCTATATTTGACGAATCGAGTGCACGCGACTAGTTGAATGCTTAGTAATTGACTGACCCATTAGATCGAAAGATAGGGAAGGTTGTTCGGCTACCAATTAAAATGACTAAACTATGCTGAAATCGAAAGATAGGTAAAGTTTAGGTTATTAGTCACTTTTCAGGACGAGAGTCAGTATTAGTGATATTAGGGACCCGTAGCGAGATCGAAAGATGCTACTTGTTAAGAGTGGACCGAGAGGACCTCTTGTTTTCCCGCCTCATGTGTTTGATTTAGACCTACTTAGTATGCTGCCGCCGAAACTATAGTGAACCGAAAATCTTAGTACCCTTTTTTATTTTTTATTTTATACATTTCTTTAGTTTATTGCTCATTAGTTATAGACCAATTCAATCAAACCCCCACATCATTGTTACCTTGGACTGAATTTAGACAACTAATAATTACATCTGCCTCTCTGCGGTTCGACCCTGCTACCGCTATCTATAGTTGTAGTTGGATTTATAAATTTTATCTTTGGTGCACACAACGACGGGCATCAAATTTTGGCGCCGTTTCTGGGGAGACAATTGTTCTAATTTTTAGTTGTTTTTATTTTAGTCTGTTTCTTAGTTTAAGGGACATTCGTTCCTTAAACTATTCTCATATTCTTTTTGTAGTTTCTTCTTATGCGCAGATCACAGGGTGGTGAATTACTACCGTTCAATCCTGAGATTGAGAAGACTTTGCGCGAGTTGAGACGATCATCTAGGGTATTGCCGACAGAGGAAGAGCTGAGTACTCTGTCTAGTTACTACGAGAACGAGCTGTTCGAGGAGGATCCACCTTCATCTCCTATTTCTACTTCATCAGCTGAGACCGTCACTTCTCCAGATTTTCTAGAGATGGCCGAAGAAGCAACTATAGCAAGTCACTCGGAACCGACAGCTGCAAATCTATATAAGGGGTTCGAATTACCGGGAGCTGATAGAAAATTTGAACCGAAGCCTTCTTATATCAACTTGGTTGAGAGAAACCAATTCGGGGGAGCTGCAAATGAAGATGCAACCAAGCATATGGAGATATTTATTGACTATTGTTGTTCTATACCCCCGCCGACCGGTGTGACCCAGGACCAGGTAAAGGAGACTATGTTTATATTCTCACTCCGAGATGCTGCAAGGGAGTGCTACAGAGACCTGGATCGAGCTACTAATGGGATCACCGACTGGAATTCACTGGCCTTGGCGTTTTATAAGAAGTACTTCTCTGCCTCGAAGACGAATGCTATTAGAGCTCAAATCACGAGCTTTAAACAGGGTCCTGATGAGAACTTTCACGAGGCATGGGTCCGTTTCAAGAAGCTGGTGCGAACCATTCCGCATCATGGGTTTGAGAAATGGAGCCTATGCAATCAGTTCTATAATGGGCTCTGTGACGATCAGAGGGCTATCCTGGATGCGGCAGCCAGTGGCAGATTCCAGGAGAACATGGGAGAGACTAAGGGGTGGAAGATTATTGATGACTTTGGCCACCCATAAAGCTGAGTATGGTAATTCCAGGGGAAATCAAAGGAGAGCTGCTGAATCTCTTTCTGTAGCTGCATTAGAAGCTCTCACGGCGAGATTTGATAAGTACGAGTTGGGAGGAGCTTCAAAAGGAGGGATTTACCATGTAAATGTTGTTTCAGACGGTCCTTTCGTCTGTAAAAGATGTGGAGCTAAGGAACATGTTTCAGACAATTGTCCTAGTTCCTTTGAGTCTTGTGCTGCCTTTCAACATTATAGGCAGACAAACACTTACTATGAGTCGAATGTCCATCCAAACTTGAGGTGGAGCAGCCAAAATGTCTTGAATCCGACTCAACCTCCACAGCAGCAGCAGCAGCAGAATTATGTGCCCCCTCATAAGCAACAACAGTTCCAAAAGCCTCCGTACGTCCCACTGCAGCAGCAACAATCCCAAAGTTCTGATTTCAATGAGTTGAAGAATTTGCTGCTGAAGGAGTCTCAAGCTAGAGAGGCCGGTATGAAGATGTTGGAGAGCCAAATTGCTCAATTGGCTAGCAAGAATACAACTCGAGCTCCGGGACATCTACCGACTTAAACTGATCAAAAGGAGACCTTAAATGCAATTACTTTGAGGAGTGGGTCTACCCTTGAGGGGCCTGCTATGGTCGAGGATGTCACTGAAAAAGATGAGGCGGAACCAAGCAAGAAGAAAGCAGTGACAAATAAAAACAATAAAAAGACGATCAGCAGGTATGTCAGTCGATCGACTGACATACCCAGTCGATCGACCAGTCCGCGACAAACAGTAGCTACTGTTCCGGTAGAAGTTAGTCGATTGACTGACCAATCTGGTCGATCGACTGACAGCGCTGCTGAAGGTGATTCTTTTCGTCCTCCAATGCCCGATAACTTAAGGGACCACTTCTTTCGAGGGTACGATCGCCCGAAAATATTGAGGCAAGACCCAAATCGATGGGTGGGTTCGGTTCCGGTTCAAGCACGACCCTTTGTCGATTAATGGTTCACATTTGAGACGGTCTGAAGAAGGGTCAAGCTACAACAAGGAGAAGGTTGTGGACTTTCAGCCTAAGTCCACCGATGCCGGCATGAGAGATTTAGAGGAGAGGGCTAAGTTACTTCTTACAACCCCTTATCCAGAGAGATTGGTGCCGACGAAGGAACAGGTATCGTTTAATAAGTTTGAAAATGTTATTCGTAGCTTAAATGTACAAGTTCCTTTTCTCGAATTAGTTAATCAAGTGCCTGCTTACATGAAGTTTATGAAACAACTTTTGTCTAAGAAGAAGTCACTTGAAACTATGCATACTGTCGTACTCACTGAAGAGTCATGCTCTTATTTAACCCATACTGCACCACATAAATTAGCTGACCCAGGTAGCTTCTCCGTTCCTTGTAATATTGGTACCTTCTCAATTGAGAAGGCATTATGTGACTTAGGAGCTAGCATTAGCGTTATGCCTTTGAGTCTAGCTAGGAAATTGAAATTGACTAGGTTTGTAGTCACCGACATGATAGTACAGATGGCTGATCGTTCTGCGGTCCAGCCTATAGGAGTCTTAGAGGACATTCCTGTGCAAATAGGAAAGTTTTTCTTCCCTGTTGACTTCGTTGTACTAGATATGCCCGAGGATGCCCACATTCCTATTATATTGGGTAGACCATTTCTGCACACTGCTGGTGCAGTTATAGATGTTGGTTCAGGGACTTTGACCTTCAAGGTAGGAAAGCATTCTATTGTCGTTGCCCAAACAGCTAAGAAGAAAGCCCCCATGTGGCCAATAACTTGTCATACGGTTTCTGAAAAGAAATCATATTTTGTGCTTTCTGATATGCCTGTCTCTACACCTATTCCTGTTATAACCCCTCCGCCCCAGATTGGGAGCAAATTGGAGGAAGATTTGTCTATTTTCGATATCGCAGAGAGGTTTGGGAAGGAAGAGCGCCTGTTGCTCCACTGTGAGGGAGCCAATCGTCTCAAGAGGCGGCCTAGGATGTCTTAGCTATGGCACTGATGAGGAGCTTGAAGATGAGCCAGTCAAAGTGAGGGAGTCTGACTTGGACTTTGATGAGCCAGAAGAGGTCATTGCTTGGGAGGATGATGACGATGTTGATCCGTTGAGTTCAGCGGAGGTCGGAGTTGAGAAGAGTGCAGCTGAGAAGATGAGCATTGTTGAGGCTACCTCTAGTAGCCAGAAGCCGACCAAGTGGGCCATTCCGTGGCCGTTCTTGATCAGCTATTAGTTGATCGAATGCTTTTCTAAAACATTGTTTTTATTGCTTTCGTTAAACTCTTTTTATAGTTTTGTGTGCGCGAGACTTCGCTCTTTTAAGTTTGCTTAGGATTTTATACATTTTAGACTATTGCTTTGGGTTTTGCGCAATTTTGGGCGCGTTATTGTGTGTAGTTGCAGGTTTATAGACCTTGATAGCTCAATTTATTGAGCTAATTAGACGAAATCAGGAAGTTACATCAGCTATTTCAGTCGATCGACTGACCATCTTAGTCGTGTGGGATAATATCCGTATAAAACCCCTTAAAATTAAGGACTATAACGTAATTTTATCATGTGATTAATTGTCATAAACGAAAAACAAGAGAAAACGATAAAGGAACAAGAATCAACCTCGGGTCCTGTGAATTTCGGCCTAAGAACAGAAATCAATATAGATTTCCTCCTAATCGTTGCACCCAAGATCGTCTGAGACTATGCCCCTTGTGCTAGACATTACTCTCTAATTGCCTTGTAATATTGAGAGAGCCTTTTTGTGAGTTTTGATGTGAGATCTAGAATTTCAGAGAGAATGCCTCCAATACCCTAATTTTTGTGCAAATGACAATAATTAGGTCAAAAGGAGAGAGGCTCTCCTTTTGTTCATTCGATCCGTGTGTTTGCTAGGGAGGGAGTGGGCTTTCCACTTTCTCCTTATTTAACTCGTGGTCCGACTTGAATCGCTAAATGTATATGACGGGTTTTTAATTATAAATCGTCATCCGTTATCGGTTATTAACAATATCGACTAGTAACATGAATTAGTCAACATATTAATACTTGTTCGACAATGACAATATTGTATAATTAATTAATTCAATATACATTAATTAAACATAATCATTTATATTTAATTTACGAATTAACCGCTTAATTCACCTTAGCCAGTATTATTTAATCCGTATTAAATAATTATCTCAACATCGCGTTTGACTAATTATTAGTCAATAACTCCGACAAACTGCTTAGTCAAATTAGGCATCAACATGACTGTATTTTCATACCGTCACATCTCTCAAACGTATCCTATAGGTGTGACTTTTAGGGACCAGTTGATCACCGCCATCAGTATGACAATAACGTCAAACTTATCTAGCAAGCCAACCGTTATTGATAAACGTGGACCAACTGATAATAATACAAAAGTATACCCTTTGATCCTTTTTAGAGATTTATATGTCATTGCACTAACTGTGAAGGATACCAGCCCCAACAAGCTCCCACTTGTCCGTACAAGTGTACGTGCAATAACGTTATCCGCACTAACTGGAGGACACCGGCTCCAACAAACTCCCACTTGTCCGTACAAGTGTATGTGCGATAACCGATTCTCATATCCATTTAAAATTTCTCCCACTCAATGTAAAACAATTTACAGATCCGGATCCGCAAAGGTCGTATTTTACAATCGATCTGTATCAAGAGTGGTTTCCCCGACTAGAGAGTAACTTAACTGATAAAACGAATTCGTATTCGAGCATGGCCATGCATTTCGATTCTGACTCCTCGAGTGGCCCCGAGAAATATCGAGTACCCGATAAAGGCTGAATATTTCCTTCAACTCGACTCGCCCGATCTAAGCACAAAGCATGAAATGACCGAAAAAAAATCTACTTGGCCCCCTTACGGATGACCGTGAGAAAGAAACCAAAGTCACCCAAAATCTGCCTTAATCTCAAGAGACAGTCGATAGTCAAAAGAATCGACTCTTAGGATCACCATGGAGGTCCTATCCACGACCTGGCACCGAATGTTATAAAACATTTAGGACTCCACGTCGTTGTCACAATTGTGTCCTACGAGATATCCGTATAACTCGCCTCTGTGATTGATCAGTCAACCATTTGACTTATGGCTCGTTGAACCCACCATCAACCAACGTCACAAAATAATTGCCAGAGTTATCAGCTCACGTGGGCAATTAAGGACCAAAATATAATGTTTGTTCAGTTCACTTTGTGGTGTTCAAAAATTGTCGTAAAACTCCACATGAAAAACAAAATATATAAATATCAAAACTATAATGTTGTATAGAGTACACAAGAAAATGAATCTAATCCATAAAAGAGTACTACAACTCAGGAACACGTTTAATTCCCATGGAATTAACATGCCCTTCATGCTTATCTTGTCGTAATGGTTTAGTGAGAGGATCTGCTATATTATCATCTGTAGCAATCTTTTCTATCACTACCTCCTTTTGCTCCACGTAATCTCGGATTAAATGAGCTTTCCGTTGTACATGTCTAGACTTGTTGCTAGACTTAGGCTCCTTAGCCTGGAAGATGGCACCTCTATTGTCACAATAGATGGTGATCGGGTCATTCGAACTAGGCACTACAGATAGTCCTTGTAAGAATTGACGCATCCATATCGCTTCCTTTGCGCCTTAGAGACGCGGCATAGTACTCGGACTCGGTCGTAGAATCTCTTTGTAACACTTTGGTTGGAACTCTTCCAAATTGATGCAGCGCCATTATGAGTAAAAACGAATCCAGACCGAGATTTTGAGTCATCTCGATCCGTTTGGAAGCTAGCATCTGCAGAATCGGTTGCGCATAGCTTTTGATCGCCTCCATAAGTCAATGCCCAATCTTTAGTCCTCCGTAGGTACTTAAGAATGTTTTTGACAGCCATCCAATGTGATTCACCTGGATGCTGTTGGAATCGACTTGTCATACTCAATGCATATGCCACGTCCGGACGTGTGCATATCATGGCATACATTATTGATCCTATAGCCGAAGCATAAGGTATCCGGGTCATGCGCTCTTTCTCTTCCGGTGTCTCTGGTGCCTGAGACTTGCTCAAATGCACCCCTGGAGCCATAGGAAGAAACCCCTTTTTGGAGTTAGTCATGCTGAATCTCTCTAGAATCTTGTCTATATAAGACTCCTGACTGAGAGATAACATCCGACGTGATCTATCTCGATGGATACGGATGCCCAAAATTCTTTGTGCCTCACCCAGATCTTTCATCTGGAAATGGTTCTTCAACCATACTTTTACCGAAGTTAAGAGAGGTATGTCATTCCCAATCAGTAGTATGTCATCAACATACAATATTAGGAAGATAATCTTACTCCCACTCGACTTGATATATAGACATGGTTCCTCGACCGATCGAGTAAATCCATTTTCTTTTATCACTTGGTCGAAACGATGATTCCAACTCCGAGAAGCTTGCTTAAGTCTATAGATGGAACGCTTAATCTTGCACACTTTCTTAGGATGTTCAGGATCGATGAAACCTTCGGGTTGTACCATGTACAACTCTTCCTCCAAATAACCGTTTAAGAAGGCGGTTTTCACATCCATCTGCCAAATTTCATAGTCATGAAAAGCGGCAATCGCTAAGATAATCCGAATGGAACGCAGCATGACTACGGGTGCAAAAATTTCATCGTAGTGCAAACCTGGCACTTGGGTGAAACCTTTAGCAACTATTCGTGCTTTATAGATATCTTGTTGACCTTCCACAGAATGCTTTATCTTGTAAAGCCATTTGCATTGAAGGGGACGAACCTTAGCTGGTAAGTCAACAAGATCCCATACGTTGTTCTCATACATGGAGTCCATCTCGGATTGCATGGCCTCAAGCCATAGCTTTGAGTCGGAACTACTCATGGCACCTTTATAGGTTGCGGGTTCACTACTCGTTAAGAGCAGAATGTCATCTATGTCATGTTCCTCGACCATACCAATGTATCTGTCCGGAGGAATAGAGACTCTTCCCGACCTCCTAGGTTCCTCAGGAATATTAACCACAGCCGGGATTGAAGGAACTGGTTCCTCCAATGGTTGCTCGGCATTTGGTTCTGGAATCTCCGACAGCTCGAAGGTTCTATTACTCTTCGCATTCTCGAGAAACTCCTTCTCTAAGAATGTCGCACTAGCCGCAACAAAAACACGTTGTTCGGTTGGCGAATAGAAGTAATGACCAAATGTTCCTTTAGGATAACCTATAAAGTATGTCTTGATCGATCGCGGGCCGAGCTTATCCTCGTGTCTCCACTTGACATAAGCCTCGCAGCCCCAAACCCGTATAAAGGACAAGTTAGGGACCGTTCCCTTCCATAGTTCATATGGAGTCTTGTCAACAGCTTTAGACGGACTTCGGTTAAGTATTAGAGCAGCTGACAGAAGAGCATAACCCCACAATGAATCAGGCAATACGGTGTGACTCATCAAGGATCGATCCATATCAAGTAGTGTTCGATTTCTCCGTTCGGACACACCATTCAACTGTGGTGTTCCAGGTGGAGTTAACTGTAAGACAATCCCACAGTCCTTAAGGTGTTGATCAAACTCGTGTGAAAGATACTCGCCACCACGGTCTGATCGTAGTGTTTTAATCTTTCTACCCAGTTGGTTTGACCCGATTCTCGGTATTCTTTGAATTTCTCAAAGGACTCACTTTTATGCTTCATTAAGTAGACATAGCCATATCTACTTAAATCGTCCGTGAAAGTGATGAAATACCTATAGCCTTCTCGTGCGGTGATTGACATAGGTCCACATACATCCGTGTGTATGAGTCCTAATAGGTCAGCAGCGCGCATTCCAACACCTTTGAAGGAAATTCGAGTCATCTTACCAATGAGACATGATTCACACGTGCCAAATGATTGAAAATCAAAGGCCGAGATAGCTCCATTCTGTATGAGCTGTTTAACGCGTTTCTCATTAATGTGTCCCATACGGCAGTGCCATAGATAAGTTTGATCTTTGTCACCAACCTTTAACTTTTTATTCATTACGTGCAATATTTCGGTGGTCTGATCTAAAACATAAATTCCATTCATGGAGACTGCCTTGCCATAAATCATATCGTGTAATGAGAAAATGCAGCTATTATTCTCTATTACAAATGAAAAACCAAGTTTGTCAAGTGCGAAACGAAATAATGTTTTTGGATAGATGGGTACATAATAGCGAGTTATATAAAAATAACTCAAATCCGCTAGGAAGCTGGATCACATATGTTCCCCTCGAGACGGCAGCCACTCGTGCTCCATTCCCGACACGCAGGTCCACCTCACCCTTTACGAGGGGTTCGATGTTTCGGAGCCCCTGCACATGATTGCATAGATGAGAACCACAACCAGTATCTAGTACCCAAGTTCCGTAACTTGCATGGTTAATCTCAATCATATGAACAAAAGTAGAAGAAGAAGAAGAAGACATACCAACAGGAGTAACGCGGCCTGCTTTTATGTCCTCATGGTATACAGGACATGTACGCCTCCAATGCCCAGTCTTGTGGCAATGGTGGCATTCCATGTTACCGGTCTTGCTCTTTGTCGCGCCTGATGAGGTGCTCGACTCACCAGGCCCACTCTTACCTGATCCCGACTTCTTAAACTTCGGCTTACCTACTGTTAGGTCTGCTTGAGCTTTGCCCTTACCCTTGCCCTTGTTTGACACAACGAGAACATCCTGTTTCAGGCTCCCACTAAACTTCATGTCCTTCTCGGTCTGTACGAGAAGGGAGTGTAGTGCATGAGGACTTTTCTTCAAATCATTCATATAGTAATTGGCTCTAAAGAGCGCAAAACCATCGTGGAGTGAATGAAGCATGCGGTCAATCACGATGTTCTCACTGATCTTGCAATCAAGTGCCTCCAGTTTCTCGACATTCTCAATCATGCTGAGAATGTGTGGGCTAACCGGTTGGCCCTTCTGGAGTTTCGCCTCAAAGAAGCGACAGGTGTGCTCATAGGTCACGATTCTCGGTGCTTTCGAGAATTCCTTAGTGAGCGTGGTGAAAATCTTGTTTGCACCTTGGGCTATGAAGCGTTTCTGCAAATTGGGTTCCATTGCAAAAATGAGTACGTTCTTTATCGCACCCGCTTCCATGGCGAAATCGCTATACTTGTCGATCTCGTTAACTCCAGCCGTGGGGCCTGGGTTTGGCGGGATGGGCTCTATCAGATATTTGAGCTTCCCGTCAGCAATGGCAGCATTCCGTAATGCCGCCTCCCAGTCCGCTAAGTTTGATCCATCATTCTTCAGTCGAGTAGACTGATTCATCTGATTCATGAAGATCCGAAGCCAGGACTCACGGTCCAATGTGACACTTGGCATTGGGTCGTCAGCACGGCCAGCCATTTTGTTATTAGCAGTTTAAATGATCGTGATCTACACTGAAAAAGAAAGGAAAAAACAAAACGAAATAAGCAACTCATCGAGGTGATTTAAGTCTATTTAAAATACATTTTAATTTGTAGACTCATTGCACTTGTATAATTGATCTACCTCAAGAATTATACAAGTGATCCCAAGACTCAATTTCCGTAAATTGATAAGCCAACTGTTTAGCTAGTTCTACCGTTAGAACTCTTGGTCGATAGATTTCCGTAAATCCTATCTTTAGTCCACCATAATCATAGGATCGTACGAGTGACCATAGTGTTGAGATAAAATAGGTCAATCAGTTCCAACTTACCCGACGTAGAAGGGGTCATATTATGCCTACCGACGAAGAAGGGATTCATTGGAGTTTGACCTATAAAGACTATTCTTAATTTTTGGTTATACGAGAAAGATCCCATCAACTTAGTTTTAATTCATTTTAAGTGAACGAAAAACTAGCATTACGTGAATGAATTAACTTAGGTGATGGCTTAGAAATACCGTGTGACATCTGTATGTCATAGAAAACTAACGCGTGACCTCTATATGAGTCAGTTTTCATGCAAATATTAGGTGGTTTGGTTTTAGGCGGAATATGATGCAAACTATCGTTACGATGAAAAACATAAAAAAAAACAAAACGTAAATAAAAGTCCTAGTGTGGCCTATCCTAGCAAAATGAACATAATACAACTTTGGAATCCACTGTTGGACCCGAGAAGCTTGTCTTGATGTTCCATCTTGATCCATGTAGCGGGAGTGAGCATCCGATTCTCCATCTTTGGTCTTCTCAAAATTACAATTTAAAATTTACAAAATATAAACCTATTTACATTCTAAATTAAAACTGTAATTACAAAGAAAAATCCAAAACAGAGATGTGAGATCTCAAAATACAACCAAGACCGTGTTCCATCATTACGGTAACACGTTCTACTAAGGCCATACTAAGTTACAACCGTTTGTAAAATTAAATGCGTAATAAAAACATACATGGCATTCAAAAGTAACGATAAATAAAAGATGCATCAACTAAAACAAAATTTATTCGTGACATAATTCCGTAATTATGTTAAATTTATCCAAACCACCTTTTAACGATTAAAATTATGTGACAAAACCGCTTCTATTAAATTAATTTTAATTCATGATAATCCGTTACTTTAAATTGCTTTAAAATAACTAAATGGTACGTGAGTGAACCGTTTCACTATCAAGCGAGTGTACAACATCCGTATAATGTACATATTATGGCCAAAAATAACCGAATTTTTTTTTTTTTATTTCGGCTGCTATTACCGAGAGCAAAAAGAGCAAAAAAAAATTTCAGCGGCTCAATATTTCAGCGCGGCCATAAACTTCGTGAAATCGATTGAACAAAACAAAACCAATTGCAATTTCTTGATCTAATTCGTATAAAATTAAATCTACAATTGATAAAACTTTAACATATAGCTATAAAGACCGATTATAATAACAATATGCAAAAACAAAACGAAAACAAAATCGATCAGCCGTGAACAGTAGCATGTCACGGTTTTCAAGAAGAAAAAAAAAACAGAAAACAGCCGTGAGCATTTCAGTTCGGCCGAACGATTTTCAAGGCAAAAAAAATTATCGATTCAAATCGTTTTATGAAAATCACAATGAAAAATTTACGTGGCCTCGCTCTGATACCACTTGTGGGATAATATCTGTATAACACCCCTTAAAATTAAGGACTATAATGTAATTTTATCATGTGATTAATTGTCATAAACGAAAAACAAGAGAAAACGATAAAGGAACAAGAATCAACCTCGGGTCCTGTGAATTTCGGCCTAAGAACAGAAATCAATATAGATTTCCTCCTAATCGTTGCACCCAAGATCGTCTGAGACTATGCCCCTTGTGCTAGAAATTACTCTCCAATTGCCTTGCAATATTGAGAGAGCCTTTTTGTGAGTTTTGATGTGAGATCTAGAATTTCAGAGAGAATGCCTCCAAAACCCTAATTTTTGTGCAAATGACAATAATTAGGTCAAAAGGAGAGAGGCTCTCCTTTTGTTCATTCGGTCCGTGTGTTTGCTAGGGAGGGAGTGGGCTTTCCACTTTCTCCTTATTTAACTCGTGGTCCAACTTGAATCGCTAAATGTATATGACGGGTTTTTAATTATAAATCGTCATCCGTTATCGGTTATTAAAAATATCGACTAGTAACATGAATTAGTCGACATATTAATACTTGTCCGACAATGACAATATTGTATAATTAATTAATTCAATATACATTAATTAAACATAATCGTTTATATTTAATTTACGAATTAACCGCTTAATTCACCTTAGCCAGTATTATTTAATCCGTATTAAATAATTATCTCAACATCGCGTTTGACTAATTATTAGTCAATAACTCCGACTAACTGCTTAGTCAAATTAGGCATCAACATGACTGTATTTTCATACCGTCACATCTCTCTAACGTATCCTATAGGTGTGACTTTTAGGGACCAGTTGATCACCGCGATCAGTATGACAATAACGTCAAACTTATCTAGCAAGCCAACCGTTATTGATAAACGTGGACCAACTGATAATAATACAAAAGTATACCCTTTGATCCTTTTTAGAGATTTATATGTCATTGCACTAACTGTGAAGGATACCAGCCCCAACAAGTCGATCGACTGAGTGCTACAGTTCCAGGAGCTTCTGTTTCCGTCATCTTGGTCGATCGACTGGGTAAGGTGGTCGATCGACCGTTGTCCGCTGCTGTACCTGTTTTCGATCATTCCCCTGCTGTGTTTGATCGATTTGCGGAGTTGAGGGAGTCTTTTCTCCACTTTATTCTCCGATTTATTTATGTTTTCTTCCATTTCCCTATTGTGCACATAATTTTGCGTTTCATAAATTGCTTTCTCGGAAATTATGCGCGGTACTTTTGTTTGTCTTTTCAGGTACTTGTTGGTAGCACTGCTGGCTACTGAAACCTCCTAGCTCACGCTGGTTTGGGGAGGTTTCCTTTTTGCTGCGCTTAAAGTCTTGTGAGTTTCCGAGTCCTTCTTTTATGTCAAATTTAGTTATAATTCCGCAACTCCCATTTCCTTTGCTTATTTTCTTACATGATTTTGCACAATGGGGACATTGTGTGATTTAGTTTGGGGAAGGGTTTTGCATTGCATTCATATGTTTTATTGCATTTCTGTTTCACGTGTTTTACATTTCAGTTTGCATTGTTGTCTAATTTTCTATATATTTAAAAAATACAAAAAAAATTGAAAAAATTTCAAAAAAATTGCACGTTTATTTTAGCATATAGGTTGAGTCGGAACGGTAGTATTTCAATAATGACATTGCATTTTCATCTGTTTACGCCTAAGCCTTGCTAATTGACATGTTATTAGTAGAATCATATATGCATAGTCTACGAGTTTTCGTTAAATTTCTTGCTGGACTTGAGACTTGACTTTGATTTTTGGCAAACTACATCATATTCTGAGATTTAGAGCCTTATAACTGGTGTCATCTATGACCAGTTTATCTAGGATGTGAGTAGTTACTCCTTATAAGGCATGTTACATAAATGTGCATAAATATGAACTTAATCTGCTTAATACCTGTATGCATTCGGTTTGTGGTTTGTTGACACATGTGGTAGAGGTTTTCCTTTATTCATTTTGCCCATAAGCTCCACACTGCCAAAAACAGCCTTTTTGTCCCATTACTACATCGTACATTTAGCCTGCCCTTGTCAAGCTACTAGTTTACGTTCTTGGGGTTGTTACTACGTTTTTGGTGGCATATGCTCATTTTGAGATGAAGTTGGGAAGTTGGAAAAAGGAAAGAATTGAAAAAAAAGAAACAAAGAAAAAAAAAAAAAGAAATGATTCGAAAAAGAAGAGAAAAAAGAAGAGTACTGTAGATGTGGTCGATCGACTGGCCTCATTGGTCGATCGACCGAAGCCCGAAGAAGAGAAGAAAAAATCAATTCGCATAACTTAAGTCTTTATTATATGGCGATTTTTGCCCCCATGTTGCAATTATATCTTATGGGGAGTTGATTGATTAAGTATTATGGAGATTGCGAGATTTGTGCTAATCATTAGCGCCAATTTTATTGAATTTTGAGCAAGAAGTTGGATGTTGTCATATGGTTCTGTTTAGGTACTAGCTTGATCACCTGTACCTCCACACTCCCATAATTATCTTTGCCTCTTCTTACCCATTACCTCACATATCCATATATACCTCGGCATGTGTCATGGTCTTTTGATTGGTTGGAATGCATATGTACGGTTGTAGAGATTACTTTCATATTAAATCGCAGGCATGTTCTTATAGGTCGTAGTTAGGTGAGCGTCTTTACAATATTACTTCTTTCTATCTTTACATATATTCACCTTGTGCTTATTTGAGTGATTTGAGCGACCCGTGAGAGTCCAATTTGATAAGTCTCTACAGTTGACGGTTCAGCAGTTTTTAACGACTCCATAACTCGTTTGCATGATTCATACGCTAATTGATTGTTGGTTATTGCATTAAATTGGTTTAGGCTATCCGGTTTGCATTTCGCTCTGAGATTGAACTCGTTCCATTAGGTTTTTAGGATCGAGTCTAGTTCTTGCTTGGGGACAAGCAAAGGTTTGGTTTGGGGAAGTTTGATGCGTGTCCTAAATATGATGTTTTACACCCCATTTTACACGCATTTCAGAGCTCATTTGTGTAGTTTATGCTACTATTTGGCCCATTTCATCTACTTTCGTATTTTTATGTAATATTGCAGATTTATGCGGAAATGAGTAGATTTTGAGCTAAATCCGTCCCCGAGTATCTTGCACTGCATTTGACGTGAAGTATTTACTCAAGGAACGAGCTTGGTGCGCATTTCGAGGCCCGAAAGACAAATCCACGAGAATTTAGAAGTCAAGTATCAGCTAAAGCAGTCGATCGACCGCTACCTATGGTCGATCGACCATACCACGACTCCCAGGAGTCACTGTTCAGAGCTTACCAGTCGATCGACCGCTCACCATGGTCGATCGACCACACCGCTACTTTGACGTGAATTAATAGAACGAGGAATAGCAAGCCCATAGTAGTTAGGTTTTGGAAATAAGAACTACGTTGTTTTCTATATAACGTAAGCTAGGTTTACAGAATAGTATTTGACTGTCTCGCGTGTTGGTCGATCGACTGACGTTAGGGAGGACTGTCTCGCGTGTTGGTCGATCGACTGACGTTGCCAGTCGATCGACTGACCTCGTAGGGTTTTATATTCGTTTTAATTGATTTAATCTTGTATTTGACGAGTTGAATGCATGCGACCAGTTAGATACCTATTTCGTGACTGACCCATTAGATCGAAAGATAGGGAAAGTTATTTGACCATCAATTAAATCGACTAAACTGTGCTAAGATCGAAAGATAGGTATAGTTTAGACCGTTAGTCACTTTTCAGGACGAAAGTTAGTATTAGTGACATTAGGGACCTATAGCGAGATCGAGAGATGCTATTTGTTAAGAGTGGACCGAGAGGACCTCTTTATTTCCCGCCTTACCTGTGTTTGATTCAGATCGACTTAGTTTGCTGCCGCCGAAGCTATAAAGAACCGACCATCCTAGTACCCTTCTTTTATCTGTTTATTTCATTTATTTAGTTTATTATCTTTGTTCACTTTAGCTGTCGACCAATTCAAATCAACCCCCATAATAGTTACCTCAGACTGAACATAAATCAACTAAAGTTTACAACTGCCTCCTTGTGGTTCGACCCTGTTACCACTAGCCTAGGTTAGTCTTAATAGGAGATTATAAACTTTATCTTTGGTACTCACAACGACGGGTATCAAATTTTGGCGCCGTTGCCGGGGAGGCAATAGTCCTAATTTTAGTTGTTTTTATTTTTAGTCTTTTTTAGTTTAAGGGACATCTGTTCCTTAAACTCTTCTTATATTCTTTTTGTAGTTTCATCTTATGCGCAGGTCACAGGGTGGAGAATTAGTACCGTTGAACCCTGAGCTTGAAAGATCCTTGCGCGAGTTGAGACGAACACAAAGAGTATTACCGACAGAGGAAGAGCTGAGTACTCTGTCAAGCTATCACGAGAACGATCTGTTCGAAGAAGACCCACAGTCTTCACCCGTTTCCACTTCTTCGCCGAGAGACAGTTACTTCTCCGGAAATTCCAGTCATGGCCGAGGAAGCAAGTATAGCTAGTTATTCGAGCCGACAGTAGATAACTTATACAAGGGGTTCGAGTTACGGGAGATGCCAGGAAATTCGAACCAAAGCCCGCCTACATCACTATGGTTGAGAGAAATCGGTTTGGGAGAGCCGCAAATGAAGATGCGGCAAGGCATATGGAGACCTTTATTGACTCTTGTTGCTCCATTCCCCCACCGGTGGCGTGACCCAGGATCAAATCAAGGAGACCATGTTCATCTTCTCCCTTCGTGATGCTGCAAGGGAGTGGTATAGAGATTTGGACCGGACCGCTCAAGAGATCACTGATTGGAATACATTGGCATTGGCGTTCTACAAGAAGTACTTTTCTGCTTCAAGGACGATCGCTATTAGAGCTCAAATCACGGGCTTTAAACAAGGGCCAGATGAGAATTTCCATGAAGCATGGGTCTGATTCAAGAAGTTGGTGCGAACCATACCGCACCATGGGTTCGAAAAGTGAAGTTTGTGCAATCATTTCTACAATGGGTTGTACGACGATCAGAGGGCCATTTTGGATGCTGCAGCCAATGGAAGATTCGCTGAAAACTTGGGAGCAACCAAGGGGTGGAAGATCATTGACGATCTAGCTACCCACAAGGCCGAGTATGGGAATTCGAGAGGGAACCAGAGGAGAGCTGCTGAATCTTCCTCTGTTGCTGCACTTGAGGCTCTCACCGCGAGATTTGACAAGTATGAGCTAGGAGGAGCTTCTAAAGGTGGGATATACCAAGTCAATGCAGTGTCAGACGGTCCTTTCGTCTGTGAAAGGTGTGGACTTGAGGGCCATGTCTCGAAAAATTGCCCTAGCCCCTTCGAATCTTGTGCTGCCTTTCAACACTATAGGCAGACAAACACCTACTACGAGCCAAGCCACCCAAACTTGAGTTGGAGGAGCCAGAATGTCCAAAATCCAACCCAACATCCGCCGCAGCAGCAACCCTATGTGCCTCCTCATCAAAAGCAACAAAGAATATCGAAACCTCCCTATGTGCCGCAAAGCAACAATTCTGAGTCTGAATTTTCCGAGCTCAAGAATATGTTGCTAAAGGAGTCCCAAGCAAGAGAGGCCGGGATGAAGCTACTAGAGAGCCAAATTCCTCAACTGGCTAGTAAAAATAACACTCGAGCCCCCGGACATTTACCCACTCAACCCGAACAAAAGGAGACCCTAAATGCCATCACTTTGAGGAGCGGGTCCACCCTTGATGGTCCTACCATGGTTGAGGATGTTGTTGGAAAAGATGAGCCGGAAACAAGTCAAGAGAAAGCTTCAACGAACAAATCAAAGAAAAAGACGTCTGCCAGGTATTTTAGTCGATCGACTGACATACTTAGTCGATCGACTGAAACACGGGTTCTGAGGAGCTTGGAATCAGTACATCTCAGTCGATCGACTGAGGAGAGTGGTCGATCGACCGAGATCGCTGCTGATGCTGAAGAATTTCGTCCTTTGATGCCAAATAATCTACGAGACCACTTGTTTCGGGGAACCACCGTCCCGAAAATTTTGAAAGCGAACCGAAAGTCTTGATGGGTCGATCCGGCCCCAAGTTCGATCCAATGACGGTCAATGGTTCTCATTTGAGACGGTCTGAGGAGGGGTCTAGCTTCAACAAAGAGAAGGTAACGGACTTTCAGCCTAAGTCCAAGGATACCGGCACACGCGATTTAGAGGAGAGGGCTAAGGTACTCCTTACTGACCCCATATCCGGAGAGACTCGTGCCGACGAAGGAACAGGTATCTTTTAGTAAATTTGAGAAAGTTATTCGTAGCTTAAATGTTCAGGTACCCTTCCTTGAGTTAGTTAACCAAGTGCCAGCATACACTAAATTTATGAAACAGTTGTTGTCAAAGAAAAAATCGCTTGAACATGTTCACACTGTTGCGTTAACTAAAGAGTCTTGCTCCTACTTGTCTCACTTTGCGCCCCATAAGTTAGAAGACCGGGCGCTTTTTCAGTTCCTTGCAAAGATAGGTACCTTTTCTATCGAAAAGGCATTATGTGACTTAGGAGCTAGCATAAGTGTCATGCCCTTGAGTCTAGCTAGGAAGCTTAAGTTAACCAGGTTTGCAATAACCGAGATGACGATTCGGATGGTCGACCGATCGCGGTCGAGCCTATAGGAGTCCTAGAGGACATACCGTCCCGATAGGGAAGTTTTTCTTCCTGTTGACTTTGTTGTCCTTGACATGCCTGAGGATGACCATATACCGACCATCTTAGGTAGGCCGTTTTCGCACACCGCTATTTGGTGCGATTATTGACGTCGGTTTAGGAACCTTGACCTTCAAAGTTGGGAAACATTCTATCGTTTTTGCCCAACCTGCTAAAAAGAAGGACGCCATGTGGCCCGTTACTTGTAATATGGTCTCTGAAAAGAGATCGTACTTTGTGCTTCCCTGAATCGATTTGTCCCTATTACTACTCTTTGTGTTAACCCCTCCGCCCGGATTGGGAGCAAGAAGGAGGAAGAATCTGTTATTTTAGATAATGCGGAGAGCTGGTTTGGGGAAGGAAGAGTCGTTGGATGCTCCAGCTGCGACAAAGCCTATCATTCAAAGAGGAGGTCTTGGATGCCTAAGCTATGGGACCGATGAGGAAGCGGAAGATGAGCCAGCCAAGGTGAGATGGGCTGATTTGGATTCCGACGATTCCGAGGGAGTCCTTGATTGGGAAGATGACGAAGTTGATCCATTGAGCTCTCCGACCGTCGATGCTAAGAAAGGTGCAACTGATAAGATGAGCACCATTGAGGCTACCTCTAGTAGCCAAAAGCCGACGAAGTGAGCCATACCATGGTCCTTCTTGATCAACTATTAGTTGATCAAGCTCGTTGCGAACTTCTCTTTATTTGCTTTGTTAAGACAATTTTATTGCTTTTTTGTGTCTTGAAAACTTCGCTTTTATTTTATTTTGCTTAGGATCTTTAAGTACTTTAGACTTCGTTCTGGGTTTTGCGCAATTTTGGGCGCGTACTATTGTGCATTTGCAGGTATTTAGAGCTTGTTAGCTCAAATCATTGAGCAATTACGAAGAAATAGGACGCTGAAGATGTTTTAAGTCGATCGTTGGCACCATTAGTCGATCGACTGAATTGCGAGTTTACGAGAGCTACTGTTCACGCCCACCTGGTCGATCGACTGATATCCTTAGTCGATCGACCACTGCCGCTGCTATATTCGTTCACGACCTCTCCCCTGCTGTGTTTGGTCGATATGCGGACCTAAGGGAGTCTTCTACTCCACCTTATTTTCCGTCGATTATCTATTTCTCCTATTATCTCATTTGTGCACAATTTTTACGCTTCAAAATTGTTTTCTCATTCTTATGCGTGGTCTTTAATTGTCTTTTTAGGTCCTTATTGGTAGCACTGCTGGCTACTGAAACCTCCTAGCTCACGCTGGTTTGGGGAGGTTTCCTTTGCTGCGCTTAAAGTCTTGTGAGTTCCATATCTTTCCTTTGTGTTTTGCTTATTTATTTTCTCGCAAATTCCCATTTCTCCTTTCTTCATTACATGATTTTGCACAATGGGGACATTGTGCGATTTGGTTTGGGGAAGGGTTTTGCGTCGCATATCATTTGCTTGCATTCACGTTTAATTTTGTTTTGCATTTTATTTCATTTCTTTTATATACACAGAAAATTCCAAAAAAAAAAAAAAAATTGCAAAAATTTCAAAAAATTCAAATAAAATGCACGTTTATTTTAGCATATAGGTCGAGTCGGAACGGTAGTATTTCTATGATGATTCTGCATTTGCAACTGTTTTGCCTGAGCCTTGCTAGATTAACATGTTATTAGTAGAATCGTATAAGTGCATACCTACGAGTTTTCGTTGAATTACTTGCTGGACTTGAGACTTGACTTTGAAAATTGGCAAGCTACTTATATTTCTGAGATTTAGAGCCTATAACTGGTGACATTCATGACCGGTTCATTTAGGAATGTGAGTAGTACTCCTTATGAGACATGTTCCCTTAATTTGCATAAATATGAATTTGATCTACTTAATACCTGTATGCATTCGGTCTGTGGTTTGTTGACACATGTGGTAGAGGTTTCCTTTTCTCATTTTACCCATAAGCTTCACACTGCCAAAAATACCCCTTTTTTGTCCCATTACTACATCCTACATTTAGCCTGTCCCTTGTCAAGCTAGTAGTCTGTGTTTTCGGATTTGTTACTCAGTTTTGGTGGCATATGCTCTGCTGGGATGATGGTTGGGAAATGAAATGAAAAAAAGAAAGAAAGAAACAAAAGAAAAGAAAAAAAAAAAAGAGAAAAAATGATTCGAAAAAAAAAAAAAGGAAAAAAGCCAAAAAAGAGGTTCTGTACTGTTCAAATGGGTCGATCGACTGCCACACATGGTCGATCGACGATCGACTGAGAAAAGAGATCAATTCGCATAATTTAATCTTTATCTTTTGGCGATTTTTGCTCCCATGTTTCATTTACATCCTATGGGGAGTTTTATTGATTTGATAGTTTGGAGATTGTGAGTTTTGTGCTTGCTATAGCACCGTTTCATTTGTTTATGAGAAAGAAGTTGGATGTTGTCCTTTGGTTCCGTTTTGGTACTAGCTTGATCACCTGTACCTCCACTTTACCATAAAATGTTTTGCCTCTTCTTACCCATACCTCACATATCCCATATATACCTCGGCATGTGTCATTGGTCATCTGTTCGGTTGGAATGCGTATGTACGGTCGTAGAGGTCACTTTCATATTTTATTGCTGGCATGTCTTCATAGGTCGTAGTTAGGTGAGAGTCTTTACAAATTTAATTCTTTCTATCTTTCACATATTCACCTGTTCTTATGAGAGATTTGAGCGACCCGCGAGAGTCCAATTTGATAAGTCTCTATAGTCAAAGGTGCAGCAGTTTTTAACGACTTCATAACTCGTTTGCATGATTCACATTACTAATTGATTGTTGGTTGGTTTGGGGAAGTTTGATGCGTGTCTTTTATATGATGTTTTACATCCCATTTTACACGCATTTTAGAGCTCATTCTTGTAGTTTATGCTACATTTCTCCCTATTTCCGTCTACTTCCGTATTTTGTACATTATTGCAGAAATGTGAAGAATTCAACGGGAAATCAAGCCAAATCCGTCCCCGAGTAATCTGCATTGCAATTGACGTAAAGGAATCACTTAAGGAACGAGCTTGGTGCGCAATTCAAGGCCCAAAAGACGAATCCACGAGAATAAAGAAGTCAAGTAGCAGCTCATCCAGTCGATCGACCAATGCTCGGGTTCCAGAAGCCACTGTTTGCTGAGGAGCAGTCGATCGACCAGCATTATCAGTCGATCGACCCGATTTCTATTCCAGACGTGAATTGAAAGACCGTGAATCTTGAAGCCCGTGAAGTTTAGGTTTAGGAAATAAGATGTTGCGTTGATTGCTATATAGCGTAACATAAAACCATCAGTTTAGATATAATGTTTTTACCTAAGTTTCTATCACAAATACAGTACTTTTGAGTTTTATTCATTCGGGTAGTTAGGGTTTGAAACATCGGTTTGACATTGGATTTTCCTGTTCTTATTCTTAATCGTTCCGCTGAATCTCGGTATTTCTTCGACCCTAATTCCAATTTTATTGTTTTACTTTCATTGTTAGTATAGGTTTGATAGTTAGTGCCCCAAAGCCAATTATCGTATCATCACTGTTGTTATTTACTTTAAGCATGAATTCAGTAATTGTTATTATTTTCATTATTGTTTTTACCTTCATCATGAGTAGCTAATTCTTTAGTGCTAGGATGTAGGCGATTTATGCCATAGGCGGCATTAGATTAGGGAGGACTGTCTCGCGTGTTGGTCGATCGATCGCGTTGCGCGGTCGATCGATCGACTCGTAGGGTTTTATATTCGTTTTAATTGATTTAATCTTGTATTTGACGAGTTGAATGCATGCGACCGATTAGATACCTATTTCGTGGATCGACCCATTAGATCGAAAGATAGGGAAAGTTATTTGACCATCAATTAAATCGACTAAACTGTGCTAAGATCGAAAGATAGGTATAGTTTAGACCGTTAGTCACTTTTCAGGACGAAAGTTAGTATTAGTGACATTAGGGACCTATAGCGAGATCGAGAGATGCTATTTGTTAAGAGTGGACCGAGAGGACCTCTTTATTTCCCGCCTTACCTGTGTTTGATTCAGATCGACTTAGTTTTGTCTTAGAAGCTATAAAGAACCGACCATCCTAGTACCCTTCTTTTATCTGTTTATTTCGTTTATTTAGTTTATTATCTTTTTTCACTTTAGCTGTCGACCAATTCAAATCAACCCCCATAATAGTTACCTCAGACTGAACATAAATCAACTAAAGTTTACAACTGCCTCCTTGTGGTTCGACCCTTTTACCACTAGCCTAGGTTAGTCTTAATAGGAGATTATAAATTTTATCTTTGGTACTCACAACGACGGGTATCAATGTACTCGAAGACATTCTCTCACTTTTTTACCAGCACAGTAGCTCTTATTGCCAAAGTCGTAACTTACCTATACTATTTTCTATTACATTTCTTTGTCAGGAGGAGTTTTAGAAATTTGTGTTAGTTTCAAAATTAAGATCAACAATATAGAAATTGTGACTTTGTAAACCAAACTTTTGAACGACTCAAACCTTTAACCCCTTGTAGACGTTAGAAAAACTTCAGTTTCCACAATAGTATTGCAGTATGCCAAAAAAATTGAAAAAAGGCACGATCTTACCGTCCATTTAGTCATGTATCACTATTTGGAAAATTGCAGACAACAAATTACTCTCAACTTGTATTGATCATGTAGCCTTTGGTTTGTGCATCGATTAAAAAACAAGCATTTATCTTCCCATGTGCTCCGTAGCTTTTATTTTATGGTTCGTAAATGACATCGTAGATCCCTGCAAACAGCACAATCACCATAAGAATGTGTAATGATTAACTGACCAAATTTAAAGAACAAAGGAAGTGTGTGTACGCTACCAAATATTATTGATGCAACTATAATACCATAGTACTTGTCAGACTCTCCGAAAGATCGTCTTCACCAATACCCAATCCACTAACACGAACTTGTATACTTTCCGTCTTAAAGATTATATCAAAAACATGCTAAGTGATCAGTATTAAAACATTGTATCACCCTCGTTACACATAACACTAATAAACGAATAGTTGCATATTTAATGTACACTGATACGTAGTACCATACTACCACCTTTGTATGCATAATACGGCCTCACTACAGACAAGCTTTAAAAAACACAAAACACGATGTACAGATATGAAATGAGTAGAGTTTTAGTTGGGATAATTCATCAAATACCTGGTAGTCAATAGTTGTGACTTGTGACAGCAATTTTGCTTAGTAATTAACTCCACCATAATTCCATGAACTTTCACACAATCTATGTAGTGACAGTAAGCAAGAAAACCATAATTCCATGATCTTTCATAATATGGGGAAAATTTTCAGTAAATTTGAAAATACATAACAACAGATGAAAGTGAAGAGAAATAGAATTCGGAAGGCAGAGTAAATATTACCATTAATTAACAATAAAGAGAATTAGTTGTATAAGGTGGTTACCTACGATGGTAGGCGGTGACAAAAGTTAGCGACATCGTGACAAAAATAGTCTTGGGAGCATGAAATAGAAAGATGTTAATGGTGGTTTGACAAAGATAACAAAAGAGAGGAGTAAGCGGTGGGTACAGAAGATGGAAGCAACTCTTAAATGACAATTCCGTAAATTGTGACGTAAGCAAAGGGTAAAAGCACACTGAAAAGAGTGTCACACCCCTATTCTCTTAGATTATAAGATATAAGAATAATGATTAACAACATTATTGTTAACATTCTTTTGTTTATGGTAGTTATAAGAGTTGTGAGTTTGCAAATATAAAGTTGTTGTTTATGGTGAAGGTCATTACTTTAATATTTTAAGTGGCTAGTTAATGCCATTAACTAATTTGCTACTATTGGTGTTAATTCCTAGGTTGAATGAAATTGGAGGGTGGCTTTAGTTAATTGGCTATATATACTATGGTGTGCTAGATATTTTTATCTGCATTGCATATTTAATTTATTCACGCAAGGTTATTAAACGTTAAACGAGAGTTTGATATTAAATAAAAACCTTATGCCACTCACACTATTCCTCTAAAGTATTTTTTTTATAAATGATTTTTATTACTAAAAGAAGTATTGAGCATTAGGCGATCGTTACATACGGATGGAATTTTTCTTACTGCTACGAGGGACTCCAACGGGTTATTGTATTTGAGTGAGGAACACTCTATTTTATAACCAGTGCAATGGAGGCGTATATCTTTTATGAAATAGCCTAACGTGATTCGACCTAAATTACATTTTTCTACTCTAGTCTCCTTTATATGGAATTACTTTTTCACATACGGATCTACTCTTTCACATACATTTTTTTATTAACTTTCCATATGATACCCTTTTTCCTAAACCTAAACTAATTAACAGTTATATACCCTTTTCCCCAAAATCGAATCTAATTGTTCTAAAAAAAATCAACAATAGATCATAATTCTTCAATTAGTGAGATACTTTAGTTGTTCTGTGATTATTAATATGTTTTTATTGAAATTATTAGGTTTATCAATTAATGAAATTAATATGTTTAATTCTTTACCAATTAATCCGAAAGAAACTTTGTCTAATGTACTATCTGAATCATTATTGTGGATTAAAACTCAAACCTTGGTTCACATAAACCACACATAAGCCAAAATAGTTTATGGACAAAGTTAGTCTGAGGAAGGCGAAGTCGGGTTTTTGCTGTACGGCATAGTTCTAGATTGCTTTAGCATTCAAAAATGATGCATTAGTGGGTGGATAAGTGAATTATAAAATGAATTAAGAAGAGTATGAAATATGAAGCCATCTAAACATGAATTTGTAAGACGGTTATGAATGTTGAACAAGATAACAAATGGGGTACCAAATTTCCCAAAAGCAGTCGGACAACTTCATTAGTTTACACCATTTACATCCATTATTTTGTATTATATTGGTTGAGAAATCACTGTTTCTTGCCACGCCCGGGAGAGGGGAGGCCAGACAAGGGTAGTCGAATAAAGGGAAAGCCGAAGTGGACTGGAGCATGGTTGTCCGGAATGGGTTGCCGGAGGGAGAAGGTGAAAGAGTGGGAGATGAAAAAAAAATTGTTGTGGGAGAAAAAAATGACAAGGATAAAATCGTATGTGAAAGAGTAAAATTCGTATGTGAAAAAGCACGACCCCATTTATATTTAATTTATTTATGTCTTTGTAATTTTACATTCATGTAGTAATGTTATTTATGGTAACATATTATCTTGGTTGATTTCATTTTGGCACAAGGCTTTTTGAGTGTTTCACTAATTTAATGTAGCACGAAGGAGAAGGTAACATACACGAACATAATTCTATGCATGTGAGTCTCCACTTTTTTAAAACAATCTACGAGAAATAAAACCATCATTTTTTAAGAAAACTATTTTAGAAGAATATTCTACGCTCCATTCATAGTTGTCAAGTCAATAATAGCCAATACATAAAAAATTTATAGTCACTTTCTTTCTATTCGAATGCTAAGACATTTTCAACAAAAAAAAAAGGGCTAAGAATAGGATTATTGAATAGAAATAGGATTTAAAACAAACTTAAAATAGAAATTTTTTAAATTTAAACATATACTTTACGCTAAATGAGGTTAGAACATTGTTTTACGTTCATCTAGCCTATGCCAAATTTGATATAAAAACCATTCTCCCCATGAATTTACCAAGCAACAATAATTAAGCTTTTTAGGGCTAGCTTAATAATACTAATCTAATCTAATCAACATAATAAAGTAAAAAAAAAAAAAAACCTATGTCCCTACCTCTTTGCGTAAAATTTTTATTAAAAAAATAAAACTCTAGATTAAATATATCCTTTAATTCTCAATAATCCCTTTACTCTAAATTTTTTTTTTTTAAAAAATGGGCAAGAATATTGTTGTTGTAGGTGTATCATTAATATGTGTAGTGGCATGCGTGGTTGCTGTCACTGTTGGTGTAACTAAGTTGGGTCACTCAGACAGTTCTAAGGACAAAGGGGGTGGAGGTAACCAGATCGCTTCCTCTACCAAGGCGGTTCAAAGCATATGTCAGCCAACTCGTTATAGAGAGGCTTGTGAAAGCACTCTAGCCTCTTCCGCGGGAAACACTTCTGATCCAAGGGAGTTGGTCAAAACAGCTTTCAAGGTGGCCAAGGAAGAAATTACTAAAGCCTTAGAGAAATCAGGTTAATTATCTTAACGTTTAATTTCATTAATAATAAATCTTATGACATTTGCAAAGGACGCCCAACATGATTGAATACATATTCATACATAAAAGAAGATAAATATGTAAATGTGTGTGCATCTATAATTTTTATTTTCACATTATATTTAGGTTTTTGCATTTATTAAAACCATATATAGTTTGTATTCCATGTTACGGAGTATTAATCATAAAAGTTGGGTTGATGTGTTCAATAGGTACCATTAAGGCTGCAAAAGAAGATCCTCGTGCTGCGGAAGGTTTGGAGATATGCAAAGAAGTGATTGAGTATGCGGTTAACGATCTAGAGAGGACCGTTGAGTCAGTTGGGTCATTCTCCATGGATAACTTGGACGGCTTCCTAGAGGATCTTAAAATTTGGACAGGTGGAGCAGTGACATACCAAGAGGTTTGCTTCGACGCATTCGAGAACTCGACTTCTGATGCAGGTCAGAAAATGCGACAACTATTCAACGTGTCTAGGGAGTTGACCAGCAATGCACTTACCATTATAGGTGAGGTGAAGTCTATCCTGTCATACCTCAACATTCCTGGCCTAGATATTGGTAATATAACAAGTAACACAGCACCCCAGCGTCGTCTTTTAGCTAATAAGCCTTGGCTCGCTGGTGAGCTCCCACCGTGGGTTAACGACCCAAGGCGTCGTGTAATGGATATCCCACTTGGTCAGATCAAGCCAAATGCTATTGTCGCTCAAGATGGTTCTGGTCAGTATAAGACCATTGCTGACGCTATAATGGCTATCCCACCTAAGAATGTGGATCCCTTTATTATCCACATTAAGGCTGGAATTTATAGGGAGTATGTATTTGTTGATAAGAAGATGATGAATGTCATCCTTGTTGGTGATGGTCCTACTAAGACCATCATTACTGGAGACAAAAACTTTGCTGCTGGTGTGCAAACCTTCAAGACAGCCACAGTTGGTACGTACGTGTGATTATCCTTTTTTAATTGTGTATTTACTCACTTATATAAAAAACCCAAAAACCTAACAAAACATACAAAACCAAACTAGACCTTTAATTTTTCCTCTCATTTCATCAGAAATTAGGTAAAAGTTAAAAGTAAAATGGAAGAGAATATTAAATTTTATTTTCGAATCATTCACAACACACAAATCACACTTTGTTTCGTTGTCATATTGATTTAACATCCATGAAATTTACATATGTGGATAATGGTAAATTTGCAGCTGCGATAGGAGATGGGTTCATGGCTAGGGATATAGGGTTTGAAAACACAGCAGGTGCAGCTGGACACCAAGCTGTAGCAATGCGCGTAGTGAGTGATTTTGCAATCTTTTACAATTGCCACTTTAATGGCTACCAAGATACATTGTACGCCGTTAGGGGTCGCCAGTTCTATCGCGATTGCACGATTACTGGAACAATTGATTATATATTTGGAGATGCACAGGCCGTGTTCCAAAAATGCACAATGCTCGTACGGAAGCCCCTGGACAACCAAAGAAATATGGTAACAGCCCAAGGTAGGACTGAACAAAATGGGCCCGGCGTGTTTGTGCTACAAGGTTGCACAATCTCAGGTACACCTGATTACATGCCTGTCAAGACTACAAATCCATCGTACCTAGGTCGTCCATGGAAAGAGTATTCTAGAACAATTGTAATGACTTCAATGATCACTGACGTGATAGCACCTGAAGGCTGGACTCCATGGATGGGTAACTTTGCCCTTGATACTTTATTTTATGCTGAGTACCAAAACAAAGGTCCGGGAGCTGATTTAGCAAAAAGGGTTAAATGGGCCGGAATTAAGACTTTGTCCGGAGCACAAGCCGATGGATTCACCCCAGGGAAACTGTTCATCAATGGTGAAAAGTGGATCCCACAATCTGGTGTACCCTATGTTGGTGGATCATTTTCCGCTTAGATTTTACTCCATTCTAAATTATCAAAACATATAACAATATCAAATTAATAAACATATATGTTGAAGACTTATTTTTATTCTTTTATGGTGGAAGGAAAAAAAATTAGCTTCAACATACCAAGAAATAAATGTAGATTTTTTTATCACAGAAATATCATTTGTGTTGTTTAATCATTTTTCCTTTGGTAATTCTGTGCAAAACTACATGTAATTAGTGTTTTGTAATAAATTCAGTCCTTTTTGCAATAGAATTCACAAATGTTTTTTTTACAGCATTAAATGTCGTTAGACTAATGTTTATGTGTGAGTAAGATGATGTACACAATCGGTAAAGGGGCAATTTACATTTAATACTTTTTCTTTGTTTCTTATGAATAAATTTAAAGTGTAATACTAGAATATTCATATTTAATATGCGAGTAACTTAAGTTTGGCATGGATTCGTGAAAATAGTTCATTTTTTTTGGCATAAAGGTGCGAAAATTAAAAATAGTTACTAGAATTACAATAGTACATCAAGGAGGCGGGTTAGGGGATAATGTTACAATAGTAGAGTCAATTTTACAAAATGAATCGACAAAACTGGTGCAATAGTCATCAGAAGTTTTCATTGTTTGATGATTGATCATGAAGCGAGAAGCAGGCGAGTGAATCAGCAACTAAGTTGGTTAATCTTCCTCCGAATTGGATCTTCAAAAATGGAGAGGCTCTTAATTGTTCCCTGCACTCCATGATAATGTTAGCAAGAGGGCACAATGGGTTGGTAGTGGAACAAATAAGATTAACGGCAACTTGACAATCAGAGCTGATAACAAAAGTTCTCTTGGACTTAACCGCATACTCAATTCCATCTCTAATAGCGTAAATTTTGCCGGACAACGGGTTTAAAGCATGGCAACGACGCGTCCATCCTATAACCCACTTGTCATTACAATCCCTAACAACACACCCAATGCACCAATGCAATCCCACAAGAAATAGAGGTAGGGCTGAAAGAAGCATCAACATTAATCTTGTGACCAGGAAATGGGGAAGGGAGCCAAGGGCCTAAAGTGAGGCTATAGTTGGGGTAAGGGGAAAGCAAACCAGGAGGGGTAGATTTGGGGTAGGCAGCAGCCCAGGCATGGGCTTGGTACAACACACGGTCAAGCCACAGATTATGGGGTAAGGGGGGACAATCACCAAAGAGGCGCTCATTGCGCCTGGTCCAAAGGTTCCACAAAATGAAGGAGAAAAGGGTAGGCCAAAAGACGCAAGGGGATTTAAGGTTGGTGCTAAGCTAATCACGGAGGTTGAAAACGAAGAAGTCAGGGGGAGTTGGTAAAGAATTCCAGATTATACGCGAAAAGGAGCAATCGCGAAGAATGTGAAGAGAATTTTCAGTCTCAAGGGGGCAAGTATCACACAAAGGAGAATGAATAATCGATCGACAAAAAAGAGTATATCGGTGGGGGAGTTTATCCCACCAAGCCAGCCATATAAAAACTCTAATCTTAGGTTGAGAGGGGATCTTCCAAATCCAACTCAAGTCGAAAGAAGGGGAAGGGGGATGAATGTCAGGGGGATTGTCACTAAGAATGATGTTATAAGCAAGATGGAGGGAAAAAGAATTATTGTTGGTGAAAGTAGAGGTTGCTTGATCATGTCTAGGTAAGGAGGGGAGATGGATAGAGAGGATAGCTGTAACTATTTCAGGGGGGAAGGGGTAGTCAACCCGACTTACGTCCCAACATCCACCAGAAATTAAGTTGCTTAATTAGAGAGGCCAAAGGGGCGGACTCAGAGAGAGGACCTTGGACCAGAGGTCTTAGAGAGCCAAGCGGGCACCAGGAATCAAACCATAGGTTGATGTTGGAACCATTACCAACTGCCCAAGTTAAGGATTTGGCAAAGAGGGGCCATCCTTTCCCAATATTCTTCCAAATGTGAGAGCCTCTAGTAAAGGTAGGGGGGATTAGGTCTCCTAGAAATATATTTGCTATGGAGAGCACGGCTCGCAAGGTTAGATTGGAGAAAACAAGTTCTCCAACATAAATGAGCAGCATAGGCAAGGTTAAGGCTAGAAGAGCAACGGATACCTAGACCCCCCCCCCCCCCCCCCCCCCTCCCGCAACTTTTGGTTGGATAACACACTTCCAGTTGACAAGGTGAAGTTTTTTAACAGACGCATCCCCCGACCAAAGGAATCCTCTAACAATTTTATCAATACTCCGAAGAGAGTGGGAAAG
The DNA here is from genome assembly GCF_048544455.1 of Silene latifolia. Lineage (NCBI taxonomy): Eukaryota > Viridiplantae > Streptophyta > Magnoliopsida > Caryophyllales > Caryophyllaceae > Silene > Silene latifolia. The sequence continues at coordinate 87,599,484 of NC_133532.1, read as the reverse complement.
GAGAGCAATGCATTGAGAGTAGACTGAATGAGGCAAATCCTACCTGCTCGAGAGAGGAACTTGCTTTTCCAACTAGAAAGTTTGGCTTGGATTTTATCAAGGGTAGGTTGGACGTCGGCTCTAGAGGGTTTCCAAGTAGTAAGGGGGAAAACCAAGATAAATACCAAGAGAAGCAGAATGTTTTATGTCCAGGGTGGTTTCAAACAGAAGACGGGAATCATCACGGGTGGAAAGAGAAAAGTGAAGCTTGCTTTTGTTGAAGTTGATCTTCTGCCCAGATGATAAGCAAAAGTTAAAGAGAGTATTTTGGAGTGCGCACAGATTCCTTTCAGTAGCACTAACGAAGAGCAAGATGTCGTAAGCAAAAAGTAGGTGCGAGAAAGTGGCACCACCTCTCCCCAAAGGAAAGGGGGTCCAGTCAAGATCAAGGCAAGATTGGTGGATAAGAGATGAAAGGGCATCCATGCAGATTATGAACAGGTAAGGGGAGAGGGGATCGCCTTGGCGAATGCCTCTTGAGGGTGAGAAAGAATGAGATAGGGAGCCGTTGATGAGAACTTGGGCAGATGTGGAAGGGACACAGTTCATGATGAGATCAATAGTGTCATTATCAATACGGCTCTTAATGAGGCATATATGGATAAAGCTCCACTCAATCCTGTCAAAAGCCTTTTCCAGGTCCAACTTGATAGCAATCCATCCGGACTGTGATTTTGACAGTTTCATGGAGTGGAGGATCTCGGAGGCAATGATAAAGTTAGTGTCGGTGCCTCTTCCAGGGATGGAGCTACTTTGACAGGGTGAGATGATGGCATGCATAAAGGGTTTGAGTCTATTCACAATGATCTTAGTAATAACCTTGTACGAGGTGTTGCACAAGCTTATTGGTCTAAATTGGCGGATGTTTTGTGGATGAGGAATTTTTGGAATGAGGGATATGGAGGTTCTATTGGTAGCCACTGGAATTTTTTTGTTGGCAAATATGTCTCTAATGAAGTGGATCAAGTCATCCTTGATGATATCACAACACCTCTTAAAGAAACCGGCATGAAAACCATCAGGCCCCGGGGCTTTACGAGAGCCAAGGGAAAAAAGGGCTTCTTTGATCACCTCATGGGTGGGCAAGAAAAAGGAGAAAAGAGGGCTGTCAATTCTAGGGGTATAAAATGAGGCGAGGGGAAGATCAGAGGTGAACAGGTTAGTAAAGTAAGTGACAATGTGATTACGAAGATCGGAAATGGATGATAAGGTGACACCTACATCAGTCTGAAGGGAGATGATCCTGTTTTGACTCCGGCGATGGATGACAGATTTATGAAAGAAAGTAGTATTCATGTCACCTTATCATTCCTACGAAATGCCCAATGTTCCTTATTTATCTTTTTTTCATTAGAATTGCTACCATTTATTTTTTTGCCCTTTTCATCCTTAATAAACGTTGAGAAAATTAGTATAATAATGGTATGCCCCAATTCTCACATACTTGCTTTGAGTCCATAAGTCCCTCTAAGGGCCATTGGATGGACTAAATGGAAGGTTGAGATGAATTTGATTAAAGGCCTTTAAAAAGAAAAGGAAAAAAATGTGGATGGTTGGATTGAGATGGATGGTTGAGATTAAAAATTACCAAAAAAATTTACCACTAATCAAATTTCTACACACTAATTAATTTTTCTTTCTCTCTCTAGCCCCTAATTAATCAGTTTTGAGTTTTAGATTTCAGAAGTGTAAATGTAATGTTGTATGAGTTTTACAAGTATAAATGTGACGGAAATATAATTTTAACATTTTACAAGTGTAAATGTGATGTTTTACAAGTGTAAATGTAACATTTTAAGAGTGTAAATTTGATTTTTTGTGACGGAAATTTTGAATTTATATAATTTTAACATTTTACAAGTGTAAATGTGATGTTTTACGAGTGTAAATGTAACATTTTAAGAGTGTAAATTTAATTTTTTGTGACGGAAATTTTGAATTTATATAATTTTAACATTTTACAAGTGTAAATGTGATGTTTTACGAGTGTAAATGTAACATTTTAAGAGTGTAAATTTGATTTTTTTTGTGACGGAAATTTTGAATTTATATAATTTTAACATTTTACAAGTGTAAATGTGAGGTTTTACGAGTGTAAATGTAACATTTTAAGAGTGTAAATTTGTTTTTTTTGTGACGGAAATTTTAAAATTATATAATTTTAACATTTTACAAGTGTAAATGTGAGGTTTTACGAGTGTAAATGTAACATTTTAACAGTGTAAATTTGATTTTTTGTGACGGAAATTTTGAATTTATATAATTTTAACATTTTACAAGTGTAAATGTGATGTTTTACGAGTGTAAATGTAACATTTTAAGAGTGTAAATTTGATTTTTTGTGACGGAAATTTTGAATTTATATAATTTTAACATTTTACAAGTGTAAATGTGATGTTTCACGAGTGTAAATGTAACATTTTAAGGGTGTAAATTTGATTTTTTGTGACGGAAATTTTGAATTTACATAATTTTAACATTTACAAGTGTAAATGTGATGTTTTACGAGTGTAAATGTAACATTTTAAGGGTGTAAATTTGATTTTTTGTGACGGAAATTTTGAATTTGCATAATTTTAACATTTTACAAGTGTAAATGTGATGTTTTACGAGTGTAAATGTAATGTTTTAAGAGTGTAAATGTAGTATTTTAAGAGTAAATTGGTCCTTTGAGTGTAACTTTGGTCCTTTATAAGTGTCACTTTTGTCCTTTACGAGTAAAACTTTAGTCCGACTACCAAAAAACACCACCACCGTCGTCCTCCACCACCAACTCATATCCACAAAAAATATGAGTGCAAATCTATATAATTTTAACGAGTGTAAATGTAAAGATATACGAGTGTAAATGTAAAAAATATGAGTGTAAATGTAAAGAAATAAGGGTGTAAATGTAAAGAAATAAGGGTGTAAATCTGAAAAATGCGTGTAAATGTAAAGAAATATGAGTGTAAATGTAAAGAAATACGAGTGTAAATGTAAAGAAATACGAGTGTAAATCTGAGAAATGCGTGTAAATGTAAAGTAATATAAGTGTAAATGTAAAGAAATGCAAGTGTAAATGTAAAGAAATACGAGTGTAAATCTGAAAAATGAGTGTAAATGTAAAGAAATACGAGTGTAAATGTAAAGAAATACGAGTGTAAATCTGAAAAATGAGTGTAAATGTAAAGAAATATGAGTGTAAATGTAAAGGAATACGAGTGTAAATGTAAAGAAATGTGAGTATAATAAATATATTTATTAGATCTAAGAATAAAAATCATGATAATACGATTTTTTTTCAAAAATCTACTATATATTTATGAGATCTACGAATGTAAATTTGAAAAATGAATATAACTTTAATAAAAGATTAAAGGAACAAGCTTCCAATTGATTTACAAGTGTTTTTTTTTGTGAGATCTCGAAATGATATTTGTGAGATCTCGAAAAAAACAAAAACAAAAATGAAAAAAGGAGCCAACAAAACCAGATCTGAAAAAAAACGAAAACTACACCAACAACATTAACCTTCAGATCTCACCAACACACTAGATCTAAATAAAAAAAAAAAAAAAAAAAAAAAAAAGTCATGTCGACACATTCACGTGAATGTTAACCCCACCCACCAACCACTCCTCATTTCCAAATATAAAGAAGACGATAAAAAAAAAAAAAAAAGAAACAAAAACTACACAGATTCACGTGAATGTTCAACCCCAACCACAACCTACTTCTTATTTCAAAATCACTGAGAAAAAAAAAAGAGGAAAAGAGGAGGAGCGGCAGTGGTGGCCGTGAGTGGTGAGTGGAGGAGCGGCAGTGGTGGCCTGAGATCCGGTTTAATGGAGGAAGAGAGGCAGATCTAGTGATGCATTGGGGTGTCGTGGTGTTAGTCGTTGTTGTGGTGGACGGGTGATGCATATGTGGAGGAGTATTGGTTTTTGGGTGGTGGTTGTTGCGGCTGGGCTTTTTGTGGGATGGTAGGGTGGGGTTTGTCGTGGTGGTGGTCGGAAGTTGTGGTGGGTCTGCGCTGTTTTGGGATGGGAGGGTGGGGTTTGTCGTGTGGTGGTGTGCGTGGTGGTGGTGGTGGATTGAGTAGGGAGGTGAGGGTGTGGTGGTGGCAGATGGGGCGTGTCGGGACAGGAGGGAGTTGAGGGTGGTCGGGGTGGGGTGGTGGGTGGCGGTGGAGGTGGGTGGGGCCGAGTAGGTGAGGAAGTGGGTGAGTTTTTTTTGAATAATTTGGTTTTTGATTTTTGTGGGAATTTTGAGAGAATTGAGTTTATTTGATTTTATTGGTTTGTAGAGAGAAGAGGGGAATGATAATTGTGTGAGATGAGAGAGAAGTGAGTGGAAAATAAATGTTATATAGTAAAATTAGTGGTTGATTAGTGGAGGTAGTGAGGGAAAGTGATTAATTAGTTTCAATCCCTTCCATTTAGCATTAATCCCTCCCTTTTCCCCTTCAATCTCAACCCTCCATCCTATCTTTTCAATGGCTCCTAAGAGGACTTAGGGACTCAATCCTTTTTGGTGGACTCACTTGATCCTTCCTCTATATATATATATATATATATATATATATATATATATATATATATATATATATATATATATATATATATATATATATTTATATATATATATATATAGGGTCAAGATCTAGTGAGAACCACTAACATAATGAGAACCATAAGAAACCTCACTAAATCTCCACCAAATCTTGTTTCGAAAGTTTTGGTGGATTATTTAACATTAGTTTAGTTTATTCAAACACATTCTTTAGTATAACTAAACAAGATTTATTGATTTTATTCACAAAATATAAACTTAATGTACAAATTAAAAATACAATTACCTGTACTCAAACGGTTATAGATGTACGAAAAAAAATACTAGGTGCATGAAAATTATTACATGCATGAAAATGATTACTAGCTGCATAAAAATAATAGGTTCTAGATGCACGAAAACGACATTTAGGTGCCTGAAAATTGTTAGATACATGAAAATGAGTACTAAGTGCATGAAAATTAATAAAACTTATTTCGCCTCGATTTCCGTCACTAGTTTAGTACTTTTTGGACCAAGAAATATGTTATCTAGTCATAAAATTCTATGCCGAATGCAAATATGTCATTATTTTTTTTAAAAATATGCCATAAGGTGGAGTTCTCACAGTTCTCATTATCTTGGTGGTTCTCACCGGATCCCAAATATATATATATATATATATATATATATATATATATATATATATATATATATATATATATATATATATATATATATAGAGTCGGGATCCGGTGAGAACTACTAAATATTTGAGGATTGAGTAACGAATGAAATATCACACGTTATTCTAAAGAGTATCACTCGCGAATAGATTAAAAAAAACACACTCAGACCTTCTTCAAAAATCATAACGAACGACATTTTTATTTACTCCAAACTTTCTCTCTCTAAAACTGAATAAAAAACAAGGGATTAAATTAGCGAATCAATCAAAAGTACGAAGGAATAACGGTCAATCTTCAATACAATTGCGTTTTGAGCATAATTCAGGTACCATTTTTTCCTTAATGCTCTGGAATTTTTGAATTTAGGGATATCTTCAATATAATTGGGTTTCGTATTGTTTCAATCTCTTAAATTAGGTTTATAATTGTTCGATTGTGAAATTTAGTAGTCGACATTGTTCGATTTTGAAAATTAGGGTTTCGTATTGTTTCAATCTCGTAAATTAGGTTTTTAATTGTTCGATAGTGAAATTTAGGGTTCAAAATTGTTCGATTTTGAAAATTAGGGATTTGTAGTGTTTCAATCTCGTAAATTAGGGTTTTAATTTTTCGATAGTGAAATTTAGGGTTCAAAATTGTTAGCATGAGTAGAATGAGTAATTCTTCGATATTAATTGTTCGATAGTGAAAATGCAATTGAGGAATGAGTAATGAAAATGACAGTTTTGAATTAGTAGAATGAGTAATTCTCGAAAGGCTGATTGTTTACGAAAACCTTATGATACTTTTATTTGTACGTTGTGATATTTTATGTGAATATTAGTGGTACTCAATCTTCATACATTATTTCTAATAACCTGTCATAATGTTTCTCAATATCAGGAAAATGGACTTGACAATTTCTAATAATCCTAAGATATTCAGCGGCGTAAAGAGGCCTCTAGCGATAAAATAACCTGACCTCTGTTTCTGACTGGGTGGCTGAAGTACTGATTTATGCAGGTGGTAGTTGATTGATTTTCTATACTGATAACCTTCAATACTTGCAGTCAGAATGGACAAAAGATCGTATGTGCAAGGAGTATGCAAATTATATATGTGATAGAACTGGAGCAATATAATTCGGGTTTGTCATCTAACTGATGTCATGCCTTCAGATGTTTTCTTTTCATACGGGGCCATGCCTTTATGTATATCTTGTCAAATTGGTAGACCTGTAACTGTTTTTATGTCACATTTCACATTTTATTACTCTGTACATTTTACTGTGATTTAGGTCTCTATAGATGATCTGAAGAATTTGCTTGACGATTCCGAATTGGCTCGGGGTTTTGCTGCGGATGATGCAAAATACATGTACACGAAGGAAAGAGCAGTAGAAGACATTAATGGATTAATGAATACAAGAACAACTGATGATTGATATGTTGTCTTTTGTTAAGCTGATGTATCTAGAACTATTAATATGAACAATTTTTCTTATACTTTGTGGCTACATTTTATAACACCTCATCATAAAAGCCTATTAGCTCAATCGGTAGAGCATTGTGCAATGCGCAAAGAATGTGGGTTCAAGTCCCACATAGGCTACTATTAATGTGCTATTTCAAAGTACAATTTCATTTGCATATTTGTGCTATTTCAAAGGGTTCCTTCCGCTAGTTCTTCATCTTACACGTGTTATTTCTATTACAGTAAACAAGTGTGATATTGTATTGACCACATTGTGATATTGTAATGTAAAACAGTTGATATTATAACACTCGGAGAGCAATAATTGTTCTACCTTGACTGACAAAGACTATTTGAAAAAGTGTGATATTGTTTTGTATATCTTGTGATATTGTATTGCAAAACAGATGATATTGTAATACTGAGATAACATTCATTGTTGTACCTTGACTGACAAAGACGATTTGCACCAGGAGCTAAGGGTAAGGATCCTTATTTTAATCAAAACATACCCTCTAAAGGGATCAACCATTGTCAAGGAAACAGTCCTAGTGACTGTCACGCTCAAACAACCACTTGAAGCAAATCCGAGCTCAAAACACATTCTGCCAGGCTACTTGTAGAAGGGCTATATTCAAATGCTCATAACTTGCGTTTTAAAAGGAAAAAATTTATGTTCTTCATCTGGATAAATTCTTGAAGACGTCCTCTTTCATATGGCTATGGAATCAACAATTTTTATCGAGTATATTTGTCACAATAGAGCTTCAAAGGCTGTCACAACTAATGCAATGCTATTTCCTAAAACTGACCTGTCAGCACTCCAGATTGAATAAGTCAAGATTTAGGTCACTATTCTGGGTGATTCCACTTAAATATGAAAATTAACTAAATAAGCTTTGTTTTGGTATATGGGGCACTTTCTGGTTCATCATGAGGAAATAGTTATGCCATCTGAAAGTTGCCCCTGAGTGCTGAATTGTTACAACACAGGTCAGCCTGACCTGCTACTACTCAACCGTGCATATGTCGAGTCGTAGGTCGTAATTTTGAGTGATTCTTGTTGGGGGTGATAGCTAACACATGTATCTTTAAAATGGTATAGGTTGGGCATGCTAATTCTAAGGGATCAGAGATTTATGAGTGCTGCAAGTCGACACTAGAATGCATTTATTGATGTAATTTTGGAAGGATAGTAATCTAATGTAGTTGTCATAAATTAATATTGCTGGTGGTATTTGTGATATTGTTTAGAATCAACAATGATTTTTTATCGTATATGTTGTGATATTGTTTCTCAATAGCAAAAAGTTGGAGGGTTTCAAGAATCCTTGTGAATGTGATATTGTTTCTGCTGAAGTGTGATACTGTTGTGTGTGAAATTTGATAGTGTGATGCTGTTGTGTCTTTATATTATTTCTTATAACTGTTTGGAAAATGGCAAATAAATATAGATCTATGATATTGTTAATAGGAGAGTGTGATATTACGAACACAATAAGTTGATATTGTTTACCAAATTATTTGATATTATTAACACAATAAGGGCGATATTGTTTCTTATAAAGTATGATATTATTTACCACATGTTGTGATATTGTTAAGCCAGTAGTGTGATATTGTTTACCAAATCATTTGATATTGTTTCTTGTAAAGTGTGAAGTGATATTGTTTACCACGTATTGTGATATTATTAAGCCAATAGTGTGATATTGTTTACCAAATCATTTGATATTGTTTTTTATAAAGTGTGTAGCGATATTGTTTATCATATCTTGTGATATTGTTAAACCAATAGTGTGATATTGTTTTCAAAGTCATTTTATATTGTGTCATGAAAGCTGATATTGTTAGTAATTAAGTGTGATATTAGCATTAATAAGAGTAATAAACATGGCTTCAATGACGAAATCACATTCGTCTTTGCAAATTTTAAAAAGTTCAATAATAATAATAATTTACTGAAAACTCGAAAAAAGATGCGAAAAGACGCGTTACACAAAAAATGATTAGTTCACATGTAACAAAAGTGATTAATTCACATGTAACAAATCAGACAAATCATGAGGCCGAACAAAAGTGTTTCTTCTTCACCTGAACTTGCAGGACCATCTACGAGTGCTTGTCTTGGTGCTTGATTTGATCGCTTTGGGGGCTCGCTGACCGATTACATTGAACGATAAAGATCCAACCTTCTCCTCCTTCATCGGCCACATGCTTGCGATCGGAGAGACCGTTGTTCCATACACCATTCTCGATTCTCACCGTGGCTACTAGTGGATTCCTCTTTTATAGAGATGTTAGCAATGCCAGGAACAATAGTTTGTTCATTACCCTTACTGTCGTCAACGGGAGCACTAACTCGCATACAGAAACAAAAACTCCTCGATTAAGCATCAAACTGCCGGTCAAAATTTCGACATTGAAACGAAGCTCCGACTTCTAACTTACTTACTCGACGTAACTTAAAGTCGTTGTCTTTATCGTCTTCCATCCAACAAACTCACAACTTTATCCAATCAGATATTGCAGACAGAAAAGTTCTTGTCACACCGACACACAATCACAACTTAACGAAAATCCGCCATCATTTCTCTGATACAATGCAGTAAACTTCAAATACAGTACTATCAATATCGACTGGACTGCCATTTACGCTCTCAAATTCCGATATCACAAACTGTGCATTATATTTCACTAACACATATACATGTGTAAGGCGACCATCTAACTATAGGTAAACAAATGATAAGGACCATGGAGTTTATTGTAAAAAGCCAGATAATTCTCATATAAGAACCAAAATCGGAGTAAACAAGGAATAAAATTACACTCAGACAGATAATTTTCGAGGTACGAAACTGATAGGAGCTCATAAACTGCACTCAAATGGTCACCATCACAGTAATATACCACTACATTGGCGATATTCGAACACTTAATCACCTCTGGATGAGCCATGAATCTGCGCTCGTCCTGAATTTCACATAAACCAATTGTTCAAGGAGAACTCAATTTTAATAGACAAATTGAATACTTCTACTGTCTAGAGTGTGATAATTGGCGAAAATAAATTCGACAATTCACTAAAAACTAATGCTAATATTGAAATAACATAATCAACAGAAGAAGAAAGTAAGGAAACACCTCGATTCTGCGACATTTATCCGCAAATGTGATGGAATCTGTCCAAACTTTAATCGTCACCTCCATTTCCGCACCTTTTTCCAATGATTATGAAATTTTACTTTTGAATATTGGGAAACAATCAGTTTCACCGACAAAGTTTTTGTTGTTGAAATTATCAGTGATTTTGTTTAATTTGTCCCAAGAAAACTCATGATAGAAGCCATTCAACAACGACATTATGATTGAAATAGTATGATAATGAATCAGAAATAGAAGAATGAACTAAGATCAAGCTGAAGAACTAGAAATTACGAAGAAAACGTAAGAAAAATTAGGGTTTCCATGGAAGAAATCAGTAAGAGAAAAGAGAAGGTAGAGAGAGAAGCAATTTTAGGCGAGAATAAAGAGTTTGCCTGAGGAAAGAGGTTTATATATGCGGGCGAGGAAATGACAATTTTGCCCTTAATGATCCGCGCTCAATAATGGACGTTGGATCTCTTAAATCTGACGGCTTGTATTAATCCTCAGTCCTCAAATATATGAGGCATACTTACATGATCCCATTCCTATATATATATATATATATATATATATATATATATATATAGAGAGAGAGAGAGAGAGAGAGAGAGAGAGAGATAGAGATAGAGAGTCAAGATCCGGTGAGAACGATCACTCGGTGAGAACGGTGAGAACAACTCTCCTACCTTAGATTACTAAAATCTACGAACCACGTTTACCTACCATTTATCTCACAATAAGTCAAGTGCCCCTGTAAATCCAATTAAAAAAATCCCAATCATCGGACACATCCACTGATATCAGCGACAAGCCCATCATTCCGACATGTCGGATTTCCATTGTCGGAGGTCGGTCATCACCTGGCCGGCGTCGGCGTCATTAAATTCCAACCAAAACCCCTGTATCTCAAATCCAATTCATCAACACGTACTCATTGTTGGGATTCAGTAATCTCATTACTTAACATATTGAATATGTGAATAATTAATTTAGTCATAAAATTAATTTAAGATCTTATGCATGCAAAACAAATACAAGAGTAAGGAGAAAATCGGTTCCTTACATATGATATTTCGGATATTTGGGCACTAGTAAGGTCACCTACCTTACTTAGTTCTTGAGCTTTCCTTATGGATTAACAAGATTCAAGTATAAAATCTCTCCCTAAAGATTGTACCAAGATAACACCCTTAATAGTTTAAATTAATATTAGACTAGTATTAATGTAAACTACCTTAAAATTGACACAAAATAATTATATTATTGCTCTTGAATATTTCGGTCAAGAGGAAGAGGTTTTTGTGAGATTTTATTTTTTTGTTCAACAACAAAAAACTAGAGAGATATTATTTTTCTCAAGTTGTAAACTAATAAGAATGAAAATTAGTGTAAAAGAAAATACACTACTTTAGTGTATAAGGGGGGAGGCAACCGGTTTTAGCATGGGTAGAGTGCCCAATGCTTTTGCTTGTTGCTCTTCACAAGAGTGTAGGCTTAAAAGCCTATAATTAGTAGGCAATGATAATGTTTCCCACTAATTAAAAAAACAAAACACAAATTTTCCTTCCTCTCCCATTTTACATGCCACATATGTATAATATGGACCCATTTTAACTTTGTCAATTTGTTAATTTGTATTGTGTGACAAATTGGACATGTTCCTAGACATGTCATTTAAATAATGCATTTTTAACAAATTAAAAATCATTATATAAATGAAATAAATCACATACAAAATTAAATAGTAATTCACAATTACAATTACTTAAAATGGGTCATAGAATTATAAATCACAAGTTCTTATATTTATAATAGGTAATTCATTCTATATTTTAATTATTTCATAAACAATAATTTAATCTAAGCAATAAAATAATTCGATTACTTAGACCGAATCTTATTTAATCAAATTACAATAAGACACGTAATTTTACTCACAAAATCACTCGTCAATTTTAAGGAATTTAGTTAATCATTATCGGCATACGATTAATTAAATAATCAATTAAGAGCATTACCCTATAGGTATGACCTTAGGGGATCAACTGGTCACCACCGTCGTACGACAGTAATGTCAAACTCTAGTCAGCCAATCATTACCGATATGTGTGGACCAGTTGACTAAGAAGTATAACCTTTCCTCAGGTATTCTTAATATGAGATTTAAACATGTGATCTCAATATGATCAACAATGTGATCGCATTATTGTCGGGGACACTTACTCCAACAATCTCCCACTTGTTCGCGACAAGTGTGCGTCACCAATTCTCTTGTCCTATTATTATCTCCCACTCAATGCAAGGTGTCTTGCAGGTTGTACTTGCATTTGATCATATCTAGAGTGGTTTCCTCGATCTGGAGAACAACTGTCTGACCGGAATTATCTACCATATATACCTTCCGAGCGTGGCCACGCATTTCCAGTTCATTCCTCCTCGAGTGGCCTTAAGATATAAGATAACCTTGACTGGGATGGAAAATTCCTATTGCACTTTTCCCTTCGATTAGCCACAGCTCATCCTAACCCAAAATAAGCCCATTTGACCCCATTTACGAAGGTCGTAGGAACATAAATCAAAGTTACTCTGAAGCTGTGCCACCTTGGGCGAACAGTCATTAGTCAAAGAATCGACTCATAAGAATACCATAGTAGCTCTCGCCACGACCAGACAATATAAATTTGCCAGAACTCTATAAGCGGTCATTAGCCCGACATAGTGTCCCTCACAGTCTGCCTATGTGATCGACTAGTCATCTCTTATGACTCTATGGCACTTGAACTTGCCATCAATCGCATCACACTCTAGTTACTTCGAGATGTCACCTCATGTAAGTAACTAGGGACGAATACTATGTTAATCCAGTTCGCTTTAATGGGGTTCAATATTGTCTCAACAATCCCATTTGGATGTAACAAAGTACAAGACGAGTTTGCAATAACTCAAAACAATAAATGTGATTATCACACATGAGTAGTCAATACCATATCGCTACTCCATGTCTTATAATCATGAGTGCACCTATGCACTTGCCTAACGCAATAACAGTTTAGCTTGTGAACATACCATGTGTCCAAGTGTTCAAACTTATGGATTGCGATTTCTTTCAATTTCATGTTATCCCTTATAGAATGAATTTTACTAAGTACATGTCTAGACTTCAGGTTCTTTAACTTGAAAGAAGCTGTTGCTGTTATCACATAACTTGTGATGTGGGTTTCGGTGGACAACACTATTTATTGTTTTAAAGTTCACCACCCAATCACAACGTACTTAGGTTCATTTCGTAGAATCTTGCTATGGATGACAATAAAATACACTTTTCTAGTCTCTTAGTCCTTATGTCAATAATTGCCTAGGATTTTCACAAATCCAAATGAGTTTGGAAACTTGAGTTTGTGTAACCTCTTAACACACAACTAAGTATCCTTCCAAATTCCAGAACAGACCATTAGTTCTCCTTGAGAATTCACTACAGTTCCTTGAGGCTTACCAATGACTCTCATATGGGTTAGCTTATTATCGACTTATCATGCTCTAAGCATTTAATTCATCTAGTACATGTGTATAATGGCATTACATGACTATACCAATGGCGGAAACATTGGATATCGAATTATGTAAACAACAGTTCTTAGGTTCGATAAATAACCATGACTCTATTATGGTAATTCTATATTCATCGACATGAATAACCTACTTAACTGGTTAATCTCTTAAGATGAAGGATCATTATCAACATAAGATACCTATCTAAGTTCCAATCCAACATCCCATGCTTTAATAGATCCACATGATGTCCGATATCATCCAGAATTGAAAAACTTAAATACTTCTTTATAAAAGACATTATATGCTCGTTATTCCCAATGAGTAATATGTTATGCAATTCATGAAGGATGATTTCTCCCACTAAACTTCATGTCTAAACATGACTATCATCGACTCCCACTGAATTCCACATGTTTCGTTTTTGACAACTCATTCGAAACATTTTATGAATTGAAATAATCATTGCTATTCAAAGTGTTAGTTAAAACCATATATGTCATTCACATATCCCTTTCAAAATACCCATTTTGGAAAGTGGTCTTAATAACTTACTTATTTCATAATGAAGTATAGCAATGATTTTGAGTCTTTAGCATAGTTAACACTTAACTTAGCTTTTGTAGACATTTACATGCCACTCTATGCAACCTTTAATTATAAATATCTATTTACCTTGGATTGGTCTCAAAAATCCCAAATAAATCCATTTACTTGCATAGATATCATTTTAGTTTCATAAGGCTCTTAAGTAAAATATCGAATATTAAAATCTCTAGTTATATCCCTCCATCGATCACAATCTTACAATCCAAGAACATCTTCTTTTGGTCTCCTTACATAGTTTCCTCAAGAACATCTTCTTTTGGTCTTCTCACGTAGTTTCCTCAAGAACATCTTCTTTTGGTCTCCTCACGTAGTTCCCTCAAGAACATCTTCTTTTGGTCTCCTCACGTAGTTTCCTCAAGAACATCTTCTTTTGGTTTCCTCTATGCGAAGAGTTTGTGGCTAAATTCACTCCCACTCTATCTTTAGGAAAAATGCCCTTTTTCATCAAAGATAGCTTTTGAGCCACAAAACAACTTAATAGTGATTTAATCGAGACATATTAAAAAAGGATAATATAGACTAGGTGATTTAATTTTGATAGGTGTATCAAATAAGGTTGGCAACATTCCCTTGTGTGAGTTTATCAACTCAATCATAACTTCAAAATTGATCTTATATAAGTAAGCTGTGACAATTTGGTCACAAAGGCATAAGGAGAATCTAATTCATAGCTTATGGACATATAATGACTCAATCATTATAATTGTCTATTTGATCAATTTAAGTCGATATTCTTAAGTTTCTGAAAGCAAGTAGTGTATGATGACAAATTTTAGAACAAACGACATGATAAAATAAGTGACTTGGGTTGCAAACCAAGTCACCAATATCCAAAACACAACCATTGTTTAAGGAAACAACCAAATTTCCAAGTCGAACGAGGAAATCAAAATAGTTCTAAAAATATCAAAACACAACATAAAATAAACGCAAAATAAAGCCAAGCTTCCATCGATCTAGCACCATGGGCGGCTACATCTAGCTTCCATCAAGATCTTCTAGGCTTGCTTTTCTTTGCCCTTGTCCTTGCTAGGATGCCCTAATTACAATAAAAAGGAGGTAATCATCACAACTTATATCAAAATAACAAAGATAGGGATAGTTATTTACCTACTGGAATAACTTTTCCAGCTTTGATGTCGCCTAGGTACTTAGGACAATTCCTCTTCCAATGCCCAACACCATTACAATAGTGGAATTTGTCCCCGGAGGGGGCACCTTTCTTGGGCTTTGAGAAGCTAGCTTCACAAGCCTTTCCTTTGTTCTTGTAGGGAGTTTGCTTCTTTCCCTTGTGACTACCTTTCTTGAAATTCCCTTTGCTCTTTTGATTAATGTTGAGCACATCCTTGGAGGTGCTAGCATTTAGCCCTATGTCCCTCTGGGCTTGCACAAGCATTTTGTGCAATTCATCGAGGGACACTTTCAAGTTTTGCATATTAAAATTCACCCTGAATTGGACATATGCTTTAACCTTGTTCAAGGAATGAAGAATTCGATCAATGATGAGTTCCTCGGGAATCTCTGCCTTTTGCATTTTCAAGGTCTCAACATGCTCCATCAACTTGAGCACATGAGGGCTAACTTTTTGGCCCTCCTTGTTGTTGAGATCAAAGAATGCGGAAGCCGCTTCATATTGAATGATCCTCGGAGCTTGTGAAAACATGGTCACAAGCTTCGTATAGATCTCATAGGCGGTGCTAATCTTTATAGCACTCCTTTGGAGTTCGGCCCCCATAGAGAAGATCAACACATTTTTGATCGCGGCCGACTCCTTTTGGTAAGTCTCATAGGCTTGCCAAGCGGCGGGGGTAGACCTAGCGGTAGGTGCGGCGGGAGAGGCCTCAGTAAGGCAACGAAGCTTGTCGTCACTCTCCGCGGCCAAGCGAAGTTGCGCGTCCCAATCGGCGAAATTTGACCCATTCTTTTCTAATTTACAACGATCCATGAAGGATCGGAGCCATGAAACATTGGTGAGAGTGTTTGAGCTAGTGATTGCGTTTGAATTTGGAGTTGCCATTGCAATAGAGAAAAACAAATTTGTCTACAAAATAAAAGTGAAGGAATTAATAAACATCTATTGTTTTGATAATACCTGTAAACATTTTAAACAAGTTTTAAGCATTTATATAGTGACCTGTACCCAACCATTATAAATGATCCCGAGATCCAAATTCATATCAATTCGGGCACGGTGAGCTGATTCATCCCTTATCAATATAACTCGGTGGATTAACTCTTTAATCGATTCTACTTCTAGAACTCTCGGTCGATAAGATTACTCTAATATTTATCTTTAGCCCGGAACACATGCGACTACGGTCACGAATACTTCCGTTGAGCTCAATCCAAATTTTGATGTAATAACATTTTACTACCCACTTACCCAACGTAACAAGTTTAGCACCCCGGTGAGCCGAGCCTACTTCCTTATGAAATTGGGATTCATAGTTTCTACTATTTGGTAAGGCTAATTCTCAATTATTATTTTAGCGAGAGGTCTTGTCAATTTATTATCTATCACGTTTTAAGTGAACTGAAGCGGTGAACTACGATAATTATAATTGACACGGTCGATGACTCGATAAAATAAAATGCATGTTTAGTTATGGCGATTTAGCGATGCATACAAACATATAAATAAATGCAAAACATAAAATATAAAATCCTAGTATGGCCTTCCTAAAAAGAAAAATTTAATTAACTATTACAAATTCGGAAACCAACTCCATTCGTCCCTTGAACTTCACTTGGCATGCATTCCAAGGCAACACCGTCTTGTCGGAACGCTTTTCCTAATGACACCGTCTTCAAGAATCTCCGGAATTACAAGTAATAATTAAAAATTACATAATTTCCTATTATACATTTGTAAAAAACATAAATCTATTAAATTACAAAACGGTGATACGAGATCACAATAATTACAACTGAATCGATATTCCCATACATTCCGGGTAATACCAATTAAAACTAAGGCCATACTAAGTAAAATTACATAATTCAAAAAATTATATAAATCAAAAATATGACAATTATAAATAAAATGCAGCATTAAAATATGTATGAACATGCTTAATTTTATGCCAAATCGCTTTTAAAGAGCTAATATCGTATATTTTTCTCGGTTTTATGGATTTGAATGATTATTAACTATTAAAATCATGAAACATATCATAAATCACATTTATATTCAAGTTAATTTACCCTAACCTTTTAGGACTCAAAATTTAGTCTTCACAAAAATTCGACAATAATTCAACTTGAATTTCTAATATTGTTCATTTGGACTCAAAATATATATAAAATCTCCAAATTAAATTAAAATAATTTCAAATAATTTCAAAATTTGAAATTTAAACACTTGAACATTCTGGAATAATTCCATGACATTCATAATATTCAAAACTTAGGTTAAAAATATCGAAAATCTTTCGAGAAAAACATCGTTGCGGTTTATCGAATTTGACAAATAAAATCATTAAAGCATAATAAAAATAATTTAATCAACTTTTCACTTTTAGATATGATAAGTGGGATAAATAAGCAACATTGGACATTTTTCTTAAGTCATGAAATATGTTTTAGCATTATAAGCTAAATTAAGTCACTATTTATTGAATTTTTACTCAAAAATTCATAAATCATGCAAAAGGAGTTCAATCCATCTAAAATTTTTACACACATTGAGTAAAAATGCATGTGACAACATATAAAATTTTCATCACCAGATTCGAAATTTAAATCATATTAACCTAATAACCCATTTAAATTCAAATTTAACTTATAAAATTCATATTTTATGCAAAATAACTTTATTTTACACGAAATTTAACATGCAACCAGTAGATTATATATCTGAAATCATATCCAAAAATCACTGAAAAATTCGAAGTTTAACTATTTTTCGTCCAAAATTGACATTTTTCTCATAAAAATCACATTTTAATGCCAATAATATATATAATGAACAATAAAATCCATAAATCTCCCAAATGACCTAAAATCCATTTAGGACCAGAAACGTTTAATATGCAAAATTATTTCATGATTTATCTTCATAAATTCTAAATAACAATTTTTTTTGTTAACTAATTAACTCGGAAAAACAAACCCGATTTTGCATGCAACAACCTTGTGCTCTGATACCACTTGTTGGGATTCATTAATCTCATTACTTAACATATTGAATATGTGAATAATTAATTTAGTCATAAAATTAATTTAAGATCTTATGCATGCAAAACAAATACAAGAGTAAGGAGAAAATCGGTTCCTTACATATGATATTTCGGATATTTGGGCACTAGTAAGGTCACCTACCTTACTTAGTTCTTGAGCTTTCCTTATGGATGAAAAAGATTCAAGTATAAAATCTCTCCCTAAAGATTGTACCAAGATAACACCCTTAATAGTTTAAATTAATATTAGACTAGTATTAATATAAACTACCTTAAAATTGACACAAAATAATTATATTATTGCTCTTGAATATTTCGGTCAAGAGGAAGAGGTTTTTGTGAGATTTTATTTTTTTGTTCAACAACAAAAAACTAGAGAGATATTATTTTTCTCAAGTTGTAAACTAATAAGAATGAAAATTAGTGTAAAAGAAAATACACTACTTTAGTGTATAAGGGGGGAGGCAACCGGTTTTAGCATGGGTAGAGTGCCCAATGCTTTTGCTTGTTGCTCTTCACAAGAGTGTAGGCTTAAAAGCCTATAATTAGTAGGCAATGATAATGTTTCCCACTAATTAAAATAACAAAACACAAATTTTCCTTCCTCTCCTATTTTACATGCCACATATGTATAATATGGACCCATTTTAACTTTGTCAATTTGTTAATTTGTATTGTGTGACAAATTGGACATGTTCCTAGACATGTCATTTAAATAATGCATTTTTAACAAATTAAAAATCATTATATAAATGAAATAAATCACATACAAAATTAAATAGTAATTCACAATTACAATTACTTAAAATGGGTCATAGAATTATAAATCACAACTTCTTATATTTATAATAGGCAATTCATTCTATATTTTAATTGTTTCATAAACAATAATTTAATCTAAGCAATAAAACAATTCGATTACTTAGACCGAATCTTATTTAATCAAATTACAATAAGACACGTAATTTTACTCACAAAATCACTCGTCAATTTTAAGGAATTTAATTAATCATTATCGGCATACGATTAATTAAATAATCAATTAAGAGCATTACCCTATAGGTATGACCTTAGAGGATCAACTGGTCACCACCGTCGTACGACATTAATGTCAAACTCTAGTCAGCCAATCATTACCGATATGTGTGGACCAGTTGACTAAGAAGTACTCCCTCCATTCAACTCCAAATGGTAGTTATCTTTTTTGTACACTATTCACAAGTAAGAAGAATCTTTTCATTTCCTCCTAATATATAAGATAAAATATATTCATGTGGGATCTTATTTTATTCGTCTTTAGGAGTACATTTAAAATATCAAACTTTTATAATTTTTACAAATGTGTAACTAAAGATATTTACAAAGTAAAACTCGCGTTGGCAAACGTGAAAAAGTGATAAGTACCATTTGGAGTTGAATGGAGGGAGTATAACTTTCCCTCATGTATTCTTAATATGAGATTTAAACATGTGATCTCAATATGACCAACAATGTGATCGCATTATTGTCGGGGACACTTACTCCAACACTCTTCCCCTACTCACCTCGCATGTTGCTAACGTCGGCGAGCAACGATTCCGGGGAACCTCCTGTCGCAGCCAACCCTGCACCACTTCTCCATATAAAGCAATCAGAAAGGAAGAAAAAAATGGGAAGACTAAGACGTCGAGTCATCGCCGACAAGAACATCCAGGCAGTTAGTTTAATGAACTTCTGCTTAAATTTTTGTACGACCACTTTATACAAAATCAATTTCCTCTACACGAAATTAAATGTATCTAGTTTCTATATTAATGTATCTCAAAGCAATTTTAATGTACCTAGTAAGTAATTTTGTGTAACTATGTGAAGATACAATAAAACAGTAGTTAGATACATCAAAAATTAGTGCAGTTACATTGAAATATACGGGAAGCCAACGACGGGGAGGAGGTGGGGATGGTTGTTGCCGGCGACCTGCTGTCATTCAACAATTCGACCAAATATTCCAAAATTGTTACCGTTAAGGCCTTAATCCCCTCTGGATTATCAGTGGAAGTGGAGCACCGTCGCCGGTAGATGGTACTAATGGATATGGATGTTGACGTGGGAACGGTGGCAGAACGACTGTGACAACAACGGCAGAGCGACGATTACCTTCATAGCAGCGACAGAGACACGGATATGAGAGGTCGCAAGTGTCTAGTGGTGGTTGTGGTGTTCGTCGGCGTTGTCTGGTGGTGATGGCGGCTGCTTATCGTGGTGGTTAAAATATGTGTGATGGTGGACGACGATGAGTTTGGGATGTGTTTATTGATAATCAATGTGTGTTGACTTTGAGATGACATGGCTGTCACACGTGACTTTGGGAAAAATGAAGTTTGTTGTAGCAGGGGGCGCGTGAAAGTTATAATTAAAGGTCGTTCTCACCGTTCTCACCGAGTGATCGTTCTCACTGGATCGTAAATATATACATATATATATATATATATACATATATATATATATATATATATATACATATATATATATATATACATATATATATATATATAGAAATGAGATCTAATGAGTCCACCATTTTTCTTTGAGTCCATAAGTCCTCTTTAGGACCCTTAAAAAGATAGGATGAAGGGCTGAGATTGAAAGGGAAAAGGGAGGGATTAGTGCTAAAATTAGGGGATCAATCCTAATTAATCACTTTCCCTCACTACTATCACTAATCAAGCCCTAATTTCACTATAAAACCCTTCTTTTTCCACTCACTTCTCTCTCATCTCACAATTATCCTCTCCCTCATCTCTCTAAAAACCAAAAAAACTCAATTCCTCTTAAAAATCCAACAAAATTCAAAACCAAATAATTCAAAAAAAAATTCCCCCTCTCCCTTACCTACCCGACCCCACGACCACCTCCACCGCCACCTGATGCGTGTCTTTTATATAAGGTTTTTACCTCATTTTTACACGCATTTCTGTGCTTTTTATGTAGCATCTGGCTACAAATACCCCCGAATATTCTACTTTGGTCCGTTTATTGTATTTTGCAGGAATTGACCGAGGAGGAGCTAAATTGAGCCTTAATTGTCCCATTTGTATGCATTCATGGGAAATATGGAGCCGGAGCTTAGGAATTTCACACCTAGAGTACGCATGAGCTGAGCAAGGGAGAAACACGAGTCCTGACGTGCTTATATAGCTCGATCGAGTGGTTTTACTGCTCGATCGAATGCTTTTTACATTGAGTTGGTCGATCGACTGGTTAGTGGAGTCGATCGAGGAAGTTCATACAGCAGTGCTCGATCGAGCGGATGCACTAGCTCGATCGAGTGACGTGGAGATCGATCGAGTAATCATCTTACTCGATCGAGAGGTTTCTCGTGTGTTTTTAGTTTATTTCCGCCTAATCTTTTGTGGGCCTTTGATAATCAGTCCATAGATTAGGTTTTAAACATTTTACAGTATAAGACTGAGGAGAACACTACGTTACTCCTATCACTTTTACTAGGTACATTTCTACTGTTACTTTTCGACAGTTCTCGGATCTTCGTTCATTACTTTTCTACTCGAATTCCGGTATTATCAATCCGTTAAATTCTTAATCGTTTTTATTGTTCTTAATTCCTTATCTTCTATTTGATCTATAATCGTTCCATCATCTTTTATTTTTGTTATCATGTTTAGTTTTGATTGTTCAGTTATTGTGATTGTTACCTCAACAATTATGAGTAGCTAATTTCCTATGCTAAGACTATAGGGGATCCATGATTTGAAGGGAGAGTAATCGAATTACTGGGTTAATGCTAGCATCGTTCATGTTGTTTAAATGCTACACATAACTGTAATTGCCTAATTGAGTCGACGCAATTAGACCCTTAATCTTAGTGGACCTTGACCTGGACCGAAAGGTTGGAAGAGGGAGACTAGTAGCGAACAATAGAGTATTGCAGCGAGGGCGAAAGTTAAACTGTTTACACTTTAGGGTGAATCAAGGACCGAAAGGTGACGTTCGCTACCCCTTGGACTGTATTGCATTGACCTGGGACCTAGATTACTCGACCGGACGATTGTGGTGAACCGCTTGTCTTAGCTATTCCCCTTTATCTGTTAAATCCTCTTCCTTTATTTCTCTTTTCTTTACTCTCTTTAGTTTAGAAATCACCAATTATAAACCCCAATTTGGTTACTTAGACGAACTTGAGTTTAGCCGACAAATTCCTACCTCTCTGTGGATTCGACCCGACTTCCCTAGCTATATTAGTTAGTTGGCCAGTTGGTTATTTTTGACAGGTACGCGACAGACGTGTCAAATTTTGGCGCCGATTGGGGAGGTGGCGCAATCTTTGTTGCTTTAATTAAGTTTGTCTTTCGTCTCAAGGGATTCATTCCTTGAGATCGATCTCATTTTCGCAAAGCTTGATTAGTTTTGCGGGATAACGATCTATTTGTCAAGATGCCTACGATTACAGAGCATACAGAGCCATGTGGTAGATGCGGCGAGGAAGGGCATGACCTTTATGAGTGCACGGCAGGTGTAGAGCGTGCCATTGCATACAAGAAGTTCAAGCAGGGAGTTCCTTTCTCCCAGTTGTACGAGGAGATAAAGAGCGTTTCAACCCCTTCTACGCCAATATCACAGCCGGGTTCTCCTTCTTCAAGAGAAGCAATTGCCGAACTGAAATCCATCGTGTTACAATCGGATTCGGTTATATCGGAGTTAAGAGAGCAGGTCGCGCAGTTAACACTCGCGGCAGATCAAGCCAAGACTTCTCCAAATTGTGATTCCGTCAGTGGGATGAATTTCCACAGTGACCTTCCTCACGAAGAAAACGAGGTGTTGACAGCTGATGATGATTCAGATGACGATTTAGAAGAGTTCTGCAGAAATGCTTGCTGCGTGTCAAAAGTAACCACTGGCCGAGCAAAGCATATCCACTCGATCGAGCGGTTTTACCACCCGATCACTCGATCGAGTGACATTGACAGTCGATCGAGAAGCACAGAGCCCCAGGTTGGTCGATCGAGTAAAGAGGCTGAAGAAAGCACTCGATCGAGTGCCAGGATAGGTCGATCGAATGAAATTGAGGAAGATACTGGTCGATCGACCAGTGAAGACGTTCGATCCAGTGCCGTAAGTGGCGGGAATCCCAATTTGTTAATTAATACCGCCACCGTGTCATCTCCCCCTGCTGTGGAGACGTCACGAATTGATAAGGGTAAAGAAAAGGTCGCAGGACCACTCATCGCTACCAGGGTACCCTTTCCGAGTCGTCTGAAAGACGCAAGGATCGAGCAACAGTACGGTAAGTTCGTGGACATCGTGAAGAACCTTCAGGTAACTGTCCCTTTCTCTGACCTTGTCACCCAGGTTCCTACTTACGCCAAGTTTATGAAGGATATTATAACGCGTAAGAGAAACTTGAGCGAATTTGAGACGATTTCATTTATGGAAGAGTCTAGTAACCTACTGTTAAATAAGGCCCCTCCAAAAATGAAAGACCCGGGCAGCTTTTCTATTACCTGCGTCATAGGTGATTTGATTATTGATAAGGCCCTTTGCGACTTAGGTGCCAGTGTTAGTGTCATGCCCCCTCCTGTCTCGCAAGAAATTGAAACCGAGTCACTTCAAAGTGACTAACATTACCCTACTGAGATGGTGATAGATCTCGTTAGGAGACCTTTAGGTGTCTTGGAGGATGTGCTGTGAAAATAGGCAAGCTTTACATCCCAAGTAGATTTCATTGTTTTGGACATAGCCGAGGACACCGGACCCAGTTATTTTAGGAAGACGTTCCTTTTGTACAGTGGGGCCGTTATTGATGTCGACAAGGGCGTCGACTCTTGCGAGGGGATGACGCTATCACCTTTAGTCTCCGCCCAATACTCTAGCCCACCCAATGATAGAGGACACCGCTATTCGGTCGATATCATTGATGAGTCTATTTATGACTTCTGGTCGGGTTCTTTTGTGAAGGACCCACTGGAAGCTCTCATGCTTTTTGATGAGTGTGCAGGTAGCCCAGAGGACGATGACGCTGCATTGGATTTGCTTGTTGATGATTTAGACGAGCGTGAGGGAGAGCAGGTGGAGCAAATGATCAGCACTCTTTGCTCTATTGAGGTAAAAGTACCGGAACGTAAGCCTCTCCCATCTCATCTTAAATATGCTTTTCTTGACGACACAGAGCAGTATCCTGTCATTGTTAGTGCTAAGCTTAGTGATGAACAGCTGACCTCTTTGTTAGCTGTACTTAAGAAAAACAGGAAAGCAATGGGCTATTCACTGGATGATATCACGGGTATTAGTCCCGATATTTGTATGCACAGGATAGAGCTGGAGGAGGATCACAAACCTTGCAGACGGTGGTCAGCACCTGAACGGAAGATGGAGGATGTTGTGACGGTGAGGTAATGAAGGCTGCTGGATGCGGTATTATTTATTCTGTTGGCAATTCTAGATGGGTAAGCCCCGCATGGGTAGTCCCGAAGAAAGGAGGGACAACCGTAGTTAAGAATGAGAAGAATGAATTAATACCTACTCGAATAGTAATCGGTTGGCGGATGTGCATAGATTACGAGCCTAAATGCCGCCACCAAGAAAGATCACTTTCCCCTTCCTTTTATTGATCAAATGGTAGAAAGGTTAGCTTCCCACAAATTTTTTTCGCTATTTAGACGGTATTCGGTGGTTCTTTCAGATCCCTATCCACCCATGATCGAGGCCAAGACTACATTTACCTGTCCTAAGGGCGTTTTTGCGTACCGCAGAATGCCTTTTGGTTTGTGCAATGCCCCTGCCACCTTCCAAAGGTGTATGATGGGGATATTTTCAGAGTATATTGAGTCTATCATGGAAGTTTTTATGGATGACTTCAGCGTTTACGGAAGTGATTTTTCTGATTGTCTGTCTAACCTTGAGAAAGTGTTGCAGCGCTGTATTGAGGTTAACCTTGTGCTGAACTGGGAGAAGTGCCACTTCATGGTCAACGAGGGAGTTGTCTTAGGGCACTTGGTTTCTGATAGGGGAATAGAAGTTGACAAAGCAAAGGTGGAAGTGATTCAGCAATTACCGCCTCCTGTTAATGTTAAGGGGGTGAGGAGCTTCCTTGGTCACGCCGGTTTTTATCGCCGGTTCATCAAGGATTTCTCCAAAATTGCTAAACCACTTACACAGCTGTTGCTTAAAGATGCCCCTTTTGTGTTCACTGATGCTTGTCTTTCTCGCTTTTAACAGTTAAAGCAGGCCTTAGTCTCCGCGCCGATCATACAGCCTCCCAACTGGGACTTGCCGTTCGAGATCATGTGTGACGCGAGTGACTACGCACTAGGAGCGGTGCTAGGCCAGAGGAAAGACAAAGCTTTGAATGCTATTTACTATGCGAGCCGAACTCTGGATGAGGCTCAAGTGAAGTACACTACCACTGAGAAGGAGTTGCTAGCTGTAGTTTATGCCTTAGAAAAGTTTCGTACTTATTTAGTTGGGTCAAGTCACTTGTTTTTACCGACCATGCAGCTCCGAGGCATCTCCTTGCTAAGAAGGAGGCAAAACCACGGCCTCGAGGTGGATACTCCTCCTCCAGGAATTTGATTTGCAGATCAAAGATAAGAAAGGAGCCGAGAACGCAGGCGATCACTTGTCGCGGCTGATGCGACAAGAAGGGGAAGATTCTCTACCCATTGATGATTCTTTTCCTGACGATAGTCTAATTGCTTTTGTGTCGTCTATTGTTGACCAGGAACCTTGGTATGCAGATATAGCGAACTTCGTTGTCAGTGGCAAGTTGCCGCCTGATCTTTCTTCTCAGCAGAAGAAGCGTTTTCTTTATAACGCTAAACAGTACTTCTGGGATGATCCTTACCTGTTTAAGGAATGTGCAGACGGTCTCTACAGACGGTGTATTCCGCAGTGGGAGACCAAAATAGTCCTGGAAGGCTGTCACTCCTCTTCATACGGTGGTCACCACGGTCCATCGCGCACCGTGGCTAAGGTACTTCGATCTGGTTTTTCTTGGCCTTCTTTATTTTTGCCGACGCCAAATCTTTTGTTTCACTTGTGATGCATGCCAACGATCGGGAACATTTCGAAGAGACATGAGATGCCACAAAACGGCATCCTAGAGGTTGAGGTTTTCGATGTCCGGGGCATCGATTTCCAGGACCGTTCCCCTCCGTAAAAAGGTAACGGTACATTTTAGTGGTCTGTAGACTATGTGTCAAAGTGGGTTGAAGCGATTGCTTCACCTCATTGTGAATGTAAGACCGTGATTAAAATGTTCAAAAAGATCATATTTCCCCGTTTTGGTGTCCCTAGGGTCGTCATTAGTGACGGAGGAATGCATTTTAAGGAAAAGAAACTCACTTCCATCTGTCAGAGTTGGTGTCCAACACCGGCGTGGTTTGGGGTATCACCCCCAAACTAGTGGTCGGGTAGAGGTCTCTAATCGTGAATCGAAAGAGATCTTGTCTAAAGTAGTTTCTAAATCACGGAAAGATTGGAGTCTTAAGCTAGATGACACGTTATGGGCCTATAGAATCGCCTTTAAGACACCAATTGGTGCATCACCTTATAGGTTAGTTTATGGGAAATCGTGTCACTTACCCGTTGAGCTGGAATGTAAGGCCTGGTGGGCAATCCGTGAGCTTAATTATGATCCTAAATCTGTGTGGTCGAATCGTCTTTTGCAGCTAGATGAATTAGAAGAATTTAGGCTCAATGCCTATGACAGTTCGCGCATCTACAAGGAAAAGACGAAGAGATGGCATGACAAGAGAATCTTACCTCGGGAGTTCCATGTGGGGCAAAAGGTGTTGCTGTTCAATGCCCGGTTGAGACTATTTCCTGGCAAGCTGAAGTCCAGGTGGACTGGTCCATACACGGTGACGGGTGTTACCAAATTTGGATCCGTAGAGCTTGAAGATTCCGAGGGCCATAGATTCAAGGTGAATGGCCAATATGTGAAGCATTACTATGAGGCGAGTGAAGCGGACAAGCCTGTTGAAGTTTTGCACTTCGACGAACTCGACGCGCCAGTTACTTGATACCAGAAAGGTCGTGCGGGACCTCTTAAACCAGCGCTCTCCGGGAGGCAGCCCGGACAGTTTTATTTCTGTTGTTGTTGAACTATTTA
This sequence comes from Silene latifolia, assembly GCF_048544455.1. NCBI lineage: Eukaryota > Viridiplantae > Streptophyta > Magnoliopsida > Caryophyllales > Caryophyllaceae > Silene > Silene latifolia. Next base: position 87,572,179 of record NC_133532.1, on the reverse strand, counting down.
TTTTTCCGTTTATTTGCTTCCCTTTTAACTTTAAGTTAACATTTAGACGCTGCTTTGGAACAATTTCTGTGTTTTCCTTGCTTTCATGCGTCCTTTGCAGGCTAAAAGTGGTCGATCGAAGGGTTTTTGAGCTCGATCGAACGCTTCCTGACGCGGCTGCTACTCGATCGAGGGATGTTGTCCTCGATCGACCAGATCCATAACAAGGCTTACTCGATCGAGTGGCTTGTCTCTCGATCGAACCCTTCCCATACATTGTTCACTCGATCGAGCTATTCCAGGAGGACGATCGAGCAATTATGAATTCCAGCCGCTGTTTTTACGTCTGCAAGGCCGCTGTTGACTTTCTTTGACCTCCCATGTTCATGGTCGGTTTGGGGAGGTCCCGCTATATGATGTTTCGTAAGTTTCCAGGCACCACTCTTTTTTTTTTCCCGTTTAGTTTGCATTTCTCTCCCTATTTTTGGTACAATGAGGGCATTGTACGGTTTGGTTTGGGGAGGTATGCATCCATATCTGTGTCTGCATGTTTCTTGCATTTCTGCTTGCACGTTTATTTAATTCCGCATGCATTGTTGTTTTAATTAATTCCAAAAAATCATAAAATTCAAAAATTTTCAAATTTTCACATTTAAATTGAGTCGGAACGGTTGAACACTGACGCTACTTTGGATCCTTACTTGAGCCTTGCATATTCTTGACTTAGTTGGCATGACTATGTGCATAATCTACGAGTTTTTATTTCTCTCTTATCTGAACGAATAGACTCGATTCTTGATGTCGGCAAGCTACAATAACATTCTGAGGTTAGAGCTTATTAAACTGGTGACATTCATGACCGGTTTCATTTAGAAGGTGTGTAGTACTCTCTTAAAGACATGTAACATCAATTTGCATAAGCATGAGTCTAGTCTTCTTAATACCTGTATGCATTCGGTCTGTGGATGGTGACACGTGTTAGGAGAGGCAATCCCCTTTATTTCACTCTACCCATGAGCCTCACATAGCCAAATTGCCTTTTTGTCCATCAACTACTTTCTATAATTTTTCCCACCCTAGCTAAGCTAGTAACGAGTAGTTCTTGGAATTTGTTATTGCAATATGGTTGTTTTGTCTGATTTCGGAATATGGTGGAAGAATTGAAGGGAAAGAAAGAAGAAAAATGTGTTGGGTTGTGAAAAAAAAAAAAAAAAAAAAAAAAAAAAAAAAAAAAAAAAAAAAAAAAAAAAAAAAAAAACGAAAAAGAGACAGAGAAGAAAAATTTCAAAATGAGAAAAAGTAGAGAATGAAAAAAAAAAATTTGAGAATTGCACGTTGTTTCACACTCCCATGCCTTATTTCATATTTTATGGGGAGTTGACGACTTTTTGGTATTTGGTGAGTTTAGTGCATAATTTTGCACCGTTTCATCTTGCTGTTATGAGTACGAAGTGGGATGCAGTCTATATTTGGATCCGTTGTTGCTAGCCTAGCTATTAACCCCACATATCCAAATTCATTTTTTGCCCCTTCTTACCCACTACCTCACTAATCCAAATGTAAGTCCTCGGCACGTGTCTTGGTCACTAGTATGGTTGGAATGCTTATGTACGGTTGTAGAGACTTTATTCATGTCAATTGCATGCATGTTCTTATAGGTCGAGTTAGGTGAGTGTCTTGCTTCTTCCTATCTTTCACATATATACTCACCCTGTACCTGACTTTGAGTGACGAGCGACCCGTGAGAGTCCGACATCTTTGAATCTTGCAAGGTCGACTGTTGATAAGTTTGAAACATTAATTTAACTCGTTTGCACTTTTCAGCTGCCACTTTGTCATTTTGTTGCATTAAATTGGTTCTGATGGATGATTTGTAGCTGATGCGTTGGTCCCGTTCTATCGTTCACCCTTAGTTGCATTCATATTTGCTTGGGGACAAGCAAAGGTTTGGTTTGGGGAGATTTGATGCGTGTCTTTTATATAAGGTTTTTACCTCATTTTTACACGCATTTCTGTGCTTTTTATGTAGCATCTGGCTACAAATACCCCCGAATATTCTACTTTGGTCCGTTTATTGTATTTTGCAGGAATTGACCGAGGAGGAGCTAAATTGAGCCTTAATTGTCCCATTTGTATGCATTCATGGGAAATATGGAGCCGGAGCTTAGGAATTTCACACCTAGAGTACGCATGAGCTGAGCAAGGGAGAAACACGAGTCCTGACGTGCTTATATAGCTCGATCGAGTGGTTTTACTGCTCGATCGAATGCTTTTTACATTGAGTTGGTCGATCGACTGGTTAGTGGAGTCGATCGAGGAAGTTCATACAGCAGTGCTCGATCGAGCGGATGCACTAGCTCGATCGAGTGACGTGGAGATCGATCGAGTAATCATCTTACTCGATCGAGAGGTTTCTCGTGTGTTTTTAGTTTATTTCCGCCTAATCTTTTGTGGGCCTTTGATAATCAGTCCATATATTAGGTTTTAAACATTTTACAGTATAAGACTGAGGAGAACACTACGTTACTCCTATCACTTTTACTAGGTACATTTCTACTGTTACTTTTCGACAGTTCTCGGATCTTCGTTCATTACTTTTCTACTCGAATTCCGGTATTATCAATCCGTTAAATTCTTAATCGTTTTTATTGTTCTTAATTCCTTATCTTCTCTTTGATCTATAATCGTTCCATCATCTTTTATTTTTGTTATCATGTTTAGTTTTGATTGTTCAGTTATTGTGATTGTTACCTCAACAATTATGAGTAGCTAATTTCCTATGCTAAGACTATAGGGGATCCATGATTTGAAGGGAGAGTAATCGAATTACTGGGTTAATGCTAGCATCGTTCATGTTGTTTAAATGCTACACATAACTGTAATTGCCTAATTGAGTCGACGCAATTAGACCCTTAATCTTAGTGGACCTTGACCTGGACCGAAAGGTTGGAAGAGGGAGACTAGTAGCGAACAATAGAGTATTGCAGCGAGGGCGAAAGTTAAACTGTTTACACTTTAGGGTGAATCAAGGACCGAAAGGTGACGTTCGCTACCCCTTGGACTGTATTGCATTGACCTGGGACCTAGATTACTCGACCGGACGATTGTGGTGAACCGCTTGTCTTAGCTATTCCCCTTTATCTGTTAAATCCTCTTCCTTTATTTCTCTTTTCTTTACTCTCTTTAGTTTAGAAATCACCAATTATAAACCCCAATTTGGTTACTTAGACGAACTTGAGTTTAGCCGACAAATTCCTACCTCTCTGTGGATTCGACCCGACTTCCCTAGCTATATTAGTTAGTTGGCCAGTTGGTTATTTTTGACAGGTACGCGACAGACGTGTCACCACCTACCCACGCCCACCAACCGCACCGACACCACCACCCAACCAACGACCACCACGCACGCACATAAACCCAGCCGCAACAACAACCCACCCTACAACAACCACCACTCATCAAACCACCACAACCCGCATCACCCTCCCCTTCTACTCGACCTCAACCCTCCAACCACCCACCACAACCCGCACCACCTAGCGTCACTCCCCACCTCCACAACGATAACAACACACCACCAGCCGACCACCACCAAACGACCTCCCTACCACCATTCTCAAAACCCGACACCACCATATCTTCTCTCTTTATTTCAGATCTGGGTCGCACTCACCACGCACCACCAGGCCGCCCTCACGCCGCCATTGTGCCGCCTCCCTCCCAAAACACCTATTTCAACATCTAAATTTATTTTTTTAGATCTGTTTTTTTTTTTTCAAAAAAAACGAGTAGAAGGGTTATTGTAGGAGGTTGTCGGGGTGGTTGGGGTAAGTTGTTGGGTCGCAGTTCTGTGGTGGTGGTGGTGGCGGTGGCGAGGCTATGGTTGTTGTGGTGTCAAGGGTTTTGGCAGTGTGTCTCAGATTTGTTTTTTTGATTTTGGGTTTCTATGAAAACTCCAGCTCCTCTCCTTACTGCCTACTTTTATTCTTGTTTTTATGATGGTGGGCCTCCAAACTCACACTAAAAAAATGATGATGTTGTTTTAATTCTTACAATGCTGGCCGTGTGATGTTGTTGTTTTAATTTGTTTTTTTTTTTTTTAATTCTGATAATGCTGGCCGTGTGATTTTTTGGATATTTTTTTTTTTTTTTTTTTTTAAATGGTTTTATAATAATATAAAAAGATGGTGTTTTAGTTTGTTGTTGGTGTTTGTTTATATTCAAGTCAGTTTTGTTTATATTCAAACCCAGATCTAGAAAATAGGAAGTATATATTTTTTCAGATTTCGTATTTTAAATATCGCTTTGTTTTATATTTTAAAATCTCGTCTTGTTAAATTTGTCTTGTTATATTTTTTGTTTTTTATTATCTCAAAGTTAAACTGTGGTCGTTTCAGATATGGTTTTTTTTTGTGTTCTTTTACCGTTACACTCGTTTTTATTTAAATTTACACTTGTATTTCCTCACATTTACACTCGTCTTTCTTTAAATTTACACTTTATTTTCTCACATTTACACTCATATTTCTTGAAATTTACACTTGTATTTCCTCACATTTACACTCATATTTCTTTAAATTACACTTGTATTTCCTCACATTTACACTCATGTTTCTTTAAATTTACACTTGTATTTCCTCACATGATTTTTATACTTAGATCTAAATATATTTATTATACTCATATTTCTTTACATTTACACCCGTATTTCTGTACATTTACACTCACATTTCTTTACATTTACACGCATTTTTCAGATTTACACTGATATTTCTTTACAGTTACACTCGTATTTCTTCACATTCACTCAATTTTTTTACATTTACACTTTTACATTTACACTCGTATATCTGTACATTTACACTCGTTAAAATTCTATAGATTTGCACTCATTTTTTGTGTGGATATGAGTTGGTGGTGGAGGACGACTTGGTGGTGTTTGTTGGTAGTCGGATTAAAGTTTTACTCGTAAAGGACCAAAGTTACACTTGTAAAGGACCAAAGTTACACTAAAAGGACCAAAGTTACACTCTTAAACCTTCAAATTTACACTCGCAGACCTTCAAATTTACACTTCAGATACTACATTTACACTCGTTAAACATCACATTTACACTTGGTAACATGTTAAGATTATATAAATTCAAATTTTTATATAGAAAATTGTCTAAAAAATTAAACTTCACTCTTAAAAAATTACATTTACACTCGTAAAACATCAAATTTACACTTGTAAAATGTTATATAAATTCAAAATTTCCGTCACAAAAAATCAAATTTACACTCTCAAAATGTTACATTTACACTCGTAAAACATCAAATTTACACTTGTAAAATATTAAAATTATATAAATTCAAAATTTCCGTCACAAAAAATCAAATTTACACTCTTAAAATGTTACATTTACACTCGTAAAACATCAAATTTACACTTGTAAAATGTTAAAATTATATAAATTCAAAATTTCCGTCACAAAAATTCAAATTTACACTCTTAAAATGTTACATTTACACTCGTAAGACATCACATTTACACTTGTAAAATGTTAAAATTATATAAATTCAAAATTTCCGTCACAAAAAAACAAATTTACACTCTTAAAATGTTACATTTACACTCGTAAAACATCACATTTACACTTGTAAAATGTTAAAATTATATAAATTCAAAATTTCCGTCACAAAAAAAATCAAATTTACACTCTTAAAATGTTACATTTACACTCGTAAAGTGTCACATTTACACTTGTAAAACTCATACAACATTACATTTACACTTCTGAAATCTGAAACTCAAAACTGATTAATTAGGGGCTAGAGAGAGAAAGAAAAATTAATTAGTGTATAGAAATTTGATTAGTGGTAATTTTTTTTGGTAATTTTCAATCTCAACCACCCATCTCAATCCAACCATCCACATTTTTTAACTTTTCTTTTTAATAGCCCTTAATCAAATTCATCTCAACCATCCATTGAGTCCATCCAATGGCCCTTAGAGGGACTTATGGACTCAATGGCACATGTTGGACTCATTAGAACTCCTATATATATATATATATACATATATATATATACATATATATATATATATACATATACATATACATATATATATATATATATACATATACATATATATATATATACATATATATATATATATATATATATATATATATATATATATATATATATATATATATATATATATATATACATATATATATATATATATATAGAATCAGGATCCTGTACGAACTATTGTTTAGTACGAACCGTACAAATTTCTATATAAGGACTCCTATCACTGTTAGCCCAATAACAAAAAAACAAGCCCAAAATCTAACATCCTATCAACCTCAACTTGTTTCTCTCCCATCTCCAATCCCCCACCCACCAACGCCTGACGCCGGCTAGTACTCCGACGATCTAGACGTCGGCGATGCCTCTGGCGAATCAGATGCCGCCGCCGACATCCTACTCGTACACACCACCAGCGAACAGAGTTGATATTCTACGTCGACATCTTACGCCGACATCCTACTTCACATCGCCGGCACATCCCAGATGTCGTCGGAGCACCGTCCCTATTTCATGACGTCCATTCCTTTTTTATTTTAATTTTTGTATCTTCTGTAAAAACATTTGTTTTATAATACTAGATCTAAAATAATTGAAGCTAAATTTGGAAAAATAGTAGCATTTGGTGGTTCATCTGAGTATTCTAATCGGAAACTATAAATTCATATGAGGATTACGACACCGACGATAGGCCACTGTTGGTGGTAGTCGGTGGCTATGGTCGGAGGAGACCGGGCGTAGGTCTGCTGGTGATGGCTTGGCACCTGGCAGCAACGTTGATGTGTTGGTTGTGGTTCTTACGAGGTTGCTGGTTGGATTAGTGGTGGTCGTTGAGGGGGCAGTGGTGGTACTTATGACTGCGGTAGTGGGCTTGGTATGTGGGACATTTGGTAGTCGTAGGAGGCAACGCTGGTGGTTATCGGTGTGGTCTGGATGGCCGGCGGTGGTGAGGTGTAGCGGTAGGGTCGTGGTTGTGGTGGTGGGCAGTGGTGGAGGGGGTAGTTCATAGTTCACGGTTAGATACATGAAGTACAATTATTGGATACTTCTATGAATAGTACTAGATATATGTGTATCTAGCAATACTAGACACATGTTTATATTATTAGTATAGACATGCGTATCTGACAGTACTGATATGCGTATCTGGGAGTATTGACATGTGTATCTAACAACAGTGATATGTGTATCCGCAAAAAGTATAAAATGTATCCACAAATAATATAAAACGTATCTGCAAAATATAAGATATGTATCTGCTTTTAGTGACATGTGTATCTGCAAAAAAATTAGTATTAAAAAAGCGTAAAAGTGCATATAGAATTTTAGTGTGAAAAAAATGTATCTAGTTATATTATAAAATGTATCTGAATACTAAGTGTATATGACAAGCTAATAAAGTGTATCTGGAAAAAAAAAAAAAAAAAAAAAAAAAACCTCGGCTAGTTCAGACGTTAAGGCGGTTCGTACAGAACCCGCCCCTATATATATATATATATATATATATATATATATATATATATATATATATATATATATATATATATATATAGAATCCGGATCTTGTACGAACTATTGTTTAGTACGAACCGTACGAATTTCTATATAAGGACTCCTATTACTGTTAGCCCAATAACAAAAAAACAAGCCCAAAACCTAACATCCTATCAGCCTCAACTTGTTTCTCTCCCATCACCGATCCCCCACCCACCAAGGCCTGACGCCGGCTAGTACTCCGACGATCTAGACGCCGGCGATGCCTCCGGCGAATCAGATGCCGCCGCCGACATCCTACTCGTACACACCACCAGCGAACATAGTTGATATTCTACGTCGACATCCTACGCCGACATCCTACTTCACAACGCCGGCACATCCCAGATGTCGTCGGAGCACCGTCCCTATTTCACGACGTTCATTCCTTTTTTATTTTAATTTTTGTATCTTCTGTAAAAACATTCGTTTTATAATACTAGATCTAAAATAATTGAAGCTAAATTTGGAAAAATAGTAGCATTTGGTGTTTCATCTAAGTATTCTAATCGGAAACTAAAAATTCATATGAGGATTACGACACCGACGATAGGCCACTGTTGGTGGTTGTCGGTGGCTATGGTCGGAGGAGACAGGGCGCATGTCTGCTGGTGATGGCTTGGCACCTGGCAGCGACGTTGATGTGTTGGTTATGGTTCTTACGAGGTTGCTGGTTGGATTAGTGGTGGTCGTTGACGGGGCAGTGGTGGTACTCGTGACTGTGGTAGTGGGCTTGGTATGTGGGACATTTGTGTGGGGTAATATCCGTATAAAACCCTTTAATTATAGGATTATAACGCAAATTTTATATGCAATTTATTGTCATAAATGAAAACAACAATGAAACGATAAAGATTAAGAAATAACCTTCGGTCCTAGTGCAAATTGGCAATGAGAGATCAAAGTAGATCTCCTCCTAAATGATGCACCCAAGATCGTCCGAGAAATGCCCTTGTGCTAGAATGAATCCTCTAATTGCCTTGCAATATTGAGAGGATTATTTTGTGAGTTTTCTTTAGATGAGAGATCTAGGTTTAGAGAGGAAAATGTTCTCCCAAAACCCTGAAATTTTTGTCAAAATGAATTAGGTTTCAAAAGAGAGAAAATCCTCTCTTTTGTCCTCACTTGGCCGGCCATGGGCTCTCTTGGGAAGTGGGCTTTCACTTCCTTTTAGTTTTAGCTCATGGTCTGGTTCGCAAATCGCAAAAATGTATATAACGCGGTTTTGTTATAAATCGTCATCGGTTATCGGTTATTAAAGCATCAACTAATAATACGGATTAGTTGAAACATTAATACATGTCCGACAAAGACGATATTGTATAATTATATTCAATATACATTTAATTAAATATAAAACGCTTATATTCAATTTATGAATTAATCGCTTAATTCGCTTAGCCATTATTATTTAATCCGTATTAAATAAAATATCTCAACATCACATTTTGACTAATTATTAGTCAAATAACTCAGACTAACTGGTTAGTCAAATTTGGCATCTACATGACTGTATTTTCATACCGTCACATCTCTCAAACGTATCCTATAGGTGTGACTTTTAGGGACCAGTTGATCACCGCCATCTGTATGACAATAACGTCAAACTTATCTAGCAAGCCAACCGTTATTGATAAACATGGACCAACTGATTATGATACAAAAGTATACCCTTTTGATCCTTTTAGAGATTTATAAGTCCTTGCACTAACTGTAAAAGACACCAGCCCCAACAAGCTCCCACTTGTCCGTACAAGTGTATGTGCAATGACGTTATCCGCACTAACTGGAGGACACAGCTCCAACAAACTCCCACATGTCCGTACAAGTGTATGTGCGATAACCGATTCTCATATTCATTTAAAATTTCTCCCACTCAATGTAAAACAATTTGCAGATCCGGTTCCGCAAAGGTCGTATTTTACAATCGATCCTGTATCTAGAGTGGTTTCCCGACTAGAGAGTAACTTAAGCGATAAAACGATTCGTATTCGAGCATGGCCATGCATTTCGATTCTGACTCCTCGAGTGGCCCCGAGAAATATCGAGTACGATAAAGGCTGAATATTTCCTTCAACTCGAACTCCTTCCGATCTAAGCACAGCATGAAATGACCCAGAAACAATCTACTTGGCCCCCTGTTACGGATGACTGTGAGAAAGAAACCAAAGTCACCCAAAATCTGCCTTAGTCTCAAGAGACAGTCGATAGTCAAAAGAATCGACTCTTAGGATCACCATGGAGGTCCTATCCACGACCGGGCACCGAATGTTATAAAACATTTAGGACTCCACGTTGATATCACAATTGTGTCCTACGAGATATCCGTATAACCCGCTTCTGTGATTGGTCAGTCAACCGGTTGACTAATGGCTCGTTGAACCCACCATCAACCAACGTCACAAAATAATTACCTTGAGTTATCAGCTCACGTGGGCAATTAAGGACCAAAAATATAATGTTTGTTCAGTTCACTTTGTGGTGTTCAAAATTTGTCGTACAAATCCACATGAAAAACAAAATATATAAAATATCAAAACGATGATGTCGTATAGAGTACAAAAGAGAATGAATCTAATCCATAAAAGAGTACTACAACTTAGGAACACGTTTAATTCCCATGGAATTAACATGCCCTTCATGCTTATCCTGTCGTAATGGTTTAGTGAGAGGATCTGCTATGTTATCATCTGTAGCAATCTTTTCTATCACTACTTCCTTTTGCTCCACGTAATCTCGGATTAGATGAGCTTTCCGTTGTACATGTCTAGACTTGTTGCTAGACTTTGGCTCCTTGGCTTGGAAGATGGCACCACTATTGTCGCAATAGATGGTGATCGGGTCATTCGAACTAGGCACTACAGATAGTCCATGTAAGAATTGACGCATCCATATTGCTTCCTTTGTAGCTTCAGACGCGGCATAGTACTCGGACTCAGTCGTAGAATCTGCTTTAACAGTTTGTTTGGAACTCTTCCGGTGACTACAGCGCCATTAAGAGTAAAAACGAATCCGGATCGAGATTTGGAGTCATCTCGATCCGTTTGGAAGCTAGCATCTGCAGAATTAGGTTTGCGCATAGCTTTTGTTCGCCTCCATAAGTCAATGCCCAATCTTTAGTCCTCCGTAGGTACTTAAGAATGTTCTTGACAGCCATCCAATGTGATTCACCTGGATGCTGTTGGAATCGACTTGTCATACTCAATGCATATGCCACGTCCGGACGTGTGCATATCATGGCATACATGATTGATCCTATAGCCGAGGCATAAGGAATCCGTGTCATGCGCTCTTTTTCTTCCGGTGTCTCTGGTGCCTGAGACTTGCTCAAATGCACCCCTGGAGCCATGGGAAGAAAACCCTTCTTGGAGTTAGTCATGCTGAATCTCTCTAGGACTTTGTCTATGTAAGACTCCTGACTGAGAGATAACATCCGTCGTGATCTATCTCGATAGATACGGATGCCTAGAATTCTTTGTGCCTCACCCAGATCTTTCATCTGGAAATGGTTTTTCAACCATACTTTCACCGAAGTTAAGAGAGGTATGTCATTCCCAATCAGGAGTATGTCATCGACATACAAAATTAGGAAGACAATCTTGCTCCCACTCGACTTGATATAAAGACATGGTTCCTCGACCGATCGATTAAATCCATTTTCTTTAATCACATGGTCGAAGCGATGATTCCAACTCCGAGATGCTTGCTTAAGTCCATAAATGGAACGCTTAAGCTTGCACACTTTCTTAGGATGTTCTGGATCGATGAAACCTTCGGGTTGTACCATGTACAACTCTTCCTCCAAAAAGCCGTTAAAGAAGGCGGTTTTCACATCCATTTGCCAAATTTCATAGTCATGAAAAGCGGCAATCGCTAAGATAATCCGAATGGAACGCAGCATGACTACGGGTGCGAAACTTTCATCGTAGTGCAAACCTGGCACTTGGGTGAAACCTTTAGCAACTAGTCGTGCTTTATAGATATCTTGTTGACCTTCCACAGAATGCTTTATCTTGTAAAGCCATTTGCATTGAAGGGGACGAACCTTAGCAGGTAAGTCAACAAGATCCCATACGTTGTTCTCATACATAGAGTCCATCTCGGATTGCATGGCCTCAAGCCATAGCTTTGAGTCGGAACTGGTCATGGCACCTTTATAGGTTGCAGGTTCACTACTCGTTAAGAGTAGAACGTCATCTATGTCATGTTCCTCGACCATACCAATGTATCTGTCTGGAGGAATAGAGACTCTTCCCGACCTTCTAGGTTCCTCAGGAATATTAACCGCAGCCGGGATTGAAGGGATTGGTTCCTCCAATGGTTGCTCGGTATTTGGTTCTGGAATCTCCGACAGGTCGAAGGTTCTATCACTCTTTGCATTCTCGAGAAATTCCTTCTCTAAGAATGTCGCACTGGCCGCAACTAAAACACGTTGTTCGGTTGGCGAATAGAAGTAATGACCAAGTGTTCCTTTAGGATAACCTATAAAGTATGTCTTGACCGATCGCGGGCCGAGCTTATCCTCGTGTCTCCACTTGACATAAGCCTCGCAGCCCCAAACCCGTATAAAGGACAAGTTAGGGACCGTTCCCTTCCATAGTTCATATGGAGTCTTGTCAATGACTTTAGACGGACTTCGGTTAAGTATTAGAGCGGTGAGAAGAGCATAACCCCATAATGAGTCGGCAACACGGTGTGACTCATCATGGATCGAACCATATCAAGTAGTGTTCGATTTCTCCGTTCGGACACACCATTCAACCGAGGTGTTCCAGGTGGAGTTAATCGTAGGGCAATCCCACAAAGTCCTTTAGGTGTTGATCAAACTCGTGAGAAAGATACTCGCCACCACGATCCGAACGCAGTGTTTTAATCTTTCTACCCAGAGAGGTTACAGACCCTGTTCGGTATTCTTTGAATTTCTCAAAGGATTCACTTTTGTGCTTCATTAAGTAGACATAGCCATATCTACTTAAATCGTCCGTGAAAGTGATGAAATACCTATAGCCTTCTCGTGCGGTGATTGACATAGGTCCACATACATCCGTGTGTATGAGCCCTAATAGGTCAGCAGCGCGCATTCCAACACCTTTGAAGGAAATTCGAGTCATCTTACCGATGAGACATGATTCAAACGTGCCAAATGATTGAAAATCAAAGGCCGAGATAGCTCCATTTTTGATGAGCTGTTTTACGCGTTTCTCATTAATGTGTCCCATACGGCAGTGCCATAGATACGTTTGATCTTTGTCACCAACCTTTAACTTTTTATTCATTACGTGTAATATTTCGGTGGTCTGATCTAAAACATAAATTCCGTTCATGGAGACTGCCTTGCCATAAATCATATCGTGTAATGAGAAAATGCAAGTATTATTCTCTATTACAAATGAAAATCCAAGTTTGTCAAGTGCAGAAACTGAAATAATGTTTTTGGAAAGACTGGGTACATAATAGTAGTTATATAAAAATAACTCAAATCCGCTAGGAAGCTGGATCACATATGTTCCCCTTGAGACGGCAGCCACTCGTGCTCCATTCCCAACACGCAGGTCCACCTCACCCTTTACGAGGGGTTCGATGTTTCGGAGACCCTGCACATGATTACACAGATGAGAACCACAACCAGTATCAAGTACCCAAGTTCCGTAACTTGCATGGTTAATCTCAATCATATGAATAAAAGTAGAAGAGGATGAAGACATACCAACAGGTTTAACGCGACCTGCCTTTAAGTCCTCATGATAAACAGGACATGTACGCCTCCAATGCCCAGTCTTGTGGCAATGATGGCATTCCATGTTTTCATTCTTGCTCTTTGTCGCGCCTGATGAGGTGCTCGACTCACCAGGCCCACTCTTACCTGGACCCGACTTCTTGAACTTCGGTTTACCTACTGCTAGGTTTGCCTGAGCTTTGCCCTTACCCTTTCCCTTGTTTGTCACAACGAGAACATCCTGTTTTAAGCTCCCACTGAACTTCATGTCCTTCTCGGTCTGAACGAGAAGGGAGTGCAGTTCATGGGGACTTTTCTTCAAATCATTCATATAGTAATTCGCTCTAAAGAGCGCAAAACCGTCGTGGAGTGAATGAAGCATGCGGTCAATCACGATGTTCTCGCTGATTTTACAATCAAGCGTCTCCAGTCTCTCGACATTCTCAATCATGCTGAGAATGTGTGGGCTAACCGGTTGGCCCTTCTGGAGTCTCGCATCAAAGAAGCGAGTGGTATGCTCATAGGTCACGATTCTCGGTGCTTTCGAGAATTCCTTAGTGAGCGTGGTGAAAATCTTGTTTGCACCTTGGGCTATGAAGCGTTTCTGCAAATTGGATTCCATTGCAAAAATGAGTACGTTTTTAATCGCACTTTTGCTTCCATGACGAAGTCGCTATACGTGGAGACCTCGTTAACTCGAGCCGTGGGGCCTGGGGTTGGCGGGAGGGGCTCAGTCAGATACTTGAGCTTCCCGTCAGCAGTGGCAGCATTCCGTAATGCCGCTTCCCATTCCGCGAAGTTTGATCCATCATTCTTGATCTAGTAGACCGATTCATCCGATTCATAAAGATCCGAAGCCAGGACTCACGGTCCAATGTGGCACTTGGCATTGGGTCATCGAGGATGCCAGCCATTATGTTATTAGCAGATTAAAAAACGTGATCTACGCTGAAAAAGAAAGAAAAACAAAAACGAAATAAGCAACTCATCGAGGTGATTTAAGTCTATTTAAAATTCATTTTAATCGTGTAGACTCATTGCACTTGTATAATTGATCTCCCTCAAGAATAATACAAGTGATCCCAAGACTCAATTTCCGTAAATTGATAAGCCAACTGTTTAGCTAGTTCTTCCGTAAAAACTCTTGGTCGATAGATTTCCGTAAATCCTATCTATAGTCCACCATAATCACAGGATCGTACGAGTGACCATAGTGTTGAGATAAAATAGGTCAATCGGTTCCAACTTACCCGACGTAGAAGGGGTCATATTATGCCTACCGACGAAGAAGGGACTCATTGGAGTTTGACCTATAAAGACTATTCTCAATTTTGGTTTATACGAGGAAGATCCCATCAACTAAGTTTCAAATCATTTTAAGTGAACGAATAACTAGCAACTGCGTGAATGAATTAATTTAGATGATGGCTTAAAAAGATCGTGTGACATAAGAATGTCATAGAAAACTAACGCGTGACCTCTATATGAGTCAGTTTTCATGCAATTATTAGGTGGTTTGGTTTTTAGGCGGAAAATGATGCATACTATCGTTACATGAAAAAAAAAAAAAAAAAAAAAGAATGCAATACGTAAATAAAATTCCTAGTGTGGCCTATCCTAGAAAAAAAAAAACATAATACAACTTTGGAATCCACCGTTGGACCCGAAAAGCTTGTCTTGATGTTCCATCTTTATCCATGCAGCGGGAGTGAGCATCCGATCTCCTTCTTTAGTCTTCTCAAAATTACAATTAAAATTTACAAAATATAAACCTATTTACATTCTAAATAAAAACTGTAATTAAAAGAAATAAAAAGGGAGATACGAGATCTCAAAATACAACCAAGACCGTGTTCCATCATTACGGTAACACGTTCTACTAAGGCCACACTAAGTTACAACCGTTTGCAAAAATAAATAAATACGTAATAAAA
Source organism: Silene latifolia (assembly GCF_048544455.1). Classification (NCBI taxonomy): domain Eukaryota; kingdom Viridiplantae; phylum Streptophyta; class Magnoliopsida; order Caryophyllales; family Caryophyllaceae; genus Silene; species Silene latifolia. The sequence goes on along the minus strand of NC_133532.1, from coordinate 87,556,936 downwards.
GCATTCAAAACATTCAAAATAACGATAAATAAAATGCATCAACTAAATTAAATTTATTCGTGACATAATTCCGTAATTATGTTAAATTTATCCAAACCACCAAAGACAATTAAAATTATGTGACAAAACCGCTTCATCAACTTAATTTTAATTCATGATAATCCGTTACTTTAAATCGTTTTAAAGTAACTAAATTGTTCTTGGGTGAACCGTTTCACTATCAAGCGAGTGCATAAATCCGTATTATGCAATAATTGGCCGAAAAAAAACAAAACAAATTTTTTTTTCTTCTTTCTTTGGCGTGAACAAGACCGGAATTTTTTTTTTTTTTTTTTTTATGCTGAAATGCCGAGAGCATCAAAAGGCCAAAAAAAAAAAAATTAAACGGCTCAAAATCGTGAGCAACAAAAGGTCAAAAACAAAACGATTTGTTAAAACCCAATTGCAATTTAATCTAATCTGTATAGAATTGAAATTACAATTGAAACAACTTTACATATTGCAATAATTATCGATTAAAATTACAATATGCAAAGAACGATTGAAGACAAAAGATCGAATGATCTACCAAAATTGTGTGGGACGCAAATCTATACAAAAATCAGAAAAACAGGCCGTGTCATCAAAGGCCACACGGTTTTTCCAAAAAAAAATGTCCGAGACAAAAATTTTGTGCCGCACGAAATTTTATGCAAACATTTTGATGCATCTTTAACATATTGCAATGAATATCGATTACAAAACAATATGCAAAGATCAAAATGAAAAACAAAACAAACGACAACCTACACCGTGTAAACATGTCACGGTTCAAAAAAAACGCAGCAATAATAAAAAAAATTGCCGAGAAAAAAAAATTGCTGCCGCAACAATTTTTTATCAAAAATTCATCGATTCAAAATTCGTTTGATGAAAATCACATAGAAAAATTTACGTGGCCTCGCTCTGATACCACTTGTGGGGTAATATCCGTATAAAACCCTTTAATTATAGGATTATAACGCAAATTTTATATGCAATTTATTGTAATAAACGAAAACAACAATGAAACGATAAAGATTAAGAAATAACCTTCGGTCCTAGTGCAAATTGGCAATGAGAGATCAAAGTAGATCTCCTCCTAAATGATGCACCCAAGATCGTCCGAGAAATGCCCTTATGCTAGAATGAATCCTCTAATTGCCTTGCAATATTGAGAGGATTATTTTGTGAGTTTTCTTTAGATGAGAGATCTAGGTTTAGAGAGGAAAATGTTCTCCCAAAACCCTAAAATTTTTGTCAAAATGAATTAGGTTTCAAAAGAGAGAAAATCCTCTCTTTTGTCCTCACTTGGCCGGCCATGGGCTCTCTTGGGAAGTGGGCTTCCACTTCCTTTTAGTTTTAGCTCATGGTCTGGTTCGCAAATCGCTAAAATGTATATGACGCGGTTTTGTTATAAATCGTCATCGGTTATCGGTTATTAAAGCATCAACTAATAATACGGATTAGTTGAAACATTAATACATGTCCGACAAAGACGATATTGTATAATTATACTTGTTGGTGTATGGGGGAGTATAGGAAGTAGAGTGGAGATTAGTTAGTTTATTTAGTTGATTAGTTGAAGGTTGATTAGTTGGTGTTTAGTTTGAAGGAATTAGTTTTTGTATTAATTTGTTGTGAATTTGTTGGATACATCAAAATGGGAGGGGAGGACCTCTATTTATAGTGCTCCTCCTCCTTCTCCTACATTCTTGGAATTCTCTAGAATAGAGCATTCTAGAGTGACCTAGACTTAGTACGTCTCTAGAGTTCTCTATACATATCTAGACCATTCATGATCCTTCTAGAGTATTCTAGACTATTCTAGTAACTTCGACATTATTCTAGAACATTCTAGAAGTTTCTACATTATTCTAGAATATTCCGGAACCTTCTAGAACACTCCAGAAAAGTCTCACACTTCAACAATATTCAATATACATTTAATTAAATATAAAACGCTTATATTCAATTTATGAATTAACTGCTTAATTCGCCTTAGCCATTATTATTTAATCCGTATTAAATAAAATATCTCAACATCACATTTTGACTAATTATTAGTCAAATAACTCAGACTAACTGGTTAGTCAAATTTGGCATCTACATGACTGTATTTTCATACCGTCACATCTCTCAAACGTATCCTATAGGTGTGACTTTTAGGGACCGGTTGATCACCGCCATCTGTATGACAATAACGTCAAACTTATCTAGCAAGCCAACCGTTATTGATAAACGTGGACCAACTGATTATGATACAAAAGTATACCCTTTTGATCCTTTTAGAGATTTGTAAGTCCTTGCACTAACTGTAAAGGACACCAGCCCCAACAATTTGGTAGTCGTAGGAGGTAACGCTGGTGGTTATCGGTGTGGTCTGGATGGCCGGCGGTGGTGAGGTGTGGTGGTAGGGTCGTGGTTGTGGTGGTGGGCAGTGGTAGTGGGGGTAGTTCATAGTTTACGGTTAGATACATGAAGTACAATTATTGGATACTTCTATGAATAGTACTAGATACGTGTGTATCTAGCAATACTAGATACATGTTTATATTATTAGTATAGACATGCATATCTGACAGTACTGATATGCGTATCTGGGAGTATTGACATGTGTATCCACAAAAAGTATAAAATGTATCCACAAATAATATAAAACGTATCTGCAAAATATAAGATATGTATCTGCTTTTAGTGACATGTGTATCTGCAAAAAAAATGGTATTAAAAAAGTGTAAAAGTGCATATAAAATTTTAGAGTGAAAAAAATGTATCTAGTTATATTATAAAATATATCTGAATAATAAGTGTATATGACAAGCTAATAAAGTGTATCTGAAAAAAAAAAAAAAAAAAAAACCTCAGCTAGTTCGTACGGTTCGTACGTTAAGCAGCGATTCAGACACGAACCGCTTATATATATATATATATATATATATATATATATATATATATATATATATATATATATATATATATATATATATATATATATATATATATATAGTTGGGATCTTGTGAGTTTTGTTTCTTATGGTGAGTTTGTGCTCACATGTTATTCTAGTGTTATTTTTATGTTCTTATGCTTCTCTAGTTTTCTCATTATGTTACTTTAGAATTTATTTTATTTTTTGTGTTATCCTATGTTATTCCAATTTTTTTTTGTGTGGGTTAATACTGGTTCTAAGTCTACGCATAAGTCTCGGGGTATAACTCGATCATTGCTATAGGCATATAAATCACATCTAATATCATACATGTACATGTATGCCAATCAATCATAAACATGCGGATTCTAAGAGATAACCAAATAATGCAACATTACTCGACATGTGACTCAATCATGCTCAACATTCCCATTTTTTGGAAACCATGCCACGCATATACCACGTCAAATCCACCACATGATCACACATATGTTTTCAACATCCATTCCCATCGATTACCAACACTTCCGCTCATACGGAAGACCACAATCACAATCATGCAAATGATCACTATGCAACACACAACTTGCATTTTTCATCTTACTTTTACGCAATGAAATGAACTCACGTCGATTAACACACATCAAACAAGGTTTTCGTATCAATTCTGTCACCAACCAACTCATGTCGAATCAACTATTTCCATTACTTGCAAAATTCTACGCCATATGTTCAAACGTAAACAATTCACACATGTAAGGTCAATCATGATCATCCAACATAAGTCAACCAATATAAACCGCGAAATGAGGGTACATGCTCAATATTTGGTCAAATATCAGCAAAATAATGGCCAAAGCAGACCACTCGGTCGAGTGTAGAAGGTCACTCGGCCGAGTAGAAGACCACTCGGTCGAGTGTCACCTGGGGCAGAATGTTTTCATTCTCAACTCGGTTCCAAACTTCCTATTTCATCACACAATCGCAAATAAATCTCGATGGTGACACATATACCATTAAAAAACCGAATAAAACACAACTATTGGCTTTATGGCCACCATTATTACACAATTTAGATGAAGCATCCAAGACATACTACCAACACAAACCTAATATTTCATCCCCAACAACTGCACTGTAGTGCGATACTCTAGTCACAACGGTAAACATAACGTATTTCACCTTCTCATGGACACGGCCTAATCACTCATCATTCTCAAGGAACAGTAACATCGTCGTCACTCACTTAAGCACTACAACAAAATCACGATGTACACCGTGGGCATTTTTCAGAATAACGCTTGGGAGGCAACTTTACAAATAAAATCTATACCACCACCCTCAGGGTCGGAGTCCAACACAACCACCATCACATATCATGCTTATGTACTTAGGTTAACGGTCGATACGTGCATTTTATATAGTCTTTTTAGCCTTATTTTGCACGTATTTCTATGCGCTTTTATACTCATTTGTATTGCAATATGCACCGATTTGGCTACTTTGGTTTGTTTTGTATATTTTGTAGGAATGAACCTGAAAGTGGTGAAACCGTACTCTTTTCGTCCTGTTTTGCATGCATTTTGAGGAGACGAGAATGTTAGAGCGAGATACTGCATTGGGATGCGTGAAGGAATGGTCAACGAAGCAGTCGGCAACGAGTTTGAAGCTGATTTGGAAGAAGGACACTCGATCGAGAAGACTTTTGGTCGATCGAGTGCTTTTATGTGCTGAAGAGGTCGATCGAGTGTTTTATTTCACTCGATCATCTTTACTACATTTTATGTCCTTTATTGCTCTTCCCTTCAAACCTTCATTAGTTTAGTAAACCAAATTCAACCCCCATTTAGTGACGTAAACGGACCTTAACACATATCTTGCCTCCCTGTGGAGATCGACCCGACTTCCCTAGCTATATTAGTTAGTGCCAGTTGGTTATTTTTGGTAGGTACACGACTAGCCAGTCAAATTTTGGCGCCGTTGCCGGGGAGGCAATAGCCTTATCTGTTTTTGTTTTCGTTTGTTTTTATCCGTCTCAGGGAATTCTTATACCTTGAGACAGTTCTCATTTATCTCTTTCAGTGTTGTGTATGCCCAGGTCAAACAGGTCGGATTTAGTTCCAGCTGATTCTGAGCCAGAAAGACTGTTTCGGCATAGACTCCGTCTGCAAAGAGAACTTCGAAAGGAAGAATCGAGTACTTTCAAGCCCGAGCTACAACATTTTCTGTTTGCAGAAGACCAGTCTTTAGAAGAAGATAATCTCATTTCTGCCAACCAACCAGTAAAGATGCCGAATATTGCAAGTCACTCGGAGCCTAAAGCATCCTCTATTCCTAAGGGTTTTAACCTCCAGCCTGAGGACGGCAACACCTTTGATATCCGTCCGTCCTAGATAAATCTGGTGGAGAAAAACTTATATAGGGGTGTGGCGGGTGAAGACCCAAGGAAGCATATGGAGGTCTTTATTGATTACTTCTCTACTATTCCCACTACAAAGGGAGTAACTCAAGACAAGATAAAGGAGGTGTTATTTCCTTTTTCTCTGACTGACTCAGCCCGTGAGTGGTTGACCGATCTTGACCGAACAGCTGCTGGGATCACCAACTGGGAGACTCTCGCACTTGCCTTCTACAAAAGATACTTCCCTCCTCAACGCACTAATTATCTGAGGGGAAAGATTACTAGTTTCAAGCAGGCACCTGATGAGACTTTCTATGAAGCTTGGTGTCGGTTCCAGAATTTGGTGAGGTCTCTTCCTCATCACGGTTTTGATCAATGGTTCTTGTGCAACCAATTTTATGATGGGTTGTACGACGACCATAGAGCTATTCTGGACGCCTCATCCAATGGAAGATTTCAGAAAAATATTGATGATGATAAGGGATGAGGCATTATTGAGGAGATGGCGACACATTGTGCTGAATATGGGAACCCACGGGATGGTATTCGAACAGTCCATTCGGTTGATAAGGCAGTTGTGGCTCAACTGGAAGCCATGAATGCCCGGTTTGATAGATTGGAATTGCAATCTGCTGGGGAACCACAGACAGTTCATTTGTTGACTAGACAGGAAACTCTTATTTGTGAGAGATGTGGAGGAGATGACGGTCATACTGCTATTGACTGTCTTACTGAGAAAGAACAAGTCCTTGCTTTTTAACAATACAGGCAAGGAGGAGGTTCTTATTATAACAACCAAGGGGCAGTCCATCCCAATTTGAGGTGGACAAGTCAAAATGTTCTTAATCTCACTCCTCCACCGCAGCAGCATCAGCCATATATCCCGCCTCATAAAGCTCAACAAGGCTTCCAAAAGCCTACTTCCTTTCCTCCACCGAATCAAGGTGCGTCATCTTCAAGTGGGGTAAGTGAGCTAGGTGAGCTAAAGTCAATGCTCCAGTCGTTGACAAAGCAATGGCAACTAAGTGACCAACAGAAAGAGGCATCCATCAAGTCATTTGAAACTCAAGTTGCTCAATTAGCCGCGAACCAGTCCACGAGGAAACAGGGTCATTTGCCATCTCAATCTGAGAAGAATCCACATGAGACGGTGAATTTGATTAATTTGAGAAGTGGTCGTTCTTATGAAGGACCAAAATTATCTGATGACAGGGATATTTTGGACCCGAGGAAGGATGTTAATGACGATGAACAGTCATTAGTTGCTGAAAAAGAGTTAACCACGAAGAATATACTTGATCGATTGGTTTCAGGGGTTCGATCGAGTAGAATTAAGGCTGAAAGCACTCGATCGAAGGGAATTCTTACTCGATCGAGTGAACTGGAAAATCAAGAGTTCGGTCGAGAGGTCCAAACCACTCGATCGAGTGAAAAGTCTGAAGAATCTGTTCGATCGAGTGGTAATTTGGCTCGATCGTATGGGGTAAAATCCGTATTATACCCTTTAAATATAGGATTATAACGCAAATTTAATACGTGATTTATAGTCATAAACGAAAAACAATGAACAAAGATGAAGATTAAGCAATAACCTTCGGTCCTAGTGCAAATTGGCAATGAGAGATCAAAGTAGATCTCCTCCTAAATGATGCACCCAAGATTGTCCGAGAAATGCCCTTGTGCTAGAAAGAATCCTCTAATTGCCTTGCAATATTGAGAGGATTATTTTGTGAGTTTTTCTTTAGATGAGAGATCTAGGTTTAGAGAGGAAAAATGTCTCTCAAAACCCTAGTTGTCATACAAATGATTATGCTTAGGTTACAAAAAGAGTGAGCCTCTCTTTTTGTTCATCCCATTCGGCCAAACCGAGTGAAGGAGAGGAGAAATGGGCTTTTCCATTTCCTCTTCATTTAAACTCGTGGTCCGAATCCAAATTACTAAATGTATATGACGCGGTTTCATTATAAACTGTCATCGGTTATCGGTTTATTAAAGCATCAACTAATAACACGGATTAGTTGAATTATTAATACATGTCCGACAAAGACAATATTGTATAATTATATTCAATATACATTTAATTAAATATAAAACGCTTATATTCAATTTACGAATTAACTGCTTAATTCACCTTAGCCATTATTATTTAATCCGTATTAAATAAAATATCTCAACATCACATTTTGACTAATTATTAGTCAAATAACTCAGACTAACTGGTTAGTCAAATTTGGCATCTACATGACTGTATTTCCATACCGTCACATCTCTCAAACGTATCCTATAGGTGTGACTTTTAGGGACCAGTTGATCACCGCCATCTGTATGACAATAACGTCAAACTTATCTAGCAAGCCAACCGTTATTGATAAACGTGGATCAACGGATAATAATACCAAAAGTATGCCCTTTGATCCTTTTAGAGATTTATAAGTCCTTGCACTAATCAAAGGACACCAGCCCCAACAAGCTCCCACTTGTCCGCAAGTGTGTGCAATGACGTTATCCGCACGAACCGGAGGACACAGCTCCAACAAACTCCCACTTGTCCGTACAAGTGTATGTGCGATAACCGATTCTCATATTCATTTAAAATTTCTCCCACTCAATGTAAAACAATTTGCGAGATCGGATCCGCAAAGGTCGTATTTTACAATCGATCGTATCTAGAGTGGTTTCCCGACTAGAGAGTAACTTAAGCGATAGGACGAATACGTATTCGAGCATGGCCATGCATTTCGATTCTGACTCCTCGAGTGGCCCCGAGAAATATCGAGTACCGATAAAGGCTGAATATTTCCTACAACTCGACTCCTTCCGATCTAAGCACAGAATGAAATGACCCGGAAAAAAATCTACTTGGCCCCCCATTACGGATGACCGTGAGAAAGAAACCAAAGTCACCCAAAATCTGCCTTAGTCTCAAGAGACAGTCGATAGTCAAAAGAATCGACTCTTAGGATCACCATGGAAGTCCTATCCACGACCGGGCACCGAATGTTATAAAACATTTAGGACTCCACGTCGATGTCACAATTGTGTCCTACGAAATATCCGTATAAATCGCCTCCGTGATTGGTGGTCAACCGGTTGACTTATGGCTCGTTGAACCCACCATCAACCAACGTCACAAAATAATTACCTTGAGTTATCAGCTCACGTGGGCAATTAAGGACCAAAAATATAATGTTTGTTCAGTTCACTTTGTGGTGTTCAAAATTTGTCGTACAAATCCACATGAAAAACAAAATATATAAAATATCAAAACGATGATGTCGTATAGAGTACAAAGGAGAATGAATCTAATCCATAAAAGAGTACTACAACTTAGGAACACGTTTAATTCCCATGGAATTAACATGCCCTTCATGCTTATCTTGTCGTAATGGTTTAGTGAGAGGATCTGCTATATTATCATGTGTAGCAATCTTTTCTATCACTACTTCCTGTCGCTCCACGTAATCTCGGATTAGATGAGCTTTCCGATGTACATGTCTAGACGCGACATAGTATTCGGACTCGTCGTAGAATCGCTTTAACACTTTGTTTGGAACTCTTCCGGTGATCGTAGCGCCATTAAGGGTAAAAACGAATCCGGACGGAGATTTCGAGTCATCTCGATCCATAAGTCAATGCCCAATCTTTAGTCCTCCGTAGGTACTTAAGAATGTTCTTGATAGCCATCCAATGTGATTCACCCGGATCTTTGTTGGAATCGACTTGTCATACTCAATGCATATGCCACGTCCGGACGTGTGCATATCATGGCATACATGATTGATCCTATAGCCGAGGCATAAGGAATCCGTGTCATGCGCGCTTTCTCTTCCGGTGTCTCGGTGACCGAGACTTGCTCAAATGCACCCCTGGAGCCATAGGAAGAAGCCCCTTCTTGGAGTTAGTCATCTTTGAATCTCTCTAGGACTTCGTCTATGTAAGACTCGATCGAGAGATAACATCCATCGTGATCTATCTCGATAGATACGGATGCCTAGAATTCTTTGTGCCTCTCCCGGATCTTTCATCTGAAAATGGTTTTTCAACCATACTTTCACCGAAGTTAAGAGAGGTATGTCATTCCCAATCAGGAGTATGTCATCGACATACAATATTAGGAAGACAATCTTGCTCCCACTCGACTTGATATAAAGACATGGTTCCTCGACCGATCGAGTAAATCCATTTTCTTTAATCACTTGGTCGAAGCGATGATTCCAACTCCGAGATGCTTGCTTAAGTCCATAAATGGAACGCTTAAGCTTGCACACTTTCTTAGGATGTTCTGGATCGACGAAACCTTCGGGTTGTACCATGTACAACTCTTCCTCCAAAAAGCCGTTTAAGAAGGCGGTTTTCACATCCATTTGCCAAATTTCATAGTCATGAAAAACGGCGATCGCTAAGATAATCCGAATGGAACGCAACATGACTACGGGTGCGAAAATTTCATCGTAGTGCAAACCTGGCACTTGGGTGAAACCTTTAGCAACTAGTCGTGCTTTATAGATATCTTGTTGACCTTCCACAAAATGCTTTATCTTGTAAAGCCATTTGCATTGAAGGGGACGAACCTTAGCAGGTAAGTCAACAAGATCCCATACGTTGTTCTCATACATAGAGTCCATCTCGGATTGCATGGCCTCAAGCCATAGCTTTGAGTCGGAACTAGTCATGGCACCTTTATAGGTTGCGGGTTCACTACTCGTTAAGAGTAGAACGTCATCTATGTCATGTTCCTCGACCATACCAATGTATCTGTGCGGAGGAATAGAGACTCTTCCCGACCTCCTAGGTTCCTCGGGAATGTTAACCGTAAATGGGATTGAAGGAATTGGTTCCTCCAATGGTTGCTCGGTATTTGGTTCTGGAATCTCCGACAGGTCGAAGGTTCTATCACTCTTTGCATTCTCGAGAAATTCCTTCTCTAAGAATGTCGCACTAGCCGCAACAAAAACACGTTGTTCGGTTGGCGAATAAAAGTAATGACCAAGTGTTCCTTTAGGATAACCTATAAAGTATGTCTTGACCGATCGCGGGCCGAGCTTATCCTCGTGTCTCCTCTTGACATAAGCCTCGCAGCCCCAAACCCGTATAAAGGACAAGTTAGGGACCGTTCCCTTCCATAGTTCACATGGAGTCTTGTCAACAGCTTTAGACGGACTTCGGTTAAGTATTAGAGCAGCTGACAGAAGAGCATAACCCCACAATGAGTCAGGCAACACGGTGTGACTCATCATGGATCGAACCATATCAAGTAGTGTTCGATTTCTCCGTTCGGACACACCATTCAATTGAGGTGTTCCAGGTGGAGTTAACTGTAGGGCAATCCCACAGTCTTTGAGGTGTTGATCAAACTCGTGAGAAAGATACTCGCCACCACGATCTGAACGTAGCTTTTTTATCTTTCTACCCATTAGGTTCTGTACCCTATTCTGGTATTCTTTGAATTTCTCAAAGGATTCACTTTTGTGCTTCATTAAGTAGACATAGCCATATCTACTTAAATCGTCCGTGAAAGTGATGAAATACCTATAGCCTTCTCGTGCGGTGATTGACATAGGACCACATACATCCGTGTGTATGAGTCCTAATAGGTCAGCAGCGCGCATTCCAACACCTTTGAAGGAAATCCGAGTCATTTTACCGATGAGACATGATTTACACGTGCCAAATGATTGAAAATCAAAGGCCGAGATAGCTCCATTATTGATGAGGTGTTTAACGCGTTTTTCATTAATGTGTCCCATACGGCAGTGCCATAGATACGTTTGATCTTTGTCACCAACCTTTAACTTCTTATTCATTACGTGTAATATTTCGGTGGTCTGATCTAAAACATAAATTCCATGCATGGAGACTGCCTTGCCAAAAATCATATCGTGTAATGAGAAAATGCAATTATTATTCTCTATTACAAATGAAAAACCAAGTTTGTCAAGTGCAGAAATTGAAATAATGTTTTAGAAAGACTGGGTACATAATAGCGGTTATATAAAAATAACTCAAATCCGCTAGGAAGCTGGATCACGTATGTTCCCCTCGAGATGGCAGCCAATCGTGCTCCATTCCCGATACGCAGGTCCACCTCACCCTTTACGAGGGGTTCGATGTTCCGGAGCCCCTGCACATGATTACACAGATGAGAACCACAACTAGTATCTAGTACCCAAGTTCCGTAACTTGCGTGGTTAATCTCAATCATATGAATAAAAGTAGGAAAGGATGAAGACATACCAACAGGTTTAACGCGACCTGCTTTTATGTCCTCATGGTAAACAGGACATGTACGCCTCCAATGCCCAGTTTTGTGGCAATGATGGCATTCCATGTTATTGGTTTTGCTCTTTGTCGTGCCTGATGAGGTGCTCGACTCACCAGGCCCACTCTTACCTGGACCCGACTTCTTGAACTTCTGTTTACCTACTGCTAGGTTTGCCTGAGCTTTGCCCTTACCCTTTCCCTTGTTTGTCACAACGAGAACATCTTGTTTCATGCTCCCACTGGACTTCATGTCCTTCTCGGTCTGTACGAGAAGGGAGTGCAGTTCATGGGGGCTTTTCTTCAAATCATTCATATGGTAATTCGCTCTAAAGAGCGCAAAACCATCGTGGAGTGAATGAAGCATGCGGTCGATCATAATGTTCTCGCTGATCTTACAATCAAAGGTCTCCAGCTTCTCGACATTCTCAATCATGCTGAGAATGTGTGGGCTAACTGGTTGGCCCTTCTGGAGTCTCGCATCAAAGAAGCGAGTGGTATGCTCATAGGTCACGATTCTCGGTGCTTTTGAGAATTCCTTAGTGAGCGTGGTGAAAATCTTGTTTGCACCATGGGCTATGAAGCGTTTCTGCAAATTGGGTTCCATTGCAAAAATGAGTACGTTTTTAATCGCACCCGTTTCCATACAGAAATCGTTAAACTTGGCGATCTCATTAGCTCTAGCCGTGGGACCTGGGTTTGGCGGGATGGGCTCTATGAGATATTTGAGCTTCCGTCAGCGGCAAAGCATTCCGTAATGCCGCCTCCCGATCCGCGAAGTTTGATCCATCATTCTTGATCGAGTTGATCGATTCATCCGATTCATGAAGATCCGGCCAGGACTCACGGTTCAATGTGGCACTTGGCATTGGGTCGTTAGTAGGACCAGCCATTTCGTTATTAGCAGTTTAAATGTTCGTGTTCTACACTGAAAAAGGAAGAAAAACAAAAACGAAATAAGCAACTCATCGAGGTGATTTAAGTCTATTAAAAATTCATTTTGATCGTGTAGACTCTTTGCACTTGCATAATTGATCTCCCTCAAGAATAATACAAGTGATCCCAAGACTCAATTTCTGTAAATTGATAAGCCAACTGTTTAGCTAATTCTTCCGTAAGAACTCTTGGTCGATAGATTTCCGTAAATCCTATCTATAGTCCACCATAATCACAGGATCGTACGAGTGACCATAGTGTTGAGATAAAATAGGTCAATCGGTTCCAACTTACCCGACGTAGAAGGGGTCATATTATGCCTAACGACGAAGAAGGGATTCATTGGAGTTTGACCTATAAAGACCGTTCTCAATTTTTGTTTATACGAGGAAGATCCCATCAACTAAGTTTCAATTCATTTTAAGTGAACGAATAACTAGCAATTGCGTGAATGAATTAATTTAGATGATGGCTTAAATCGTGTGACATGAGTATGTCAAAGAAAACAAACTCGTGACCTCTATATGTGTCAGTTTTCATGCAATTATTAGGTGGTTTGGTTTTTAGGCGGAAAATGATGCATACTATCGTTACGATAAAATAAATAAATGAATGCAATACGTAAATAAAATTCCTAGTGTGGTCCATCCTAGTAAAAAGAACATAAAACAACTTTGGAATCCACCGTTGGACCCGAGAAGCTTGCCTTGATGTTCCATCTTGATCCAAATAGCGGGAGTGAGCATCCGTTCTCCATCTTTAGTCTTCTCAAAATTACAATTAAAATTTACAAAATATAAACCTATTTACATTCTAAATAAAACTGTAATTAAAAGAAATAAAAGGAGATACGAGATCTCAAAATACAACCAAGACCGTGTTCCATCATTACGGTAACACGTTCTACTAAGGCCACACTAAGTTACAACCGTTTGCAAAAATAAATAAATACGTAATTAAAAGCATTCAAATTAAACAAGAACGATAAATGAAATGCATCAACTAAATTAAATTTATTCGTGACATAATTCCGTAATTATGTTAAATTATCCAAACCACCTTTTAACAATTAAAATTATGTGACAAAACCGCTTCATCAACTTAATTTTAATTCATGATAATCCGTTACTTTAAATCGTTTTAAAGTAACCAAATTGTTCGTGGGTGAACCGTTTCACTATCAAGCGAGTGCATAAATCCGTATTATGCAATAAATGGCCGGAAAAAAACAGAATTTTTTTTTTCTTTTACTGCTGGGCGTGAACAGTACCCGTAAAAAAAATTTTTTTTTTTTTAAATTGCTGCTGAAAACGTGAGCAACAAAAGGAACAAAAACGGCTCAAACATTACGTGATCAACAAAAGATCAAACAACAAAACGATTTGTTAAAACCCAATTGCAATTTAATCTAATCCGTATAGAATTGAAATTACAATTGATACATCTTTAACATATTGCAATAATGATCGATTAAAATTACAACATGTAAAGAATGATTGAAAACAAGAGATCGAATGATCTATCAAAATTGTGTGGCACGCAAAACGATGCAAAATAAAACAGGCCGTGTACATAAAACACACGGTTTCCAAAAAAATTTTCGAGACAAAATAATGCCACACGAAATTTTATGCAATCACTTTGATAGATCTTTTACATATTGCAATGAATATCGATTACAATACAATATGCAAAGATCAAAATGAAAACAAGAGACAACCAACACCGTGTATACAAGACACGGTTCCCAAGGCACAAAAAAAACGCAGCAAACGCAGCAAAAAAAATAAATGCCGAGGGAAAAAAAAATTTAGCCGAATGAAAAATTAATCAAAAATTCATCGATTCAAAAATCGTTTGATGAAAATCACATAGAAAAATTTACGTGGCCTCGCTCTGATACCACTTATGGGGTAAAATCCGTATTATACCCTTTAAATATAGGATTATAACGCAAATTTAATACGTGATTTATAGTCATAAACGAAAAACAATGAACAAAGATGAAGATTAAGCAATAACCTTCGGTCCTAGTGCAAATTGGCAATGAGAGATCAAAGTAGATCTCCTCCTAAATGATGCACCCAAGATTGTCCGAGAAATGCCCTTGTGCTAGAAAGAATCCTCTAATTGCCTTGCAATATTGAGAGGATTATTTTGTGAGTTTTTCTTTAGATGAGAGATCTAGGTTTAGAGAGGAAAAATGTCTCTCAAAACCCTAGTTGTCATACAAATGATTATGCTTAGGTTACAAAAAGAGTGAGCCTCTCTTTTTGTTCATCCCATTCGGCCAAACCGAGTGAAGGAGAGGAGAAATGGGCTTTTCCATTTCCTCTTCATTTAAACTCGTGGTCTGAATCCAAATTACTAAATGTATATGACGCGGTTTCATTATAAACTGTCATCGGTTATCGGTTTATTAAAGCATCAACTAATAACACGGATTAGTTGAATTATTAATACATGTCCGACAAAGACAATATTGTATAATTATATTCAATATACATTTAATTAAATATAAAACGATTATATTCAATTTACGAATTAACTGCTTAATTCACCTTAGCCATTATTATTTAATCCGTATTAAATAAAATATCTCAACATCACATTTTGACTAATTATTAGTCAAATAACTCAGACTAACTGGTTAGTCAAATTTGGCATCTACATGACTGTATTTCCATACCGTCACATCTCTCAAACGTATCCTATAGGTGTGACTTTTAGGGACCAGTTGATCACCGCCATCTGTATGACAATAACGTCAAACTTATCTAGCAAGCCAACCGTTATTGATAAACGTGGATCAACTGATAATAATACCAAAAGTATGCCCTTTGATCCTTTTAGAGATTTATAAGTCCTTGCACTAACTGTAAAGGACACCAGCCCCAACAGATCGAACACTGCTGTTAATGAAGAACTCGATCGAGAGCCTGCTAGTGCTCGATCGAGTGATATTTCACCTGGAAGGACTCGATCGAGAGGCAAAAAGTCTCGATCGAGTGATAAGGAGCTTGAACCAGCTGAGACGTTGGAAGAAAGAAACAAAGGGCTCGAGATTCATATCACCGTGCCCTTCCCGAGGCAATTACAGAGCACGAAAGCCAATCAACAGTTCGGTAAATTTGCCGAGCTCCTGAAAAGCTTACAAGTCACTGTTCCATTCGCCGAGTTGCTGACACAGGTACCCTCTTATTTAAAGTTTATGAAAGAAATTTTATCACGTAAGAGACATATCAATGATCATGAGACGGTAGCTTTGACCGGGGTAGGGACTGCCCTAGTTCAAAATAAGCTGCCCCCTAAACAGTCAGACTCGGGTAGTTTCTCGATTCCATGTCACATAGGTACCCATTTGATTGATAACGCGCTATGCGATCTTGGTGCCAGCGTGAGCGTCTTACCTTTGTCTCTCGCAAAGAGACTTGGTTTGACTAAATTTAATTGCATAAACATGACCGTACAGATGGCCGACCGTAGTATATCACGACCGTTAGGTGTCATAGAGGACATACCTGTTAAAATCGGGAGATTCTTTATTCCCGTTGACTTTGTAGTGCTTGACATACCCGAGGACACTCATACTCCTATTATTTTAGGGAGACCATTTTTATTCACTGCTCGTGCAGTGATAGATGTCGGGGGGCAAGACACGCACGTTTCAGGTAGGGGACGAGGGATTAATTTTCCATCAATCTAAGTCTCGTAGGGCTCCCATGCAAGCTCAACCTTGCAATGCCCTTTCCTCTACTGACTCCCATATTGACACTCCAGCTGATAATGTGGAATTTTGTGCTGCAATTGTGACCCCTCCGCCCCAGATTGAGAGCAAAAAGGAGGAGAATTCGTCTGTTTTCCTTGCTACAGGTACAGATGAAAAAGATGCAGGAGCTGTCAAGGGTCATTGTGCAATTAAAATCACTCAAATTATGGAGCCTAACGTCAAAGCTGGTGAGACAGAAAAAGGGACCAGAAAAGTTCGTGCATACGTGGATGTTAACTATTCTCCCCCTACTGGTTCAAATTCAAGCTCGCTGAGAACGAAGAGGACGGTCAAGGATGCTGAAGGGACCTCCTTTAGTCAGAAGCCCTCCGTTGGGCTGGACCTCCTTCAGTCAGAAGCCCTCCGTTGGGCTACTGAATTTTCTTTGGAATTAAGCGGGGAATGCCCCGTGTAACAATTTGTAAAAACTAATTTTAAATTTCCGTTAAATTTCTTTATTGCATTTTTAGGACTATTAGAATTTAGACAATTTTTAGCGTAGTTAGAAAGACTATAGACTGTTAAATTTTGTGATTTGGTATGTCGGGATATGTTTGCGAGTGTTTTTATGCAGGTTTGGGGAGATTATACGCATTTTGGATGACTTACACGAAGAAAAGCACTAGATCGAGTACTTTTTGTACTCGATCGAGAGGATTTTGCAAGAAAAGGTTCGATCGAAGAGTTTGCAAGTGCTCGATCGAAATAGCCAAAAGAGGGAGTTCTCGATCGAGTAGATTTTTACTCGATCGAGTGAACTGATGCTGAAACTCCTCGATCGAGTGATTTCAAATCACTTGATCGACTGAAATTGCAAATCCCGCGCATGAAGTTCTCTTTAACTTCTATTTTTCTTAATCATTTTTATTATTAACTTGTTCATCCTCTTTTGCACGATAAACCCCAAATTCTCTCCATTTTTGTTGCCCAATACCAAATCCAACACCTACAATTTGTTCCTAATTAATTAATCAACATTTCTCCCTTATTTCCCCTTTGGTTTTTGTTCGTTTTTGCGGTCAATTACGGGTTCTAGGGTTTGCGATTTCTTGTTTGAAATTCCGCCAATTTGCATTGTCTTTGTCGATTAATTTGCGTCTATTGTGGGTTTCATTTATCAAGTAAGTATTCTCTTTACCTTATGGTTGATTAATTGCCTTTTTTTTCGAATTTTTGAGGTAATTTGGGAATTTGGGTTTATGATAGTCGAAATTTTCGACTGATAAATTGGGGTTTTTTGTTTAATTGGTTAATTGATTGTCATTCCCCCTACCTTACTTGATTAAGATGGACAATAGCTAAATGCCCTCATCCAGTTTGACTGATACTCCGTCCTTGACTGAGACGGTGGTCCCTGCTGCCACAACCGTCTCCACGACAGTTAGTACCAGTGCCACTGCTCCCGTGTTTCTTGTTACTGCAGCTGGTACTGTTGTTACTGATGCTAGCACTGCTGCTAGCTCCGTCTAAGCTTCCACTTCCGTCGCAGCCTCTGTTTTAGCTAGCACTGCTGCTAGCCCTTCTTCTTCTGTGTCGGTCTCTGCTGCCTCTTCTATTGCAGCAACAGCTAGTACCTCAGGTACGGTGACCACCCCTGCTGCGTGGTCACCCGCAGTCACAGCTGCTTACCGGGTGGCTCTAAAACCTCGTTCCGTCAGAGGACGGGCTTCTACTTCAGGTGCTAGAGGCCCGGGTCGCGCATGAGCTACACCTACTGCTGGCCGTGTCACCATCCGAGGGGATGATTCGCTCGAATCGCACCCCGACTACCCTCATGTAATCTTCGTTAATGGTATTCATCACACTAGATTTTTCTCTTTGCTTGACTGTGACTTTCTTTCGACCAAGTTTTTGTGCCGTTAGTCACTTGATAGACTTGGTATCTACGAGCCAGTTTGTGAGATTTTGCGGGGTACGGGGATGTCTGGACTTGTGACCATGAGTGCCTATACCTACAAGGAGCTGACCCTTGAGTTTTTCAGCTCCTTTACCTTCTCTTCTGGGGCACACGACGCTGACCCCACTTGTTCTTCCTTCTCTTTCCGGTTGTTTAACCGGACTTTTTCCTGGACTTTAGAGGAGTTTGGTACTAGGTTAGGACTTTCTTTTACGGGTCCCACTGTTGTCCCTAGGAAGGTCATCCGCATGTTGTGGAGGACCTTGGCACAGACTACTTACGAGGAGCGAAAGCTCGCTCAGGTCCACCTTCCCCCTGCCCGTTACTTCCTGCGTCTGATGGGTAGTACTATTTTTGGCCGTAGAGAACCAAACAATGTGAACAACATTGAGCTTTCTATTCTGGGCGGGTACCTGAACATTGACAGTGAGGTCCCCTTTGTCCTCAACATTGCTTACCTGACTCGCCCAGTACTTTCACTCTGTGGGGCAGAAGACCACGGGCGCCATTGTCTGCGGTGGCATAGCCACTGTCCTTGCCCGTTCTTTCTTCCCCGTCTTCCCTCGTGACTTACAGTATATAGGTGTCGATAGGTACCTGGACCGGGCAGCTATGCTGTCTATGACTTGGCTTGCTTCAGACCACCAGACTTGGAAGAGAGGCGGTTCCTTGTCTGAGACCCTTCCTTGTACCACCCTACCTCGCCTCATCCCCCTGCCCACTGTTAGGGGCAGGTTACCTCCACCATTGCCCATGAACCACCTACCGCTGCAACCACCCACTACCATGTCCGCTTCTAGGAAGCAGCGTCGACCTGAGACCGGAGAGGGATCCACACTTTCTACGGGTGGCCAGCCTTCCACGACCATCCCTACCCCGATCCCTACCCCGATCCCTACTCCTACTCTTGCACCCGACCAAACACTGGCACAACCGGTTTTTCCGGCTAATTTTGTATCTCCTCCACCCTTTGAGGCGTCCGCAGTCATGGACCAAGGGCGCCGTGACAGCTTGTTGCTTGAGCTTGTAGAGAGGCAGGCTCGTACGGAGAGGGACATCGCTCTTACATTGGTCCCTCTGTACGAGTATCACATGAGGCGACACCATCCCATTCCAGAGGGTTGGCTACACCCGTCCTTCTACCGGTACCCAGCTGAGGGGTACCTTGAGTCAGCTAGTGAGGAGGAGGAGGAGGAGGACCCAGCTGCGGCGGTAGCGAGAGCTCAGGCTGAGCAGAGGAGGAGGAGAGAGAAGGAGGAGGACCCGGACTTCAGTGCGACAGTGGAGGACGTGACAGAGGAGGCTGACGAGTAGCTACTGGTCTACTCACTTCCCCAGTTTTTAGGCTGATTTGGGGAAGTTCGTGTTTTGTATGTCCCGTCTCGCTCTTTTATTTTCTTTGTCTCCTTTTTATTTTATTGTTTTTCATTCATTTATTGGTTGTATATTCCCGTTCCCCCATATATATATCTGATGGTGTATGCTGGAGGACAACGAGGGCATTGTCCATTTTGGTCTGGGGAAGGTAACGCATCCTTTGAGTCTGCATTTGCATTTGTTTTGCATTCACGTTTCTATTTTCAGCTTGCATTGTTTTTATTTATTTCAAAAAATCATAAAATCTAAAAAAAATTAGAAAAATCTCCAAAAAATTAATAAAATATTCACGTTTATTTTTGCATATAGGTTGAGTCGGAACGGTTGATTTTCGTGATGATATTGCACTTTAACTTGTCATTTTACTTGAGCCTTGCACTTTCATTGACGGTTATTAGCTTAGTCTTACGCATAATCTACGAGTTTTTGTTCAAATTTAGCTGACCGTGTAGACTTGACCTAATAAATTGGCAACCTACTCTATAAATTCTGAGATTTAGTGCCATATAACTGGTGACATTCATGACCGGTTTATATAGGAATTGAGAGTAGTACTCCTTGCATAACATGTTCATCAATTTGGCACTTTTATGACATTCGATTTCTTGTCAATTGCATGCATTTGGGTTTTTGGTCGGTGTCACATGCAGGGAGGTGCTTGAAAATTTCCCTTTCTTACAATTTTCACCCATTTAGCTCCACTTAAGCCAAATTTAGCCGTTTTGACCCATTAGCTACATCCAAAACTAAGCCTGCCTAGTCAAGCTAGTTTAGTGTGTCTTTTGTGGTATGTTTTTCCGTCTGCGAGTTTGGCCCGTGTATATTGATTGGAGTTGGTGGAAGATAAAAGAAGGGAGGATGAGAAATTTGAAAGAAAAGAGAAAGACGTGAAGAAGAAAAAAAATGAAAAAAAAAAGAAAAAAAAAAAGAGAATCACGTATGATCAGAGAAGGAAAAGAAAGAAAAAATTGAAAAAAATTATTTGATTTGGATTGTTTGTGTAATTAAGACGGTATTAAAAAAGGGAAGTTTGTGATCGTCTCACTCCTCTGTTCTTATTCATATATTTTTGAGGAGATAGTGTATTTGGTTAGTGAGTTGTATGCCATGTGAAGGGCACTTGTGTTTATTTTTCAGTCAGTTGAGATTCAGACGGTCTTATATGGTCCTGTCTAGGAACTAGCTTGGCGCTTTTACCTCCACATTTCCATAATTTGTTTTGCCTTTTCTCACCTGAACCTCACTATTCCTATACTATTTGTAAGCCCTCAGCTGTGACTGTCATTGTTGGTTGGAATGTGTGCATAGTACTTGAATCGTCTTTCATTTTTGTTGCATGCATGCTATGTAGGTCGCAGTTTAGGTGAGTGACTGTTTTCTCTTCCTCTCTTACACATATATAATTCACCCTTTGTTTCATGAGAGAAGAGTGACCACGTGAGAGTCCGATTTTGTTGGTCTTGCAAGGTCGATAGGTCAGATGTATTTCTGGACATCTTATAATTCGTTTGCGTATTGATTGCTGTAGCTGTAACTGTTGATTTCTGTTGCATTAAATTGGTTCAAGTAGACAAGTTATAGCTAGCTCTATGTTTTCGTTTCCGTTCCATTAGTTTGCATTTAGTTTACTCGAGGACGAGTAAAGGTTCGGTTTGGGGAGATTTGATACGTGCATTTTATATAGTCTTTTAGCCTTATTTTGCACGTATTTTTATGCGCTTTTATACTGTTTTGTATTGCAATATGCCCCGAATTGGCTACTTTGGTTTGTTTTGTCTATTTTGTAGGAATGAACCTGAAAATGGTGAAACCGTACTCTTTTCGTCTTGTTTTGCATGCATTTTGAGGAGACGAGAATGTTAGAGCGAGATACTGCATTGGGATGCGTGAAGGAATGGTCAACGAAGCAGTCGGCGACGAGTTTGAAGCTGATTTGGAAGAAGGACACTCGATCGAGAAGACTTTTGGTCGATCGAGTGCTTTTATGTGCTGAAGAGGTCGATCAAGTGTTTTATTTCACTCGATCGAAATGCTGTTTTGAGGCTTTCCTCGATCGAGTAACATTTCTGCTCAATCGAGAGGATTATCACCTGAAGTCCTCGATCGAGTGGTTCTAAATTGCTCGATCGAGAGGTTATTAGTTTTCACGTGCTTAATTAACCCGTGTTACCTTATTTTCGTTAGTGGACTTTGTTTTTCTATTTAAGCATCGAGTAATTAGGTTATTAACACACTTCTTTTACTCTTAATTACGTTGAACTCTACTTAGAACGTAGCTTTACTCTCTTAATCTCTCCCTTAAACTCTCTACTGTAACTTTGCTCTCGGATTACTTTGCTTGGGTTTTTGGTTTTTCTTTACGCCGGATCGCTTGTTATTGTAATCTTTCTTCTTCTATTAATCTTAATCTTGTTTTTATTTGCTTTAATTCCCTTGTTCTCTCTTTCTAAATTTCGGCCCTGATTTGTTTATGTTTAATTATTATTATTTCATCATGTTTATCATTAGTTCATTCGATATTGTTATTATTGACAACATTAACGATATGAGTAGCTAAATTCATTCATGTTGGGATTAGGGAATCCATGGTAGGATTGTGACGATGTAGTGAATAGGCTAGATGATTTATTTGTGAGAATCTGTACCCATGGCAATATAATTATAATACCGACTTAGTTGAGTGCACGCTTCTAAGTTACCTTTTAATCTGGTTAAATTTATTCCTGGATCGAAAGATTGGACTAAATAGACCTGCTATGAACAGTAGACTCCCCTTACGAGGACGGAAGTTAAGTTAGTGGAAATCTAGGATAGAAAGTGGACCGGAAGGACCTTTCCAGTATCCGTCTCACTGTAAAATTATCTAGACTATTTGCAGTTGAGTCACTAGACTATCATGGTGAACCGAAATCCTGACATGTTCCCTCTTTATTGATCATCTTTACTACATTTTCTGTCCTTTATTGCTCTTCCCTTCAAACCTTCATTAGTTTAGTAAACCAAATTCAACCCCCATTTAGTGACTTAAATAGACGGACCTTAACAGATATCTTGCCTCCCTGTGGAGATCGACCCGACTTCCCTAGCTATATTAGTTAGTGCCAGTTGGTTATTTTTGGTAGGTACACGACTAGCCTGTCAACGGTCACATCATGCCCCACTCGATCTTACTCTCGTGGCTACAGACAATTTTAGTAATACCAAATTTACAATTACATATGTCCCGATTATTAGAACTCAACTCATCTATAAATACACCTCCTCACACAGGTTCACTTGAAACTTACAACAAATTCCTCACTGAATGACGGCCTACCACTTGCAAATCTCCAACTCATCTCTCGTTCTAGTACACTTTTTTTTTCCCGTATTCCAGATTCCTAAATCTTATCACTATTTATTCAACTCATATCATTCCCTAAGCCAAGTTTCACACCCCCCCCCCCCTCAATTACTTTTGCAATTCATATTATCACTCTCTTTTCAACCCTCCGAGTGCCTCAACTATTCCCTCATCGTTCCACAAGTCCTAACTCAACCATATGCTAACCAAAATGTCTGAGTCGTGCTCAAAGGTCATCCTCACATGTCCGCAATTTGCATTCACTACCTATGAGTTCACACAGACGCTAAGTATCCAACTTCTGATGGTATTCCCCTACCATCCTAATGTCCCTAAATTATCAAACTTGATGACTATGTCTACAATCACTCGTCTTTGTCGAAAACATATGCCTTAGGCAAGGGTGAGAAACCACTCTTTTGGGCTCACACACAACTCTATGCCCGGAAATCTCGGGTTAACTCAACAGATAGGGTGATGAGAATCAAAATAATCCAGAATGGGTATGAAAAGGTAGTAAGCAAATCAAATAACATGGAGGGGATGGGAAATCAATGGTCGACACCTAAAAAAATGAATTGCCTTAATAACACATTTGAAATATTATGAACTTTGTAAAATGATGAAATTTAAAAACTCAACTCTATTGTAATTTTACTCAAACTTGACTCAAACGCGAAATGCTATATTAAAACTTCAACAAAAGGTCATTTGTCTCAAATTTCTCGAAAACTCTAATACGGAGTGATTCGTCATAGGATGGTACATGTCACAATAGGCCAAGTTCAAAGCATTGCTATTCAATTTGCGCAAAACATATCTTAGAAAAGTCAAAGATCCGGGTAGGTATATCATTCTTTTTCGAAAATAATATTTTAAGGCGGAAAAACTTTTTACGCACAACTTCACCAAAACGTTATAATCGAAGATTAGAATAATAAGGAATACATTAAGTACGTCGCGAGCGAAAATCAAAGCTCATGAATACCTTTCACAACATTTTCGGAAACTTTTTCAACCTTCAAGACGGAAAATTTTGATTCACACCTTTTTATTACAAAATTCCAAAAAAAATAATATTATAGTTTTACAATAATACTAAACCATAATTGGGTAAAATCAAAATTGTTCATATTACTCACTGGGTTCAAAATTTTAGGCTAAAATGTACGATGAAATCTTCGTTTTCAAGACAAGGTACCACACTACTAGGGATGATAGTAGTCTTTCTAAAGTGATTAAAATAATTTCCAACTAGAAAAAATCAAAGATTAAGGAAAACTTTTAAGATGAAATTTTCAAATACAAGACAAAATTCGATATTAACAACAAGTGTCAAGCCTTTTTTGTTCAATATGACCCAACAACAAACACGAAAATCCGGTTATCGACTCAAAAGCACAAGTTTCCAAGCTCATCCATGGTGGAAAAAAAGCATTTAACGTAAAAATCTGATTTTTGACCACTCTCATGATATTGAATATCAACCATTACTATGAAATTGAACAAAGTCATGCAATTGTTTGATAAAACTTGAATAAACATGGTTATATATGAAACCGTTTCAAATTGCAAAAATGAGGGAGATGAATCAACCGCATAGTCGAAATTTTAGAAAGCGGATCAAGAAAAGTGGAGTAGCAAGGTGTAATTTAAACAACAAATCACAATGTGAAAATTTTGAATTTTTTTAAGATAAATCTATGTTGATATTTCAAGGTTCGAGATAGAAATGAAAAGATAAGGTAGAAAAGCAAATTTTACACGAATTCCTCAGCTAAACAGGCCCACTCGGTCGAGTGCTTAGGGCACTTGGTCGAGTGAAACTCCACTCGGTCTAGTGACAAGTTACTCGATCGAGTGGAAAACTTCCAGAAGTTTTCCAATTTCTTAAATTTGCCCACTCGGTCGAGTGACAGGTCCACTCGATCGAGTGAACTGTCCACTCGGTCGAGTGACCGGTCCACTCGGTCGAGTGACTCTTCCAATCGGTCGAGTGACTGGTCAACTCGCTCAGTACTACTCTACTCGGTTGGGTTTGGCCTTACACTCACTATCCTTGGTATATTACTCTCATAATCATATTCACTCTACCAACAATCATCACCATTTATGCTTTGACAACGACACTTGCAAACTCAAACACGTAATGATATTTACATGCCAAGACTCGGGACTAACGTCCCCCGCATCATCAAACACTAATCATATCTACGATAAACTACTCACATGAGTCTACTTATTCATCCATCACATGTTATCATATTTTACACAAACAATTCTATCACACGATAGCATATGACGAGTAACAAAACACATGCATTAATGCCACTTTCACTAATGATTATACTCAATGCCATATTCAAACATACATTAAAACCACGTCACACATGCATTCATATCACGATTCACATAACGTTTCCCATACTCCTAACCACCCACGTAGTGTCCAACTGAGACGATAGGCACTTGCTTTGGCATGACGGCGCCTACCCATCCAAAACCGATCTCCTATTGTACTCATGTCGACTTCATTTTACTTAGACTCTCCTAAATTAATTTTTGGTTCATTGGTTTTAGGTTCCAAAATCGTGCTCTGATACCAATTTGTAACACCCTGATTATCCGGCCAAGATAATTGGAGCGTTACCATCTCGGTTTTCCGAGGTAGTGTTTCAAAATTTCAATCAAAGAACATTTTATTAATATAAATTTTTAGTGAATTTACATAAACGTAAACAAATGAATAAAAGTACAACTCATGACAACTATACACGTCTAGCCAACTAGACTCGTCTCGTGACTCATCAAGCTCGTTCCGTCTCCCGCGTACTATCCAAACAACATGTACTTAACCTGCTCCCCATATGACCAAAGGATATCATATGGATCGACACAGGCCACCCAAGAGATAGGTGACAATGCACAGACACAACAAACGTCAGTTTCAATAAATAAATAAAGTGTAACGTGACTCGAGTGTGTGAACAAACATCATGACTATGATATGAATGACATGATATCAAACAATTGCCACCACGGTACCGGGACACGCCCAGACATACTGACAACCTCACTAGTACCGGGACAGGCCCAGACATACCGTCAACCGCACTGGTACCGGGACACGCCGAGGGATACCGATAACCATAAACAGGTACCGGGACACGCCCAGATGTACCGGGTCCGGAAGCCAACCGGATCCCATGCCAGACGTCGTGTCTCAACCACACGAGTCCCTCCAAACTCAAGTCATTAATGTGCACATCCCTCTTGGAATGGGAAAGCTCCAAGAGGCGACCCAAGGGAAAGACAGTCTCCCAACCGTCTCCCGTCTCCTCAACAACAACCAACATTCACAACCGTCATATTATCCAATATACATGACAGGTACAACAAATGCAAGTTGCCACACAATATGTCAATTACCGACTCATCCAATCCTCTTAACCAATTTCATGTTATAATGCAATGACTATTAAAATACGACTCAAATAACCATCCAAAAGCATATTGAAACTGAGTAGGATTAACCTACCTTTTAGCAAATCTGCACAAGCAAACCGTCACACAAGCTAGGCCCGTCTCGTAAAACCTTCTCACAAAACTCATTTCCTAAAATACGATAATAATACAAATACATATAAATATACTCATCCAATCATACAAATATGTATAAAGATACTAATCTATTTATACCAATACATATAAATATACTAATATACTTATACAATACGTATACGACTAAATAAATACGAATTAATTAATTAAATAAAACTCGTTTTATACGACTCACCCAAAACCCGACATATACCTCCCAACCACCACGCAAAACAGCCACCATGGCTGCTGCCACCATGGGCCACCACCACCAACCATGGTGGTCCACGGCAGTACCTCCCACTACCGGTAACCACAACCGCAACAACACCACATCAACAATGAACAACAATGCCGACACCACTTCACAACCGCCCTTCCCACGGCCACCACTGGCCATGCCGCCCACCGTCGACCACCCTCACCATATTCCCCATCCATGGCGCGCCCAACATCAGCAATGTCGGTTTCAACAATCACCAGTAACAACCGCAACAACACACGACTACTACCCTAAAACCCGCGTCCGTACATCCTCCTTTCTACCCCAGATTCCGACCACCACAGCCATCCATTCCACCACCCAAGACCACCAATATACCCTACTCATTACCCTTGACACAACCCACCCAAGGTCCGCCCAAAACAGCCACGAGAGGTGGGTCAAAAACTCGTCTTAAGACCGTCGCACAAAACAGCTATAAATGTGTATAGAACTCGGTTAAACCCGTTTTTGGGTGGTCAAAGATGGTCAAACGACGCTCAAAGGCGGTCCTAAGGTTAGTCGAGGTAAAGGCGGGTCTATGGTATGAATAAAATAATATAAAGGCTAGTATAAGACAATTTACCTTACAATCTCAAGGCAGAGGGCAAAAGACGATCTTTCTCTTCCTTCCGTTTTTTCTCTCTTTTCTCTCTAATGTTTGATGGTGGATTTTTGGTGGATTTCAAATGGATAGGGTTGGGTGGATAAGGTATGAGGGAGTATATATGTGGGGTGAGTGTATAAATACATGTATATTATATTATTATATTATTATTATTCCGTCTCAACATAACTCGTATAATTACAATAAAATATTATTATTTAATAATTATTAATTGCAGAGTATTAAAGCGCAAGAGCCCAAATTGCTTGATACTGGGAGAGATTATCCTCAGTTTGGATAATAGAAAGGCGAACCACGAGCTACCTTACCTTAGGAGTCCCATTATTTTATAGGTAAAATTTAGGCCTTTTTATTCTTTTTCTTTTCTTTTCGTTTTTTTTTTCGTTCTTTTTTTTTTCCGGCCGTGGGCCCTCATGATCTTTCCAAGTAAGACCTCGAAAATCGTGCCACAAAAGTCATAGCCAGCAGCAAGGGTAAGGGAAAGTCAAGATCTTTCTTACCTAGGAAGATGGAGGGCAAGGACAGGAAGAGATAGGCGCGAAAATCGTTGAAAACCGATAAGAAACGAAGGTTTTATGGCCATTTTAGTGAAGGAGGTGGAAGTTGTGTAACAATGGTGTTGTAGTTATGTGTTTGTTGCTGAAAAATGAATGGTGGAGGGAGAAGATAGGGTTTAAGCTCTTATATGGGTGGAGGGAAAAGAGTAGGATGAAGGCCCAAAGTTATCTTAGGCTCAAACTAACATTTTAAGTCGATTTTACCCTAAAATACAACCCGGACCTACTACAAACTTAAGACGGATATTTTTTTATCGACATTAATATTATTTTACATGTAAAGTCGCATTTTTATAAAAACGGTTTTAAAATACAAATAAAATAATAAAATGGCTAATTAAATTAATAATGCCAACACGGAAAATTCGTGGGTGTTACAATCATCCCACCTTTTAAAAAGTTTCGTCCTCGAAACTTGAAAGTTGAAAAAGTAAGACCGCAAAGTTGTAGTCAAATATTTCAAAGTCGACCATCCAAAACATTTACAATATTTTATGCCATAAAAATTTAGTGTTTATTAAAAAGGTCTCATAAAGAACTTTCTAAAAGCCCAAGTTTCTCGTCAAAGGAACGAGAGAGTTCTCGCTCCGCATTCAAGAACATCATCATTCCAATCAAAGACAAGGTAAAAGACAAAATCGTACGTCGATAAGCGTAGAACCCGTTATTAGACGTCTCTAACAACAAGTCCTAACATCCGATCAAACGTTAAAATAAATTAAAAAGATAATCCACTTCAAAGTTTCTAAAGACGTGACAAATTAAAAGCGAACTTTCGTTTCCAAACCCTTAAAATGAGTAAAGTTTTGCAATAGTAATGTGATATTTAAACAGAGAATTTCAAACGGGTAACTTAAAACGGGTTGAAGTTGCACAAGATGGAAAACAAGTTAGGCATCATAATCATTAAGTACGATAACGGGGTTCAAACCCAACAGACCAAAAGACTAAGTCGAACTTCTACGGGTAGGAATCTGAGGAAAAAGTCAACGAGGAGGATAAAGGGTATAGAGTTTCATGAGTCACTAGCTTCAAGTCCAAAGGAAAAGTACAGGGAAAAGCGTAAGAGGGGGCATGGACGGTAAGGCTTACGGTCAAGGCAGAGAAGAAAATTATGGAGCTTAGAACTGCCACAAACACTTTAGAAAAAGTTGCACCCTCATCCAAAATTGTCAAGTCAACAAGTCTCTCTATTATTTCTCCCACAACGGATTCCCAAAGGCAAAATTACACTTAATTGAAACATCATTTCATTACCTCAAATACTCCAACAACTTTAAAGTTTCGAAACCACAGGATCATTAAAGACTTCTCTATACTAAATTTCTCTCAACTCAAAACTCCTAGGAACCAATTCAACAAATTTCATGTCTTATCCTCAAACTATTTATGGTTATTCCCCAAAGTGTTTCTTTCAAATTCCACATCTTAGGACATTACTTACCATCAAGCTCTCAAGAATTCAAGGCTTTAGTTATTACAACACTTCATCATCACTTCATATCTCTATACTCTAATACCACAAGGTGAAACCATATTCACCACTTAACAATTGGTGTCAACTATACCATTACCTCTTATGACTTCCAAAACAAGCGCTAAGACTCTCCAATAACGCAACTTAGTGTCACTCTCATCTCATACCTTGAGTAGTATTCAAATTTACTCACTTACACCGGACTAATAATCCAACAACTCCTCTAAGTCGCTAGAAGAGGCTTTACGGTAATCAATTAAGGTGGCTCATGCTCATGAAAGTCCTTCATAACATAAACGGTTTATAGTTTTGTTTACAAGTAGTATGAGTAAAGTCATTTCCCAATAATGGTATCAACAAAAGTTTTAGCAATAAAATTTCATTCATATTATTTGTATTACAATCAAAATATTATAATTTAGAGGTAATTGGAAATTATACAACTTGATAAAAAGATTTATTTTGATGAAAACGGAAACTTTAATGGAAAGATCAAATATACCAAAATACATTATAATTACCAATTTCTTATATAGTTAACACACTTAAGTGTCAATAATTTTCTTATTTAAAAAGATGTAATTTTGTTAGGAAAACTTAGTTTGCTAGTCTATTATTTTAGAAGATAAGGAATTACTCACAAGGTAGTTCTCTCCCAATTACACTCTCAAATCCATGTATGTTCCATAACGTCAACCACAACTTCAAAGCTCTAGTCTCACATATAACTCAAACTTTATGCAATCGATTGTTTAGTTAAATCACACTTATTTCAAATTAAGCATCTAAACTCTAAAATACCCAAGTACGCCAACTCACTTTCCAAGAAGTTAACCGCTCGTCACAGGGGTTGGGGTTCAAAACAAAACGCTTTCCTTAAAACAAAACTCGACTAAGGTGAACATCTCACAAAGGAAAAAGGGAAGTGCCTTCAAAAGGGTATTATAAGAGGGGGAGATACAAATGCTAAGTTGGAAGGAAAGATACAAGAGTCATTAACAAGGGGCGAGAGTCGAGGTAAGGCCAACAACGATGTCAAAGATAGAGTTTTATAGGTTACCATCATCAAATTTAAAGAAGGAGCACGACGAAGTGAGGAAGAGAGGTATGAACAGTAACGCTTATGGTCAAAGAAAAAGGAAAATTAGACAACAAGGAAACGTCGGATGCTCAAAACTCAAATAACAACGTCATCCTAAACGGTTCCTAAAACTTCCTAATAAAATCAATCTTACAACCACATTACCTACAAGGATTCCTCAAGATAACTTACGCTACTTTACATCTAAGCTAATCTATGAAACAAAGTACTTCACCACACTTGTGATTCAACAATTCCCAATCACTAAACATTCACAACGACTTCCACAAAACAAGGTCAAAACTATTAACAAGGCTATACTCATACCCGACAAACGCCAAAAGGCAACAACAATCTATGTATGGCTATCAACATCCTAAAGGTATCTCTTTCCAAACTCAAATCATAAACATTACTCCATGTTTACTCCTAAGGTAACAACGCTCAACCTACTAAGCTTTAAAATCTCAAACATAAACAACAAAGCCAAGTTCTATAACCTTAGTATCATAGGCAACTCGCACTTAACACACAGAATCCACCAATCAATTAAACTCACTTTATCAAGGAACTAGGTATATGAATCACTAAGTATGTCTCATCACACTACCTAAGTCCTTCTAAAATCACAACCCCTAAACCAAGGTTATAGGTCAAATACAAACAAACTCCACAAAGCCAAAGTATCCAACCAAGATTAACATCCCACAAAAGAAAGAGAACTATCTAAAAGGCGTCAAGGGAGGACAAGCAAGGAACAAAGGACAAGTTAGGAGGGTACAAGAGTAGCTTCCAAGGGAAAAAAAGAGTTTAGAAGAAAAATAGGCACCAAGAGGTAAAGAATAAGGCAAGGAACACAAAGAAAGAAGAATATCTTCGAGAAAGAAGAAGCATTTTTCAAAGGTTGAACAAACCTTCAGTTTCCGGCACTAGGCACCAAGTCTTGATCTCCACATAGGTAAGTTCACGGTCATTGATCAAAGGGCACAAAAATTATTAAATGACAATGAACAAACATGTTAGAACCTAACAAAGAGCAAACACTACAGACTACCACCTTTGGTCCTTAAGTCTACACATCTCTCATTCATTATTCAAGGTCAAATTCAAGTTTAAATTTGGGGTACACATGTGTGCGTCGGGAGCAACAAAGGCTCTGATACTAACTGTGAACCCCCGCTATAACGCGGAAAATATAACTTATAAATTCAAGCGGAAATTATGAATTTTTTTTTGAAATTTTAAAGTTTAAAGCGCGGGTTCATTAAAACCTAAAACATAACTAGAGAATGTGAAAATAAATATTTAAATTATACAAACGTGGTAGTCAGGGTGAGGGAAAATATACCCCTCGAATGACAAATGATAAAAGGTGAGTATAAGCAATTCTACTAAACCGACTACTAGTCCAAGGTGCTCGCTATCTCACACGTCTAAACCCTACAAATGCATCTTCACAAACCTGTCATTCATGTAAACATGAAAGCCACAGTCAGTGGGGATTAACTCAGGGTTCTCCCAGCCACATTATGTCAAAACGTACATTACAAAGAACATAAACAAATAATCATATTAGATAAGTTATGAGTGAATCGACTTATAACTAAACATGGGATCATACGTGTTTAAACCAACAAGGATAAAAGAAATGATGGAATAAACAAGTAAGTAAGGCATAAGCAACCATAAAATAAATGGAGAAGAAAGACAAGGAAACAGACACGACCACTTAGCCACGAGCACGTATTTCAAGGAGATATGACCAAAGTAACCATCCAAATAATGCAAGACAATTACTACTCTTAGAGTATAATTTCCCCGGGTAGGACTACGATAATGATACAGTCCTAGTGTAAATCTGCAGATTCTCGGGTGTACATCCCGATTCGACGTGCGCCAGCACAGCACGCACCCAAGACTCGACTACTCATGGAGACCGAGTACCCCAATCGCCATAACAACACGAAAGTGGCGGAAAGACTAAGATAAGACTCACTTGCCAGCACAGCACAAGTGGCCCAAAACAACACTTGCCAGAACAGCACAAGTAGGCCAAACCCGTACTTGCTAGAACAACACAAGTAGGGCGTAAATGTGTGTCAAGCACATACGATGGTATTATGGCATTTCTACAAGAATATGACTCACAAGTGTAAGACCAACACAAAGTGTAGACGGAGTATCCGACTCAGAGGCTACCTTGAAAGCATGTCCGAGATACCACACACAAGACTACATCTTAGACTCCAACCTCCTGGTAGGACGACGATCATATCGCAACTAGAGGGCTTATAGCTCACCTCTAGTTTCAGATAGGACCAAGACTCAGAAACGGGATTATTAATTTCACATTCATACTTATGGCTTGCGTCTCACCATAAGTACGGATGGGAACATAAATCCCGACGATCATATCGTAACTAGAGGGCCTATGGCTCACCCCTAGTGTCCGATAGGACCAAGACTCACGCAACCGAACAATACTAGACATTATTAAGAATACGAATCACTACAAGTAACTATTTATAATAAATATGTCATACTTGCATTATGTTAATAAATATTTCATTTTATAATTTAACATGCCGGTTAAATACAATATAATAAGCGATAATGACTAATTTACGTTATGTGAAATCTACAGGATAAATGTGACGAACTCAAGCGACTCATTTATGAGCCCATCAAACAAGTCATAAAAACCCAATACTTGAAGTCACAGGAAATCCATCAAGTTAATCATGCAAAGTCCAACCATATAATCATGTGAAGTCCAACATTTAAAACATAACAAGCTCAAAAGAAGGAAGTATGTAAATTCCCCATATAAATTATAGTGAACCCAATCTATAAAATATAATGAGCGGTAATGAATAAACGTTTCATTTCTCATTTACATGTTACTTGAACAAAGTATAAATAACCGATAACAAATGAATTAACTAATACGAAACACGAGGCAAAACGTAAACAAACCAAAATCCGAACCACCCATAAGCATATACGAGTCAACAAGGGAAAACTTTGGTCATGATACGAATAAAAAGCATAAACAACCATCATACACAAAGGATATATATATTTATAGAACTTGAAACGGTAAAACGGGCGTCATTTACTCATACTGACTCCGAATCGAGTGATTCAAGTGGCTAAACCACCTAATTTTTTGACGCCGGTCCATCTGTCATATTTTCAGTGGTATTGGAAGTCACACCGGTCAGATACGACGGGTTCCAGGCCAACACGGGTCACCCAAAATAGTCTCAAAAATGCAACTTTAGCAAGCTAAATGGAACCCTCTCAAAACTGAAACTTTAAGCAAGTAATGATACTAGTGACATATAACAACAACCACATCTAATTACCCGTATCATGAGAAAGCCAAAGATACCATCTTTACTCAATTTAAGCAAGTAAAACCTTGTATAAATCCATCTTAAACAACTACACATATAATCTCATAAGAATCACAATTACTAGCTTATAACAACAAAACATAACATATAAACATACAAATGACATAATACCGAGTAACCCATCACCGTTACCTCATTATTTCTTCAAAATGCAAGATTCCGACTCAAAACCATGCCTGTTGCTCAAAATGAAGCTCAAGAGCCGAGTTCCCAAGTAAGACCTCAAAAATCGTGCCACAAAAGTCACGGCCAGCAGCAAGGGTGAGGGAAAGTCAAGATCTTTCTTACCTAGGAAGATGGAGGGCAAGGACAAGAAGAGATAGGCGCGAAAATCGTTGAAAACCGATAAGAAACGAAGGTTTTATGGCCATTTTAGTGAAGGTGGTGGAAGTTGTGTAACAATGGTGTTGTAGTTGTGTGTTTGTTGCTGAAAAATGAATGGTGGAGGGAGAAGATAGGGTTTAAGCTCTTATATGAGTGGAGGGAAAAGAGTAGGATGAAGGCCCAAAGTTATCTTAGGCTCAAACTATCATATTAAGTCGATTTTACCCTAAAATACAACCCGGACCTACTACAAACTTAAGACGGATACTTTTTTTATCAACATTAATATTATTTTATATGTAAAGCCGCATTTTTATAAAAACGATTTTAAAATACAAATAAAATAATAAAATGGCTAATTAAATTATAAATGCCAACACGGAAAATTCGTGGGTGTTACATAAGATCATACTCCAAGTTCTCACCTCCACATCACCGGTGCCAGTGACACATCCACGACACCACATACCAACACTAGTACTCGGAACACGTCCGTGGTACCGCGCCTAAGAGCGACTCGAGTCCCCTGCCAGACATCGTGTCTCAACCACACGAGTCCCTCCAAATATCAAGTACTAAATGTGCACGTCCCCCTTGGAGTGGGAAGCTCCAAGAGGTGACTCAAGCGGAAGACGGTTTTCCAACCGCCTTTCGTTTCCACAACAACAACCAAGTATACTCCACAATCCTCCAATACCAATTAATACAACAACAACACAATTAATTTCCAACAAGAATAATCATCTAATCACACAAAGGATAATATGTCACAATGCTCTGTCCTTCATTAATTCACCCCTTTTCATGTAATTGCTTCCTAAAATGTTATAATGCATTCTAAACATTTATGTGACATTTAACCTGCTGGAGTCTTGTCCTCCTCAATAATGCGTCTACTCAATAAATCTCATAAATGGAATATTCGGGATATATGTTTTATATACTTGTCAGCTGGTCAACGTTAATCCGTAATGATTGACTAACTAGAGTTTAACATTACTATCGTATGACGACGGTAATCAGCTGATCCTATTAGATCACACCTATAGGATGATGCCCAAATTGAAAAACTAATTATTTGTATGAGATACGATTTAATTAATTCCTTATATTAGTTGACTTGTTATAAGTCATGTGAATGTATTATTTGATGACGAGTTACGAACCCGGGCCAAGGAGATTTATTATTCAATTATATGATAATTAATTAATAAATATTAATTATAATTTATTAATTAATAGTTAATTGAATAATTTTATACGATATGTGTGTATGTTGTGAGACGGAGGTAATTAGCTATTATATTTACAAGCGGTTGTACAATTAGCTAGTAGGGGTTCATAAGACACATTTTATGTTGATAAAATTGTCTAATAGTTAATTAATAGTTAAGTGGCCATTAGTTGTTAATTTTTTTATCTAAGTGTTAAATAATCAAATTAATATTTAATTATATAAGATAATTAAATATAAGACTTATAAGCATTTGTGGGACAAATGTGAAAAATCGAAATGGACCAAATAAGGTCCATATGGACCGGTTTTATGAAGGACTTTTATGTCCAACACTTGTTAAATTGTTTTGACTAGAAGCACATGAAATGTTCCGCAATTCTTTACATTTTACGTTCTATAAATACCCACCTCATGCAACATCATTTGGGATAAAAAATTGATATAAAATTTGTTCTATTCACCTTAATTTGGCCGGTCCATCACTTGGGGTTTAAGACTAAATTTTTCCTCAGTATCACCTCATATTTTCATCTTATAATCATCACAAAATATTATCAAACTATAATATAAATCAAATATTATTAGTGTAATAATATTGGTAGTTATATACAACGTTTAATACTAATATTATCTAGTTAATAAAATTAGTATTACTTGGGCTAATCTTGGGTGAAATCAAAGGAGGTACTCAACTTTGGATACTAAATCTTGGAGGATCATCCTTATCATTTTTAGCTCAAGAACTAAAAAGGTAGGAGACCTTTGTGGTGCCCTAAATTGCCTTTTTTCACCATGGTAAGGAATTTTTCTTCTTATATACTTGCATGCATGTAGATTTAGACCGACACATAAATTAACTAGTAATTTTATTGTCATTAGAAGAGTCTAATGAGAGTCTAAATACTAACAAGTGGTATCAGAGCATTGTTACATACATGCATGTAGTCTAAAGACGATTTTTTAAATTTATAAGATAAATTGATTAAAACTGAATATTTTTTTGTTAAAATTAGGTTTTCCACAAAATATTGTCTTGCATGTATATAATCTGGTCATATGATGACATGGGTTGAAAATTTGATTTTAATAAAATTTTATGGCATAATATTGTATTTTACCACATAAAATTACATAAAATTGAGTAAATATGCAATAATTTTAATTAAAATTTAATAAATTAAGTTGCATGTTAATTTGATGCATGTTAATTTTGAAATAACCATATTAATGTTCTATTTATGAGAAGTATAATTATTATAAATTAATGTGATTAATTTAGTTAGTTTATTGATTTTTATTTGATAAAAATTAGTAAATAATGGTTATTTTACAATTAAATATTATTTGAATGTTTTGGCTCGAAATGTTTTGATTTTTAGCTACTGGAATATGTTCCAAAATGTTAAAAGTTTTATTTTGAAGTAATTTTATTTTTTATAATTTAATTTGGAATTAAATCGTAAAATTGTCCCTTTATCAATGAACTATTCCATCCCGATTGTTATGTATAGTGGTCATGAGTTATATTCTTTTATTTATTCATTCATAGTTATGTAATTCACTAAGTACTTTATTTATATTTAATTGTTTCTTAATTGCAACTCCGATTTTACAGCCTCGGGAAACCGAGATGGTAACCTCCTCCCATTAGCTTGGCCGGTTAAGAAGGGGGTGTTACATAGGGATCCAACTG
The DNA here is from genome assembly GCF_048544455.1 of Silene latifolia. Taxonomy (NCBI): domain Eukaryota; kingdom Viridiplantae; phylum Streptophyta; class Magnoliopsida; order Caryophyllales; family Caryophyllaceae; genus Silene; species Silene latifolia. The sequence goes on along the minus strand of NC_133532.1, from coordinate 87,519,729 downwards.
AGGCTGAGAGAGTGGCTAACTTGGCTGGGTCGAGTGTGATGCCCTGTTCCATCCAGACCAGGAGTACTCGGAGTTTGTGCAGGGCTGGCCTACTGGCCGAGTGTGTAGAGCATTTTCCTATTTGTTGAATCATTTCTTCATTTTATACAATACAATAAAGGTTGACGATCATTGATACTTGGCAGGAGATCAACGTGACGGAGTCAAGCCCAGAGCTTATGTAAGACCCCCATACACGAAGGTGCCTTACCAAGACCACATAATGCATGAAAGTGCTACCATCTCAGTTACTTGAGGAAATGTATATCAAATAGACCATCAAAGAACGTACTTTAAATAAATAAGTTTAAAGTGATTACATGACAAAATTCAAAACTGTAAAGTACGATACAACTGTTCCAAAGACCAAACCGACTAAAAAAAACAAATGTTCGACACAACAACGGAAGAATTCTAAGTGACTCGTGATGACTCATGCCCGGCTAATCCCTCGCGCATCCGAATCATACCTGCTCAATACCTGTTCACCTTCCCCGAATGGATCACCACAATTTTTAAAAAAATTAAACGGGGACAGTTACTGCATACACAATATAAGGTATACAACAACTGTTGGAGTATGTGTCCTCGACGATAATGCGATCACATGTTTAAATCTCATATTAAGAATGCATGAGGGAAAGTAATATTTTATTGTCAACTGATCCTCATTAATCGGTAATGATTGGCTGAATAGAGTTTGACATTACTGTCGTATGACGGTGGTGAGAAGTTGATCCCTTAAGGTCATACCTCTAGGGTAACACTCTTAATTGATTAATTAATTAATTGTATGTTGATACAAGTTAATTAATCTCTTAAAATTGAAAGAATGATTTTGTGAGTGAGAATTCATATCTTATTGTAATTCTATTAAATAAGATTCGTTCTAAATAATGTAAAATTGTTTTATTACTTAGGTTTTATTATTGTTTATGAAACAATTAAAATAATAATGAATGATTTATTATAAATACAAGTTGTTGTGATTTATAATTCAATGACCCATTTTAAGTGCTTGTAATTATGAATTACTAGTTAATTTTGTATGTGATTTATTTTGTTTATATAATGATTTTTAATGAGTTAAAAATGAATTATTAAATAATATGTCTAGTAACATGTCCAATATGTCACACTATACAAATTAACATATGACAAACTTAAAATGGACCCTTTTAAAATAGGGTCTGCCGTGTAAATGGAGGGTTGGGTAGGTTTAGGACTTAATTGTTGCTCTAATTGAGAATTGAGCATAATGATTATGTTTCTAAAAGACCTATACCTAGCCCTACACCCTACACCTTGAGAAGAACAATCTTGAGCATGTATCGGGCCTTCTTCTCCATGCATTTCGGCCACCCATATGAATAAGGAGAGTTTTCTCTTCTTATTCCCTTAATTCATTCTTACAAACTAACACATTGAAAATTTGTGTATTCTCTCATAAGTTAAGAACTCTCAAGAAAAAAAATCACAAAATCACTAATATTTATATATCATTACTAGAAGTAGTAAACTATAATATTAGTATCAATTTTAGGGCACATATACTAATTTCTAGTAACAAATTAGTACTTGTATTAAGTGGGTTATCTTGGTACAATTCCTTGAGGAGTAGATTCCAATATTGAATCTAAGTTCTTCCTTGTAGCACTAGGATTTTCTTAAGAAGACTAATTTGGAAGGTGTCCAAATTAGTATAACTATTCGGCCCTCCATTGTAAGTAGATCGATTTCTTCTTACTTTGTTTCATATTGTTATGCATGCATAAGATCTTGTTAGTTTATGACTAAACTAATTTTATATAGTTATTAGAAATGCCTAATAAGAGGTTAATGAATCTTACAATTAGTATCAGAGCAATGGTTATTGCATGCATAATCGGTTATTGTTTTACCGAGTTAAAATGTTAACATACAAAACTAGAAATTTGTGATTTATGAGGATAAATACCACGAAATTTTTTAATGAATAACATTCTGGTCCTAAATTGATTTTAGGTCATTTTGATGATTTATGGTATAAATATTGCTCTTTAATTTATTTTTAGTATTTTTATTACATTTTATTTGGTAAAATGACTTTTAAATACTAAAATATGTTAGACTATGATTCTGAACTTGAAATTTTAACACGACCTCACATGCATATTTTACTTATTGTATTTAAAATTTCATATAAAAGTGTTTTATATTGCATGTTTTATGATTTTTACATGATAAAAATGGATTAATTGGAGGTATTTTGGTTAAAATTAGTTAGACTTCGTCTCTGACCTTGAAATTTTAGTATGTTGACACATGCAATATTTACACACTGTATGTAAATTTTGAGGTAAAATAGTTTTATTTTGCATGATTTATGATTTTTAGATGTAAAAATCACATAAATAGTGACTATTTGAGCAAAAATTGCTAAAATAGATTTTATGGCATGAACTTTTTTCCCAAAGTTGTATATATGATATGAACATCATATCTAAAGTTGCATGTCAAATTTCGTTTGATTTGGATGTTTATTGATTTTTATATTGTAAAATTGATAAATAGCAACTTTAAATAGTCATATTTGTAAATTCAATTTTTGGGCTTACAAAATTGTCTTTTCCAGGTTCTAGAAACATATATAGAATATTCAAAATTTTAATTTTCATTTATTACATAATTTTATGTTTAATTTGGAATTAAAGGGTTAAAGTTATGTATTATGCGATTTATTGTGAAATAAATTAAATATATATTCTATGGGCAAATTTTTATTAAAATTTTGGAATTTTGGAAATTTTCCAGAATATATAAAATTATGATTTTGAAATTTTCGAATTTTTATAACGTATTGGGAATTATTTCTTTATTATTATGAATAAAAGATGTTTAAGGAGCAATAATAAAATATCAAGTTGAATTATCGTCAAATATTTAGTGAAGACTAAATTTTTGAGTACTAAGAGGGCTGGGGTAATTAACTTGGACATAGATTTGATTTATGTAATATTGTGTGATTTTAATAAGTTAATAGTCATAATTATCCATAAAACCGGACCAAATATACGATATTAGCTTAAATAGGGCGATTTGGCATATCACATGGCATGTTTCATACATATATTAATGCTGCATTTTAGTATGAATGTCATGTTTTATTTTATGTAATTTTGAATTATGTAATTTGTACTTAGTATGACCTTAGTTTTTAATTGGTATTTCCCGAAATGAATGAGGATATCGATTCGGCTGTAATTGTTTGTGATCTCGTATCACTTTTATTATATTTTTTCTTTTTTCTTTTTATAATGTATAAAGTAGAAAAGCTATGTAATTTATTTATCCCGGAGTTCCTTGAAGACGGTGCCATTCGGGAAGGCGTTCCGACAAAGACGGTGTTGCCTTGAAGTGCGTGCCAAATGAAGTTCAGGGGACCAAATGAGTTGGTTTCCGAGTTGGTAAATAGTTTATTAGATTTACTAGTTTAGGAAGGCCATACTAGGATTTTATTGTTTTGCTTTGCATTTATTTTATTTGTTTACATGCATAGCCAAATTGCCATAACTGCACATGCATATCATATTTTATCGAATCATCGACCGTGTCAATTATAATTATCGCTAGTTCACCGCTTTAGTTCACTTAAAACGAGATAGATAATAAATTGACAAGACCTCTCACTAAATAATAATTGAGAATTAGCCTTATTAAATAGTAGAACCATGAGTCCCAATTTCATAAGGAAGTAGGCTCGGCTCACCGGGGTGCTAAACTTGTTACATTGGGTAAGTGGGTAGTAAATTGTTATTACATCGAAATTTGGATTGAGCTCGACGGAAGTATTCGCGACCGTAGCCGCATGTGTTACGGGCTTAAGATAAATATTAAATTATTTTATCGACCGAGAGTTCTAGAAGTAGAATCGATTAAAGAGTTAATCCACCGAGTTATATTGATTAAGGATGCATCGGCTCACCGTGCCTGAGTTGATATGAATTTGGATCTCGGGATCATTTATAATAGTTGGGTAGAGGTCACTATATAAATGCTAAAACATGCTTAAATGTTTTAAATATAACGATGAATGTTTGATTTTCACACTATTTCGTTGTTTTATGTTGTTTTTTATTATCGCTCCTACTCATATATGATGTCAATTCGTTTGTAACACGAGTCTCCGCTAAACCACTATTACTTACGACAAATAGAATCTCTTTCTAAAATGAACCGTATCATAGGTTGTGGACTAGATCCATAGGAATCGTTCTATTCCATAGAACTCGATAGGAATCGTCCTATGCAAATATAAGATTAACATCTTAAATTCCTTGCATACCTATGATTTCTTATGAAGAAATGTGAATAGAAGTAATGATTAGTCAAAATATATTTTGATAATGTATTCTATGTATCCACGGTTCAAAAGTCTTATTGCTCAAACTAAACACTTGTCATCAAAGCACTTAAGTTGTTAAGCACATAACAATGTAAAATTGGTAAATTAATTTGTTAGAAATTTTGATTGACCAAATACCACTATAAAGTTCATCCTTGTGAAGGATTAAGTAGGAATTTATATGAAGATAAATCTTCATCAAGTAGAAATTCTTGAAGTAAGTGGGAGCAATAAGAAGTAAGTACCTATCTTAATCGTTAAGGATAGTACTAGGTAAGAAAGAGAAGGTGTTAGACACTAAAATAGAGACAAACCCCAAATAAGTAAAGATCTAGGAAGTTGGTCGTGTAACTCCAACATATTCCTTCTTGAATATCTATGACATTGACATTGCATTCTTGCCAATTACCACATCATGAGTATTTGATACAAATTTGTGAATCATGTTAGAAATTGCCATATTTCATGATTATAAAATATGGCAAAAGGATGTCAAAACCACATTTCTAAATGGGTATTTAGAGGAGGATTTGTTCATAACACAATCCGAGGGTTTTGTAAATCCTTAGAATCCTAACATTGAATAATCGTATGACCACTAGCAAGAATAAGTTCATAAATTTGCATGAATAAAACTAGTGTAGTTGTCATTTCATCCATGAACATATGAATGTTGTAGCGTACTCATTTTAGTTTTGTATTTAGAAATGTACCTCAATAATCGTTATGATGTACAATATGTCTAAATAAGAGTATAATTCAAGTTTTTGTATAAAACGCAAAGGGTTTCTCAATTATGCAATTAAAATAAGCGTTGTGCCCGAACATACCACGATTAAGTTTATGGTGAGACCATACAAATCAAGGTAATTATATTCAAACTTGAAATAAAATGTCATATATATACAAGACTCGAGTTGGTGACCCCAAATTATTTCTCATTTCTCGATTGAAAATCGCATTAAAACTAGTTTTGACTAGTATCCCACACCATTTGATTGTGAATCTCATGAAATGTGAAAATCTTGTATTCAAAGCAAGATGGTTCGTGACTTTTCTTGAAAAGTATAGCGAATAGAATATGTTATTCACCTAAATACACTTCAATGTATGGTCGAATATATTTTCAATCTGAGAAGGTCATTATTACTTCTTCTCTTTTACCGACAACTAGATAGATACTTGGTATCCGCTTAATGAGGTAAGAAGAGAAATTCCTTGAATAAGTTCAATGAATTCTTCTTATGAAGTATAAAAACAAAAGTATTAGTACTTTGTTAAAATGGGGAACAATAAAGTGATGACTTTTATCTGCACCAAAAGAAAGTGATATGGTATCACAAGTTCACTTTCATTACGATATGATTGAATCTTTACTATAAAGTTGGAAGTAGTTTCTATCACAATTTGTCTAGTATTTATTTATTTCACTAAAACAAAACATAATTAAAGCAATCAAGTACAATTCATATATGATATGATTAGGCATGATACCTAAGTTGTAGCTTGTTTCGGAAGAAAGCATATGGCTTTGTAACCCAACTATCACGAGAACAACAGGTTTGTGGGTCGTGATGCTGTCTTTTGAAAAAAAAGAGGATTATTTCTTAAAGACAGAGTGGGGGAAAATGTTCAGAGCCACAAACTGAGAATAAGACATAGGAAGATCTTCCTTCTTGGTCAAAATCGGTTATTATTTCTTCGAAACCTAAAGTAGACAGGAGTCATGTTACCTTTTGAAAGTAATAAACCTGTAACTTATTAAGATGCTTTATCTAGTTTAAACTCCACAAGAGTCCGAAATGAGCATAAACATGAAGATGTTCATTTAGCTTGGTTAAGTTATTGCAAAGAGTTTTGCACGCTACAACAAAGTTTCATTGAATTCGGATTCTGTAATGGTTGGATTTTAAAATCATCTTGCATGAGTTTTGTAAATCGTAACTATCCTAAAGTAGGATGCGAACTTAAGAGGAAGTCTTAAGTAGATGTCAAAGAGTTGAATTGTATGTTTTGATTATGTGATAAACATTTCTCGAATTGTCAAGTAGTTCTGTTTATACATGGAGTTTAGTGGGAGTCATGTGATGTTATTAGTCATATATGTGAGGGACATATTGATCATTGTGAATGGTGGAAGACTTAGGAGAAGAATAATACATCTCTAGGGTATCCAGACCTATACAGATAGTTCTGAGAGGATATTAGCGTTAAATGAATATTCTTATATTGATAAGAGTCTAGTCAAGTTCAAAGGTATTGAACATGTAGAAATTGAATCCACTTGCTTCCGCTGCGGGATTAATTCATCACGCTTAGATGTATCACCATTCTTAAATTTCTTATACTTGGAGTGTGACGAAAAGTTACAAATCAAATTTTTGAGAAGAATTCTCTATATAGCCATATAGTTCATTGGTAAGTACTCTTGGAGCACTAAAGGTATGAAGCTAAGCATTTAGAATTGAGATGGATTTATATGCAAGAAGTTACACAAAAACCATGTTCTAAACACATAAGGATGGTTAGAGAACCATCATGGCTATATTTTTTTAAGGAGCAAATCTGCTAGAAACGTTTTAGGCAGTAGAACAATGAGGGATTAACAACGGAAATTGAGTACACTTGCAATAATGAGATATGCAAGAAGGAAGGGATGATATTAGGATTCGGTTTTATGAATTGGAGGAACTATGGTAGTTCGTTCCAGTAACCAAAGGTCCTATCCCATACACTGTGAGGAAAGTGGGAGCTATCCTAAGGCATGAGAGCCTATGTCTAGATTGGATTTAGACACGTACTCAAAAGTTTTAAAATAAAGATTATACAAAAAGCAAGGGTAGAGAAAGTGCAATGTGTTGCCGAGACTTACTAATAAAAAGCCTTTTTACAGGCTAAGCATGATAAGTCATGGCATTTCAATTGAGTTGAGATGTATAGTTATATATAATATTAAGTATGGATTATAGATTATGTAGTAATTGATATGGTATCAATTTTACATTTGTGATAATGCCTTCATCGTTTGAGTTTTATTAAAAACTCTTCTATTACCTTGTTACATCCAAATGGGTTGTTGAGTTAATATTGAACCCCATTAAAGTGAACTGGATTGACATAGTATTTGCCCCTAGTTGCTTATATGAGGTGACATTTCGAAGTGACTGGAGTGTGATGCGATTGATGGCAAGTTCAAGTGCCATAGAGTCATGAGAGATGACTAGTCGATCACATAGGCAGACTGTATGGGACACTCTGTCGGGCTAATGACCGCTTATAGAGTTCTAGAAATTTTTATAGCCTGGTCGTGGCAAGAGCTACTATAGTATTCTTGTGAGTCGATTCCTTGACTAAAGACCATTCGCCCAAGAAGGCACGGTTTCAGAGTGACTTTGATTTATGTTCTACGATCTTCGTAATTGGGGTCTAATGGGCATGTTTTGGGTCATAATGAGATGTGGCTATTCAAAGGGAAGGGTGCAATTGGAATTGTCCATCCCCGTCAGGGTTATCTTATATCTCAAGGCCACTCGAGGAGAAATGAACTGGAAATGCATGGCCACGCTCGGAAGGTATCTATGGTAGATAATTCCGGTCAGACAGTTATTCTCCAGATCGAGAAAACCACTCATGATATGATCAAATGCAATTACGACCTGCAAGACACCTTGCCTTGAGTGGGAGATAGTAATAGGACAAAAGAATTGGTGACGCACACTTGTCGCGGACAAGTGGGAGATTGTTGGAGTATGTGTCTACGACAATAATGCGATCATATGTTTAAATCTCATATTAAGAATGCATGAGGGAAAGTAATATTTTATTGTCAACTGATCCACATTAATCGGTAATGATTGGCTGACAAGAGTTTGACATTACTGTCGTATGACGGTGGTGATCAGTTGATCCCACACAAACTTAATTCTCCAACACCGTCACATCACTAATCATCTGACTAGCCTGAAGGTCTAGTCCTGCCAGATTACAGCCGCAACCAGTAATCCACACCACTAGTGGGAGACCGCAGTCGTTTCCACCTATGCCCCGCTCATCTTTACCGAGCGCTAACCCATGTTCCTTAATATGCACACCCCCTCATGTAGCGGGTTCCACAAGGGGCAAATCAAGGGCGTGAAGCCACTCCTGCAAGTGACTCCACTCAGCCGAGGGTGCAACTCGCGAACCACAGACAGTTAACAACAACCAATTACAATATCAACAATATCAACCAATTACGATATGAACAAATGCCAACAACTAACAGCCAACAACCATCTCATAATTATGTATACGATAACAGAGTAGGAAATCCTACCTGGAATGCAATCACCACAATCGACACAATAGCATATCAGAAACGCTCCTCTACAAAATCACCTCCTATCAACATACCATCATACAATCATAATCTAATACCAATAATACTCCCAAAAATCCCCAAATTATCCAATTAGGGTTTAACAAAAACTAACGAAACAATATAAAAATTGTACTAGGATCTTACCCACAATACGACTGTCTTAACGGTGTAAAGAACTCTGGGTACGACGACTCAAGGCCTTGGATTTGATAACAAAGTGAGAGAGGAATGCAACGTAGTTTATGTTTTCTCTTTGTAAAATGTTGTGGACGCGGGCCCACGGGGGTCGCTCGGTGAAAACGAGCAAGCTTTGCATTTGTGGAGTCGCCACCAATTTATTGTGAAAAATTGGAAACCATTCGAATACCTCATGCCATGTCAAGACACAAAGTAGTGACATGAACACCATGAACTCGTTACCCTTAGCATTATATGTCTAGAATGACTCTCGTGGATGCCAATGAACACGGATTTTCACAGAGATCTGGAGTAAGGGGTGAGGGTACGTATTAGGAAGCTCTTTTGATCGAACACCTAATCCCGCCCGCCTCGATAGCGGCCTCTACTAATGATTAGGGAAAATCGTCTATACTCGATATGTTGAAGGTTATATGCATGCTATGCAACATCCATTAGATTAATCCTAGCATGTGAATTTAGACTAAGTCAGTGATCAAGTAGTTTAACATGCATTAATGTCGAGGTAGAGATTTAGGTTAATTGCATGTGAGAGCATACAAACAATATGGTAATAAATAAATACAATACAAATACAATAAAGAAAATTATTATAATTACAACGGGTTAATTGATTTACGTCGAAAATACATTTAAAACGGATAATTTGGGAAAAAGAAAGGGAAAATAAATTAACGAACAGATTAATGGTGATAATACGAGTAATAGTTAATTAATACGTAAGCTGATAACTATGTCAAAACAACAAAGGAAGTTCAGGGGCAGAATTTAACCGGAATAGGGCGCAGATCTTTGCGTCCTTTGGAAGAGGCGCAGTGCTCACTGCGTCTGTTCCTGAGGTGAATTCTGACTGTGAAGCCGGAATTGCATATTGTTAATGTTCATTGGTGAATTTAATGCTTGATTATCGATATTTGACTCGGATAGAAGTGGTTTAATATATTATTTACATGTGAATTGGTCATAAAAACAATAAAACATGAGCTGAAACTAATTAGGACAAATTAATTACAAGATTAATTACAAGGTTAATTACAAATTAACAAACTAGTTAGGTTATTAATGCTAAGCTATTGATGATGATGACGATAATTAACAGATGAAAATATACAAAAGATGAATTTCAGAGACTTGATATTGATGAATCGAATCTCTAAAACCCAGATTGATTTTAATGACGAAAACCCGCAAATATGAATTACAAGGGATTTAAGTCGCGAATTAAAAGATGATAAATTAATGATAAATTATATGTTAAATTATCATGTCAAGGAAATAAGAACGAACAAAGACGAAGCAAAAATAAACAGACAAATTGAACAAAAGACGAAGGAAGAAGAAGGAAAGCAGGAACTGCGGCAGCCTCAGGAAGAGGCGCAGGAGGTGCTGCGTCCCTTCGAAGAGGCGCAACAGTTGTTGCGTTCCTTCTCGACATTTGTCTCTCGTTAATCCGTAAAAAGGGTTTGAATAAAGGTTTTTTAAAAAGGTTTTGAATATATTTTCGACGTAAACCTTACAATAATGATTACAAAAATAAAGTACAATGATAAAAGATGGGATTTACACCCTCAGACTTACATGTTTGACGAAACGAGATTAACTAAGTTTACGTTTAGTGATGCTCGACTCGAATGTACGATGAAAGTGCCCTCTAAGAGGAAGTTAAATAAGATTGATTAAGTTGATTGATGTGGAGTTGGTCAAATTGGTCGGTCATGCAAAACGAGGCTGGTACTCAGAAGGATCCGAGCTTACGTGGTCGAAAGTTCAAGCACGTAGACGCCAAAAAGCAAGAGCGTGGTCTTAGAATGCTAAGGGAGAAGAGGAGGGCGGACACTCGCGTAAGAAATATGAGGAACGAAGGTCCCTATTTATACTAATCATACGAAGGAACTAGGGTTTCGGAGAAACTTTGGAAGTAAATCTCGTAAAGATCTTTAAATACGCAGAAAAGAGCTGGGGAAGAGGCGCAGCAACCACTGCGTCTCTTGGAAGAGGCGCAGCACCTGCTGCGTCCTTTCCCCAAAGGTTTCCTCCTGCGGAAGAAAGATTTTCCGCGTTTCTATTATGGGATTGCGGTTTGATCTTAATTTCCTTATTATTTATAATAGTATTTCGGGGTATAATTTACCAAAAAATTAAAAGATTGAAATATGGAATAGGAATATCCGGAACATTCCAAAATATTCTGACTTGGCATTTTAAACGGTTATTAGAAAATGAAGACGGTTTTTGACCCGGACTCCGAATGTAATCTAATTACTGTCAAAACGACCGTAAGGGCGCGTAGATGACAACCAAGGGGTAGACACAAGTATTTGAGCTATCACTTGACGATAAACTTACGAACTGTCATAAATCGTTCCGTGTACCAAACATGCGACCCAATCATCACCGGGTGGTTTGCGAGAGGTGTAGAAATGAGGTATCTACAGAGCCCCCACTTTGACTGAGGCTTGGACAAGGCGAAAGTCAAAGTATAGCGATCAAGTTAATCGAAGATTACAACATGACGACTATGGCGACGCGAGGCGGCTCAAGGGGTCTATGCCAAGGACCTGTCGTCGGGAACATTTTAGAGTCTGTCGACTATCGGGGAGGGTCGTTTAAAGTCCATTAGACTACGTAAGGAGGCTCGCCAGCCATAAGAAGAGACCATACCTGAGATTCCTTGAGACTCCTTACTCTGTCGGACTCCAAGGGGAAATGAAACGTAAGATTGAAGGATTGAAAGGGGGTAGCAGGACGTCGGTAGGAACTGCTGGGAGAAATCTGCTTGGGTCGGTCTTCAAACAAACTTGAGATTGATGTTGAACTCCACGTGTTGAGAGGGACAATTGGCTGTCTTGAACTCTCGCTGGGGGAACATAATTGAGGCGTGTCAAAACACCTGTCACAGGATATTCGCTCGTTGTGGCAAGCGAGGTCTTGATAAGGTACTGCGACAGTTCGCAGTTGGCTCGAAAATACGGGTTCGAACGAAAAATAAATATCAAACGGACCAAATATACGATATATGGTGTTGAGGAAGAGGCACACCAAAGATGGGCCCATAAATAACGAACTTATAACGAATTTTCGAAAATTGATTTGGAGGGAAGCTGAGGAAGAGGCGCAGCAAGAGCTGCGACTCTTGGAAGAAGCGCAGCACCTGCTGCGTCTTTTCCTGGGTGTGTCCCTGTCTGAGTAAAAACTCGATAAAAATCGTGTTTTATTTCATAATTTCGAAACATAATTTCTTCAAAACTATCTCAAATTCCAACTATTTTTCGTCAAAACTTAATCAAGATCTTGCATTTGCCATGACTAATAGAGGTATGTGTTCTATTCTTGCATTAATCATCCGTATTTATAGAATTTGGACCGACAAATTAGGGTTTCCAACCCTAAAATGTCGAAAAATTTGGGGCTTTTCCCCCAAATGATTTTGCCTTGTAAAATTGACTTTGTAATTGGATACTTGGTAGTATAAGGGTCATAACCATGTGTTCATTTTGAATTTTCATCGAGTTTTGAGCATTTGAGCGAAATTGTGACGGTCTCACAAATTTAGTCGTAAATTGCATCGAAAATAGCCTTAGGATTGCCCATTTGTGATGAAACATGATATTTGGAATCCTTGTGTAATGGGTAAACTTCCTAAAATCTCGAAATTTTGATTTGTGACGGCTTTTCAGGACACTTTTCTAGGGCATAATCGCCGTAATAACGAAATGCTGTTGAAATTCCGACTCGAACCCATGACTAGGCTTGAACTTAGGCTTGAATTGACCCATATTACCACATGAGTGGTCGGGTTTCGGGAGAAATGGACAAGGATGGCGAGAAAAGAGCGATTTCGGAGCTATGAAAGCTTGAAAATCCCCTTACTAAGGCTTACCGTTACTCGACGCGGCCTAATTCACTTTAATTTTGAAGGTGATGAGGCTTCTACGTCCGGGAGGGCTCCCATGGACGTGGACACTGTTTTTGACCCTTCTCTTACGTTCGAGGAGGCGTTAGAGGAGGCTTTTGCTGCAGTGGCGGCCGCGGAGGAGGTCGCCGAGGAGGAGGTTGTTGAGGTGGAGGCCCCGAGGCGGGCCAATGTCGGACGAGGCGGTCATCAGCTGAGGGGAGTACCCGAGTGGGCTGAGAGATGGGATAGTGGACATCTCATCTGCGCAGAAGAGAGTCACCTGTCCTACAGGACGGTGAAGAGCTTGGTAAATCGAATTCACCATTCTTTTATTTACCTTCTTTATCCTTCATTTGCTATTTCTTTTCTCTTTCATTCGAGCTAAAGATAGCTCTTACATTGAATCAAAATAAGAGGACGGAAACATCAGGTCCTTTTCGGGCTATACGACGATGATGGAGGCTTACGGGAGGCTGTCAGCGGAGGAGCAGACCATCATCGAGTTGGGAGCTTTTGGAGCCTTGGTACGAGCGTGGAGGGACATCAAGGGAAGGAAGATTCGGGCTAACCTTTGCCTGATTCGAGCTTTCCTTGATCGGTTCTGGGACACGACCTCGACCTTTCAGATGCCTTTTGGCGAGGTTGGGGTCACGTTGGAGGATTACGGCATGATTTCTGGTTTGCCGTGTGAGACTGAGGCTGTGGTGTGACTGGAGACAGCCATGAGAGTGGACTCGACTGTAGCTAGGAGTTTGATCGGTTGGAACCTGGCGGCGAAAGCTGCTGCGGTTCCCGGGTTGGTGCCGAGTTCTTATGTCCGGGATTACTTTGCTGGCACGGTCCCAACGGTGGTGATGATCGATGGGAGGGAGACGGCTCCTCCTCTTTGTACTGCAGAGCAGAGAGTTCGTCTGTGGCTCTGGTGGTTCTTGTCTTCGCTCTAGCTCGGAGACAAGGGGGAGAGGCTGTCGACGAAGCTTCTTCCATTCCTTTCTGACTTGAGTGGCCTAGGTCGTTGGGACTGGGTCACTCCCGGCTTTGCGGTCCTTACTCGCTACATGAGGGCCATGGTTCGTCCTGAGTTGGTGAAGAAGGGGACTTCTCCGGCCACTGTTGGTCCTGGACTGCTGCTGGAGGTATGAACCTTCATTTCGTATCCTGAAAGATCATTTCCTTTCCTTATCTAATCACGAAAGATCGTTATTGATTACCTTGTTTTGCAGGCATGGGTGTACTCCTACTTTCCGAACTTCGCGCCCAAGAGGACGGAGCCAGGGGAAAGAGCCTATCCCGTTGTGAGGGATTGGGTGATATGTCGCAAGAAGAGTCAGCGTTCTTCTCATGACGTCTGTCGACATGACGTGAACGCCCTGCAGCAGAGTGGCGTGAGTATCGCTTTCCTTTATTTGCTTTCTCATCGATTTCTTTTAGAACTGATCATAAGAATGACCTCTTGTTTGCTTATCTTAGTGGGTGCCCATGTCTTGGGCGCACTACACTGGTGCTCCTCCTTTTGTGGCCGAGGTCCTTCGACCTAGGAGTTCGATCCGGTTACTGTTGAGGACGTCGATGGGTCCCGTGTGGTACTTGGGCGAGCGTTTGACTCTCCAATGCTCTCGAGATGTCTTCACGGTCCCCATCGATCCTCCTTGGACGATGTTTAGGGGGCTGACCTGGCAGACGTCGGCGGTGACGCTCTCCTTCTTCCTGACGAGGACTACTCCGCGTTCGTCTACCGGACGTTGGCGTACTGGCCGGTTGTGGTGAGTGCTTTACTTTTCTTTCGATTGGCTTGAAAACAAGATGAATGATCATCGATTAATGGAAACCATTTGAATTTTTGTAGGAGGTTGAGGCGGCGGGCGTCGAGTCCCCAGCGTACCACGAGACCCTCGAGTACACTAACGCGGCGGGGATGACGACGGTCTCCGAGCTTCGTGACTTCGGCGAGGCGGTGACAGATGCTAGCCTAGACGAGTGGCAGCATCTGATTCGGAGGGCAAGTTCCCCAATTAATTAGCTTTTGTATAAGAATACATTTGTTTAATTCTCGTCCAATAATTGAGAATCCTTGTTTATTGAAATGCAGGTAGCGCCATCTCGGTTCGTGGGTTTATGGAGGGTAGCCAACCGGCTACGGTCTACTGCCGTCGAGGCACTTGGTGGCGGTCGAGGACGTCAGGTATGAAACTTCCGTTTACTTCATTTTTTAATTTCCTAACTTTCTTTATGTTTGAAATGATTGACATAAGCCAATTCTTATCATTTGCAAAGGGAGCGCTGTAACACCCCCATACTCCAAGTGCCTTACCAGGACCACTCAGGTATGAGGACATTACCATCTCGGTTGCCCGAGGTATGATAATCAAATAAACAATGAAGAAACAACGTTTAATTATAAATACTTAGCGAAGAAGTACAATCCTCAAAACCAAACTGAAAGTACAATACATGTTCTCAAACTGACTTTTCTAACTGAAATGTAAATAACTAATAAGCTACAGCGGAAGACTCCTATCATCATGTCGTGGCCATCCCAGCTATCCCAGTACTCATCTCAATACCTGCTCAATAACTGCTCACCATCCTCGAATGGATCACCGCAGGTTTACAAAACAACATCGGGGTCAGTACTAATCACACAATTCAATATAATAATAACAATAAGGCAAACAGACAGCTTAACTGCCACACACACGCAATCACGCCAAATCCAATCATCTCGCCATCGATCGTCCACTGGACAGCCGCCTGGTGGGGGACCGCAGCCGTACCCACCAAATCCCCGCTCCACATAGTGAGCGATAACCCTGTCCATTAATGTGCACATCCCTTCTGTGGCGGGTTCCACAGAAGGCGAAACTAGGGCGTGAAGCCACTCCCGCAAGTGACCCCACTCAGCCGAGGCCACGCCTCGCGAACCATCAACAACGATCACAACCACAACCACAATCACAATACAATTATTATATCAAACAACCAAACACAATACATCAACCAATATCCCATTATGGGACTAATACTGAGTAGGAAATCCTACCTGGTAAGCACACAATCAGACGGTCTCTCTCTTTCCGAATCAAAAGCCTCCTCTATGAACCCTCCTCCTATCATACAACACATAAAGGCTACCAAATCACACACTACACATAAACCCCCAAATCTCTAAATTAGGGTTTAACCAATTCAAAGGAAAGACAATAAAAAGGGTACATAGATCTTACCCTCGACGCAAGGAACTCAACGGTATAATCAACGCTAAGAACTGACCTTCCAAACTCCGAGGATTGCTAATTATGCGATTAGGATGAAGAACTTGTTTGCTTTCTTTCTTAAACAGAAATTTAGGTTTTGCAAAAGTGATTTAGAATAATGACGACAAAGCTTATATACCTTAATCGCATATTTAACAAAACCCGAGAAAATTTCCCGAAAAACCGGCTACTCGATCGAGTACCCAAGGATACTCGATCGAGTAACCCCCTACTCGATCGAGTACCCCAGCTACTCGATCGAGTACCCAACAGGTCAGAAACTTTTCCAAAACGCAACTTACCCTTACTCGACAGAGTAAGGCCTACTCGATAGAGTACCCCAAGACTTATAAATACGGAGTATTACAATCTTCCCTCCTTAAAAGGAACTTCGTCCCCGAAGTTCAAACCACTACTAAACAAAGGTACTCCCACAACATTCCCGACTCAACAATCAAACAAAATTCAACATAAAACATGATACTAACCCAACTCATCCCGACAAACATACCGACACAACATATAAAAGGGGTATAAAACTCTTAAAAACTATTCGCGATTATCTCCTACCCCCCTAAAAGAAACAAGGTTACGTCCCCGTAACCATACATACCTGATCAAAAAGGAAAGGGTAACGCTCTTTCATAGCCTCCTCCGGCTCCCATGTAGCTTCCTCGGTCTCGTGGTTAGACCAAAGGATCTTAAGCAAAACTGTCTCACCCCTCCTAGTCTTTCTAAACTTTCGGTCTAGAATCTGCTTAGGCACCTCAAGATATGATAAGGACTCATCTAGCTCTAAGCTCTCCGCCTCTAACACATGTGACGGGTCACTCACATACTTCCGCAGCTGCGATACGTGAAACACATTATGTACTCTCTCTAACGCAGCAGGTAAAGCCAGACGATAAGCAACCTCTCCCACTCGCTCTAAGATCTCATAAGGACCGATGAACTTCTAACTCAGCTTACCTTTCTTCCCAAATCTCATAACCCCACGCATAGGAGACACTTTCAGAAGAACCTTATCCCCAACCTGAAACTCTATATCCCGGCGATGTAGATCTGCATAACTCTTTTGTCGATCCTGAGCTGCTCTCATCCTTTACCTGATCATCTTAACTGTTCCACCATCTCATGCACCATCTCGGTCCCAAAACCATTGCCAAAGACTATCGTCCCAACAGATTGGACTCCTACATCTTCTCCCATACAAAGCCTCAAACGGTGCCATACCAATACTAGTGTGATAGCTGTTATTGTAAGAAAATTCTATCAAGTCCAACCTCTGCTCCCAGCTACCACCAAAATCCATCACACAAGCTCGCAACATATCCTCAAGAGTCTTGATTGTTCTCTCGATCGCCGCCGTCTGTCGCAGGATGAAATGTTGTACTCATCTTCAAAGTTGTTCCCAATGATTCCTGCAACTCCTTCCAAAACCTCGATATAAACCTCGCATCTCTGTCAGACACTATGTCCTTAGGGACTCCATGTAACTTAAGCACGTTCTTTCGATAGGCCATAGCCAAATGTGCCTTAGTCCATGTATCTTTCATTGGAACAAAGTGAGCTGACTTGGTCAGTCGATCCACTATTACCCAAATCATGTTGTTACCTTGTTGACTCTTTGGTAAACCCACAATGAAGTCCGTGGAAATGGATTCCCACTTCCACTCAGGTACCTCTAAAGACTGAATCTTACCTTGTGGTCGTCGCTGTTCCCCTTTAACTCTCTGGCATGTCAAACAACGGGACACAAACTCAGTCTCTTTCTTCATCCTGTGCCACCAAAACTCTTTCTTCAAATCCTTGTATAGCTTGTCTCCACTGGATGAATCGAATATGGTGTGCAATGCGCCTCTGTCATGATAGTCTTTTTCAACTCCTCATCATTAGGAACACACCACCTACCATCAAACCTCAAACTACCATCTCTATGAATAGAAAAGCGGGACACTGTCCCTTTTCTACTCCACTCTCCACTCAACTATCTTAGGATCCAAAGCACGCTTACCTCGAATGTCATCATACAACTCAAGTTGTCTTTGTCATATCACCCATGGCATCTCCTTTTCGCATCATATGTATCCCAAAGCTCGCTACCTCATCTCTCGGCCTCATCAAAGATAGAGCCGTACACGAGAATGTACACTCTTCCTACTCAAAGCATCAGCTACAACATTGGCCTTCCCTTCATGGTAAATGATTTCCATGTCATAATCGCCAATCAGCTCCATCCACCTCCTCTGTCTCATGTTCAACTCCTTCTGCGTGAAGATGTACTTGAGACTCTTGTGATCAGAAAATACCTTAAAGATTGCTCCATAAAGGTAATGCTCCAAATCTTGAGAGCAAACACCACTGCACCCAACTCCAGATCATGAGTGGGGTAGTTCTCCTCATAAGGCTTCAATTGCCTAGAAGCATAGGCAATCACTTTACCATTCTGCATCAACACACATCCCAGCCCATTCTTTGAGGCATCTGTATAAACCTCAAAGTTCTCGCTCCCTTCGGCAATGCTAAGACGGGGAGCTGTGGTCAAACGCTCCTTTAATGTTTGGAACGCCGTCTCACAACTCTCATCCCAACGAAACCTGTTCTCTTTCCTCATCAACGCTGTCATAGGTCTAGCTATCTTGGAGAAATCTTTCACGAACCG
Organism: Silene latifolia; assembly: GCF_048544455.1. Taxonomy (NCBI): domain Eukaryota; kingdom Viridiplantae; phylum Streptophyta; class Magnoliopsida; order Caryophyllales; family Caryophyllaceae; genus Silene; species Silene latifolia. Next base: position 87,500,937 of record NC_133532.1, on the reverse strand, counting down.
TCTGTAGTATCCAGCTAAACCCAAGAAACTCCTAACCTCAGCAACATTCTTAGGTGCTTCCCACATTGTCACTGCCTCAATCTTCGTCGGATCCACAGCTACTCCCTCCTTAGAGATCACATGCCCCAGAAAAGCAACTTTCTCTAACCAGAACTCACACATGGACAGCTTAGCATACAACTCATGATCCCTCAAAGTCTGCAACACGATCCTCAGATGCTCCTCATGCTCCTCCTTAGTCTTAGAGTAGACTAAGATGTCATCGATAAATACCACTACAAACCGGTCCAAGAAGCGTCGAAGATTCTATTCATCAAATCCATAAACACTACCGGCGCATTAGACAACCCAAACGGCATCACCACATACTCATAATGGCCATACCTCGACGTGAAAGCTGTCTTTGGTATGTCCACCTCTCTAATCTTCACCTGATGGTACCCCGACCTCAAATCAATCTTAGAAAAGACTGATGCACCACTCAACTGATCAAACAGATCATCTATCCTTGGCAAAGGATACTTGTTCTTTATCGTCACTCGGTTCAGCTCCCTGTAATCTATGCATAACCTCAAACTCCCATCTTTCTTCTTCACGAAAAGAACTGGTGCTCCCCACGGCGATACACTTGGTCTAATGTACCCCTTCTCTATCAAATCATCCAACTGCTTCCTAAGCTCCTCCATTTTCTTAGGACCCATACGGTACGGTTCTTTAAAGATCGGCCCCGTCCCTGGCTTCAACTCAACGGTGAAATCTATCTCCCTCTTCGGTGGCAACCCCGGAATCTCCTCTGGAAAAACGTCTGCAAACTCTCCCACCACTGGTATCTCATCAACTGTCGGACTCTCTACTCGGTCATCTCTCACATGGCACAAGATCAAAGGACGTCCCTTCCTCAGATAAGACTTCAAGGTGACAGCTGCAATCAACTTAACTTTGGGTTTGAATAGAAACCCACGATAAGACACACTAACACCCTTAGGGCCTCTTAAAGACACTTTCTTTTGATGACAGTCTATCTTAGCTTTATACTTTCCTAACCAATCCATCCCGACTATCATCCAAAACCGTCAAAAGGAAACTCCAGCAAGTCTACAGGTAGATCAACTTGCCCCACTATCATAGATACATCTCTAAACAATCTCCCACAAGATACAGACTCACCCGAAGGTATGAAAACTTGCTCACTAACAGACTCATATACTCTCAAACCCAACTGTTTAACATGACTTGAAGACACAAACGACTGAGAAGCCCCCGAATCAAACAAAACAAAGGTAGGAATACCATTAACAAGGAATGTACCAGTGATAACGTGCGCATCTTCCTCAGCTGCTTTCTTCTCCATCATGAATAACTTGCCACTGGTCTTCTGCCCACCTCCCGGACAAGATTGGTGATGTGGTCGCCTTAGCACCCGACCCTTGATTGTTGTTGTTGTTCGTTGGTGGTTTCGGATAAGAATTACCGCCGTTGCGGTTGCCTCCACTTTGGTAACTCGACCTCCCGGTTTGGCCATGATCCGGCCGGTGCATTTGCTCGCATGAAGCTCGTGCGAGGTCTGGAAAGATCCGGTGCACTCGTGCACTCATGTCTCTTGTGGCCTACACCACCACGGCTATAGCAGTCGGTCCCCAACTATTACTCACACTTCCACGGCCACGCCCAAAGGAAGCCCCAAAGATCGAACACGGACCCGGAAGAAAATCCCTTGGGCGATTGTGGTTGCCTTTCTTGTGATTAGATTGGCCACCACCCTCGCTCTCGGACTTCCTCTTCTCACCACCTAACCTCTCCTGAGCCATCTCCACCAACCTCTCGGCTCTCCCCGCCCTCTCATAAGCTTCCTTAACATCCGTAAGGACTCCCACGGGTAACTTGTCCATAATCTTGGGGGTCAACCCCCTCTCAAACCTCAACGCTGGTTCTCCTCACTCAAACCCATATCCTCAAGATACCTAGACTTCTCATTGAACCGTATCGTAGTACTCGACTCTGAGACATCTCGTGATCATCTTAAACTGTCAAACTCTTCCCTCAACTTACTCCTCACATGTTCCGGTACAAACTCCTTCCTCACAGCTCTACGAAACTCCTCCCAAGGTATAGCAGATAACCCTTGGTTTGTATATATCTCCTTGGCACTCACTTTCACCGTATCCCACCACTTGCCAGCTGCCTCCCTCAGATAGAACGCAGCCTGTTCCACTCTCATCTCATCAGGACAGTGAACCAAGTATAATATGTTCTCCATCTCTTTCAGCCAACTATCAAGAAGATTAGGCTCCCCAACTCCCTTATATTCTTTCGGGTTAAACCTCGCTATATAGAGGCTGATTTTAGAGTGATCAACCTCCTTCTCCTTATCTTTATTCTTATCCTCATTCACTTTCTTTAGGGTCTCAGTAAGAGCATCCCGGTGCTCTAACATCTTAACGATGTCATCCATGGTCATAAGCTCAGCACTCGCATACAAAACAGTCTTCTTGGGCGGCATCTTGAAACTATATATATATATAAGAAAGGGTAGTCATAAACACACGTACTAAACTTCAAAACACGAAAACACTCTACCCAGAACCCACTCGATCGAGTGTCCAAACATACTCGATCGAGTAACGGGCTACTCGATCGAGTGCCCAACATACTCGATCGAGTACCCAAACATCAGACCCCAAACAGACCTTCTGATCTCTTACCTACTCGACCGAGTAAAACCCACCCGATCAAGTCAGTCCCACTCGATCGAGTCATGCAAATTCAGAAACGCTACCCGAATGCTATATCACATACTAACATGCTAAACTTTATAAAACCACATATTATATCTTAACTAAACATGTTACGCATCTTTTCATACGATCTACGAGATCATTTCATCATGTTATTAAACGCCACATTGTAAAACATCCAACATGTTATCATTCCATCAACAAGTTTCCATATACCATCGCTTTTCTTTCACATTCCCAACTTTCTACTTCAACACCCAACAATCACACACATTTCATCACATTCTTACACAAGTTAACCAAACACACATACGACTCGACAAATACTCCCCCCATGTGACCGGTTCAAAATTGTAGGGCGACTTCGCGGCTTTAGGACGTCTCCCAAGCCTTTGCATTAGCTCCTACAACTTTTACCCCGGGTTCATTTTAGTTGACTCCCTATGTTCATTAGGTTCATTGGTTACAGGTTTCAGGATCGTCGCTCTGATACCATTTGTAACACCCCCATACTCCAAGTGCCTTACGAGGACCACTCAGGTATGAGGACATTACCATCTCGGTTGCCCGAGGTATGATAATCAAATAAACAATGAAGAAACAACGTTTAATTATAAATACTTAGCGAAGAAGTACAATCCTCAAAACCAAACTGAAAGTACAATACATGTTCTCAAACCGACTGTTCTAATCGAAATGTAAATAACTAATAAGCTACAGCGGAAGACTCCTATCATCATGTCGTGGCCATCCCAGCTATCCCAGTACTCATCTCAATACCTGCTCAATATCTGCTCACCATCCCCGAATGGATCACCGCAGGTTTACAATACAACACAGGGGTCAGTACTAATCACACAATTCAATATAATAATAACAATAAGGCAAACAGACATTAACTTAATCGCCACACACACGCAATCACGCCAAATCAATCATCTCGATCCATCGATCATCCACTGGACCAGACCACCGCGCCAAGTGGGAAACCGCAGCCGTACCCACCAAATCCCCGCTCCACATAGTGAGCGATAACCCTGTCCATTAATGTGCACATCCCTTCTGTGGCGGGTTCTGTTGGGAAATGTGTCCTCAACAATAGTGCGATCATGTGATTTAAATATCATTATTAAATCTCATTTTAAAGAATACAATTGGGAAGTAATTTTGTTACTGTCAACTGGTCAACATATATCGGTAATGATTGGTCGACTAGAGTTTGACATTACCGTCGTGTGACGGTGGTGATCAGTTGACCCCTAGGTCATACCTATAGGGCAATACTCTTAATTGATCATTTAATTAATCGTATAATGTTACGAGTTAATTAAATTACTTGAAAAAAATTGACGGACGATTTTGGAAGTAAAATTTACGTATCAAATTGAAATGTGATTAAATGAGATACGGTTTGAGTAATCGAATTGTATCATTACTCGGATGAAATTATTGTTTAAAGAAACAATTGGATTTGAATGAATTATTATAGATGCGATTTATAAACGGTAAAATATTTTGGTACAAGTAATTATGAATTACTAAGTCGATTTTTGTATATGACGTATTTTTATTAATACGTTGATTTTTAATATGTTAAAAATACATAACAAATTTATGTTACATATGACATGTGACATATTGACAATTGACAAAAATAAAATGGATTTCATATTATCCATTTGGACCGAAATATTGGACATAATTAACATATTCTTATAATGTTAATTAGTGTAGTGGAAGATGTAATCATTCTTTTTACACTAGGCATGCATACCTAGTGCTTCTTGTGGAAGAGCACCTAGCCCATGCATTGGCCTTCCTCTTCCACCCAACCGGTTTTCCCTTGGATAGAACAAGGGTGCTTTTGCTTAAATTATTATCATTCTCTATATGCATGTTTTGGTAATAATTTTATTCATTCACTTCACAACATATTATTTTTAGAGAGATAAAAATAATACTCTTCCTACTTACTACTCCTACCCGGTTTTAGAGAGTAAAAACCAAACATTTTGGTTCAATTTTTCACTAGATTAATATTATACTAGCTCAAATAATATTAATTAGATTAAGAGTTTAGCTTTGGGTATTAATCCTAAGGAGAGATCCTACACTTGGATCTTGTTCTTCCATCTTAGGAAAGCTCAAGAACAAAAGAAAAGGAGATTTCTTTTGTGCCCATTTGAACCAAAATACTCAATGTAAGGATATGATTTCTCCTCTATTTTATCATTGTTTGCATGCATAAAATCCACATTTAATTTTATGACAAATTATTTCGACATATATGAGTATGTTAGTTGTATATGAATCTACATTTCCTTCAATTGGTATCAGAGCCAGGTTGTTTGCATGCAAATCGGTTAAAAGTTTTTCCGAGTTACAAGAATAACAAATAAAACTTGTAAATTTTGTGTTATTATGATATATCACGAAATTAATCCATGCATGTTAAAATTTCTGGTCCTAAAATGTTTTAGGATATTTTGGTTAATTTTTCGGATTTTTATTGTTCATATTTTACAATAATGGCATTTAAATATGATTTTATGAGTAAAAATGTCATTTTTGGTCTAAAATTAGCTATACTTCGAATTTTAAGTTGATTTTTGGATATGTTGTCACATATATTATTTTGAGATAACCTGTAAATTTTCATAATTTTTGGACTTGTTATGCTCGAAAAATGAATTTTTCATTATTAAATTCGGATTTAAGTGAAAAATAGGTTAATATGAGTTAAATTTCGAATCTGGTCATAGAAAATTAATATGTTGTCACATGCAATTTTACAAGATGTGTGTAAAATAATTGGCTATAAAGAAGTCTTTTTGCATGATTTATGGATTTTTGAAGAAAAATAGCATAAATAGTGACATTATTAGTGGAAAATTAATAAAACATAATCTATGACTTAGGAAAAACGTCTAATGTTGCATTTTATTATCTTTTTCAGATCTAAAATTGAAAATTTAATGAAAATAATTTTTCCATGTTTTTATGATTATTTTATTAAAATCGATAAACCGCAACATTGTTTTTAGGAAAAATTTGAAATTTTTAACCTAAGATTTTGAACATTATGAGTGTCATGGAAATTTTCCAGAATGTTCATGAGTTTAAATTTCAAATTTTGAATTTATTTGAAATTTTGTGATTTATTTGAAGTTTAATAGCTTATTTTTGTAATTTTGGACTATTAATGAACAATTTTAGATTTTTGAGTTAATTATGGTCAATTTATTAGTGAAGACTAAATTTTGAGTCCTAAGTGGTTAGGGTAATTAACTAGTGCATAAATATGAGTTTATGTATTTTTGTGATTATAAAATGTTGAAATCACGCAAATCCGTAAAAACTGAGTAATATACGATATTGGCTAATTAAAGGCGATTTAGCATAAAATTGAGCATGTTCATACATATTATAATGCTGCATTTTTCCTTTATGATTGTCATAATTTTAATTTATGTAATTTTGAATTATGTAATTTTACTTAGTATGGCCTTAGATTTTAATTGGTATTTCCCGAAATGTATGGGAATATCGATTCGGTTGTAATTTTTATTGTGATCTCGTATCACCGTTTTGTAATTTAATAGATTTATTTTATTTTAGTTACAAATGTATAATAGGAAATTATGTAATTTGTTATGTAATTTTATTCATTCCGGAGTTCCCAAAGACGGATTTCTTCAAGAATGGCGATACATAAAGACGGTGTTACATCGAGATGCGTGCCACAACCGAAGTTCAAGGGACCAATGGAGTTGGTTTCCGAATATGTAATAGTTAAATAGTTTTTCTATTTTAGGAAAGGCCATACTAGGATTTATTTATTTTATGCTTGCATTTTATTTTATGTCGCATGCATCGCTAAATCGCCATAACTAAACATGCATTGTCCTTTTATCGAGTTTATCGACCGTGTCAATTACAATTATCGTAGTTCACCGCTTTAGTTCACTTAAAACGTGATAGATAATAAATTGATATGACCTCTCGCTAAAATAAACAATTGAGACTTAGCCTTACCAAAAATTAGAAACCCATGAAGTACCAGTTTCGCAAGGGAGTTGAGCCGGCTTTACCGTAAGACAAACCTTGTTACGTTGGTGAAGTGGGGTGATAAATGTCTATCCACCGAATTTATGTTAATGAAGGGTATTTCGGCACACCGTGCCCTAAGTTGATATGAGTTTGGATCATGGACACATTTATTCGAAATTTGGGTTGAACTCAACGAAAGTATTCACGACGTATTTCCGGATGTGTTTCGGGCTAAAGATAAGTATTAATGTAATTTTATCGACCAAGAGTTCTAAAAGTAGAATCGATTAAAGAGTTAATCCACCAAGTTATATTGATGAGGGGTATTTCGGCACACCGTGCCCCAAGCTAATATGAATTTGGATCTTGGAATCATTTATCATAGTTGGGTAGAGGTCACTATGTAAATGCTTTACTTGTTTTTCCAAGTATTAATAAAACGATAAATGTTAAGTTTTCCATTATTTCGTTGTCATATTGTTCTATTTCTTTACCACAATTCATATACGATATCATTTCGATTTTTCAAAATCTCCTTTAAAACATCGTAACTAAAGACAAAATATGAATTTGCTTCTAAAACCTCAATTGATCCATTGCTAAGGATCTCTTGCGAGGAGTATAGATTAATGTTATTCATTATCAAACAGGTTTTTGATTCTAGACTAACACATCTACTTACAATGGATTGTTTTTCATATACTTAAATGAATTAAGTATCTTGAAGCGATAAATTGTTTTGGTGATTAGATTTTCTGAATTCGTAATTGACCAAAATAACGCAACCACTTCAATGAAAGTTTTTAAGACTAAAACGAACAAATGAAGAGTAATCTTCATGAATTCAATTTTGCTTCTCAAAGCAAAGACTCATTGAAATGAGTGGGAGCATTCTCTTAAACCGTTAAGATGAGGACGAGGTTAAAGAAGTAAAATTAGAATGGAATTGATACAAGGTTATGTTAAAGGTAAAGTTGTTGAGAATGACGATACTAAACCTATCAATCCCGACCGATAAAGTTTCCATTGTCTCAAATGTTGGACACGAGAAAGGAAACTACCCCAAATTATTGAAGAATCAACAAGTTAGTTGTGGGACATCTAATGGGACCTTCTTCTTTAAATGTTTATTTGATTAAACATAAATTTTGCTAGTATTACTTCGTCAATATTAGAAACCGGTGGTGGTTTTCATCATTATGTTTGATACATGGGATGATAAGAATATGACGACTAGCAACAATAATGTTGAGAGATAGAGTAATTGTGTACTTAATCTAGTTTTTGGATTTAAAGTTGTACTTAATTGTGACTATTAAGTGCAGAAACTCTAAATAAGAATATAAACTTGTTAAGATACAAAAGAGGTTTTCACTTTTGTGACCCTATACACCACGATTTGATGAATGGCTAGCCCATCATCAAGGTGATTATATTCTAAACCAAACTAGAATGATATATCATGAAGATGATGCAAGACTCAAATTGGTAACCCAAGATTAAACCTTAAATTCTGGAATGATGAACGCAAAGAGTTAACGAGTACTCTTGAAACCATTAGATTGTTAATGGTATATGCGTATCTTGTATTCAAAGCAAGATGTATCGTGCCTTTTGGTTGAAAAGGAGATCGAGGTTATAAATCATTAATCCATAATAGGTTGATCATTCACTTTTACCAACGATTTAAGTTGACGCTAATGTGTTAACTTAATAAGGTAAATAAAAAAATCTTTAAAGAAGCTTAAAGAGTTAAAGAAATCACGATTTAGTCGTGATGGGATTATCAAAGTGAAGACTTTGATATAAGCCAAAGGAAATGTGATATAGTATCACAAGTTAATCTCTCTTAGCACGCATTATGGAATAATGTGTGATTGGATAAGAATTCAAACGCTATTCGATAAGGTTTGGACTTCGATCTAGTTACTTTGAGTTACTTGATCCTTTTGGGGATTTTATCATCTTTGTCTAAATTATTTCTCCACTAAATCGAATCATATGAGATATGAAATGGTAAGGGTACCATGTTTGTAAGTTTTCACAAGAAACAAATGCTCATTTTTCCTTTTCAATTATCACGAGTACGACGGGTTTGTGGCTCGTGAAGCTGTCTTTCTAAAATACAAGTTTATTTTTAGAAGACAGAGTGGGAGAAATTATTCAAGAGCCACAAAGAATGACAAAGAATGACACAGAGAATGTTATGTCGCAAGAAACTGGTCTTTCTTGGCTACATGAGACGTTTTGTGTAAGACATTGTTTCTTCAAAAACCTAGGAGGTTAAATTCGTCACTTGCTAAAAATGATGAATTCATGCTACTTTTAAGAAAGTAAAGAGCTTATAACTTACAAAAGAAATTGTTTGATTCAAGTTAATTACTTCTAGAAAGTAATGAACGAATGACTTACATAAGAGTGTTTAAGTCACAACTCAATACAAGGCTTAGAGCCATGAGAATCCGAAATAAAAGGCTTGATTAGTGACAAAGGGTTTTGCGCTAATAAAGAGATATTTCAAAGCAAGATTGGTTGCAAAAGGTTTTTGCACTAATTGAAATGCTTAAGTCTATTTGGATCTTCTTAAGGATTGTGTTTCATTATGAGGTTATGAAATACGTAGCAAGTGAATCTAAAACCTGCTTCTTCAAAAGAAGGAATGTATTCAATACATGTCATGAGTTTTGTAGATTCTTGCAATCCTAAGATAATGTGAAATTTAAGAGAGGGTCTTAAGTAGGACATCAATGAGTTGGAATCAACATTTTGATCATGTGATAAAACATTTCTCGATAAGTCGAGAAGTTATGTTTATACATGGAGTTTAGTGGGAGTTACGGAAGTTTTAATTAGTCCGATATGTGGATGACATATTGATCATCGAGAATGATTTAAGACTTTTGGAGTATTATAATACATCTTAAATATCCGGATTTATGAAGATAAATCCACATGATATTAGCATCAATAAGAAGTCTTATGTTGATAAGATTCATGACTAGTTCAATTAAATTGAACATATTTGATTGATTTCATTTGCTTCCGCTGCCGAATCAATTAAAAAGAAATGATGTATAACACTTCATATGCTTTGAGTATGATGAATTGTTTTCAAAATCGAATTTAAGTAATCTTTACCAAGTAAGCCATAAAGATTACACTTAAGTGCTTGCAGAAGCATTAAGGCTATGATACAAAGTGTTTATGATGCAATTTTGTGTAAGGGTATTACACAAGTGACAATTGACAATTGAGATTGCGCATGGTTTCCGACAAAACCATAATCAAAACACATTAGGATGGTTAAGATACCATTGTGGAAATGTTAATTAAGAAGTAGATTTTCTAGAATCGTTCTAGGCAATAAAGAACAATGAGAGATATTTATAACGGAAATTGAGTACACTTGCAATCATGAGATGTGCAAGAAGGATGAGTCCCGCACACTATGAAAACAGTGGGAGCTATTCTAAGGCTAGAGGGACTACGTCTTGATTGGATCTTGACACGTACTCAGAAAGTTTTGTAATGCAAATGTATTACAAAGGAAAGCGAGTATGTAGTAAGGTTGAGTTAGGTACAAGAAGTTGATAAAACCTACTAACCAAAGCCTTCTTAAAGGCTAAACATGAACAGTCATGTCATTTCAATTGAATTGAAATGAACAACTACATACAAGATTAAATTAGATTATAGAATATGAAATAGTAATCAGGCATTGACTATTCATATGTGATAATCGCATTTGTCGTTCGAGTTTTTTTCTTTAAAAACTCCTTTTATACTTTGTTACATCCAAACGGGTTGTAGTGACAATTGAACCCCGTTAAAGTGAACACGGATTAACATTGTATTCGCCCATAGTCACTTGTATGAGGTGACGTCTCGAAGTGACTAGAGTGTGATGCGATTGATGGCAAGTTCAAGTGCCATAGAGTCATGTGAGATGACTAGTCGATCACATAGGCGGATTGTTAGGAACATTTTGTCGGGCCTTATGACCGCTTATAGAGTTCTGGCAAATTTATATAGCCTGGTCGTGGCGAAAGCTGCTATAGTATTCTAATGAGTCGATTCTTTTGACTAAAGACTATTCACCTAAGATGGCACAGTTTCAGATTAACTTTGATTTGTGTTACTACGACCTTCGTAAATGGTGTCAAATGGGCATATTTTGGGTTATGATGGCTGTGGCTAGTCGAAGGGAATGAGTGTGATAGGAGTTGTCCATCCCCTTGTCAGAGTTAAAACAATATCTCAGGGCCACTCGAGGAGTAATGAACTGGAAATGCGTGGCCACGCTCGGAAGGTATCCAGAGTGGATAAATCCGGTCAATCAGTTATTCTCCAGATCGAGGAAACCACTCTTGATATGATCACTTGCAAGTACGACCTGAAAGACACCTTGCATTGAGTGGGAGATAGTAATAGGACAAGAGAATTGGTGACGCACACTTGTCGAGGACAAGTGGGAGATTGTTGGGAAATGTGTCCTCAACAATAGTGCGATCATGTGATTTAAATATCATTATTAAATCTCATTTTAAAGAATACAATTGGGAAGTAATTTTGTTACTGTCAACTGGTCAACATATATCGGTAATGATTGGCTGACTAGAGTTTGACATTACTGTCGTGTGACGGTGGTGATCAGTTGACCCCCTAGGTCATACCTATAGGGCAATACTCTTAATTGATCATTTAATTAATCGTATAATGTTACGAGTTAATTAAATTACTTGAAAAATTGACGGACGATTTTGGAAGTAAAATTTACGTATCAAATTGAAATGTGATTAAATGAGATACGGTTTGAGTAATCGAATTGTATCATTACTCGGATGAAATTATTGTTTAAAGAAACAATTGGATTTGAATGAATTATTATAGATGCGATTTATAAACGGTAAAATATTTTGGTACAAGTAATTATGAATTACTAAGTCGATTTTTGTATATGACGTATTTTTATTAATACGTTGATTTTTAATATGTTAAAAATACATAACAAATTTATGTTACATATGACATGTGACATATTGACAATTGACAAAAATAAAATGGATTTCATATTATCCATTTGGACCGAAATATTGGACTTAATTAACATATTCTTATAATGTTAATTAGTGTAGTGGAAGATGTAATCATTCTTTTTACACTAGGCATGCATACCTAGTGCTTCTTGTGGAAGAGCACCTATCCCATGCATTGGCCTTCCTCTTCCACCCAACCGGTTTTCCCTTGGATAGAACAAGGGTGCTTTTTCTTAAATTATTATCATTCTCTATATGCATGTTTTGGTAATAATTTTATTCATTCACTTCACAACATATTATTTTTAGAGAGATAAAAATAATACTCTTCCTACTTACTACTCCTACCCGGTTTTAGAGAGTAAAAACCAAACATTTTGGTTCAATTTTTCACTAGATTAATATTATACTAGCTCAAATAATATTAATTAGATTAAGAGTTTAGCTTTGGGTATTAATCCTAAGGAGAGATCCTACACTTGGATCTTGTTCTTCCATCTTAGGAAAGCTCAAGAACAAAAGAAAAGGAGATTTCTTTTGTGCCCATTTGAACCGAAATACTCAATGTAAGGATATGATTTCTCCTCTATTTTATCATTGTTTGCATGCATAAAATCCACATTTAATTTTATGACAAATTATTTCGACATATATGAGTATGTTAGTTGTATATGAATCTACATTTCCTTCAGGTTCCACAGAAGGCGAAACTAGGGCGTGAAGCCACTCCCGCAAGTGACCCCACTCAGCCGAGGCCACGCCTCGCGAACCATCAACAACGATCACAACCACAATCACAATACAATTATTATATCAAACAACCAAACACAATACATCAACCAATATCCCATTATGGGACTAATACTGAGTAGGAAATCCTACCTGGTAAGCACACAATCAGACGGTCTCTACTGCTGAATCAAAAAGCCTCCTCTATGAACCCTCCTCCTATCATACAACACATAAAGGCTACCAAATCACATACTACACATAAACCCCCAAATCTCTAAATTAGGGTTTAACCAATTCAAAGGAAAGACAATAAAAAGGGTACATAGATCTTACCCTCGACGCAAGGAACTCAACGGTATAATCAACGCTAAGAACTGACCTTCCAAACTCCGGGGATTGCTAATTATGCGATTAGGATGAAGAACTTGTTTACTTTCTTTCTTAAACAGTAATTTAGGTTTTGCAAAAGTGATTTTGAATAAGGACGACAAAGCTTATATACCTTAATCGCATATTTAACAAAACCCGAGAAAATTTCCCGAAAAACCGGCTACTCGATCGAGTACCCAAGGATACTCGATCGAGTACCCCCCTACTCGATCGAGTACCCCAGCTACTCGATCGAGTACCCAACAGGTCAGAAACTTTTCCAAAACGCAACTTACCCTTACTCGACAGAGTAAGACCTACTCGATAGAGAACCCCAAGACTTATAAATACGGAGTATTACAAGCACGACTTGGAGAGAGAGCTAGCGCAGTCCCGGGAGGAGACAGCTCGCCTGCTGAGGGAGTTGGAGGTCCGCGATGCCGAGATCGCTGCTCTCGAGGCGAGAGTTACTAAGCTACGCGGCGACCAACAGTAGTTTGTTTGTTTTGTTGTTTTTGTTGTTGGCTGTGCCGCACACACTTTTGTACATCTTAGGACTTTTATTTTGGAATTTTGAACTTTGTTTCGGGCACGAGCCCCCTGTTTGGTGTACATATTTCCTTTTGGTTGTATATATGGCGGCCTGAGTGCCTTTGCTGCTGGGTTGACTTGTTTGTACCTGCAGGTTAGCTTTGAACAGGTTTGGTAGATGACGGTTTATGCCGTCATGCTGCCGAAATTTACATAGAAATCGCACATCAAACATATATTTGTACACATGGCCTAGATTAGCGCAAGACAAAGACTCGAATAAAATGCCAAAAATTTGCCGAAAATTACCAGACGGCAGGGAGGGTTAGCCCCTAAAAAAAATGAAAATAGAAACGTATAAGTTTGAAATGTAATATGAAACCGGAGTGAAATGATTCTGACGTGAGCGTGTCGTTGTACACCCAATCAAAACACATTTATAATACTCAACAAATAACTAGTTAGCGGTAAGTCGAGGTCGATCCATGGGACGGTGTGCTTTGGGTTCTATGTCTATCTATCTCAATTTACGCTAGTGTCACAATTTGTTTGGGTTTGTAGTTGTGTCTAGACTAATGCAAGCAATACAGTAAACCAAGCGATAAAAGAAGGATGTAAACAATTGATTAAAAATGCTAGGATATCATGGGGTCATAGGGGATTCATAGTGTTGATCATACAAACATGTTTACAACTATAAGCAAGCAATTAATGTTGTGGAGGAACCGAGTTGGTTTATATCTTACGGTTCTTAGGAAGAGTTGGGTCCCGGAGCCGAATCGATTAGATTGTACAACACCTACAAGTCGACTTACTTTCCTCCTAATCAACTTCTATGCATGGTCTAACAAGACTCGAGTTGGTTTATATCTTACAAGTCAAGTTGAATCGATAAGGGATGGTTGTAAATGCAAGGATTCATAGGCTTAGCATTTCATCAAACATAACATGTGCATAAAGTTGACATCACAACAAGCAAGCAAATTAATCATGTAAACATATTGGATTAAGCATGAATCAATCCCATGTTGGTTTCCCCTAATTACCCCACTAATCCTAGCTAAAAGACTACTCACTCATTATCATGGGAAACATGTCATAAATGGTGTCAATCATCACAACAAGTATAAACATGATAATAGAATGAAGAAATGAACAATAAAGATTAAAGAGTAAAGGAATTATACCAAACTTGAGATGATCCAAATAGTAAAACAAAGAATAATAGAAGAAACTTGATTAATTGATGAAGGGTTGTCAATCCTTCAATAATAACCCAATAATCTTCAATTACCCAAAAGTAACAAACTTGAACAATAATTAAGGAGAGATTAATGTGAGATTTGTGAAAGATTAAAGAGTAGTCTATTCTAATCTACTCCTAATCTAATCTAAGAAGGATTCTTAATGTGGAAGCTTAACCTAATCTAAAACTCCATAAAAAAAGCTCTCTATGATTATTTACAAGTGAGGTATTTATAGTAGAGCTTCATTAGGTTAACTAAGGCTAAATTAGTAATTACATCTTTGAGTTTAGAGCAGGGAAACGCTAGTCTTTTTGGAAGGATGAGCATCTCGGCGGAAGATGTCGCGGTCCGTCCGTCCAGGGAGGGAAGACGCTCGGATTCATGAGGTGGTTCACGGGCGTCTTAATGGGAATCCGCTCGGATTGTAGTGGGGGAATCCGGGCGTCTTTCTTGCTTGCACGCTCGGATTGTCATTCTGGACGGGCGTCTCGCGTGTGAGCCGCTCGGATTCTGTAACAGAATCCTTCTTCTTCACTTTCTTTTTATTCTTGTGGGATTGGTCTTTAGTTCTCGCTTCCTCTTCATACTAGTCCATCAAACATCGTCAAATAGCTTCTGAATACGCACGAAAGACGGGAATTTCCGCCTTATTATCTTCTTTCCTACAAAACATACGAAATGCACTAGGAAAGCAAAATAGAAAGCATTTGACGGATAAAATGGTCGTGGAATGACATAATAGTATGCAAAATAGGCTCAATTAGGGGACTAAATATGCTCAAATAATGGTCACATCAGATTCCCCCACAAAAAAAAAGAAATGGGTAAGTTTGAAAATAAATAGTTAAATTGGTGAAATGATTCACCAAAAAAGAAAAAATAAAAAGAAATGGTAAGTGTGCTTGTATGATGAAAATACCGATTTTGCCTCGAAAAGCGTGCCCGTAAGATTAGGAAACCCGAAATATGGTAATTCGACGGAATTACCAAAAATAATAACCCATATGAATAGGAAATTATGCTTAAGGAATTAGGAAAGATCCAACGCGGAAAATCACAAAAACAAACTCTGAGGAAGAGGCGCATCACGAGCTGCGTCCTTTGGAAGAAGCGCAGCACGTGCTGCGCCCTTTCCCTATTGTGTCCGTCCTGACAGATTTTAGGAAACAACTTTTAATATAAATATAGACGTCGATGGAGGTTTTATTCACATAATTCTTCCGTCTTTCTTCCGTCTATTACATAAAACTCTCTAATTAATCATACAACATGAATACTTTAGGAATCCGTCTCAAAGAATGGACAAAAGAATTCTCAAATGTGGAGAAACACGATATGGGTGCCTACAACTTTGGATCGATTTTGAGCTTGAAACTAGTTAAGGGGGTCAAACCGTTCTTGGATGCTTGTCTTGAGTATTGGGACCCGAATTTCCACGTGTTTGCCTTCCCCGGAGGCGATATCTGTCCGTTTCCTGAAGAAATTGTTGCAATTGGCGGTTGGGACCCAGAACATATGCCTGCTATACCCTGTACTTCTCAAGGGTATAAAAACAAATTTAGGGATTTGCTTGGATTGACATGAGCTGAGGCTGACCGTCTTGTGACCTCTAAGGGAGTTCGAATGCTTGATTTCATCGATCGGTTCATAAATAAGGCAGACCCTTCCATCTCCCATGTTGCGAGGCGTAGGGCATTTGGGTTTTGCCTATTGCATGGTTATGTCCTCCAAGGGCATATTGATGAGGATATGAGAGGTGATCCTCGCTATTTGAGCTTAGTTGTGCAAATGGAGCTGCGCAAGAGCCCAGCTTGCCTATGTTTAGGAGAGATCCTACTGGGGTTGGATAACAGGAAAGCCAACTGTCACCTTCCTTATTTAGGAAGTCCCATCATTTTGCAGGTAAAAGAATACACTCCTTTTTTCTTTCTTTTTTTTTCGTTTTTTTTTTCGTTCTCTTTTTGTTTTTTTTTTCTTTTTTCGTTTTTCTTTTTTTTTTTGTTTGTTTTTTTTTTAAACTAATACCTGCTTTGGCAGGTTTGGCTTATGGAGCATTTGCGGTTGATCGAGCCCCCAGTTAATGTTCCTACTTATCATGCTCGCTCAATTGCAATGAGGACCATGCTTTACATGGTGGACTTCACTCGGGTTTTCCACTATTGGGAGAACAAGTTGAAGAACGAGGATGGTCCCCTGATTAGATGGATTGTACCATGGTGGCATCTCAAGTCTGTCACTGGAGTATCGTCTCTGGATCCTACTCGATCAGTGCGCATTCCTGGCTTGGAGTTTATGATATGCATATTCACCGAGAGGATGATGAGGTAGGTTGGCTTCAAACAGATGATTCCGAAACTTGATACTGTTTCTCAGACTGCCATGGTGCTTACTACTGAGAGTCGAAGAGAGTGGGCCATCAAATGGGCTCAGAGAAATATGTGGTTCCTAAACTCTTCTGTTAGCGCATTATGGGTATCAGATTCCTACTTGCAATGGAGGAAGGCTACTACTCCTGAGGAGCGCGACAGGCTAAGGAAGCGCGAGCATGTTGATTACAAGGTTCGTGATATAGAGAAAGAGAAAGAGAAGCATTTGAGCGAGGGAGAGGAAGAAGCCGGATTCCGAGTTATTCATCCGTCGAAGAAATCGAAGACCTCTCCTGTCGTTGAAAAGGTGGTTGATAAGAATGGTAAGGCTAGACCACGAGAGAGACCATTGGTGATTAGGTCTGAGATAGCGCAGGAGCGCCCGACTCGTGGTCGAGATAAGAAATATGACAAGAATGACAAAGGCAAAGGGAAAATGGAAGAATAGCCTAAGTCTTAATATTATTTATTATTATTATTACTTGTAATAAAATGGTGGGGTTTTTAGAATCCTAGCCTATTTATTGTAGCATTATTTTTATTATGTGACATATTATTATTATTATTATGAATAAAAGATTGATTGGTTATGAAACCGTTGTGATTTTCTTTTATTATTCTTGTCGAATTCCAAATGCATATGCAAATGTCCTTCTATTTACATTTAAAAAAATAATGGGTTGTATCCTGTGAAGGACTGCCTACGTATTCATTTTAAAATGAAATCAAACCCTTGCGCGTAGTTCAAGGAAATGTAAAAGAATAATTGTTCTAAGCAAGAGCTTGTAATGAACTAGAAAATAAGCATGAGCTTTACTTAATCCTAAAGCACAATTCAGTTTATTTGATGATACGAGGATGACGAATCGTCAAAATGCAAGAGCAAAGTGACATAGGCTTTATTTCAGCTAGCCAGGGGCCGTTTTTATTTCGTGCCACATGAGCGACACGTGAGGTTACGCGAGGCACGTTTTTGTTCCTATTCTAGGCATAATATCGTTTTAGTTGGTCGAGGTTAGTTGGGTTGACAAATTCATTCCCATCTAGGTCTGTGATTCTAACCGCACCCCCGGGAGTACGGACTTGACTAGAAATGGTCCGGCCCAGTTGGGTTTGAACTTAACTCGTGGATCGACAGGTAAAAGAGCTCTAACGGATTTGAGAACTAAGTCTCCCTCTTTGATGTTTCTTGGCTTAACCCTTTTGTTGAAGGCTCATTTGATACGTGCCTGATATGTTTGCATATTGTGTAATGCGCGAAATCTTCGTTCATCTAGGAGGATGAGTTCTTCATATCTATCCTTCTTCTAATCGGCTTCTGGGATTTGACTTTCAAGTAGAATACGCAAGGATGGTATTTCTAGCTCAACTGGTTGCACGACTTCTATGCCGTAAGTAAAATAGAATGGAGTGGCCCCAGTGGGCGTCCTAACAGATGTGCGATATCCCCATAAGGCAAATGGTATCTTACTTGGCCAATCTTTATAATTGTCAATCATTTTCTTGAGGATTGTGACAACATTTTTATTTGCTGCCTCTACTGCGCCATTAGTTTGTGGTCTATATGGCGAGGAATGGTGGTGTTGGATCTTGTACTTGGCTAGCAATTGCTCAGTCTCAGTCTGGAAATATGACCCATTGTCACTGATGATCTCATGTGGGCAACCGTATCGACAGATGATATTGGTTTGTATTAATTTTGCCACGTTCTTGGCCGTGAGACTAGTGTAAGAGGCCACTTCTACCCATTTGGTGAAATAATCGATTGCCACCAGACTGAAACGGTGACCTCCTATTCCAGCTGGGGTGATCTTCCCGATGATGTCGATTCCCCAAGCAGAAAATGGCCAAGGAGATGTCATGGTGTACAGTAACGAAGGAGGGACACGTTGCACATTCCCGAAGATTTGGCAGTTGTGGCAATGTCTGACATATTTGATGCAATCGGATTCCATCGTGGTCCAGTAATACCCCAAGCGTGTGATTTTGTTTGCCATCATTGGTCCACTCATGTGAGGGCCACATTCTCCGTCATGGACTTCTTCCATCACTTTCCGTGCCTGTGAATGATCAAGGCAACGCAAGACTACACCAAGAGGTGTTCTTTTATATAATTCTCCTTGCATGAGGACGTACTGGGAGGCTAGTAAGCGTATAGCACGTTGTCCCCTCTTATCCATATCTAGTGGATAGGTGCCGTTGAGTTTGAAGTTCAGAATTGCTTGGAACCAAGGTTCCTCTGGGTTTTCTTCCTCATCTGTAATTTGGTGCACATAAGCTGGCTCTGACCGTCGTTCGATGCATAAAGGCATTTCTACCATATTATTTGGAATATTAATCAAGGATGTGAGTTTTGCAAGAGCATCTGCAAATTGATTTTCTTCTCGAGGTAGGTGTGGGTAAGTTACTTGATCGAAGAATTGGGCCACTTGTTCTATTCTGGCTTGATAGGGTGCTAGGCTTTCACTACGAATTTTCCAAGATCCCGTAATTTGGTTGATGATCAATGATGAATCTCCATGTACCCGAAGATTCTTGATGCCTAAACCTACTGCTGTTTGTAGCCCAATGAGGCAATCTTCGTATTCTGCTGCATTATTTGTCACCTCGAAGTCGGGTTTGACAGAGAGTGGTGTATGCTCACCTTCAGGAGAAATGAGCAACACTCCTATTCCAAATCCTCTTAAGTTCGATGCTCCATCAAAATAAAGGTCCCAGGAGTCTACATCGGTTTGGAGTATATCCTCATCCGGAAACGACCAGGTGTCTATTGTTTGTGCATCATTGATGGGATTTTTTGCGAAGAACTCGGCGATAGCGCGTCCATTTATAACTTTCAGAGGTACATATTTGAGATCGAACTCTGAGAGCATCAAAGTCCATCTCGCTAGGCGTCCATTGAGAACGGGTTTTTCGAAGAGGTATTTGACAGGATCCATTTTGGAGTATATTTTAACGGAGTAGCTAAGCATGTAATGGCGTAGCTTCTTCGTTGCACACACAAGAGCGAGGCATGTCTTTTTGAGTGGTGTGTACTTGCACTCATACTCCAAGAAATTCTTACTAAGGTAGTAGATAACTCTTTCTTCTTTTCCCACGGTTCGTGCTAGCATAGCTCTCATGGCTGTTTCAGTTACTGTGCGATATAAACCAAGAGGTTGATCTCGTTGGGGTGGCATGAGAAGTGGTGGTTTGGCTAGTATCTCCTTGATTCACTCGAACGCCTTTTGATAGTCATCATCCCACATGGTGTGATCTGTTTTCTTTAGCTTATTGAAGATAGGTTCACAGATCATGGTGAGTTTCGATATGAATCGACTTATGTATTGCACTACTTTGTCCAAGAATCCTCTAACTTCCTTCTCTGTTTGAGGTTGTGGCATTTCGATTAGAGCTTTGATCTTGGAAGGGTCTATTTCTATCCCTCATTGGCTAACGACATACCCCAAGAGTTTACCGGATGTTACCCCAAATACACATTTCTGAGGGTTGAGCCTCATATTGTACATTCGTAGTCTCGAGAAGAATTTTCGAAGGTTCGCAATGTGCCCCTCTCTATCCTTGGACTTGATAATCATATCATCTACGTATACCTCAACTTCTTTATGCATCATGTCATGTAGTAGCGTAGTTGCGGTGCGTTGATAGGTGGCTCCGGCATTGATTAACCCAAACAGCATAACCGTGTAGTAGTAGGTACCTCATTGAGTGGCGAAGGCTGTCTTGTGCATGTCTTCTATGGCCATCTTGATCTAGTTATATCCCGCGTATCCATCCACGAAGGACAACAACGCGTGATCTGCTGTATTATCCACCAATATGTCGATATGTGGTAGAGGAAAGTCATCCTTGGGACTCGCTTTGTTTAAGTCTCTGAAATCAACACAAACACGGGTACTATGTTGGCTACCCAGTCTGAGTACTCGGAAACTTTGATGAACCCGGCTTCGAATTGCTTATCAAATTCTTCTTTGATCTTAAGAGCCTATTCTGTCCTCATTCGACGAAGCTTCTGTTTTACGGGTTTGAAACCTGGTTTGATTGGGATTCTGTGCTCTGCGATATCCCTGTCGATCCCTGGCATGTCTTTGTAGGACCAAGTAAAAACGTCCTTGAAGTCATGTAGGAGGTCTATAAAACTGGCCCTTTCGGCGGGGCTCAAGGTCGTCCCTATCCTATGTTCTTGGGGTCCTAGTTCGATTCCCACGTTGATGGGTTCGGTGTTTTCTATGACTGGTCCCCCTTCCCCCTCCTGTAGTATTTATTTAGCTATGTAGGGAGGTATTTCGATTGAGTTTGGCTCTAGGTCATCCTCATTATCATCGTAAACAGAATTGCATTCAGAATAACACAAAGATTAAGCAGAACCTGATTTATTCATTCATATTAAAATTTGAAAAGAGTTGAAACAAAGAAGCCATCTATTCGGTAGTCAGTGGCGGTAAAGGGACAGCTGTAGGGACATTTCCCGAACTACTGTTACTACTCGATGCTAAGCTAGGAGAAACAAGGGGAGTAAGAGTGACGACAGGAGGAGACTCTCTGATGTGATCAATATTTGAGCATATTTAGTCCCCGAATTAGCCTCGTTCCTATGCTTTTTAGTGCATATTTGGGTCATTTACTATCATTAGTCCTTTGTTTTGCATATTCTTTGAGGTTTAGTTTCCTTGGTAGGAGAGGAGTGCAAACCTTGCATTTTTATGGCAAAATAGAGCTAAATTGATCGAATCTAATGACCAAGCATCAAAGAGAAGACAAGACTAGAAGGCCTTTGTACATAATGTAGTAGATGGGCAATGATGAAAAAGATCCTTGCATCCCCGACAAAATCCTGGAGGATTGTTGGAAGAAGAGAAGAAGAAAAGAAGAAATGGAAGCTGACAAAGAATCCGCTCGTCCCAACCATCGGGACGCCCGTCCAGCAGCTTCCCAGGACGCTCGTCCAAGCCACCCAGCCGCTCGTCCAGCAGCTCCCCAATCCGCCCGTCCTGACCCTTGGACGCTCGGATTGTGCTCCAGAGGGACACACCCTCTTCTTCCTTCCATTGAAGATGCGCATATTGTTGGAGTGTCCCCGACAATAATGCGATCACAATTGTCGATCATGATGATCACATGTTTAAATCTCATTTTTAAGAATACGTAAGGGATGATTCATTTTATAGTCAACTAATCAACATTAATCGGTAACGATTGGCTTGCTAGAGTTTGAAATTACTGTCGTGGGACGGTGGTGGTCAGTTGATCCCTTAAGGTCACACCTGAAGGATGATGCCCTAATCTGTAAAGTTGATTAATTTTATGACGATACAAGTTAATGACTTCCTTAAAATTGAACAATTCAATTTGTGAGAGAGAATAATTATCTGATTGTAATAAAATGCTTTGTTACTAAAATTGTTTATTGTTTGAGAAACAATAGAGATGAGAATGAATGGTTATTTATAATTAGAAGATGTTGTGAATTAAAATTAAATGACCCATTTTATTTATGTGATCAAGTATCACTAGTAAATTTGTTGTATGTAATTTAATTAATTTGTAAAATGATATTTATGTGATAAATATGCATTAAATTAATTAATAACATGTATCATACTACATGTGACATATTGTGTGACAATTGACAAAATTAACAAAATAAAACGGTAGTCCATTTTATGTAAGTGGACCGGAATGGAGGTTGTAGTAGAGTGTGCATAATATTATTTTATGTGATAAGATTAATATAATCATACCTACTATTAGTAGCCTTACACACCTACATTATGGAGAAGTGGAAAAGAAAAAGGAGATGCCATATTTTGGCATATTGCCTTCCATTTTCACGGCACTCCCTCCTCCTCTTATGATGAGAATCTTTCTCATTTTGTCTCTTACCATTCACTCATTTTTCCACATGCATTCTTCTCTTTACTCTCTCATTTTTCTCTAAAACTTGAGAAATCTTGATTAAAATTGTTCAATCACATTACTAATATTATTAATGTAATATATGAGTATTAGTAATTAATTTTAAGGTAAACTACTAAACTAATATCTAGCTAATATTATTTAGTGGGGATAAGGGATAATTTTGGGTGCAATCAAGAGGAGTGGCTTCTATACTTGAGGTCTTTGGAGGATCATCCTAACATATGGAAAGCTCAAGAACAAGTGAGGTAGGAGACTTCATTTGTGCCCAAATAGCCGAAAATTAGATGGTGAGAAATAGATTTTTCCATCTCTTTTATTAAAGTTTGCATGCATAAGATCTAGATTTAATTTTATGACTAAATTAAATGTCACATATATGAATATGTAAATTAATGAGATTAATGATTTCAAACAAGCGGTATCATGAGCCTAAGGTTGTTTGCATGCAAATCGGTTTATAGTTTTTCCGAGTTACATGATTAACATACAAAACTTATTAATTTGGATTTATAAAGATAAACCTTAAAATAACTTTGCATGTTAAAAGTTTCTGGTCCTAAGTGATTTTTAGGACATTTTGGTTTATTTATGGATTTTATTGTTCATTTTATATAATATTGGCATTAAAATGTGATTTTTATGATAAAAATGTCATTTTTGGACGAAAATTAGCTAAACTTCGAATGTTTCAGTGATTTTGGGATATGTTTTCACATATATTATCTACTGATGGCCTGTAAATTTTCATGATAAAATGAGTTGTTTTGCTCGAAATATGGATTTTTCAAGTTAAAATCGTATTTAAATGGGTAAATAGGTTAATATGAGTTATATTTCGAATCTGGTCATGCAAATTTAGTATGTTGTCACATGAAATGTTACAAGATGTGTGTAAAATATTTGGCTATAATGAAGTCTTTATGCATGATTTATGAATTTTTGATGAAAAATCACATAAATAGTGACTATAATTAGTAATAATGCTAAAACATACTTCATGACTAAGGAAAAACGTCACATGTTGCATTTTATCATATATTTCAGATCTAAAAGTGAAAAGTTGATGAATATAATTTTTCTCATATTTTTATGGTCATAATTGTTAAAACCGATAAACCGCAACATTGTTTTTCTCGATAAATTTTCGAAATACTTAACCTAAGTTTTGAACATTATGAGTGTCATGGTATTTTTCCAGAATGTTCATGAGTTTAAATTTCAAATTTCAAATTATTTGAAATTTTTATAATTTAATTTGAAGTTTATAACATAATTTTGTATTTTAGGTCCATTCATGAACAATATTAAGAAATCTAGGTTAATTATTGTCAAATGTTAGTGGAGACTAATTTTGAGTCCTAAGATGGTTAGGGTAATTAACTTGTACATAAATATGAGTTTATGTAATTATTGTGATTTCAACAAGTTAAATCACGCAAATCCGTAAAAACCGATTAATATACGATATTGGCTCTTTAAAGGCGGTTTAGCATAAAATTAAGCATGTTCATACATATTATAATGCTGCATTTTATTTATGATTGTCATATTTTAATTTTATGTAATTTTTGAATTATGTAATTTTACTTAGTATGGCCTTAGTTTTAATTGGTATTACCCGAAATGTATGGGAATATCGATTCGGTTGTAATTTTTTTGTGATCTCGTATCACCGTTTTGTAATTTAATATATTTATTTTTATTTTAATTACAAATGTATAATAGGAAATTATGTAATTCATTTTGTAATTTAATTTCCCGGAGTTCCTTAAAGATGGTGCCTTTCGAGAAGACGGTCCATCAAAAACGGTGTTACCTCGAGATGCGTGTCAAAACCGAAGTTCAAGGGACCAAAGGAGTTGGTTTCCGAATTTGTAAAATAGTTTATTAGATTTACTATTTTAGGAAGGCCATATTAGGATTTTATTTATGCTTTGCATTTTATTTATATGTTGCATGCATCGCTAAATCGCCATAACTAAACATGCATTCTATATCGAGTAAATCGACCGTGTCAATTACAATTATCGTAGTTCACCGCTTTAGTTCACTTAAAACGTGATAGATAATAAATTGACATGACCTCTCGCTAAAATAAACAATTGAGACTTAGCCTCACCAAAAAGTAGAAACCATGAAAACCTATTTCATGAGGGAGTGCACTCGGCCCTACCGGGGTAAAAACCTTGTTACGTAGGGGAAGTGGGTGATAAATGTCTATCCACCAAATTTATGTTAATAAAGGGTATTTCGGCACACCGTGCCCTAAGTTAATATGAATTTGGATCATGGACACATTTATTCGAAATTTGGATTGAACTCAACGAAAGTATTCACGACGATTTCCGGATGTGTTTCGGGCTAGAGATAAATATTAATGTAATTTTATCGACCAAGAGTTCTAAAAGTAGAATCGATTAAAGAGTTAATCCACCGAGTTATATTAATAAAGGGTATTTCGGGACACCGTGCCCCAAGTTAATATAAATTTGGATCTTGGAATCATTTATCATAGTTGGGTAGAGGTCACTATGTAAATGCTTTACTTGTTATTTACAAGTATTAATAAAACGATAAATGTTCAGTTTTCCACTATTCCGTTATCATATTGTTCTATTTCTTTACCACAATTCATATACGATATCATTTCGTTTTTGATTCAAATCTCCATTAAAACATCGTAACGAAAGACAAAATTAGAATTTTCTTCTAAAAAACCTCAAATTATCCATTGGAAGGATCTCTTGTGAAAAGTATAGATAAAAGTTATTCGTGATCAAAGGGTTTTTGATTCTTGACTAACATATCTACTTACAATAAATTGTTTCTCATGTGCTTAATTGAGTTAAGTACTTTGAAACGTTAAATCATTTTGGTGACTAGATTTGTTAGAAATCGTAATTAACCAAAATAACGCAACCACTTCAATGGAAGTTTTAGACTAAAACGATTGAATTGAAGAGTAGTCTTCATAAGATTCAACTTTGCTTCTCTAAAGTAAAGATTCATTGAAATGAGTGGGAGCATTCTCTTAAACCGTTAAGAAAAGGACGAGGTTCAAGAAGTAAATATTAGAATGGAATTGACAAGACAAAGGTAAAAGTAAAGACTAAACCTATCAATTCCAATCAATAAAGTTTCCTTTTGGAAGTGTTTAACACTAGAAAGGAAACTACCCCAAATTATAGAACAATAAGCAAATTAGTTGTGGGACATCTAAATGAGACTTTCTTCTATAAATGTTTATTTGATTGACATAAATTTTGCTAGTACTACTTCGTCAATATTAGAAACCGGTGGTGGTTTTCATCATTATGTTTGATACATAGGATGATTAGAATATGACGACTAGCAACAATGAAGTCGAGAGATAGAGTTATTGTGTACTAAATCTAGTTTTTGGGTTTGGAGTTGTACTTAATTGTGACAATTAAGTACATAAACTCTAAATAAGAATATAAACTTGTTAAGATACAAAAGAGGTTTCACTTTTGTGACCCTATACACCATGATTTGATGTATGGCTAGCCCATTATCAAGATGATTATATTCTAAACTAAACTAGAATGATATATCATGAAGATGATGCAAGACTCAAATTGGTAACCCAAGATTAAACCTTAGTTTCTGTAATGATGAACGCAAAGAGTTATCGAGTACTCTTGAAACCATTAGATCTTATGGTATATGCGTATCTTGTATTCAAAGCAAGATGTCTCGTGCCTTTTGGTTGAAAAGGAGATCGACGTTGTAAATCATTGATCCAAAATAGGTTGATCATTTTCTTTTACCAACGATTTAAGTTGACGCTAATGTGTTCACTTAATAAGGTAAATAGAGAAATCTTTGAAGAAGTTCAAAGAGTTCCAGAAATTACGATTTAGTCGTGATGGAATTATCAAAGTGAAGACTTTGATATAAGCCAAAGGAAATGTGATATAGTATCACAAATATGGTTTGGACTTTAATCAAGTTACTTTAAGTTACTTGATCTTATTTTGGGGATTTTATCATTTTGTCAGTTATTTTTCCACTAAATCTAAACGATTCATATGAGATATGAAATGGTAGAGTACCATGCTTGTAAGTTTTCAAAAGAAACAAGTGCTCATTTTTTCCTTACTATAATCACGAGTACAACAGGTTTGTGGCTCATAAAGCTGTCTTCCTAGAAAACAAGTTTATTTCTAGAAGACAGAGTGGGATAAATTATTCAAGAGCCACAAAAGAATATTATGTCGCAAGAAACTGGTCTTTTTTGGCTACATGAGACGTTTTGTGTAAGACGTTGTTTCTTCAAAACCTAAGAGGTTAAAGTCATCACTTGTTGAAGATGATGAATTAGTGTTACTTTTAGAAAGTAAAGAACTTGCAACTTACAAAGAAATTGTTTGATTCAAGTTACTTCTGAAAAGTAATGAATCTTTCTCATTTTGTCTCTTACCATTCACTCATTTTTCCACATGCATTCTTCTCTTTACTCTCTCATTTTTCTCTAAAACTTGAGAAATCTTGATTAAAATTGTTCAATCACATTACTAATATTATTAATGTAATATATGAGTATTAGTAATCAATTTTAAGGTAAACTACTAAACTAATATCTAGCTCATATTATTTAGTGGGGATAAGGGATAATCTTGGGTGCTATCAACAGGAGTGGCATCTATACTTGAGGTCTTTGGAGGATCATCCTAACATATGGAAAGCTCAAGAACAAGTGAGGTAGGAGACTTCATTTGTGCCCAAATAGCCGAAAATTAGATGGTGAGAAATAGATTTTTCCATCTCTTTTATTAAAGTTTGCATGCATAAGATCTAGATTTAATTTTATGACTAAATTAAATGTCACATATATGAATATGTAAATTAATGAGATTAATGATTTCAAACACATATTTTTGGAAGACTAGCTAAAAGGAGACCCACATCTTTTCTTGAGAGGAGCGATTCCTCAAGGACTTAATCGTCATTTAAGTCTTAGTAACCCTAATTTGTGCACCTAATCCCCACTATAAATACCCCATTAGTCTAATTAGATTATCATGTTCTTCTTATCAATCTTTAGTGTAGTTTATATTATTCTAATCTCTCCTTAATCTTGTAATCAACTTCTAATCAAATATTAATACAAATCTCATTTCCTTAATTTCTCCTTTGTTCATCTTTTATTTTCGGTAATTGAAGATTATTTGGGTTTATTGGGAGATTGACAACCTTCCATCAATCATCAAGTACTTCTATTATTCTTTGCATTATTATTTTGGAATCATCATTAGGTATAATTCTCTTAATCCCTTTTTAATTATTGTTAATCATCTTCATTTATTCATCATGTTTTGCTTTGTTAATATGATTGACAACCTTGTTAACATGTTAAACTTGATTATGAGTGAGTAGTTTTCTTAACTAGGGTTAATGGGTAATTAGGGGAAACCAACATGGGGGATGATTCATGCTTAATTTAATATGTTTTCATAATTTATTTGCTTGCTTGTTGTGATCACAACTTATGCACATGTTATGTTTGATGAAATGCGAGCCTATGAATCCTTACATTTTTTACCCATCACTTACCTTTTCAATGAGACTTGTAAGACATAAAACAACTCGAGTCTCATTAGACCATGCATATAGTTGAGTAGGGAGGATTAAGTCGACTTGTAGGTATTGTACAATCTAATCGATTCGGCTCCAGGACCCAAACCTTCATAGGATTGTAAGATATAAAGCAACTCGATCCTATCACAACAATAATTGCTTACTTATAATTTGAGAATATGTTTGTATGATCAATTCCCATGAATCCCCTATGACCCCATGACACCCTAGTGCTTTTAATCAATTGTTTACATCTCATTTTATCCATCTTGCTTGATTACTTTTATTGTTACTTAGTTTAGTGATCTTCTCATCTCAACCCAAATTGTGACACCCCTAGACACCACTACTTGCAATCGAAAATCCTACATCAATACCCGTCCCTTGGGATCCGACCTTTACTTGCCTCTTTACTAGTAGTAGAGTTGTTTGTGAAGTTATAAATATTGTTTTGGTCTAGGTACTCCTAACGACAAGTAACCGAAATCTAAGCTCAAAGCGGACCGACCAAAAATGGCGCCGTTGCCGGGGACGGTGTTAACTTGATTTGATTTTCTTTTATTGTTATTAGTTGTGTCTTTCTTTACCTTGGGGAAGTAAGATTCCTCAAGGTTTGTTCTAATTATTTTCAAGTTGTTCGATATTTTGCAAGATGGATATTATAGATTGCTTTGTTGAGGACCACTTTTGTATACCTTTCTTCAAAGACCCTATGCAAGCATTGGAAGCCTTGGAAGCAAGTGAGGCCAAAAATATGCCTTGGGAGTTGGAGGTAGATCTTCTTGAGGCCGCTCTAGCTAACAAAGAACTTACTCATGTGCAATCCGAATTAGTACATAACATCCTTGTGGAAGCATATCAACCTATGGAACAAGAGCAAGCAATCATAGAAGACATCATACAAACCGAAGAACAAGAATAATTTGTCATGGAATTTGAGTATGATGAGATTAGTGAGCTTGAAGAACAAGTTGAGTATGCCAAGAGAATGGAGTGTCTAATGGAAATGGAGCAAGTTCTTAATGAACCTTCGATGGAGGAAAGTGAGGTACAAGTCCCAACTTTAAAACTCCTTCCCCCAAATTTGAAATATGCTTATCTTGATGAATCTAAGACCAAACCCGTGATTGTTAATGACAAACTTGATGAAAACCAATTGGGAAAATTGCTTGATGTGTTGAAACAACATGAAAAGGCTATAGGTTATAGTCTAGATGACCTTAAGGGGATAAGTCCCAACTTTTGTATGCATAGAATTCATCTAGAGGAGGACCATAGACCTACCATTCAATCTCAAAGGAGATTAAACCCCCACATGCAAGAAGTTGTTAAAGGAGAGGTTATGAAATTACTTGATGTAGGAATCATATACCCCATATCGGACTCTTTGTGGGTTAGCCCCGTTCAAGTGGTACCTAAGAAAGGAGGTACCACAGTAGTGACAAATGAAAAGAATGAGCTAATACCCACAAGGAAGATCACCGGTTGGCGTATGTGTATTGACTATCGAAAATTGAATTCCGCAACAAGAAATGATCATTTCCCCCTACCATTCATTGACCAAATGCTTGAGAGGCTAACCTCCAACAAGTTCTTTTGCTACCTTGACGGGTATTCGGGATTCTTTCAAATCCCTATACACCCGGATGACCAACACAAATCCCTATACACCGGTTGGCATATGTGTATTGACTCATGTTTGCATAATCTTTCTCTTGTATTGCAAAAATGTGAAGATGTTAGTGTTGTTTTAAATTGGGAAAAGTGTCACTTCATGGTCAATGAAGGAATTGTTTTGGGTCATTTAATCTCGGAAAAGGGCATCGAGGTCGATAAAGCTAAGGTTGAGGTGATAGAGAAACTCCCACCTCCCGTGAATGTTAGAGGCGTAAGAAGTTTTCTCGGTCACGCGGGTTTCTATCGCCATTTCATAAAAGATTTCTCAAAAATCGCGAAACCCCTCACTCAACTCTTACTTAAAGATGCCCAATTCCATTTCACTAATGAGTGTGTTGAAGCCTTTAATAGAATCAAGGAAGAAATAATCTCGCCACCGATCATTCAACCTCCAAATTGGGGACTACCGTTCGAGATTATGTGTGATGCTAGTAACTACGCCGTTCGAGCGGTTCTTGGCCAACGGGTAGGGAGAGCTCTACATGCTATCTACTATATAAGCAAGACTCTTGATTATTCCCAAGTGAACTATGATACCACCGAGAAAGAGATTCTTGCCATTGTCTATGCTTTGGACAAATTCCGTTCCTACTTACTTGGATCCAAAGTGATTGTCTTTTTGGATCACCGCGCCCTTCGACATCTCTTGATAAAGAGAGAGGCAAAACCAAGGTTGTTGAGATGGATTTTGCTTCTTCAAAAATTCGACTTGGAAATAAGAGACAAGAAAGAGCCGAAAATGTGGTGGCGGATCATTTGTCAAGGATCCGGTTTCATGATGAAGAAGGAGAAACACCAATCAATGACTCTTTCCCCGATGATATCCTGATGGCTATTCAAACACAACTAGAGAGACATATCACCCCATGGTTTGCCGATTATGCCAACTATATTGTTGGAAGAGTACTCCCTCCAAACTTAAACTACAACCAAAGAAAGAGGTTCTTATTCGAAGTAAAGAGGTATTTTTGGGATGACCCAAATCTTTACAAGGAGTGTAGTGATGGGCTCTACCGAAGGTGCCCCCCTCAATGGGAGATTCAATGTTTCCCTCTTGGGCCCAAATGGACATTTTCTTCCTGATGTGACCATAATTAAAGCTTATTTAGTCCCCGAATTAGCCTTGTTCCCATGCTTTTTAGTGCATATTTGGGTCATTTATTGTCTTTAGTCCTTTGTTTTGCATATTCTTTGAGGTTTTGTGTCCTTGGTAGGAAAGGAGTGCAAACCTTGCATTTTCATGGCAAAATGAAGCTAAATTGATTGAATTCAATGACCAAGCATCAAAGAGAAACAAGACTAGAAGGCCTTTGTACATACTATAGTAGATGGGCAATGATGAGAAAAGATACTTGCATCCCCGAGGAAATCCTCAAGGATTTTATGAAGAAAAAGGAAGAAAAGAAGAAGGAAAGAAGCTGTAAGACAATTCGAGCGGATTGTCCACAAGACGCCCGTCCAACACCCACAATTCGAACGACTTCCCCCTGTGGACGCCCGTCCAAAACACCCAGAATCCGCCCGTCTTCCCCATCTGGACGCCCGTCCAGAATCACCAGAATCCGCCCGTCCCGTGCCCTGGTCGCCCGGATTCTCTAACAGCCATTTCGTCTTCTACAAGCTTCAAGGAAGGATGCGCATATTTTTATAAGACCGGCGAAAAGGAGACCGGAGTCTCCCTAGAGACCGGCGATTCCTCAAGGACTTAATCGTCATTTAAGCCCTTAGTAAACCCTAATTTATGTAACTAATCCCCACTATAAATACCTCATTAGGCTAATTAGAAGAGTAGGTTCTTCTTAGCAATCTTTAGTGTAGTTAATATCAATCAAATCTGTCTTTAATCTTATAATCAACATTTAATCAAGTTTTAATACAAGTTTCATTTCCTTAATCTCTCTCTTGTTCATCCTTTATTTTTGGTAATTGAAGATTATTTGGGTTATTATTGGGAGATTGACAACCTTCCAATCAATCATCAAGTACTTCTATTATTCTTTGCTTTATTATTGGAATCATTAGTAGGTATAATTCTCTTAATCCCTTTTTAATTATTGTTAATCATTTTCATTTATTCTGTTGGGAAATGTGTCCTCAACAATAGTGCGATCACGTGATTTAAATATCATTATTAAATCTCATTTCAAAGAATACAATTGGGAAGTAATATTGTTACTGTCAACTGGTCAACATATATCGGTAATGATTGGTGACTAGAGTTTGACATTCTTTGTCGTGAGACGGTGGTGATCGATTGACCCCTAGGTCATACCTAAAGGGCAATACACTTAATTGATTATTTAATTAATCGTATAACGTTGCGAGTTAATTGAATTACTTGAAAATTGACGGACGATTTTGGAAGTAAAATTTACGTATCAAATTGAAATGTGATTAAATGAGATACGGTCTGAGTAATCGAATTGTATCATTACTCGGATGAAATTATTGTTTAAGGAAACAATCGAAATTGAATAAATTATTGTAAATATGATTTATAAATTGGTAAAATATTTTGGCACAAGTAATTATGAAATTGCTAAGTCAATTTTTGTATGTGACGTATTTTTATTAATACGTTGATTTTTAATATGTTAAAAATACATAACAAATATATGTGACATGTAACATGTGACATATAGACAATTGACAAAAATAATATGGAATCCATATTATTGAATAGGCCGAAAATTAGAAGGGTTTGAACTAATTATAAGTGGTTTGTAATTAGTGGATAAACATAATGATGAAAAAGGTTCATAGCCATGCAAGCCTATTGTTCCTTGTAAAGAACAATTTCTCCATGCATTGGCTCACCTATTATGCTCCTCTTACACGGTTTTGGGGAAGACAATTGTCATTGTTTTTCTCTATAATTTTACCAAATAATATACTATAGCTAGTGTATTATTTTCTATTCAATTTTCACTCATCCAAAAGACAAGTTCTAGAGAAATAAAATCCTCTCTTTATCTCTCTTAAAAACCGAAATAATTCAAGTGTTATATATTATTTTGGTTCAATTTTCTACTAAGATTAATATTATACTAGTATTGTAATATTAATTAGATTAAGTGAAAGCCTTGGGTATTAAGCTTAGGGAGAGATCTTGCTCTTAGATCTTTGTTCTTCCATTGGAATAAGCTCAAGAACAAAAGAGAAAGGTGATCTCTTTTGTGCCCAAATAACCGAAATTCAATATGTAAGGACATTATTTCTCTTCTATTTATATTGATGTTTGCATGCATAAAATCCGTTTAATTTTATGACAATTTTTGACATATATGAGTATGTTAAATATGTATATGAATCTACATTTCCTTCAATCGGTATCATGAGCCACGGTTGTTTGCATGCAAATTGGTTAAAAGTTTTTCGAGTTATAAGAATAACAAATAAAACTTGTAAAATTTGTGTTATTATGATATATCACGAAATAATTACATGCATGTTAATATTTCTGGTCCTAAAGTGTTTTAGGATTTTTGGGTTATTTTTCCGGATTTTTATTGTTCATAATTAACTATAATGGCATTTAAATGTGATTTTATGAGTAAAAATGTCATTTTGGTCGAAAATTAGCTATACTTCGAATTTTAAGTTGATCTTTGGATATGTTTTCACACATATTATTTTGAGATAACCTGTAATTTTTTATAATTTTTGCACTTGTTATGCTCGAAAAATGATTTTTTCATTATTAAATAAGGATTTAAGAGAAAAATAGGTTAATAAGAGTTAAATTTCGAATCTGGTCATAGAAAATTTATATGTTGTCACATGCAATTTTACAAGATGTGTGTAAAATAATTGGCTATAAAGAAGTCTTTTAGCATGATTTATGAATTTTTGAAGAAAAATGACATAAATAGTGACATTATTAATGAAAATTAATAAAATATATTCTATGACTTAGGAGAAACGTCTAATGTTGCATTTTATTGTATTTTTCCAGATCTAAAATTGAAAAGTTAATGAAAATAATTTTTCCATGTTTTTATGATTATTTTATTAAATATCGATAAACCGCAACATTGTTTTTCCGGAAAATCTTCGAAATTTTTTAACCTAAGATTTTGAACATTATGAGTGTCATGGAATTTTTCCAGAATGTTCATGAATTTAAATTTCAAATTTTGAATTTATTTGGAATTTTTGGATTTATTTGAAGTTTAATAGCTTAATTTTGTATTTTTGGCCCCCTTATGAACAATTTTGTAAATAAAAGTTAATTATGGTCAAATTATTAGTGAAGACTATATTTTGAGTCCTAAGAGGTTAGGGTAATTAACTTATGCATAAATATGAGTTTATGTATTTTTGTGATTATAAAATGTTGAAATCACGCAAATCCGTAAAAACCGAGTAATATACGATATTGGCTAATTAAAAGGCGATTTAGCATAAAAATTGAGCATGTTCATACATATTATAATGCTGCATTTTTATTTATGATTGTCATAATTTTAATTTATGTAATTTTGAATTATGTAATTTTACTTAGTATGGCCTTAGATTTTAATTGGTATTTCCCGAAATGTATGGGAATATCGATTCGGTTGTAATTTTTATTGTGATCTCGTATCACCGTTTTGTAATTTAATAGATTTATTTTATTTTAGTTACAAATGTATAATAGGAAATTATGTAATTTATTATGTAATTTTATTCATTCCGGAGTTCCTAAAGACGGATTTCTTCAAGAATGGCGATACATAAAGACGGTGTTACCTCGAGATGCGTGCCACAACCGAAGTTCAAGGGACCAATGGAGTTGGTTTCCGAATATGTAATAGATTAATAGTTTTTCTATTTTAGGAAAGGCCATACTAGGATTTATTTTTTCCTTTATGTTTGCATTTTATTTTATGTCACATGCATCGCTAAATCGCCATAACTAAAACATGCATCTTCTTTTATCGAGTTTATCGACCGTGTCAATTCGAATTATCGTAGTTCACCGCTTTAGTTCACTTAAAACGTGATAGATAATAAATTGACATGACCTCTCGCTAAAACTATCAATTGAGACATAGCCTTACCAAATAGTAGAAACCATGAAAACCTATTTCGCGAGGGAGTGCGCTCGGCCCCACCGGGGTACAAACCTTGTTACGTAGGGGAAGTGGGTGATGAATGTTAATCCACCGAATTCATGTTGATGAGGGATGTATCGGCCCCACCGTGCCCAAGTTAATGTGGGTTTGGATCATGGACACATTTATTCGAAATTTGGATTGAACTCAACAAAAGTATTTGATAAGGGATGTATCGGCCCCACCGTGCCCTTGTCGATGTGTTTTGGGCTATAGATAATAGTTAATGTAATATTATCGACCAAGAGTTCTAAAAGTAGAATCGATTAAACGTTAATCCACCGAGTTATATTGATAAAGGATGTATCGGCCCCACCGTGCCTAAGTCGATATGAATTTGGGTCTTGGAATCATTTATTATAGTTGGGTAGAGGTCACTATATAAATGTTCATATCTTGTTATATTTGCAAGTATGATTTAAAAGACAAATGTTAATATTTCCTTTCCTCCATATTTGTAGTGCATTACAATGAATCCAACAAATGCTACCGCACCAATTACTATTGAGTCATATCACCATGTTCTTGACGACGTATGCTCCAACAATAATTTCGATACAACTAGAGAACTTCATTTCGGGATAGGTTCGGATGGAAACCTAAATTTCATCACTTCTTCTAAACCACCCACTACTACTAGACCTCGTGTGAGTCCGTCTCAGGAAGATTACCTCATACGATCTATAGGATCTTTGTCTCTGGAAGATAAAGATGCCAAAGCTAGTGGGAGCTCTAGCAATCAAGTTCTTGCTTCAAAGGGCAAGAGGTTCAAGAAGAAAGCAAAGAAAGTCAAAAACTTCAAGCAAGTTAATGATGAGTGCCATTATTGCTATGGCATGGGACATTGGCTTAGGAATTGCCCTATGTATGTGCGAAATATAAGGGAAGGACTCATTACTCCAAAAGGTACAATTCCTAAAGAAATTTATGTTATTGATATAAATTATACTTCCACTACGACATGGGTACTAGATACCGGTTGTGGTTCTCACCTTTGTAATCATTTACGGGGTTTAAGAGATGTGGAGAAGCTTAGCAAGGAGATGTGGATCTTCGACTTGGAAATGGAGCTCGGGTAGCGGCCGAATCCAAAGGAACTTATGTTCTAGCTTTGCCAAACGGTTTTGAGTTGTATTTGCATAATTGTTTTTATGTTCCTACGCTCTCTAAAAACATTATCTCAATCGCCATGCTAGACATGGACGGTTTTTGTTTTGTCATTAAGAACAATCGTTGCTCTATTTCTAGGAATGATTTGGTTATTGGCCAAGCTTCTTCCATTAATGGCATTTACATTTTAGAGACCTCAAATCCAACAAATGATATTTATAACATACAATCAAAGAAACTCAAAACAAGTGACCCAAGTGAAGCGTTCATTTGGCATTGTCGATTAGGTCACATAAACGAGAATCGCATCAAAAGATTAATTTCTACTAATGTGATTGCACCATTTGATTATCAATCATTTGGTACATGCGAATATTGCCTACTTGGCAAAATGACTCGTAATCCTTTTAGTGGTAAAGGGACACGAGCTAGTGAGCTATTAGGACTCATACACACCGATGTATGCGGACCAATGAGCATCACCGCTCGTGGTAATTATGACTACTTTATAACCTTCACCGATGACTTAAGTAGATATGGGTATATCTATTTAATGAAATACAAGAGTGAAGCTTTTGAGAAATTCAAGGAATTCCAAAACGAAGTAGAGAACCAATTGAACAAAAGGATTAAGGCACTACGATCCGATCGTGGTGGTGAATACCTTAGTCTTGAATTTGATTCACACTTGAAAAGTTGTGGCATTATATCACAACTTTCTCCACCCGGAACACCACAACTGAATGGTGTTGCCGAAAGGAGGAATCGAACCTTACTAGATATGGTTCGATCCATGATGAGTCAAACCGAGTTACCAAACTCGTTTTGGGGATTTGCGATGCAAACCGCAATTCGATCTTTGAATAATAGCCCCACAAAGTCCACCGAAAAGACTCCATGTGAGATGTGGACGGGTAAGATCCCAAATATATCCTATATGAAGATTTGGGGATGTGATGCTTACGTCAAAACTAAGAACGACAACAAGCTAGCCCCAAGATCCAGAAAAATGCATATTTGTAGGTTATCCCTCGACCTCTCGAGGGTATTACTTCTACAAACCTCAAGATCATAAAGTGTTTGTGTCTTGCGAGGCTGTCTTCTTAGAAAGAGAATTTATTTCTAAAAGACAGAGTGGGAGAAATTTTGAACTTGATGAAGTTCAAGAGCCACAAACCGAGATAGAGACGCAAGAAGATGTTCCTTCGTCGTCTAACGCGGTTGTACCTCCTCCACTAAGAAGAACGGGCCGAGTTATTCGCCATCCCGATCGATATGTGGGACTTATCGAAGAAGATGGAACACTCGATGTGTTACTTATGGAAAGTGACGAGCCCGCCACCTACAAGGCCGCAATCTCTAGTCCTAATTCCACCTTATGGCTTGAAGCCATGAAATCCGAAATGGATTCTATGCTTGAAAACCAAGTTTGGGACTTGGTAGATTTGCCTAAAGGGCAAGACCCCTTCAATGCAAATGGATATTCAAAGTCAAGAATGGCATAGAAGGACATGACGATGTCTACAAAGCTAGGCTAGTGGCAAAAGGATTTACCCAAGTCCAAGGTCTCCATTATGATGAGACATTCGCCCCTGTAGCCATGCTAAGATCCATACGGATTTTGTTAGCGATCGCCGCATTTCATGATTATGAAATTTGGCAAATGGATGTCAAAACCGCTTTTCTAAATGGGCATTTAGAAGAGGAGGTGTACATGATACAACCCGAAGGTTTTGTTGATTCTAAAAATCCTAACAAAGTGTGCAAGCTTAAGAGATCCATTTATGGTCTTAAGCAAGCATCTAGAAGTTGGAATCATCGATTCAATCATGTTATAAAAGAAAATGGTTTCACTCGAAATGTTGAGGAACCATGTTTATACATGAAATTCAGTGGGAGCAATGTTGTGTTCCTAATCTTGTATGTCGATGACATACTACTCATTGGAAATGATATTCCAATGTTGTCTTCGTTTAAGAAGTGGTTAGGTAACCACTTCCAAATGAAGGATTTAGGAGAGGCACAACGCATATTAGGTATCCGGATCTATAGAGATAGACCCAAGAGGATATTGGCACTAAGTCAAGAGTCTTATGTTGATAAGATTCTTTGACGATTCAGCATGGACAAATCCAAAAGGGGTTTGGTACCAATGGTAACCTTAGGAACAATATTGAGCCGGACTCAATGTCCCTCCGAACCCCATGATGTTGAACGCATGAAGTTGATCCCTTACGCTTCCATTGTTGGATCAATCATGTATGCCATGATATGCACACGTCCCGATGTCTCGTATGCCTTGAGCATGACGAGTAGATATCAAGCAAATCCGGGTGAGAGTCACTGGATTCTTTGTCAAGAACATCCTTAAGTACTTGAGAAGAACTAAGGATTCTATCCTCGTGTTTGGAGGAGACAATGAGTTGCGTGTTACGGGATACACGGACTCAAGTTTTCAAACGGATAGGGATGACATGAAATCACAAGCTGGTTTTGTTTTCATGCTCAATGGTGGTGCCGTAAAAGTGGAGAAGCTTCAAGGAAGTCAGAACAGCGGATTCAACAACGGAGGTGAGTACATAGCAAAGCATCGAGGCTGCCAAGGAAGCTATGTGGATCAAGCAATTCACGGAAGGTCTAAAAGTAGTACCTACCGCCGATGATCCCATCACTCTCTATTGTGATAATAGTGGGACGATCTTCCAAGCTAAGGAGCCGAAGTCTAGTAATAGATCTAGACATGTACTTAGAAAGTATCATGTAATACGAGATTTCATTGAAAGAAAGGAAATTGCGATTTGTAAGGTTGGGACGGATGACAACATAGCCGATCCGCTCACCAAGCCTTTATCGCAGGCTAAGCATGATGGGCATGTTGCGTCCATGGGACTTAAACGTGTACCAAATTTTTGTTAGATTTTGAAATGAAATAAAAGTGTTGTTTTTGTTCATGTTCATAATCGCATTTGTCTTTTATCTTTAATTTATACATTGTTATATCCAAACGGGTTGTAGAGACAATTGAACCCCGTTAAAGTGAGCATGGATTAACATTGTTTTGCCCATAGTTACTTGTATGAGGTGACGTCTCGAAGTGACTAGAATGTGAGGCGATTGATGGCAAGTTCAAGTGCCATACAGTCATGAGAGATGACTAGTCGATCACATAGGCAGATTGTTAGGAACATTTTGTCGGGCCGAATGACCGCTTATAGAGTTACGGCAAACTTATATAGCCTGGTCGTGGCGAGAGCTACTATAGTGTTCTAATGAGTCGATTCTTTTGACTAGAGACTATTCGCCTAAGATGGCACGATTTGATTAACTTTGATTTGTGTTACTACGACCTTCGTAAATGGGGTCAAATGGGCATATTTTGGGTTATGATGGTGTGGCTAGTCGAAGGGAATGAGTGCGATAGGAATTGTCCACCCCTAGTCGGGGTTATAACAATATCTCGGGGCCACTCGAGGAGTAATGAATCGAAATGCGTGGCCACGCTCGGAGGGTATCCGGTGTGGATAAATCCGGTCAATCGGTTATTCTCGGATCGAGGAAACCACTCTCGATATGATCACTTGCAAGTACGACCTGAAAGACACCTTGCATTGAGTGGGAGATAGTAATAGGACAAGAGAATTGGTGACGCACACTTGTCGAGGACAAGTGGGAGATTGTTGGGAAATGTGTCCTCAACAATAGTGCGATCACGTGATTTAAATATCATTATTAAATCTCATTTCAAAGAATACAATTGGGAAGTAATATTGTTACTGTCAACTGGTCAACATATATCGGTAATGATTGGCTGACTAGAGTTTGACATTCTTGTCGTGCGACGGTGGTGATCGATTGACCCCTAGGTCATACCTAAAGGGCAATACACTTAATTGATTATTTAATTAATCGTATAACGTTGCGAGTTAATTGAATTACTTGAAAATTGACGGACGATTTTGGAAGTAAAATTTACGTATCAAATTGAAATGTGATTAAATGAGATACGGTCTGAGTAATCGAATTGTATCATTACTCGGATGAAATTATTGTTTAAGGAAACAATCGAAATTGAATAAATTATTGTAAATATGATTTATAAATTGGTAAAATATTTTGGCACAAGTAATTATGAAATTGCTAAGTCAATTTTTGTATGTGACGTATTTTTATTAATACGTTGATTTTTAATATGTTAAAAATACATAACAAATATATGTGACATGTAACATGTGACATATAGACAATTGACAAAAATAATATGGAATCCATATTATTGAATAGGCCGAAAATTAGAAGGGTTTGAACTAATTATAAGTGGTTTGTAATTAGTGGATAAACATAATGATGAAAAAGGTTCATAGCCATGCAAGCCTATTGTTCCTTGTAAAGAACAATTTCTCCATGCATTGGCTCACCTATTATGCTCCTCTTACACGGTTTTGGGGAAGACAATTGTCATTGTTTTTCTCTATAATTTTACCAAATAATATACTATAGCTAGTGTATTATTTTCTATTCAATTTTCACTCATCCAAAAGACAAGTTCTAGAGAAATAAAATCCTCTCTTTATCTCTCTTAAAAACCGAAATAATTCAAGTGTTATATATTATTTTGGTTCAATTTTCTACTAAGATTAATATTATACTAGTATTGTAATATTAATTAGATTAAGTGAAAGCCTTGGGTATTAAGCTTAGGGAGAGATCTTGCTCTTAGATCTTTGTTCTTCCATTGGAATAAGCTCAAGAACAAAAGAGAAAGGTGATCTCTTTTGTGCCCAAATAACCGAAATTCAATATGTAAGGACATTATTTCTCTTCTATTTATATTGATGTTTGCATGCATAAAATCCGTTTAATTTTATGACAATTTTTGACATATATGAGTATGTTAAATATGTATATGAATCTACATTTCCTTCATATTCATCATGTTTCACTTTGTTGGTATGATTGACAACCTTGCTAGCATGTTTAACATGATAATGAGTGAGTAGTTTCCTTAGCTAGGGTTAATGGGTAATTAGGGGAAACCAACATGGGGGATGATTCATGCTTAATCTAATATGTTTTCATAGTTTATTTGCTTGCTTGTTGTGATCTCAACTTATGCACATGTTATGTTTGATGAAATGCGATCCTATGAATCTTTGAATTTTTTTTACCCACCACCTATCTTTTCAATGAGACTTGTAAGACATAAACCAACTCTAGTCTCATTAGACCATGCATATAGTTGAGTAGGGAAGATTAAGTCGACTTGTAGGTGTTGTACAATCTAATCGATTCAGCTACGGGACCCAAACTTTCCTAGGATTGTAAGATATAAACCAACTCGATCCATCACAACAATAATTGCTTGCTTGTAATTTGAGAATATGTTTATATGATCAATTCCCATGAATCCCCTATGACCCCATGACACCCTATTGCCTTTTATCAATTGTTTACATCCCTTTTTAATCATCTTGCTTGTTTACTTTCATTGCTATTTAGTTTAGTGATCTTCTACTTCAAACCCCAAATTGTGACACCCTTAGACACCACTAGTTGCAATAGAAAATCTCATCTCAATTCCCGTCCCTTGGGATCCGACCTTTACTTGCCTCTTTACTAATTGTAGAGTTGTTTGTGAAGTTATAAATTGTGTTTTGGTCTAGGTGCTCCTAACGACAAGTACTGAAAACTAAACCTCCTCGAGAGTCCGACCAAAAATGGCGCCGTTGCCGGGGACGGTGTTAACTTGATTTAGATTTTCTTGTATTGTTATTAGTTATGTCTTTCTTTTCCTTGGGGAAGTAAAACTCCTCAAGGTTTGTTCTAATTATTTTCGAGTTGTTTGATATTTTGCATGTCTAGAAGATCACAAGGTTACTTGTTACCCTTTGATCACGAAATTGAAAGGACTTTGACAACCAATAGAAGACTTGCTAGGAGAACTTTGAGAGGTATTGGTGAGGTTGTACCAAACACTATTGAGTTCATAAACCCTTTTGCAGGAGAAGGTGAGGAGAACCCAACACAAAATCCAACACAAAATCAACCCACAATGCCTAAATTTTCATCAAATTCCGTACCAACCGAGGAGAACCTACCCAATGGGACTCCCACACCACAACACTTAACCGGAAATTTTATTGCCAAATCCGCATTTATCCAATTAGTCGAAAGAAGCCAATTTGGGGGGATGCCTAGTGAAGACCCTCACTCTCATATGGAGACTTTTTGTGACTATTGTGATGCGATTTCTCAAACCGGTGTAACTCAAGACCAAATTCGATGGGTCTTATTTCCTTTTTCTCTAATTGGCACCGCAAAACAATGGTTGAAAGGCCTTGATAAGGCTACTCTCGGAATTGATTCTTGGAAGAAATTGGCTCTAGCTTTCTACAAAAAGTTCTATCCACCGGAAAAGACTAACATGCTAAGCGCTCAAATTACGGGCTTTAAGCAAAGAGATGAAGAATCTTTGTATGAAGCTTGGGAGCGATTCAAAGAAATTTGCCGCTCATGTCCTCATCATGGACTTAGCGAGTGGTTCTTGGTACAACAATTTTGGAACGGTCTTTATGAAGATTCAAGAAATATTTTCAACATGGGATCAAAACAATGTTCACCGAAGTTGACGACAATCAAACTTGGAACAAGATTGAGGAAATGGCGGTCCATAACTCACAATATAGTAGACCTCGCAAGGCTACTAGAGGAGGAAAGCATGAAGTGGACTCTATTACTCAATTGGGTGCTCAACTTAGTGCTCACATTGATACCATCAACTTGAAGTTTGAAAAAGCTATGGCTAGGCTTGAAGAAGCATCAAAATCACCAAAGCATCATGTCAATGCCATGACGGCATCTTCATCAATCCCAAGTGGGATATGTGAGAATTATGGAACTTTGGGACATGACCAAAGTGAATGTAGGGGAACAAATCAACAAGTGAATGCCTTTCAAGCATACAAGAGTGGTACCCCTTATTCAAACTATTACAATGAGAACACCAAATTCCACCCAAATCTCTCATACAAAAGCCAAAATGTTCAAAACCCTCAACCAACATACACCTCACCTCCCATGAGAAACCAAAATCAAAGACCCTTTTACAACCAAAACCAAGGTTTTGATGTTCAAAAAGCGGTCCTCTAAATGTAAAAGAATCAACAAGAGTTTTTCACTCAAATGCAAAAGGATAGTCAAGCAAAGGAAATCACCATCAACAACATCCTAGCTCACACCAAAATGTTGGAAACCCAATTGACTCAACTAGCATCTTCAAGCTCACAAAGACAAAAGGGGAAATTACCACCTCAAAGTAATCCCCCAAGACATAAAACGGTTAGTGTCATTCACTTGAGAAGTGGTACAAGGTATGAAGCACCAAAGAAGTAAGTTGAGGATGAAGTTGTGGAAGCTAGTGACAAGGAAGAAATTGTGCAAAACTCCAAGGATGAAGAACCATCAAAAGAAGAATTTTCAAAGAAAAATGAAGACA
Organism: Silene latifolia; assembly: GCF_048544455.1. Classification (NCBI taxonomy): domain Eukaryota; kingdom Viridiplantae; phylum Streptophyta; class Magnoliopsida; order Caryophyllales; family Caryophyllaceae; genus Silene; species Silene latifolia. The sequence goes on along the minus strand of NC_133532.1, from coordinate 87,456,976 downwards.
AGGCCAAGGAGAAGGAGCCCATTGTGATTAGACTTCCTTTTCCGAGTCGTCAAGCCAAGCCCAAATTTGATGACCAACTTGGAAAATTTATGGAGATTTTGAAGAATTTGGAAGTCTCAATTCCTTTCACGGAATTAATCAATCACGTGCCGGCCTATGCAAAGTACATGAAAGACATCCTTACGAAGAAGAAGTCGATCCGGAAGCTTGAGACTACCGCTTTCACTAAGGTGAGTAGTGCAATACTTCAAGGGAGGTCACCTCCAAAACTTAAAGATCCGGGAACCTTCTCAATACCGTGTACCATTGGCGACACCACGATTAACAAAGCCTTATGTGATCTATGGGCTAGTGTGAGTGTTATGTCGTACTCAGTGAGTAAAAGGTTAGGGATGGGAGAGCTTAAATGCACCAATATCACACTCTAAATGGCCGATAGATCGACGAAGACACCACTGGGGATATGGGAAGATGTTCCCGTAGGAGTTGGGAAATTTTTCATCCCGGTGGACTTTGTCATTGTTGACATGGAAGAAGACTCCAACATTCCAATCATTCTAGGTAGACCTTTCTTACACACCGCGGGTGCGGTGCTTGATGTGAAGCATGGAGAGCTCACTCTAGAACTGGGAGATGAGAGCATAACTTTCAATCTAGACAAGACCATGAGAGCTCCCCGTTTGCTTGAACCATGTTTTATGGTTGATCATTATAGCCGGAAGGATGATAGGAAGAAGTCGGAACTCCAATGGAAGAAGAAAATCGATGATGCTCCATTCAAAGAGCAAATGAATTGTAACAAAGAGAGCTTGAAAGGCTCACCAAAGTCAAGCAATGAAGAGGATGGCCTCATTGGCCAAGACAAGAAAGTGGGAGAGTTGTCTCTATCAACTCAAGAGATCTTTAGTGATCAAGTAGATGAAGTTTGTGGTCTATGGGACGATGAGTTTGAAGAGATTTCCAATCCCTATATTGGTAATGCTATCGATAAAGACCAACATGAAGGACAACAAGTGCAAAGATCTATTGAAGATCTTTATCATGATAATGAACAAGCTTTTGACTACTTCTTCAAGGTGTTGAGTAACATCAACAACACCTTGGACATGCCCCCATGACATCTCACTAAGGATGAGAGTTTGGTGGAGTCCTCTCCAAACCACCATTTGTAAATATTTCTAACTCCCTAACTTGCATTTTAATTCTTACATTGCATTTTTGTCATTTTTGGATTTTTATGCTTTGATCAAGATAATTATCATTTTTGAGAGAAGTGAGGGAGGGACTAATGATTTTATTGATGTGTAGTGCTTTAACTTAGTGTGGGGATAGCAATTGCCTAGGCTATTCATGCCTTAGTAGTGCCCCTACAATGAAGAACACGGGATTTGAAGAATGAAAATGACACGGGATATGCAAGTGCACGGATGGAACTGAATCCGGGTAGACCAGGTGGAATCCGAGCGTCCTTAAGGGGAATCCGCTCGTCTTATGGGAATCCGGGCGTCTATGGCTGAATCTGTCCGTCCAAATGAGCTGCAGAATTGAAAAATTTGGGATTGTTAGAGAATCCGAGCGTCCCAGCAGAGAAGACGCTCGTCTGGAAGAATCCGCTCGTCTTTGCAGAAAGACGCCCGTCTTTTTGCCAGTGCAAAATAAGAAAACTTCGAATGTGAGAATCCGCCCGTCTTTATTGGAATCCGCTCGTCCGCAATGAAGAATCCGAGGCCCCAATTTGAAAGACACTCGTCTTTAGGCGAGAATTCTGAACCAGTTAGGCGAGAATCAGGCGTCCGAAGGGAATCCGCTCGTCTTCCCCCTACAGTTCGAAAATTTCGGGTGTTTTTAAATACCCCTCCCACATTCATTCATACATTCAAAACACTACCCATAAACCCCAAAACCCTTATCCTCTCCATCACCAAAACAAGATTTCCTCAACCAAATTCAACAAAATCAAACCCAAACTTCCTTACAACAACAATTAATCACTCCTTTTCCAACAATAATCAATCCAAGCACCAAAATCTTCAACCTTTGAGTCAATTTTTGAAATACAAAGATAAATCCTTTCATCTTAAAATCGATTTGGGTATAGTTGGAAATTGAAGATTTTCAATCTTTTTTTGGTATAATCATCAATGGCAAGAACAAAAGGATCAACAAAGGCACTTAAGGCAAAGGCACTCTCAAAAAGGAAACAATGCCTTCAAGCAAAGAAAGATTCAATGGCTATGGTGGTTGCTAGTGCAAACTTGGAAGTTCAACAACAACAAAATCCTCCCTTGGAAGCCACAACATCAACAACTCCGGAAATTGCTCAATTATCAAACTATCCGGAGGTAATTTTCATTTCTAACTCCCATAGGGATACATTTGTCAAGTATGCTAAGAAATCCATTCTACCCACCAAATTCATATGTGAAGATGCCTTGAACAAATTGGGTGTCCTTGAACAAACGAAAGCCTTCTTTGAAGCCATGGGGTTGGGAAAATTGTTTGCTACAAGAGAATTGACATACCCCTCCCTTACCTTGGAATTCTTGAGTTCATTGAAAGTGATTAAGGTAGAGACTAGAGAATACATCGAGTTTCGCCTTGCCAATGTGAATAGGCGCATCACCTTTGATGTTTTGAGTAAAGCATTAGGTCTTAGTGATACACCTCGTTATTATAAGAAGCCCGAAAGGTATGACCCCGCTCCTCTTTGGGAGGCGATTTCGGGAAGAAATTTGAGAACTTTCATGCTTGTCGCGCTCTATTAGTCCACCATCCGGGCATTAGAGTGTGGCACAAGGTCATCGGGAATACTATTATTGCAAGAAAAGACACTAACCACTTTACCAAGCTCGATTGTGTTCTACTTAAGTCGACCTTAAATATTGGAAGGAAATTTACCAAGCCTTACAATGCTCTAAGGCTCTTGGTGGAAATATGGCTCAATGTTGATTGTGTAAAGGAAGGCACCGCTTTTATCGTAAATGGAGGTCTAGTTACTCTCTTGGCCAAGTACTTTGATCCAAATTTCAACAAGGATAGCAAGTATGTGGCAAAAAAAGGGGGTCATCTCATTGACATGGATGCCATGATTAACAAGTACAAGTGGGTGAAGCATAATCCTCTTGACACCAAATATGAGTGGCTCACCAATGATGCTAGATCTTTTACTCTGCCTTACAAGATATGCCGTTTGAGTGTCCATCGAACAAACTACCTTCTTCCACTCTCAAAGGAAGCCGAATACATCATCCGTCAACAAAGGGGTGAAATTGAAATGCCCTCCTCCTCCATTTTCACACCACCCTATCCATTCAAATATCAAGAGTTCAAACCCGAAGGTGTTGAAGTGGGCAATGACTACATGACTCTACTTATGCAAGAGATGCACAAACAAGCTTATAAGGATCGGGAAGATGCATGCTTGGCACAATATCCACCCCTCCTTCATTTAGCTAAGCAAGGACTACTTGATCCTTCATGTCCTTTGCCTAGTTGGGCGGATAGGGAAGTCTTCTTTCCAAGTGCATCTAGGGGTGAAAGACCGGGTGACGATGAGGTTGTCGGTGATGAGGTTGTTGATGATGAGGGCATTGTTGAAGAGGTAAGTGAAGAAGAAGAGGCTAATGAAGATGATGAATAAAGTAATGAAGGAAGTGAGCAAGGAAGTGAAGAGGGGAGTGGAGATGAGTCCACTACTATTGAGGAAGATGATGACAATGATGATATGGTGGAGGACTAGCTAGCTTTGGAGGCTCCTACCCTCTTGAGGTTTGTCTACTTCTTTCTTTGTTTTATTTATTTTTATCTTGATCATAGTTGGAGAGTCCTAGTAACATGAGGACTAACACCTCGGCCCCATTAAGGGGTTCTTATTTCATTGGTCCCACTTTTGAAAATCCAAAATGACAATTTAGTTTCGTGCATTGCATCTTGTATGCATGAACTACCCCATATTTTAGGACATTAGACATAATGTCTATCTCGGTTTGGGGAAGTACATGCATACGCAACGGGAGGTAATATAAATTACGCTCTCCGTCATAAACAAAAACCCATGCATCATGTAGTGTAGATTAGTTTAGCTTGCATTTAGTGTAGAATTCATGCATCATGTTTGCATAATTTCCCATCATTTTGGCCATTGAGGACAATGCCCATATTAGTGTGGGGATGTGGAATTCTAACTTAAATTTTATTCAAAAACCCAAAAAAAATCAAAAAAGTTTCGAAAAATAAAAAAAAAATGAAAAATTTGAAAATCCAAAAACAAGTTCATTTCCTTTGTAATGTAGACTTGTATATATTGTTGTATATATTGTGTTTGTTCTATCCTTGTTCACATTGATTGACTACGCCACATCCGAGACATGAGGATATTGAAGACCGCATGGTATGATCTTTCCAATCTCCTTTTTCCCCTTTATGTTAATGACTATGTGGCTTTATTTTGATTGATGCGGTACAACAATGTGAATTTAGGACTTGCATTTAGCTTATATGTCATATTAGTTGGTAGAATCATTTGCATTAGGATGTTTATATGCTAGTTGCATCATGGCATGTAGTTGCATGTTAGAAACATTTTGCGAAACCGTCTACTTGGGAAATTTGACAAGTGTATATAGGCCCTAGTAGATGCTTTTTCTTCTTAAGACATTGCTTGTTAGAATACTTGGAAAACACCCTAGGATGTGTCATGCTAGTATCCTTTGACCCATGGATTAAGGCCTAGTCAAGAGTACCTTGTGGTGTGATAACTCCTTGGCTACCGTTTATTCTAAGGTGACCCTTGAAACCATGCATCCATCATCCATGTTCTACCACATTTTTGTCATCAAAGGGAATGGGCACAAAAAGAAATTGATTTGAGTTCAAAGAAATGAAATGAAAAGAAAGAAAGTTTGCAAATTGCATCAAATGAAAAGAGGAGCAAAAATAGACTCCTAATGCTTCAAATATAAGGCACCCTCACTACATATGGGGTGACTTTGAAAATGTTCAAAAGAAATGCAAAGAAAAGTTGAAAGTTGTCAAGTAGTGAAATGCCAAAAATCAAAAGAAATGGCAAAAAGAAAGTGTTCTCAAATGTTATACGCCACAAGAAATTGGGGGGGAAACAAAACAAAAGCAAACTCCCAAAATGAAACTCAAATATCTATTGATCCCTTTATCCATCGTATCCATTTTTGTACATGGTCTAGGGGACGACCCTTCTTCTTGTCTAGGCAAGAGGGGGAATTCCGCGATCCTCCAGTGTTTCTAACACCATAGGGAGTCTACTCTTGACAAAAGCATTTAACGATTGAGGACAAAGGTACCCTAGCTTGACACAACTTGGAGGTGATTTATTGGTATCCTTCTAGGCTTAGTAGTTTGAAGAAATTGCATCTATGAAGGAGTGTGTACCCTTGAATTGCTTCCCTTGTAGATAATTTCCGCCACTTAGATGAGGAAAGTGGCTATTCTTTTGTAGATGCATACATTACTTAATTTTGTGTGCTTAATGTTTGGATGTGTCGCCATTTTGGCAAGACCCACCTTGCCTTGCAAGAAAACATCCTACCTCATGGTTGTCTTGTTGTGAGTTGAAAGGGCGGAGTGAGACCCGCTAATTGTCTCATATCGGCTATGCTATTAGGTTAGTTTAAATAATGGTCCTAGTCTTTGTCACCTCTTTACTCGGGACGAGCAAAGGTTCGGTTTGGGGATATTTGATGTGATCATAATTAGGGCATATTTAGTCCCCGAATTAGCCTTGTTCCCATGCTTTTTAGTGCATATTTGGGTCATTTATTGTCTTTAGTCCTTTGTTTTGCATATTCTTTGAGGTTTTGTGTCCTTGGTAGGAAAGGAGTGCAAACCTTGCATTTTCATGGCAAAATGAAGCTAAATTGATTGAATTCAATGACCAAGCATCAAAGAGAAACAAGACTAGAAGGCCTTTGTACATACAATAGTAGATGGGCAATGATGAGAAAAGATCCTTGCATCCCCGAGGAAATCCTCAAAGATTTTATGAAGAAAAAGGAAGAAAAGTAGAAGGAAAGAAGCTGTAAGACAATTCGAGCGGATTGTCCACAAGACCCCCGTCCAGCACCCACAATCTGAGCGTCTTCCCCCTGTGGACGCCCGTCCAAAACACCCAGAATCCGCCCGTCCTCCTCATCTGGACGCCCGTCCAGAATCACCAGAATCCGGGCGTTCAGGAACCAGAATCCGCCCGTCCCGTGCCCTGGACGCCCGGATTCTCTAACAGCCATTTCGTCTTCTACAAGCTTCAAGGAAGGATGCGCATATTTTTCTAAGACCGGCGAAAAGGAGACCGGAGTCTCCCTAGAGACCGGCGATTCCTCAAGGACTTAATCGTCATTTAAGCCCTTAGTAAACCCTAATTTATATAATTAATCCCCACTATAAATACCCCATTAGGCTAATTAGAAGAGTAGGTTCTTCTTAGCAATCTTTAATGTAGTTAATATCAATCAAATCTCTCTTTAATCTTGTAATCAACATTTAATCAAGTTTTAATACAAGTTTCATTTCCTTAATCTCTCTCTTGTTCATCCTTTGTTTTGGGTAATTGAAGATTATTTGGGTTATTATTGGGAGATTGACAACCTTCCAATCAATCATCAAGTACTTCTATTATTCTTTGCTTTATTATTGGAATCATTAGTAGATATAATTCTCTTAATCCCTTTTTAATTATTGTTAATCATTTTCATTTATTCATCATGTTTCACTTTGTTGGTATGATTGACAACCTTGCTAGCATGTTCAACATGATAATGAGTGAGTAGTTTCCTTATCTAGGGTTAATGGGTAATTAGGGGAAACCAACATGGGGGATGATTCATGCTTAATCTAATATGTTTTCATAGTTTATTTGCTTGCTTGTTGTGATCTCAACTTATGTACATGTTATGTTTGATGAAATGCGAGCCTATGAATCCTTGCATTTTTTTTACCCATCACCTATCTTTTCAATGAGAGTTGTAAGACATAAACCAACTCGAGTCTCATTAGACCATGCATATAGTTGAGTAGGGAAGATTAAGTCGACTTGTAGGTGTTGTACAATCTAATCGATTCAGCTCCGGGACCCAAACTTTCCTAGGATTGTAAGATATAAACCAACTCGATCCATCACAACAATAATTGCTTGCTTGTAATTTGAGAATATGTTTGTATGATCAATTCCCATGAATCCCCTATGACCCCATGTGTAGATACCTCATTTCTGCACCTCCCGCAAACCACCCGGTGATGATTGGGCCGCATGTTTGCTACACGGAACGATTTGTGACAGTTCGTAAGATTATCGTCAAGTGATTGCTCAAACATTAATATCTACCTCTTAGTTGTCATCTACGTGCCGATACGGTCGTTTTGACAGTAATTAGAGTACATTTGGAGTCCGGGCCTAAAACCGTCTCCATTTTCTGATAACCGTTAAATCCCGAGTCAGAATGTTGGAATGTTCCGGATATTTCTATTCCATATTTCATAATTTTCATCCTTTGGTAAACAATTTCCCGTAATATTCACATAAGAGATTAAGGAAAACCGAATTATTTCCGTCCTACCATAACTTAAACACGGAAATCTTTCTTCCGCAGGAGGAAACCACTTGGGAACAGACGCAGCAGGTGCTGCGCCTCTTCCAAGAGACGCAGTGGTTGCTGCGCCTCTTCCCAGGCCCTTTTCTGCGTAATTCTCGTATCTTTTTTATATCTTTCCGAGATTCACTTCCAAAGAGTCTCTGAAACCCTAATTTCTTCACGTGATTAGTATAAATAGGAGCCTTCGCTCCTCATATTTCTCACGCGAGTGTCCGCCCTTCTCTTCTCCCTTTGCATTCTAGACCTTTGTTCTTACTTTTTGGCGTCTACGTGCTTGAACATTCGATCACGTAAGCTCGGATCCTTCTGAGTACCAGCCTCGTTTGCATGACCGACCAATTTGACCAACTCCACATCAATCAACTTAATTAATCTAATCGTTTTCCTCTTACGAGGGCACTTTCTTTGCATTCGCGTCGAGCATCACTAATTGATATCTATGTCCTTCTCGTTTCGTCAAACATGTAAGTCTGAGGGTGTATAATCTCTCTTTTATTTATTGTATTTTATTGTATTGTAATCATCAATGTAAGGTTCATGTCGAAAATAGCTCATTAAAACCGATTTCTAAAACCGTGCTTTAAAACCTCTTTTTACGGATTTCCAGAAGACTGACCGTCGAGAAAGGACGCAGCAAGAATCGCTGCGCGCCTCTTGAAGGAGCGCAGTTCTGCTGCGCCTCTTCGTGGCGCGCGATTCTCGCTTCCTTTCTTCTTCCTTCGTCCTCTGCAGTTCGTCAAATTCTTATTTGTTTCGTTTGTTTGTTAATCCTTCGTCATCATAGCATATAATTCACATGTATATTATTCATCATTCATTAACATGCTTAATTTATCATTAAAACCCGACTTAAATCCCAAATAATCTCATATTTGCGAGTTTTCGTCATTAAATTCAATCCGGGTTGTAGAAATTCGATTTGTTCATATTGAATTTCTGGAATTCGATCTTTGATATATTTTCATCTGTTTATTGTCGTATTCATCATTATATTTGTTATCAATTCGTCATATTTTACCTAATTAATTAGTTATTTTGTTTAATCCATTAATCAATCATTCGTTCATGTAAATTAATTAGTAATATTCCGTCTCATCCGTGTTTTATTGCTTTTATGACTATTAATCGCATGTAAATAACCCATTTAATCACTTCCATCCGAGTAAATAAATTAATCAATCATTAAATTTACCAATTGATATTAACAACACGCAATTCGGCTTCACGGCTAGAATTGGTCGAGAACAGACGCAAAGAATCTGCTGCGCCTATTCAAAGGACGCGACTCTGCTGCTGCTTTATTCGAGTTGTTGACATCTGTCTCTCAATTCCGTTGTTGCTTGACCTAGTTTAATTAGCTTACGTATAATTGACTATTAATCGTATTATCGCTTCGCTTTGTTCGTTAATTTGTTCTTTCTTCTTTTCTTTTTCTCAAATTATCCGTTTTAAAGGTATTTTCGACATAAATCGCCTAATCCGTTGTAATCATTGTAAATTTTAATTATTGTAATTTTCTTTATTGTGATTTATAATTATTGTATTTATCATTTTTTTCTTGTATCATTTGTATGTTTTCACATGTAATTGAACTTAAATCCCACTTCGACATTAATTGTATGCTAAATTACTTGTTCACCGACCTAGTCTAATCTTCACATGCTAGGATTAAAACTTGGATGTTGCATTGCATGCATATAGCCGACGATATATCAAGTACGAATAACTTCCCTAATCATTAGTAGAGGCCGCTATCGAGGCGGGAGGGATTAGGTGTTCGATCAAAAGAGCTTCCTAATACGTACCCTCACCCCTTACTCCAGATATCTGTGAACACCCGTGTTCATTGGCATCCACGAGAGTCATTCTAGACATAGAATGCTAAGGGTAACGATTGCTTAGTGTTCATGTCTCTACTTTGTGTCTAGACATGACACGAGGTATTCGAACGGTTCCAATTTCTCATAAAAATTGGTGGCGACTCCATACAAAAATGCAAACGCTTGTTTCTCTTCTCTCCCAAGCACCCCTGTGGGCCCCCGCTGTCCACAGTTTGGCGACTCCGCTGGGGATAGTACACTTACGTGTAGCCAAAAGGGTGAAACTTGAACAAGGTAAGGTCCTAGTTTGTACAAGACAATTGTCGGTTTTCATAACTCGGTCTTCCTAGATCGTTTATTCAGCCTTCCTAGGCCCAATCCAACCCATTCGACCAATCGTCCCGTCTAAACGGTCCTAATTCTTATTTGGGCCTAAGGATGGATAACGATTTACGTCATCCATACCATGATGCTTACTCTTGTTTGTATTAAGGGCCTTCACTACTTGAGGAAATGGACTAGGAATCGGCCTTACTCTTGTTTGGTACGAGCCTCTCCACAGATTTTGGGTTTGATGGTTCGGTATGGCAACCCACCCTTTAAACCAAAACCCTTTTAAATGCACTCAGCATCCCGTTATAATGCTTGTATAAATGTTTGTACCTTACGTGATCACCATTTCTAAACAAAACCATGACGATTTTTCAAAAAATCAAAACCCTTTCTTAATCAAATTTCAAAATAGGCCTTCAATTAGCGCAAAATCCGGTCAAAACTCTGTCCGTTTGTCGTGTCAAAATTCGGGCCACAAGCCTATTTCAAAACCTCACTTCGAGTCCACTCCTACAACTACACTATAGTTGACTAGGATTCACATTTTCAAAAACCTTGTCTTTCTTCAAAGCTCACTAAACACAAGTGGCACACACCCACTTCACGAGTCAAAACATTTCTTCTTTTAGCAAGTGTGGTAGAATGGTCGATCGTATTTTGATTCGTCGTCGATCTCTTATCCAGTTTTCAAGATGCCTGGATCCAGTGAAACAAACCTCCACCAACTTCAAGATGGTAATGATCGAATCCTAGCCGCGCTAGCCCAAATGCAAGTTACCCAAGATCAAGTCTATGACCGCCTTGAGCTCATTGAGGGCCGTATCTATGCCTTAGAGGGAAGGTTGCCTCCTCATGAAAGTGAAGTACTAGGTGACTCCAATAACGAATCCAAGGATGAAAATCATCTCATGGGGATGACTGTAGCCGAGAAAATACTCCAATACATAGAGGAGGAATTGATGTACCTTAAGGGGGATGACATTTATAGGGAGAACAATCGCAAGTATGAGGCCGTCAATTCCAAATTGCCAACCAACTTCAATATGACGGATATCCCTAAATTCAAGGGGCATGAGAACCCTTTGAACCACATCCATGCCTTCAAGGATTACATGTCTATCAAAGGCATCAAACCCGAGATGTTCTTAAGGATCTTTCCTTCATCTCTTGACACCATCCCGAAGCAATGGTTCTACTCCTTAGATCACAAGAAGGTCGCTACTTGGGAAGATGCCGCAATCGAATTTTCTAAGCAATATGCGGATAATGCCGAGATCCAAGTTAACATGCGCACTCTAGAGGTTCTTACCCAAAATGACAAAGAAGGATTCACCGACTTCCTAAGTAGGTGGAGGAAGACTAGTACCCAACTAGTTGAACGCCCGGATGAGGCTACCCTTGTAGAAAAGTTTGTGGATAATCTCAAACCCATCTATGCCAATCATTTGAGATACCAAAATATCAAAACTTTTAAGGACTTGACCGTTCTAGGGACAAGGATTGAAGATGACATCCGTAAAGGACTCTTGTCCAAAACGGTAGGTCGAGGATATCAAGGTTCAACAAGTCGTTCATACGGCTCTACTAGCAAGACCGATGAAGTTAACCTTCTCGAGCCATCCAAGAAAAGTACCCCACCAAGGAAATTCACAAATCTTGGGGACACTTACTCCAACGCTCTAAAAAAGTTAATGAAGCAAGGTAAACTCCAACCCATTGGACCTACTCCCGAACCCGAAAGGAAATCCAAATTTTGGGACGAGAATTCGTACTGTGAATACCATAGGGGCAAGGGGCACGACACAGAAAAATGCTATAAGTTGAAAAACGTGCTTCAAGACATGATTGAAGATGGTCGATTGCCAATACCACCGGGAGGTAAACCCAACAACACTCAGAATCCTCTTGGAGTTCTAGTGATCACAAGTGATGAATCTACCTTAGATTTCTCACACCTCATTTCTCCAATCGAAAATGAAATCTATGCAATCGAGAATGAAGGGCTCTACTCTACTATCTCCCCTACCATTTCCGACTTCATCACATGGGCAAGGAGTGTGGATAGACAAGTTTGGGAATTAGAGAATATGGTGACAACTTTACGCAATCCCAACGCAACGACCAAAGAACATGTGCCACTAATCTTCTCTCAAAATGCCACTATGCAAGAAATAGTCACCGTAGTTGATAAACTAGTCGACCAAATCATACGACTAGAAGATGATATCATGAGAATGAGGGAACTAACTGCAATCAATGGGGTTTGGGCCGACGATGATGAGGACGAGTACCTCATTGAAAACTCCCTAGTCAAAGAAATAGTCCAAAATGGTGAAGACCAAGACGTGGACCACCTAACTCGTTCGGGTCGTCCATATCAAAGCACTACTCAAAATGGTCCAACCAACGTCATCACACCAAATGACAACGAAGATGACTCCACTGATCATTTGCTCAAGCAATTACAGAAGACAAAGGCTGATCTTTCAGTCTGGCAATTAGTAGCAAGCTCATTCCCACATCGCCAACCTTTACTTCAAGCTTTGGCCAAACTAAATGTAGCGCATAACTCCACTCCTGAAGATGTAGTCAACTTGGTCTTCCAGGAATCACCAAAGCTAAGTAATCCTATTACTTTCTCGGACGAAGATTTGCCACCTTTTGGCGCTAGTCACAACCTTGCTCTATACATCACTGTCATTTGTCTAAAGAAGAATGTGCCAATGACCTTGGTAGATGATGGCTCTGCAGTCAACGTCATACCCCTCAAAATGACATACAAGCTAGGCATGAAAGAGTCGGATTGGACCCCTACCAATCAAGGTGTGCGTGCATATGATGGTACACGACGAAAGGTGGTAGGACTTGTTAACCTAATCATAGCCACGGGGCCAATTGAACGAAAGGTTAACTTCCAAATAGTGGACATTGAAGCTTCCTTCAACATACTTCTGGGAAGGCCGTGGATTCACGCTTCCAAAGCGGTAACATCCACTCTTCATCAAAAGATCAAGATCCCACTAAATGGCAAAGTAGTGACAATCACTTCGTCACCCATCAAGGCACTAATCGAAAAAAAGGCGAACAATCAAGTCCTTGCGGATCCCGTATATGAACTTGGGGGCTTCCAAAGCGTGAGCGTCATAGAAAGTGAGTTGGCACCCTAATACTATGATCCCTACTCCAACTTGGTGGTCAACCACATACTCAAAACCCAAGGATACTTCCCTGGAATGCCTTTGAACCCTACCCGAATAAATACCTTCGCACCATACAAGGAAGGCAACTCAAAGAGGATACCACTTGGACTAGGGTACAAACCCACAAAAGAGGAGGTTCTCGAAATGCTTGCCCAAGTCCAAAACCGTAAGCACGTAGGAGTCCAAATGCGACCCTATCTCCCTACTTTAAATGGGTACTTTGTTCAAGAAGGAAGTCTAGAACTCTTTCACGGATTTCCCGAGCCTTGGCATTATCTCGAGAGGAAGCTAGCCGGAATCGAGATCTTTCACGATTGCTACTTTATCCCTCCAGAAACGGTTCCTACCGTCAAAACCCGTCAAGCACTTTGCTTAGACGAACAAGCTGTTAGCCTATTGTTTGGAGAAGATCGATTTGTTAGCGCCGCGCAGGATGAGATCATTACCATGATACTTCAAGACGATCACTTCAACCCCACCGCGTTAATCACAGAAACCAACGCAAGACAGCAGAAAGGATGGAGAAAACCAATCAAGTGGACCAACAACCAAGGAAGACTCTTCAAGCTCACCACTGGAGAAGGAGAGATGTTCAAAGGAGAACCAGAAGACGATGAGTTCGAGTCGGAGTCGGAGTCAAGAGTCGGAGTCTAGAGAAGTCATTAGAGAGTCTACTCCTGTTGTCATCCCCACTCCCTTTGTTTCTCCTAGCTTAGCTTCGAGTAGTCACAGTAGTTCGGGAAATGCCCCAACCACTGTCCCTTTGCCGCCACTGACCATGGATCAGTTGGCTTCTTTGTTTCAACTTTACTCAAATTTTAATATGAATAAATCAGGTTCTGCTTACTCTTTGTGTTATCTTGAGTGCAATTCTGTTTACGATGATACTGAGGATGACCAAGACCCAGACTCGATCGAAATACCTCCCTACGTAGCCAAAGAAATATTACAGGAAGGGGGAGGGGGACCAGTAATAGAGGACACCGAACCCATCAATGTAGGAACCGAACTAGAACCCCAAGAACTTAGGATAGGGACTACCTTGAGCTCTACCGAAAGGGCCGACTTCATAGACCTCCTAAATGAATTCAAAGACGTTTTCGCTTGGTCCTACAAAGACATGCCAGGGATCGACAGGGATATCGCTGAACATAGAATTCCGATTAAGCCAGGTTTCAAACCTGTGAAACAGAAGCTTCGACGAATGAGGGCAGAATGGGCTCTAAAGATTAAGGAAGAAGTTGACAAGCAATTCAAAGCCGGGTTCATCAAAGTTTTCGAGTATTCTGACTGGGTAGCTAACATAGTACCCGTACCCAAAAAGGATGGGAGAATCCGTGTTTGTGTTGATTTTAGGGACTTGAACAAAGCAAGTCCAAAAGATGACTTCCCTCTACCTCACATCGACATATTGGTGGACAATACTGCAGACCACGCATTACTATCCTTCATGGATGGGTATGAGGGTTATAATCAAATCAAAATGGCCATGGAAGATATGCATAAGACCGCATTCGTCACTCAATGGGGAACCTATTGCTATACGGTCATGCCGTTTGGATTGATCAACGCCGGAGCTACATATCAACGCACCGCAACTACACTCTTACATGACATGATGCACAAAGAAGTTGAGGTATACGTAGATGACATGATTGTCAAATCCAAGGAAAGAGAGGGGCATATTGCGAACCTTCGCAAGTTTTTCGCAAGGCTACGAAAGTACAACATGAGGCTCAATCCTCAGAAATGCACATTCGGGGTAACATCGGGTAAGCTCCTGGGATACGTCGTTAGTCAAAGAGGTATAGAAATAGATCCTTCCAAAATCAAAGCTCTGATCGAAATGCCACAACCTCAAACAGAAAAAGAAGTCAGAGGATTCCTGGGAAAAGTGCAGTATATAAGTCGATTCATATCGAAAATCACAATGATTTGCGAGCCTATCTTCAAGAAACTCAAGAAAACAGACCACACCATGTGGGATGATGATTGTCAAAAGGCATTCGACCGAATCAAGGAGATATTGGCTAAACCATCAGTGCTCATGCCACCACAACGAGATCAACCTCTTGGTTTATATCTCACGGTAACCGAAACAGCCATGGGTGCCATGTTAGCTCAAACTGTAGGAAGTGAAGAAAGAGCTATCTACTACCTTAGTAAGAAGTTCTTGGAGTACGAGTGCAAATACTCGCAACTCGAAAAGACATGCCTCGCTCTTGTGTGGGCAACGAAGAAGCTACGCCATTACATGCTTAGCTACTCCGTCAAGATATACTCCAAAATGGATCCAGTCAAATATCTCTTCGAGAAACCCGTCCTCAACGGACGCCTAGCAGGATGGACCCTGATGCTCTCAGAATTCGACCTCAAATACGTTCCACTGAAAGTTATTAAAGGGCGCGCCGTCGCCGAGTTCTTCGCCGAAAATCCCATCAATGACGCACAAACGATAGACACTTGGTCATTTCCAGACGAGGATATACTCCAAACTGATGTAGATTCCTGGGACCTTTACTTTGAGGGAGCATCAAACTTAAGAGGATTTGGAATAGGAGTGTTGCTCATTTCTCTTGAAGGCGAGCATACACCAATTGCTGTCAAACTCGACTTCGAGGTGACAAACAACGCTGCAGAATACGAAGCTTGTCTCATTGGACTACAAGCGGCAGTGAGCTTAGGCATTAAAAACCTCCGAGTACATGGGGATTCATCACTGATCATCAACCAAGTTACAGGATCTTGGAAAATTCGAAGCGAAAGCCTCGCACCTTATCAAGCCAGAATAGACCAAGTTGCCTAATTCTTTGATCAAGTAACCTACCTACACCTACCTCGGGAAGAAAATCAATTTGCAGACGCTCTTGCGAAACTTGCATCTTTGATTAATATGCCGGATCACATGGTGGAAATGCCTTTGTGCATCGAACGACGGTCAGAGCCGGCTTATGTCCACCAAATCACCAATGAAGAGGAAATCGCGCAGGAACCCTGGTTCCAAGCAATCCTGAACTTCAAGCTTAATGGTACCTATCCACCGGATATGGACAAGAGGAGGCAACGTGCTATACGCCTAGTCGCTTCCCAATACGTTCTCATGCAAGGGGAATTATACAAAAGAACACCTCTTGGTGTAATCTTACGTTGCCTTGATCATTCACAGGCGCGAAAGGTGATGGAAGAAGCCACGATGGAGAATGCGGTCCTCACATGAGTGGGCCCATGATGGCGAAGAAAATCACACGTTTGGGGTATTATTGGACCACGATGGAATCCGATTGCATCAAATACGTAAGACATTGCCATAATTGCCAAATCTTCGGGAATGTATAACATGTCCCTCCTTCATTGCTCTATACAATGACATCTCCTTGGCCATTTTCCGCTTGGGGAATTGACATAATCGGGAAGATAACCTCGGCCGGAACAGGAGGTCACTGTTTCATCCTAGTAGCAATTGACTATTTCACCAAATAGGTAGAAGCGGCTTCCTACACTAGTCTTACAGCTAAAAACATGGCAAAGTTCATACAAAACAACATCATCTGTCGATATGGTTGCCCACATGAGATCATTAGTGATAATGGATCACATTTCCAAGCTGAGACCGAGCAGTTGCTAGCCAAATACAAGATTAGGCATCACCACTCTTCGCCATATAGACCACAGACTAACGGCGCGGTAGAGGCGGCAAACAAGAACGTTGTCACGATTCTCAAGAAAATGATTGACAACTATAGAGATTGGCCAAGCAAGATACCCTTTGCTTTGTGGCGATATCGTACATCTGTTAGGACACCCACTGGGGCTACTCCTTTCTATTTGACCTACGGCATGGAAGTTGTACAACCAGTCGAGCTAGAGATACCATCCTTGCGTATTTTACTCGAAAGTCAAATCCCGGAAGCCGTTTGGAAGAGGGATAGATATGAAGAACTCATCCTCCTGGATGAACGTAGGCTACACGCCTTGCATAATGTCCAAACATATCAAGCACGTATCAAACGAGCTTTTAACAAAAGAGTTAGGCCAAGAAACATCAAAGAAGGAGACTTAGTACTTAAATCGGTTAGAGCTCTTTTACCTGTTGACCCACGGGGAAAATTCAAACCTAATTGGGCCGGACCATTTCTAGTAAAATCCATACTCCCAGGGGGTGCGGTTAGAATCACAGACCTAGACGGGAATGAGTTTTCCAACCCAACAAACCTTGACCAACTAAAACGGTACTATGCTTAGAATAGGAACAGAAACGCGCCTCGCGTAACCCTACGTGTCGCTCTTGTGGCACTAAATAAGCGGCCCCTGGCCAAGCTGAAATAAGCTAATGTCACTATGCTCTTGCATTTTGACGAATTTATCATCCTCGTATCATCAAATAAACTAAATTTGCACCTTCAGAGTAAGCAAAAAGCTCATGCTTCTTTTCTAAGTTCATTACAAGCTCTTGCTTAGAACAATTATTCTTTTACATTTACTCGAACTACGCACAAGGGTTTGATTTCATTTTTTTAAAGTGAATACGTAGGCAATCCTTCACAGGATTCAACCCATTATATCTGAAATGTAAATAGAAGGACATTTGCATTGCATCTGGAATTCGACAAGAATAATAAATAGAAAATCACAACGGTTTCATAGCCATTTAACCTTTTTTTATTTCATTCATTTTCTAATAATAGTAAGCTACATAACAAAAATAGAATAGGGTAGGATTCTAAAAACCCCACCTCTTATTACAACAATAAATAATAATAATAATCAAATAATAAATAAAGACTCGGGCTATTCCTCCATCTTCCCGTTGCCCTTGTCATTCTTGTCATATTTCTTTTCACGACCCCGAGCCGGACGCTCTTGCGCCACTTCAGACCTAATCACCAACGGTCTTTCTCGAGGCCTAGACTTTCCATTCTTGCCAATTACCATTTCCGCGACAGGAGTAGTCTTTGGTTTCTTCGAAGGATGAACAACTTGAAACCCGGCTTCTTCTTCTCCCTCTGTCAGATGCTTTTCTTTCTCTTTCTCTACCTCGCGCACCTTGTAGTCAACGGGCTCGCGCTTCCTCAATCTCTCGCGCTCTTCCGGAGTAGTAGCCTTTCTCCATCGCAGATAAGAATCCGACACCCACAAGGCATTAGCAGAGAAATTCAAGAACCACATGTTTCTTTGGGCCCACTTAATGGCCCACTCCTTGACTCTGTAGTAAGCGCCATAGCGATCATGCGGGACGGTATCAAGCTTCGGGATTGTCTGTTTTAGCCCAACTTTTCTCATCAGCCTTTCTGGGAAGATGCACACCATAAACTCCAATCCAGGAATGCGCACGGACCTAGTGGGATCCAAAGAAGACACTCCAGTGACGGATTTGAGGTGCCACCACGGTACGACCCACCTAATCAAGGGACCATCATCGCTCTTCAGTTTGTTCTTCCAGTAATCACAGACCCGAGTGAAGTCCACCATGTACAACCTCGTCCTCATCGCAATCGAGCGAGCATGATAGGAAAGAACATGAACTGGGGGCTCGATCAATCGGAGCCGTTCCATAAGCCAAACCTACCAAAAGCGGGTATTAGACATCAAAAAAAAAAAACAAGAAAAGAAACGAAAACGAAAAAAAAAAATTTCTTTTACCTGCAAAATGACGGGACTTCCCAAATACGGCAGATCACGGTTGGCTTTCCTATTATCCAATCCCAAAAGAATCTCTCCTAAGCATAAACAAGCCGGGCTCCTGCGCAGCTCCATTTGCTCAACAAGGCCCAGAAGACGGGGGTCACCTCTCAAGTCTTCATCAACATGCCCTTGGAAGACATACACATGCAACAAGCAAAAACCAAATGCCCTCCGCCTAGCGACATGAGAAACGGTGGGGTCGGCCCTGTTGATGAATCGATCTATGAAGTCCAACATTCTCACGCCTTTCGAGGTAACTAGACGGTCCACCTCAAGTCTAGTCAACCCAAGCAAGTCTCTAAATTTGCTCTTGTACCCTTGCGAAGTAGAAGGAATGGCAGGTAAGTGTTCAGGGTCCCACCCGCCAATAGCAGCAATTTCTTCAGGAAATGGGCAAATATCACCTATAGGGAACGCAAAAACATGGTAATTCGGGTCCCAATAGTCGAGACAAGCATCCAAGAACGGTTTAACAACCTTGATAAGTTTTAAACTCAACAATGACCCAAAATTATAAGAGCCCATATCATGTTTCTGCAAGTTCGAAAATTCGTTGGTCCATTCCTTCAAACGAATCTCCAAAGTATTCATGATGAAAAAATTTATTTTGAGAATTTTATGTAATTAGACGAAGAAGAGACGGAAGATTTGTGTGAATGAAAGCTCCATCGACGTTTCTATTTATACTACTTTCTGTTTCCAAAAATCCGTCAGAGCAGAACACCTTGGGAACAGGCGCAGCACCTGTTGCGCCTCTTCCTCAGCTTCCCTTCTGTGATTTTCCGCGTTGGATCTTTCCTAATTCCATGACGAATAATTTCCTATTCCTACGGGTTATTATTTTGGTAAATACGTGAAGATTACCATGTTTCAGGTTTCCTAATTTCGCGGGCACGCACTTCGAGGCGACATCGACATTTTTGTCATTTTACCACATTTACCGCACTTTGTTTTTAGGAAATAATTTTCATTTTAATTCATTTTAATTTTACATTTCTCATTTAATTCATTTATTTTAGAAAATAATTCGCAATTTACCGAATTTCAACATGTATATGTTAATTTTAATTTCTCAATTTCATTTCTGCATTTCTAACTTATAGATTTCTGTTTTTTCTTTTTTTTTCGGGGGTAACCCTCCCTACCGTCCGGTCATTTCCGGCAAAATTTTTGCATTTTTTGCATTATTTTGAGTCACTCGTTTTGCGCTAATTAAGGCCATATGTATATATAAATGTATGCTTTGCGTGTTTTCTATGTAAATTTCGGCAGCATGACGGCGTAAACCGTCATCTACCAAACCTGTTCAAAACTAACCTGCAGGTACAAGCAACACAACCCAGCAGCAAAGGCACTCAGGCCGTCTTATATACAACCAACAAGGGAAATGTGCAACAAACTGGGGGCTCGAGCCCCACACAAAGTCCAAAAATGTTCAAAATGATGGTCCAAATGTACAACTGTGCAAAATACAGCCAACAAACAAAAAAAGCTACACAAAACTACTGCTGGGCGCCCTCCAACTCTGCAACCCTTGCCGCAAGAACGGCAATCTCGGCGTCCCAAACCTCGAGCTCCCTCAGCAAGCGAGCTGTCTCCTCCCGAGACTGGGTCAACTCTCGCTCCAACCCGCGGTCACCCTATAAACAATAAATTGGCTCGTGTCAATCAATTACAAGAAAAGTTGGAAAATCAAAAATTCAAAAATGAAATAGGCACAAGGTTCATACCTGACGGTCTCGACCGCCGACAAGCGCCTCGACGGCAGTAGCTCGCAGCCGGTTGGCCACCCTCAACAACGCCCCAAACCGAGACGGTGCAACCTGCATTTTCAAAAAGAAGTTTTCAACAATTGAACAAACTCCATCAAATGTGTTCCTACACAGAAGTTATACAAGTTAGAGGCTCACCCTCCGAATCGAGATCTTTGCCCGTCGTCCGAGGCCAGCATCCGTCACAGCTACGTCAAAGTCACGCAGCTCGGAGATCGTCGTCCTCCCGGTCGCGTCAGTGTACTCGAGGGTCTCGGGGTACTCTGGGGGCTCGATGCCCGCCGCCTCGACCTCCTACAAAGTCAAGTATTTCTCATTAACCGATGATCTTTCATCTTAGTTTTGAAAATCAAGAGGAAGAGTAAAATATGCTCACCAATACCGGCCAGTACGCCAACCTCCCATAGAGGAACGCCGAGTAGTCCTCGCCAGGAAGAAGAAGGGCGTCACCTACGGCACCGGCCAGTCCGCCTCCCTCTCGGCCTCGAAGGCTCCTAAACATCGTCTGGGAGGATCGATGGGAACCGTCAACACGTCCCGAGAGCACGGACGAGCCAAGCGCTCGCCAAGTATCACAGGACCCATCGACGTCCTCAACGGCGTCGGCTCGAGCTCTGGGTCGAAGGACCTCGACCACGAAAGGAGGCACTCCGGCGTACTCCGCCCAAGTGTCGGGCACCCTTTGTGACAAGATAAACAAGGATCATTCCTATGATCAATTAAAAAAAAGGCAATATAAGAAGCAAGTGAATATAAGTAGGATACTTACGCTGTCCAGCTGAAGAGCGTTCACATCTCGCCGGTAGACACCGTGAGAAGAACGCTTGCTCTTCGTCCTGCACATCACCCAATCCCTCACCACGGGATAGGCCTTCTCCAGCGGCTCCGTCCTCTTGGGCGCGAGGCCCGGGAAGTAGGAGTACACCCACGCCTGCAAAGCAATGTAGTCAATGATGATCTTTCGTAATTTGATAAGGAAATGAATTAACTTTGGTCTAAAGGAAGGTTCATACCTCCAACAGTAGTCCAGGTCTGACGGCGCCAGGAGAAGTCCCCTTCTCCATCAACTCCGAACGAACCCTGGCCTTCATGAAGCGGATGAGGACCGCAAAACCAGCAGTGAGCCAGTCCCAACGCCCTAGGGAACTCAGGTCAGAAAGGAAGGGAAGAAGCTTCGTCGACAGCCTCTCGCCCTTGTCTCCGAGGTAAATCGAAGACGAAACCACCGAGCCACAAACGAGCCCTCTGCTCGGTGTACAGGGAGGAGGAGCCGTCTCCCTCCGTCAATCGTCACCGGCGCCGGGATCTTTCCCAAAGTAGTCTCGAACGTAGGAAGCGGGTACCAAACCGACCTTTGTGTGCGGCCTTCGCGACAAGTTCCAGCCGATCAATCCCCTCGCCTCAGCTGAGTCCACCCTCATGGCAGTCTCCGTCCACTCCACCTCCTCGGTCCCACACGGCAGACCAGAAATCATGCCGTAGTCCTCCAGAGTGACTCCCACCTCACCGAAAGGAATGTGAAATGTGGAAGTCGTATCCCAAAATCGGTCCAAGAAAGCGAAGACCAGACTAAGGTTAGACTGCAGCTTCCTCTTCGCGATGTCCCTCCAGTCCTGCACCAAAGGACCGAACGCTCCACGCTCGATCATGGCCCGCTTCTCCGCCGACAGCCGCTCGTAGTGCTCCATCGCTGTCGTGTAGCCCGAGAACGACCTGATGTTCCCGGCCTCCTATTGTGATGTGAAACAAAAGCTATATTTAGTTTTGAATGAAATTTGAAAGAGATGTGAACAAATGAATAAAAGAAGAGGGGTAATGAGTAGTGAATTCCTATTTACCAAGCTCTTCACCGTCCTGTAGGACAGGTGACCCTCTGCAGCCCACAACAGGTGCCTACTCTCCCAAGTCTCAGCCAACGCAGGAGCTCCTCTCAGCTGACGACCTCCTCGTCCAACGTTGGCCCGTCTCGTGGCCTCCTCCTCCTCAACAGCCTCCTCCTCATGGACCTCGTCCCCAGCAGCCATCACCCCAGCGGTGAAGGCCTGCTCCAAAGCCTCCTCGACAGAAGCAACGTCTATCTCCATGGGAGTCCTCCCAGAAGTAGAAGCCTCATCACCTGCAACATTAAAGCAAATTTAGGCCGCGTCACGTGACGACAAGCCTTCGTTAAGGGATTTTCGAGCCTTCAAAGCCCTGAAATCGCTCTTTTCTCGCCATCTTTGGCCCTATTCTCACCAACCCGATCACTGATGTTGTAATTTGGGTCAAGTCAAGCCTAATTTGAAGCCTAGTTCCGGGTTCGAGCCGAAATTTCGGCAGCATTTCATTATAACAGCGGTTATGCCCTAGAAAAGTGTCCTGAAAAAGCCGTCACGAACCAAAATTCTGAGATGGTAGAAAGTTTACCCATCATTCAAGGGTCCCAAATATCGAGTTTCATCGCCAATGGGCAATCCTAAGGCTATTTTCGAAGCGATTTACGGTCTAGCTGTGAAACCGTCTCAAAGTTCACTCAAAGGCTCAAAACTCGAGGAAAATTCGAGACAAATACATGGTTATGTTCATTATATTACCAACTATCCATTTCTAACGTCAATTTGACGAGGCAAATGCATTTGGGGGAAAAGCCCCAAATTTTCGATCAATTGGGTCATAAACCCTAGTTTTTTCGACCCAAAATTCGACGAATATGGACGATTAATGGAAGAATGAGACACATACCTCGATTAGTCATAATTAATGCAAGCTTTTGGATCAAACCATGGCGGAAATGGTGAAGATTTGAAAGAGAAATTGCGTAATTTGTGTTTCAAAATAATGAGCATAAGCCTTTGATTATCGCGTTTTTACGCAGAAATAACACTTTGGGGAATAGACGCAGCAGGCGCTGCGCCTCTTCCAAGAGACGCAGCTCTTGCTGTGCCTCTTCCTTAGGTTCCCTCTATACGGATTTTCAAAAATTCGTTATGAGTTCGTTATTTGTGGGCCCATCTTTGGTGCGCCTCTTCCCCGATGCTATTTTATCCTTTTGGTCCGTTTGACGATTTCCTTTCATTCCGGCCCGTATTTCCAAGCCAGCAGCAGACTGTTGCATATTATTTATTTCTTCCAAGACCTTTTGCTTGTCGCAACGAGCATTTATTCCTTCAGAGAATTCGACATGCCTTCATTATGTCTCCAGCGAGAGTAAGCGGACGTACTGTCCCTCTCAAGACATGAAGATTAACATCTACCTAAGCATATTTCTCCTCAGCAGTTCCCGCCTGCGTCCTGCTATTTATATTATTTCTCGAAGACTACCCAAGCAGCCTTCTTTCAGCAGTTCCCGCCTGTGTCCTGCTACTCACCTTATTTTAGTCCTTACGCCTGATCTTCGCTCAACAGCTCCCATGTACCTCCGGAAGCGTTTCTAGAAGGAAGTCTCATGTATGGTCTCTTCCTATGGCTGGCGAGCCTCCTTACGTAGTCTAATGGACTTTAAACGACCCTCCTGATACGTGCATTTTATATAGTCTTTTTAGCCTATTTTATGCACGTATTTCTACGCTTTTATCGTGGTTTTATGCTACGAAATGCCCCGAATATGCTTCTTTGGTTTATTTTGTCTTATTTGCAGGAATGAACCCGAAAGTAGTGAAATCAAGCCATTTGCCGTCCGTTTTGCATGCATTTGGAGGAAGAGTAGATTTGGAGCGGGAATTATAGCTGTCTTGGGATGCGTGAAGCTGTTTCGAGAGCTAAGAGGACAAGTCAAAGTCAAACTAACGTGAATTCTAAGCTGCTGAAGTCAAGATCCACTCGATCGAGTGCTTTTCTAGTCGATCGAGTGGTTTTAGGATGAATGAATAGTCGATCGAGTGGTTTTTCTGGTCGATCGACCAGTTCAATAATAGCCTTCAGTCGATCGAGCAGATTAGTTAGTCGATCGAGCTGTTTTTGGTTCAGTTTACTCGATCGAGTGGTTTTATTCCACTCGATCGAGTGGATTTTGCTACGGGCTGGGCTTTTTGCTTTATTTTCGTCAATTAGGTTTAGCGAATCCTATTTTCTTATAAAAAGAAAGCTTAGGACGACATTTAAACTCTCTCCCTTTTATCATCCGGTTATCACGTTACTTTTCCTCTGTTACTTTTACACTGCTACTTTTGTTCTTCATCTCCGGATCAATAATTCAGTACTAATTCTTTCCCTTTCTTTTCTTCTTTAATTATTGCTTATGCTTATTATTATTTCTTATTTCTCGTTCTTATTATAATTATGTCTAGCTAATTCCGTAGTATGTTAGGATTAGGGAAGCCGTGGTAGCAACATGTTATAATTGACTTGAATAGATTAGCCTTGCGATAAGAATTGTATCAGGCAATTTAATTGTTATCAGGTCGAATGAATGCATGCAGGAGACCAATAAATCCAGTTAACCCCGACCTGGATCGAAAGATTGGAAGGGAAGGCTTGCTTAATTACAATAGGGTATTGTAGTGAGGGCGAAAGCTAAGCTATTTACGCTCTAGGGCGGTTTAAGGACCGAAAGGTGACAACCATAGCTCTTCTTATCAATAGTTTAATCGTCTCAGTATACCCGATAGTATAGTTGCCACGGTGGACCGACTCCTAGCATATTTCCCTTCTCTTTCTGTTAATTTCTTGCATTCATTTCTCTCTCGCCTATTAGTTTAGTTCAACAATCAATTCAACCCCCATTTCTGTGACACCCTGACAGACTAAGTTAAACAGATAATTAGCAAAATAGCCTCCCTGTGGAGATCGATCCTACTTGCTGCTAGCTTCTGTTAGTTGTTTTTAGGTTTATTTTTGGTACAGAAACGACAGTATCAAATTTTGGCGCCGTTGCAGGGGAGGCGATGTTTTTTATCTGTTTTATTTTGTTTGTCCTTTCACCTCAAGGGAAGACTAAGTACCTTGAGGCCGTTCTTATCTTTTTCTTTAGTGCTGTTTTGATAGGCCTACAGGTTTATTAGACACTGCGAGGGAGATTATCGAACGGAAGGCTTGAGTACCTTCGATCCCTCTTGCCAAGATGACATCTGTCTCCCGACTAATTGCTCAGTTTGAAGCCCAAGCTGAAAAACCTGCTAGTTGGGAAAGGAAGAAATCTTGGGGATGTGGTGCTGCTGAGCACAATGCAGCTGTAGTTGTGCCGCCACGTCCACCCTATCAATGGCCACCGCAACAAGATCCTCCTGATATACAAGAAGAAGAGATTGCGGAGCTGAAATCCTTGGTGGAGACACTTGCGTTCCAAGCGCAAGACTATGTTAGATGTATGGAAGAGAGTGATAGACGTAGGGAAGCTCAAATCCTTGAGTTGGAGTCACAAATAGCTCAGTTAACAGCTGAGTCGGATAGCTGGCAACCAGAAGAGGGGTACTTTACTGAGAGCGGTTTTTCCCACAAAGAACCCGTGTTGCCCAATGCTGAGAATGATTTTTATGACTCGGATGACGAGTTCCTCTCGTATTTTAAGAGTTCACACGAAGATTTCAGCCCTATGCAGGAAGAATAACTCGATCGAATGACTAAAACTAGTCGATCAAGTGAAATTTCAGAAGGAAGCCCTCGATCGAGTGGAATGCAGGAGGTTAGTTCTCGATCGAGTGATTTTGTTACTCGATCGAGTGAAATGCGGGAGGAAAGTGGTCGATCAAGTGATTATTCTGCTCGATCGACTGAATTGGCCATGGGGAGCTTTTATTCGTCACTTGGGTTCACTTTGGATGACGATTTTGACGATGATGACGGTCACGGTGAATCTCCCTTATTCAAAGCTGATTCGGATACACTTGAAGCTGAGATTTATGGGATGGATTCCACTGAGGAGGTTAATGAAGAAGCAGCTGAGACGGTAATTGCTCCTAGCACGGAAGAGGTAATAAACTCTTTTATCTATGATTCCGTCATTGAGAGCGACCAACCTGAGGTAGTAAACGATAATTTTATTATTGTTTGTTTTAATAATATATTGCCTCGTTTGACTCGTGCTATTTCTTTTAATGCTATACCCTCTCACATATGGATGCGTAATTTAATGATTTTTCACCGTCCTCATCATTTCAAAACTGTTAATCTAGAACGGGGCCCTACTTTATTGACAATTGCTCCCGCACTCCTATATTTTGTGGATAAATTTAGGAGCTCACATAGGAAATTTGTTAGACTTAAACGGTTAAACATTTTTAATTCCTATACTTTTATTCCACTATGGTGCTACTTATGCTTTTGTGTAGCACATGCGCAGATGTACGATCTAATGCTGCGCGCTTTGAGCTGTTTTGATTGTAGCTGATTATAAAGGCTCGAAGAAAAAGGAGGTCGAGCTGGGACCTGACTGAAGCTAGCACTACCCGGGAGGCAACCCGGAGATTTATTTTTAATTTTCTATTTTATTTCAGTTGTAATAAATGGTTTTTATACCATAGACTATCTCAATATGCTTGTTTAGTTAGTTTGCGGGCTGTTTTTCATTGCGTTTTGCAGGTACTCGCTGAGAATTACTCGATCGAGTAGTTTTTCTACTCGATCGAGCACTTTTGCTGACAATTCCTTTCGATCGAGCAGATAATACACTCGATCGACCACCTGCAGGATGAGAAACCACTCGATCGACCTAAATTCCATTCGATCGAGCAGTTTTGAGCGTCCATTCTACTCGATCAGACACTATTCCTCTTGACCGAGTATTGTTGACTTGGATTAGCTTCCTGAGACGGTTTTCCGGGCCTTAGCAACCTCCCATGTTCATGGTCGGTTTGGGGAGGTCCCCTTAGTCGCGCTATCTTGTGAGCTTTCCGTATTTACTCTTTTCCTCCTTTAGTTTGCATTTCCTTTCCATGTTTTGGTACAATTGGGGCATTGTACAGTTTGGTTTGGGGAGGTTATGCACCCATATCTGTGTCTGCATCTTGTTTTTTATTGCATTTCTGTTTTCACGTTTAATTCTTATATGCATTGTTGTTTATTTTTCATATAAAATTTTAAATCTCATAAAAATTGAAAATTTCAAAAATTTCAAAAATTTTCACGTTTATTTTAGCATATAGGTTGAGTCGGAACGGTAGATTTCCGTGATGAAATTGCACTATATCTGTCTTTTTGCTTAAGCCTTGCATTAGACTGTTATCTTTTAGCTTTGTCTTCTGCATAATCTACGAGTTAATGTTTAATTTAGCTGAACATATAGACTTGACCTGAAATTTTGGCAACCTACTTATAATTTCTAAGATTTAGAGCCTTATAAACTGGTGTCATTTGTGACTAGTTTCATGTAGGATTGTGAGTAGTTACTCCTTGCATATCACATGTTCATTAATTTGCACGTATATGATATTCAATTGCTTTTTGCCGTCATACATTCGGGTTAGTGGTTGGTGTCACATGCAGGGAGGTGCTTACATTTCCCTTTTCTTTCGTTTTTACCCATAAACTCCACATTAGCCGAATTTGCCAGTTGACCTTTAGCTACATTCCAAATTTAGCCTGCCTTGTCAAGCTAGTTTAGTGTATGTTTTGCGGTATATATTTCATTGTATCAAATTTTGGCTTGTATCTGTTGACTTGAAGTTCGTAATTTATGAAGGAAAGGAGGATGATGAAAAAAAAAAGACGTGAAAAAGAAGGAAAAAAGAGAAGTTGAAAAAAAAAAGGAATTCGAAAAAAAAGAAAAATTCGAAAAAAAAAAATGTTGTTTGGTTGACGGTTTCTGCTCCTATGATCTATCTTACATTATTTGAGGAGTATGTTTGGTTTGGTTTGGTGAGATCTTATGCCAAATGAAGAGCATGTGCGCAGTTCATAATTGAGTTGGAAATGGATATGTTTCATATGGTTTTGTTTAGGTACTAGCTTGATCACCTATACCTCCACATTCCCATAAATATTTTGCCTTTTCTTACCCATTGCCTCACTTTACCAAATCTTTTTAAGCCCTCATTTTGTGTGAGGACCTTGTTTGGTTGGAATGTATGTACGGTAGCTAGAATTGTTTATCATATTAGTTGCATGCATGTTTATGTGGGTCGTAGTTTAGGTGAGCGACTATTCCTCTTTCTCTCTTTTACATATATATGCTTACCATTTGCTTCATGAGAGAAGAGTGACCCGTGAGAGTCCATTATTAAAGGTCTTGCAAGGTCAACGGTTCAGCTTTGTTATAAACATCCCACAACTCGTTTGCATTTGACTGTTTGCTATAAGTGTTAGTTTGTCTGCATTAATTGGCTTAAGTGGGCATTTGTAGCTAGCTCTGAGTTATCTTTTTCCGTTCCATTAGTTGCATTTTAGTTTACTCGAGAACGAGTAAAGGTTTGGTTTGGGGAGATTTGATACGTGCATTTTATATAGTCTTTTTAGCCTATTTTATGCACATATTTCTACGCTTTTATCGTGGTTTTATGCTACGAAATGCCCCGAATATGCTACTTTGGTTTATTTTGTCTTATTTGCAGGAATGAACCCGAAAGTAGTGAAATCAAGCCATTTGCCGTCCGTTTTGCATGCATTTGGAGGAAGAGTAGATTTGGAGCGGGAATTATAGCTGTCTTGGGATGCGTGAAGCTGTTTCGGGACCTAAGAGGGCAAGTCAAAGTCAAAATAACGTGAATTCTAAGCTGCTGAAGTCAAGATCCACTCGATCGAGTGCTTTTCTAGTCGATCGAGTTGTTTTAGGATGAATGAATAGTCGATCGAGTGGTTTTGCTGGTCGATCGACCAGTTCAATAATAGCCTTCAGTTGATCGAGCAGATTAGTTAGTCGATCGAGCTGTTTTTGGTTCAGTTTACTCGATCGAGTGGTTTTATTCCACTCGATCGAGTGGATTTTGCTACGGGCTGGGCTTTTTGCGTTATTTTCGTCAATTAGGTTTAGCGAATCCTATTTTCTTATAAAAAGGAAGCTTAGGACGACATTTAAACTCTCTCCCTTTTATCATCCGGTTATCACGTTACTTTTCCTCTGTTACTTTTACACTGCTACTTTTGTTCTTCATCTAGGATCAATAATTCAAGTATTAATTCTTTCCCTTTCTTTTCTTCTTTAATTATTGCTTATGCTTATTATTATTTCTTATTTCTCGTTCTTATTATAATTATGTCTAGCTAATTCCGTAGTATGTTAGGATTAGGGAAGCCGTGGTAGCAACATGTTATAATTGACTTGAATAGATTAGCCTTGCGATAAGAATTGTATCAGGCAATTTAATTGTTATAAAGGTCGAATGAATGCATGCGGGAGACCAATAAATCCGATTAACCCGACCTGGATCGAAAGATTGGAAGGGAAGGCTTGCTTAATTACAATAGGGTATTGTAGTGAGGGAGAAAGCTAAGCTATTTACGCTCTAGGGCGGTTTAAGGACCGAAAGGTGACGACCATAGCTCTTCTTATCAATAGTTTAATCGTCTCAGTATACCCGATAGTATAGTTGCCACGGTGGACCGACTCCTAGCATATTTCCCTTCTCTTTCTGTTAATTTCTTGCATTCATTTCTCTCTCACCTATTAGTTTAGTTCAACAATCAATTCAACCCCCATTTCTGTGACACCCTGACAGACTAAGTTAAACAGATAATTAGCAAAATAGCCTCCCTGTGGAGATCGACCCTACTTGCTGCTAGCTTCTGTTAGTTGTTTTTAGGTTTATTTTTGGTACAGAAACGACAGTATCACCTCCCCGATAGTCGACAGACTCTAAAATGTTCCCGACGACAGGTCCTTGGTTCAGACCCCTTGAACCGCCTCGCGTCGCCATAGTCGTCAGGTTGTAATCTTCGATTGACCTGATGGCTATACTTTGACTTTCGCCTTGTCCAAGCCTCAGTCAAAGTGGGGGCTCTGTAGATACCTCATTTCTGCACCTCCCGCAAACCACCGCTCGTCACAGGGGTTGGGGTTCAAGACAACACGCTTTCCTTAAAACAAAACTCGACTAAGGTGAACATCTCACAAAGGAAAAAGGGAAGTGCCTTCAAAAGGGTATTATAAGAAGGGGAGATACAAATGCTAAGTTGGAAGGAAAGATACAAGAGTCATTAACAAGGGGCGAGAGTCGAGGTAAGGCCAACAACGATGTCAAAGATAGAGTTTTATAGGTTACCATCATCAAATTTAAAGAAGGAGCACGACGAAGTGAGGAAGAGAGGTATGAACAGTAACGCTTCTGGTCAAAGAAAAAGGAAAATTAGACAACAAGGAAACGTCGGATGCTCAAAACTCAAATAACAACATCATCCTAAACGGTTCCTAAAACTTCCTAATAAAATCAATCTTACAACCACATTACCTACAAGGATTCCTCAAGATAACTTACGCTACTTTACATCTAAGCTAATCTATGAAACAAAGTACTTCACCACACTTGTGATTCAACAATTCCCAATCACTAAACATTCACAACGACTTCCACAAAACAAGGTCAAAACTATTAACAAGGCTATACTCATACCCGACAAACGTCAAAAGGCAACAACAATCTATGTATGGCTATCAACATCCTAAAGGTATCTCTTTCCAAACTCAAATCATAAACATTACTCCATGTTTACTCCTAAGGTAACAACGCTCAACCTACTAAGCTTTAAAATCTCAAACATAAACAACAAAGCCAAGTTCTATAACCTTAGAATCATAGGCAACTCGCACTTAACACACAGAATCCACCAATCAATTAAACTCACTTTATCAAGGAACTAGGTATATGAATCACTAAGTATGTCTCATCACACTACCTAAGTCCTTCTAAAATCACAACCCCTAAACCAAGGTTATAGGTCAAATACAAACAAACTCCACAAAGCCAAAGTATCCAACCAAGATTAACATCCCACAAAAGAAAGAGAACTATCTAAAAGGCGTCAAGGGAGGACAAGCAAGGAACAAAGGACAAGTTAGGAGGGTACAAGAGTAGCTTCCAAGGGAAAAAAAAAGAGTTTAGAAGAAAGATAGGCACCAAGAGGTAAAGAATAAGGCAAGGAACACAAAGAAAGAAGAATATCTTCGAGAAAGAAGAAGCATTTTTCAAAGGTTGAACAAACCTTGAGTTTAAAGCACTAGGCACCAAGTCTTGATCTCCACATAGGTAAGTTCACGGTCATTGATCAAAGGGCACAAAAATTATTAAATGACAATGAACAAACATGTTAGAACCTAACAAAGAGCAAACACTATAGACTACCACCTTTGGTCCTTAAGTCTACACATCTCTCATTCATTATTCAAGGTCAAATTCAAGTTTAAATTTGGGGTACACATGTGTGCGTCGGGAGCAACAAAGGCTCTGATACTAACTGTGAACCCCCGCTATAACGCGGAAAATATAACTTATAAATTCAAGCGGAAATTATGAATTTTTTTTGAAATTTTAAAGTTTAAAGCGCGGGTTCATTAAAACCTAAAACATAACTAGAGAATGTGAAAATAAATATTTAAATTATACAAACGTGGTAGTCAAGGTGAGGGAAAATATACCCCTCGAATGACAAATGATAAAAGGTGAATATAAGCAATTCTACTAAACCGACTACTAGTCCAAGGTGCTCGCTATCTCACACGTCTAAACCCTACAAATGCATATTCACAAACCTGTCATTCATGTAAACATGAAACCACAGTCAGTGGGGATTAACTCATGGTTCTCCCAGCCACATTATGTCAAAACGAACATTACAAAGAACATGAACAAATAATCATATTAGATAAGTTATGAGTGAATCGACTTATAACTAAACATGGGATCATACGTGTTTAAACCAACAAGGATAAAAGAAATGATGGAATAAACAAGTAAGTAAGGCATAAGCAACAATAAAATAAATGGAGAAGAAAGACAAGGAAACAGACACGACCACTTAGCCACGAGCACGTATTTCAAGGAGATATTACCAAAGTAACCATCCAAATAATGCAAGACATTTACTACTCTTAGAGTATAATTTCCCCGGGTAGGACTACGATAATGATATAGTCCTAGTGTAAATCTGCAGATTCTCAGGTGTACATCCCGATTCGACGTGCGCCAGCACAGCACGCACCCAAGACTCGACTACTCATGGAGACCGAGTACCCCAGTCGCCATAACAACACGAAAGTGGTGGAAAGACTAAGATAAGACTCACTTGCCAGCACAGCACAAGTGGCCCAAAACAACACTTGCCAGAACAGCACAAGTAGGCCAAACCCGTACTTGCTAGAACAACACAAGTAGGGCGTAAATGTGTGTCAAGCACATACGATGGTATTATGGCATTTCTACAAGAATATGACTCACAAGTGTAAGACCAACACAAAGTGTAGACGGAGTATCTGACTCAGAGGCTACCTTGAAAGCATGTCCGAGATACCACACACAAGACTACATCTTAGACTCCAACCTCCTATTAGGACGACGATCATATCGCAACTAGAGGGCTTATAGCTCACCTCTAGTTTCAGATAGGACCAAGACTCAGAAACGGGATTATTAATTTCACATTCATACTTATGGCTTGCGTCTCACCATAAGTACGGATGGGAACATAAATCCCGACGATCATATCGTAACTAGAGGGCCTATGGCTCACCCCTAGTGTCCGATAGGACCAAGACTCACGCAACCGAACAATACTAGACATTATTAAGAATACGAATCACTACAAGTAACTATTTATAATAAATATGTCATACTTGCATTATGTTAATAAATATTTCATTTTATAATTTAACATGCCGGTTAAATACAATATAATAAGCGATAATGACTAATTTACGTTATGTGAAATCTACAGGATAAATGTGACGAACTCAAGCGACTCATTTATGAGCCCATCAAACAAGTCATAAAAACCCAATACTTGAAGTCACAGGAAATCCATCAAGTTAATCATGCAAAGTCCAACCATATAATCATGTGAAGTCCAACATTTAAAACATAACAAGCTCAAAAGAAGGAAGTATGTAAATTCCCCATATAAATTATAGTGAACCCAATCTATAAAATATAATGAACGGTAATGAATAAACGTTTCATTTCTCATTTACATGTTACTTGAACAAAGTATAAATAACCGATAACAAATGAATTAACTAATACGGAACACGAGGCAAAACGTAAACAAACCAAAATCCGAACCACCCATAAGCATATACGAGTCAACAAGGGAAAACTTTGGTCATGATACGAATAAAAAGCATAAACAACCATCATACACAAAGGATATATATATTTATAGAACTTGAAACGGTAAAACGGGCGCCATTTACTCATATTGACTCCGAATCGAGTGATTCAAGTGGCTAAACCACCTAATTTTTTGACGCCGGTCCATCTGTCATATTTTCAGTGGTATTGGAAGTCACACCGGTCAGATACAACGGGTTCCAGGCCAACACGGGTCACCCAAAATAGTCTCAAAAATGCAACTTTAGCAAGCTAAATGGAACCCTCTCAAAACTGAAACTTTAAGCAAGTAATGATACTAGTGACATATAACAACAACTACATCTAATTACCCGTATCATGAGAAAGCCAAAGATACCATCTTTACTCAATTTAAGCAAGTAAAACATTGTATTAATCCATCTTAAACAACTACACATATAATCTCATAAGAATCACAATTACTAGCTTATAACAACAAAACATAACATATAAACATACAAATGACATAATACCGAGTAACCCATCACCGTTACCTCATTATTTCTTCAAAATGCAAGATTCCGACTCAAAACCATGCCTGTTGCTCAAAAGGAAGCTCAAGAGCCGAGTTCCCAAGTAAGACCTCAAAAATCGTGCCACAAAAGTCACGGCCAGCAGCAAGGGTGAGGGAAAGTCAAGATCTTTCTTACCTAGGAAGATGGAGGGCAAGGACAAGAAGAGATAGGCGCGAAAATCGTTGAAAACCGATAAGAAACGAAGGTTTTATGGCCATTTTAGTGAAGGTGGTGGAAGTTGTGTAACAATGGTGTTGTAGTTGTGTGTTTGTTGCTGAAAAATGAATGGTGGAGGGAGAAGATAGAGTTTAAGCTCTTATATGAGTGGAGGGAAAAGAGTAGGATGAAGGCCCAAAGTTATCTTAGGCTCAAACTATCATATTAAGTCGATTTTACCCTAAAATACAACCCGGACCTACTACAAACTTAAGACGGATACTTTTTTTATCAACATTAATATTATTTTATATGTAAAGCCGCATTTTTATAAAAACGATTTTAAAATACAAATAAAATAATAAAATGGCTAATTAAATTATAAATGCCAACACGGAAAATTCGTGGGTGTTACATAAGATCATACTCCAAGTTCTCACCTCCACATCACCGGTGCCAGTGACACGTCCACGACACCACATACCAACACTAGTACTCGGAACACGTCCGTGGTACCGCGCCTAAGAGCGACTCGAGTCCCCTGCCAGACATCGTGTCTCAACCACACGAGTCCCTCCAAATATCAAGTACTAAATGTGCACGTCCCCCTTGGAGTGGGAAGCTCCAAGAGGTGACTCAAGCGGAAGACGGTTTTCCAACCGCCTTTCGTTTCCACAACAACAACCAAGTATACTCCACAATCCTCCAATACCAATTAATACAACAACAACACAATTAATTTCCAACAAGAATAATCATCTAATCACACAAAGGATAATATGTCACAATGCTCTGTCCTTCATTAATTCACCCCTTTTCATGTAATTGCTTCCTAAAATGTTATAATGCATTCTAAACATTTATGTGACATTTAACCTGCTGGAGTCTTGTCCTCCTCAATAATGCGTCTACTCAATAAATCTCATAAATGGAATATTCGGGATATATGTTTTATATACTTGTCAGCTGGTCAACGTTAATCCGTAATGATTGACTGACTAGAGTTTAACATTACTATCGTATGACGACGGGAATCAGCTGATCCTATTAGATCACACCTATAGGATGATGCCCAAATTGAAAAACTAATTATTTGTATGAGATACGATTTAATTAATTCCTTATATTAGTTGACTTGTTATAAGTCATATGAATGTATTATTTGATGACGAGTTACGAACCCGGGCCAAGGAGATTTATTATTCAATTATATGATAATTAATTAATAAATATTAATTATAATTTATTAATTAATAGTTAATTGAATAATTTTATACGATATGTGTGTATGTTGTGAGACGGAGGTAATTAGCTATTATATTTACAAGCGGTTGTACAATTAGCTAGTAGGGGTTCATCAGACACATTTTATGTTGATAAAATTGTCTAATAGTTAATTAATAGTTAAGTGGCCATTAGTTGTTAATTTTTTTTATCTAAGTGTTAAATAATCAAATTAATATTTAATTATATAAGATAATTAAATATAAGACTTATAAGCATTTGTGGGACAAATGTGAAAAATCGAAATGGACCAAATAAGGTCCATATGGACCGGTTTTATGAAGGACTTTTATGTCCAACACTTGTTAAATTGTTTTGACTAGAAGCACATGAAATGTTCCGCAATTCTTTACATTTTACGTTCTATAAATACCCACCTCATGCAACATCATTTGGGATAAAAAATTGATATAAAATTTGTTCTATTCACCTCAATTTGGCCGGTCCATCACTTGGGGTTTAAGACTAAATTTTTCCTCAGTATCACCTCATATTTTCATCTTATAATCATCACAAAATATTATCAAACTATAATATAAATCAAATATTATTAGTGTAATAATATTGGTAGTTATATACAACGTTTAATACTAATATTATCTAGTTAATAAAATTAGTATTACTTGGTCTAATCTTGGGTGAAATCAAAGGAGGTACTCAACTTTGGATACTAAATCTTGGAGGATCATCCTTATCATTTTTAGCTCAAGAACTAAAAAGGTAGGAGACCTTTGTGGTGCCCTAAATTGCCTTTTTTCACCATGGTAAGGAATTTTTCTTCTTATATACTTGCATGCATGTACATTTAGACCGACACATAAATTAACTAGTAATTTTATTGTCATTAGAAGAGTCTAATGAGAGTCTAAATACTAACAAGTGGTATCAGAGCATTGTTACATACATGCATGTAGTCTAAAGACGATTTTTTAAATTTATAAGATAAATTGATTAAAACTGAATATTTTTTTGTTAAAATTAGGTTTTCCACAAAATATTGTCTTGCATGTATATAATCTGGTCATATGATGACATGGGTTGAAAATTTGATTTTAATAAAATTTTATGGCATAATATTGTATTTTACCACATAAAATTACATAAAATTGAGTAAGGCGTTGTTTGGTAAACAGCATATTGGCCAAATTTTAGCATATTCAAGGCTTTTAGCATGTTTGACCAATCAATATGCTAATTTTAGTGTTTGGTAAACAACATATTGAAACAACATATTTGGGGTCAATATGCTGTTTTACAATATGCTGCTTACCCCAGCATATTCGTAGCATATTCTAAAATATGAAATTTTTCTCCATTTTACAAAGAAAACTAACAATCTACTAATCGTAATCTGTCAATTACCAAACACTCAAATCAATTCTGCTAATTATAATATGCTAGTCAAACTTTCTGATAAAATCTGCCATTTATAATCTGCTTTTACAATCTGCTTATGCTGAAATTAATCCGCTGTTTACCAAACAGGGTCTAAATATGCAATAATTTTAATTAAAATTTAATAAATTAAGTTGCATGTTAATTTGATGCATGTTAATTTTGAAATAACCATATTAATGTTCTATTTATGAGAAGTATAATTACTATAAATTAATGTGATTAATTTAGTTAGTTTATTGATTTTTATTTGATAAAAATTAGTAAATAATGGTTATTTTGCAATTAAATATTATTTGAATGTTTTGGCTCGAAATGTTTTGATTTTTAGCTACTGGAATATGTTCCAAAATGTTAAAAGTTTTATTTTGAAGTAATTTTATTTTTTATAATTGAATTTGGAATTAAATCGTAAAATTGTCCCTTTATCAATGAACTATTCCATCCCGATTGTTATGTATAGTGGTCATGAGTTATATTCTTTTATTTATTCATTCATAGTTATGTAATTCACTAAGTACTTTATTTATATTTAATTGTTTCTTAATTGCAACTCCGATTTTACAGCCTCGGGAAACCGAGATGGTAACCTCCTCCCATTAGCTTGGCCGGTTAAGAAGGGGGTGTTACATAGGGATCCAACTGAGGCTGAGAGAGTGGCTAACTTGGCTGGGTCGAGTGTGATGCCCTGTTCCATCCAGACCAGGAGTACTCGGAGTTTGTGCAGGGCTGGCCTACTGGCCGAGTGTGTAGAGCATTTTCCTATTTGTTGAATCATTTCTTCATTTTATACAATACAATAAAGGTTGACGATCATTGATACTTGGCAGGAGATCGACGACGGAGTCAAGCCCAGAGCTTATGTAAGACCCCCATACACGAAGGTGCCTTACCAAGACCACATAATGCATAAAAGTGCTACCATCTCAGTTACTTGAGGAAATGTATATAAAATAGACCATCAAAGAACGTACTATAAATAAATAAGTTTAAAGTGATTACATGACAAAATTCAAAACTGTAAAGTACGATACAACTGTTCCAAAGACCAAACCGACTAAAGAAAACAAATGTTCGACACAACAACGGAAGAATTCTAAGTGACTCGTGATGACTCATGCCCGGCTAATCCCTCGCGCATCCGAATCATACCTGCTCAATACCTGTTCACCTTCCCCGAATGGATCACCACAGTTTTTAAAAAAATTAAACGGGGACAGTTACTGCATACACAATATAAGGTATACAACAACTGTTGGAGTATGTGTCCTCGACGATAATGCGATCACATGTTTAAATCTCATATTAAGAATGCATGAGGGAAAGTAATATTTTATTGTCAACTGATCCACATTAATCGGTAATGATTGGCTGACTAGAGTTTGACATTACTGTCGTATGACGGTGGTGACCAGTTGATCCCTTAAGGTCATACCTCTAGGGTAACACTCTTAATTGATTAATTAATTTATTGTATGTTGATACAAGTTAATTAATCTCTTAAAATTGAACGAATGATTTTGTGAGTGAGAATTCATATCTTATTGTAATTCTATTAAATAAGATTCGTTCTAAGTAATGTAAAATTGTTTTATTACTTAGGTTTTATTATTGTTTATGAAACAATTAAAATAATAATGAATGATTTATTATAAATACAAGTTGTTGTGATTTATAATTCAATGACCCATTTTAAGTGCATGTAATTATGAATTACTAGTTAATTTTGTATGTGATTTATTTTGTTTATATAATGATTTTTAATGAGTTAAAAATGAATTATTAAATAATATGTCTAGTAACATGTCCAATATGTCACACTATACAAATTAACATATGACAAACTTAAAATGGACCCTTTTAAAATAGGGTCTGCCGTGTAAATGGAGGGGTTGGGTAGGTTTAGGACTTAATTGTTGCTCTAATTGAGAATTGAGCATAATGATTATGTTTCTAAAAGACCTATACCTAGCCCTACACCCTACACCTTGAGAAGAACAATCTTGAGCATGTATCGGGCCTTCTTCTCCATGCATTTCGGCCACCCATATGAATAAGGAGAGTTTTCTCTTCTTATTCCCTTAATTCATTCTTACAAACTAACACATTGAAAATTTGTGTATTCTCTCATAAGTTAAGAACTCTCAAGAAAGAAAATCACAAAATCACTAATATTTATATATCATTACTAGAAGTAGTAAACTATAATATTAGTATCAATTTTAGGGCACATATACTAATTTCTAGTAACAAATTAGTACTTGTATTAAGTGGGTTATCTTGGTACAATTCCTTGAGGAGTAGATTCCAATATTGAATCTAAGTTCTTCCTTGTAGCACTAGGATTTTCTTAAGAAGACTAATTTGGAAGGTGTCCAAATTAGTATAACTATTCGGCCCTCCATTGTAAGTAGATCGATTTCTTCTTACTTTGTTTCATATTGTTATGCATGCATAAGATCTTGTTAGTTTATGACTAAACTAAATTTATATAGTTATTAGAAATGCCTAATAAGAGGTTAATGAATTTTATAATTAGTATCAGAGCAATGGTTATTGCATGCATAATCGGTTATTGTTTTTCCGAGTTAAAATGTTAACATACAAAACTAGAAATTTGTGATTTATGAGGATAAATACCACGAAATTTTTTTAATGAATAACATTCTGGTCCTAAATTGATTTTAGGTCATTTTGATGATTTATGGTATAAATATTGCTCTTTAATTTATTTTTAGTATTTTTATTACATTTTATTTGGTAAAATGACTTTTAAATACTAAAATATGTTAGACTATGATTCTGAACTTGAAATTTTAACATGACCTCACATGCATATTTTACTTATTGTATTTAAAATTTCATATAAAAGTGTTTTATATTGCATGTTTTATGATTTTTACATGATAAAAATGGATTAATTGGAGGTATTTTGGTTAAAATTAGTTAGACTTCGTCTCTGACCTTGAAATTTTAGTATGTTGACACATGCAATATTTACACACTGTATGTAAATTTTGAGGTAAAATAGTTTTATTTTGCATGATTTATGATTTTTAGATGTAAAAATCACATAAATAGTGACTATTTGAGCAAAAATTGCTAAAATAGACTTTATGGCATGAACTTTTTTCCCAAAGTTGTATATATGATATGAACATCATATCTAAAGTTGCATGTCAAATTTCGTTTGATTTGGATGTTTATTGATTTTTATATTGTAAAATTGATAAATAGCAACTTTAAATAGTCATATTTGTAAATTCAATTTTTGGGCTTACAAATTTGTCTTTTCCAGGTTCTAGAAACATATATAGAATATTCAAAATTTTAATTTTCATTTATTACATAATTTTATGTTTAATTTGGAATTAAAGGGTTAAAGTTATGTATTATGCGATTTATTGTGAAATAAATTAAATATATATTCTATGGGCAAATTTTTATTAAAATTTTGGAATTTTGGAAATTTTCCAGAATATATAAAATTATGATTTTGAAATTTTCGAATTTTTATAACGTATTGGGAATTATTTCTTTATTATTACGAATAAAAGATGTTTAAGGAGCAATAATAAAATATCAAGTTGAATTATCGTCAAATATTTAGTGAAGACTAAATTTTTGAGTACTAAGAGGGCTGGGGTAATTAACTTGGACATAGATTTGATTTATGTAATATTGTGTGATTTTAATAATTTAATAGTCACAATTATCCATAAAACCGGACCAAATATACGATATTAGCTTAAATAAGGCGATTTGGCATATCACATGGCATGTTTCATACATATATTAATGCTGCATTTTAGTATGAATGTCATGTTTTATTTTATGTAATTTTGAATTATGTAATTTGTACTTAGTATGACCTTAGTTTTTAATTGTTATTTCCCGAAATGAATGAGGATATCGATTCGGCTGTAATTGTTTGTGATCTCGTATCACTTTTATTATATTTTTTCTTTTTTCTTTTTATA
The DNA here is from genome assembly GCF_048544455.1 of Silene latifolia. Classification (NCBI taxonomy): domain Eukaryota; kingdom Viridiplantae; phylum Streptophyta; class Magnoliopsida; order Caryophyllales; family Caryophyllaceae; genus Silene; species Silene latifolia. Next base: position 87,416,030 of record NC_133532.1, on the reverse strand, counting down.
ATGTATAAAGTAGAAAAGCTATGTAATTTATTTATCCCGGAGTTCCTTGAAGACGGTGCCATTCGGGAAGGCGTTCCGACAAAGACGGTGTTGCCTTGAAGTGCGTGCCAAATGAAGTTCAGGGGACCAAATGAGTTGGTTTCCGAGTTGGTAAATAGTTTATTAGATTTACTATTTTAGGAAGGCCATACTAGGATTTTATTGTTTTGCTTTGCATTTATTTTATTTGTTTACATGCATAGCCAAATTGCCATAACTGCACATGCATATCATATTTTATCGAATCATCGACCGTGTCAATTATAATTATCGCTAGTTCACCGCTTTAGTTCACTTAAAACGAGATAGATAATAAATTGACAAGACCTCTCACTAAATAATAATTGAGAATTAGCCTTATTAAATAGTAGAACCATGAGTCCCAATTTCATAAGGAAGTAGGCTCGGCTCACCGGGGTGCTAAACTTGTTACGTTGGGTAAGTGGGTAGTAAATTGTTATTACATCGAAATTTGGATTGAGCTCGACGGAAGTATTCGCGACCGTAGCCGCATGTGTTACGGGCTTAAGATAAATATTAAATTATTTTATCGACCGAGAGTTCTAGAAGTAGAATCGATTAAAGAGTTAATGCACCGAGTTATATTGATTAAGGATGCATCGGCTCACCGTGCCTGAGTTGATATGAATTTGGATCTCGGGATCATTTATAATAGTTGGGTAGAGGTCACTATATAAATGCTAAAACATGCTTAAATGTTTTAAATATAACGATGAATGTTTGATTTTCACACTATTTCGTTGTTTTATGTTGTTTTTTATTATCGCTCCTACTCATATATGATGTCAATTCGTTTGTAACACGAGTCTCCGCTAAACCACTATTACTTACGACAAATAGAATCTCTTTCTAAAATGAACCGTATCATAGGTTGTGGACTAGATCCATAGGAATCGTTCTATTCCATAGAACTCGATAGGAATCGTCCTATGCAAATATAAGATTAACATCTTAAATTCCTTACATACCTATGATTTCTTATGAAGAAATGTGAATAGAAGTAATGATTAGTCAAAATATGTTTTGATAATGTATTCTATGCATCCACGGTTCAAAAGTCTTATTGCTCAAACTAAACACTTGTCATCAAAGCACTTAAGTTGTTAAGCACATAACAATGTAAAATTGGTAAATTAATTTGTTAGAAATTTTGATTGACCAAATACCACTATAAAGTTCATCCTTGTGAAGGATTAAGTAGGAATTTATATGAAGATAAATCTTCATCAAGTAGAAATTCTTGAAGTCAGTGGGAGCAATAAGAAGTAAGTACCTATCTTAATCGTTAAGGATAGTACTAGGTAAGAAAGAGAAGGTGTTAGACACTAAAATAGAGACAAACCCCAAATAAGTAAAGATCTAGGAAGTTGGTCGTGTAACTCCAACATATTCCTTCTTGAATATCTATGACATTGACATTACATTCTTGCCAATTACCACATCATGAGTATTTGATACAAATTTGTGAATCATGTTAGAAATTGCCATATTTCATGATTATAAAATATGGCAAAAGGATGTCAAAACCACCTTTCTAAATGGGTATTTAGAGGAGGATTTGTTCATAACACAATCCGAGGGTTTTGTAAATCCTTAGAATCCTAACATTGAATAATCGTATGACCACTAGCAAGAATAAGTTCATAAATTTGCATGAATAAAACTAGTGTAGTTGTCATTTCATCCATGAACATATGAATGTTGTAGCGTACTCATTTTAGTTTTGTATTTAGAAATGTACCTCAATAATCGTTATGATGTACAATATGTCTAAATAAGAGTATAATTCAAGTTTTTGTATAAAACGCAAAGGGTTTCTCAATTATGCAATTAAAATAAGCGTTGTGCCCGAACAAACCACGATTAAGTTTATGGTGAGACCATACAAATCAAGGTAATTATATTCAAACTTGAAATAAAATGTCATATATATACAAGACTCGAGTTGGTGACCCCAAATTATTTCTCATTTCTCGATTGAAAATCGCATTAAAACTAGTTTTGACTAGTATCCCACACCATTTGATTGTGAATCTCATGAAATGTGCAAATCTTGTATTCAAAGCAAGATGGTTCGTGACTTTTCTTGAAAACTATAGCGAATAGAATATGTTATTCACCTAAATACACTTCAATGTATCGTCGAATATATTTTCAATCTGAGAAGGTCATTATTACTTCTTCTCTTTTACCGACAACTAGATAGATACTTGGTATCCGCTTAATGAGGTAAGAAGAGAAATTCCTTGAATAAGTTCAATGAATTCTTCTTATGAAGTATAAAAACAAAAGTATTAGTACTTTGTTAAAATGGAGAACAATAAAGTGATGACTTTTATCTGAACCAAAAGAAAGTGATATGGTATCACAAGTTCACTTTCATTACGATATGATTGAATCTTTACTATAAAGTTGGAAGTAGTTTCTATCACAATTTGTCTAGTATTTATTTATTTCACTAAAACAAAACATAATTAAAGCAATCAAGTACAATTCATATATGATATGATTAGGCATGATACCTAAGTTGTAGCTTGTTTCGGAAGAAAGCATATGGCTTTGTAACCCAACTATCACGAGAACAACAGGTTTGTGGGTCGTGATGCTGTCTTTTGAAAAAAAAGAGGATTATTTCTTAAAGACAGAGTGGGGGAAAATGTTCAGAGCCACAAACTGAGAATAAGACATAGGAAGATCTTCCTTCTTGGTCAAAATCGGTTATTATTTCTTCGAAACCTAAAGTAGACAGGAGTCATGTTACCTTTTGAAAGTAATAAACCTGTAACTTATTAAGATGCTTTGTCTAGTTTAAACTCCACAAGAGTCCAAAATGAGCATAAACATGAAGATGTTCATTTAGCTTGGTTAAGTTATTGCAAAGAGTTTTGCACGCTACAACAAAGTTTCATTGAATTCGGATTCTGTAATGGTTGGATTTTAAAATCATCTTGCATGAGTTTTGTAAATCGTAACTATCCTAAAGTAGGATGCGAACTTAAGAGGAAGTCTTAAGTAGATGTCAAAGAGTTGAATTGTATGTTTTGATTATGTGACAAACATTTCTCGAATTGTCAAGTAGTTCTGTTTATACATGGAGTTTAGTGGGAGTCATGTGATGTTATTAGTCATATATGTGAGGGACATATTGATCATTGTGAATGATGAAAGACTTAGGAGAAGAATAATACATCTCTAGGGTATCCAGACCTATACAGATAGTTCTGAGAGGATATTAGCGTTAAATGAATATTCTTATATTGATAAGAGTCTAGTCAAGTTCAAAGGTATTGAACATGTAGAAATTGAATCCACTTGCTTCCGCTGCGGGATTAATTCATCACGCTTAGATGTATCACCATTCTTAAATTTCTTATACTTGGAGTGTGACGAAAAGTTACAAATCAAATTTTTGAGAAGAATTCTCTATATAGCCATATAGTTCATTGGTAAGTACTCTTGGAGCACTAAAGGTATGAAGCTAAGCATTTAGAATTGAGATGGATTTATATGCAAGAAGTTACACAAAAACCATGTTCTAAATACATAAGGATGGTTAGAGAACCATCATGGCTATATTTTTTTAAGGGGCAAATCTGCTAGAAACGTTTTAGGCAGTAGAACAATGAGGGATTAACAACGGAAATTGAGTACACTTGCAATAATGAGATATGCAAGAAGGAAGGGATGATATTAGGATTCGGTTTTATGAATTGGAGGAACTATGGTAGTTCGTTCCAGTAACCAAAGGTCCTATCCCATACACTGTGAGGACAGTGGGAGCTATCCTAAGGCATGAGAGCCTATGTCTAGATTGGATTTAGACACGTACTCAAAAGTTTTAAAATAAAGATTATACAAAAAGCAAGGTTAGAGAAAGTGCAATGTGTTGCTGAGACTTACTAACCAAAAGCCTTTTTACAGGCTAAGCATGATAAGTCATGGCATTTCAATTGAGTTGAGATGTATAGTTATATATAATATTAAGTATGGATTATAGATTATGTAGTAATTGATATGGTATCAATTTTACATTTGTGATAATGCCTTCATCGTTTGAGCTTTATTAAAAACTCTTCTATTACCTTGTTACATCCAAATGGGTTGTTGAGACAATATTGAACCCCATTAAAGTGAACTGGATTGACATAGTATTTGCCCCTAGTTGCTTATATGAGGTGACATTTCGAAGTGACTGGAGTGTGATGCGATTGATGGCAAGTTCAAGTGCCATAGAGTCATGAGAGGTGACTAGTCGATCACATAGGCAGACTGTATGGGACACTCTGTCGGGCTAATGACCGCTTATAGAGTTCTGGAAATTTTTATAGCCTGGTCGTGGCAAGAGCTACTATAGTATTCTTGTGAGTCGATTCCTTGACTAAAGACTGTTCGCCCAAGAAGGCACGGTTTCAGAGTGACTTTGATTTATGTTCTACGATCTTCGTAATTGGGGTCTAATGGGCATGTTTTGGGTCATAATGAGATGTGGCTATTCAAAGGGAAGGGTGCAATTGGAATTGTCCATCCCCGTCAGGGTTATCTTATATCTCAAGGCCACTCGAGGAGAAATGAACTGGAAATGCATGGCCACGCTCGGAAGGTATCTATGGTAGATAATTCCGGTCAGACAGTTATTCTCCAGATCGAGAAAACCACTCATGATATGATCAAATGCAAGTACGACCTGCAAGACACCTTGCATTGAGTGGGAGATAGTAATAGGACAAAAGAATTGGTGACGCACACTTGTCGCGGACAAGTGGGAGATTGTTGGAGTATGTGTCTTCGACAATAATGCGATCATATGTTTAAATCTCATATTAAGAATGCATGAGGGAAAGTAATATTTTATTGTCAACTGATCCACATTAATCGGTAATGATTGGCTGACAAGAGTTTGACATTACTGTCGTATGACGGTGGTGATCAGTTGATCCCACACAGACTTAATTCTCCAACACCGTCACATCACTAATCATCTCACTAGCCTGAAGGTCTAGTCCTGCCAGATTACAGCCGCAACCAGTAATCCACACCACTAGTGGGAGACCGCAGTCGTTTCCACCTATGCCCCGCTCATCTTTACCGAGCGCTAACCCATGTTCCTTAATATGCACACCTCCTCTTGTAGCGGGTTCCACAAGGGGCGAATTAAGGGCGTGAAGCCACTCCTGCAAGTGACTCCACTCAGCTGAGGGTGCAACTCGCGAACCACAGACAGTTAACAACAACCAATTACAATATCAACAATATCAACCAATTACGATATGAACAAATGCCAACAACTAACAGCCAACAACCATCTCATAATTATGTATACGATAACAGAGTAGGAAATCCTACCTGGAATGCAATCACCACAATCGACACAATTGCATATCAGAAACGCTCCTCTACAAAATCACCTCCTATCAACATACCATCATACAATCACAATCTAATACCAATAATACTCCCAAAAATCCCCAAATTATCCAATTAGGGTTTAACAAAAACTAACGAAACAATATAAAAATTGTACTAGGATCTTACCCACAATACGACTGTCTTAACGGTGTAAAGAACTCTGGGTACGACGACTCAGGGCCTTGGATTTGATAACAAAGTGAGAGAGGAATACAACGTAGTTTATGTTTTCTCTTTGTAAAATGTTGTGGACGCGGGCCCACGGGGGTCGCTCGGTGAAAACGAGCAAGCTTTGCATTTGTGGAGTCGCCACCAATTTATTGTGAAAAATTGGAAACCATTCGAATACCTCATGCCATGTCAAGACACAAAGTAGTGACATGAACACCATGAACTCGTTACCCTTAGCATTATATGTCTAGAATGACTCTCGTGGATGCCAATGAACACGGATTTTCACAGAGATCTGGAGTAAGGGGTGAGGGTACGTATTAGGAAGGTCTTTTGATCGAACACCTAATCCCGCCCGCCTCGATAGCGGCCTCTACTAATGATTAGGGAAAATCGTCTATACTCGATATGTTGAAGGTTATATGCATGCTATGCAACATCCATTAGATTAATCCTAGCATGTGAATTTAGACTAAGTCAGTGATCAAGTAGTTTAACATGCATTAATGTCGAGGTAGAGATTTAGGTTAATTGCATGTGAGAGCATACAAACAATATGGTAATAAATAAATACAATACAAATACAATAAAGAAAATTATTATAATTACAACGGGTTAATTGATTTACGTCGAAAATACATTTAAAACGGATAATTTGGGAAAAAGAAAGGGAAAATAAATTAACGAACAGATTAATGGTGATAATACGAGTAATAGTTAATTAATACGTAAGCTGATAACTATGTCAAAACAACAAAGGAAGTTCAGGGGCAGAATTTAACCCGGAATAGGCGCAGCAGTGCTGCGTCCTTTGGAAGAGGCGCAGTGCTCACTGCCTCTGTTCCTGAGGTGAATTCTGACTGTGAACCCGGAATTGCATATTGTTAATGTTCATTGGTGAATTTAATGCTTGATTATCGATATTTGACTCGGATAGAAGTGGTTTAATATATTATTTACATGTGAATTGGTCATAAAAACAATAAAACATGAGCTGAAACTAATTAGGACAAATTAATTACAAGATTAATTACAAGGTTAATTACAAATTAACAAACTAGTTAGGTTATTAATGCTAAGCTATTGATGATGATGACGATAATTAACAGATGAAAATATACAAAAGATGAATTTCAGAGACTTGATATTGATGAATCGAATCTCTAAAACCCAGATTGATTTTAATGACGAAAACCCGCAAATATGAATTACAAGGGATTTAAGTCGCGAATTAAAAGATGATAAATTAATGATAAATTATATGTTAAATTATCATGTCAAGGAAATAAGAACGAACAAAGACGAAGCAAAAATAAACAGACAAATTGAACAAAAGACGAAGGAAGAAGAAGGAAAGCAGGAACTGCGGCAGCCTCAGGAAGAGGCGCAGGAGGTGCTGCGTCCCTTCGAAGAGGCGCAGCAGTTGCTGTGTTCCTTCTCGACATTTGTCTCTCGTTAATCTGTAAAAAGGGTTTGAATAAAGGTTTTGTAAATCGGTTTTGAATATATTTTCGACGTAAACCTTACAATAATGATTACAAAAATAAAGTACAATGATAAAAGATGGGATTTACACCCTCAGACTTACATGTTTGACGAAACGAGATTAACTAAGTTTACGTTTAGTGATGCTCGACTCGAATGTACGATGAAAGTGCCCTCTAAGAGGAAGTTAAATAAGATTGATTAAGTTGATTGATGTGGAGTTGGTCAAATTGGTCGGTCATGCAAAACGAGGCTGGTACTCAGAAGGATCCGAGCTTACGTGGTCGAAAGTTCAAGCACGTAGACGCCAAAAAGCAAGAGCGTGGTCTTAGAATGCAAAGGGAGAAGAGAAGGGCGGACACTCGTGTGAGAAATATGAGGAACGAAGGTCCCTATTTATACTAATCATACGAAGGAACTAGGGTTTCGGAGAAACTTTGGAAGTAAATCTCGAAAAGATCTTTAAATACGCAGAAAAGAGCTGGGGAAGAGGCGCAGCAACCACTGCGTCTCTTGGAAGAGGCGCAGCACCTGCTGCGTCCTTTCCCCAAAGGTTTCCTCCTGCGGAAGAAAGATTTTCCGCGTTTCTATTATGGGATTGCGGTTTGATCTTAATTTCCTTATTATTTATAATAGTATTTCGGGGTATAATTTACCAAAAAATTAAAAGATTGAAATATGGAATAGGAATATCCGGAACATTCCAAAATATTCTGACTTGGCATTTTAAACGGTTATTAGAAAATGAAGACGGTTTTTGACCCGGACTCCGAATGTACTCTAATTACTGTCAAAACGACCGTAAGGGCGCGTAGATGACAACCAAGGGGTAGACACAAGTATTTGAGCTATCACTTGAAGATAAACTTACGAACTGTCATAAATCGTTCCGTGTACCAAACATGCGACCCAATCATCACCGGGTGGTTTGCGAGAGGTGTAGAAATGAGGTATCTACAGAGCCCCCACTTTGACTGAGGCTTGGACAAGGCGAAAGTCAAAGTATAGCGATCAAGTTAATCGAAGATTACAACCTGACGACTATGGCGACGCGAGGCGGCTCAAGGGGTCTGTGCCAAGGACCTGTCGTCGGGAACATTTTAGAGTCTTTCTTAAACAGTAATTTAGGTTTTGCAAAAGTGATTTTGAATAATGACGACAAAGCTTATATACCTTAATCGCATATTTAACAAAACCCGAGAAAATTTCCCGAAAAACCGGCTACTCGATCGAGTACCCAAGGATACTCGATCGAGTACCCCCCTACTCGATCGAGTACCCCAGCTACTCGATCGAGTACCCAACAGGTCAGAAACTTTTCCAAAACGCAACTTACCCTTACTCGACAGAGTAAGGCCTACTCGATAGAGTACCCCAAGACTTATAAATACGGAGTATTACAAGCGCGACTTGGAGAGAGAGCTAGCGCAGTCCCGGGAGGAGACAGCTCGCCTGCTGAGGGAGTTGGAGGTCCGCGATTCCGAGATCGCTGCTCTCGAGGCGAGAGTTACTAAGCTACGCGGCGACCAACAGTAGTTTGTTTGTTTTGTTGTTTTTGTTGTTGGCTGTGCCGCACACACTTTTGTACATCTTAGGACTTTTATTTTGGAATTTTGAACTTTGTTTCGGGCACGAGCCCCCTGTTTGGTGTACATATTTCCTTTTGGTTGTATATATGGCGGCCTGAGTGCCTTTGTTGCTGGGTTGCCTTGTTTGTACCTGCAGGTTAGCTTTGAACAGGTTTGGTAGATGACGGTTTATGCCGTCATGCTGCCGAAATTTACATAGAAATCGCACATCAAACATATATTTGTACACATGGCCTAGATTAGCGCAAGACAAAGACTCGAATAAAATGCAAAAAATTTGCCGAAAATTACTAGACGGCAGGGAGGGTTAGCCCCTAAAAAAAATGAAAATATAAACGTATAAGTTTGAAATGTAATATGAAACCGGAGTGAAATGATTCTGACGTGAGCGTGTCGTTGTACACCCAATCAAAACACATTTATAATACTCAACAAACAACTAGTTAGCGGTAAGTCGAGGTCGATCCATGGGACGGTGTGCTTTGGGTTCTAAGTCTATCTATCTCAATTTACGCTAGTGTCACAATTTGTTTGGGTTTGTAGTTGTGTCTAGACTAATGCAAGCAATATAGTAAACCAAGCGATAAAAGAAGGATGTAAACAATTGATTAAAAATGCTAGGATATCATGGGGTCATAGGGGATTCATAGTGTTGATCATACAAACATGTTTACAACTATAAGCAAGCAATTAATGTTGTGGAGGAACCGAGTTGGTTTATATCTTACGGTTCTTAGGACGAGTTGGGTCCCGGAGCCGAATCGATTAGATTGTACAACACCTACAAGTCGACTTACTTTCCTTCTAATCAACTTCTATGCATGGTCTAACAAGACTCGAGTTGGTTTATATCTTACAAGTCAAGTTGAATAGATAAGGGATGGTTCTAAATGCAAGGATTCATAGGCTTAGCATTTCATCAAAAATAACATGTGCATAAAGTTGACATCACAACAAGCAAGCAAATTAATCATGTAAACATATTGGATTAAGCATGAATCAATCCCATGTTGGTTTCCCCTAATTACCCCACTAATCCTAGCTAAAAGACAACTCACTCATTATCATGGAAAACATGTCATTAATGGTGTCAATCATCACAACAAGTATAAACATGATAATAGAATGAAGAAATGAACAATAAAGATTAAAGAGTAAAGGAATTATACCAAACTTGAGATGATTCAAATAGTAAAGCAAAGAATAATAGAAGAAACTTGATTGATTGATGAAGGGTTGTCAATCCTTCAATAATAACCCAATAATCTTCAATTACCCAAAAGTAACAAACTTGAACAATAATTAAGGAGAGATTAATGTGAGATTTGTGAAAGATTAAAGAGTAGTCTATTCTAATCTACTCCTAATCTAATCTAAGAAGGATTCTTAATGTGGAAGCTTAACCTAATCTAAAACTCCATAAAAAAAGCTCTCTATGATTATTTACAAGTGAGGTATTTATAGTAGAGCTTCATTAGGTTAACTAAGGCTAAATTAGTAATTACATCTTTGAGTTTAGAGTAGGGAAACGCTAGTCTTTTTGGAAGGTGAGCATCTCGGCGGAAGATGTCGCGGTCCGTCCGTTTAGGGAGGGAAGACGCTCGGATTCATGAGGTGGTGCACGGGCGTCTTCATGGGAATCCGCTCGGATTGTAGTGGGGGAATCCGGGCGTCTTTCTTGCTTGCACGCTCGGATTGTCACTCTGGACGGGCGTCTCGCGTGTGAGCCGCTCGGATTCTGTAACAGAATCCTTCTTCTTCACTTTCTTTTTATTCTTGTGGGATTGGTCTTTAGTTCTCGCTTCCTCTTCATACTAGTCCATCAAACATCGTCAAATAGCTTCCGAATACGCACGAAAGTCGGGAATTTCGCCTTATTATCTTCTTTCTTACAAAACATACGAAATGCACTAGGAAAGCAAAATAGAAAGCATTTGACGGATAAAATGGTCATGGAATGACATAATAGTATGCAAAATAGGCTCAATTAGGGGACTAAATATGCTCAAATAATGGTCACATCAAATATCTCCAAACCGAACTTTTACTCGTCCCGAGTAAAGAGGTGACAAAAACTAGACCTTTATTTAAACTAACTTACTAATATAGCCGACATGAGACAATTAGCGGGTCTTACTCCGCCCCTTCAACTCACAACAAGACAACCATGAGGTAGGATGCCTTCTTGCAAGGCAAGGTGGGTCTTGCCAAAATGGCGACACATCCAAACTTTAAGCACACAAAATCAAATAATGGATGCATCTACAAAAGAATAGCCACTTTCCTCATCTATGTGGCGGAAATTATCTAAAGGGGAAGCAATTCAAGGGTACACACTCCTTCTTAGATGCAATTTCTTCAAACTACTAAGCCTAGAAGGATACCAATAAATCACTTCCAAGTTGTGTCAAGCTAGGGTACCTTTGTCCTCAATCGTTAAATGCTTTTGTCAAGAGTAGACTCCCTATGGTGTTAGAAACACTGGAGGATCGCGGAATTCCCCCTCTTACCTAGACAAGAAGAAGGGTCGTCCCCTCTCTACCATGCACAAAAATGGATACGATTGATAAAGGGATCAATAGATATTTGAGTTTCACTTTGGGAATTTGCTTTTGTTTTTTTTTTGTTTTTCCCCCCAATTTCTTGTGGCATATAACATTTGAGAACACTTCCTTGCCATTTCTTTTGATTTTTGGCTATTCAATACTTGACAACTTTTCAACTTTTTGCATTTCTTTTGAACATTTTCAAAGTATCCCCATATGTAGTGAGGGTGCCTTATATTTGAAGCTTTAGGAGTTCTATTTTTTCTCCTCTTTTCATTTGATGTATTTTTGCAAACTTTCTTTCACTTTTCATTTCATTTCTTGAACTCAAATCAATTTCTTTTTGTGCCCATTCCCTTTTGATGACAAAAATGTGGTAGAACATGGATGAATGATGATTGCATGGTTTCAAGGGTCACCTTGGCATAAACGATAGCCAAGGAGTTATCACACCACAAGGTACTCTTGACTAGGCCTTAATCCATGGGTCAAAGGATACTAGCATGACACATCCTAGGGTGTTTTACAAGTATTCTAACAAGCAAAGTCTTAAGAAGAAAAAGCATTTACTAGGGCCTATATACACTTGTCAAGATTCCCAAATAGACGGTTTCTCAAAATTTTTCTAACATGCAACTACATGTCATGATGCAACTATCATATATACATCCTAATGCATATGCTTCGACCAACTAATATGTCATATAAACTAAATGCAAGTCCAAGGTTCACATTGTTATACGACATCAATCAAAATAAAGCCACATAGTCATTAACATAAAGAGGAAAAATGAGATTGGAAAGATCATATCATGCGGTCTTCATTATCCTCATGTCTCGGATGTGGCGTAGTCAATCAATGTGAACAAGGATAGAACAAACACAATATATACAAACAATATATACAAGATTACACTATAAAGGAAATGAACATATTTTTGGATTTTTCAATTTTTCAAAATTTTTATGGGTTTTGTTTTTATGAAATTAAAAGACATATTTTTGTGATTTTTCGAAATTTTTCAATTTTTATGCATTTTCGGAATATAAATTCCCATCCCCCACTTTATTTTGGACATTGTCCTCAATAAACAGGTAGGAGTAGGAATGAAAAAGAAAAACATGTTTTTGGATTTTTTGATTAAACGCAATGATATGAATGCATGCTCTAACTAAATGCAATTTTATATGACATATATAACAAATGAACGCAATCTACATTATACTAAATGATGCATGATTTCTATGGTCACCTATGATCAAACCTCCCCAAACCGATTTAAACACTATCTCTAGTGTAGAAAAGAATAGGATTGGTCATTAGTGACTATGCATGAATTCTAGTCTATATGCAACTATCTACATGAATCATGTGAGATATATTACAATGCAACTATACTAAATGAACTAGCTAATGCAGATGCCATATGATATAAATGCATGCGAAAACTACACTAAATGCAATGTATATACAAAAGAGAGAGGGAGAGAGGGGTATCATACAAATGGAGGTGGTGAGGTAGGCCTCTTTCACTCGTCATCCTCCTCATCTTGGGGGTAACCATATTGGTGAGAGCTCCCGGCTTGGTCATACCCTCCTTTTTGGCCCCAATACCCTCCTTGGTCAAACTCTCCTTGATCATGCCCTCCTCCTTGGCCCGAGTACCCTCCTCCACCGAGATTCCAAGCTTGGTCCCCTTGATTAGGGAACAAATGTTGTGGTTGGGCCCAAGAGGGCTTAGGACCATTGGGGTCAATATACCCTTGTTGAGCCATGTTATAGTATTGGGGATAAAGGGCCAAGTAGTTGTCAACCCTCCCTTCATGTACCCCGAGGTCCACTCTATTCATGAGTTTCATCAAATCATTAATACCCGGGGTATTGGGGATTTCCGGACGGAATTCGGTATAAGGAGTAGGGTAGGGTGGGATAGGCACATAGAAAGATGGGCGAGTAGCCCTTGCCGGTATCCCACGAGGTACTTGTTGTTGGCGGGGTGGCTCTTCCCTTTGAGGGGGATTGTCGAGAATTTGGATATCAAGGAGGTAGCTTGGTGGAGGCGAATATGGGCTCAATCTTGGGTCGATGCCCGGTATCTTCCAACCCTCAAGGATGATTGAGGTGCATCCTTTGGTGTACCATTCTACACTCCCTTCTTTAGTGTAGTTACACCACCGGTGATGGGTGAAGACGGTGTGCTCATCAATCAAAGTCCTCCCCTCAAGAGGAGTATAGATCCCACGGGCGTTGAACCCGGGGCAAACGTAGTTGGCCAAAATAGTAATTAGACCTCCCATTACGAAGGTCTTTAGTTGGGTGGTCCCTTGAGCAAAATCATTAAACCTAGTAAGTATCTCAAGGGGTGTGTTGATGTTATAGCGCCTCGTCCCCCGAACATTCAAATAGGACTCAAGAAAAGTTAAATCAATGAGAGTACACCTATCTTGTTCGTACCTCCCATTGATGGTACCGGCCACAAAGCGCTCGGTGATTCGAATCACCGGATGTTGGATGGCGAAGGTATAGCATTTCTTTAGACCGGTAAAATTCCTCCCGGAAATAGCCCTCCAAAGTAGGTCCACATCGAAATTATCGGGTTTATCGGTATAGTTGGTGGGCACTTCAAGACCGAAAATGTAGGCAAATTGATCAAGTGAAAGACTATGGTCTAGGTTGCACAACCTAAACTCCATGCCCACAGTTGTTCGAGTATTCGTTACAATGCGGAGGCTACTCAAAAAGTCAAGGGTGAGACTAAGGTACGTCTCCTCATGGGCATGGAAAAGTTTTCCAATCCCTAGGCCATCAAAGAACATCTCGGTGGGGTACCTTATCCTAAGGATTTCCAACACCCTAGTATCTATGAATTGAGTGGGTTCATAGTTCTTACCTAGCAATTTGACAAAGTTCTTGCGGTGGTCATCGGATTCGAAAAGCACCTCGTGGAAGTACTCAAGTTGTTCAATTCCTCCTCTCATGATGGGACGGAAGTTCCTTGGTAGCACTACCTCTTGCGGAGTTGAGGAGGATGATCCCTTGCGTTTCCTTCCGGTGGATTCAACCAACTTCTTAGCCTTGCCCTTGAGGTTCATCATCTCGAAGTTGAGGAAATGGGGGTTTTGATTGCTTTTGATGTGAGGGGAGTGTTTTTGAGGATGGAGATGATTGTTTTAGGGTTAGATAAGGTGAAGAAATGAGGGAGAAAGGGGTGATTTTATAGAATAAGAGGGGAATCCGAGCGGATAAGGGTGGGACCTGGCCGGATTGTTCGGAAAAAGACCCCAATCCGAGCGTCTTTGCTGCGGGACGGGCGTCTTTAGCTTGTAGAAGACGAACGTCTTCCTTCAAATCCTCGCGGATTTTGAGACAGGAGCTCAACAATTTTGGGAGCAGGTGGAAGACGGGCGTCTTTTGATTTGGGACGGGCGTCTTACTCGGGACGGGCGTCTTTTCAAAAATCCGCTCGGATTTCCTGGCAGTTTCAAAATTTTGTTTCAGATGACATTTAAGACGGGCGTCCCGTGGAGAATACGAGCGTCTTCTTTGAGGACGGGCGTCTTGTGTTGAATCCGCTCGGATTCTGAGACTGTGCCAACCAGTTATGTGACGAGAGCCCTGGACGGGCGTCCAGGCCTCGGGACGGCCGTCTTTGGCTGCTTTTCTTCTTTTTCTTTCTTTTCCTTGTACAATCATACCCTTTCACCGATTTGCTATTCCTCCTTATCTTTTTCTGAAATTTGCTCAATAAAAATGTAAGATGACTCTCTCTCTCACTACTCTCATGCAAGAAATCAAATGCAAATGCAAGAATGCACAATATTATACAAAGTAAGGGGTCCAAGAAATATTTTACAATTGGTGGTTTAAGATAGGACTCCACCAAACTAGTTCAAATTGTAGAAATTCTTGTCCATAGAGCTCAAGGCTCTTAATATGAGATCAAAAGCTTGTGAACAAGCTCCAAATAAACACAAGTATGGGTTGCTCCGTTTGAATATGAAATTTGGCCAAGGAAGCTTGTAATATGTTCTTTCTTTTGCTTTGTCCTCGGCATTAGAGCTTTCCCAATGTTTCCAATAAACAAGCCCATGATTCTTGTCAATACTAGGCATGAAGTATGGTTCATTTTCATCCGTAGACTTCCACTCACCAACTTCTTCTTCAATCTTGGTGATGATGATAGCATTTTGATTTTTCAATCTTTCCAAGGTGGAAAGAGAAGTTTCATGGCATTGATGATCGAGTTCCTTAGAAGTTGTCATTGTGGGTGCCAAACTTCCACAAGTAGCTTCACGAGCAAGCTTCTCTTTGAGCTTTTTTACCAAGTAGCTTTTGTACGATGCTTTGGCCTTTTGAAGAAGGTCCACCATGTCCTCTTCAATGATCATTGGCTCCATGATAGGTGTCAAGTAGTCTTTATGAGGAATAGGGGAAGGACGTTCTTCATCATGATAGGGTATCTTAAATGTCTCAAGGATAGGCTCCTCAAGCAAGGTGATATTACGAGTCCATCCATTAGGCTCATCATCATTGTTGCTATCTTCATACGAATCATAAATGGGGGCTTCATTTTTCTTCATTATTTCTTCCTCCAACGTCTCCATGTTCACATCAAACGACACACCCTCATACTCACAAAGGTTAAGAGTATTTGGCTTACTCAACCTCAAATCTTCCTCATCAAACGACACACTTTCATACTCACAAGAGCTCAAGGAGATTGGCTCTTCCCATTTTTCATTCTTCATGTCAAAAGTTACTACTTCAAACTCACATTCATGATCTATGTCCAAAGAACGGTGTGGGGTGGTTGCTTGGGATTCTTTCAATTGGGTGATTTGAATCTCCAATTCCTCACCTTGGGCAACAATGCCTTGAAGGACATTATCCCTCCTTTGGCTCTCTTCTAGCATTTGTTTGAAGAAGTTTTGTTGATCTCCCATCATTTGGAGAATCACATTTTGAATGGGTTCGTCTTCTTGTTGTGGGTAGGTGTGAAAGTGGTTGTATTGTGGCAATTGAAAGTCATTATGAAGTGGGTATTGAGTGGGTGGTTGTTGTGGATATTGGATGTGAGTGTTTTGGTTGGATAATTTGGGGTAGTAGCTAGGATGTTCATTGTACAAATAGTATGGTAGGTTTGTGTTGACTTGCTCCTCAAACTCCCCATACCCATAGTCATACTCAAAAGATCCACCACATACTCCATGTACGAAGTCTTGTGTCATCATCATAGCTAAGATAAATATACAACTACAAACATGAAAACTACAATAAAAACGGTAAGAAAAATCCTTGAGGAACAAGTTCCTCAAGGTAAAAGCAAAATCAAAATAGACAAACAAGTAAGAACATAATCACATAGCACCATCCCCGGCAACGGCGCCATTTTTGACGTGAGCGTGTCGTTGTACACCCAATCAAAACACATTTATAATACTCAACAAATAACTAGTTAGCGGTAAGTCGAGGTCGATCCATGGGACGGTGTGCTTTGGGTTCTAAGTCTATCTATCTCAATTTACGCTAGTGTCACAATTTGTTTGGGTTTGTAGTTGTGTCTAGACTAATGCAAGCAATACAGTAAACCAAGCGATAAAAGAAGGATGTAAACAATTGATTAAAAATGCTAGGATATCATGGGGTCATAGGGGATTCATAGTGTTGATCATACAAACATGTTTACAACTATAAGCAAGCAATTAATGTTGTGGAGGAACCGAGTTGGTTTATATCTTACGGTTCTTAGGAAGAGTTGGATCCGGGAGCCGAATCGATTAGATTGTACAACACCTACAAGTCGACTTACTTTCCTCCTAATCAACGTCTATGCATGGTCTAACAAGACTCGAGTTGGTTTATATCTTACAAGTCAAGTTAAATAGATAAGGGATGGTTGTAAATGCAAGGATTCTAGGCTTAGCATTTCATCAAACATAACATGTGCATAAAGTTGACATCACAACAAGCAAGCAAATTAATCATGTAAACATATTGGATTAAGCATGAATCAATCCCATGTTGGTTTCCCCTAATTACCCCACTAATCCTAGCTAAAAGACTACTCACTCATTATCATGGAAACCATGTCATAAATGGTGTCAATCATCACAACAAGTATAAACATGATAATAGAATGAAGAAATGAACAATAAAGATTAAAGAGTAAAGGAATTATACCAAACTTGAGATGATCCAAATAATAAAGCAAAGAATAATAGAAGAAACTTGATTGATTGATGAAGGGTTGTCAATCCTTCAATAATAACCCAATAATCTTCAATTACCCAAAAGTAACAAACTTGAACAATAATTAAGGAGAGATTAATGTGAGATTTGTGAAAGATTAAAGAGTAGTCTATTCTAATCTACTCCTAATCTAATCTAAGAAGGATTCTTAATGTGGAAGCTTAACCTAATCTAAAACTCCATAAAAAAAGCTCTCTATGATTATTTACAAGTGAGGTATTTATAGTAGAGCTTCATTAGGTTAACTAAGGCTAAATTAGTAATTACATCTTTGAGTTTAGAGCAGGGAAACGCTAGTCTATTTGGAAGGATAAGCATCTCGGCGGAAGATGTCGCGGTCCGTCCGTCCAGGGAGGGAAGACGCTCGGATTCATGAGGTGGTTCACGGGCGTCTTCATGGGAATCCGCTCGGATTGTAGTGGGGGAATCCGGGCGTCTTTCTTGCTTGCACGCTCGGATTGTCACTCTGGACGGGCGTCTCGCGTGTGAGCCGCTCGGATTCTGTAACAGAATCCTTCTTCTTCACTTTCTTTTTATTCTTGTGGGATTGGTCTTTAGTTCTCGCTTCCTCTTCATACTAGTCCATCAAACATGGTCAAATAGCTTCCGAATACGCACGAAAGACGGGAATTTCCGCCTTATTATCTTCTTTCCTACAAAACATATGAAATGCACTAGGAAAGCAAAATAGAAAGCATTTGACGGATAAAATGGTCGTGGAATGACATAATAGTATGCAAAATAGGCTCAATTAGGGGACTAAATATGCTCAAATAATGGTCACATCAGATTCCCCCACAAAAAAAAAAAGAAATGGGTAAGTTTGAAAATAAATAGTTAAATTGGTGAAATGATTCCCCAAAAAAGAAAAAATAAAAAGAAATGGTAAGTGTGCTTGTATGACGAAAATGCCGATTTTGCCTTGAAAAGCGTGCCCGTAAGATTAGGAAACCCGAAATATGGTAATTCGACGGAATTACCAAAAATAATAACCCATATGAATAGGAAATTATGCTTAAGGAATTAGGAAAGATCCAACGCGGAAAATCACAAAAACAAACTCTGAGGAAGAGGCGCATCACGAGCTGCGTCCCTTGGAAGAGGCGCAGCACGTGCTGCGCCCTTTCCCTATTGTGTCCGTCCTTACAGATTTTAGGAAACAACTTTTAATATAAATATAGACATCGATGGAGGTTTTATTCACATAATTCTTCCGTCTTTCTTCCGTCTATTACATAAAACTCTCTAATTAATCATGCAACATGAATACTTTAGGAATCCGTCTCAAAGAATGGACAAAAGAATTCTCAAATGTGGAGAAACACGATATGGGTGCCTACAACTTTGGATCGATTTTGAGCTTGAAACTAGTTAAGGGGGTCAAACCGTTCTTGGATGCTTGTCTTGAGTATAGGGACCCGAATTTCCACGTGTTTGCCTTCCCCAGAGGCGATATTTGTCCGTTTCCTGAAGAAATTGTTGCAATTGGCGGTTGGGACCCAGAACATATGCCTGCTATACCCTGTACTTCTCAAGGGTATAAAAACAAATTTAGGGATTTGCTTGGATTGACATGAGCTGAGGCTGACCGTCTTGTGACCTCTAAGGGAGTTCGAATGCTTGATTTCATCGATCGGTTCATAAATAGGGCAGACCCTTCCATCTCCCATGTTGCGAGGCGTAGGTTATTTGGGTTTTGCCTATTGCATGGTTATGTCCTCCAAGGGCATATTGATGAGGATATGAGAGGTGATCCTCGCTATTTGAGCTTAGTTGTGCAAATGGAGCTGCGCAAGAGCCCAGCTTGCCTATGTTTAGGAGAGATCCTACTGGGGTTGGATAACAGGAAAGCCAACTGTCACCTTCCTTATTTAGGAAGTCCCATCATTTTGCAGGTAAAAGAATACACTCCTTTTTTCTTTCTTTTTTTTTCGTTTTTTTTTTC
Organism: Silene latifolia; assembly: GCF_048544455.1. Lineage (NCBI taxonomy): Eukaryota > Viridiplantae > Streptophyta > Magnoliopsida > Caryophyllales > Caryophyllaceae > Silene > Silene latifolia. The sequence goes on along the minus strand of NC_133532.1, from coordinate 87,396,578 downwards.
GTTCTCTTTTTGTTTTTTTTTTCTTTTTTTTTTTTTTTTTTTTTTTTTTTTTTTTTTTTTTTTAAACTAATACCTGCTTTGGCAGGTTTGGCTTATGGAGCATTTGCGGTTGATCGAGCCCCCAGTTAATGTTCCTGCTTATCATGCTCGCTCAATTGCAATGAGGACCATGCTTTACATGGTGGACTTCACTCGGGTTTTCAACTATTGGGAGAACAAGTTGAAGAACGAGGATGGTCCCCTGATTAGATGGATTGTACCATGGTGGCATCTCAAGTCTGTCACTGGAGTATCGTCTCTGGATCCTACTCGATCAGTGCGCATTCCTGGCTTGGAGTTTATGATATGCATCTTCACCGAGAGGATGATGAGGCAGGTTGGCTTCAAACAGATGATTCCGAAACTTGATACTGTTTCTCAGACTGCCATGGTGCTTACTACTGAGAGTCGAAGAGAGTGGGCCATCAAATGGGCTCAGAGAAATATGTGGTTCCTAAACTCTTCTGTTAGCGCATTATGGGTATCAGATTCCTACTTGCAATGGAGGAAGGCTACTACTCCTGAGGAGCGCGACAGGCTAAGGAAGCGCGAGCGTGTTGATTACAAGGTTCGTGATATAGAGAAAGAGAAAGAGAAGCATTTGAGCGAGGGAGAGGAAGAAGCCGGATTCCGAGTTGTTCATCCGTCGAAGAAATCGAAGACCTCTCCTGTCGTTGAAAAGGTGGTTGATAAGAATGGTAAGGCTAGACCACGAGAGAGGCCATTGGTGATTAGGTCTGAGATAGCGCAGGAGCGCCCGACTCGTGGTCGAGATAAGAAATATGACAAGAATGACAAAGGCAAAGGGAAAATGGAAGAATAGCCTAAGTCTTAATATTATTTATTATTATTATTACTTGTAATAAAATGGTGGGGTTTTTAGAATCCTAGCCTATTTATTGTAGCATTATTTTTATTATGTGGCATATTATTATTATTATTATGAATAAAAGATTGATTGGTTATGAAACCGTTGTGATTTTCTTTTATTATTCTTGTCGAATTCCAAATGCATATGCAAATGTCCTTCTATTTACATTTAAAAAAATAATGGGTTGTATCCTGTGAAGGATCGCCACGTATTCATTTTAAAATGAAATCAAACCCTTGCGCGTAGTTCAAGGAAATGTAAAAGAATAATTGTTCTAAGCAAGAGCTTGTAATGAACTAGAAAATAAGCATGAGCTTTACTTAATCCTAAAGCACAATTCAGTTTATTTGATGATACGAGGATGACGAATCGTCAAAATGCAAGAGCAAAGTGACATAGGCTTTATTTGGCTGGCCAGGGGGCGTTTTATTTCGTGCCACATGAGCGACACGTGAGGTTACGCGAGGCACGTTTTTGTTCCTATTCTAGGCATAATATCGTTTTAGTTGGTCGAGGTTAGTTGGGTTGACAAATTCATTCCCATCTAGGTCTGTGATTCTAACCGCACCCCCGGGAGTATGGACTTGACTAGAAATGGTCCGGCCCGATTGGGTTTGAACTTAACTCGTGGATCGACGGGTAAAAGAGCTCTAACGGATTTGAGAACTAAGTATCCCTCTTTGATGTTTCTTGGCTTAACCCTTTTGTTGAAGGCTCATTTGATACGTGCACGATATGTTTGCATATTGTGTAATCCGCGAAATCTTCGTTCATCTAGGAGGATGAGTTCTTCATATCTATCCTTCTTCTAATCGGCACGGGATTTGACTTTCGAGTAGAATACGCAAGGATGGTATTTCTAGCTCAACTGGTTGCACGACTTCTATGCCGTAAGTAAAATAGAATGGAGTGGCCCCGGTGGGCGTCCCTAACAGATGTGCGATATCCCCATAAGGCAAATGGTATCTTACTTGGCCAATCTTTATAATTGTCAATCATTTTCTTGAGGATTGTGACAACATTTTTTTTATTTGCCTCTCTTTGCGCCATTAGTTTGTGGTCTATAGGGCGAGGAATGGTGGTGTTGGATCTTGTACTTGGCTAGCAATTGCTCAGTCTCAGTCTGGAAATATGACCCATTGTCACTGATGATCTCATGTGGGCAACCGTATCGACAGATGATATTGGTTTGTATGAATTTTGCCACGTTCTTGGCCGTGAGACTAGTGTAAGAGGCCACTTCTACCCATTTGGTGAAATAATCGATTGCCACCAGACTGAAACGGTGACCTCCTGTTCCAACTGGGGTGATCTTCCCGATGATGTCGATTCCCCAAGCAGAAAATGGCCAAGGAGACGTCATGGTGTACAGTAATGAAGGAGGGACATGTTGCACATTCCCGAAGATTTGGCAGTTGTGGCAATGTCTGACATATTTGATGCAATCGGATTCCATCGTGGTCCAGTAATACCCCAAGCGTGTGATTTTGTTTGCCATCATTGGTCCACTCATGTGAGGGCCACATTCTCCGTCATGGACTTCTTCCATCACTTTCCGTGCCTGTGAATGATCAAGGCAACGCAAGACTACACCAAGAGGTGTTCTTTTATACAATTCTCCTTGCATGAGGACGTACTGGGAGGCTAGTAAGCGTATAGCACGTTGTCCCCTCTTATCCATATCTAGTGGATAGGTGCCGTTGAGTTTGAAGTTCAGAATTGCTTGGAACCAAGGTTCCTCTGGGTTTTCTTCCTCATCTGTAATTTGGTGCACATAAGCTGGCTCTGACCGTCGTTCGATGCATAAAGGCATTTCTACCATATTATTTGGAATATTAATCAAGGATGTGAGTTTTGCAAGAGCATCTGCAAATTGATTTTCTTCTCGAGTTAGGTGTGGGTAAGTTACTTGATCGAAGAATTGGGCCACTTGTTCTATTCTGGCTTGATAGGGTGCTAGGCTTTCACTACGAATTTTTCAAGATCCCGTAATTTGGTTGATGATCAATGATGAATCTTCATGTACCCGAAGATTCTTGATGCCTAAACCTACTGCTGTTTGTAGCCCAATGAGGCAATCTTCGTATTCTGCTGCATTATTTGTCACCTCGAAGTCGAGTTTGACAGAGAGTGGTGTATGCTCACCTTCAGGAGAAATGAGCAACACTCCTATTCCAAATCCTCTTAAGTTCGATGCTCCTTCAAAATAAAGGTCCCAGGAGTCTACATCGGTTTGGAGTATATCCTCATCCGGAAACGACCAGGTGTCTATTGTTTGTGCATCATTGATGGGATTTTTTGCGAAGAACTCGGCGATAGCGCGTCCATTTATAACTTTCAGAGTGTAGACACCTCGTTTCTGCACCCCTCACAAACCACCCGGTGATGATTGGGCCGCATGTTTGGTACGCGGAACGATTTGTGACAGTTCGTAAGTTTATCGTCAAGTGATCGCTCAAATACTTGTGTCTACCTCATGGTTGTCGTCTAGGTGTCATTACGGTCGTTTTGGCAGTAATTAGAGTACATTTGGAGTCCGGGTCAAAAACCGTCTTCATTTCCTAAAACCGTCAAATCCCGAGTCAAAGCAATGTGCTTGTCTACCTAAGGTTAGGATGTCATAAAATGTTGAGATTATATCTCATTTTGAGTCCTATGTCACTTCATTGGGCTAAACTTAAGGTTTACATTACAAAATGTGCATTTCATTTAGTTAAAATGACAACCCGAGCTTTAGGCCCATTTTACGAGGTGATAACTACTTTTTTGGGTCAGGCCTATTTCACAGAAAGTTCTAGATCTTTCTCTTAGCTTTCCAACGCCACCGAAATCACCTTAATCCGAGTCTTGTAGAGAAAGTTATGCCTAAAATACGACAGGCTGTCAAACGCGTTTTCTACGCGCAGAGGAACCTACCGGGAAAGGACGCGCAGGTCGCCTCTTCCAAGGGGACACCTGCTGCGCCTTTTCCCAGGGTTTTCTTTTTGTCCAAGTTTCCGTGTTTTAACCTAAGTCGGTTATTTCCGGATCTTTCCTTCCGTGTCCTAGTCTTACCATAATTCCTCCGTGTGATTAGTATAAATAGGAGCTTTCGTTCCTCATATTTCTCACGCGAGTGTCCGCCCTTCTCTTCTCCCTTTGCATTCTAGACTTCGTTCTTACTAATTGGCGCCTACGTGCTTGGACTTCCGACCACGTAAGCTCGGATCTTTCCGGGTACCAGCCTCTCCGTTGCATGACCGACCAATTTGACCAACTACACTCAATCAACTTAATTAATCAATCGTTTTCCTCTTACGAGGGCACTCTCTTTGCATTCGCGTCGAGCATCACTAATCGATATCTTAGTTCTTCTCGTTTCGTCAACATGTAAGTCTGAGGGTGTATAATCCTTATTTATTTATTGTACTTTTAATTATTGTATCACAATTGTAAGGTTTATGTCGAAAATACCAATTAAAACCGATTTCTAAAACCATCTTTAAAACCTTTTTTACGGATTTCCAGTAGACAGACGTCGAGAAAAGACGCACAGCAACTGCTGCGCCTCTTCGAAGGAGCGCAGTTCCTGCTGCGCCTCTTCGTGAGGCTGCCGCAGTTCCTGCTTCTTTTCTTCTTCCTTCGTCCTCTGTAATTCGTTCTTGTTTTATTTGTATTCGTTTGTTCTGTAATTCTTTGACATCATAGCATATTAATTTCACATGTATATTAATCATCATCATGTTCATGTTTAATTTGTCATAAATCCGACTTAAATCCCTTATAATTCATATTTGCGGGTTTTCGTTATTAATGTTCAAATCCGGGTTTTAGAGATTCAATTCATTCGTATTGAGTTTCTGGAATTCATCCTTTGATATATTTGCATCCATATTCATTGTTAATTTATCGTCATATCTAATGTTAGTTAATTAATAGAGGACTCATTCATTAACATCGCTCCTTCATGTAATTAATCCGTTTAATTTCCGTCTCATCCATGTTTTACTGTTTTTATGACTCATTCATATGTTCAATAATACATTAAATCACTTTCATCCGAGTAAATAATTTAATCATCCTTTAAATTCATCAATTGACATTAACGGCTTGCAAATACGGCTTCGACCGAATCGAGCCAGAACACGCAGGCTGTCTGCTGCGCCTATTCAAAGGACGACTCTGCTGCGCTTTGTTCCTCGGCCGAGTTTCGTCTCAACTCCGTTTCTGCCTTGACGTAGTTCAATTAGTTTACGTATCAATTAACTAATATCCGTATTATCACTAATTCCTGTTCGTTAATTCGTTTAATTTCGTCCTTTTATTCTTTTATTCTTTTTTCTCAAATCATCCGTTTTAAAGGTATTTTCGACATAAATCGCCTATCTCAATGTAATTAATGTAATTTTCGTTATTGTATTTCTTTTATTGTTTGTTTGTTTTCACATGTAAATGAACTTAATTCCTATTTCGACCCAATTGTTTGCTAATTAATTGTCTACCGACTTAGACTAATTTTCACATGTTAGGATTAATCTATTGTATGTTGCATTGCATGCATATAATCGACGATATATCGAGTACGAATAACTTCCCTAATCATTAGTAGAGGCCGCTATCGAGGCGGGCGGGATTAGGTGTTCGATCAAAAGAGCTTCCTAATACGTACCCTCACCCCTTACTCCAGATCTCCGTGAGCACCCGTGTTCATTGGCATCCACGAGAGTCATTCTAGACATAGAATGCTAAGGGTAACGATTGCTTAGTGTTCATGTCACTACTTTGTGTCTTGACATGACACGAGGTATTCGAACGGTTCCAATTTCCCATAAAAATTGGTGGCGACTCCATACAAAATGCAAACGCTTGTTTTTCGACCTTCACCAAGCGCCCCGTGGCGGCCCGCTGTCCACGAGTTTGGCGACTCTGCTGGGGAATTACACTTACGTGTAGCTAGGGTGAAACTCGAACAAGGTTAGGGAATAGTTTGTACAAGACAATTGTCGGTTTTCATAACTCGGTCTTCCTAGATCGTTTAATTCGGCCTTCCTAGGCCCAACCCAACCCATTCGACCAATCGTCCCGTCTAAACGGTCCTAATTCTTATTTGGGCCTAAGGATGGATAGCGATTGACGTCATCCGTACCATGATGCTTACTCTTGTTTGTATCAAGGACCTTCACTACTTGAGGAAATGGACTAGGAATCGGCCTTACTCTTGTTTGGCACGAGCCTCTCCACAGACTTCGGGTTTGATGGTTCGGTATGGCAACCTACCCTTTAAACCAAAACCCTTTTAAATGCACTCAGCATCCCGTTATAATGCTTGTATGAATGTTTGTACCTTACGTGATCACCATTTCTAAACAAAACCATGACGATTTTGCAAAAATCAAAACCCTCTTTTAACCAAAACCCTTTTGCAAAAATCAAAACCCTCTGTCCATTTGTCGAGTCAAACTTCGGGCCTAAAACCCATTTCAAAACTAAATACAAAAACAAAAAAAAACGAAAACAAAAAGGTCCAAAAAAAAAAAAACAAAAAAAAAAAACCAAAAAAAACCAAAAAAAAAACCAAAAAAAAAAACGTCAAAAAAAAAAAAAGAGTCCGAAAAAGAAAAAAAAAAACAAAAACATGTTTTAATCAAAACATTTTCCAATCATGTAAATGTAAATATGTAAATTCAATTGGGCCAAGTTAGAGTCAAAGTTCAAACCGACTATGTCCTAGTCGGAACTCTGTCGAGTCATAAACCCGTATTCCTTCACATTTTGGGTCTTTTCAAATTCGAGTCAAGTCCAAAGGCGTCACGCCGTCATTTTGGACCCTCTACCCCAATTCAGTTAGGATCTAAACATTTACACACCTCGACTCACACACTCGAGGCTAACACATCGAGTCATTCCAATATCCGTTTCTTGAGTTCTCCTAATGACACGTTCGGGACACACGTACCCGAACCTCGAGTCAAGTCTGTCTTAAACACACGAATTAGAATCAACACGTGTCATCAATCCCGTCAACCACATAAATGTCACTCCGTCAAAGTCAACGCTCGAGTCTAAAGATCAAGGTCAAACACCGTGAATTCAAACACGAGAAGTCGCTCATGACATTTCATGAATTCACAAGTCAAGTCTAGATTTGTCATCTTATCCCTTCCTTTGTTTGTTGCCTTAGTATGCGTGATCCCATGTCGAATCGAGTTATAATGCGCGTCATTTTTCGCCGAGTAGGAATCCAGCAAGTTCCGTTAGTCGCAAAGTCACGGCGATCAAGCTTAATCACCATGTCTCTCCAAGACATTTATGCCATGGTCCTACGAGTTCAAGCTACAGTGGAAAATTTGAGCATTCGCGTCCTCACCCTCGAGAATGGAATGGTGGAAAAGAACATGCCAACTAGGGAAACCTCTAGCCTAGGCCGTCCAAAGCCTACCTCTTGCAATAACCATCGTCCTAGAAAGCCGAAAAACAGTGAAAGGAAACCTGGGAGGCATCAAAGGGTGCTTACCGATTTAGGCATGTCTTATGCCGATGCTTTGAAGAGACTTTCTGCCCAAGGCAAGCTACATCCAATAGGACCGACTCCGGATCCGCCTTTAGAGAAACAAATAAATCTCTGGAAGGGCAACAAGTACTGCTTGTATCATCAAGGTAGAGGCCATGATATTGAAGAGTGTTTTCTCTTGAAACACGTTATCCAAGATATGATCGAAGAGGGCAAGCTTCCTAAGCCACCTTCTGTCGGGAAATCCAAGAAGATCGACCCTCTTGGATCTAATATTATTAAACATGACGAAGAATCATTCCTAGACTGTTCTCACCTCCTCGATCCTCGTGACGACGGAGAGATCAACGTGCTTGAAGACGACAATATCCAAAATGGAATGCTCATGCTTTCCATTGCCTTCAACAACAAATTTTCCAAAATAGAGGGAGCTATTGATAGTCTAAACTCTCGGCTTTCCAACATAGAGAACCAGTTTGCTGAAATGGGTAAGAAGCTTGATGCCCAACCTCTCAAGATGAAAAGTGTCCAGACAAACCCTCAATTTGACAGTCTTAAGGAGAAAGTAACTAGTGAACGATCTATTCCTAACAACTCTCCAAGGTCATTTACAAAGGCTTCCGAAAATAAGGGCACACCTCCTAGGAAATTTACCAACAGTGGTATTACATACACCGATGCCCTTCAGAGACTCATGGAGCGACGAATGTTAAAGCCTATAGGACTTACTCCCGAACCCGAAAGGAAGTCCAAGTTCTGGGATGAGAATGCCTACTGCAAATACCATAGAGGCAAAGGGCATGATACAGAGAAATGTTACAAATTAAAACATGTCATTCAGGATATGTTTGAAAGTGGGAGGTTGTCCCTCTCAACCTTTGACCCACAACGTAGCTTAGGCAATCCTCATGGATATACCAAATATCAAGAAACTCTTCTTGACTATTATCCTTCCAATGTTCCCAATGATGAGGATGAGGTGCTCAAATGGGTGAATGCTCAAAGTCGATCCAAGCCGATTCTTTGGAAGAGAAAATGTTCAATCATGGGCCGATGATTACGAGTCTAGATCTAAGATCGAGTCAAAGTCCGGGTCCGAGTCCGAGTCTTAGGCTTTCTATCTCATATTTTGTTCTAGTGCCTTTCTTCATTTCTAGTGACAATGAAATTTGTCCCATGAGTCACGTGTCTTCTCGAGTCTATGTTAAATACATTCATTATTCATTTTAATAAAAGCACACTTTTCAATCCACATATTCTATCCTGTCTCTTCCTTTACCCTTTTCCTGTGACAACAAGAATTGGTTTGAGACATTTTTTAAAATGACAACAACAACACATGACAGTCGATGTGAGTGCACTTATATGATGTTCCATTCTAAGTTGTAGAGGACCTGAAACTCCGTGTTCTTTTCTTACCTATTCCATGTCTGGCAATAGAAACCTCACTATACCCCAATTTAAGACGAGCCTATCTCAAGAGATTCTAGGACGAATCCAGACCATCTCCTTTGTTAACAATCCATGACGGAAGGCAAGCCCATTCCCCACAATAAACAACCCGTGTTACGAAAAACCAACCCATTTCACACCAAAGGTGCTAGTTTGACCCAAATCCATGGTAACAAGCAAGTCCAAGACGATACGAGCCATGATGAAAGACAAAAGGCTCAATCAAGAGAAACTGAGGTTGATATCTGAGGCCACAATTATGCCCATAATCCAACACAAATGAGCCAAAAGAAGAAAGCTCAATCAAGCAAGTCATTGTCAATATCCAAAGCCAAAATTATCTTCAAAATCCTGAATCAAGAATCTGAGCAAAAGCCGAGATATGTTCAAGAACGAGTATGAAATCAAATACGAAATACTCAAGACACCAATCAAGATGGTCATCTAGCACCCTCACTTAGCCTTCCACACATTACACCGTAAGTCCTTCTCGAGACCGTTACGGGGAGATGGTTAGGAATTTTGAGAATCCTCTCAAGCTTGTCAAGTATATCCATCCTTTAGGGCCAAGACATGGAAACTTGAACCCACGCCATTTTAACCTACCTTTATGTGCTCAGGCTACATCAAGCCAAGAGACTCCATTTCCAAGCCATATTACAAGCCATAACCCCATAAAGCCTTAACTCCACAAAATCAAGCTCCAGAGATTTGTTCATCAAAGCCTCTTATTACCGAGCTCCACATTCCAAATATCCAATCCAGTTTCACCTTGACCCATACACGGAGTCTTCAATACTTTTTCTACCTAGAACGGGACATACCCATATCATCCTTAGGGTCCACTAGTGTTGGAATATGTGTCCTCCAACAATAATGCGATCACGACTGTTGATCATGATGATCACATGTTTAAGTCTCATTAAAATGAATACAATTGGGAAGTAATATTGTTATCACAATCGGTCAACATATATCGGTAATGATTGGTGACTAGAGTTTGACATTACTTTGTCGTGTGTGACGGTGGTGATCGATTGACCCCTAGGTCATACCTAAAGGGCAATACTCTTAATTGATTATTTAATTAATCGTATAATGTTACGAGTTAATTAAATTACTTGAAAATTGACGGACGATTTTGGAAGTAAAATTTACGTATCATATTGAAATGTGATTAAATGAGGTACGGTCTGAGTAATTGAATTGTATCATTACTCGGATGAAATAATTGTTTAATGTAACAATTAAATTGAATGAATTGATATAAATACAATATGTTGTGATTTATAAATTGGTAAAATTTTTGGCACAAGTAATTATGAAATTACTAAGTCGATTTTGTATATGACGTATTTTTATTAATACGTTGATTTTTAATATGATAAAAACACATAAACAAATATATGTGACATGTGACATGTAACATATAGACAATTGACAAAAATAATATGGACACCATATTATGCAAAGGGCCGAAAATTAGAAGGTGTTTAGCTAATTATAAGTTGTTTGTAATTAGTGGAAAACACAATGATTAAAAGGAAACCTAGCTATGCAAGCCTATTGTTCCTTGTGAAGAACAATTTCTCCATGCATTGGCTCCCATTTTTCTCTCCTCTTACACGGTTTTGGGGAAGCAAATGCCATCATTGTTTTTCTTATAATTTTACCTAATAACACTAAAATGTTTTAGTGTGTATTCATTCCATCTTCACTCATCCAAAATACAAGTTTTAGAGATAATAAAATCCTCCTCATCATCTCTCTAAAAACCGAAAATAATATAAGAGTTTATAAATATTTTTGGTTCCTTTTTTCTACCATTGATTAATATTATAACTAGTATTTGTAATATTAATTATAATTAAGAGAAGCCTTGGGTATAAAGCATAGGGAGAGATCTTACACGTAGATCTTTGTTCTTCCATTGGAATAGCTCAATAACAAGAAGAGATAGGTGATATCTCTTGTGCCCTAATAGCCGAAATCCATTTTGTAAGGACATGATTTCTCCTCTATTTATATTATTGTTTGCATGCATAAGATCCGTTTTAATTTTATGACAAATTAATTTAGACATATAAGAGTATGTTAATATGTATATGAATCTACATTTCCTTCAATTGGTATCAGAGCCACGGTTGTTTGCATGCAAATTGGTTAAAAGTTTTTCCGAGTTATATGAATAACAAATAAAACTTGTAAAATTTGTGTTATTATGATATATCACGAAATAAATACATGCATGTTAATATTTCTGGTCCTAAAATGTTTTAGGATTTTTGGTTAATTTTACGGATTTTTATTGTTCATATTTCATTATAATGACATTTAAATGTGATTTTATGAGTAAAAATGTCATTTTTGGACGAAAATTAGCTATACTTCGAATTTTAAGTTGATTTTTGGATATGTTATCTCACATATTATTTTGAGATAACCTGTAAATTTTCATAATTTTTGCACTTGTTATGCTCGAAAAATGAATTTTTCATTATTAAATTCGGATTTAAGAGAAAAATAGGTTAATATGAGTTAAATTTCGAATCTGGTCATAAAAATTTTATATGTTGTCACATGCAATTTTACAAGATGTGTGTAAAATAATTGGCTATAAAGAAGTCTTTTAGCATGATTTATGAATTTTTGAAGAAAAATGACATAAATAGTGACATTATTAGTGAAAATTAATAAAATATAATCTATGACTTAGGAAAAACGTATAATGTTGCATTTTATTATCTTTTTCAGATCTAAAATTGAAAAGTTAGTGAAAATAATTTTTCCATGTTTTTATGATTATTTTATTATAAATCGATAAACCGCAACATTGTTTTTCCGGAAAAATTTCGATATTTTTTAACCTAAGATTTTGAACATTATGAGTGTCATGGATTTTTCCAGAATGTTCATGAATTTAAATTTTGAATTTTGAATTTATTTGAAATTTTTGGATTTATTTGAAGTTTAATAGTTTTTTTTTTTTATATTTTTTTGGTCCATTTATGAACAATTTTGTAAATAAAGGTTAATTATGGTCAAATTATTAGTGAAGACTATATTTTGAGTCCTAAGAGGTTAGGGTAATTAACTTATGCATAAATATGAGTTTATGTATTTTTGTGATTATAAAATGTTGAAATCACGCAAATCCGTAAAAACCGAGTAATATACGATATTGGCTAATTAAAAGGCGATTTAGCATAAAATTGAGCATGTTCTTACATATTATATTGCTGCATTTTCTTTATGATTGTCATAATTTCAATTTATGTAATTTTGAATTATGTAATTTTACTTAGTATGGCCTTAGTTTTTAATTGGTATTTCCCGAAATGTATGGGAATATCGATTCGGTTGTAATTTTATTGTGCTCTCGTATCACCGTTTTGTAATTTAATAGATTTATTTTATTTTAGTTACAAATGTATAATAGGAAATTATGTAATTTATTATGTAATTTTATTCATTCCGGAGTTCCAAAAGATGGATTACTTCAAGAATGGCGATACATAAAGACGGTGTTACCTCGAGATGCGTGTCACAACCGAAGCTCAAGGGACCAATGGAGTTGGTTTCCGAATATGTAATAGATTAATAGTTTTTCTTTTTTAGGAAAGGCCATACTAGGATTTATTTTTTCTTTATGCTTGCATTTTATTTTATGTCACATGCATCGCTAAATCGCCATAACTAAACATGCATTGTCTATTTATCGAGTTTATCGACCGTGTCAATTAGAATTATCGTAGTTCACCGCTTTAGTTCACTTAAAACGTGATAGATAATAAATTGACATGACCTCTCGCTAAAACTATCAATTGAGACATAGCCTTACCAAATAGTAGAAACCATGAAAACCTATTTCGTGAGGGAGTGCACTCGGCCACACCGGGGTACAAACCTTGTTACGTAGGGGAAGTGGGTGATGAATGTTAATCCACCGAATTCATGTTGATTAGGGATGTATCGGCCCCACCGTGCCCAAGTTAATGTGGGTTTGGATCATGGACACATTTATTCGAAATTTGGATTGAACTCAACAAAAGTATTTGATAAGGGATGTATCGGCCCCACCGTGCCCTTGTCGATGTGTTTTGGGCTATAGATAATTGTTAATGTAATATTATCGACCAAGAGTTCTAAAAGTAGAATCGATTAAACGTTAATCCACCGAGTTATATTGATAAAGGATGTATCGGCCCCACCGTGCCTAAATCGATATGAATTTGGGTCTTGGAATCATTTATCTAGTTGGGTAGAGGTCACTAGAAAAATGCTTATAACTTGTTTAAATCATACATTTTTACGAGTATTATTAAAACGACAATTGTTTTACTCCTTATATTTTGTTTTGTAGACCACTTCTTATTCATAACAATGGCAACACCAACTCCTAATGCTACACCACTCGCTACTTCATCTTGGCTCCGATCCTTTATGGATCGATGTAAACTTGAAAAGAATGGGTCAAATTTCTCCGAGTGGGATGCCCAACTCAAATTAGCCGACGAAGGTGACGACAAGCTTCGTTACCTTACCGAGGCCTCTCCACCCGAACCCTCCACTAGGTCCACCGCGGCCACTAGGGAAGCCTATGAGGCTTACCAAAAGGAGTCCGCCGCAATGAAAAATGTATTAATATTTGCGATGGAGGCGGAACTCCAAAGGAGAGCCTTCAAAATGGGCAATGCTAATGAGATTTACTCCAAACTTGTGACCATGTTTTCACAAACCCCGCGGATCGTCCAATATGAGGCGGCCGCGGCATTCTTTGATCTCGACTTCAAAGAGGGCCAAAAGGTTAGCCCTCATGTGCTCAAACTCATGGAGCTTGTCGAGACCTTGAAGATTCAAAAAGTTGAAATCCCCAAAGAACTCATCGTAGATAGGATTCTACACTCCTTGTCTAAAGTTAAGGCATATGTGCAATTCCGGGTGAATTTCAACATGCAAGACAAAGATGTGTCTCTTGAGGAGTTGCACAAGTTACTTGTGCAAGCCGAGAGGGACATGGGGTTAAATGTGAACCCTCCCAAGGATGTGCTTAATATAAGCGCAAAGAGTAAGGGGAAGTTCAAGAAGAGTGGAAGAAAGGGTAAAAAGCAAGCTCCCACATTCACCAAAGCTAAGTCTTGTGAAGCTAGCACATCCAAAGTCAAGAAGGGTCCTCTTGACAAATGCCATTATTGTAATGGCATGGGACATTGGAAAAGAAATTGTTCCAAATACCTTGGTGATATCAAAGTTGGAAAGATCACTCCAAAGAGGTAAATGACTAACCTTCTTTTTATGTTTCAAATTCAACTATGGTATTATGATGCAAAGTTGTGATAATGTATCTTCCCTTTTTATTGTAATTAGGGCCTCCACCAAGCAAAGACAAGGGAAAAGAAAAACAAGCATGATAAACCATGGAGAAGCTAAGGATAGCTTTTATGGAGCCTTGTTTTTCATTGTCTTATTTTAAGTTATGTTTTGAATTTTTAGAACTTTAAGTTTCCGTGTTCGACATGGAAAGGTATTTTGGATAATGGTTTGTATTTTGGATGATGGTGACTTGGTTTGCAACCCAAGTCACCCGTTTTATCATTTATCCTTTATGTTCTAAAATTTCATCTTTAAATGCTTGCGTTTTGAAACATAAGATTATTCACTAAAAGTGATCTAATAGACAATTATAATGACGGGTTTCATTATATGTCCACATGCTTAAGGCTTTTGTATGATCATTTATAAAGTGACTTTGAGTCTATGAACTCTCTTAAAGGTATGTCAACCACCAAGTACACATATGAAATCAATAACAATTAGTCAACCTATGAGGTAGTCCTCCTTATACTTCAACATCATTAATTTGTGTCTCATATGCTATCTTTGAATGCTTAGTGTATTCATTCTAAAGATAGAGTGGGAGAAAAATGAGGACACAACACACAAGGCAAGATATAATTGTGTACTTGTGTAAATGAAGATCTACGCAAGAGAGAATGATTTGAATGAAGGTATATCTATTTACATAGTATACCAAATAGATGAGTTCTATAGTCTCAAGTTAGTTCTAAATGACTTAAGAGACCAAGTGAAGTAATCATAAGAGTTTATTCTCAAGATAACTACACGAGGAGACCAAAAGAAGTTTTGGAAGAAAAATGACTAATGTAAAGTCTTAACAAGCTTTTGACTAAGGTTATGAATCATTTGACCAATAGTTTCAATCATGAGTTTTACTTAAGAGCCTAAATGAATCATAGTAACCTACTAGTTATGATCAAGTTGCAAAGATTGATATTCCGATATCTTCAATAGCCAACGTTTTAACCACGCAAATGTCATTGTTTAACCTCGCTATGAAATGGTTAAACCTCCTTCCGAAAGGGTATTCCGAAAGACCTATTCTAAATATTATTTGTATTTGAATAATGACATTGCTACACATCATTATGACATGAGTGTGTTAGAGATTTAAAATCTCTTTCCGTAAGGTTGAGATGAGACCACTTCAAAATAGGCATTTTGAAAGGATATGATGGGAACATATATGGTTTTATCCTAGTAACTTGGCAAAGCGATTTATATTTATATTCTTGACAAATTTCGATTGAGAAGTCAATTTCGAAATATGTAGAATTGAGTGGGAGTTAGGAAATTCTCATGTGAAGACATGGGATTTAGTGGGAGCTATCATCCTTGAATGTATAAAACTCATTACTCATTAAAGAATGACGAGCTAATACCTTCTTTCATAAAGAAGCTTTGAGTTTTCAATTCTGGATGAAAATGGACAATGATGAATCCAATTACATCATGGGATGTTGGATTAGTATTAAGAGATACACATCACATCAACATACGCGTAGGTTATTCGTATGAATGAAAATGGGATTACCATTAGCAGTCATGGTAGTTCATTGAACCTAAGAACGGTTGATCTCATGATTATTAGTAACTAATGTTTCCGCCATTAGAATAATCATGTACATGTCCAATTATAAATCATATGCATAAGAGCATGATGATAGACTTGGTGATCCAAAATAGAAACGTCATGAATTCTCAAGTAGAATCCGATGAGCGATTTCAGTGTTTGACGGAATGTTCTATTGTGTGTCAAGAGGTTGCACATATTGTAGAAAATCCGAACACATATGAGGATTTATGAGAATCCCAAATCTTTCAAGCCCGGAAAAGAGAAATGAGAAGTTTTGGAAAGATGCTTGGTTAAGTAAGAGGTTATTCAAAACAATCTTTCCTAATAAAGCTAGGACTTGTGAGAAGTACTAAGCTAATAATCTTGTCAATTGTTACAAGATTCTACAAAACATATACCTAGTGCATTGTGTGTGGATGGAATACTTGATCGGTACAAGTTATATTATTCATCGCAAATTCGTTCGTTATGAGATGAGCGATGAGAAAGTTCTTTCAAGTTAAAGAACCAAAACCAAGGTCAAGAACCTTAATGTGTACTTGGTAAGATTCATGCTATGAGAACATGAATGTGAAGGAAATTGCAAGTGCAAGAAGTTTGAACACATGGACACATGGGATGTTAAACTTCTATTGCAATCAATAAGTGTTTACACTTATGATAAACATCACAAGGTTGTAATATGATATTGACTACCCGAGTATGATGTCGACATTTGTCGTTTGAGTTATTATTAACTCACTTGGTACATTGTTATATCCAAACGGGTTGTGGAGACAATTGAACCCCGTTAAAGTGAACATGGATTAACATTGTTTTTGCCCATAGTTACTTATATGAGGTGACGTCTCGAAGTGACTAGAGTGTGATGCGATTGATGGCAAGTTCAAGTGCCATAGAGTCATGTGAGATGACTAGTCGATCACATAGGCAGATTGTTAGGAACATTTTGTCGGGCCTAATGACCGCTTATAGAGTTCTAGCAAATTTATATAGCCTGGTCGTGGCGAGAGCTACTATAGTATTCAAATGAGTCGATTCTTTTGACTAAAGACTATTCGCCTAAGATGGCACATTTCAGATTAACTTTGATTTGTGTTACTACGACCTTCGTAAATGGGGTCAAATGGGCATATTTTGGGTTATGATGGCTGTGGCTAGTCGAAGGGAATGAGTGCGATAGAAATTGTCCACCCCTAGTCAGGGTTATAACAATATCTCAGGGCCACTCGAGGAGTAATGAACTGGAAATGCGTGGCCACGCTCGGAAGGTATCCAGAGTGGATAAATCCGGTCAATCGTTATTCTCCGGATCGAGGAAACCACTCTCGATATGATCACTTGCAAGTACGACCTGAAAGACACCTTGCATTGAGTGGGAGATAGTAATAGGACAAGAGAATTGGTGACGCACACTTGTCGAGGACAAGTGGGAGATTGTTGGAATATGTGTCCTCCGACAATAATGCGATCACGACTGTTGATCATGATGATCACATGTTTAAGTCTCATTAAAATGAATACAATTGGGAAGTAATATTGTTACTGTCAACTGGTCAACATATATCGGTAATGATTGGTCGACTAGAGTTTGACATTTCGTCGTGTGACGGTGGTGATCAGTTGACCCCCTAGGTCATACCTAAAGGGCAATACTCTTAATTGATTATTTAATTAATCGTATAATGTTACGAGTTAATTAAATTACTTGAAAATTGACGGACGATTTTGGAAGTAAAATTTACGTATCATATTGAAATGTGATTAAATGAGGTACGGTCTGAGTAATTGAATTGTATCATTACTCGGATGAAATAATTGTTTAATGTAACAATTAAATTGAATGAATTGATATAAATACAATATGTTGTGATTTATAAATTGGTAAAATTTTTGGCACAAGTAATTATGAAATTACTAAGTCGATTTTGTATATGACGTATTTTTATTAATACGTTGATTTTTAATATGATAAAAATACATAAACAAATATATGTGACATGTGACATGTAACATATAGACAATTGACAAAAATAATATGGACACCATATTATGCAAAGGGCCGAAAATTAGAAGGTGTTTAGCTAATTATAAGTTGTTTGTAATTAGTGGAAAACACAATGATTAAAAGGAAACCTAGCCATGCAAGCCTATTGTTCCTTGTGAAGAACAATTTCTCCATGCATTGGCTCCCATTTTTCTCTCCTCTTACACGGTTTTGGGGAAGCAAATGCCATCATTGTTTTTCTTATAATTTTACCTAATAACACTAAAATGTTTTAGTGTGTATTCATTCCATCTTCACTCATCCAAAATACAAGTTTTAGAGAGAATAAAATCCTCCTCATCATCTCTCTAAAAACCGAAAATAATATAAGAGTTTATAAATATTTTTGGTTCCTTTTTTCTACCATTGATTAATATTATAACTAGTATTTGTAATATTAATTATAATTAAGAGAAGCCTTGGGTATAAAGCATAGGGAGAGATCTTACACTTAGATCTTTGTTCTTCCATTGGAATAGCTCAAGAACAAGAAGAGATAGGTGATCTCTCTTGTGCCCTAATAGCCGAAATCCATTTTGTAAGGACATGATTTCTCCTCTATTTATATTATTGTTTGCATGCATAAGATCCGTTTTAATTTTATGACAAATTAATTTAGACATATAAGAGTATGTTAATATGTATATGAATCTACATTTCCTTCAACTAGGTGTGCTCACATGACAAGGAAATTTTTACAAAACTTAATTATACCTCTTTGGTCTATGATCAGAGGGAGTTATCTCAAATCGATTCTTTGAGTCACCAAAGGAATATTACCCTTGTGACCCCTGCACTTTAAGGTCCTGACAACATAAGCTTAGGCACACACTTGAACTACGAGCATGGTTTGATTTCACCTTTTCAGGTGGATACGTAGGCAGTCCTTTCTTACACAAGAAGGATACAACCACAACACCCAAACAAAAATTAACCAAACCTCAGAACTACGATCTGGTTTGATTTCATTTCACGTGAATACGTAGGCAGTCCTCAAGGACACAACCATCCCCACTTCCAACTTTTAACCACCTCAATTATCAACCATCACAATTTTCAACCTTCCAACCTCAATTAACATCCCTTCCACAACCAACACCTCTATACTGGGGGCTTCTTATTGTCGCCCAGCCTCTTTTTTATCAAAGTCCGGAGTCATCTTCTCATCCTGGGGGCTTCTCTTCCAAGATGCCACCCTTCCTTTATTCCTCTAAGTCTAGTTAGTACTCGGTCCGGACAATAACAAAGATCTTAGATCGATTCTCCAAGTCATCGTGCCTCAAGAGGAGTGTCTTTTACAGCAAACGGTGGTGAAAGAAGTCCTAGTAGACAGATGATCCATGGCTCACGCCTTGCCTTTATATGTCCCCATCTTTCTTGCAATTCTTATACCTTTGGAACTGATACGCATTGTCATCCACACTTGGCTAGGGGTTGCGCATACTTAAGCGAAGTCTGTCAAGGTCATCCCTGTGTCGCGTCAAATCTAAGTTAGGGTCGCGTCAGTCAAACCTAAGTCTACATTTTGCGTCGCATCCTAGTAGATCTGTGTCATGTCAAGTCCTATGTCTAAAGCCCATTGAATATGCATATCGCATTACAAACAACAAATTTCCTTTACACAAGTTTTAAACAACTTTTATAAAGAAACAACTTTTGCAAAACCTATGTGTATCCTCATTCGAGGTCCATGTGATAATTGCTTACGTGCATATGTGTTTATGTTCTATTTGCATATTAGATTGCATTCTTGTGTGGCTACTAACCATGCAGGTAAGTATCGAAGTAAATGCTGCTCGCTCTCCGTCGGGGGCTTCACCCAAGTCTTCATTCTCCCCAGCGCAGCAGTATTTTGTAGTATTGCTCATTCAAGATTTCTTCCACGACGATCAAGATGTTCCTAGTCGTCAAAATATTTTGTCCCCGGCGCAGCAGTATTTTGCAGTATTGCTCACTCAAGATTTCTTCCATGACGATCAAGATGTTCCTAATCGTCAATATATTTCCCCAACAAGAATTCGCTTGAGACCGACGCAAGCAGATTCAACCTCAAGTTTTTGCCAGAGTTCGCTTGAGACCGACGCAAGCAGATTCCCCAGCAGTTTCTACCGACGTCCTGCTACCCTCAATATTATTGTTTCCTCACGGAGTTCGGCAAAGGTGTCGTTCTCCGAAAGTTCCCAAACCAAAGCCTCCTTCCTTAGGTTCGTAAACCCGAAGTTAGGATTCTTACCCCTAGATTCTTAGATCCCAAAATGGCCTCCTTTAGGTTCATAAACCTTTAAGCCCCCACACCAACATCCTTAGGTTCATAAACCCATAAAATCCTTTTGGAGTTCTCATACCTCAGAAAGCTTAAGCGCACGCGTTTAAAACAAGAATTAGTAACCAGTAGTTCCTAAACTTATTCCTTAGGATCACCTTATACCTTTTAGGATCATATTCCTTTAGGATCACCTTTTCCCTTAGGATCATATTCCTTAGGATCACCTTTTCCTTTTAGGATCATAATCCTTTAGGATCACCTTTCCTTAGAGTTCCTACACCCAAAACTTGGTTACCCCCTTAAGTTGAACTTATATTTGGCCTCCTTCCCGTCAATGCTTTCCTTTAGGGCCCCACACCCTAGCACAATCTTTATATATCTTTTAGGTCTTACCCTTGGCTCCTACGCTTAACCTTATCTCCTACGCAACTCCGAAAGCATCTCGAGAAGAAGTCTCAGGTATGGTTTCTTCTTATGGCTGGCGAGCCTCCTTACGTAGTCTAATGGACTTTAAACGACCCTCCCCGATAGTCGACAGACTCTAAAATGTTCCCGACAACAGGTCCTTGGCTCAGACCCCTTGAGCCGCCTCGCGTCGCCATAGTCGTCAGGTTGTAATCTTCGATTGACCTGATGGCTATACTTTGACTTTCGCCTTGTCCAAGCCTCAGTCAAAGTGGGGGCTCTGTAGACACCTCGTTTCTGCACCCCTCACAAACCACCCGGTGATGATTGGGCCGCATGTTTGGTACGCGGAACGATTTGTGACAGTTCGTAAGTTTATCGTCAAGTGATCGCTCAAATACTTGTGTCTACCTCATGGTTGTCGTCTAGGTGTCATTACGGTCGTTTTGGCAGTAATTAGAGTACATTTGGAGTCCGGGTCAAAAACCGTCTTCATTTCCTAAAACCGTCAAATCCCGAGTCAAAGCAATGTGCTTGTCTACCTAAGGTTAGGATGTCATAAAATGTTGAGATTATATCTCATTTTGAGTCCTATGTCACTTCATTGGGCTAAACTTAAGGTTTACATTACAAAATGTGCATTTCATTTAGTTAAAATGACAACCCGAGCTTTAGGCCCATTGTACGAGGTGATAACTACTTTTTTGGGTCAGGCCTATTTCACAGAAAGTTCTAGATCTTTCTCTTAGCTTTCCAACGCCACCGAAATCACCTTAATCCGAGTCTTGTAGAGAAAGTTATGCCTAAAATACGACAGGCTGTCAAACGCGTTTTCTACGCGCAGAGGAACCTACCCGGGAAAGGACGCAGCAGGTGCTGCGCCTCTTCCAAGGGACGCAGCACCTGCTGCGCCTTTTCCCAGGGTTTTCTTTTTGTCCAAGTTTCCGTGTTTTAACCTAAGTCGGTTATTTCCAGATCTTTCCTTCCGTGTCCTAGTCTTACCATAATTCCTCCGTGTGATTAGTATAAATAGGAGCTTTCGTTCCTCATATTTCTCATGCGAGTGTCCGCCCTTCTCTTCTCCCTTTGCATTCTAGACTTCGTTCTTACTAATTGGCGCCTACGTGCTTGGACTTCCGACCACGTAAGCTTGGATCTTTCCGGGTACCAGCCTCTCCGTTGCATGACCGACCAATTTGACCAACTACACTCAATCAACTTAATTAATCAATCGTTTTCCTCTTACGAGGGCACTCTCTTTGCATTCGCGTCGAGCATCACTAATCGATATCTTAGTTCTTCTCGTTTCGTCAACATGTAAGTCTGAGGGTGTATAATCCTTATTTATTTATTGTACTTTTAATTATTGTATCACAATTGTAAGGTTTATGTCGAAAATACCAATTAAAACCGATTTCTAAAACCATCTTTAAAACCTTTTTTACGGATTTCCAGTAGACAGACGTCGAGAAAAGACACAAAGAATCGCTGCGCCTCTTCGGAGGAGCGTTATTCTCGCCGCGCCTCTTCGTGAGGCTGCCGCAGTTCCTGCTTCTTTTCTTCTTCCTTCGTCCTCTGTAATTCGTTCTTGTTTTATTTGTATTCGTTTGTTCTGTAATTCTTTGACATCATAGCATATTAATTTCACATGTATATTAATCATCATCATGTTCATGTTTAATTTGTCATAAATCCGACTTAAATCCCTTATAATTCATATTTGCGGGTTTTCGTTATTAATGTTCAAATCCGGGTTTTAGAGATTCAATTCATTCGTATTGAGTTTCTGGAATTCATCCTTTGATATATTTGCATCCATATTCATTGTTAATTTATCGTCATATCTAATGTTAGTTAATTAATAGAGGACTCATTCATTAACATCGCTCCTTCATGTAATTAATCCGTTTAATTTCCGTCTCATCCATGTTTTACTGTTTTTATGACTCATTCATATGTTAAATAATACATTAAATCACTTTCATCCGAGTAAATAATTTAATCATCCTTTAAATTCATCAATTGACATTAACGGCTTGCAAATACGCTTCCACACAAAATTTAATCGAAGAAGAATGACGCGGCGTCTGTCACGCGCCTATTCAAAGGACGCAGCTCGCTACTTTGTTCTCGGCCGAGTTCGTCTCTAAACTCCGTTTCTGCCTTGACGTAGTTCAATTAGTTTACGTATCAATTAACTAATATCCGTATTATCACTAATTCCTGTTCGTTAATTCGTTTAATTTCGTCCTTTTATTCTTTTATTCTTTTTTCTCAAATCATCCGTTTTAAGGGTATTTTCGACAAAAATCGCCTATCTCAATGTAATTAATGTAATTTTCGTTATTGTATTTCTTTTATTGTTTGTTTGTTTTCACATGTAAATGAACTTAATTCCTATTTCGACCCAATTGTTTGCTAATTAATTGTCTACCGACTTAGACTAATTTTCACATGTTAGGATTAATCTATTGTATGTTGCATTGCATGCATATAATCGATTTATATATCGAGTACGAATAACTTCCCTAATCATTAGTAGAGGCCGCTATCGAGGCGGGCGGGATTAGGTGTTCGATCAAAAGAGCTTCCTAATACGTACCCTCACCCCTTACTCCAGATCTCCGTGAGCACCCGTGTTCATTGGCATCCACGAGAGTCATTCTAGACATAGAATGCTAAGGGTAACGATTGCTTAGTGTTCATGTCACTACTTTGTGTCTTGACATGACACGAGGTATTCGAACGGTTCCAATTTCCCATAAAAATTGGTGGCGACTCCATACAAAATGCAAACGCTTGTTTTTCGACCTTCACCAAGCGCCCCCGTGGGCGGCCCGCTGTCCACACAGAGGTACATATTTGAGATCGAACTCTGAGAGCATCAAAGTCCATCTCGTTAGGCATCCATTGAGAACGGGTTTTTCGAAGAGGTATTTGACAGGATCCATTTTGGAGTATATTTTAACGGAGTAGCTAAGCATGTAATGGCGTAGCTTCTTCGTTGCCCACACAAGAGCGAGGCATGTCTTTTTGAGTGGTGTGTACTTGCACTCATACTCCAAGAAATTCTTACTAAGGTAGTAGATAACTCGTTCTTCTTTTCCCACGGTTCGTGCTAGCATAGCTCTCATGGCTGTTTCAGTTACTGTGCGATATAAACCAAGAGGTTGATCTCGTTGGGGTGGCATGAGCACTGGTGGTTTGGCTAGTATCTCCTTGATTCACTCGAACGCCTTTTGATAGTCATCATCCCACATGGTGTGATCTGTTTTCTTTAGCTTATTGAAGATAGGTTCACAGATCATGGTGAGTTTCGATATGAATCGACTTATGTATTGCACTACTTTGTCCAAGAATCCTCTAACTTCCTTCTCTGTTTGAGGTTGTGGCATTTCGATTAGAGCTTTGATCTTGGAAGGGTCTATTTCTATCCCTCATTGGCTAACGACATACCCCAAGAGTTTACCGGATGTTACCCCAAATGCACATTTCCGAGGGTTGAGCCTCATATTGTACTTTCGTAGTCTCGAGAAGAATTTTCGAAGGTTCGCAATGTGCCCCTCTCTATCCTTGGACTTGATAATCATATCATCTACGTATACCTCAACTTCTTTATGCATCATGTCATGTAGTAGCGTAGTTGCGGTGCGTTGATAGGTGGCTCCGGCATTGATTAACCCAAACAGCATAACCGTGTAGTAGTAGGTGCCTCATTGAGTGACGAAGGCTGTCTTGTGCATGTCTTCTATGGCCATCTTGATCTAGTTATATCCCGCGTATCCATCCACGAAGGACAACAACGCGTGATCTGCTGTATTATCCACCAATATGTCGATATGTGGTAGAGGAAACTCATCCTTGGGACTCGCTTTGTTTAAGTTTCTGAAATCAACACAAACACGGGTACTATGTTGGCTACCCAGTCTGAGTACTCCTAAACTTTGATGAACCCGGCTTCGAATTGCTTATCAAATTCTTCTTTGATCTTAAGAGCCTATTTTGTCCTCATTCGACGAAGCTTCTGTTTTACGGGTTTGAAACCTGGTTTGATTGGGATTCTGTATTCTGCGATATCCCTGTCGATCCCTGGCATGTATTTGTAGGACCAAGTAAAAACGTCCTTGAAGTCATGTAGGAGGTCTATAAAACTAGTCCTTTCGGCGGGGCTCAAGGTCGTCCATATCCTATGTTCTTGGGGTCCTAGTTCGATTCCCACGTTGATGGGTTCGGTGTTTTCTATGACTGGTCCCCCTTCCCCCTCTTGTAGTATTTATTTAGCTATGTAGGGAGGTATTTCGATTGAGTTTGGCTCTGGGTCATCCTCATTATCATCGTAAACAGAATTGCATTCAGAATAACACAAAGATTAAGCAGAACCTGATTTATTCATTCATATTAAAATTTGAAAAGAGTTGAAACAAAGAAGCCATCTATTCGGTAGTCAGTGGCGGTAAAGGGACAGCTGTAGGGACATTTCCCGAACTACTGTTACTACTCGATGCTAAGCTAGGAGAAACAAGGGGAGTAAGAGTGACGACAGGAGGAGACTCTCTGATGTGATCAATATTTGAGCATATTTAGTCCCCGAATTAGCCTCGTTCCTATGCTTTTTAGTGCATATTTGGGTCATTAACTATCTTTAGTCCTTTGTTTTGCATATTCTTTGAGGTTTAGTTTCCTTGGTAGGAGAGGAGTGCAAACCTTGCATTTTTATGGCAAAATAGAGCTAAATTGATCGAATCTAATGACCAAGCATCAAAGAGAAGACAAGCCTAGAAGGCCTTTGTACATAATGTAGTAGATGGGCAATGATGAAAAAGATCCTTGCATCCCCGACAAAATCCTGGAGGATTGTTGGAAGAAGAGAAGAAGAAAAGAAGAAATGGAAGCTGACAAAGAATCCGCTCGTCCCAACCATCGGGACGCCCGTCCAGCAGCTTCCCAGGACGCTCGTCCAAGCCACCCAGCCGCTCGTCCAGCAGCTCCCCAATCCGCCCGTCCTGACCCTTGGACGCTCGGATTGTGCTCCAGAGGGACACACCCTCTTCTTCCTTCCATTGAAGATGCGCATATTGTTGGAGTGTCCCCGACAATAATGCGATCACAATTGTCGATCATGATGATCACATGTTTAAATCTCATTTTTAAGAATACGTAAGGGATGATTCATTTTATAGTCAACTAATCAACATTAATCGGTAACGATTGGCTTGCTAGAGTTTGACGTTACTGTCGTGGGACGGTGGTGGTCAGTTGATCCCTTAAGGTCACACCTGAAGGATGATGCCCTAATCTGTAAAGTTGATTAATTTTATGACGATACAAGTTAATGAATTCCTTAAAATTGAACAATTCAATTTGTGAGAGAGAATAATTATCTTATTGTAATGGGATTAAATACGATTTATTTTAGTAATAAAATGCTTTGTTACTAAAATTGTTTATTGTTTGAGAAACAATAGAGATTAGAATGAATGGTTATTTATAATTACAAGATGTTGTGAATTAAAATTAAATGACCCATTTTATTTATGTGATCAAGTATCACTAGTAAATTTGTTGTATGTAATTTAATTAATTTGTAAAATGATATATATGTGATAAATATGCATTAAATTAATTAATAACATGTATCATACTACATGTGACATATTGTGTGACAATTGACAAAATTAACAAAATAAAATGGTAGTCCATTTTATGTAAGTGGACCGGAATGGAGGTTGTAGTAGAGTGTGCATAATATTATTTTATGTGATAAGATTAATATAATCATACCTACTATTAGTAGCCTTGCACACCTACATTATGGAGAAGTGGAAAAGAAAAAGGAGATGCCATATTTTGGCATATTGCCTTCCATTTTCACGGCACTCCCTCCTCCTCTTATGATGAGAATCTTTCTCATTTTGTCTCTTACCATTCACTCATTTTTCCACATGCATTCTTCTCTTTACTCTCTCATTTTTCTCTAAAACTTGAGAAATCTTGATTAAAATTGTTCAATCACATTACTAATATTATTAATGTAATATATGAGTATTAGTAATTAATTTTAAGGTAAACTACTAAACTAATACTCCCTCCATACCACACCAATGGTAACATTGAGAATCTTGGCACTATTCATGGTCGTAGGGAATTTTCGATATTATTCTTAATCTATAAGACAAAATATAGTCATGTGAGATCTTGTTTGATTTATCGTCATGAATGCTATAAGAATATCAGATTTTTTTAATTTTTAATAATGTGTAACTAAATATATTCACGTTGCAAAACGTGTCTCGACAAGTGTGAAAAAGTCAATGTTACCATTGGTGTGGTATGGAGGGAGTATCTAGCTAATATTATTTAGTGGGGATAAGGGATAATCTTGGGTGCAATCAAGAGGAGTGGCTTCTATACTTGAGGTCTTTGGAGGATCATCCTAACATATGGAAAGCTCAAGAACAAGTGAGGTAGGAGACTTCATTTGTGCCCAAATAGCCGAAAATTAGATGGTGAGAAATAGATTTTTCCATCTCTTTTATTAAAGTTTGCATGCATAAGATCTAGATTTAATTTTATGAATAAATTAAATGTCACATATATGAATATGTAAATTAATGAGATTAATGATTTCAAACAAGCGGTATCATGAGCCTAAGGTTGTTTGCATGCAAATCGGTTTATAGTTTTTCCGAGTTACATGATTAACATACAAAACTTATTAATTTGGATTTATAAAGATAAACCTTAAAATAACTTTGCATGTTAAAAGTTTCTGGTCCTAAGTGATTTTTAGGACATTTTGGTTTATTTATGGATTTTATTGTTCATTTTATATAATATTGGCATTAAAATGTGATTTTTATGATAAAAATGTCATTTTTGGACGAAAATTAGCTAAACTTCGAATGTTTCAGTGATTTTGGGATATGTTTTCACATATATTATCTACTGATGGCCTGTAAATTTTCATGATAAAATGAGTTGTTTTGCTCGAAATATGGATTTTTCAAGTTAAAATCGTATTTAAATGGGTAAATAGGTTAATATGAGTTATATTTCGAATCTGGTCATGAAAATTTAGTATGTTGTCACATGAAATGTTACAAGATGTGTGTAAAATATTTGGCTATAATGAAGTCTTTATGCATGATTTATGAATTTTTGATGAAAAATCACATAAATAGTGACTATAATTAGTAATAATGCTAAAACATACTTCATGACTAAGGAAAAACGTCACATGTTGCAGTTTATCATATATTTCAGATCTACAAGTGAAAAGTTGATGAATATAATTTTTCTCATATTTTTATGGTCATAATTGTTAAAACCGATAAACCGCAACATTGTTTTTCTCGATAAATTTTCGAAATACTTAACCTAAGTTTTGAACATTATGAGTGTCATGGTATTTTTCCAGAATGTTCATGAGTTTAAATTTCAAATTTCGAAATTATTTGAAATTTTTATGATTTAATTTGAAGTTTATGACATAATTTTGTATTTTAGGTCCATTCATGAACAATATTAAGAAATCTAGGTTAATTATTGTCAAATGTTAGTGGAGACTAATTTTGAGTCCTAAGATGGTTAGGGTAATTAACTTGTACATAAATATGAGTTTATGTAATTATTGTGATTTCAACAAGTTAAATCACGCAAATCCGTAAAAACCGATTAATATACGATATTGGCTCTTTAAAGGCGATTTAGCATAAAATTAAGCATGTTCATACATATTATAATGCTGCATTTTATTTATGATTGTCATATTTGAATTTTATGTAATTTTTGAATTATGTAATTTTACTTAGTATGGCCTTAGTTTTAATTGGTATTACCCGAAATGTATGGGAATATCGATTCGGTTGTAATTTTTTTGTGATCTCGTATCACCGTTTTGTAATTTAATAGATTTATTTTTATTTTAATTACAAATGTATAATAGGAAATTATGTAATTCATTTTGTAATTTAATTTCCCGGAGTTCCTTAAAGATGGTGCCTTTCGAGAAGACGGTCCATCAAAAACGGTGTTACCTCGAGATGCGTGTCAAAACCGAAGTTTAAGGGACCAAAGGAGTTGGTTTCCGAATTTGTAAAATAGTTTATTAGATTTAC
Organism: Silene latifolia; assembly: GCF_048544455.1. Classification (NCBI taxonomy): domain Eukaryota; kingdom Viridiplantae; phylum Streptophyta; class Magnoliopsida; order Caryophyllales; family Caryophyllaceae; genus Silene; species Silene latifolia. The sequence continues at coordinate 87,367,957 of NC_133532.1, read as the reverse complement.
TATTTTAGGAAGGCCATATTAGGATTTTATTTATGCTTTGCATTTTATTTATATGTTGCATGCATCGCTAAATCGCCATAACTAAACATGCATTTTATATCGAGTAAATCGACCGTGTCAATTACAATTATAGTAGTTCACCGCTTTAGTTCACTTAAAACGTGATAGATAATAAATTGACATGACCTCTCGCTAAAATAAACAATTGAGACTTAGCCTCACCAAAAAGTAGAAACCATGAAAACCTATTTCATGAGGGAGTGCACTCGGCCCTACCGGGGTACAAACCTTGTTACGTAGGGGAAGTGGGTGATAAATGTCTATCCACCAAATTTATGTTAATAAAGGGTATTTCGGCACACCGTGCCCTAAGTTAATATGAATTTGGATCATGGACACATTTATTCGAAATTTGGATTGAACTCAACGAAAGTATTCACGACAATTTCCGGATGTGTTTCGGGCTAGAGATAAATATTAATGTAATTTTATCGACCAAGAGTTCTAAAAGTAGAATCGATTAAAGAGTTAATCCACCGAGTTATATTAATAAAGGGTATTTCGGCACACCGTGCCCCAAGTTAATATGAATTTGGATCTTGGAATCATTTATCATAGTTGGGTAGAGGTCACTATGTAAATGCTTTACTTGTTATTTACAAGTATTAATAAAACGATAAATGTTCAGTTTTCCACTATTCCGTTATCATATTGTTCTATTTCTTTACCACAATTCATATACGATATCATTTCGTTTTTGATTCAAATCTCCATTAAAACATCGTAACGAAAGACAAAATTAGAATTTTCTTCTAAAAAACCTCAAATTATCCATTGGAAGGATCTCTTGTGAAAAGTATAGATAAAAGTTATTCGTGATCAAAGGGTTTTTGATTCTTGACTAACATATCTAAAGTAAAGATTCATTGAAATGAGTGGGAGCATTCTCTTAAACCGTTAAGAAAAGGACGAGGTTCAAGAAGTAGATATTAGAATGGAATTGACAAGACAAAGGTAAAAGTAAAGACTAAACCTATCAATTCCAATCAATAAAGTTTCCTTTTGGAAGTGTTTAACACTAGAAAGGAAACTACCCCAAATTATTGAACAATAAGCAAATTAGTTGTGGGACATCTAAATGAGACTTTCTTCTATAAATGTTTATTTGATTGACATAAATTTTGCTAGTACTACTTCGTCAATATTAGAAACCGGTGGTGGTTTTCATCATTATGTTTGATACATAGGATGATTAGAATATGACGACTAGCAACAATGAAGTCGAGAGATAGGATCATTGTGTACTAAATCTAGTTTTTGGGTTTGGAGTTGTACTTAATTGTGACTATTAAGTACATAAATTCTAAATAAGAATATAAACTTGTTAAGATACAAAAGAGGTTTCACTTTTGTGACCCTATGCACCATGATTTGATGTATGGCTAGCCCATTATCAAGATGATTATATTCTAAACTAAACTAGAATGATATATCATGAAAATGATGCAAGACTCAAATTGGTAACCCAAGATTAAACCTTAGTTTCTGGAATGATGAACGCAAAGAGTTATCGAGTACTCTTGAAACCATTAGATCTTATGGTATATGCGTATCTTGTATTCAAAGCAAGATGTCTCGTGCCTTTTGGTTGAAAAGGAGATTGAGGTTGTAAATCATTGATCCAAAATAGGTTGATCATTTTCTTTTACCAACGATTTAAGTTGACGCTAATGTGTTCACTTAATAAGGTAAATAGAGAAATCTTTGAAGAAGTTCAAAGAGTTCCAGAAATTACGATTTAGTCGTGATGGAATTATCAAAGTGAAGACTTTGATATAAGCCAAAGGAAATGTGATATAGTATCACAAATTAATCTCTCTTAGCACGCATTATGGGATAATGTGTAGTTGGATAAAGAAATCAAACCCTATTCGATATGGTTTGGACTTTAATCAAGTTACTTTAAGTTACTTGATCTTATTTTGGGGATTTTATCATTTTGTCAGTTATTTTTCCACTAAATCTAAACGATTCATATGAGATATGAAATGGTAGAGTACCATGCTTGTAAGTTTTCAAAAGAAACAAGTGCTCATTTTTTCCTTACTATAATCACGAGTACAACAGGTTTGTGGCTCATAAAGCTGTCTTCCTAGAAAACAAGTTTATTTCTAGAAGACAGAGTGGGATAAATTATTCAAGAGCCACAAAAGAATATTATGTCGCAAGAAACTGGTCTTTCTTGGCTACATGAGACGTTTTGTGTAAGACGTTGTTTCTTCAAAACCTAAGAGGTTAAAGTCATCACTTGTTGAAGATGATGAATTAGTGTTACTTTTAGAAAGTAAAGAACTTGCAACTTACAAAGAAATTGTTTGATTCAAGTTACTTCTGGAAAGTAATGATCATATGACTTAAATAAGAGTGTTTAAGTCACAACTCAGTACAAGGCTTAGAGCCATGATAATCCGAAACAAATTCCGAGTGGAATTGTTGGATATCTAAGAGAGATATCAAAGCTTGATTAGTTGCAAAGTGTTTTGCACTATTCGGATCTTCTTAGGGATTGTATTTCATTATGATGATATACATATAACGAGTGAATCTAAAACCCACTTCTTCAATTAGAAGGAATGTATTCAATACATGTCATGAGTTTTATAGATTCTTACAAACCTAAGATAATGTGCAACTTAAGAGATTGTCTTAAGTAGGACATCAATGAGTTGGAATAAATGTTTTGATCATGTTATAAAACTTTTCTCGATAAGTCGAGAAGTTGTGTTTATACATGAAGTTTAGTGGGAGTTACGGAGATTTTAATTAGTCTAATATATGGATGATATATTGATCATTGCGAATGATCTAAGACTTGGAGATATATATATAATACATCTTTAATATCCAGATTTATGGAGATAAGTCCACATGATATTAGCGTCAAATAATAAGTCTTATGTTGATAAGATTCATGACTAGTTCAATCAAGTTGAACGTATTTGATTGATTCCATTTGCTTCCGCTGCCGAATCAATTAAATAGGAAATGATGTATAACACTTCATATACTTTGAGTATGATGAATTGTTTCAAATCGAATTTAAGTAATAGTTACCATGTAAGCCATAAAAATTACCCTTAAGTGCTTGCAGAAGCATTAAGGATGTAAAGCAAAGTGTTTTTGATGCAATTTTGTGTAAGGATGTTACACAAATGACAATTGACAATTGAGATTGCGCATGGTTTCCGACAAAACCATAATCAAAACACATTAGGATGGTTAAGATACCATTGTGTCTATGTTATTTAAGAAATAGATTTTCTAGGATCGTTCTAGGCAATAAAGAACAATGAGAAATATTTACAACGGAAATTGAGTACACTTGCAATCATGAGATGTGCAAGAAGGATGAGTCCTGCACACTGTGAAAACAGTGGGAGCTATTCTAAGGCTAGAGGGCCTATGTCTTGATTGGATCTCGACACGTACTCAGAAAGTTTTGTAATGCAAATGTATACATTACAAAGGAAAACGAGTATGTAGTAAGGTTGAGTAAGGTACAAGAAGTTGATAAAACCTACTAACCAAAGCCTTCTCATAGGCTTAACATGATGAGTCATGTCATTTCAATTAAATTGAGATGAACAACTACATTCAAGATCAAACTGGATTATAGAATATGAAGTAGTAATCAGGCATTGACTATTCATATGTGATAATCGCATTTGTCGTTCGAGTTTTACTTTAAAACTCTTTTATCATACTTTGTTACATCTAAACGGGTTGTATGACGATATTGAACCCCGTTAAAGTGAACCCGGATTAACATAGTATTTGCCCATAGTCACTTGTATGAGGTGACGTCTCGAAGTGACTAGAGTGTGATGCGATTGATGGCAAGTTCAAGTGCCATAGAGTCATGAGAGATGACTAGTCGATCACATAGGCAGACTGTTAGGAACACTCTGTCGGGCAGTGACCGCTTATAGAGTTCTGACAAATTTATAAAGCCTGGTCATGGCGAGAGCTACTATAGTATTCTAATGAGTCGATTCTTTTGACTAAAGACTGTCCGCCTAAGATGGCACAGTTTCAGATTAGCTTTGATTTATGTTACTACGACCTTCGTAAATGGGGTCAAATAGGCATATTTTGGGTTATGATGGCTGTGGCTAGTCGAAGGGAATAGTGCGATAGGAATTGTCCAACCCATTGTCAGGGTTAAAACAATATCTCAGGGCCACTCGAGGAGTAATGAACTGGAAATGCGTGGCCACGCTCGGAAGGTATCTATGGTAGATAATTCTGGTCAAATCAGTTATTCTCCAGATCGAGGAAACCACTCTCGATATGATCACTTGAAAGTACGACCTGAAAGACACCTTTTATTGAGTGGGAGATAGTAATAGGACAAGAGAATTGGTGACGCACACTTGTCGAGGACAAGTGGGAGATTGTTGGAGTATCCCCGACAATAATGCGATCACAATTGTCGATCATGATGATCACATGTTTAAATCTCATTTTTAAGAATACGTAAAGGATGATTCATTTTATAGTCAACTGATCAACATTAATCGGTAACGATTGGCTTTCTAGAGTTTGACGTTACTGTCGTGGGACGGTGGTGGTCAGTTGATCCCTTAAGGTCACACCTGAAGGATGATGCCCTAACCTGTAAAGTTGATTAATTGTATGACGATACAAGTTAATCAATTCCTTAAAATTGAACAATTCGATTTGGTAGAGAGAATAATTATCTTATTGTAATGGGATTAAATAAGATTTATTTTAGTAATAAAATGCTTTGTTACTAAAATTGTTTATTGTTTGAGAAACAATAGAGATGAGAATGAATGGTTATTTATAATTACAAGATATTGTGAATTAAAATTAAATGACCCATTTTATTTATGTGATCAAGTTGACTATAAAATGAATCTTTCTCATTTTGTCTCTTACCATTCACTCATTTTTCCACATGCATTCTTCTCTTTACTCTCTCATTTTTCTCTAAAACTTGAGAAATCTTGATTAAAATTGTTCAATCACATTACTAATATTATTAATGTAATATATGAGTATTAGTAATCAATTTTAAGGTAAACTACTAAACTAATATCTAGCTCATATTATTTAGTGGGGATAAGGGATAATCTTGGGTGCTATCAAGAGGAGTGGCATCTATACTTGAGGTCTTTGGAGGATCATCCTAACATATGGAAAGCTCAAGAACAAGTGAGGTAGGAGACTTCATTTGTGCCCAAATAGCCGGAAATTAGATGGTGAGAAATAGATTTTTCCATCTCTTTTATTAAAGTTTGCATGCATAAGATCTAGATTTAATTTTATGACTAAATTAAATGTCACATATATGAATATGTAAATTAATGAGATTAATGATTTCAAACACATATTTTTGGAAGACTAGCTAAAAGGAGACCCACATCTTTTCTTGAGAGGAGCGATTCCTCAAGGACTTAATCGTCATTTAAGCCCTTAGTAACCCTAATTTGTGCACCTAATCCCCACTATAAATACCCCATTAGTCTAATTAGATTATCATGTTCTTCTTATCAATCTTTAGTGTAGTTTATATTATTCTAATCTCTCCTTAATCTTGTAATCAACTTCTAATCAAATATTAATACAAATCTCATTTCCTTAATTTCTCCTTTGTTCATCTTTTATTTTGGGTAATTGAAGATTATTTGGGTTTATTGGGAGATTGACAACCTTCCATCAATCATCAAGTACTTCTATTATTCTTTGCATTATTATTTTGGAATCATCATTAGGTATAATTCTCTTAATCCCTTTTTAATTATTGTTAATCATCTTCATTTATTCATCATGTTTTGCTTTGTTAATATGATTGACAACCTTGTTAACATGTTAAACTTGATAATGAGTGAGTAGTTTTCTTAACTAGGGTTAATGGGTAATTAGGGGAAACCAACATGGGGGATGATTCATGCTTAATTTAATATGTTTTCATAATTTATTTGCTTGCTTGTTGTGATCACAACTTATGCACATGTTATGTTTGATGAAATGCGAGCCTATGAATCCTTAAATTTTTTACCCATCACTTACCTTTTCAATGAGACTTGTAAGACATAAAACAACTCGAGTCTCATTAGACCATGCATATAGTTGAGTAGGGAGGATTAAGTCGACTTGTAGGTATTGTACAATCTAATCGATTCGGCTCCAGGACCCAAACCTTCATAGGGTTGTAAGATATAAAGCAACTCGATCCTATCAAAACAATAATTGCTTGCTTATAATTTGAGAATATGTTTGTATGATCAATTCCCATGAATCCCCTATGACCCCATGACACCCTAGTGCTTTTAATCAATTGTTTACATCTCATTTTATCCATCTTGCTTGTTTACTTTTATTGTTACTTAGTTTAGTGATCTTCTCATCTCAACCCAAATTGTGACACCCCTAGACACCACTACTTGCAATCGAAAATCCTACATCAATACCCGTCCCTTGGGATCCGACCTTTACTTGCCTCTTTACTAGTAGTAGAGTTGTTTGTGAAGTTATAAATATTGTTTTGGTCTAGGTGCTCCTAACGACAAGTAACCGAAATCTAAGCTCAAAGCGGACCGACCAAAAATGGCGCCGTTGCCGGGGACGGTGTTAACTTGATTTGATTTTCTTTTATTGTTATTAGTTGTGTCTTTCTTTACCTTGGGGAAGTAAGATTCCTCAAGGTTTGTTCTAATTATTTTCAAGTTGTTCGATATTTTGCAAGATGGATATTATAGATTGCTTTGTTGAGGACCACTTTTGTATACCTTTCTTCAAAGACCCTATGCAAGCATTGGAAGCCTTGGAAGCAAGTGAGGCCAAAAATATGCCTTGGGAGTTAAAGGTAGATCTTCTTGAGGCCGCTCTAGCTAACAAAGAACTTACTCATGTGCAATCCGAATTAGTACATAACATTCTTGTGGAAGCATATCAACCTATGGAACAAGAGCAAGCAATCATAGAAGACATCATACAAACCGAAGAACAAGAATAATTTGTCATGGAATTTGAGTATGATGAGATTAGTGAGGTTGAAGAACAAGTTGAGTATGCCAAGAGAATGGAGTGTCTAATGGAAATGGAGCAAGTTCTCAATGAACCTTCGATGGAGGAAAGTGAGGTACAAGTCCCAACTTTAAAACTCCTTCCCCCAAATTTGAAATATGCTTATCTTGATGAATCTAAGACCAAACCCGTGATTGTTAATGACAAACTTGATGAAAACCAATTGGAAAAATTGCTTGATGTGTTGAAACAACATGAAAAGGCTATAGGTTATAGTCTAGATGACCTTAAGGGGATAAGTCCCAACTTTTGTATGCATAGAATTCATCTAGAGGAGGACCATAGACCTACCATTCAATCTCAAAGGAGATTAAACCCCCACATGCAAGAAGTTGTTAAAGGAGAGGTTATGAAATTACTTGATGTAGGAATCATATACCCCATATCGGACTCTTTTTGGGTTAGCCCCGTTCAAGTGGTACCTAAGAAAGGAGGTACCACAGTAGTGACAAATGAAAAGAATGAGCTAATACCCACAAGGAAGATCACCGGTTGGCGTATGTGTATTGACTATCGAAACTTGAATTCCGCAACAAGATATGATCATTTCCCCCTACCATTCATTGACCAAATGCTTGAGAGGCTAGCCTCCAACAAGTTCTTTTGCTACCTTGACGGGTATTCGGGATTCTTTCAAATCCCTATACACCCGGATGACCAACACAAATCCCTATACACCGGTTGGCATATGTGTATTGACTCATGTTTGCATAATCTTTCTCTTGTATTGCAAAAATGTGAAGATGTTAGTGTTGTTTTAAATTGGGAAAAGTGTCACTCCATGGTCAATGAAGGAATTTTTTTGGGTCATTTAATCTCGGAAAAGGGCATCGAGGTCGATAAAGCTAAGGTTGAGGTGATAGAGAAACTCCCACCTCCCGTGAATGTTAGAGGGGTGAGAAGTTTTCTCGGTCACGCGGGTTTCTATCGCCATTTCATAAAAGATTTCTCAAAAATCGCGAAACCCCTCACTCAACTCTTACTTAAAGACGCCCAATTCCATTTCACTAATGAGTGTGTTGAAGCCTTTAATAGAATCAAGGAAGAACTAATCTCGGCACCGATCATTCAACCTCCAAATTGGGGACTACCGTTCGAGATTATGTGTGATGCTAGTAACTACGCCGTTCGAGCGGTTCTTGGCCAACGGGTAGGGAGAGCTCTACATGCTATCTACTATATAAGCAAGACTCTTGATTATTCCCAAGTGAACTATGATACCACCGAGAAAGAGATTCTTGCCATTGTCTATGCTTTGGACAAATTCCGTTCCTACTTACTTGGATCCAAAGTGATTGTCTTTTTGGATCACCGCGCCCTTCGACATCTCTTGATAAAGAGAGAGGCAAAACCAAGGTTGTTGAGATGGATTTTGCTTCTTCAAAAATTCGACTTGGAAATAAGAGACAAGAAAGAGCCGAAAATGTGGTGGCGGATCATTTGTCAAGGATCCGGTTTCATGATGAAGAAGGAGAAACACCGATCAATGACTCTTTCCCCGATGATATCCTGATGGCTATTCAAACACAACTAGAGAGACATATCACCCCATGGTTTGCCGATTATGCCAACTATATTGTTGGAAGAGTACTCCCTCCAAACTTAAACTACAACCAAAGAAAGAGGTTCTTATTCGAAGTAAAGAGGTATTTTTGGGATGACCCAAATCTTTACAAGGAGTGTAGCGATGGGCTCTACCGAAGGTGCCCCCCCTCAATGGGAGATTCAATGTTTCCCTCTTGGGCCCAAATGGACATTCTCTTCCTGATGTGACCATAATTAAAGCTTATTTAGACCCCGAATTAGCCTTGTTCCCATGCTTTTTAGTGCATATTTGGGTCATTTATTGTCTTTAGTCCTTTGTTTTGCATATTCTTTGAGGTTTTGTGTCCTTGGTAGGAAAGGAGTGCAAACCTTGCATTTTCATGGCAAAATGAAGCTAAATTGATTGAATTCAATGACCAAGCATCAAAGAGAAACAAGACTAGAAGGCCTTTGTACATACTATAGTAGATGGGCAATGATGAGAAAAGATACTTGCATCCCCGAGGAAATCCTCAAGGATTTTATGAAGAAAAAGGAAGAAAAGAAGAAGGAAAAAAGCTGTAAGACAATTCGAGCGGATTGTCCACAAGACGCCCGTCCAGCACCCACAATCCGAACGTCTTCCCCCTGTGGACGCCCGTCCAAAACACCCAAATCCGCCCGTCTTCCCCATCTGGACGCCCGTCCAGAATCACCAGAATCCGCCCGTCCCGTGCCCTGGTCGCCCGGATTCTCTAACAGCCATTTCGTCTTCTACAAGCTTCAAGGAAGGATGCGCATATTTTTCTAAGACCGGCGAAAAGTAGACCGGAGTCTCCCTAGAGACCGGCGATTCCTCAAGGACTTAATCGTCATTTAAGCCCTTAGTAAACCCTAATTTATGTAACTAATCCCCACTATAAATACCTCATTAGGCTAATTAGAAGAGTAGGTTCTTCTTAGCAATCTTTAGTGTTGTTAATATCAATCAAATCTGTCTTTAATCTTATAATCAACATTTAATCAAGTTTTAATACAAGTTTCATTTCCTTAATCTCTCTCTTGTTCATCCTTTATTTTGGGTAATTGAAGATTATTTGGGTTATTATTGGGAGATTGACAACCTTCCAATCAATCATCAAGTACTTCTATTATTCTTTGCTTTATTATTGGAATCATTAGTAGGTATAATTCTCTTAATCCCTTTTTAATTATTGTTAATCATTTTCATTTATTCATCATGTTTCACTTTGTTGGTATGATTGACAACCTTGCTAGCATGTTTAACATGATAATGAGTGAGTAGTTTCCTTAGCTAGGGTTAATGGGTAATTAGGGGAAACCAACATGGGGGATGATTCATGCTTAATCTAATATGTTCTCATAGTTTATTTGCTTGCTTGTTGTGATCTCAACTTATGCACTTGTTATGTTTGATGAAATGCGAGCCTATGAATCTTTGCATTTTTTTTACCCACCACCTATCTTTTCAATGAGACTTGTAAGACATAAACCAACTCTAGTCTCATTAGACCATGCATATAGTTGAGTAGGGAAGATTAAGTCGACTTGTAGGTGTTGTACAATCTAATCGATTCAGTTACGGGACCCAAACTTTCCTAGGATTGTAAGATATAAACCAACTCGATCCATCACAACAATAATTGCTTGCTTGTAATTTGAGAATATGTTTATATGATCAATTCCCATGAATCCCCTATGACCCCATGACACCCTATTGCCTTTTATCAATTGTTTACATCCCTTTTTAATCATCTTGCTTGTTTACTTTCATTGCTATTTAGTTTAGTGATCTTCTACTTCAAACCCCAAATTGTGACACCCTTAGACACCACTAGTTGCAATAGAAAATCTCATCTCAATTCCCGTCCCTTGGGATCCGACCTTTACTTGCCTCTTTACTAATTGTAGAGTTGTTTGTGAAGTTATAAATTGTGTTTTGGTCTAGGTGCTCCTAACGACAAGTACCGAAAACTAAACCTCCTCGAGAGTCCGACCAAAAATGGCGCCGTTGCCGGGGACGGTGTTAACTTGATTTAGATTTTCTTGTATTGTTATTAGTTGTGTCTTTCTTTGCCTTGGGGAAGTAAAACTCCTCAAGGTTTGTTCTAATTATTTTCGAGTTGTTTGATATTTTGCATGTCTAGAAGATCACAAGGTAACTTGTTACCCTTTGATCACGAAATTGAAAGGACTTTGACAACCAATAGAAGACTTGCTAGGAGAACTTTGAGAGGTATTGGTGAGGTTGTACCAAACACTATTGAGTTCATAAACCCTTTTGCAGGAGAAGGTGAGGAGAACCCAACACAAAATCAACCCACAATGCCTAAATTTTCATCAAATTCCGTACCAACCGAGGAGAACCTACCCAATGGGACTCCCACACCACAACACTTAACCGGAAATTTTATTGCCAAATCCGCATTAATCCAATTAGTCGAAAGAAGCCAATTTGGGGGGATGCCTAGTGAAGACCCTCACTCTCATATGGAGACTTTTTGTGACTATTGTGATGCGATTTCTCAAACCGGTGTAACTCAAGACCAAATTCGATGGGTCTTATTTCCTTTTTCTCTAATTGGCACCGCAAAACAATGGTTGAAAGGCCTTGATAAGGCTACTCTCGGAATTGATTCTTGGAAGAAATTGGCTCTAGCTTTCTACAAAAAGTTCTATCCACCGGAAAAGACTAACATGCTAAGCGCTCAAATTACGGGCTTTAAGCAAAGAGATGAAGAATCTTTGTATGAAGCTTGGGAGCGATTCAAAGAAATTTGCCGCTCATGTCCTCATCATGGACTTAGCGAGTGGTTCTTGGTACAACAATTTTGGAACGGTCTTTATGAAGATTCAAGAAATATTTTCACATGGGATCAAATGGAATGTTCACCGACGTTGACGACAATCAAACTTGGAACAAGATTGAGGAAATGGCGGTCCATAACTCACAATATAGTAGACCTCACAAGGCTACTAGAGGAGGAAAGCATGAAGTGGACTCTATTACTCAATTGGGTGCTCAACTTAGTGCTCACATTGATACCATCAACTTGAAGTTTGAAAAAGCTATGGCTAGGCTTGAAGAAGCCTCAAAATCACCAAAGCATCATGTCAATGCCATGACGGCATCTTCATCAATCCCAAGTGGGATATGTGAGAATTGTGGAACTTTGGGACATGACCAAAGTGAATGTAGGGGAACAAATGAACAAGTGAATGCTTTTCAAGCATACAAGAGTGGTACCCCTTATTCAAACTGACACGTCTGTCGCGTACCTGTCAAAAATAAAACCTAACGGTCTCAACTAAATATGTAGTAGAGGCAGTCGAGTATCGAATCCTCAGGGAGGTAATGCAACTACAGCTATCTATTTCTAATTCTACGGTCACAATTGGGGTTGATTAAATTTTGGTTCTAAACTACGGAGTAAAAGGAAGAGAAATAAGAGAAAAGCAGATAAGCAGAAAAGAGATTTAAAACTATCAATAAGAGGGGAACATGTCGGGAACTCGGTTCACTACGGTAGTTCAACAACTTAGCGGTAAATGACTCAGACGAACTAATGTGAGACGGATATTAGAAGGTCCTTTCGGTCCACTTCCCACCCTAAAATACCGCTAACTTAACTTTCGTCCTCATTAGGGTAGTCTACTGTTTATAGCAGGCCTATTTAGTCCAATCTTTCGATCCAGGATTAATTGTAGCCAGATTAATGGGTGACATAGAAGCGTGCACTCAACTAGGTCGAGAATTACAGTTATATTGCTATAGTGACAGAGTCTCTTTAATCAATTCGTCTAATTCATTCACTACGTCGTCATTATTCTACCGCAGATCCCCTAATCCCAACATGAAGGGAGATTAGCTACTCATGTCTATCGTTAAACTAACAGCATGTAAATTCCCAGCAGATAACATAATGAAACAATAATAAAATGCAATGATAGAAATTAGGGCAGAAAAGAACAATAACATAAACAAGAATTAAAACAACAAGAAGGTTAATTATTATTAAAAGAGAGAGAGAATTACAATCCAAGCAAATTCCGGCGTAAAGAACCCGAAATTCGAGCGAAGCAATTCGAAAACGAAAGTAGCAGTGTCTAATGTTGAATGATAGTAAAAAGGATAGTAAAAAGAATAAGTAAAGAGATGGTAAAAAGGAATGACTAATAACCTAGTAAAGCATAGGTTAAATAGCCAAAACCCCTAAGTGTTTATGCGGAAATACTAAAACACGGACTGATTAAGCCCACGAAGTCAAAATCCTCTCGATCGAGTAGGCAAAACCACTCGATCGACCAACAGCTCAGCAGAAACTCCTCGATCGACCTTCAGGGAACTCGATCGAGGACTTGGTCATGTGTGGATCACTCGATCGAGTAAGCAGTAGCTCGATCGAGTCTTGGGGAGCTTAGGAACCAGTCGATCGACCACCAATCAGCTCGATAGACCACTTGGGTCTTCAATTCAGCTCACGTCTTCACCCAAATGCCTCGTAAAGCGTGCAACGACACTTCTAAGTGCAACATCTCACTCTGGGATAATCCCGTCTCCTCTAAATGCATGCAAAAAGGACAAAAAGAGGTATGGTTCCGCTACTTCCGCGATCATTCCTACAAGAAGGACAAAGTACACCAAAGTAGCCAATTCGGGGCAAAATACTATAAGAACAGTATATAAATGCATAGAAATACGTGCTGAAATAGGCTAAAAAGACTATACATTAGGCACGTATCAAATCTCCCCAAACCAAACCTTTACTCGCCCTCGAGTAAACTCAAAACTAAACTAATGGAACGGAAATGATAACTCAGAGCTAGCTTAACTTGTCTACTTGAACCACTTTAATGCAAAGAAATCAACGATTAAAGCTAGGCGGTCAATACGCAAACGAATTATAAGCATTCGAAATAAAGCTGACCTATCGACCTTACAAGACCAACAAAACCGGACTCTCACGTGGTCACTCTTCTCTCATGAAGCAAAGGGCAAATGTTATATGTAAAAGAGAGAAGAAAAGACAGTCACTTGCCTAACTGCGACCTACATAGCATGCATGCAACAAAAATGAAAGACAATTCAAGTACTAATGCACACACTCCAACCAATAATGTCCGTCACGGTAGGGTTTGCAAATAATATGGGAATAGTGAGGTTCAGGTGAGAAAAGGCAAAACAAGTTATGGAAATGTGGAGGTAAAAGCGTCAAGCTAGTTCCTAACAGGACCATAATAAACCATCCGGATCTCAAACTGACTGAAAGACTAACACAGGTGCCCTTCACTTGGCACAAAACTCACTAGACTGAAAGCACAATCTCCTCAAAAAAAAATATAGAATAAGAGTGGAGGAGCTAGACGGTCACAAAGTTCCCTTTTTTAAACACCGTCTGAGACAACTAACTGAAACAACCAACCCTCTTGTCGATTGTACGTCTTCAAACATCTTCTCAACTCTGACAAGAGGGTCCAACTTTTTTTCACAACTTTTTTTTTCTTTCTTTTTGTACGTGAATTTCATCATCTTTTTTTTTTTCATTTTTCTTTTCCTTTTTTTTTTCTTCTTTTTCTTTTCTTTCACGTTTCTCTGTTTCCTTTTTTTTCAATACTTTTTTTTTCTTTCTTCCTCCTTTCTTATCACAAACACCAACTCCAAACAGAAATTACGGACCAAACTGCAATGGAAAACGTACCACAAAAGGACAGACTAACTAGCTTGACTAGGCAGGCTTGTTTGGAATGTAGCTAATGGGTCAAAAAGGCAAGTTTGGTCAATGTGGAGCTAAATGGGTGTAAGATGTAAGGAAAGGGGAATTTGCAAGACCCTCCCTGCATGTGACACCAACCGCACGCCCGAATATGTGCATTTAACGAGAAATTGAATGTCATAAATGTGCAAATAAGATGAACATGCTATGCAAGGAGTACTACTCTCAAAATTCCTAATGAACTGGTCATGAATGGCACCAGTTATGGCTCTAAAAACTCAGAATTTTTAAGTAGTTTGCCAATTTATCAGGTCAAGTCTAGACAGTCAGCTATTATTTGAACAGAAATTCGTAGATTATGCGTATGACAAAGCCAAAAACCATCAATAAAGTGCAAGGCTCAAGTAATGTGACAAGTTATAGTGCAATTTCATCACGGGAATCTACCGTTCCGACTCAACCTAAATGCAAAAATAAACGTGAAAATTTTTGAATTTTCGAAATTTTCTAATTTTTTTGGATTTTTGAATTTTTTGAAAATAAACAACAAATGCAAACTGAAAAATTAAACGTGAATGCAAAACAAATGCAGATGCAGACTCAAAAGGATGCAATACCCTCCCCAAACCAAAACGGACAACGCCCTCGTTGTCCTCCAAAGATACACCTGTGAGAAAAATGGGGGATGGGGTATACAACCAATAAAAGAAAAATAAAGGAGACGAAAAATAAAAAGAGTAAGAGGACATACAAAACACGAACTTCCCCAAACCAAAGTAAAATCGGGGAAGTGAGTAGACCAAGATAGCTACTCGTCGTCGGCACCGCCGTCTCTCGGTACTCCGACTCAACAAAACAGTCTCCCAAACCAAAGAACAAACAAGGGGAGACTCGTCGTCATCTCCGGCTGATCCCGGGTTGGGTACGAACGGGGATCACTCGCCTCCTCTCTGGCGGCCGGTGTGCCGCTGCTCGCTCTGCCCCGTAACCGCACCTCTCGTGCTACCTCTGTCTCCTCCTCCTCCTCCTCTGAGTCAGAAGGAAGTGGAGGGTACCCGTCCGCTGGGTATCGGTAGAAGGAAGGATGCGGCCACCCCTCTGGAATCGGTCGCCGGGCTCGGATATGGAACTCGTAGAGCGGGAATACAGCCAAAGCCATATCCCGTCTCATCTCTGTAATGTACCTGCACATATCCGAAAGCACGGCATCACGACGC
The DNA here is from genome assembly GCF_048544455.1 of Silene latifolia. Classification (NCBI taxonomy): domain Eukaryota; kingdom Viridiplantae; phylum Streptophyta; class Magnoliopsida; order Caryophyllales; family Caryophyllaceae; genus Silene; species Silene latifolia. Next base: position 87,352,368 of record NC_133532.1, on the reverse strand, counting down.
CCTTGGTCCATGACCTCGGGCGCCTCTAAGACAGGAGGGCAAACAAAATTGGCCGGAAAAACCGAACCAGAAGGAGGGTCAAGTGGGGGTGGAGTATGAGTCTGAGTGGGTGTGGGTGTAGGCTGAGGCGTGGGGGTCAGTCCAGCCTGGGCCTGAGTCTGGGCCTGAGAGCTAGAAGATGCTCCGGCTTCCCGCTTCCTCTTCTTAGAGGAAGAAGGAGGGGTGAAGGTAAGGTGGTAGGTAGGTGGAGGTGGCCTCGCTCCCTCAGCAGCAGTAGGGAGCGGTGAAAGTGGCGGAAGGGTAGAGCACGGCAAGGTAACAGACGTGGAACCACAGATCTTCCACGTCCTCGCACTCCCCTTCGCCTTTGGGAACCAGGTCAAGACAGCCATGGCATCCAGGTCAAGGAGAGCCATCTCATCAGGTGCAATGAGTGAAGGGTCAGTGGGGTAAAGGTGGCGGGCAATCCTAGTAACTAGCCCGCCACAGACAACAGCGGTCTTGACCCGAGTCCCAATACCGTTCAATCTTTGAGCCACCGGATAGGCAATGTTTAGAACAAACGGGGTACCGGAGTCAATGTTGAGGTACCCCGCGAGAATCGCTAGCTCAGTGTTGGTCAAGTTATTGGGCTCAGGGCGCCCAAAAATGGTCTCTCCTAACAGACGCAAGTAGTAACGGGGCGCAGGTAAGTGAACATGAGCTCCCTTCCGTGAAGGGAAGGGAGTGTGAGAAAGAGCAGCCCAAAGTGGCTGAAGGTGGTCTCTAGGTGGGGCGGTGGGACCGTCACTAACTAGTCCTAAAACCTGCCCAAACTTGGCCAAGGTCCAGTGATGCGACTCGTTGCGGAGTCGAAAGTGAATGCAAGAGCTGGAGTGGTCGGCATCATAAGAGTCGGTGTCAAAGAAGTAGGAGCTGAAGAACTCGTACGTGAGGGTACGAATGGTGGCCTCCTGCATGGTGATCAGACCCGACATACCCGTCCCGTTCAACAAACTACAGACCTCCTCGTAAATGCCTAAGGTCTCTAGGTCGGTCCGTGCAAGGAAACGGGTGGAGGAGAGAGGGCAACGAAGTAAAGCAATTAACCGTTTCCGGTGAGCCTCGGAAATGAAACGTACCGTGGGCATCTTCAGTAGAGGTGTGAGAGCGCCCTCTCTCGTAACAACAGCCGCAGACGGGCTGGAAGTGATGGCTAATCTGGCTAGCTCTTCAAGTGTCCTCGGTGGCGGATACCAGTGCCGGAAACGAGGAGTGCGTCCACAGTCCAAAGAAGGAGAAAGGCCCAGTAGGAGTGGTGGTGGTGTAGCTCGAACCGAGCTCCCCGAGCTAGCTAGCGTGAGTAAACTGTCCCTCGCCGAGACAAGCGTAATCGGTGTCGCAGTGGTGACCGAGGCAGAGCTAGTGGCAACAGCAGGGACCACTGACTCGCTCACGGCAGAGCTGGAGGACGTACTAGTAGAAGACAGAGAACTCGCGTCCATCCTGCAAATTATCAAAGGGCACGATAAGAAAGAAAGGCTGCTAACCGTGGCTAAAATGAAGCGTTAACCAGCATGTGACAGCAAATAAAGGCCCTATTAGTCGAGAAAACCGACTTCCAGCATACAAAACCAACAATTCCTCAATAATTTCGAAAGGGAGCATGTGAATGGTGATTAAATGATAAAGCAGTGACTGCAAAAGGAGTAGACATAGCATGAAAGCCACACGAGGGAGCACGTAAGACTCCTAACCGTCGAAAATAATCACTCACAGCGCGATATTCCCAAAAAAAAATTCACAGCAAGTAATGGCGATAGGGGACGGAAAAACAGTTAACGGCAGTAACAAGTAGGCGATAACCGCAAGTAACAAAGCATGGCAGCAAAACAACCGTCTGACAGTCGAAATTTTTCGACTCACAGGGACCCTAATCGCGGAAATCGCGCAAATTCGAAATTAACATGCAAAAACAGTGAGGAATTGCGAAAACATCATCAACAAGCTAGTCAAGGGTAAATAAACACAATTAAGTCGAATAAATTCGACTAGGCAAGGAATTTTCGAACCCTAATTCAAATCACCTCAAGAAATTCAAATTAATTGAAGAGAAAAAGCAAAGAGTGTGAATGAAATACTTACTTGATGATGATTAACCTATAATTTGCAATTAAACTTCAAATAATAAGCAACCAAGGCGGATTTCGATTGAAAAAACCGCGAAACCCTAATTCCCCTTGAAAACCGTGAAAACGAGCATAAAAGTGGGGGAAAATAAGGGGTTATTGAAGAATCAAATGCTAGTGATAGAATGTAGGTGGTGGATTTGGTGATTTAGGGCAAAAAATGGGGATTTGGGGGAAAATCAATCGCACATTAGAGAGGGGTTAGACGGAAATTGTACAAATTAGAAGGGAAATGAAGTAAAATTAGGGAAAGTAAAGAGTTTTAAGAAAGAAAAAACTCCCGTCTCCTGTTCATTTCACTCGATCGAGTGATTTTAAGTCACTCGATCGAGGACTTTTTGATGTCCCTATGCTCGATCGAATGTGAGACCTCTCGATCGACCTGTTCCCCTCTGGCCTTCCTCGATCGAGTAGCCAGCGAGATTGATCGAACCAACTTCCACTCGATCGAGTACAAAAGTACTCGATCGAGAACTTCCTCGTGTAGATTTCTTTGAATTTCCGTCTTACTTCCTCGAAATGCGTGACATTTCCCCAAACCTGCATAAAACACGTCCAAACACATCCCAAAATACCAAAAATGCAAAAACACAGTCTATAGTCTTAGTCGACGCTAAAAATTGTCTAAACTAATTGTCCTAATTAAAAACGTAATAAATAAATTCAAAAGAAATTCAAACGAATATCTATTACACTTTGTTACACGGGGCATTTCCCCGTTTAATTCCCATTAGCTTTCAGTAGCCCCTTCGTGGGCTTCTGACTGGAGGACGTCACTTCAGCGATACTGACCGTCCTCTTTGATTTCCATGAGCTTGAGTTACTGTTTGCAAGAGGAGGAGGAACATAGTTCCAATCTATGTAGGTTCGAACTGTCTTCGTCGTCGCCCCTCTATCATCTTCCTTGGCATCCTTTGCTCCAGTTCGATTGATAATGGTTGTACCACGTCCTTTGACAACTCCTTTCTTGCCATCATCTGTACCTGCAGTAAGGGAAACAGACGATTTTTCCTCCTTTTTGCTCTCAGTAAGAGGTGGAGGGTTAGCAATAACAGCAATATTCTCTAGATTTTCACCTGGAGTGTCAATAATAGGGTCAACAGAAGAGAGGGCATTGCAAGGCTGAGCTTGCATGGGAGCCCTCTGGAACTTGGACTGACGGAAAGTCAACTCCTCATCCCCCTACCTGAAATGTCAAAGTCTTCCCATCGACATCTATCACTTTGCACGGGCAGTGGACAAAAATGGTCTCCCTAAAATGATAGGGGTGTGCACATCTTCGGGGATATCTAGGACGACAAAATCGACGGGAATAAAGAACTTCCCGATCCGAACAGGTACGTCTTCCGCTACACCTAGTGGCCGTGATAAACTACGGTCGGCCATCTGGACAGTCATGTTGGTGCAACTCAGTTTTGTCACACCAAGTCTCTTGGCTAGAGACAATGGTAAAACACTTACGCTAGCGCCTAAATCGCATAGCGCATTATCAATCAATTGCATTCCTATGTGACAAGGGATCGAAAAACTACCCGGGTCTGATTGCTTAAGAGGTAGCTTATTTTGAGATAGGGCTGACCCCATCTCAGTCAAGGCTATGGTCTCATTATCATTAATGGTCCTCTTACGTGCTAAAATCTCTTTCATAAATTTCAAGTAAGAAGGTACCTTAGTCAGCAATTCAGTGAACGGCACGGAAACTTCCAAACTCTTCAAAAGCTCAACAAATTTGCTAAACTGTTGATTAATCTTGGTATTCTGCAGCCGCCTCGGGAAGGGAACCGTAATTGGAATCTCAAGTCCCTTGTTTCTCGCTTCCAAAGTGTCTTCCGGAGCAAGTTCGGTAGCCTTTGGACGCTTCTTACCTCTCGAACGAGGTCTTTCTGGTGATTCCTCGCTTAAACGAGCACTAGCAGGCTCTCGAATAAGCTTCCCGTCAGTAATATCACTCGATCGAGCAATGTGTCCACTCGATCGAGCACTTTCTTCAGCAACTTCAGTCGATCGAGCAACATGATCACTCGATCGACCACCTTCAACTTCCAGTTCACTCGATCGAGCAGGAAGACTACTCGATCGACCAGATTCTTCACCATTTCCACTCGATCGACCACCTGATTTCAGTCGATCGAGTAACTGCTTTGTCGTGAGCCCCTTTTTCTTGACAGAACACTGTTCATCATCGATTCTTGACTATTTCGTGTCCGATTTCTTCATTTCTGGTCCCTCATAAGAAAGACCGCTTCTCAACTCTATCAGATGCACCGTCTCATTTGGGTTCTTGTCATTTTGAGTTGGCAAATGACCGGGCTTCCTCGAAGATTGATTTTTTTGTTGAGCAACTTGAGTCTCAAGTGCCTTGAATGTCGTGTCCTTACGTTGTAATTGCTTTGCAATGGATCGCATCATGGACTTTAACTCGCCTATCTCACTCACCCCACTAGATGACGAAGCACCTTAGTTAGGAGGATTGAAAGACGGAGGCTTCTGATAGCCTTGTTGCTTCTGGTGCGGAGGAATATAGGGCTGCTGCTGCTGATTTGGAGGAGCGGTGGGATTGAGTATGTTGTTCTGATTACTCCACCTCAAATTGGGGTGGATATTCGGCTCGTAATGAGTGTTGTTTTGCCTGTAGTGTTGAAAGGCAGCACATTGCTCATAAGGACTAGGACAATAATCAGCGACATGTCCATCTACCCCACATCTCGCATGCGGCACGAAAGGACCAATCATGTCATGGCATTAACCGGTACATCCCTCGGCTTGAGAGCTCCCCCTAGCTCGTACTTGTCGAATCTAGCGATAAGGGCTTCTAATGCGGCCATCGAAGAGGATTCAACGGCTCTCCTTTGGTTTCCTCTTGAATTCCCGTATTCAGCCCTATGAGTGGCTAAATCATCTATAATTTTCCATCCTTTCGTCGGCCCCAAGTTGTCAGAAAAACGACCGTTAGCTGCAGCGTCTAATATAGCCCTCTGATCATCATATAAACCATTGTAAAAATGGTTACATAGGCTCCACTTTTCGAAACCGTGATGCGGTATGGTCCGCACGATTTCTTAAACGCATGACCATGCCTCGTGGAAATTCTCGTCGGGCCCTTGTTTGAAGTGGTTATCCGAGCTCGATGGCTATGGTTCTCGGCGAGAAAAATACTTCTTATAAAATGCCAATGCTAGCGAATTCCAGTCCACTATGCCGTGAGCAGCTCTATCCAAATCCCTGTACCACTCCCTCGCAGCATCGCGGAGTGAGAAGATGAACATGGTTTCTTTGATTTGGTCAGCTGTCACGCCAGTGGGAGGTGGTATGGAGCAGCAGTAATCAATGAAAGTCTCCATATCCGAGCCTGCATCTTCCTTCGCAGCTCCCCGAACCGATTTTTCTCGACCATGCTAATGTAAGAAGGCTTAGGCTCGAACTTCCTCCGGCATCTCCGGCAGATTCGAACCCTTTATAAAGATTATGTCATTTGTGGGCTCGGAGTGACTAGCGATGGTTGCTTCCTCACCATTTCGGGAAATTGGGAAAGTGATAGACTCAAGTGATAAATCGAAAGCGGAGAAGACGGCGGGTTGTCTTCGAAAAGCTCGTTCTCGTAAAAGTTACCACGAGAACTAGGCTCTTCCTCTGCCTGTTGCTCTTGAAATAGTCTCCTCTTTACGCGAAAAGATCTCTCAATCTCGGGATCAAAAGGTAGTAGTGGCCCACCTTGCGACCTGCGCATAAGACAAAACTACAGACAAGATATGAGAATAGTCTAAGGAACGATGTTCCTTAAACTAAAAGAAGAAATAAAAATAAACAGCTAGTAAATTAAACAATTGCCTCCCCAAGAACGGCGCCAAAATTTGACACGTACGTCGCGCACTGTCAAAAATAAAACCTAACGGTCTCAACTAAATATGTAGTAGAGGCAGTCGAGTATCGAATCCTCAGGGAGGTAATGCAACTACAGCTATCTATTTCTAATTCTACGGTCACAATTGGGGTTGATTAAATTTTGGTTCTAAACTACGGAGTAAAAGGAAGAGAAATAAGAGAAAAGCAGATAAGCAGAAAAGAGATTTAAAACTATCAATAAGAGGGGAACATGTCGGGAACTCGGTTCACTACGGTAGTTCAACAACTTAGCGGTAAATGACTCGATTTAACTAATGTGAGACGGATATTAGAAGGTCCTTTCGGTCCACTTCCCACCCTAAAATACCGCTAACTTAACTTTCGTCCTCATTAGGGTAGTCTACTGTTTATAGCAGGCCTATTTAGTCCAATCTTTCGATCCGGATTAATTGTAGCAGATTAATGGGTGACATAGAAGCGTGCACTCAACTAGGTCGAGAATTACGGTTATATTGCTATAGTGATGAGTCTCTTTAATCAATTCGTCTAATTCATTCACTACGTCGTCATTATTCTACCGCAGATCCCCTAATCCCAACATGAAGGGAGATTAGCTACTCATGTCTATCGTTAAACTAACAGCATGTAAATTCCCGTGCAGATAACATAATGAAACAATAATAAAATGCAATGATAGAAATTAGGCGAGAAAAAAGAACAATAACATAAACAAGAATTAAAACAACAAGAAGGTTAATTATTATTAAAAGAGAGAGAGAATTACAATCCAAGCAAATTAGGCGTAAAGAACCCGAAATTGAGCGAAGCAATTCAAAACGAAAGTAGCAAAGTGTCTAATGTTGAATGATAGTAAAAAGGATAGTAAAAAGAATAAGTAAAGAGATGGTAAAAAGGAATGACTAATAACCTAGTAAAGCATAGGTTAAATAGCCAAAACCCCTAAGTGTTTATGCGGAAATACTAAAACACGGACTGATTAAGCCCACGAAGTCAAAATCCTCTCGATCGAGTAGGCAAAACCACTCGATCGACCAACAGCTCAGCAGAAACTCCTCGATCGACCTTCAGGGAACTCGATCGAGGACTTGGTCATGTGTGGATCACTCGATCGAGTAAGCGATGAGCTCGATCGAGTCTTGGGAGCTTAGGAACCGGTCGATCGACCACCAATCAGCTCGATAGACCACTTGGGTCTTCAATTCAGCTCACGTCTTCACCCAAATGCCTCGTAAAGCGTGCAACGACACTTCTAAGTGCAACATCTCACTCTGGGATAATCCCGTCTCCTCTAAATGCATGCAAAAAGGACAAAAAGAGGTATGGTTCCGCTACTTCCGCGATCATTCCTACAAGAAGGACAAAGTACACCAAAGTAGCCAATTCGGGGCAAAATACTATAAGAACAGTATATAAATGCATAGAAATACGTGCTGAAATAGGCTAAAAAGACTATACATTAGGCACGTATCACAAACTATTACAATGAGAACACCAAATTCCACCCAAATATCTCATACAAAAGCCAAAATGTTCAAAACCCTCAACCAACATACACCTCACCTCCCATGAGAAACCAAAATCAAAGACCCTTTTACAACCAAAACCAAGGTTTTGATGTTCAAAAAGCGGTCCTCTAAATGCAAAAGAATCAACAAGAGTTTTTCACTCAAATGCAAAAGGATAGTCAAGCAAAGGAAATCACCATCAACAACATCCTAGCTCACACCAAAATGTTGGAAACCCAATTGACTCAACTAGCATCTTCAAGCTCACAAAGACAAAAGGGGAAATTACCACCTCAAAGTAATCCCCCAAGACATAAAACGGTTAGTGTCATTCACTTGAGAAGTGGTAAAAGGTATGAAGCACCAAAGAAGTAAGTTGAGGATGAAGTTGTGGAAGCTAGTGACAAGGAAGAAATTGTGCAAAACTCTAAGGATGGAGAACCATCAAAAGAAGAATTTTCAAAGAAAAATGAAGACAAGGCCAAGGAGAATGAGCCCATTGTGATTAGACTTCCTTTTCCGAGTCGTCAAGCCAAGCCCAAATTTGATGACCAACTTGGAAAATTTATGGAGATTTTGAAGAATTTGGAAGTCTCAATTCCTTTCACGGAATTAATCAATCACGTGCCGGCCTATGCAAAGTACATGAAAGACATCCTTACGAAGAAGAAGTCGATCCGGAAGCTTGAGACTACCGCCTTCACTAAGGTGAGTAGTGCAATACTTCAAGGGAGGTCACCTCCAAAACTTAAAGATCCGGGAACCTTCTCAATAGCGTGTACCATTGGCGACACCACGATTAACAAAGCCTTATGTGATCTAGGGGCTAGTGTGAGTGTTATGTCGTACTCAGTGAGTAAAAGGTTAGGGATGGGAGAGCTTAAATGCACCAATATGACACTCTAAATGGCCGATAGATCGACGAAGACACCACTGGGGATATGGGAAGATGTTCCCGTAGGAGTTGGGAAATTTTTCATCCCGGTGGACTTTGTCATTGTTGACATGGAAGAAGACTCCAACATTCCAATCATTCTAGGTAGACCTTTCTTACACACCGCGGGTGCGGTGCTTGATGTGAAGCATGGAGAGCTCACTCTAGAAGTGGGAGATGAGAGCATAACTTTCAATCTAGACAAGACCATGAGAGCTCCCCGTTTGCATGAACCATGTTTTATGGTTGATCATTATAGCCGGAAGGATGATAGGAAGAAGTCGGAACTCCAATGGAAGAAGAAAATCGATGATGCTCCATTCAAAGAGCAAATGAATTGTAACAAAGAGAGCTTGAAAGGCTCACCAAAGTCAAGCAATGAAGAGGATGGCCTCATTGGCCAAGACAAGAAAGTGGGAGAGTTGTCTCTATCAACTCAAGAGATCTTTAGTGATCAAGTAGATGAAGTTTGTGGTCTATGGGACGATGAGTTTGAAGAGATTTCCAATCCCTATATTGGTAATGCTATCGATAAAGACCAACATGAAGGACAACAAGTGCAAAGATCTATTGAAGATCTTTATCATGATAATGAACAAGCTTTTGACTACTTCTTCAAGGTGTTGAGTAACATCAACACCTTGGACATGCCCCCATGACATCTCACTAAGGATGAGAGTTTGGTGGAGTCCTCTCCAAACCACCATTTGTAAATATTTCTAACTCCCTAACTTGCATTTTAATTCTTACATTGCATTTTTGTCATTTTTGGATTTTTATGCTTTGATCAAGATAATTATCATTTTTGAGAGAAGTGAGGGAGGGACTAATGATTTTATTGATGTGTAGTGCTTTAGCTTAGTGTGGGGATAGCAATTGCCTAGGCTATTCATGCCTTAGTAGTGCCCCTACAATGAAGAACACGGGATTTGAAGAATGAAAATGACACGGGATATGCAAGTGCACGGATGGAACTGAATCCGGGTAGACCAGGTGGAATCCGAGCGTCCTTAAGGGGAATCTGCTCGTCTTATGGGAATCCGGGCGTCTATGGCTGAATCTGTCCGTCCAAATGAGCTGCAGAATTGAAAAATTTGGGATTGTTAGAGAATCCGAGCGTCCCAGCAGAGAAGACGCTCGTCTGGAAGAATCCGCTCGTCTTTGCAGAAAGACGCCCGTCTTTTTGCCAGTGTAAAATAAGAAAACTCGCTGTAACAGAATCCGCCCGTCTTTATTGGAATCCGCTCGTCCTGCAACTGAATAATCCGAGCGTCCCAGCTGAAAGACACTCGTCTTTAGGCGAGAATTCCTGAACCCAGATTAGGCAGAATCCGAGCGTCCCGAAGGGAATCCGCTCGTCTTCCCCCTACAGTTCGAAACTTTCGGGTGTTTTTAAATACCCCTCCCATATTCATTCATACATTCAAAACACTACCCATAAACCCCAAAACCCTTATCCTCTCCATCACCAAAACAAGATTTCCTCAACCAAATTCAACAAAATCAAACCCAAACTTCCTTACAACAACAATTAATCACTCCTTTTCCAACAATAATCAATCCAAGCACCAAAATCTTCAACCTTTGAGTCAATTTTTAAAATACAAAGGTAAATCCTTTCATCTTAAAATCGATTTGGGTATAGTTGGAAATTGAAGATTTTCAATCTTTTTTTGGTATAATCATCAATGGCAAGAACAAAAGGATCAACAAAGGCACTTAAGGCAAAGGCACTCTCAAAAAGGCAACAATGCCTTCAAGCAAAGAAAGATTCAATGGCTATGGTGGTTGCTAGTGCAAACTTGGAAGTTCAACAAAAACAAAATCCTCCCTTGGAAGCCACAACATCAACAACTCCGGAAATTGCTCAATTATCAAACTATCCGGAGGTAATTTTCATTTCTAACTCCCATAGGGATACATTTGCCAAGTATGCTAAGAAATCCATTCTACCCACCAAATTCATATGTGAAGATGCCTTGAACAAATTGGGTGTCCTTGAACAAACGAAAGCCTTCTTTGAAGCCATGGGGTTGGGAAAATTGTTTGCTACAAGAGAATTGACATACCCCTCCCTTACCTTGGAATTCTTGAGTTCATTGAAAGTGACTAAGGTAGAGACTAGAGAATACATCGAGTTTTGCCTTGCCAATGTGAATAGGCGCATCACCTTTGATGTTTTGAGTAAAGCATTAGGTCATAGTGATACACCTCGTTATTATAAGAAGCCCGAAAGGTATGACCCCGCTCCTCTTTGGGAGGCGATTTCGGGAAGAAATTTGAGAACTTTCATGCTTGTCGCGCTCTATTAGTCCACCATCCGGGCATTAGAGTGTGGCACAAGGTCATCGGGAATACTATTATTGCAAGAAAAGACACTAACCACTTTACCAAGCTCGATTGTGTTCTACTTAAGTCGACCTTAAATATTGGAAGGAAATTCACCAAGCCTTACAATGCTCTAAGGCTCTTGGTGGAAATATGGCTCAATGTTGATTGTGTAAAGGAAGGCACCGCTTTTATCGTAAATGGAGGTCTAGTTACTCTCTTGGCCAAGTACTTTGATCCAAATTTCAACAAGGATAGCAAGTATGTGGCGAAAAAAGGGGGTCATCTCATTGACATGGATGCCATGATTAACAAGTACAAGTGGGTCAAGCATAATCCTCTTAACACCAAATATGGGTGGCTCACCAATGATGCTAGATCTTTTACTTTGCCTTCCAAGATATGCCGTTTGAGTGTCCATCGAACAAACTACCTTCTTCCACTCTCAAAGGAAGCCGAATACATCATCCGTCAACAAAGGGGTGAAATTGAAATGCCCTCCTCCTCCATTTTCACACCACGCTATCCATTCAAATATCAAGAGTTCAAACCCGAAGGTGTTGAAGTGGGCAATGACTACATGACTCTACTTATGCAAGAGATGCACAAACAAGCTTATAAGGATCGGGAAGATGCATGCTTGGCCCAATATCCACCCCTCCTTCATTTAGCTAGGCAAGGACTACTTGATCGTTCATGTCCTTTGCCTAGTTGGGCGGATAGGGAAGTCTTCTTTCCAAGTGCATCTAGGGGTGAAAGACCGGGTGACGATGAGGTTGTCGGTGATGAGGTTGTTGATGATGAGGGCATTGTTGAAGAGGTAAGTGAAGAAGAAGAGGCTAATGAAGATGATGAAGAAAGTAATGAAAGAAGTGAGCAAGGAAGTGAAGAGGGGAGTGGAGATGAGTCCACTTCTATTGAGGAAGATGATGACAATGATGATATGGTGGAGGACTAGCAAGCTTTGGAGGCTCCTACCCTCTTGAGGTTTGTCTACTTCTTTTTTTGTTTTATTTATTTTTATCTTGATCATAGTTGGAGAGTCCTAGTAACATGAGGACTAACACCTAGGCCCCATTGAGGGGTTCTTATTTCATTGGTCCCACTTTTGAAAATCCAAAATGACAATTTAGTTTCGTGCATTGCATCTTGTATGCATGAACTACCCCATATTTTAGGACATTAGACATAATGTCTATCTCGGTTTGGGGAAGTACATGCATACGCAACGGGAGGTAATATAAATTACGCTCTCCGTCATAAACAAAAACCCATGCATCATGTAGTGTAGATTAGTTTAGCTTGCATTTAGTGTAGAATTCATGCATCATGTTTGCATAATTTCCCATCATTTTGGCCATTGAGGACAATGCTTATATTAGTGTGGGGATGTGGAATTCTAACTTAACTTTTATTCAAAAACCCAAAAAAAATCGAAAAAGTTTCGAAAAATAAAAAAAAAAATGAAAAATTTGAAAATCCAAAAACAAGTTCATTTCCTTTGTAGTGTAGACTTGTATATATTGTTGTATATATTGTGTTTGTTCTATCCTTGTTCACATTGATTGACTACGCCACATCCGAGACATGAGGATATTGAAGACCGCATGGTATGATCTTTCCAATCTCCTTTTTCCCCTTTATGTTAATGACTATGTGGCTTTATTTTGATTGATGCGGTACAACAATGTGAATTTAGGACTTGCATTTAGCTTATATGTCATATTAGTTGGTAGAATCATTTGCATTAGGATATTTATATGCTAGTTGCATCATGGCATGTAGTTGCATGTTAGAAACATTTTGCGAAACTGTCTACTTGGGAAATTTGACAAGTGTATATAGGCCCTAGTAGATGCTTTTTCTTCTTAAGACATTGCTTGTTAGAATACTTGGAAAACACCCTAGGACGTGTCATGCTAGTATCCTTTGACCCATGGATTAAGGCCTAGTCAAGAGTACCTTGTGGTGTGATAACTCCTTGGCTACCGTTTATTCCAAGGTGACCCTTGAAACCATGCATCCATCATCCATGTTCTACCACATTTTTGTCATCAAAGGGAATGGCACAAAAAGAAATTGATTTGAGTTCAAAGAAATGAAATGAAAAGAAAGAAAGTTTGCAAATTGCATCAAATGAAAAGAGGAGCAAAAATAGACTCCTAATGCTTCAAATATAAGGCACCCTCACTACATATGGGGTGACTTTGAAAATGTTCAAAAGAAATGCAAAGAAAAGTTGAAAGTTGTCAAGTAGTGAAATGCCAAAAATCAAAAGAAATGGCAAAAAGAAAGTGTTCTCAAATGTTATACGCCACAAGAAATTGGGGGGAATCAAAACAAAAGCAAACTCCCAAAATGAAACTCAAATATCTATTGATCCCTTTATCCATCGTATCCATTTTTGTACATGGTCTAGGGGACGACCCTTCTTCTTGTCTAGGCAAGAGGGGGAATTCCGCGATCCTCCAGTGTTTCTAACACCATAGGGAGTCTACTCTTGACAAAAGCATTTAACGATTGAGGACAAAGGTACCCTAGCTTGACACAACTTGGAGGTGATTTATTGGTATCCTTCTAGGCTTAGTAGTTTGAAGAAATTGCATCTATGAAGGAGTGTGTACCCTTGAATTGCTTCCCTTGTAGATAATTTCCGCCACTTAGATGATGAAAGTGGCTATTCTTTTGTAGATGCATACATTACTTAATTTTGTGTGCTTAATGTTTGGATGTGTCGCCATTTTGGCAAGACCCACCTTGCCTTGCAAGAAGACATCCTACCTCATGGTTGTCTTGTTGTGAGTTGAAAGGGCGGAGTGAGACCCGCTAATTGTCTCATATCGGCTATGCTATTAGGTTAGTTTAAATAATGGTCCTAGTCTTTGTCACCTCTTTACTCGGGACGAGCAAAGGTTCGGTTTGCGGATATTTGATGTGATCATAATTAGGGCATATTTAGTCCCCGAATTAGCCTTGTTCCCATGCTTTTTAGTGCATATTTGGGTCATTTATTGTCTTTAGTCCTTTGTTTTGCATATTCTTTGAGGTTTTGTGTCCTTGGTAGGAAAGGAGTGCAAACCTTGCATTTTCATGGCAAAATGAAGCTAAATTGATTGAATTCAATGACCAAGCATCAATGAGAAACAAGACTAGAAGGCCTTTGTACATACAATAGTAGATGGGCAATGATGAGAAAAGATCCTTGCATCCCCGAGGAAATCCTCAAGGATTTTTTGAAAAAAAAGGAAGAAAAGTAGAAGGAAAGAAGCTGTAAGACAATTCGAGCGGATTGTCCACAAGACCCCCGTCCAGCACCCACAATCTGAGCGTCTTCCCCATGTGGACGCCCGTCCAAAACACCCAGAATCCGCCCGTCTTCCCCATCTGGACGCCCATCCAGAATCACCAGAATCCGGGCGTTCAGGAACCAGAATCCGCCCGTCCCGTGCCCTGGACGCCCGGATTCTCTAACAGCCATTTCGTCTTCTACAAGCTTCAAGGAAGGATGCGCATATTTTTCTAAGACCGGCGAAAAGGAGACCGGAGTCTCCCTAGAGACCGGCGATTCCTCAAGGACTTAATCGTCATTTAAGCCCTTAGTAAACCCTAATTTATATAATTAATCCCCACTATAAATACCCCATTAGGCTAATTAGAAGAGTAGGTTCTTCTTAGCAATCTTTAGTGTAGTTAATATCAATCAAATCTCTCTTTAATCTTGTAATCAACATTTAATCAAGTTTTAATACAAGTTTCATTTCCTTAATCTCTCTCTTGTTCATCCTTTGTATTGGGTAATTGAAGATTATTTGGGTTATTATTGGGAGATTGACAACCTTCCAATCAATCATCAAGTACTTCTATTATTCTTTGCTTTATTATTGGAATCATTAGTAGATATAATTCTCTTAATCCCTTTTTAATTATTGTTAATCATTTTCATTTATTCATCATGTTTCACTTTGTTGGTATGATTGACAACCTTGCTAGCATGTTCAACATGATAATGAGTGAGTAGTTTCCTTAACTAGGGTTAATGGGTAATTAGGGGAAACCAACATGGGGGATGATTCATGCTTAATCTAATATGTTTTCATAGTTTATTTGCTTGCTTGTTGTGATCTCAACTTATGTACATGTTATGTTTGACGAAATGCGAGCCTATGAATCCTTGCATTTTTTTTACCCATCACCTATCTTTTCAATGAGACTTGTAAGACATAAACCAACTCGAGTCTCATTAGACCATGCATATAGTTGAGTAGGGAAGATTAAGTCGACTTGTAGGTGTTGTACAATCTAATCGATTCGGCTCCGGGACCCAAACTTTCCTAGGATTGTAAGATATAAACCAACTCGATCCATCACAACAATAATTGCTTGCTTGTAATTTGAGAATATGTTTGTATGATCAATTCCCATGAATCCCCTATGACCCCATGTATAGATACCTCATTTCTGCACCTCCCGCAAACCACCCGGTGATGATTGGGCCGCATGTTTGCTACACGGAACGATTTGTGACAGTTCGTAAGATTATCGTCAAGTGATTGCTCAAACATTAATATCTACCTCTTAGTTGTCATCTACGTGCCGATACGGTCGTTTTGACAGTAATTAGAGTACATTTGGAGTCCGGGCCTAAAATCGTCTCCATTTTCTGATAACCGTTAAATCCCGAGTCAGAATGTTCTGGAATGTTCCGGATATTTCTATTCCATATTTCATAATTTTCATCCTTTGGTAAACAATTTCCCGTAATATTCACATAAGATATTAAGGAAAACCGAATTATTTCCGTCCTACCATAACTTAAACACGGAAATCTTTCTTCCGCAGGAGGAAACCACTTGGGAAACAGACGCAGCAGGTTCTGCGCCTCTTCCAAGAGACGCAGTGGCTGCTGCGCCTCTTCCCAGGCCCTTTTCTGCGTAATTCTCGTATCTTTTTTATATCTTTCCGATATTCACTTCCAAAGAGTCTCCGAAACCCTAATTTCTTCACGTGATTAGTATAAATAGGAGCCTTCGCTCCTCATATTTCTCACGCGAGTGTCCGCCCTTCTCTTCTCCCTTTGCATTCTAGACCTTTGTTCTTACTTGTTGGCGTCTACGTGCTTGAACATTCGACCACGTAAGCTCGGATCCTTCTGAGTACCAGCCTCGTTTGCATGACCGACCAATTTGACCAACTCCACATCAATCAACTTAATTAATCTAATCGTTTTCCTCTTACGAGGGCACTTTCTTTGCATTCGCGTCGAGCATCACTAATTGATATCTTAGTCCTTCTCGTTTCGTTAAACATGTAAGTCTGAGGGTGTATAATCTCTCTTTTATTTATTGTATTTTATTGTATTGTAATCATCAATTTAAGGTTCATGTCGAAAATAGCTCATTAAAACCGATTTCTAAAACCGTGCTTTAAAACCTCTTTTTACGGATTTCTAGAAGACTGACCGTCGAGAAAGGACGCAGCAACTGCTGCGCCTCTTCGAAGCAGCGCAATTCCTGCTGCGCCTCTTCGTGAGGCTGCCGCAGTTCCTGCTTCCTTTCTTCTTCCTTCGTCCTCTGCAGTTCGTCAAATTCTTATTTGTTTCGTTTGTTTCTTAATCCTTCGTCATCATAGCATATAATTCACATGTATATTATTCATCATTCATTAACATGCTTAATTTATCATTAAAACCCGACTTAAATCCCAAGTAATCTCATATTTGCGAGTTTTCGTCATTAAATTCAATCCGGGTTGTAGAAATTCGATTTGTTCATATTGAATTTCTGGAATTCGATCTTTGATATATTTTCATCTGTTTATTGTCGTATTCATCATTATATTTGTTATCAATTCGTCATATTTTACCTAATTGATTAGTTAGTTTGTTTAATCCATTAATCAATCATTCGTTCATGTAAATTAATTAGTAATATTCCGTCTCATCCGTGTTTTATTGCTTTTATGACTATTAATCGCATGTAAATAACCCATTTAATCACTTCCATCCGAGTAAATAAATTAATCAATCATTAAATTTACCAATTGATATTAACAACACGCAATTCCGGCTTCACAGCTAGAATTCAGGTCAGGAACAGACGCAGCAACTGCTGCGCCTATTCCAAAGGACGCATCTCTGCTGCGCCTGTTCCGGGTTGAATTCTGTCTCTGAATTCCGTTGTTGCTTGACCTAGTTTAATTAGCTTACGTATAATTGACTATTAATCGTATTATCGCCTTCTGCTTTGTTCGTTAATTTGTTCTTTCTTCTTTTCTTTTTCTCAAATTATCCGTTTTAAAGGTATTTTCGACATAAATCGCCTAATCCGTTGTAATCATTGTAAATTTTAATTATTGTAATTTTCTTTATTGTGATTTATAATTATTGTATTTATCATTTTTTTCTTGTATCATTTGTATGTTTTCACATGTAATTGAACTTAAATCCCACGTCGACATTAATTGTATGCTAAATTACTTGTTCACCGACCTAGTCTAATCTTCACATGCTAGGATTAAAACTTGGATGTTGCATTGCATGCATATAGCCGACGATATATCAAGTACGAATAACTTCCCTAATCATTAGTAGAGGCCGCTATCGAGGCGGGAGGGATTAGGTGTTCGATCAAAAGAGCTTCCTAATACGTACCCTCACCCCTTACTCCAGATATCTGTGAACACCCGTGTTCATTGGCATCCACGAGAGTCATTCTAGACATAGAATGCTAAGGGTAACGATTGCTTAGTGTTCATTTCTCTACTTTGTATCTAGACATGACACGAGGTATTCGAACGGTTCCAATTTCCCATAAAAATTGGTGGCGACTCCATACAAAAATGCAAACGCTTGTTTCTCTTCTCTCCCAAGCGCCCCCGTGGGCCCCCGCTGTCCACAGTTTGGCGACTCCGCTGGGGATAGTACACTTACGTGTAGCCAAAAGGCTGAAACTTGAACAAGGTAAGGTCCTAGTTTGTACAAGACAATTGTCGGTTTTCATAACTCGGTCTTCCTAGATCGTTTATTCAGCCTTCCTAGGCCCAATCCAACCCATTCGACCAATCGTCCCGTCTAAACGGTCCTAATTCTTATTTGGGCCTAAGGATGGATAGCGATTTACGTCATCCATACCATGATGCTTACTCTTGTTTGTATCAAGGGCCTTCACTACTTGAGGAAATGGACTAGGAATCGGCCTTACTCTTGTTTGGTACGAGCCTCTCCACAGACTTCGGGTTTGATGGTTCGGTATGGCAACCCACCCTTTAAACTAAAACCCTTTTAAATGCACTCAGCATCCCGTTATAATGCTTGTATAAATGTTTGTACCTTACATGATCACCATTTCTAAACAAAACCATGACGATTTTTCAAAAAATCAAAACCCTTTCTTAATCAAATTTCAAAATAGGCCTTCAATTAACGCAAAATCCGGTCAAAACTCTGTCCGTTTGTCGTGTCAAAATTCGGGCCACAAGCCCATTTCAAAACCTCACTTCGAGTCCACTCCTACAACTACACTATAGTTGACTAGGATACACATTTTCAAAAACCTTGTCTTTCTTCAAAGCTCACTAAACACAAGTGGCACACACCCACTTTACGAGTCAAAACATTTCTTCTTTTAGCAAGTGTGGTAGAATGGTCGATCGTATTTTGATTCGTCGTCGATCTCTTATCCAGTTTTCAAGATGCCTGGATCCAGTGAAACAAACCTCCACCAACTTCAAGATGGTAATGATCGAATCCTAGCCGCGCTAGCCCAAATGCAGGTTACCCAAGACCAAGTCTATGACCGCCTTGAGCTCATTGAGGGCCGTATCTATGCCGTAGAGGGAAGGTTGCCTCCTCATGAAAGTGAAGTACTAGGTGACTCCAATAACGAATCCAAGGATGAAAATCCTCTCATGGGGATGACTGTAGCCGAGAAAATACTCCAATACATAGAGGAGCAATTGATGTACCTTAAGGGGGATGACATTTATAGGGAGAACAATCGCAAGTATGAGGCCGTCAATTCCAAATTGCCCACCAACTTCAATATGACGGATATCCCTAAATTCAAGGGGCATGAGAACCCTTTGAACCACATCCATGCCTTCAAGGATTACATGTCTATCAAAGGCATCAAACCCGAGATGTTCTTAAGGATCTTTCCTTCATCTCTTGACACCATCCCGAAGCAATGGTTCTACTCCTTAGATCACAAGAAGGTCGCTACTTGGGAAGATGCCGCAATCGAATTTTCTAAGCAATATGCGGATAATGCCGAGATCCAAGTTAACATGCGCACTCTAGAGGTTCTTACCCAAAATGACAAAGAAGGATTCAGCGACTTCCTAAGTAGGTGGAGGAAGACTAGTACCCAACTAGTTGAACGCCCGGATGAGGCTACCCTTGTAGAAAAGTTTGTGGATAATCTCAAACCCATCTATGCCAATCATTTGAGATACCAAGATATCAAAACTTTTAAGGACTTGACCGTTCTAGGGACAAGGATTGAAGATGACATCCGTAAAGGACTCTTGTCCAAAACGGTAGGTCGAGGATATCAAGGTTCAACAAGTCGTTCATACGGCTCTACTAGCAAGACCGATGAAGTTAACCTTCTCGAGCCATCCAAGAAAAGTACCCCACCAAGGAAATTCACAAATCTTGGGGACACTTACTCCAACGCTCTAAAAAGGTTAATGAAGCAAGGTAAACTCCAACCCATTGGACCTACTCCCGAACCCGAAAGGAAATCCAAATTTTGGGACGAGAATTCGTACTGTGAATACCATAGGGGCAAGGGGCACGACACAGAAAAATGCTATAAGTTGAAAAACGTGCTTCAAGACATGATTGAAGATGGTCGATTGCCAATACCACCGGGAGGTAAACCCAACAACACTCAGAATCCTCTTGGAGTTCTAGTGATCACAAGTGATCAATCTACCTTAGATTTCTCACACCTCATTTCTCCAATCGAAAATGAAATCTATGCAATCGAGAATGAAGGGCTCTACTCTACTATCTCCCCTACCATTTCCGACTTCATCACATGGGCAAGGAGTGTGGATAGACAAGTTTGGGAATTAGAGAATGTGGTGACAACTTTACGCAATCCCAACGCAACGACCAAAGAACATGTGCCACTAATCTTCTCTCAAAATGCCACTATGCAAGAAATAGTCACCGTAGTTGATAAACTAGTCGACCAAATCATACGACTAGAAGATGATATCATGAGAATGAGGGAACTAACTGCAATCAATGGGGTTTGGGCCGACGATGATGAGGACGAGTACCTCATTGAAAACTCCCTAGTCAAAGAAATAGTCCAAAATGGTGAAGACCAAGACGTGGACCACCTAACTCGTTCGGGTCGTCCATATCAAAGCACTACTCAAAATGGTCCAACCAACGTCATCACACCAAATGACAACGAAGATGACTCCACTGATCATTTGCTCAAGCAATTACAAGACAAAGGTGATCTTTCATCGGCAATTGGTAGCAAGCTCATTCCCACATCGCCAAGCTTTACTTCAAGCTTTGGCCAAACTAAATGTAGCGCATAACTCCACTCCTGAAGATGTAGTCAACTTGGTCTTCCAGGAATCACCAAAGCTAAGTAATCCTATTACTTTCTCGGACGAAGATTTGCCACCTTTTGGCGCTAGTCACAACCTTGCTCTATACATCACTGTCATTTGTCTAAAGAAGAATGTTCCAATGACCTTGGTAGATGATGGCTCTGCAGTCAACGTCATACCCCTCAAAACGGCATACAAGCTAGGCATGAAAGAGTCGGATTGGACCCCTACCAATCAAGGTGTGCGTGCATATGATGGTACACGACGAAAGGTGGTAGGACTTGTTAACCTAATCATAGCCACGGGGCCAATTGAACGAAAGGTTAACTTCCAAATAGTGGACATTGAAGCTTCCTTCAACATACTTCTGGGAAGGCCGTGGATTCACGCTTCCAAAGCGGTAACATCCACTCTTCATCAAAAGATCAAGATCCCATTAAATGGCAAAGTAGTGACAATCACTTCGTCACCCATCAAGGCAATAATCGAAAAACAGTCGAACGATCAAGTCCTTGCGGATCCCGTATATGAACTTGGGGGCTTCCAAAGCGTGAGCGTCATAGAAAGTGAGTTGGCACCCTAATACTATGATCCCTACTCCAACTTGGTGGTCAACCACATACTCAAAACCCAAGGATACTTCCCTTGAATGCCTATGAACCCTACCCGAAGAAATACCTTCGCACCATACAAGGAAGGCAACTCAAAGAGGATACCACTTAGACTAGGGTACAAACCCACAAAAGAGGAGGTTCTCGAAATGCTTGCCCAAGTCCAAAACCGTAAGCACGTAGGAGTCCAAATGCGACCCTATCTCCCTACTTTAAATGGGTACTTTGTTCAAGAAGGAAGTCTAGAACTCTTTCACGGATTTCCCGAGCCTTGGCATTATCTCGAGAGGAAGCTAGCCGGAATCGAGATCTTTCACGATTGCTACTTTATCCCTCCAGAAACGGTTCCTACCGTCAAAACCCGCCAAGCACCTTGCTTAGACGAACAAGCTGTTAGCCTATTGTTTGGAGAAGATCGATTTGTTAGGGCCGCGCAGGATGAGATCATTACCATGATACTTCAAGACGATTGCTTCAACCCCACCGCGTTAATCACAGAAACCAACGCAAGACAGCAGAAAGGATGGAGAAAATCAATCAAGTGGACCAACAACCAAGGAACACTCTTCAAGCTCACCACTGGAGAAGGAGAGATGTTCAAAGGAGAACCAGAAGACGATGAGTTCGAGTCGGAGTCGGATTCAGAGTCGGAGTCTAGAGAAGTCATTAGAGAGTCTACTCCTGTCGTCATCCCCACTCCCTTTGTTTCTCCTAGCTTAGCTTCGAGTAGTCACAGTAGTTCGGGAAATGCCCCAACCACTGTCCCTTTGCCGCCACTGACCATGGATCAGTTGGCTTCTTTGTTTCAACTTTACTCAAATTTTAATATGAATAAATCAGGTTCTACTTACTCTTTGTGTTATCTTGAGTGCAATTCTGTTTACAATGATACTGAGGATGACCAAGACCCAGACTCGATCGAAATACCTCCCTACGTAGCCAAAGAAATATTACAAGAAGGGGGAGGGGGACCAGTAATAGAGGACACCGAACCCATCAATGTAGGAACCGAACTAGAACCCCAAGAACTTAGGATAGGGACTACCTTGAGCTCTACCGAAAGGGCCGACTTCATAGACCTCCTAAATGAATTCAAAGACGTTTTCGCTTGGTCCTACAAAGACATGCCAGGGATCGACAGGGATATCGCTGAACATAGAATTCCGATTAAGCCAGGTTTCAAACCTGTGAAACAGAAGCTTCGACAAATGAGGACAAAATGGGCTCTAAAGATTAAGGAAGAAGTTGACAAGCAATTCAAAGCCGGGTTCATCAACGTTTCCGAGTATTCTGACTGGGTAGCTAACATAGTACCCGTACCCAAAAAGGATGGGAGAATCCGTGTTTGTGTTGATTTTAGGGACTTGAACAAAGCAAGTCCAAAAGATGACTTCCCTCTACCTCACATCGACATATTGGTGGACAATACTGCAGACCACGCATTACTATCCTTCATGGATGGGTATGCGGGTTATAATCAAATCAAAATGGCCATGGAAGATATGCATAAGACCGCATTCGTCACTCAATGGGGAACCTATTGCTATACGGTCATGCCGTTTGGATTGATCAACGCCGGAGCTACATATCAACGCACCGCAACTACACTCTTACATGACATGATGCACAAAGAAGTTGAGGTATACGTAGATGACATGATTGTCAAATCCAAGGAAAGAGAGGGGCATATTGCGAACCTTCGCAAGTTCTTCGCAAGGCTACGAAAGTACAACATGAGGCTCAATCCTCGGAAATGCACATTCGGGGTAACATCGGGTAAGCTCCTGGGATACGTCGTAAGTCAAAGAGGTATAGAAATAGATCCTTCCAAAATCAAAGCTCTGATCGAAATGCCACAACCTCAAACAGAAAAAGAAGTCAGAGGATTCCTGGGAAAAGTGCAGTATATAAGTCGATTCATATCGAAAATCACAATGATTTGCGAGCCTATCTTCAAGAAACTCAAGAAAACAGACCACACCATGTGGGATGATGATTGTCAAAAGGCATTCGACCGAATCAAGGAGATATTGGCTAAACCACCAGTGCTCATGCCACCACAACGAGATCAACCTCTTGGTTTATATCTCACAGAATGGCAAACTTGACCATGGGTGCCATGTTAGCTCAAACTCTAGGAAGTGAAGAAAGAGCTATCTACTACCTTAGTAAGAAGTTCTTGGAGTACGAGTGCAAATACTCGCAACTCGAAAAGACATGCCTCGCTCTTGTGTGGGAAACGAAGAAGCTACGCCATTACATGCTTAGCTACTCCGTCAAGATATACTCCAAAATGGATCCAGTCAAATATCTCTTCGAGAAACCCGTCCTCAACGGACGCCTAGCAGGATGGACCCCGATGCTCTCGAATTTGACCTCAAATACGTTCCACCGAAAGTTATTAAAGGCGCGCCGTCGCGAGTTCTTCGAGAAAATCCCATCAATGACGCACAAACGATAGACACTTGGTCATTTCCAGACGAGGATATACTCCAAACTGATGTAGATTCCTGGGACCTTTACTTTGAGGGAGCATCAAACTTAAGAGGATTTGGAATAGGAGTGTTGCTCATTTCTCCTGAAGGCGAGCATACACCAATTGCTGTCAAACTCGACTTCGAGGTGACAAACAACGCTGCAGAATACGAAGCTTGTCTCATTGGACTACAAGCGGCAGTGAGCTTAGGCATTAAAAACCTCCGAGTACATGGGGATTCATCACTGATCATCAACCAAGTTACAGGATCTTGGAAAATTCGAAGCGAAAGCCTCGCACCTTATCAAGCCAGAATAGACCAAGTTGCCTAATTCTTTGATCAAGTAACCTACCTACACCTACCTCGGGAAGAAAATCAATTTGCAGACGCTCTTGCAAAACTTGCATCTTTGATTAATATGCCGGATCACATGGTGGAAATGCCTTTGTGCATCGAACGACGGTCAGAGCCGGCTTATGTCCACCAAATCACCAATGAAGAGGAAATCGCGCACGAACTTTGGTTCCAAGCAATCCTGAACTTCAAGCTTAAAGGTACCTATCCACCGGATATGGACAAGAGGAGGCAACGTGCTATACGCCTAGTCGCTTCCCAATACGTTCTCATGCAAGGGGAATTATACAAAAGAACACCTCTTGGTGTAATCTTACGTTGCCTTGATCATTCACAGGCGCGAAAGGTGATGGAAGAAGCCACGATGGAGAATGCGGTCCTCACATGAGTGGGCCCATGATGGTGAAGAAAATCACACGTTTGGGGTATTATTGGACCACAATGGAATCCGATTGCATCAAATACGTAAGACATTGCCATAATTGCCAAATCTTCGGGAATGTACAACATGTCCCTCCTTCATTGCTCTATACAATGACATCTCCTTGGCCATTTTCCGCTTGGGGAATTGACATAATCGGGAAGATAACCTCGGCCGGAACAGGAGGTCACTGTTTCATCCTAGTAGCAATTGACTATTTCACCAAATAGGTAGAAGCGGCTTCCTACACTAGTCTTACAGCTAAAAACGTGGCAAAGTTCATACAAAACAACATCATCTGTCAATATGGTTGCCCACATGAGATCATTAGTGATAATGGATCACATTTCCAAGCTGAGACCGAGCAGTTTCTAGCCAAATACAAGATTAGGCATCACCACTCTTCGCCATATAGACCACAGACTAACGGCGCGGTAGAGGTGGCAAACAAGAACGTTGTCACGATTCTCAAGAAAATGATTGACAACTATAGAGATTGGCCAAGCAAGATACCCTTTGCTTTGTGGCGATACCGTACATCTGTTAGGACACCCACTGGGGCTACTCCTTTCTATTTGACCTACGGCATGGAAGCTGTACAACCAGTCGAGCTAGAGATACCATCCTTGCGTATTTTACTCGAAAGTCAAATCCCGGAAGCCGATTGGAAGAGGGATAGATATGAAGAACTCATCCTCCTGGATGAACGTAGGCTACACGCCTTGCATAATGTCCAAACATATCAAGCACGTATCAAACGAACTTTCAACAAAAGAGTTAGGCCAAGAAACATCAAAGAAGGAGACTTAGTACTTAAATCGGTTAGAGCACTTTTACCTGTTGACCCACGGGGAAAATTCAAACCTAATTGGGCCGGACCATTTCTAGTCAAATCCATACTCCCAGGGGGTGCGGTTAGAATCACAAACCTAGACGGGAATGAGTTTTCCAACCCAACAAACCTTGACCAACTAAAACGGTACTATGCTTAGAATAGGAACAAAAACGCGCCTCGCGTAACCCTACGTGTCGCTCTTGTGGCACTAAATGAGCGGCCCCTGGCCAAGCTGAAATAAGCTAATGTCACTATGCTCTTGCATTTTGACGAATTTATCATCCTCGTATCATCAAATAAACTAAATTTGCACCTTCAGAGTAAGCAAAAAGCTCATGCTTCTTTTCTAAGTTCATTACAAGCTCTTGCTTAGAACAATTATTCTTTTACATTTACTCGAACTACGCGCAAGGGTTTGATTTCATTTTTTTAAAGTGAATACGTAGGCAATCCTTCACAGGATTCAACCCATTATATCTAAAATGTAAATAGAAGGACATTTGCATTGCATCTGGAATTCGACAAGAATAATAAATAGAAAATCACAACGGTTTCATAGCCATTTAACCTTTTTTTATTTCATTCATTTTCTAATAATAGTAAGCTACATAATAAAAATAGAATAGGCTAGGATTCTAAAAACCCCACCTCTTATTACAACAATAAATAATAATAACAATCAAATAATAAATAAAGACTCGGGCTATTCCTCCATCTTTCCCTTGCCCTTGTCATTCTTGTCATATTTCTTATCACGACCCCGAGCCGGACGCTCTTGCGCCACTTCAGACCTAATCACCAACGGTCTTTCTCGAGGCCTAGACTTTCCATTCTTGCCAATTACCATTTCCGCGACAGGAGTAGTCTTTGGTTTCTTCGAAGGATGAACAACTTGAAACCCGACTTCTTCTTCTCCCTCTATCAGATGCTTTTCTTTCTCTTTCTCTACCTCGTGCACCTTGTAGTCAACGGGCTCGCGCTTCCTCAATCTCTCGCGCTCTTCCGGAGTAGTAGCCTTTCTCCATCGCAGATAAGAATCCGACACCCACAAGGCATTAGCAGAGAAATTCAAGAACCACATGTTTCTTTGGGCCCACTTAATGGCCCACTCCCTTCGGCTCTCTGTAGTAAGCGCCATAGCAGTCTGCGGGACGGTATCAAGCTTCGGGATTGTCTGTTTTAGCCCAACTTGTCTCATCAGCCTTTCCGGGAAGATACACACCATAAACTCCAATCCAGGAATGCGCACGGACCTAGTGGGATCCAAAGAAGACACTCCAGTGACGGATTTGAGGTGCCACCACGGTACGACCCACCTAATCAAGGGACCATCATCGCTCTTCAGTTTGTTCTTCCAGTAATCACAGACCCGAGTGAAGTCCACCATGTACAACCTCGTCCTCATCGCAATCGAGCGAGCATGACAGGAAAGAACATGAACTGGGGGCTCGATCAATCGGAGCCGTTCCATAAGCCAAACCTACCAAAAGCGGGTATTAGACATAAAAAAAAAAAAACAAGAAAAGAAACGAAAACGAAAAAAAAAAATGTCTTTTACCTGCAAAATGACGGGACTTCCCAAATACGGCAGATCACGGTTGGCTTTCCTATTATCCAATCCCAAAAGAATCTCTCCTAAGCATAAACAAGCCGGGCTCCTGCGCAGCTCCATTTGCTCAACAAGGCCCAGAAGACGGGGGTCACCTCTCAAGTCTTCATCAACATGACCTTGGAAGACATACACATGCAACAAGCAAAAACCAAATGCCCTCCGCCTAGCGACATGAGAAACGGTGGGGTCGGCCCTGTTGATGAATCGATCTATGAAGTCCAACATTCTCACGCCTTTCGAGGTAACTAGACGGTCCACCTCAAGTCTAGTCAACCCAAGCAAGTCTCTAAATTTGCACTTGTACCCTTGCGAAGTAGAAGGAATGGCAGGTAAGTGTTCAGGGTCCCACCCGCCAATAGCAGCAATTTCTTCAGGAAATGGGCAAATATCACCTATAGGGAACGCAAAAACATGGTAATTCGGGTCCCAATAGTCGAGACAAGCATCCAAGAACGGTTTAACAACCTTGATAAGTTTTAAACTCAACAATGACCCAAAATTATAAGAGCCCATATCATATTTCTGCATGTTCGAAAATTCGTTGGTCCATTCCATCAAACGAATCTCCAAAGTATTCATGATGAAAAAATTTATTTTGACAATTTTATGTAATTAGACGAAGAAGAGACGGAAGATTTGTGTGAATAAAAGCTCCATCGACGTTTCTATTTATACTACTTTCTGTTTCCAAAAATCCGTCAGAGCAGAACACCTTGGGAACAAGGCGCAAAGACTTTGCGCCTCTTCAAAGGGACGCACTCATGCTGCGCCTCTTCCTCGCCTTCCCTTCGTGATTTTCCGCGTTGGATCTTTCCTAATTCCATGACGAATAATTTCCTATTCCTACGGGTTATTATTTTGGTAAATACGTGAAGATTACCATGTTTCAGGTTTCCTAATTTCGCGGGCACGCACTTCGAGGCGACATCGACATTTTTGTCATTTTACCACATTTACCGCACTTTCTTTTTAGGAAATAATTTTCATTTTAATTCATTTTAATTTTACATTTCTCATTTAATTCATTTATTTTAGAAAATAATTCGCAATTTACCGAATTTCAACATGTATATGTTAATTTTAATTTCTCAATTTCATTTCTGCATTTCTAACTTATAGATTTCTGTTTTTTCTTTTTTTTTCGGGGGTAACCCTCCCTACCGTCCGGTCATTTCCGGCAAAATTTTTGCATTTTTTGCATTCTTTTGAGTCACTCGTTTTGCGCTAATTAAGGCCATATGTATATATAAATGTATGCTTTGCGTGTTTTCTATGTAAATTTCGGCAGCATGACGGCGTAAACCGTCATCTACCAAACCTGTTCAAAACTAACCTGCAGGTACAAGCAACACAACCCAACAGCAAAGGCACTCAGGCCGTCTTATATACAACCAACAAGGGAAATGTGCAACAAACTGGGGGCTCGAGCCCCACACAAAGTCCAAAAATGTTCAAAATGATGGACCAAATGTACTCGTGCAAAAATACGGCCAACAAAAAAAAAAGCTACACAAAACTACTGCCGGGCGCCCTCAACTCGCAACCCTTGCCGCAAGAACGGCAATCTCGGCGTCCCGAACCTCGAGCTCCTCAAAGCCAAGCGAGCTGTCTCCTCCCGAGACTGGGTCAACTCTCGCTCCAACTCGCGGTCACCCTATAAACAATAAATTGGCTCGTGTCAATCAATTACAAGAAAAGTTGGAAAATCAAAAATTCAAAAATGAAATAGGCACAAGGTTCATACCTGACGGTCTCGACCGCCGACAAGCACCTCGACGGCAGTAGCTCGCAGCCGGTTGGCCACCCTCCACAACGCCACAAACCGAGACGGTGCAACCTGCATTTTCAAAAAGAAGTTTTCAACAATTGAACAAACTCCATCAAATGTGTTCCTACACAGAAGTTATACAAGTTAGAGGCTCACCCTCCGAATCAGATGCTGCCAGTCGTCCAGGCCAGCATCCGTCACAGCTACGTCAAAGTCACGCAGCTCGGAGATCGTCGTCCTCCCGGTCGCGTCAGTGTACTCGAGGGTCTCGGGGTACTCTGGGGGCTCGATGCCCGCCGCCTCGACCTCCTACAAAGTCAAGTATTTCTCATTAACCGATGATCTTTCATCTTAGTTTTGAAAATCAAGAGGAAGAGTAAAATATGCTCACCAATACCGGCCAGTACGCCAACCTCCCATAGAGGAACGCCGAGTAGTCCTCGCCAGGAAGAAGGAGGGCGTCACCTCTGGCACCAGCCAGGTCCGCCTCTCTCTCAGCCTCAGAAGGCTCCCTAAACATCGTCCTGGGAGGATCGATGGGAACCGTCAACACGTCCCGAGAGCACTGACGAGCCAAGCGCTCGCCCAAGTATCACACAAGACCCATCGACGTCCTCAACAGCAGTCGGCTCGAGCTCCTGGGTCGAAGGACCTCAGCCACGAAAGGAGGCACTCAAGCGTACTCCGCCCAAGGTCTGGGCACCCACTGTGACAAGATAAACAAGGATCATTCCTATGATCAATTAAAAAAAAGGCAATATAAGAAGAAAGTGAATATAAGTAGGATACTTACGCTGTCCTGCTGAAGAGCGTTCACATCTCGCCGGTAGACACCGTGAGAAGAACGCTTGCTCTTCGTCCTGCACATCACCCAATCCCTCACCACGGGATAGGCCTTCTCCAGCGGCTCCGTCCTCTTGGGCGCGAGGCCCGGGAAGTAGGAGTACACCCACGCCTGCAAAGCAATGTAGTCAATGATGATCTTTCGTAATTTGATAAGGAAAGGAATTAACTTTGGTCTAAAGGAAGGTTCATACCTCCAACAGTAGTCCAGGTCCGACAGCGCCAGGAGAAGTCCCCTTCTCCATCAACTCCGGACGAACCGTGGCCCTCATGAAGCGGATGAGGACCGCAAAACCAGCAGTGACCCAGTCCCAACGCTCTAGGGAACTCAGGTCAGAAAGGAAGGGAAGAAGCTTCGTCGACAGCCTCTCGCCCTTGTCTCCGAGGTAAATCGAAGACAGAAACCACCAGAGCCACAAACGAGCCCTCGCTCACTGACGGGGAGGAGGAGCCGTCTCCCTCCCGTCAATCGTCACCAGCGCCGGGATCTTTCCAGCAAAGTAGTCTCGAACGTAGGAACTGGGTACCAAACCCGACACTGTGACAGCCTTCGGCGACAAGTTCCAACCGATCAATCCCCTCGCCTCAGCTGAGTCCACCCTCATGGCAGTCTCCGTCCACTCTACCTCCTCGGTCCCACACGGAAGACCAGAAATCATGCCGTAGTCCTCCAGAGTGACTCTCACCTCACCGAAAGGCATGTGAAATGTGGAAGTCGTATCCCAAAATCGGTCCAAGAAAGCGAAGACCAGACTAAGGTTAGACTGCAGCTTCCTCTTCGCGATGTCCCTCCAGGCCTGCACCAAAGGACCGAACGCTCCACGCTCGATCATGGCCCGCTCCTCCGCCGACAGCCGCTCGTAGTGCTCCATCGCTGTCGTGTAGCCCGAGAACGACCTGATGTTCCCGGCCTCCTATTGTGATGTGAAACAAAAGCTATCTTTAGTTTTGAATGAAATTTGAAAGAGATGTGAACAAATGAATAAAAGAAGAGGGGTAATGAGTAGTGAATTCCTATTTACCAAGCTCTTCACCGTCCGTAGGACGGGTGACCCTCTGCCGACCCACAACAGTGCCTACTCTCCCAAGTCTCGGCCACGCAGAGCTCCTCTCGGTGACGACCTCCTCGCCCAACGTTGGCCCGTCTCGTGGCCTCCTCCTCCTCAATGCCTCCTCCTCATGGACCTCGTCCCCCCCGGCCATCACCGCGGCGGTGAAGGCCTGCTCCAAAGCCTCCTCGACAGTAGCAACGTCTATCTCCATGGGAGTCCTCCCAGAAGTAGAAGCCTCATCACCTGCAACATTAAAGCAAATTTAGGCCGCGTCACGTGACGACAAGCCTTCGTTAAGGGATTTTCGAGCCTTCAAAGCCCTGAAATCGCTCTTTTCTCGCCATCTTTGGCCCTATTCTCACCAACCCGATCACTCATGTGGTAATTTGGGTCAAGTCAAGCCTAATTTGAAGCCTAGTTCCGGGTTCGAGCCGAAATTTCGGCAGCATTTCATTATAACAGCGGTTATGCCCTAGAAAAGTGTCCTGAAAAAGCCGTCACGAACCAAAATTCTGAGATGGTAGAAAGTTTACCCATCATTCAAGGGTCCCAAATATCGAGTTTCATCGCCAATGGGCAATCCTAAGGCTATTTTCGAAGCGATTTACGGTCTAGCTGTGAAACCGTCTCAAAGTTCACTCAAAGGCTCAAAACTCGACGAAAATTCGAGACAAATACATGGTTATGTTCCTTATATTACCAACTATCCATTTCTAACGTCAATTTGACGAGGCAAATGCATTTGGGGGAAAAGCCCCAAATTTTCGATCAATTGGGTCATAAACCCTAGTTTTTTCGACCCAAAATTCGACGAATATGGACGATTAATGGAAGAATGAGACACATACCTCGATTAGTCATAATTAATGCATGCTTTTGGATCAAACCTTGGCAGAAATGGTGAAGATTTGAGAGAGAAATTGCGTAATTTGTGTTTCGAAATAATGAACATAAGCCTCTGATTATCGCGTTTTTACGCAGAAATAACACTTTGGGGAATAGACGCAACCGGCGTTGCGCCTCTTCCAAGAGACGCAGCTCTTGCTGTGCCTCTTCCTTGTGTTACCTCCATACGGATTTTCAAAAATTCGTTATGAGTTCGTTATTTGTGGGCCCATCTTTGGTGCGCCTCTTCCCCGATGCTATTTTATCCTTTTGGTCCGTTTGACGATTTCCTTTCATTCCGGCCCGTATTTCCAAGCCAGCAGCAGACTGTTGCATATTATTTATTTCTTCCAAGACCTTTTGCTTGTCGCAACGAGCATTTATTCCTTCACAGAATTCGACATGCCTTCATTATGTCTCCAGCGAGAGTAAGCGGACGTACTGTCCCTCTCAAGACATGAAGATTAACATCTACCTAAGCAGATTTCTCCTCAGCAGTTCCCGCCTGCGTCCTGCTATTTATATTATTTCTCGAAGACTACCCAAGCAGCCTTCTTTCAGCAGTTCCCGCCTGTGTCCTGCTACTCACCTTATTTTAGTCCTTACGCCTGATCTTCGCTCAACAGCTCCCATGTACCTCCGGAAGCGTTTCTAGAAGGAAGTCTCAGGTATGGTCTCTTCCTATGGCTGGCGAGCCTCCTTACGTAGTCTAATGGACTTTAAACGACCCTCCTGATACGTGCATTTTATATAGTCTTTTTAGCCTATTTTATGCACGTATTTCTACGCTTTTATCGTGGTTTTATGCTACGAAATGCCCCGAATATGCTACTTTGGTTTATTTTGTCTTTTTTACAGGAATGAACCCGAAAGTAGTGAAATCAAGCCATTTGTCGTCCGTTTTGCATGCATTTGGAGGAAGAGTAGATTTGGAGCGGGAATTATAGCTGTATTGGGATGCGTGAAGCTGTTTCGAGAGCTAAGAGGACAAGTCAAAGTCAAACTAACGTGAATTCTAAGCTGCTGAAGTCAAGATCCACTCGATCGAGTGCTTTTCTAGTCGATCGAGTGGTTTTAGGATGAATGAATAGTCGATCGAGTGGTTTTTCTGGTCGATCGACCACTTCAATAATAGCCTTCAGTCGATCGAGCAGATTAGTTAGTCGATCGAGCTGTTTTTGGTTCAGTTTACTCGATCGAGTGGTTTTATTCCACTCGATCGAGTGGATTTTGCTACGGGCTGGGCTTTTTGCTTTATTTTCGTCAATTAGGTTTAGCGAATCCTATTTTCTTATAAAAAGGAAGCTTAGGACGACATTTAAACTCTCTCCCTTTTATCATCCGGTTATCAGGTTACTTTTCCTCTGTTACTTTTACACTGCTACTTTTGTTCTTCATCTCCGGATCAATAATTCAGTATTAATTCTTTCCCTTTCTTTTCTTCTTTAATTATTGCTTATGCTTATTATTATTTCTTATTTCTCGTTCTTATTATAATTATGTCTAGCTAATTCCGTAGTATGTTAGGATTAGGGAAGCCGTGGTAGCAACATGTTATAATTGACTTGAATAGATTAGCCTTGCGATAAGAATTGTATCAGGCAATTTAATTGTTATCAGGTCGAATGAATGCATGCAGAAGACCAATAATTCCAGTTAACCCCGACCTGGATCGAAAGATTGGAAGGGAAGGCTTGCTTAATTACAATAGGGTATTGTAGTGAGGGCGAAAGCTAAGCTATTTACGCTCTAGGGCGGTTTAAGGACCGAAAGGTGACGACCATAGCTCTTCTTATCAATAGTTTAATCGTCTCAGTATACCCGATAGTATAGTTGCCACGGTGGACCGACTCCTAGCATATTTCCCTTCTCTTTCTGTTAATTTCTTCATTCATTTCTCTCTCGCCTATTAGTTTAGTTCAACAATCAATTCAACCCCCATTTCTGTGACACCCTGACAGACTAAGTTAAACAGATAATTAGCAAAATAGCCTCCCTGTGGAGATCGATCCTACTTGCTGCTAGCTTCTGTTAGTTGTTTTTAGGTTTATTTTTGGTACAGAAACGACAGTATCAAATTTTGGCGCCGTTGCCGGGGAGGTGACGTTTTTTATCTGTTTTATTTTGTTTGTCCTTTCACCTCAAGGGAAGACTAAGTACCTTGAGGCCGTTCTTATCTTTTTCTTTAGTGTTGTTTTGATAGGCCTACAGGTTTATTAGACAGGCTACTGAGGGAGATTATCGAACGGAAGGCATGAGTACCTTCGATCCCTCTTGCCAAGATGACATCTGTCTCCCGACTAATTGCTCAGTTTGAAGCCCAAGCTGAAAAACCTGCTAGTTGGGAAAGGAAGAAATCTTGGGGATGTGGTGCTGCTGAGCACAATGCAGCTGTAGTTGTGCCGCCACGTCCACCCTATCAATGGCCACCGCAACAAGATCCTCCTAATATACAAGAAGAAGAGATTGCGGAGCTGAAATCCTTGGTGGAGACACTTGCGTTCCAAGCGCAAGACTATGTTAGATGTATGGAAGAGAGTGATAGACGTAGGGAAGCTCAAATCCTTGAGTTGGAGTCACAAATAGCTCAGTTAACAGCTGAGTCGGATAGCTGGCAACCAGAAGAGGTGTACTTTACTGAGAGCGGTTTTTCCCACAAAGAACCCGTTTTGCCCAATGCTGAGAATGATTTTTATGACTCGGATGACGAGTTCCTATCGTATTTTAAGAGTTCACACGAAGATTTCAGCCCTATGCAGGAAGAATCACTCGATCGAGTGACTAAAAGTAGTCGATCGAGTGAAATTTCAGAAGGAAGCCCTCGATCGAGTAGTGTTTTTACTCGATCGAGTGGAATGCAGGAGGATAGTTCTCGATCGAGTGATTTTGTTACTCGATCGAGTGAAATGCGGGAGGAAAGTGGTCGATCGAGTGATTATTCTGCTCGATCGACTGAATTGGCCATGGGGAGCTTTTATTCGTCACTTGGGTTCACTTTGGATGACGATTTTGACGATGATGACGGTCACGGTGAATCTCCCTTACTCAAAGCTGAGTCGGATACACTTGAAGCTGAGATTTATGGGATGGATTCCACTGAGGAGGTTAATGAAGAAGCAGCTGAGACGGTAATTGCTCCTAGCACGGAAGAGGTAATAAACTCTTTTATCTATGATTCCGTCATTGAGAGCGACCAACCTGAGGTAGTAAACGATAATTTTATTATTGTTTGTTTTAATAATATATTGCCTCGTTTGACTCGTGCTATTTCGTTTAATGCTATACCCTCTCACATATGGATGCGTAATTTAACGATTTTTCACCGTCCTCATCATTTCAAAACTGTTAATCTAGAACGGGGCCCTACTTTATTGACAATTGCTCCCGCACTCCTATATTTTGTGGATAAATTTAGGAGCTCACATAGGAAATTTGTTAGACTTAAACGGTTAAACATTTTTAATTCCTATACTTTTATTCCACTATGGTGCTACTTATGCTTTTGTGTAGCACATGCGCAGATGTACGATCTAATGTCGCGCTTTGAATGTTTTGATTGTAGCTGATTATAAAGGCTCGAAGAAAAAGGAGGTCGAGCTGGGACCTGACTGAAGCTAGCGCTACCCGGGAGGCAACCCGGAGATTTATTTTTAATTTTCTATTTTATTTCAGTTGTAATAAATGGTTTTTATACCATAGACTATCTCAGTATGCTTGTTTAGTTAGTTTGCGGGCTGTTTTTCATTGCGTTTTGCAGGTACTCGCTGAGAATTACTCGATCGAGTAGTTTTTCTACTCGATCGAGCACTTTTGCTGACAATTCCTTTCGATCGAGCAGATAATCCACTCGATCGACCACCTGCAGGATGAGAAACCACTCGATCGACCTAAATTCCATTCGATCGAGCAGTTTTGAGCGCCCATTCTACTCGATCAGACACTATTCCTCTTGACCGAGTATTGTTCACTTGGATTAGCTTCCTGAGACGGTTTTCCGGGCCTTAGCAACCTCCCATGTTCATGGTCGGGTTGGGGAGGTCCCCTTAGTCGCGCTATCTTGTGAGCTTTCCGTATTTACTCTTTTCCTCCTTTAGTTTGCATTTCCTTTCCATGTTTTGGTACAATGGGGGCATTGTACAGTTTGGTTTGGGGAGGTTATGCACCCATATTTGTGTCTGCATCTTGTTTTTTATTGCATTTCTGTTGTCACGTTTAATTCTTGTATGCATTGTTGTTTATTTTTCATATAAAATTTTAAATCTCATAAAAATTGAAAATTTCAAAAATTTCAAAAATTTTCACGTTTATTTTAGCATATAGGTTGAGTCGGAACGGTAGATTTCCGTGACGAAATTGCACTATATCTGTCTTTTTGCTTAAGCCTTGCATTAGACTGTTATCTTTTAGCTTTGTCTTCTGCATAATCTACGAGCTAATGTTTAATTTAGCTGAACATATAGACTTGACCTGAAATTTTGGCAACCTACTTATAATTTCTAAGATTTAGAGCCTTATAAACTGGTGTCATTTGTGACCAGTTTCATGTAGGATTGTGAGTAGTTACTCCGTGCATATCACATGTTCATTAATTTGCACGTATATGAAATTCAATTGCTTTTTGTCGTCATACATTCGGGTTAGTGGTTGGTGTCACATACAGGGAGGTGCTTACATTTCCCTTTTCTTTCGTTTTTACCCATAAACTCCACATTAGCCGAATTTGCCAGTTGACCTTTAGCTACATTCCAAATTTAGCCTGCCTTGTCAACCTAGTTTAGTGTATGTTTTGCGGTATATATTTCATTGTATCAAATTTTGGCTTGTATCTATTGACTTGGAGTTCGTAATTTATGAAGGAAAGGAGGATGATGAAAAAAAAGACGTGAAAAAGAAGGAAAAAAGAGAAGTTGAAAAAAAAAAGGAATTCGAAAAAAAAGAAAAATTCGAAAAAAAAAAAATGTTGTTTGGTTGACGGTTTCTGCTCCTATGATCTATCTTACATTATTTGAGGAGTATGTTTGGTTTGGTTTGGTTTGGTGAGATCTTATGCCAAATGAAGAGCATGTGCGCAGTTCATAATTGAGTTGGAAATGGATATGTTTCATATGGTTTTGTTTAGGTACTAGCTTGATCACCTATACCTCCACATTCCCATAAATGTTTTGCCTTTTCTTACCCATTGCCTCACTTTACCAAATCTTTTTAAGCCCTCGGCTGTGACAGGACCTTGTTTGGTTGGAATGTATGTACGGTAGCTAGAATTGTTTATCATATTAGTTGCATGCATGTTTATGTGGGTCGTAGTTTAGGTGAGCGACTATTCCTCTTTCTCTCTTTTCCATATATATGCTTACCCTTTGCTTCATGAGAGAAGAGTGACCCGTGAGAGTCCATTATTAAAGGTCTTGCAAGGTCAACGGTTCAGCTTTGTTATAAACATCCCACAACTCTTTTGCATTTGACTGTTTGCTATAAGTGTTAGTTTGTCTGCATTAATTGGCTTAAGTGGGCATTTGTAGCTAGCTCTGAGTTATCTTTTTCCGTTCCATTAGTTGCATTTTAGTTTACTCGAGGACGAGTAAAGGTTTGGTTTAGGGAGATTTGATACGTGCATTTTATATAGTCTTTTTAGCCTATTTTATGCACGTATTTCTACGCTTTTATCGTGGTTTTATGCTACGAAATGCCCCGAATATGCTACTTTGGTTTATTTTGTCTTATTTGCAGGAATGAACCCGAAAGTAGTGAAATCAAGCCATTTGCCGTCCGTTTTGCATGCATTTGGAGGAAGAGTAGATTTGGAGCGGGAATTATAGCTGTCTTGGGATGCGGGAAGCTGTTTCGGGAGCTAAGAGGGCAAGTCAAAGTCAAAATAACGTGAATTCTAAGCTGCTGAAGTCAAGATCCACTCGATCGAGTGCTTTTCTAGTCGATCGAGTGGTTTTAGGATGAATGAATAGTCGATCGAGTGGTTTTTCTGGTCGATCGACCAGTTCAATAATAGCCTTCAGTTGATCGAGCAGATTAGTTAGTCGATCGAGCTGTTTTTGGTTCAGTTTACTCGATCGAGTGGTTTTATTCCACTCGATCGAGTGGATTTTGCTACGGGCTGGGCTTTTTGCGTTATTTTCGTCAATTAGGTTTAGCGAATCCTATTTTCTTATAAAAAGGAAGCTTAGGACGACATTTAAACTCTCTCCCTTTTATCATCCGGTTATCACGTTACTTTTCCTCTGTTACTTTTACACTGCTACTTTTGTTCTTCATCTCCGGATCAATAATTCAGTATTAATTCTTTCCCTTTCTTTTCTTCTTTAATTATTGCTTATGCTTATTATTATTTCTTATTTCTCGTTCTTATTATAATTATGTCTAGCTAATTCCGTAGTATGTTAGGATTAGGGAAGCCGTGGTAGCAACATGTTATAATTGACTTGAATAGATTAGCCTTGCGATAAGAATTGTATCAGGCAATTTAATTGTTATCAGGTCGAATGAATGCATGCAGGAGACCAATAAATCCAGTTAACCCCGACCTGGATCGAAAGATTGGAAGGGAAGGCTTGCTTAATTACAATAGGGTATTGTAGTGAGGGAGAAAGCTAAGCTATATACGCTCTAGGGCGGTTTAAGGACAGAAAGGTGACGACCATAGCTCTTCTTATCAATAGTTTAATCGTCTCAGTATACCCGATAGTATAGTTGCCACGGTGGACCGACTCCTAGCATATTTCCCTTCTCTTTATGTTAATTTCTTGCATTCATTTCTCTCTCGCCTATTAGTTTAGTTCAACAATCAATTCAACCCCCATTTCGTGACACCGACGGACTAAGTTAAGCAGATAATTAGCAAAATAGCCTCCCTGTGGAGATCGACCCTACTTGCTGCTAGCTTCTGTTAGTTGTTTTTAGGTTTATTTTTGGTACAGAAACGACAGTATCACCTCCCCGATAGTCGACAGACTCTAAAATGTTCCCGACGACAGGTCCTTGGTTCAGACCCCTTTAACCGCCTCGCGTCGCCATAGTCGTCGAGGTTGTAATCTTGATTGACTGATGGCTATACTTTGACTTTCGCCTTGTCCAAGCCTCAGTCAAAGTGGGGGCTCTGTAGATACCTCATTTCTGCACCTCCCGCAAACCAACCGGTGATGATTGGGCCGCATGTTTGCTACGCGGAACGATTTGTGACACTTCGTAAGATTATCGTCAAGTGATTGCTCAAACATTAATATCTACCTCTTAGTTGTCATCTACGTGCCGATACGATCATTTTGACAGTAATTAGAGTACATTTGGAGTCCGGGCCTAAAACCGTCTCCATTTTTCTGATAACCGTTAAATCCAGTCGAGAATGTTGGAATGTTAGGATATTTCTATTCCATATTTCATAATTTTCATCCTTTGGTAAACAATTTCCCGTAATATTCACGTAAGATATTAAGGAAAACCGAATTATTTCCGTCCTACCATAACTTAAACACGGAAATCTTTCTTCCGCAGGAGGAAACCACTTGGGAACAGACGCAGCAGGTGCTGCGCCTCTTCCAAGAGACGCAGTGGCTGCTGCGCCTCTTCCCAGGCCCTTTTCTGCGTATTTCTCGTATCTTTTTTATATATTTCCGAGATTCACTTCCAAAGAGTCTCTGAAACCCTAATTTCTTCACGTGATTAGTATAAATAGGAGGCTTCGCTCCTCATATTTCTCACGCGAGTGTCCGCCCTTCTCTTCTCCCTTTGCATTCTAGACCTTTGTTCTTACTTTTTGGCGTCTACGTGCTTGAACATTCGACCACGTAAGCTCGGATCCTTCTGAGTACCAGCCTCGTTTGCATGACCGACCAATTTGACCAACTCCACATCAATCAACTTAATTAATCTAATCGTTTTCCTCTTACGAGGGCACTTTCTTTGCATTCGCGTCGAGCATCACTAATTGATATCTTAGTCCTTCTCGTTTCGTCAAACATGTAAGTCTGAGGGTGTATAATCTCTCTTTTATTTATTGTATTTTATTGTATTGTAATCATCAATGTAAGGTTCATGTCGAAAATACCTCATTAAAACCGATTTCTAAAACTGTGCTTTAAAACCTCTTTTTACGGATTTCCAGAAGACTGACCATCGAGAAAGGACGCAGCAACTGCTGCGCCTCTTCGAAGGAGCGAAGTTCCTGCTGCGCCTCTTCGTGAGGCTGCCGCAGTTCCTGCTTCCTTTCTTCTTCCTTCGTCCTCTGCAGTTCGTCAAATTCTTATTTGTTTCGTTTGTTTGTTAATCCTTCGTCATCTTAGCATATAATCCACATGTATATTATTCATCATTCATTAACATGCTTAATTTATCATTAAAACCCGACTTAAATCCCAAGTAATCTCATATTTGCGGGTTTTCGTCATTAAATTCAATCCGGGTTGTAGAAATTCGATTTGTTCATATTGAATTTCTGGAATTCGATCTTTGATATATTTTCATCTGTTTATTGTCGTATTCATCATTATATTTGTTATCAATTCGTCATATTTAACCTAATTAATTAGTTAGTTTGTTTAATCCATTAATCAATCATTCGTTCATGTAAATTAATTAGTAATATTCCGTCTCATCCGTGTTTTATTGCTTTTATGACTATTAATCGCATGTAAATAACCCATTTAATCACTTCCATCCGAGTAAATAAATTAATCAATCATTAAATTTACCAATTGATATTAACAACACGCAATTCCGGCTTCACATCTAGAATTCATGTCAGGAACAGACGCAACAACTGCTGCGCCTATTCCAAAGGACGCGGCTCTGCTGCGCCTGTTCCGGGTTGAATTCTGTCTCTGAATTCCGTTGTTGCTTGACCTAGTTTAATTAGCTTACGTATAATTGACTATTAATCGTATTATCGCCTTCTGCTTTGTTCGTTAATTTGTTCTTTCTTCTTTTCTTTTTCTCAAATTATCCGTTTTAAAGGTATTTTCAACATAAATCGCCTAATCCGTTGTAATCATTGTAAATTTTAATTATTGTAATTTTC
This sequence comes from Silene latifolia, assembly GCF_048544455.1. Lineage (NCBI taxonomy): Eukaryota > Viridiplantae > Streptophyta > Magnoliopsida > Caryophyllales > Caryophyllaceae > Silene > Silene latifolia. The sequence goes on along the minus strand of NC_133532.1, from coordinate 87,312,110 downwards.
ATTATTGTGATTTATAATTATTGTATTTATCATTATTTTCTTGTATCATTTGTATGTTTTCACATGTAATTGAACTTAAATCCCACTTCGACATTAATTGTATGCTAAATTACTTGTTCACCGACTTAGTCTAATCTTCACATGCTAGGATTAAAACTTGGATGTTGCATTGCATGCATATAGCCGACGATATATCAAGTACGAATAACTTCCCTAATCACTAGTAGAGGCCGCTATCGAGGCGGGCGGGATTAGGTGTTCGATCAAAAGAGCTTCCTAATACGTACCCTCACCCCTTACTCCAGATATCTGTGAACACCCGTGTTCATTGGCATCCACGAGAGTCATTCTAGACATAGAATGCTAAGGGTAACGATTGCTTAGTGTTCATGTCTCTACTTTGTGTCTAGACATGACACGAGGTATTCGAACGGTTCTAATTTCCCATAAAAATTGGTGGCGACTCCATACAAAAATGCAAACGCTTGTTTCTCTTCCCTCCCAAGCGCCCCCGTGGGCCCCGCTGTCCACACCATGACACCCTAGTGCCTTTTATCAATTGTTTACATCCCTTTTTAATCATCTTGCTTGTTTACTTTCATTGCTATTTAGTTTAGTGATCTTCTACTTCAAACCCCAAATTGTGACACCCTTAGACACCACTAGTTGCAATAGAAAATCTCATCTCAATTCCCGTCCCTTGGGATCCTACCTTTACTTGCCTCTTTACTAATTGTAGAGTTGTTTGTGGAGTTATAAATTGTGTTTTGGTCTAGTTGCTCCTAACGACAAGTACTGAAAACTAAACCTTCTCGAGAGTCCGACCACTTCCCAAACTCGGAAAGAGAAAATGAAGGAGCAAATGGGCAAGAAGGCGAAGGGAGCGATAAATCTTGTGGTGGAGATGCGGTAGAGCTCAATAGTGAGGGAGATGAGTTCATGGACTTCAATGCAAGTGATGCATCCAAAGAGGCTTGGGATAGTGACTTAGAGGGGGATGATGGCGATCTCTAGGGATCTCTTCATAGCTTGATGGAGCGGGCAAGAGGCACCCATCAAGGCTTAAGTGAAGTTTTCTTTATCCCTTCTCTCTCTAACTTTCATGATAAGAATTCGATGTTTTCATAATTTGTTGTTCCATATTTGTTTTGATCATTTTGTGGAGTCATAGCAACATTGGAGGACTAACACCTTGGCTTCATTAAGGCATTTTTTATCTTTGTTCCCAACTTGTAAAATCCAAAATGGCAATCTTTAGTTTCATGCATTGCATCCCATGTGCATAAACTCCCCCGAAATTCAAGACATTAGAAATAATGTCTATTTTGGTTTGGGGAAGGGTGAATCCAAGTCTTCCCCGCTTTGGATAAACTCCCCCGCTTTGGAAGGGTGAATCCAAGGTCTTCCCAGAAGTATGTTGAAGGATGCTTCGATGTCTACTATTTGGAAGTTAACCTTTCGCTTGATAGGCCCTGTGGCTATGGTAAGGTTAACTAGTCCTACCACTTTTCGTCGTGTACCATCATATGCATGAACACCTTGATTGGTAGGGGTCCAATCTGACTCTTTCATGCCTAATTTGTATGCTTTTTTCAATGGTATGACGTTGACTGCTGAGCCATCATCTACCAAAGTCATTGGCACATTTTTCTTTAAGCAAATGACAATAATGTATAGAGCCAAGTTGTGACTAGCGCCGAAAGGTGGCAAATCTTCATCCGAGAAAGTAACTGGGTTACTTAGCTTAGTTGAATCTTGGAAGACCAAGTTGACTACATCATCAGGTGTGGAGTCACGTGCCACGTTTAATTAGGCCAAAGCTTGCAGTAAAGCTTGGCGATGTGGAAATGAGCTTGCAACTAGTTGCCAAACTGAAAGATCAGCCTTTGTCTTCTGTAGTTGCTTTAGTAAATGGTCATTAGAGGTATCCTCGCTATCATTTGGCGTGACAACGTTGGTATTGGTGATTGGACCATTTGCTATGGGACCATTTTTAGAAACGTTTTGATATGGACGCCCCGAACGAGTAAGGTGGTCTATATCTTGGTCCTCATTGTTTTGGACTATTTCCACACTGAGTTTGACTAGGTAGTGTTCGGTGAGGTATTCATCTTCATCATCATCGGCCCATACTCCATTGATAGTAACAACTTCTTGCATTGTAGCATTTTGAGAGAGATTTAGTGGCGCACGTTCTTTGGGTGTTGTACTTGGATTACGTATGGTCGCCACTACACTTCCTAGTTCTGAGACTTGTCTATTCACGCTCTTTGCCCATGCGATAAAGTCGGTGATAGTAGGGGAAATGGTGGAGTCGTTCCCTTCATCTTCTATTGCATGGATCTCTTCTTCAACTGGAGAAATGAGGTGTGAACAATCTAAGGTAGATTCTTCATTTGTAATCATCAGAATTCCAAGAGGATTCTGAGTATTGTTGGGCATACCTCCAGCAGGTATTGGTAGGCGACCGTCTTCAATCATGTCTTGGAGTACATGCTTTAGCTTGTAACATTATTCTATATCGTGTCCCTTACCTCTATGATATTCGCAGTACGAATTCTCGTCCCAAGACTTGGACTTCTTTTCTGGTTCGGGTGTGGGCTCTATGGGTTGGAGCTTTCCCTGTTTCATCAATCTTTTCAGAGCGTTGGAGTATGTATCCCCAATGTTTGTGAACTTTCTTTGTGGGTTACTCTTCTTTGATGGTTCGAGAAGGTTAACCTCTTTAGTATTGCTAGTAGAGCCGTAAGAACTACTTATTGATCCTTGATATCCACGACCTACCGTTTTGGACAAGAGTCCTTTACGGATGTCATCTTCGATCCTTGTTCCTAGTACATTTAAGTCCTTTAAGGTTTTAATGTTTTGGTACCTCAAATGACTTGCATAAATGGGCTTCTAATTGTCCACGAACTTTTGCACGAGGGTAGATTCATCTGGACGCTCGACAAGTTGGGTACTAGTCTTCCTCCACTTACTTAGGAAGTCGGTGAAACCTTCTTTCTCATTTTGGGTAAGAACCTCTAAAAGTGCGCATATTGACTTGGATCTCACCATTATCCGCATATTGTTTAGCGACCTCAATTGCGGCGTCATCCCAAGTGGCGATCTTATTGTGTTATAGGGAATAGAACCATTGCTTCGGGATGGTATCAAGAGATGAAGGAAAGATCCTTAAGAACATCTCGGGTTTAATGCCTTTGATAGACATGTAATCCTTGAAAGCACGGATATGGTTCAAAGGGTTTTCATGCCCCTTGAATTTCGGGATATCCGTCATGTTGAAGTTGGTTGGCAATTTGGAACTCACGGCCTCATACTTGCGATTGTTTTCCCTATAGATATCATCCCCTTTGAGGTACATCAATTGTTCCTCCAAATATAGGAGTCGTTTTTCAGCTTCAGTCAGACCTACGGGAGGGTTGAATTCTCGTGCTCCCACAAAAGGTGGAGGATTATCATTCACGAAATCATTCAAAAAATCATTAGGCACTTCACTTTCTGCAGGAGGCAACCTAGTTTCTACAGCAACAATTCGGCCCTCGATCGTGTTGAGGCGATCATACACTTGGTCTTGGCTAGTTTGGAGACGAGCGAGCGCGGCTAGGATATGATCATTACCATTCTGGGTTGACTATTGCTTGTGGTGCTAGTGTCAGGCATCTTGGAAACTGGACAAGCGATCGATGACGAATCAAAACACGATTGACCATTCTAGCACACTTACTCAAAGAAAAGACTCGACTCGGGAAGTGGGAGTGTGCCACTTGTGTCAGTGAGGTTTAAAAATGGCAAAATTTTGAAATGTTGGTCCAATTCAACTATAGTGTAGTTGTAGGAGTGGACTCGAAGTGCGGTTTTGAAATGGGCTTTGAGGCCCGAATTTTGACTCGACAATTGGACAGAGTTTTGACTGGTTTTGCGCTAATATTAGGCCTATTTCGAAAATTTACATTTTTAAAAGAGGTTTTGATTTTACAAAATTTGTCATGGTTTCGTTTAGAAAAAGGGTGATCACATATAATACAAGCATTTATACAGGCATTATAACGGGATGCTGAGTGCATTTAAAAGGGTTTTGGTTTAAAGGGTGGGTTGCCATACCGAACAATCAAACCCGGGGTCTGTGGAGAGGCTCGTACCAAACAGGAGTAAGGCCGATTCCTAGTCCATTTCCTCGAGTAGTGAAAGTCCTTGATTCAAACAGGAGTAAGTACTACGGTATGGTTGACGTCAATCGCTATCCATGCTTAGGCCAAAATAAGAATTTGGACCGTCTAGACGTGACGATTGGTCGAATGGGTTGGGTTGGGCCTAAGAAGGCCGACTAAAACGATCTAGGAAGACCGAGTTGTGAAAACCGATAACTGTCTCATATAAACTATTCCCTAACCTTGTTCAAGTTTCACCCTTGGCAACACGTAAGTGTATTACTCCCCAGCGGAGTCGCCAAACTGTGGACGCGAGCCCACGGGGGTCGCTCGGTGAAAATGAGCAAGATTTGCATTTGTGGAGTCGCCACCAATTTATTTTGGAAAATTGGAAACCGTTCGAATACCTCATGTCATGTCAAGACACAAAGTAGTGACATGAACACCAAGAACTCGTTACCCTTAGCATTCTATGTCTAGAATGCCTCTCGTGGATGCCAATGAACACGGATGTTCCCAGAGATCTGGAGTAAGGGGTGAGGGTACATATTAGGAAGCTCTTTTGATCGAACACCTAATCCCGCCCGCCTCGATAGCGGCCTCTACTAATGATTAGGGAAAATCGTCTATAGTCGATATGTTGAAGGTTATATGCATGCTATGCAACATCCATTAGATTAATCCTAGCATGTGAATTTAGACTAATTCGGTGATCAAGTAGTTTAACATGCATTAATGTCGAGGTAGAGATTTAGGTTAATTGCATGTGAGAGCATACAAAAAATATGGTAATAAAGAAATACAATACAAATATAATAAAGAAAATTACAATAATTACAACGGGTTAATTGATCAACGTCGAAAATACATTTAAAACGGATAATTTGAGAAAAAGAAAGGGAAAATAAATTAACGAACAGATTAATGGTGATAATACGAGTAATAGTTAATTAATACGTAAGCTGATAACTATGTCGAAGCAACAACGGAAGTTCAGGGGCAGAATTCAACCGGAACAAAGCAGCACGATCTTTGCGTCCTTTGGAAGAGGCGCAGTGCTCACTGCGTCTGTTCCTGAGGTGAATTCTGGTTGTGAAGCCGGAATTGCATATCGTTAATGTTCATTGGTGAATTTAATGCTTGATTATCGATATTTGACTTGGATAGAAGTGCTTTAATATATTATTTACATGTGAATCAGTCATAAAAACAATAAAACATGAGATGAAACTAATTAGGACAAATTAATTACAAGATTAATTACAAGGTTAATTAAAAATTAACAAAGTTGTTAGGTTATTAATGCTAAACTATTGATGATGATGACGATAATTAACTGATGAAAATATACAAAAGATGAATTTCAGAGACTTGATATTGATGAATCGAATCTCTAAAACCCGGATTGATTTTAATGACGAAAACCCGCAAATATGAATTACGAGGGATTTAAGTCGGTAATTAAAAGATGATAAATTACTGATAAATTATATGTTAAATTATCACGTCAAGGAAATAAGAACGAAAAAAGACGAAGCAAAAATAAACAGACGAATTGAACAAAAGACGTAGGAAGAAGAAGGAAAGCAGGAACTGTGGCACCCTCAGGAAGAGGCGCACCAGTTGCTGCGTCCATTCGAAAAGGCGCAGCAGTTGCTGCGTTCCTTCTCGACATCTGTCTCTCGTTAATCCGTAAGAAGGGTTTGAATAAAGGTTTTGTAAATCGGTTTTGAATATGTTTTCGACGTAAACCTTACAATAATGATTACAAAAATAAAGTACAATGATAAAACATGGGATTTACACCCTCAGACTTACATGATTGACGAAACGAGATTAACTAAGTTTACGTTTAGTGATGCTCGACTCGAATGTACGACGAAAGTGCCCTCTAAGAGGAAGTTAAACAAGATTGATTAAGTTGATTGATGTGGAGTTGGTCAAATTGGTCGGTCATGCAAAACGAGGCTGGTACTCAGAAGGATCCGAGCTTACGTGGTCGAAAGTTCAAGCACGTAGACACCAAAAAGCAAGAGCTTGGTCTTAGAATGCAAAGGGAGAAGAGAAGGGCGGACATTCGGGTGAGAAATATGAGGAACGAAGGTCCGTATTTATACTAATCACACGAAGGAATTAGGGTTTCGGAGAAACTTTGGAAGTAAATCTCGAAAAGATCGTAAAATACGCAGAAAAGAGCTGGGGAAGAGGCACCGCAACCACTGCATCTCTTGGAAGAGGCGCGGCACTTGCTGCGTCCTTTCCCCAAGGGTTTCCTCCTGCGGAAGAAAGATTTTCCGCGTTTCTATTATGGAATTGCGGTTTGATCTTAATTTCCATATTATTTATAATATAATTTCGGGATATAATTTACTAAAAGATTAAAAGATTGAAATATGGAATAGGAATATCCGGAACATTCCAGAATATTCTGACTCGGCATTTTAAACGCTTATTAGAAAATGAAGACTGTTTTTGACCCGGACTCCAAATGTACTCTAATTACAGTTAAAACGACCGTAATGGCGCGTAGATGACAACCAAGGGGTAGACACAAGTATTTGAGCTATCACTTGACGATAAACTTACGAACTGTCATAAATCGTTCCGTGTACCAAACATGCGGCCCAATCATCACCGGGTGGTTTGCAGGAGGTGCAGAAATGAGGTATCTACAAATGTTTAGAATAAAAATAAAGGTGAAAGAAAATGACGAAAAGTATTTTTATATCATTCTCGCGTTGCTATCAAAACCCGGCCAAAACCCGTAAAACCCGACGCACTCGATCGATTAAGTAAGCTACTCGATCAAGGGGCCCCTACTCGATCGAGTTGCCCCTATACGATTGAGTACCCATCAGACAAAACACTATTTTGTACGCAAAAGTGACTTACTCGACAGAGTAAGCCTACTCGATAGAGTATCCAACAGCTCATAAAACCGTAGTATTATAGTCTTCCCTCCTTAAAAATGAAATTCGTCCCCGAAGTTCAAACCCATACATAAAAACAAAGTTACTAACTCAACTACAACACAACAACGCAACGAAACTAAAAAAAAACAATACCCAACATAACCAATACCAACTAAAATCAACCACTAACTATATCAAAACCGACATAAAACCGTACCAAAACTTTATGCGATCATCTCCTACCCCCTAAAAGAAACATGGTTATGTCCCCGTAACCACACATACCTGATCAAAAAGAGATGGATACCGCTCCTTCATAACCTCTTCCGCCTCCCAAGTTGCTTCTTCAACATTGTTATTAGACCATAAAACCTTTAGCAACACTGTTTCCCCGGACCTAGTTTTGCGAACCTTGCGATTAAGAATCTCTTCTGGCACTTCTAGATAAGACAAGGATTCATCCAACTCAATGTTCTCCACCTCTAACACATGGGATGGGTCACTCACATACTTCCGTAACTGAGACACATTGTGTAATCGATCTAAAGCTGGTGGTAAGGCTAACCGATAAGCAACCTCTCCCACACGATCCAAAATCTCATACGGGCCAATGAACTTTTGGCTTAACTTCCCTTTCTTACCGAACTACATTACCCCACGCATAGGTAAGACTTTTAATAGAACCCTATCCCAAACCTGAAACTCGATATCCCGACGATGTAAGTCCGCATAACTCTTTTGTCGATCCTGGGCCACTTTCATCTTTTGCCGAATTACTTTTACCTGTTTTATCATCTCCTGTACCAATTGTGGTCCCAAAACCACCGACTCAGCACTATCATCTCAGCAAATCGGATTCCTATACCTCCTCCCATACAAAGACTCAAACGGAGCCATCCCAATACTCGAATGGTAGCAGTTGTTGTAAGAGAACTCGATTAAATCCAACCTATCTTCCCAACTACCACCGAACTCCATCACACAAGCTCTTAACATATCTTCCAAAGTTTTGATTGTTCTCTCTGTCTGTCCATGTGTCGCAAGATGAAACGCAATACTCATCTTCAAGGTAGTTCCCATCAACTCCTTTGGCACTCCATGTAACCTCACTACATGCTTCCCGTAGCCATTTGCCAACTTCACCTTACACCATGTATCTTTCATTGGAATAAAGTGAGCTGACTTAGTCAAACGCTCAACGATCACCCATATCATGTTATTATCTTGCTGGCTCCTCGGTAAACCCACTATAAAATCCATAGAGATGGATTCCCACTTCCACTCAGGTACCTCAAGAGGCTGAACCTTACCTTGTGGTCTCCGCTGCTCCCCCTTGACTCTATGACATGCCAAACACCTATCCACAAACTCAGTTGTCTCCCTTTTTATCCCAGGCCACCAAAACCTCTTCATATCTCTATACGACTTGTCACCACCCGGATGCACTGAATACGGTGTGCAATGAGCCTTTGTCATGATTACCTTTTTCAACTCCTCATCCTTAGGCACATACCATCGCCCATCAAACCTAACACTCCCATCAGAATGAATAGAGAACCGAGACACTGTCCCTTTCTCTACTCCGACCCTCCACTTTTGAATGTTAGAATCAAGAGCTTGCTTCATGCGAATATCATCATAAAGATCTGGTTCCACTGTCAAATCACCCCTAGCATCTCCTTTCTATCTGACATGTATCCCCATCTTACCTACCTCATCTCTCAACCTCATCAAAGATATATCCGTGCCGAGAGAATGAACACTCTTCCTGCTCAAAGCATCGGCCACCACATTGTCCTTCCCTTCATGCTATATGATATCCATGTCATAATCCCCGATAAGCTCCATCCACCTCTTCTGTCTCATGTTCAGCTCCTTTTGAGTAAAGATATACTTTAAACTCTTGTGATTAGAAAACACCTTAAAGGTCGCCCCATAAAGATAGTGTCTCCAAATCTTAATAGAAAACATAACTTCACCCAACTCTAGATCATGTGTCGGATAGTTCTCCTCATAAGGCTTCAATTGCCTAGAAGCATAGGCAATGACTTTCCCATTCTGCATCAACACACAACCCAACCCATTCTTTGAATCATCTCAAAGTTCTCACACCCTTCAGGTAAAGCTAAGACTGGAGCTGTGGTCAAACGCTCCATTAATGTTTGGAACGCCGTCTCACCACTCCCATCCCAACGAAACTTGTTCTCTTTCCTCATCAACGCGGTTATAGGCATGGCAACCTTTGAAAAGTCTTTCACGAAACGACCATAGTACCCTGCCAAACCCAAGAAAATCCTAACCTCTTCCACATTCTTTGATGCTTCCCACTTAGACACCGCCTCTATCTTGCTAGGATCCACAGATACACCCTCTTTAGAAATCACATGACCCTGAAAAGTCACTTTCTCCAGCCAGAACTCACACTTAGACAACTTTGCATACAACTAGTTGTTGTGCAGAGTTAGCAACACCAACCTCAAATGCTCCTCGTGCTCCTCCTTAGTCTTGAAATAGACTAAGATGTCATCTATGAACATTACCACGAACTGATCCAAGAATTGATTGAAAACCCACTTCATCAAATCTATAAACACTACCGACGCATTAGATAACCCTAACGGCATCACCACATACTCGTAGTGACCATACCTCGAACGAAAAGCTGTCTTTGGTATGTCTTCATCCTTAATTCTCACTTGATGGTACCCTGATCTCTAATCAATCTTTGAAAAGATACCGGCCCCACTCCACTGGTCAAACAGATTATCTATCCTTGGCCAAAGGTCTTGTTCTTCACTGTAACACTGTTCAGCTCCCTATAGTCGATACACAACCCTAAGCTCCCATCTTTCTTCTTCACAAACAGAACTGGTGCTCCCCACTAGGTCTAATCTATCCCTTTTCTATCAAATCATCCAGCTGTTTCTTCAGCTCCCCTAACTCCTTAGGACCCATGCGGTACGGGGGCTTAAAGATCGGTATTGTCCGTGATTTTAACTCCACACTGAAATCTAAATCTCTCTTTGGTGGTAAACCCGGTATCTCCTCTGGAAAAACATCTAGAAACTATCCCACCACTAGTAGCTCATCTGTTATTGGTTGTACCATACTATGATCTTTAACATGGCATAGAATCAAAGGACACCCCTTCCTCAAGTAAGACTTCAAGATCACCGCTGCAATCACTTTGTCTTTGGGTTTGATAACAAACCCACGATGAGACACACTAACTCCCTTAGGACCTCTCAAAGAGACTTTCTTTTGGTGACCATCTATTCTAGCCTTATACTTACCCAACCAATCCATACCAATAATAATTTTAAAATCGTCCATAGGAAATTCTAGCAAATCCACTAGAAGATCAACCTACCCAACTATCACGGATACACCCTTATACAACCTCCCACTAGACACTGACTCTCCTGATGGTATAAAAACTTCCATCTTTTACAGACTCAAACTCTCTCAAACCCAAAAGCTTAGCATGACTCGACGATACAAAAGAGTGTGACGCCCCCGAATCAAACAAAACAAAGGTAGAAACATCATTAACAAGAAAAGTACCGGTGGTCGGCAGCTTTCTCGTCCAACATAAACAGCTTGCCACTTGTCTTTTGTCCACCCCCTTGTACCGTACTAGCTGAAGTAGATGGCTTGGCAGCTGACCCCTGATTATTGTTAGCTGCTGGTTTCTAAAAAGAATTACCGCCATTGCAGTTGAACCCGCCATTGTTGTTACCCTTCCCTCCTTGATGATTCCATGACCTAGCCGGTCGGTTGCTATCATAGCTCTGTGTCGGACCGTGCGAGAAGCTCCCCTGCGATGGCCTCTGAAAAACCTTCCCCCCTGGCACTAGTACATTCATGCCTCTTGTGGGCCATACCGCAACATTGGAAACACGAGATAGTCCAACTGTTACTGCTACCTCGACCACGACCATAAGAAACTCCCCCAGCGAAACCCGATCCCGATGAATAAGCCCTTGCCTGGTTATGATTACTCTTGTAGCTAGACAGACCACCACCCTCACTCTCAACCTTTTTCTTTTCCGGACCCCTCTCTTTGTTTTCCTTGGCCATCTTGACCAACCACTCAGCTCATCCTGCCTTCTCACACACTTCATTAACATCATTAAGGACCCCAACCGGTAGCTTCTCCATGATTTGATAGGTCAACCCCTTCTCAAACCAAAGTGCTAAGTTCTCCTGACTCAGCGCCACATCCTCAGCACATCTTGATTTCTCATTAAATTTGTGGTAATACTCCGCCACCGTCATATCTGAGGTCATCTTGAAAGAATCAAACTCCTCCCTCAACTTACTACGAACATGTTCCGAAACGAACTCCCTTCTCATAGCTCTCTTAAACTCAACCCGTGGGATAGCAGACTTACCCTGCTTCAGATAAAGGTCTAGGTCACTCTCTCTCACCTTGTCCCACCACTCCCCCGCTGCATCTTTCAGGCAGAACGCAGCTTGTTCCACCTTAAAATCTTCAGGGCAAAGAACTACTCCCAATATATTCTCCATCTCCATGTGCCAATTGTCGAGCAAAATTGGCGCACCAGTACCCAAATATTCTTTTGGGTTGAAGCGGGATATCGTAGTGCTCATCTTGGCAAAGTCTAACCCGACATCTTTATCTTTCCCAAACCTCTTAAGGGCCTCGGTAAGCGCATCTTGATGCTCAAGCATCTTGGCAATCTCATCAACACCCATCTCCTGAGCCCTAACATACATAGTAGACCTCTTTGGCGGCATATATTTGATCTATAAGAGGAGAGATAAACGTAAGCACATAGCCTATAGTTCAAAGCAAATATGACCTGCACCGAACCTACTCGATCGAGTAACCACACCCACTCGATCGAGTTGCCCGCTTAATAGATTGAGTTCCCCAACTCCAGAACTTGACCAGAACTGACGTAAAAACACACTCGATCGAGTCACCAACGTACTCGATTGAGTAGCTCCCGCTCGATAGAGTACTCCCCTTACTCGATCGAGTTGCGCAAAACAGCTGCTACTGCCCAACATTGTCATATATCCACTCGATCGAGCTCAGCCCACTCGACCGAGTCCACCCTACTCGATCGAGTTATTCCCACTCGATCGAGTCATGTTGACGTTTCTAACTACCCGCATGCCTTAAACTTTATAACTTTTCACATTAACAAAATATACGTATGCAACACAACATCTCTTATTTACATGTTACTAATATTAACACATTATAAATCATTCCATCATGCAACATGCTTAGCCACAATCATATTATCATATACAACTACCTTCACCTTTTTTATCATATCCTCCATTCAATCATATATCATTCATCCAACATATTCATATGAACGTTAGTAAAAACATAGCGATCCCATGACACCCCATAGTGACCGGTTCAAAGTTGTAGGGCGAGTTCGCGACTTTAAGACATCTCGCAAGTGTTTGCATTAGCTCCTAACAACTCCTACCCGGGTTCATTTTAATTTGACCCTCTAAGTTCGTCAGGTTTATTAGTTACAAGTTCTAAAATCGTCACTCTGATACCACTTTGTAACACCCCCATACACCAAAGTGCCTTACCAAGACCACCCAATGCAGGAAAGTGCTACCATCTCGGTTACCCGACGCAATGTATATCAAATAGACCATCAAAGAAGTAAATTAAATAAATAAGTTTAAAATGATTACCCGACAAAATCCAAAACTGTAAAGTACGATACAACTGTTCGACACAACAACGAAAGACTTCTATGTGACTTGTGATTACTCATGCCCCCAGCTAATGTCTCGCGCATCCGAATCATACCTGCTCAATAACTGCTCACCATCCCCAAATGGATCACCACAGTTTTTAAATCAATTAAACGGGGATAGTTACTGCATACACAATATAAGATATACAAAAACAATACACAGACAAAATTCTCCAACATCGTCACATCACCAATCATCTGATTAGTCTGAAGGTCTAGTCCTACCAGATTACAGCCGCAACCAGTAATCCACACCGCCAGTGGGAGACCGCAGCCGTTTCCACCTATGCCCCGCTCATCTTTACCGAGCGCAAACCCATGTTCCTTAATGTGCACATCCCCTCTTGTGGCGGGTTCCACAAGGGGCGATTCAAGGCGTGAAGACACTCCCGCAAGTGACTCCACTCAGCCGAGGGCGCATCTCGCGAACCACAAACAGTTAACAACAACCAATTACAATATCAACAATATCGACCAATTACGATATGAACAAATACCAACAACTAACAACCAACAACCATCTCATAATTATGTATACGATAACTGAGTAGGAAATCCTACCTGGAATGCAATCACCACAATCGACACAACAGTATATCAGAAACACTCCTCTAAGAAATCAGCTTCTATCAACATACCATCATACAATCACAATCTAATACCAATAATGCTCCCAAAAATCCCCAAGTTACCCAATTAGGGTTTAACCAAAACTAACGAAACAATATAAAAACTGTACTAGGATCTTACCCACAATACGACGGTCTCAACGGTGTACAGAACTCTGGAATCCGATGACTCAAGCCCTTGGATTTGATAGCAAAGTGAGAGAGGAATGCAACATAGTTTATGTTTTCTCTTTGTAAAATGTTTAGAATAAAAACAAAGGTAAAAGAAACTGACGAAAAGTATTTTTATATCATTCTCGCGTCGCTATCAAAACCCGACCAAAACCCGTAAAACCCGATGCACTCGATCGAGTAAGTGAGCTACTCGATCGAGTGGCCCCTACTCGATCGAGTGGCCCCTACTCGATCGAGTTGCCCCTACTCGATCGAGTACACATCAGACATAACACTGTTTCGTACGCAAAATTGACTTACTCGATATTGGAATTTACAGAAATCCCGACAAAACACCCAATGATGATAGAACACATGTTTACTTACATCGCTCGTTAGCGGATTCCGTTTTATGATGTGGGACAAGCGTTATTTGGCGGTTTTATAATTTAAATGAAATTTAAATTATTTCGAAATAAATGAAATTTATTTCATCAGTTTTCTTTATTTTCGAGTTAATTTAAAATTTAAAGCTTTAATAATTTATTTGAAAATAAATTATTATTCAAAGTTTTATTTTGACTGTATTTGAATTGAAATATGTGGCGGTTTCGCGTTTTATCGCTTTATTTAATTTGAAAAATTAGATTTAAAAGCGGTTTTAAACGAGATTTTTTGAGACGGTTTTAAACTCGATTTATGAAGGGTTTTGAGCACGAGTATTTAGGCATACCTTTGGTACAACCCACCTCCCATTGGTCCCATGTTAGATTCCCCATACCACCACCTTTCCCCTTCCTTTATCCACCTCAAACCCGACACTCAAGCACCCCCAACCATACTTGCATCCCCTATTTTTTGAGCCAAACACGCAACCCCAAACACCACCCAACCCAACAAACTAGCCTAGCTGTCCACCCAACACCTGACCCATAACCCAACACCTATCCTAGCCCTAACCCACATCATAACCTGTACCAAAACCTGCACCCACAACCCAACCCAAGCCCCTGTCTTGCCGCGCCAAAACAGGGTGCAAACCCGTCCCCTTTTCGAGCCCCATCCAAGCCAACTCCCTTCCTCCCTTTCTCTTACTTATTTTACAAGTAAGAGAAGATATTTTGATCATCCAACCAGCTCACACAATCCTCCAAAAAAACCGAAACAATCCCTTCCTTTATCTCCTTCCATATCCTTTCCAAAACCGATATATTCTTCTCTACCTTCCATATTTCGACCAAAACACTCCTACCCCTTCCTCAAGCAATGTTTTTAGAACCCTAAGCAGCCAATTACCGAACCCTAGCACCCCTATTCCCTTTTCCTATATAAGCCACACAGATGAACACCGAAAAAGGGGGCGAAAGAACATGGTTTTGAGAGCTCTCAAAACCCTAGCAATTGCCTTATTTTCTCACATAAAAAAGAAACCCTAGAGTCCTATCATACCCAGAAACAAAGTACAAAGTTCACACAAGAGATTAGACAAACATTAGAGCACCCATTTTCTTCCTTATTCGTGTTCTCTCGCGTTCTGGACAGCACCTGTTTTTGTTCATTTTGAGTCGTGTTTTAACCATTTTTACCTCTGTTTTTTGCTAAAGTTTGAATCTTTGGAGTCTAAGGATTCCAGAACATCTTTCGGAACGAATTTTGAGTAAGAAACAAAGTCACAATCTTCGTTTGAAAATTGTTGCACGAAGTGCTTTTTACGCGAGAAAATTGTTTTGTTTTTCGAAATTGATTTTGTTAAATTGTTTTAATTTTTGTTTTACAATCGTCGAAGACGCGTCTTCTAAGCAACACTTGCATACGAGATCCCGAGTGGTGTTCAAGTTTACATGTAAGTTGAGGGTGCACAAAATCCCATCTCTTTCTTCCTCTTTTGTCTCGTGTATGTCACGGCCTTATGGCCCTTTTTATCTCGTTTTTTGCATCGTTCGTTAATTATCGTTTCATTAGTTAATGTTTCATAATTATGATGTTAATAATGGTTTAATTGCTGTTTAGAATAAATAGTATGTTAATCACATGTTTGTTTTCAATTTATGACGATAACATGTTAGTTAGAATAATTATCATGTTTAAATTATAAAATGAAACAATTTGTTAATTGTATGACGATCACATGTTTTAAATTAGTTAAAATGAATTTTATTTAGTTTAATTCATTCTCACATGATTTACATTTGTTTAAAGTTAATTACAAAGTAATTAGTTTAATTCACATGTTTAATGATTTGTTTTAATTTTAGTTATGAAATAGTTAAGATTAATTCACATGTTAGATTTGTTTTAGTTCATTTATGATGCATGTATGTTATTTTGTATCGTTTCTCGTTGCTAAAACGTAACTTGGCCTAATTAATATGTAGAAAGCATGCTAAATGAATTAGACATTCATAGGTCATACAAAACCCGACATAGGACGATTTAAATGAATTTATTTAAAGAATTTATTTAATTCATCCCATCTTATGACGATTTCTCAATAGCTGAGTTGCGCGTGCTTAGCGTCCGATTCTTGACCCTCGATGACTAGAATAGTCAACATTGACCACCTGTTTTGGCCGTGTGATGCCTCGGCCCCCGTGCCCTTTTGTCTCGGCCTTCATGCCACGTTGGTTCGGTTTTGTTTCCGTTTGTTTAATTATTGTTGTTTTATTTCAATCGTTATTGTAATTTAATCGTTGTAATTATTGTAAATTATTTTAAAGAATGTAAATTGTACTTTAAAATATGGGTCAAGTTAGTCCTTTATTTTGAGTCAAAATGATTTTACAAAACCTTTGTTTTAGTTGGTTAAATTAAAGTATTTAATCAATTAAATCGAAGTGAGTGCGCAAAACGATGATGAGGCCAAGGATGAAGTCCATGTGAGCCGTGGCCTCACCATATGGCACGAATTCCAATGCCTAAGTAGGCTATTTTGTGTCGTGTGTCATATGTCATGTTTAGCAATTGTATTTAGATCGAGTTGTATCTTTAATTCAATTGTTTGCAAATCGAGTCGACGAGAATCGTCTGGGTTGTAATAGCTAGTTCCACCACGGCTCCCCCACTCCCATATAAGCCATGTTTAAGAATGCTTGTTAGCATACGTCAAATCAATCTCAAATGCTAAATCACTTGGACAAAGTAGATTAGATGTATTAAAAAATTAGAAACCAAGCTCACTTGTTAGGTTTAAAATGGTATTTTGCACTCTCATACAACAATCGTAGTCTTGTCCAATTAGCCATCATAGTCCCAAGTAAAGGCCGTTATTGCAACGGGCGGGGGTGGGTGTTTTATTAACAAACTTCCCATCACGTACTTTCAGCAACAAACTCAAATCTCGTTTTTCTAAATGGTTCCCAAATTTTCTTAAATTTGGTGGCGACTCCAAACGATTTTCAACCCCATGGATATACAATCAAATCTCCACATCCACATTTTGGCGACTCCGCTGGGGAGTTGTAACTTGAAAAGGAAAATGATGGCTAATAGGACTAACACTATGATTTGTTTCGCATACATGGTTTACCCATTTGAGACTTTAGGATGACCAACTCACCCATTGGGTCGATTTTAATGGTTAGGAGGTGATGTCCACTATGCCGATTTAAATATCAACATGGTACCGCCGAGATATTTAAGTACTTGCTCTTACCATATTTCACACTTCTGCTTATGGGAGGTTTGACTTTCCTTGATAAGGTGGATCATTGACATATACCCAATTAGAGGACCGACCGAGACTTCGAAGAGTCTAGGTTCATGCACGATTAATATGCGAATGCTTATGTGCTATGTGATCATCCTCCATGCTTTTTCGAAAAATTCAAGCTGTTTTGTCAAACTCTTTTTTTTTCGAAAACATCTTCAAATCAAGCATGTTTTCAAAATCGGAATGCTGCCGAAATAGATGTAGGTTCTTCAACCAAAATGAGCTTTTTATAGCCGGCATGCTGCCCATTTAAAATCTCATTTTCAAATCATCCATTTTCAAATAAAATCCGAAAGGATTTCTCACCTTTCAAGAGCATAAAATATTTTTCGAGTCAATTCTAGTCATGTTAAGGGTTCAAGTGAACCGTGTCTAGTACACGACCCTAAAGGGTCACCCAAGCCACATCTTGGGTCCAAGTCAAGTAAGTCGACCATTTGGTCAAAGTCAAACCACCAAACTGTCCAATTTAGACCACTTAGGACGTTTTCCATGAGCCTATGAACCATGTCTGGTTCAATCACGGGTTAGTCACACCAAATCGATGTCAAGTCCTAGTGAAGAAGTTAGTTGAGTCGAGTCGATCATAGCCCTTGTTAGGTCTAGACCCCTCTCCCTTGTGACCTTTTACAAGTGAGCCACCTTGCTCATTTTCCGGGTCTAGTTCTGTCTTTGAGTCAAGTTTGAGTCAAAGGTCAAGTCTGTGAGTCGAATCCTTGTTTGTGCTAGGGATTTTTAAATTATGTATTGATTGGTTTGGAGTTTTTCTTGTAGAAAGGCCGCCTCAAACCCGAAAGAAAGTAATGGAAGTTGCCGTCATTAAGCTGAGTGAGACTTTGGAGTTGACGATGACTCGATTGGCAGTCATTGAGGCTAAGCTCAATGGGGAAAACAGTGTGCCTACCCCACCATAAATGACTTAATTAGAAAAGTGGTTCAAGCTTAATGAATATCAAATGAAGCTCTCTCAGGGAGAGAGCATCCTTTATGAGAAGTCCAGGACCTATGCTCCGATCCAAGATGAACTCCCTAAGAACTTTATGCTCACTGACATGCCATAGTTTAAAGGAACCGAGGACCCTCTCCAACATATTCGGTACATCCTACAAAGAGTACCTTGCCCTAAAAGGTCTACCTGCAAGTATGCTCTCTGCCATCTTTGCTCAGTCTTTGGGGGAACACCTAAGGGCCTAGTTCTATAACCTTAAACTGAAGAACTACCCCACGTTTGAGGACATCATCGTGGAATTTTAAAAACATTATGCTGATAACGCAGAGATCCAAAACACTATGAGGACTCTGGAAGTTATGACTCAAAATGAAAAGGAAGGGTTCACTGATTTCCTGGCCCGATGGCGCACAGAAAGCGTAAAGATAGCCAGAAAACCCGAAGAAACAGAAATGGTAGACAAGTTTGTGAAGAATATCCGACCCATCTACCGTGATGTATTAAAGTATCAAAACTTTAGCACTTTCAAAGAATTGACAAGGTGTGGGAGGAAAATCGAAGATGACCTCCGAGCTACTGAGATGGAGAAACCAAAGGGGTATATTGGGCCTCCTCCTCTAAATCAAAGGCAGATGCTAGTGCCAACCATATTCAAGTTATTAGCCTTATAGGAAGAACTTCCAAAAGGCTTCAACACTCAAGTCCAAGAGTATTTACTGACATAGGGTATACCTACACACACGCCTTAGAAAGACTCATGGCCCAAGGGAAATTGAACCCCATTGGCCCAACTCCTGAACCACCGTTGGAACAACGAAATAAATGGTACAAGCCTGATGCATACTGTGCATACCATCAAGGCAAGGGGCATGACACGGAAAACTGTTTCCGTCTCAAACATGAAATACAATATATGATCGATAGTGGAACACTCCCAATCCCGATGGTCAAACCCAACAACGTGACCAACCCATTTGGTGATCACACGAATGTCGTATTTGTCAAAGACAATATTGATATGACCCATTTGATCCGGCCCGTTTGTCGCCTAAAGCGTTTCTTTGTAGGAAAGGAGTTCATTGATTGTTCAAAATACCTTCCAATCCCGAGAACGAAGTTTGATTTGGGGATTTTGGTATCGATTGCACACCATACATTATCCTGAGTGGGAATGAAATCCATGGAATTTAGGACGATAATGAAGATGATATTGATGTGGAGTGTCGTTGGGGCTCTCAATCAAACATATTTATAATACTCAACAAACAACTAGTTAGCGGTAAGTCGAGGTCGATCCATGGGACGGTGTGCTTTGGGTTCTAAGTCTATCTATCTCAATTTATGCTAGTGTCACGATTTGTTTGGGTTTGTAGTTGTGTCTAAACTAATGCAAGCAATATAATAAAACAAACAATAAAAGGAAGGATGTAAACAAATGGTTAAAAGTGCTAGGATATCATGGGGGCATAGGGGAATTCATGGTTTTGATCATACAAACATGTTTACAAGGTTGCAAGCAATTAATGTTGTGGAGGAACCGAGTTGGGTTATATCTTACGGTTCATAGGAAGAGTTGGGTCCCGGAGCCGAATTGATTAGATTGTACAACACCTACAAGTCGACTTACTTTCCTCCTATTCAACTTCTATGCATGGTCTAACAAGACTCGAGTTGGTTTATGTCTTACAAGTCAAGTTAAGTAGATAAGAGATGGTAAAAATGCAAGGATTCATAGGCTTAGCATTTCATCAAACATAACATGTGCATAAAGTTGACATCACAACAAGCAAGCAATTTAATCATGTGAACATATTAGATTAAGCATGAATCAATCCCATGTTGGTTTCCCCTAATTACCCACTAATCCTAGCAAGAGACTACTCACTCATTATCATGGGAAACATGTCATTAATGGTGTCAATCATCACAACAAGTATAAACATGATAATAGAATGAAGAAATGAACAATAAAGATTAAAGAGTAAAGGAATTATACCAACTTAAGATGATCCAAATAATAATGCAAAGAATAATAGAAGAACTTGATGATTGATGGAAGGTTGTCAATCTCCCGATAATAACCCAATAATCTTCAATTACCCAATAATAAACTTGAATAATAAACTTGAACAATAATTAAAGAGAGATTAATGTGTAATTTGTGGAAAGATTAAAGAGTAATTTATTCTAATCTACTCCTAATCTAATCTAAGAGAGTTTTCTAATCTAATAAAACTTGATTCTAATCTAATAAAACTTGATTCTAATCTAATAAAACTTGATTGTTTGATTATTACAAATGGGGTATTTATAGTGAAAATTAGGGAGGATGCATTAGGGTTAACTAAGGGCTAAACTAGTAATTACACTTTTTAAGTTGAGCAAGGAGGACCCGGTATTTTCTGAGAGAACGGCTTCTCTTTTCGTAGCTTGAAGAAGACAATCCGTGCGTATTGGGGTCAGGACGGGCGGAATCTGGCAAAGGAATCCGAGCGGATTCAAGAGAATCCGGGCGGATTTGGGTGAAGGAATCCGAGCGGATTCAGAGCAGGACGCTCGGATTGTTCAGTGGAGACGGGCGGATTTGAGACAATCCGCTCGGATTGTTCTTCAGCAGTGGTTTTTCTTCTTTTCTTCCCTTTTTGCTCATTTCCATTTTATTCTTGCGGGATTGGTCTTTAGTCCTTGCTTCCTCTTCATACTAGTCCATCTATTATCGTCATGTAGCTTCCAAATGTGCACGAAAGACGGGAATTTCCGCCTTATTATCTCCTTTTCTACAAAACATATGAAATGCGATAGAAAAGCAAATAGGAAGGTTTTGACGGATAAAATGGCCATGAAATGTTATAATAGTATGCAAAATAGGCTCAATTAGGGGACTAAATGTGCGCAAATAATGTTCACATCAAATATCCCCAAACCGAACCTTTACTCGTCCCGAGTAAAGAGGTGACTAAAACTATACCTTTATTTAAACTATCTACTAATATAACCGATATGAGACAATTAGCGGGTCTCACTCCGCCCCTTCAACTCACAACAAGACAACCATGAGGTAGGATGCCTTTTTGCAAGGCAAGGTGGGTCTTGCCAAAATGGGGACACATCCAATCATTAAGCACACAAAATCAAGTAATGGATGCATCTACAAAAGAATAGCCACTTTCCTCATCTAAGTGGCGGAAATTATCTACAAGGGAAGCAATTCAAGGGTACACACTCCTTCATAGATACAATTTGTTCAAACTACTAAGCCTAGAAGGATACCAATAAATCACCTCCAAATTGTGTCAAGCTAGGGTACCTTTGTCCTCAATCGTTAAATGCTTTTGTCAAGAGTAGACTCCCTATGGTGTTAGAAACACTGGAGGATCGCGGAATTCCCCCTCTTGCCTAGACAAGAAGAAGGGTCGTCCCCTCTCTACCATGCACAAAAATGGATACGATGGATAAAGGGATCAATAGATATTTGAGTTTCACTTTGGGAGTTTGCTTTTGTTTTTGTTTTTCCCTCCAATTTCTTGTGGCATTTGACATTTGAGAACACTTTCTTTGCCATTTCTTTTTTATTTTTGGCATTTCAATACTTGACAACTTTTTGCATTTCTTTTTGAATATTTTCAAAGTCACCCCAATTAGTAACGAGGGTGCCTTGTATTTGAAGCTTAGGAGTTCTATTTTTGCTCCTCTTTTCATTTGATGCATTTTTGCAAACTTTCTTTCACTTTTCATTTCATTGAACTCAAATTGATTTCTTTTTGTGCCCATTCCCTTTGATGACAAAAATATATGGTAGAACATGGATGAATGATGGATGCATGGTTTCAAGGGTCACCTTAGAATAAACGGTAGCCAAGGAGTTATCACACCACAAGGTACTCTTGACTCGGCCTTAAACCATGGGTCAAAGGATACTAGCATGACACATCCTAGGGTGTTTTACAAGTATTCTAACAAGCAAAGTCTTAAGAACAAAGGGCATCTACTAGGGCCTATATACACTTGTCAAGCTTCCCAAATAGACGGTTTCACAAAAATTTTTCTAACATGCAACTACATGCCATGATGCAACTAACATATAAACATACCAATGCATATGATTCTACCAACTAATATGCCAAATAAACTAAATGCAATCCTAAATTCACATTGTTTATACCGCATCAATCAAAATAAAGCCACATAGTCATTAACATAAAGAGGAAAAAGGAGATTGGAAAGATCATACCATGCGGTCTTCAATATCCTCATGTCTCGGATGTGGCGTAGTCAATTAATGTGAACAAGGATAGACAAACATAATATATACAAAACAATATATACAAGACTACGCTACAAAGGAAATGAACATGTTTTTGGATTTTTAAATTTTCCAAATTTTTATGGGTTTTGTTTTTATGAAATTAAAAGACATATTTTTGTGATTTTTCGAAATTTTTCAATTTTTATGCATTTTGAAATATAAATTCCCATCCCCCACTTTATTTTGGACATTGTCCTCAATGTACATGTAGGAGTAGGAATAAAAAGGAAATACATGTTTTTGGAATTTTGATTTTTTTGGAAATTGAAGTACAAATGCAATGATATGGTATGAATGAATGCATGCTCTAACAAAATGCAATTCTATATGACATATATAACAAATGAATGCAATCTAAACTATACTATATGATGCATGATTTAAACTATGGTCACTTATGATCAAACCTCCCCAAACCGATTTAAACACTATTTCTAGTGTAGAAAAGAAATAGGTTTGGTCATTAGTGACTATGCATGAACTCTAATCTATATGCAACTATCTACATGAATCATATTACAATGCAACTATACTATATAAACTAACTAATGTAAATGCAATATGAAATATAATACAAATGCAAGCTAAAGCTACATTAAATGAAATGTAAATACAAAAGAGAGAGGGAGAGATGGGTATCATACAAATGGAAGTGGTGAAGTAGGCCTTTTTCACTCGTCATCCTCATTTTGGTCATAGCCATAACCATGAGAGCTTCCGGCTTGATCATGTCCGGGTGCTTGGCCCCAATATCCTCCTTGGTCAAAACTTCCTCCTTGACCCGAGTACCCTCCACCTTGGCTAGAATGCCCTCCATCGCCGCGACTCCTAGTTTGGTCCCCATAATTTGGGAACAAGAGCTCCGGTTGTGCCCAAGAAGGCTTAGGACCATTGGGGTCAATATACCCTTGTTGACCCATGTTGTAGTATTGGGGGTAGAGGGCTAAGTAGTTGTCTTCCCTCCCTTTATGCACCCCAAGGTCCACTCTATTCATGAGTGCCATCAAATCATTAATACCCGGGGTATTGGGGATTGCCGGCTGAAATTCGGTATACGGAGTGGGGTAAGGTGGTATAGGGACGTAGGAAGGTGGGCGCATTTGTATACCCGGCCCTCCACGAGGTGGTTGACGTCGTGGCTCTTCCCTTTGAGGGGGATTTTCAAGAATTTGGATATCAAGGAGGTAGCTTGGTGGAGGAGAGTATGGACTCAATCTTGGGTCAATGCCCGGTATCTTCCATCCTTCAAGGATCATCGAAGTGCAACCCTTGGTGTACCATTCCACACTCCCATCTTGAGTGTAGTTGCACCATCGGTGACTATAGAAGATGGTGTGCTCATCAATCAAAGTCCTCCCTTCAAGAGAAATATAGGTTCCTCGGGCATTGAACCCGGGACAAAGATGTTTAGCCAAAATTGTAATTAGACCTCCCATCACGAAGGTCTTAAGCTGAGATGTCCCTTGAGCAAAGTCATGGAACCTAGTGAGTATCTCAAGGGGCGTATTGAAATTATAACGCCTCACCGCACGAACATTCAAATAAGACTCAAGAAAAGTTAAGTCGATGAGAGTACACCGATCTTGCTCGTACCTCCCATTGATGCATCCGGCTACAAAGCGTTCGGTGAATCGAATCACCGGATGTTGGATAGCAAATGTATAGCAACGCTTTATATGGGTAAAGTCCCTCCCGGAGATAGCTTTCCAAAGAAAATCCACATTAAAATTATCGGGCTTTTCGGTGTGGGCGGTGGGTACTTCAAGACCGAAAACATAGGCAAATTCCTCAAGAGAAAGAACATGGTCTCGGTTGCATAGCCTAAACTTCATGCCTATATTGTTGCGGGCATCCGCCATAATGTGAAGACTACTCAAGAACTCAAGGGTGAGACTAAGGTAAGTATCTTCATGAGCATGGAAAAAGTTCCCAATGCCAAGGCCATTAAAGAACATCTCGGTAGGGTACCTTATCTTAAGGATTTCCAACACCCTAGTGTCAACAAATTGAGTAGGTTCGTATTTCTTACCTAGAAGCTCGGCGAATTTTTCGCGTTGGTCGTCGGATAGGAAGATCACTTCTTGGAAGTTGTTGAGTTGTTCAATACCTCCCCTCATTATCACATCTCGTGCTGTTGAAGAGGTTGATCCCTTGCGCTTCTTCGCGATTGATTCAATCAATTTCTTGGCCTTTCCCTTGGAGCTCATGTTGGTGATGGGGGTGTTTTTTTTGAGGATGTGAGAGAGTGTTTAGGGTTTGGTAGGATGAGGAAATGAGGGAGAAGGGGGGTGATTATATAGAAGAAGTAGGGAATCCGAACGGATAGGGTTGGACCTAACCCGTTTTATCCGCATGAACAGTGCAATCCGAGCGGATTGCAATCGGGACGGGCGGATTCTCGATGGGGAAGACGGGCGTCTTTTGTAGAATTCCCACGGATTCTAGAACAGAGAAATTTGTTGGTTGAGAAGCAGGGAAAAGACGGGCGGATTTCATATGGGACGGACGTCTTCAACTAGGACGGGCGGATTCTTTATAGTCCGCACGGATTCTGGCACAGATTAAAATCTTGCTTCTGGACGTCATACGGGACGGGCGTCCCGTGGAGAAGACGGACGGATTGTCTGGGACGGGCGGATTTCCTTGAATCCGCTCGGATTCTTCCTCAGTTTCAACTTTTCTTTTTCCGCGGGCCCTGGACGGGCGGATTTGCTTGGATCCGAGCGTCTCTGCTTCTTTCTCCTTCTTCTTTCTTCTTTCGTGCAATGATAAACCCCTTTTCACTGATTTTCTCTTTTTCCTTATCTTTTCTGATATTTGCCTAGGAAACATGTAAGATGACTCTCTCTCTCCCCTCTCTTATGCAAGAATTTAAATGCAAATGTAAATGTGCAATATTATACAAGATAAAAGGTTCAAGAAATATCTTACAAATGGTGGTTTGAGGTAGGACTCCACCAAACTAGTTCAATTTGTTGCAATTCTTATCCATGGAGCTCAGAGCTCTTAACAAAAGGTCAAAAACTTGTGAACAAGCTCCAAACAAGCATAAGTATGGGTTGCTCCATTTGAAAATGAAATTTGGCCAAGGAGGCTTGTAAAATGCTCTTTTTCTTGTCTCCTCCTTAGCGTTAGAGCTTTCCCAATGTTTCAAGTAAACATATTCATGATTCTTGCTAAGATTGAGCGTGAAGTGTGGTTCATTTTCATCCATGGACTTCCACTCACTATCTTCTTTCTCACTTTCGGTGATGATGATAGCATTTTGATTTTTCAATCCTTCCAAGGTGGAAGGAGAATTTTTACGACTTTGATGATCGGATATCATAGGAGTCGAGATTATGGGTGCCAAATCTTCTCAAGTAGCCTCACGAGCAATTTTCTCTTTGAGCTTTTTCACCAAATAACTCTTGTAAGACACTTTGGCTTTTTGAAAAAGATCTAACATATCCTCTTCAATGATCATTGGCTCCATGATAGGTGCCAAGTGGTCTTCGTGAAGGATAAAGGAAGGACGTTCTTCTTCATGATAGGGTATCTCAAATGCCTCAAGGATAGGCTCCTCAAGCAAGGCGATATTGTGAATCCCTCCTCTAGGTTTATCATCATTGTTGCTATCTTCACGTAAATCATGAATGGGGGCTTCATCTAGCTCTTTTTTCAACACCTCAATGTTCACTTCAAAGGACACACCCTCATACTCACAAAGGTTAAGAGTATTTGGTTTGCTCAACCTCATGTCTTCCTCATCAAACACAACACTCTCATAGTCACAAGAGCTCAAGGAACTTGGCTCCTCCCACTTTTCATCTTCCATGTCAAATGTCACTACTTCAAACTCGCATTTATGCTCAATATCCAAAGAGTGGTGGTGAGGGGTTGCTTGGAATCCTTTTAATTGGGAAATTTGAATCCCCAATTCCTTTATTTGGATAGCGATGTTTTTAAGAACATCTTCTTCTTTCCGGCTCTCTTCTAGCATTTGTTTGAAGAAGTTTTGTTGGTCTCCCATCATTTGGAGAATCATGTTTTGAATGGGTTCATTTCTTTGTTGTGGGTGGGTGTGAAAATGGTTGCATTGTGGTATTTGAAGTTCATTGCGAAACGGGTATTGGGTGGGTGGTTGTTGTTGATATTGGGTGTGGTAATTTTGGTGGGAAAAATTGGGGTAGTGGTTAGGATTTTCATTGTACGAATAATAAGGTAGGTTTGTGTTGACTTGCTCCTCAAACTCCCCATACCCATAGTCATACTCAAAAGATCCACCACATACTCCATAACACATGTCTTGAGTCATCATAACTTAAGACAAAGAGATAACTACAAACACGGAAACTACACGAAAACGGTAAGAACAATCCTTGAGGAACAAGTTCCTCAAGGTAAAAGCACAATTAAAGTAGACAAACAAGTAAGAACTTAATCACATAGCACCATCCCCGGCAACGGCGCCATTTTGATCCGGTTGATGTCGTCACTCATCCAATCAAACACAATTTATAATACTCAACAAACAACTAGTTAGCGGTAAGTCGAGGTCGATCCATGGGACGGTGTGCTTTGGGTTCTAAGTCTATCTATCTCAATTTATGCTAGTGTCATGATTTGTTTGGGTTTGTAGTTGTGTCTAAACTAATGCAAGCAATATAATAAAACAAACAATAAAAGGAAGGATGTAAACAAATGGTTAAAAGTGCTAGGATATCATGGGGGCATAGGGGAATTCATGGTTTTGATCATACAAACATGTTTACAAGGTTGCAAGCAATTAATGTTGTGGAGGAACCGAGTTGGGTTATATCTTACGGTTCATAGGAAGAGTTGGGTCCCGGAGCCGAATCGATTAGATTGTACAACACCTACAAGTCGACTTACTTTCCTCCTATTCAACTTCTATGCATGGTCTAACAAGACTCGAGTTGGTTTATGTCTTACAAGTCAAGTTAAGTAGATAAGAGATGGTAAAAATGCAAGGATTCATAGGCTTAGCATTTCATCAAACATAACATGTGCATAAAGTTGACATCACAACAAGCAAGCAATTTAATCATGTGAACATATTAGATTAAGCATGAATCAATCCCATGTTGGTTTCCCCTAATTACCCACTAATCCTAGCAAGAGACTACTCACTCATTATCATGGGAAACATGTCATTAATGGTGTCAATCATCACAACAAGTATAAACATGATAATAGAATGAAGAAATGAACAATAAAGATTAAAGAGTAAAGGAATTATACCAACTTAAGATGATCCAAATAATAATGCAAAGAATAATAGAAGAACTTGATGATTGATGGAAGGTTGTCAATCTCCCGATAATAACCCAATAATCTTCAATTACCCAATAATAAACTTGAATAATAAACTTGAACAATAATTAAAGAGAGATTAATGTGTAATTTGTGGAAAGATTAAAGAGTAATTTATTCTAATCTACTCCTAATCTAATCTAAGAGAGTTTTCTAATCTAATAAAACTTGATTCTAATCTAATAAAACTTGATTCTAATCTAATAAAACTTGATTCTAATCTAATAAAACTTGATTGTTTGATTATTACAAATGGGGTATTTATAGTGAAAATTAGGGAGGATGCATTAGGGTTAACTAAGGGCTAAACTAGTAATTACACTTTTTAAGTTGAGCAAAGAGGACCCGGTATTTTCTGAGAGAAGGGCTTCTCTTTTCGTAGCTTGAAGAAGACAATCCGTGCTGTGAAGAAATCCGTGCGTATTGGGGTCGGGACGGGCGGAATCTGGCAAAGGAATCCGAGCGGATTCAAGAGAATCCGGGCGGATTTGGGTGAAGGAATCCGAGCGGATTCAGAGCAGGACGCTCGGATTGTTCAGTGGAGACGGGCGGATTTGAGACAATCCGCTCGGATTGTTCTTCAGCAGTGGTTTTTCTTCTTTTCTTCCCTTTTTGCTCATTTCCATTTTATTCTTGCGGGATTGGTCTTTAGTCCTTGCTTCCTCTTCATACTAGTCAATCTATTATCGTCAAGTAGCTTCCAAATGTGCACGAAAGACGGGAATTTCCGCCTTATTATCTCCTTTTCTACAAAACATATGAAATGCGATAGAAAAGCAAATAGGAAGGTTTTGACGGATAAAATGGCCATGAAATGTTATAATAGTATGCAAAATAGGCTCAATTAGGGGACTAAATGTGCGCAAATAATGTTCACATCAGATATCTACTTTACCAAAGGAGCCATTGTGCCACGAACCCAAGATGAAATCTTGAAGCTACGAAACGATGTCCTCGAGTCCAGTCATTTGACTCGATTTGGGCGCCCCAACCATGTTGAGAAGACAAGCCACACTTCTATCGCCAAGGATATTCCAGATAAGGGATCCTCAAAAGGACCTACTTTTGTCGAGGCACTTAGTGATGGATCGACCTCAGAGGCTTCCCTCATTAAGCAATTCCAAAAGACTAAGACAGATGGCACTACTGGGAAACCAATCTCGATTTATCTTAAACACCGAACAATGGAAGACGCCAATAGCAAACTCACTGCTGCCGTGAACTTCCTAGGAATCCGAAATTTGGCTAGAAGAATCGACGAAGAGATGAACAAGGTAATGAAGGAAAGATATTCCCAGCCCTGGTTTTTGAAATTGCAGCAAGAGAGAGAGGAAAACATGAAGAAGTTAACCTCGAAATATCTAACATTCATCAAGTATCCTCCCAAATACATAGTCGTCAATGGCACGGATGAGAACTCACCCATATACAAGGTTGGGTCCTCAAAAGACCTAATGGTAGGATACATATTACCACGTTGTGATTGTTATACCACTTAGGTGAGCAAGGTAACCAAGGCTTGGCATCAGTGATGGTATAGATCAGCAAGAAGAATGTCTTACATATAGGAGAAAACAAGGGTGGATATAAATTGCTACTGCATCACAGACCAGAAGTTCTGCTGCCCTTAGAAGGAGAAATGTTCAAGTTAGATGATGGATCCGAGTCTGAGTCTGAGTCTGAGTCCGAGTCGTATAAGAGTCCTAAGTTTGAGTCTAAGGAGTCAGGTGTCGAAGCCACTCCCTCCCAAGTCTTTCCTTTCAATGCACCATTTCCTAATTCTGGTATCCCCGTGCCTGACTCGGGTGCCTCTGTTGTCTCACCACTAACCTCTTATCAGTTGGCTCAAATGTTAGCGCATTTCGCGCAATTTTAAATTAATAATAATAAGATGAACCAATTTGCTTACGACTTGTTTTATTTACATTGCAATTCAATTTTTGAAAATAATTGTTATAGTAATGACATTGAGAATGAGGCCAAAGGCGAACAGGTTGAAGAAGAAGAAGAAGAAGGGGTAGAACCACCTCCACAATTGGTAAAAGGGTTAGAAGAACATGACCAAAGAATCTCGGTGATCGAAGATACCGAAACTATCAATGTGGGAACCACCTTAGAACCACGGGAGTTTAAGATAGGAATTACCTTAGATCCCGTAGAGAAAAAAGGGTTCATTGACCTGCTGATTGAGTTAAAAGATGTTTTCGCGTAGTCTTATAAAGACATGCCGGGAATTGATAGGGAAATTGCAAAACACAGGATCCCTATCAAACTAGGGTTCCAACCAGTAAAGCAGAAGCTACGCAGAATGCGTTCGGAATGGTCTTTAAAGGTTAAAGAAAAAATTGATAAACAGTTCAAAGACGGGTTCATTAAGGTGTCAGAATATTCGGATTGGGTCGCCAGTGTAGTGCCAGTACCGAAAAAAGATGGTAAGGTTCGCGTGTGCGTGGACTTTCGGGAACTGAACAAAGCTAGTCCGTAGGACGACTTTCCATTACCTCACTTCGATATCTTGGTTGACAATACCGCAAATCATGCATTACTATCTTTCATGGATGGATATGCAGGCTACAATCAGATTAATATGGTTGAGAAAGACATGAATAAGACAACATTTACGCCAAAATGGGGAACTTCTTGTTACACAGTAATGCCTCTCGGTTTGATAAATACCGGGGCAACGTACCAGAGAACAGAAACGACGTTGCAACACGATATGATGCACAAAGAAGTTGATGTTTATGTCGATGACATGATAGTCAAGTCAAAGGAACGTAGTGGCCATCTGGGGGCGCTACGAAAATTCTTTCAAAGATTGTGAAAATACAACATGAGGCTGAATCCGCAAATGTGTTCTTTTGGGGTCACCTCTGGCAAACTATTGGGTCATATCGTTAGCCACCGTGGCATCGAAGTAGACCCATCAAATATAAAAGCCATTATGGAAATGCCCCATCCCGAGACCGAGAAAGGAATTCGAGGTTTCCTAGGAAGAGTTCAATACATAAGCTGTTTCGTCGCGAAGTTGACAATGATTTGTAAGCCGATCTTTAAGAAACTGAAGGTCAGAGAACATGTTATGTGGGATGACTAGTGTCAGGTCGCGTTCGATAAAATAAAGAAAGTGTTATCTTCTCCACCAGTTTTAAGCCCACCGGTAGCCGGGCTGCCATTATCACTATATCTAACTGTTACGGATACAGCAATGGGGGCTATGTTAGCCCAAACAGTCGACAAAGAAGAAAGAGCTATTTACTACATCAGTAAAAAGTTCTTGACTATGAATTAAAGTACACACCTTGAAAAGACGTGTTTGGCCCTAGTCTAGCCAACGAAGAAATTAAGACATTACATGCTTAGCTACAGTGTGAGTGTCCACTCCAAAATGGATCTGATTAAGTACTTATTTGAAAATCCTGTGCTAAATGGAAGAATATCGAGATGGACTCTCATGTTATCAGATTTCGATCTCAAATATGTACCTTTCAAAGTGATCAAGGGAAGGGCGGTTGCCGATTTCCTCGCCGACAATCCAATCGAAGAAACAGAAGTCATTGACACTTGGTCATTTCCCGACGAAAACGTGGTACACGTCGAGAATGACATATGGGATTTTTATTTCGATGGAGCATCAAACTATATGGGATATGGGGTGGGCAGACTTCTTATCTCGCCGACAGGTGAACACGTGCCCGTGTCCATCAAGCTGGTTTTCAATGTCAGAAACGCCGCCGCTGAATATGAAGTATATTTGCTTGGTTTACGCAGTGCTCTAGACTTGGGTGTGAAGAAATTGTTAGTACATGAATACTCGTTCCTTGTGATTAATCATGTGGGTGGGTCATCGAAAATTAAGAGCCAAAGTTTGGCCCTATATCAAACCAGAATCGATGAATTAGAAAAGTACTTCGAGGATATTCGATATGTTCACCTCCCGAGAGAGGAAAATCAGTTTGTAGATGCATTATCCAAGCTAGCTGCCTTGATCAACACTCGCGACCACATAGACAGTATGCCAATATGTGTCGAACGAAGATCGTCACTTGCCTATGTGAATGCAATCGATGATGCCGAGGAAGGTGAAACCGAACCCTGGTACATAACCATTTTGAAATTCAAGGAAACATGAGAGTATCCTCCCGACCTTGTCACGCGTGGGAAGTGCACTCTTTGAATGTTATCCGCCCAATTCATTAAGACCGATGACGGGCAATTGTACAAGAAGATGACTCAAGGTGTTTTGTTGCGATGCATCAATAGACTGATAGCTAAAAAGGTTATGGAGGAAGTCCATAACGGTGAATATGGGCCACACAAATGCCCATATGTTAGTCCGTAAGATCATAAGGCTTGGTTATTATTGGAGAACAATGGAGAAAGATTGTTGCAAATATGTCAAGCATTGTCACAATTGTCAGATATTCACAAATGTACAGTATGTGACACCTTCTATGTTATACACCAAGACGTCACCCCGACCATTTTCAACCTGGGAAATCGACATCATTGGAAAAGTAAACCCATCAGGAAATGGAGGGCATTGTTTTATCCTGGTCGCAATTGACTACTTCACGAAGTAGCTAGAGGCTAAGTCTTACAAAGTGTTAAAATCAAAGCAAGTAGCGCCGTTCATTCAGAATGACATCATTTGTCGGTACGGAGTACCACATGAGTTCATCAGTGATCCCGGAACTCATTTCCAAGCCGAGACCGCGGTTATACTTGAAAAGTATAAAATCAAACATCACAATTCATCACCATACCGACCATAGACGAATGGTGCAGTAGAGGCTGCTAATAAAACAGTTACAACCATTTTGAGGAAGATGTCTGACAACTATAGAGAATGGATAGAGAAGATACCCTTCCCATTATGTGGGTATAAAACTTCAATTAGAAAAGCCACGGGAGCAACCCCGTATTTCTTGGTATATGGAATGGAAGTGGTTTAACCAGTTGAGCTGGAAATCCATCCCTAAGGATCCTACTAGAAAGCCAGGTTCCTGAAGCAGATTGGGTTCAAGCAAGAAATGATTCACTAGTCATGCTCGATGAGCGGCGTTTTAACGCATTGTACCATGTCCAACTCTACCAGAAAAGGATAGAGAGAGCTTTCAACAAAAAAAGGTCAAACCAAGGGGAATTACTGAGGGTGATCTGGTTCCCAAGTCGGTTAGAGCTTTGTTACCTATTGGCCCGAGGGGTTAGTTTAAACCAAATTGGGCAGGCCCTTATTTGGTAAAGAAGATTTTGTCAGGAGGCGTTGTTCGATTAACAGATTTGGATGGGAATGACTTCACAAATCCTACGAATTTGGACCAGCTGAAGAAATACTATCCTTGATGGCCTCATTCTCAAATGTTATGAAATAATTTTTGAATAGAAAATGTCTTTAGTATAAGTTGTGATTTGTTTGTCAACACTACATGAAATATTTTATGTGAGAATTACGGACTCGGTTTGATTTTGTTGCAAAGCAGATACGTAGGCAACTCTTAGTTAAGAGTAAAACCGAAACATGTAAAACAAAAATGAATTTTTTGATGAAGAAACTGGGGATTTCTAATAAATAATAAGTTTTTATTTATTCTAAATTCTGGGCGAAGCCCGTTAAAATATTTTATTCCCAGTGAAGCCCATCACACACAACTAAAAAGGAAAGCACACAAACAATAATAGTAATAGTAAATAGTAATGTCAAAGACTACTCTTTGCTACCCTAAGCCGGGCTGCACGCCCCATCACGACGAGACGAAGTCTCACCCATCATCACTCGAGCTCTTTTCTTCGGAGGAATCATCAATTCTTCACGAAGGTCCAACCTGTCTTACACACTAGATCGAGGACCAAGTCTTTTTGCAAGTGTCAACCCACTTTCAATCCTCAGACCTAATATCTTCCACACATCTGAAACCAAAGAGTCAGACCTAGGACTCGAGTCAGTCTCTGTTTTAGGCCTAGATGAAATCGGGGTCGTCCCAATAAAGAATTCTCGGTTCTTTTCTCCTTCCTTGTGGTATTTGTAATAAGCAGCTTCATCCTTGTAAGGTTCCCTCCGGGCCTTGAAAGGCGGTTCAATAGTCCACTGCAAATAAGAGGGTGACACACAACTAGAGGCAAATGGCTCAGAAATATGCCAAATATTCCTCCGAGTCCAAGACTCCAACCATGCGTTGCATCTCGCGAGAGTCACTTCCTTGACTTGGCCGCGAACAGGCTCAATAGCGGGAATCTGTTACCGACAACCGACCTGTCGAAGAACATGGTCCGGGTAGATATGGGTGGACCACTCCAAACCCTAAAGAGTGAGATGTCTGGTTCTATCAGTTTCAGACAAACCAGTAACTGTAGTAAGGCGGAGCCAAGGTAAGGCCCATCTAACATGTAACCCAGCATTGGCAGAAAGCCGATGTCGCCAGAAAGGCTCTTTCTTCCCAATAGCAAACTGACGGTAATGAGATGTGAAGCTTCTCACCTCATATGTAACTTGAACCTTCAGTGGATCAACCAACTCGAGTCTCTCAAGGCGAATTAGACTACAGGAAACAATGTCAAGCCTAATGAAAAGAAATGAGGTGGGAAAAAGCAAAAACAAAACAAAAAAAACAAAAAAAACAAAAAAGAAAAATTCTGAAAATAAAGGAGAACAGCGGAAAAGTCATACTTGTAGAAGACGGGTTGATCCAGTGTAAGCAAGGTTTGGATTGGTCTTCCGAGCATCTAACCCAGCAATAATTTCAGCAAGAATGAGCCAAGCTGGTCTCCTACATTGCTCCATCTGTTCAACAATCCGGATGAACTTTGCTTTACCGTAACAAGTTGGTACCTCAATATGCCCTTCAAAAGCATAAAGATGAAGCATAAACAATCCAAAAGCCCTGCGACGGAACGCCGTAGGATCAATGGGTCGTCAGCACGACCAAATTTCTGAGCAATGGCGAGTAAGTCTACTCTCTACCCATCAACGAAGGCACGCGCCTCATCACGTGACAAACCAAGGAAATCACAGTACTTGTTAGCCAATCCCCTCT
Source organism: Silene latifolia (assembly GCF_048544455.1). Classification (NCBI taxonomy): domain Eukaryota; kingdom Viridiplantae; phylum Streptophyta; class Magnoliopsida; order Caryophyllales; family Caryophyllaceae; genus Silene; species Silene latifolia. Next base: position 87,277,192 of record NC_133532.1, on the reverse strand, counting down.
GAAAGTCGGGAATGACAGGAGTTAGCTCAATCTTCCAACCTCCTAGAATGACAATTTCTTCCGGAATGTTGGGCACCAATGATGAAGAATCGCAGCTCAAGTGAGCTAATGCACATGAAACTCAAAGAGTATAGACATCATGAGAGAAGTATCTCAAAAGTATGACGGCAACCTCCTTTCGGAAAGCGGCGTTTTAGGCCAACACTGCAGAATGCCAAGGCAAAGGTCTGTCGAACTACGATGCGGGTTTGATTTCGTCACAACGGATACGTAGGCGCCTAAGGATAAGGCTCAACCCACCATATATGCAAGTTTATGGGTCGACGACCAAAGATGATGATTTGATGCAACAGAAGTAAGAGCCAATCCCTAGCAAAGTTTCAGGTATGATCTCTTCTTATGGTTGGCGAGCTTACATACGCAAGTCTAATAGACTCTAAACAACCCGCGAAATCCCCAGGTCGAGAGGGACCTGGGGTATACTTTGACTTTCGCCTTGTCCAAGCCTTAGTCAAAGTGGGGGTTCTATAGATACCCATATCCGTCGATATTTGAATTTACAGAAATCTCGACAAAATACCCGATGATGATAGGACACATGTTTAATTACGCCGCTCGTTAGCTAATTCTGTTTTGTGACGCGGGAGAAGCGTTATTTGACGGTTTTATAATTTAAATGAAATTTAAATTATTTCAAAATAATTGAAATTTTTTTCATCGGTTTTCATTGTTTTCGAGTTTATTTAAAATTTAAAGCTTTTATAATTTATTTGAAAATAAATTATTCTTCAAAATTTTATTTTGAATTTATTTGAGATGAAATATGTGACAGTTTCTGTGGACATGGGCCACCCGCGCGTTGGTCTCGAGGCGACGGCACTTCTCCCACAGAACCTTGGGTTTGCCAAAGCACGTCATTGGCCGTTACCGATTTGTGAGGCATTGAAACCGGTGAAAGGTTTGAATAAGCCTGCATTTGTGGAGTCGCCACAAATTTTTATGGAAAATTGGAACCGTTCGAGTACCTCGTGCCATGTCAAGACACAAAGTAGTGACATGAACACTAAGAACTCGTTACCCTTAGCATTCTATGTCTAGAATGACTCGAAGATGCCAATGGACACGGATGTGCAGAGATAACTGGAGTAAGGGATGCGGGTATGTATTAGGAAGCTCTTTAATCGAACACCTAATCCCGCACGCCTCGATAGCGGCCTCTACTAATGATTAGGGAGATTGTTCATATTTGATATGTTGTCGGTGTAATGCATGCAATGCAACAAACATAGATTAATCCTATCATGTGAAATTAGACTATGTCGGTTAACACGTGTTTTAGCAAACAATGTGCTCGAAGTAGAATGTTAGATTCCATTACAGGTGAATGTCAAGTAAATAAACCATACATAACAATAATTAATAAAATTACAATAATTACAAGGCTTATCTGTTCTACGTCAAAAGCACGCTCAAAATGGGATTTCGAAGAAGAAAATAAAAAGAAAATAAAATTGGAATTTAAAATACGAAAATACGTCAGATTAGTGGTCATAGTACGATTAATAGTCGATTGAAACCGTAATTAGGAGCTACGTCAAAGCGAGAAAGAGTTCAGGGACAGAGACTAACCCAGAACAGGCGCAGCATCTGTTGCGTCCCTTGGAAGAGACGCAGCACTTCCTGCGCCTGTTCTTGAGTTGGATTCTGGCTGTGAAGTCAGGACCGCGAGATTGTTATCGTTCATTGATAAATTTAAGGTCGATTATTGATTTTAGACTCGACTTGAAGTGTTTTAATTGATTACATGCATCTGGAACCGTCATAAAGCGAATTAAAGATGAGAATTTACAACGATTTACATGATTACGATGAGCTCCTTTCGGAAATACAAAAGAAGCGAAACTTTGAGCTTGAAAGCGGAATTAAATTTGTAAAACTGAAATCAAATAAAGAAAACTATGTACAAAAAACGAATTCTAGAGAATCGATATGAGAAAATCGACCCTTTAAAATCCGGGTTTGAATAGAAGACGAAAACTCACAAATATTGAATTATAAGGGATTTATGTCGAATTATGCATTATAATTTAAAAGGATTAGTTAAAAGCATTTTTATATACTGAAACGAACAAAATAAACGAAAGAATAAGAGAAAAGGGGAAACTACAGAAAGTCTAGGAAGAAAAAGAAGAGCAGGAGCAGCAGCAGCAGCAGCCTCGGGAAGACCCGCAGCAGGTGCTGCGACTCTTCGAAGAGGCGCAGCTCCTGTTGCGTTTCTTCTTGACGTTAGACCTTCGCTGTTTTATGAAAACGGTTTTAAAAGATTAATTTTAAGACGGTTTTTGAACGTGCTTTTTATATATACCTTACATTAGATGATACAAAATAAAAGTACAATAAATAAATGGGATTTACACCCTCAGGCTTACATGTTTGACGAAATGAGATTGACTAAAGTTATCGTTTAGTGATTGCTCGACTCGAATATGCGTGGAAAGTGCCCTTGTTAAAGGATTTAAAAGATTGATTAGGTTGATTAAAGTGGAGTTGGTCAAATTGGTCGGTCTATGCAACGTGAGTAGGACTCAGAATGATCTGCACTTACGTTGTCGATTGGTCAAGCACGTAGGCGTCGAAAGCAATAGCGTAGTCTAGAATGCAAAGAGAGAGAAAGAAGGGACAGAACACTCGCGTGTTAAATATGGAGACCGAAGGTCTCTATTTATACAAAACACATGAAGGAGTTTAGGAATGGCACGGATACGGAAACAAATCACAGAAATATTATGGAAAGCATAGAAACAGGGCTCGGGAAGAGGCGCAGCAACCACTACGACCTTTGGAAGAGGCGCAGCACCTGCTGCGTCATTTCCCCAGAGGTTTCCTCCTCAGCAAGAAAGATTTCCGCATTTTTTTATGTAATTTCGTTAGATATGCACTTACTTATTCCGTGAAACACAATATGTGAAAGATATTTCCTTAAAAATATTAAATTTAATTAGGAATACATATCCAGAGAATTCTAGAACACTCCGGAATATTCCGACTCGGCATTTAGCTGTTTTTAGAAAATGAAGCGGTTTTTGACCCGGACTCCAAATGAACTCTAATTACTGTCAAAACGACCGTATCGGCGCGTAGATGACAACCAAGGGGTAGACAGAAGTGTTTGAGCTATGACTTGACGATAAACTTACGAACTCTCATAAATCGTTCCGCGTACCAAACATGCGGCCAAATCATCACTGGGTGTTTGGCGGGAGGTGCAGAAATGAGGTATCTACAGAGCCCCTACTTTGACTGAAGCTTGGACAAGGCGAAAGTCAAAGTATACCGATCAATTCAATCGAAGATTACAACCTGACGACTATGGCGACGCGAGGCGGCTCAAAGGGTCTTAACCAAGGAACTGTCGTCAGGAACATTTTAGAGTCTGTCGACTATTGAGGAGGGTCGTTTAAAGTCCATTAGACTACGTAAAGAAGCTCGCCAGCCATAAGAAGAAACCTTACATGCGTTGGCAACGGTAGTCTCGGTACCATGGGGAAGAATCATAAAGGTCGACAACGATGTGTCCTTAGCATCGCTGAGGAAAAGAAGATAAAGGTTCAACACGCACTTTGCCTTGCTGAGGAGAAAATATAGGTTCGGCATGCTCTTTGCCTTGCTGAGGAGAAAATAAAGGTTCGACACGCCATTTGCATCGTTGAGGAGAAAAAATATAGGTTCGACTTGCCCTTTGCCTTGCTGAGGAGAAAATAAAGGTTCGACACGTCCTTTGCCTTGCTGCCTTGATGAGGAGGAAATAGAGGTTCGACACGCCCTTTGCCTTGCTGAGGAGAAAATAAAGGTTCGACACGCCTTTCGCCTCGTTGAGGAGAAAAAATATAGGTTCGACCCGCCCTTTGCCTTGCTGAGGAGAAAATAAAGGTTCGACACACCCTTTCCATCGTTGAGGAAAGAATAAAGGTTCGACATGCCTTTTGCCTTCCTGAAGAGAAAATAAATGTTTGACACACCCTTTGCCACGTTGAGGAAATAAAATCCGCTCGGGTAGCCACAAACGAAATTCCGATAAAGGGGAGAAGCCCATGAACTGTATTTGGTGATCATGAATTCTTGTTGGGGAACATATTGACGATTAGGAACATCTTGATTGTCATGGAAGAAACCTTGAGCAATGCTGCGAATATTGCAAGGAAGATCTTGACTGCTGCTGGGGAGAATGAAGACTTGGGCGAACCCCCAGTTGGAGTGAGCACTGCTTCTGATACTTACGTGCATGGTTAGTAGCCACATAAGAATACGATCTAATAGGAAAATAGCACATAAACACATATGCACGTAAGCAATCAACACATGGACCTCAAATGAGGAAGCGCATATGTTTTATAAAAGTTGTTTCTTTATAAAAGTTATTTAAAACTTGCTTAAAGAATTTTGTCATTTTTAATGTGTTATGCATATTCAAATGGGCTTTAGACATATGACTGACGCGGACACGGACCTGATACAGAAGCGAAATATAGACCTAGGTTTGACTGACGCGACATGGGGATGACCTTGACAGACTTTGCTTAAGTATGGGCAACCCCTAGCCAGGTACGAGCGACAACGCGTATTAGTTCTAAAGGTAGAAGATTTGAAAGAATGATGGAGACATATAAAGGCAAGGCATTACCCATGGATCAGCTGTCTACTTGGACATCTTTTGCTGCCGCTTGTTATAAAAGAGACTCCTCCCTAAGGCACGATAACTTCGAGAATCGATCTAAGACCTTTGTCATTGTCCGGTCCAAGCACTAGCTAGACTCAAATGAGACTCAAGAGTAAAGGGGAGGAATAAAGGAAGGGGGGTATCTCGGAAGAGAAGCCCCCAGGTTGAGAAGATAACTCTGGATTTTGGGTTAAAAAGGAGACTGAGCGACGAGAAGGAGCCCCCAGTAAAGAGGTAGAAATAGAAATTGTGTGGAAGATTATGAAATGGAAAGGGATGGTAATTGAGGTTGAAAGTTGATGGTTGGTCTGGTTGTGTCTGTGAGGACTACCTAAGTATCCACGTGAAGTGAAATCAAACCAGATCGTAGTTCTGAGGTTTGCCTTGAGAATTGTGTTTGGGTGTTGCGGTTGTATCCTTCTTGTGTAAGAAAGGACGGCCTACGTATCCACCTGAAGAGGTGAAATAAAACCATGCTCGTAGTTCAGGTGTGTGCCTAAGCTATCCTGTTAGGGCCTTAAAGTGCATGGTTCACAATCGTATATTCATTTGGTGACTCGAAGCATCGATTTGAGATAACTCCCTCTAATCATAGACCAAAGAGGCATAATTAAGTTTGCAAAAATTTCCTTGTCGTGTGAGCACACCTGAAGTGGACCCTAAGGATGGATTGGGTATGTCCCGTTCTGAGTAGCAAAGTATTTGAAGACTTCGTGTCTGGGTCAAGGTGAAAAACCGATTGGATATTTGGAATGTGGGGCTCGGAAATAAGAGGCTTTGATGAGCAAATCTCTGGAGCTTTGAGTTTGTGGTGTTAAGGGTTTATGGGGTTATGGCTTGTAATATGGCTTGGAAATGGGGTCTCCTGACTTGATGTAGCCTGAGCACATAAAGGTAGGTTAATTGATGTGGGATCAAGTTTCCATGTCCTGGCCGTAAAGGATGGGTATACTCGACGAGCTTGAGAGGATTCTAAAAATTCCTAACTATCTCCCTGTAACGGTATCGAGAAGGACTTAGGGTGTATGATGGGCTAAGTGAGGGTGCTAGCTGACCATCTTCATTGATGTCTAAACGAGCTGCTCACGTGGATACATAGGTAGTCCACGTGTGCTTGAGCTTATAGCACATATATTCTCGAGAAGACATGTGGCTCATGGGATAGTCCCCAGGTTGTCACTAGGAATGGAAATGGACACGGAGAAAGACACTAGGAAAATTATGGGACAGAAAGCCTTAGACTCGGACTCGGACTCGGACTTTGACTCTATCTTAGATCCAGACTCGTAATCATCTGCCCATGCTGGAACATTTATTCTTCTGGAAACTGGCTTCGACATCTAACTTTGAGCATTCATCCATTTGAGCACCTCGTCTTCATCATTGGGAAAACTGGAAGGATAACAGTCAAGAAGAGTTTCCTGATAATTGGTATATCTGTGAGGATTGCCTAAGCTACCTTGTGGGTTAAAGGTTGAGAGGGACAATTTCCCATTTTTAATCATATCCTGGATCGCATGCTTGAGCTTATAGCACATCTCAGTATCATGTCCTTTGCCGCTGTGATACTGGCAATGGGCATTACTATCCCAGAATTTAGGCTTCCTTTATGGATCTGGTGTAGGACCGATAGGCTTCAACATTCGTCGTTCCACGAGTCTCTGAAGGGCATCGGTGTAAGTAATACCAATGTCGGTAAATTTCCTAGGAGGTGTATCCTTTTTGTCGGAAGCCTTTGGAGAGTTGTTAGGTTTCTTTGACGAAGGCTCCGTGAGGTTGCCTTTGTTGATTTTGATTCTTGGATGAGAAGAACTAGGAGTAGATCGCTCACTTGTTGGTTTCTCCTTAGGACTATTAGGTTCAGAGTTTATCTGGACACTTTCCATCTCCAGAGGTTGGGCCTCAAGCTTCTTATCCATTTCAGCAAACTGGTTCTCCATGTTGGAAAGCCGAGAGTTTATGTTATCAATGGCTCCTTCTAACTTGGAAAATTTAATGTTGAAGGCAATGGAAAGCATCAGCATTCCACTTTGTATATCATCTTCCTCAAGCACGTTGATCGCTTCGTCGTCATGAGGAGCGAGGAGGTGGGAACAATCTAGGAATGATTCTTCATCATGTTTAGCGCTGCTTGATACATGCATTTTATATAGTCTTTATAAGCCTCTTATGCACGTATTTCTATGCGGTTCTCGTAGTTTTAGGCTACGAAATGCCCCGAATAGTCCACCTTGGTTTGTTTGGCTTTAATTGCAGGATGGACCTAAAAGAAGCAGAATTGAGCTTGGAAATGTCCCTTTAGCTTGCATTTAGGAGATGAGTGGATTTAGAGCGGAAATGCTGCTGCCCTGGGATGCGTGAAGTCGTCTCGGAAGCAATTCAACGTTCAAATAAGTTGGCTAAGTGGAAGATGACTCGATCAAACACTTTTGCTGACCTAGTCTATTCGATCGAGTAGCTTGGCTATTATGAATACCTCGGTCGAATGCTTCTTGGTTTTGATCGAGAGGTGCTATTTTGGAGTTCCTCGATCGAGTACTATTGTACCTCGATCGAGTGGGTTTTGCAGGAAGTTGCTCGATCGAGTGGTTCTAATATGCTTGATCGAGTAATTAGTTGTTAGACGCGAGTTTTTAGTATCTTAGGATTGAATAAAATATCTCTCGTATAAATAGAAGAGACGTCATTAGGTTTAGCAATCAATTCTTTTCACTAGAAAAACCCTTCCCAGTTCAACGTTACTTGGTTCCTCTATTTTTCCAGATCTCGTTCTATGTAATCTTTCTCTTACTCTCCTTCTATTTAATCTATTTCTCTTTTGCACATCTCTTATTATTATGTTTGTTCTTGCTATATCTTTTGTTATTGTTTTATTAGTTATTATGCGTAGCTAATCCCTTAATGTTAAGATTAGGGGAGCCATGATACTGAAATGATGATGCTCTAATTGGTTTAAGAGGTTTGTTGTGAGAATTGTTTGTTAGCAATATAACTGTAATTTTTAAGTTGAATGCATGCAACTGAATCAATTAATCCGGTTAAATTCAGACTTAGATCGAGAGATTGGAATGAATAGACCTGTTATGAACAATAGACTACACTAATTAGGGCGAGAGCTAAGTTAGCAGTATTCTAGGGCGGATAGCGGACCGAGAGGACCTTTCCTTTACCCTTTTCACATCAAACCGACTGACCTACCTTTAGCTGACTTGTGTAATATCGTGGTGAACCGACAGCCTGTCATATTTCTCTCTAACTGATTAATCTCCTATTCCAATCCTTGCTTTTATTGCAGTTCATTAGTTTAGTTCAAACAACTCAAACCCCCTTGCACTGTGACCATAGATAGACTGAATAACGAGTAGATAGTGACCGCCTCCCTGTGGATACGATACCCGACTTGCCTCTGCTGCATTAGTTAGAGCCAGTTGGTTTTATTTTTGATAGGGTTGTGATAGCCGTGTCACTGCTAGACCCAAGAGGGTTAATCCTCTCGAATTGCTCGACAGAAGGTGGCACTGGAAGCTTGCTCTCTTCGATCATATCTTGGATGGTGTGTGTGGACAATGGGCCACAGGGGGCGCTTGGGAACAAGCGTTTGCATTTGTGGAGTCGCCACCAATTTTTATGGGAAATTGGAACCGTTCGAATACCTCGCGTCATGTCAAGACTCAAAGTAGTGACCTGAACACTAAGACCTCGTTACCCTTAGCATTCTATGTCTAGAATGACTCTCGTGGATGCCAATGAACACGGATGTTCATAAAGATCTGGAGTAAGGGGTGAGGGTACCTATTTGGAAGTCCTGTTACTGGACACCTAATCCCGCCCGCCTCGATAGCGGCCTCTACTAATGATTAGGGAAATCGTTTGTACTCGATATGTTGTCGATTATATGCATGCAATGCAACATCCACAGATTAATCCTAACATGTGAGAATTAACTAAGTCGGTGAACAATTAGTTAGCACTCATTAATGTCGAATTTGGGATTAGAATTAATTACATCTGAAAACAAGTAAATAAATCATACAATACGATAATTGAATAAACACAATAATTAAAATTACAATAAATTACAAAGGGTTTAGTCGATTTACGTCAAAAATATATTTAAGACGGATGATTTGAGAAAAACAAGAGAAATAAAATATGTTAAAAAATACGGACAGAATAAAGGTGATATTACGAATAATAGTCGATTAATACATAGACTAACGCACTAGGTCAAAGCAAGAACGGAAGTTCAGAGACAGAACTCAACCCGGAACAGGCGCAGCAATGCTGCGTCTCTTGGAAGAGGCGCGGTGGTCACTGCGTCTGTTCCTGAGGTGAGTTCTGGCTGTGAAGCTGAAACAGCGGATTGTTAAGGTTCGTTGGCGATTTTAATGGTTGATTACGGATATTTAACTCGGATGGAAGTGATTTAACAGGTTATTTACATGTGAATTTGGGTCATAAAAGCGATAACACGAATTAAAACGAATTAAGACTAATTAAAACTAATTAGGGTTAATTAAAATTTAGTTAGGGTTATTTATAGAGACGGAAACAAACTATTCAAACGTGATAAACTGATGGAAGCGTATACAAAGTTGAATTTCAGAGACTTGATATGAACAAATCGAATATCCAAAACTCGGATTTGATTTAATGACGAAAACCCGCAAATATTGTTTATTAGGGATTTAAGTCGGGATTAAAGCGGTAATGATTATAAATACGTTAGAAATATTTTGTACGAATGAAATAAGAAGAAAATAAGAAAAGACGAAACAAAATAGACGAAATAACAAAGGACAAAAGAAGAAGAAGAAAGGCAGGAGCTGCGGCAGCCTCAGGAAGAGGCGCAGCAGTTGCTGCGTTTCTTCTCATCGGCTGTCTTCTGTTAATCCGTAAAAATAGTTTAATAAAGGGGCTTTAGAAATCGGTTTTAAATATATTTTTGACGTAAACCTTACATTAATTAGTACGAAAGTAAAATATAATAACAAAAGATGGGATTTACACCCTCAGACTTACATGTTTGACGAAACGAGATTAACTAAGTTAACGTTTAGTGATTGCTTGACTCGAATGTATGATGAAAGTGCCCTCGTAAGAGGATTTAGATTAAATTGATTGATTAATTGAGGTGTAGTTGGTCAAATTGGTCGGTTATGCAACGTGACTGGTACTCAGAAGGATCCGAGCTTACGTGGTCGATTGATCAAGCACGTAGACGTGAATAAGCTTAGAGCACGGTCTTAGAATGCAAAGGGAGAAGAGAAGAGCGGACACTCGCGTGAGCAATATGTGAAGCCGAAGGCTTCTATTTATACTAATCACACGAAGGAATTATGGAATGACTAAAACTTTGGAAACAAATCTCGAAAAGATCTGAAAATACGCAAAAAAAGAGTTGGGGAAGAGGCGTCGAAGAGGCACAGTGTAGATACCTCATTTCTGCACCTCCCGCAAACCACCCGGTGATGATTGGGCCGCATGTTTGATTCGCGGAACGATTTGTGACAGTTCGTAAGATTATCGTCAAGTGATTGCTCAAATATTAATGTCGACCTCATAGTTGTCATCTACGTCCTGATACGGTCGTTTTGGCAGTAATTAGAGTACATTCGGAGTCCGGGTCAAAAAACCGTCTCCATTTTCTGATAACTGTTAAATCCCGAGTCGGAATGTTCTGGAATGTTCCGGATATTTCTATTCCATATTTCATAAATTTTATCTTTTGGCAAATAATATCCCGTAATATTCATATTAAATATTAAGGAAGATCGAATTATTTCCGTCCTACCATAACTCAAACGCGGAGATCTTTCTTGCAGAGGAAACCTCACGGGAATAGACGCAGCAGTGTCGCGCCTCTTCCAAGAGACGCAGTGGGCTGCCGCGCCTCTTCCGTGCCCTTCTTTGCATGTTCCACGTATCTTTTTCATATCTTTCCGAGATTCACTTCCAAAGAGTCTCCGAAACCCTATTCCTTCACGTGATTAGTATAAATAGGAGCCTTCGTTCCTCATATTTCTCACGCGAGTGTCCGCCCTTCTCTTCTCCCTTTGCATTCTAGACTTTGTTCTTACTAATTGGCGCCTACGTGCTTGAACATTCGACCATGTAAGCTCGGATCCTTCCGGGTACCAGCCTCTCCGTTGCATGACCGACCAATTTGACCAACTACACCAATAATCAACTTAAATTAATCAATCGTTTTCCTCTTATGAGGGCATTCTCTTTGCATTCGCGTCGAGCATTCACTAATCGATATCTTAGTTCATCTCGTTTCGTCAACATGTAAGTCTGAGGGTGTACAATTCCTCTTTTATTTATTGTATTTTATTTATCGTATCACCATTATAAGATTTATGTCGAATACACCATTAAAACCGATTTCTAAAACCGTGCTTTAAAACTCTGTTTTTGCGGATTTCCAGTAGACAGACGTCGAGAAAAGACGCAGCAACTGCTGCGCCTCTTCGAAGGAGCGCAGTTCTGCTGCGCCTCTTCGTGAGGCCGCGCATGATTCTCGCTTCTTTTCTTCTTCCTCGTCCTCTGTAATTCGCTTTCTTTTTATTTGTTATTTGTTCGTCCGTTAATCCTTTGATATAATCGTCACTGATAATTCACATGTATATTGTATCACATAATTCATCGTTCATTAATATGTTTTAATTATCACAAATCCGACTTAAATCCCAAATAATTAATATTTGCGGGTTTTCGTCATTAAATTCAAACCCGGGTTTTAGAGATTCAATTTGTTCATATTGAGTTTCTGGAATCCGTCATTGATATAATTTTCATCTGCTTATTCGCGTATTCGTTGTATATCCGTCATATTTAGCCTAATTGACTTATTTCAACAGAGGACTCATTAATGTTTCCATCATAATTTCATGTAATTAATCCGTTTAATTTCGTCTCATTCATGTTTATCGCTTTCATGACCATCATTGACATGTAATAAAAGTATTAATCACTTTCATCCGAGTAAATAATTTAATCGATCCCTAAAATTAACAATTAACATTAACGATTTGCAGTTCCGGCTTCACAGCCAGAACTCACCCTTGGAACAGACGCAAGAATCGCCGCGCCTCTTCCGAGCAGGCGCGATCTCTCTTGCGCTGTTCCAGGATGATTTTCGTCCCGAACTCCGTTTCGCCTTGACCTAGTTTAATTAGTCCACGTATTAACTAACTAATATCCGTAATGTATCGCTAATTCCTGTTCGTTAATTTATTTCTTTTTATTCTTTTATTCGTTTTCTCAAATTATCCGTTTTGAAGGTATTTTCGACATAAATCGCCTATTCCATTGTAATTAATGTAATTTTCATTATTGTAATTTATAATTACTGTATCTCTTTTATTGTTTGTATGTTTTCACATGTAATCAACATTAAATCCTACTTCGACCCAATTGTTTGCTAATTACGTGTCAACCGACTTAGTATTAATTCTCACATGCTAGGATTAAAACTTGGATGTTGCATTGCATGCATATAGCCGACGATATATCAAGTACGAATAACTTCCCTAATCATTAGTAGAGGCCGCTATCGAGGCTGGCGGGATTAGGTGTTCGAGCAAAAGAGCTTCCTAATACGTACCCTCACCCCTTACTCCAGATCTCCGTGAGCACCCGTGTTCATTGGCATCCACGAGAGTCATTCTAGACATAGAATGCTAAGGGTAACGATTGCTTAGTGTTCATGTCACTACTTTGTGTCTTGACATGACACGAGGTATTCGAACGGTTCCAATTTCCCATAAAAATTGGTGGCGACTTCATACAAAATGCAAACGCTTGTTTTTCGACCTTCACCAAGCGCCCCCGTGGGCGGCCCGCTGTCCACAGTTTGGCGACTCCGCTGGGGATATACACTTACGTGTAGCTAAGGGTGAAACTCGAACAAGGTTAGGGAATAGTTTGTACAAGACAATTTTCGGTTTTCATAACTCGGTCTTCCTAGACCGTTTAATTCGGCCTTCCTAGGCCCAACCCAACCCATTTGACCAATCGTCCCGTCTAAACGGTCCTAATTCTTATTTGGGCCTAAGGATGGATAGCGATTGACGTCATCCATACCATGATGCTTACTCTTGTTTGTGTCAAGGGCCTTCACTACTTGAGGAAATGGACTAGGAATCGGCCTTACTCTTGTTTGGCACGAGCCTCTCCACAGACTTCGGGTTTGATGGTTCGGTATGGCAACCTACCCTTTAAACCAAAACCTTTCTAAATGCACTCAGCATCCCGTTATAATGCCTGTATAAATGTGTAAACCCTACGTGATCACCACTTCTAAACAAAACCATGACGAATTTTCAAAAAAATCAAAATCCTTATTTTCAAACAAGAATTTCGAAATAGGCCTTTAATTAGCGCAAAATCCGGTCAAAACTCCGTCCGTTTGTCGCGTCAAATTTCGGGCCACAAGCCCATTTCAAAACCTCACTTCGAGTCCACTCCTACAACTACACTACAGTTGACTAGGACACACATTTTCAAAGACCTTACCTTTCTTCAAAACTCACTCAACACAAGTGGCACACACCCACTTCACGAGTCAAAACTTTTCTTCCTTTAGCAAGTGTGATAGAATGGTCGATCGTGTTTTGATTCGTCGCCGATCTCTTATCCAGTTGATAGTAAGTGGTCAGCTTAAGTACTAGCCAACCCTTTGGTGGACTCCTTAGGGTACTCACTTTGTTTTAGAAAAATTGTGAGTCTTGGGTGCGGTGGTGTGTATCCGCATGTCTAGGTCTGCGCAGATTTTAGGCTAGGGTTGTGTTGTGTCCTGGCCATGTTTTGATAGAACCTCTGAGCCAGGATACCGGTTAGACTACCTTCCCTACCTCGTGGTATAGACTCGAGTTACAGAGTGACTATTGACCGTACTAAGAACTTATGCCTGTCTTTGATATATTGTCCTTTCTTGTATGTTGATTTTATGAGTTGTAATAGGTGAGATGCAAGCCAGTTACAATTGATAAAGTTTGGATTACTGCTTGTTATATGTTTCACATGATAGTTTAATTTGGTCAGTTTAGTGTTCATATGTTAGAATACTTGATATCTAGATTATTTGTGATGTTGTTTACATGTTACATTACATGTTACATTAAATATGACATTTCGTGGCTGGGAGGACTCGAAGTTACTCCCCACTGAATTGTGGCTTTCTTGTTTGTATAAAATGCGATTGACAGGTTGATGATGATTAGATGGGGTCACAGACGAGCTAGTGAGCAAAAGAACCTTGGACTTAGTTTGGTTATTTTGTAGTAAACCTTTAAACATTTGGTTGTGTTTATATTTTGAAGGGACATATATCTCCCTCTTTTACTTTGGTTTGTATCACTTTACTCTCGCGACTTTAGCATGGTTATGTAAATTAGTTTGTTAGTATTTGCAGGTTTTGGCACTCTTCATTTGGAAATGTTTGTGAATGGTTTAGAAAAGTTTTTAAAATTACAGGTTTTATCTAGTTGAACCAATTACAAACATATCCTGTCAGTTTTTCTGTAGAATTTACGTGTTTATTTAACTCTAAAAATGAGGGTGTCACAGTTGGTATCAGAGCTTGTTGCTCCCGACTCACGTTTGTGCACCCCAATATAAATCACTTGACCTTTAAATAATAAACTTGAGAGATGGGTAGGATGGGTAGATTTAGGATTTTATGTGGTAGTCTGTTTGTGATTGCTATTTGTTAGGTTCTAACCAATGTTCTCTTTTGCAAGATGGCTCTCCAAGAAATGTAGATAATGCAATCTTACAAGCTAGGTTTGTTGATTGTTAGTTATTAATTTTGGTCTTTGTTAAAGATTGGTTATGCCAAATGAAGAATGCTTCCACTTTCTCGATATTTCTTTCCGTATTCAATGTATCTTACCTTAATCTTCCAATCTCGTTGTTTATTCGTCTTTCAAATTCCTCTTCTCTCGCCTTGGTAACTACTCTTGAATTCTTTCTCCCGATTCATCCTTGGTTCGTTTTCTTCTTATAATAAGAGTCCTTGTGGACACCTTCCTTTTATTCCGCGGGATAGTCCCCTTGTTCCAGAGAACCCGGTTTTGAGGGAATGTATCATTAGAGGGCGTGAACGAGTTGAGAAATTGATTGTTTAAGGTTTGAGTTGTATAGGAGAATATAACTTGGGATCCTTTGGTTAGTCTTGTTAGTTGTGCTTGATATGAGAGTCTAGTGGGTTGAGAAACACCTTGGGATTTATGTCTATTGAGAGCTTGTTCGTTATAGATGATTGAGCATGGGTACTACCTTAGCACATAAGATGGAATGAACCTAAGCTACTTCATTTGAGAGTCTCGATGTTTCTTGTGGAGAATTAAAGGAATGATAGTTAGCCCTAATCCTTGTAGGCCTTGAAAGGAATACAATAGGACGTTAACGTTGCTTAATGGATTGGTATCGTACTTTGGAATTAGTTAGTTTGTTAAACCTTTCGAGTTGACCAAATCTAGTATAGAGTAGCCCTTGTTGACCTTTTGAAATTTGAGAACACGTGGTTGACCTTATTAATCATATCTGAATTTGGCAATTTTGGTGGAATGTTGTTCGATGTAGTTCGTTAGTTCAAAGATGTGATTCTAATTTATGGTATCGGAGACTAGAAGTATTAAGTGGTGAGATGATGGAGTAAACCAGCCATGGTATTTGGGGATGACATAGTAAGTGAAGTTCAATGACGAGAATTGTAAAGGAGATACTTTGGGACATGGATGGTAACAAATGAATTTGTGTGGTGAATTGATTTTGGCTCTTAGAACCAATTGAGTTGAGGAATACCTACCATTTTGGAGTCCTTGTTAGTCCTATGATTTGGTAGACTTTTGGGGCTTTGTTGAGCACCTTAGTGATGTAACCTTATCATATCGATCATAAGCTTTGATGAGTGTTTGGTAAGCGGTAACCCTTTCTTTATGCCGCTTCTGTTCTCCTTTCCTTCTCTTTAACGTTCGTTGAACCCTGTTCTTATGCCAAAGTTTACGTATCTTCTTCTTGCCCGAGATATCTTCTTAACTCGAATACCTCTTATTTTTGTCAACCGTTATCTTTACGGTCCGACTCCTTATTTCCTAACATGTCATTTGTTCCTTGCTTATCCTTCCTTAACGCCTTTTTATAATACTATCTCTTTTGAGAAATGTTGGCCTTGGTTGGATATCATGACCTTTGAAGGGTTTGTTGTGTTTGACCCTTTCCTGGTTTTGAGAGGATTTGATATTGGAGAGACTTAGGTAGTGTGATGAGACATACTTGATGGTTCTTATACCTATAGATCCTTGATAAAGTGAGTACGTTGGATTGGTGGATTTTGTGTGTCAAATGTGAGTTGCATTGGTTACTAAGGTTATGGAGCATGGCATTGTTGTTTATGTTTGGGTACTAGTGCCTAGTACTTGACTTAAAATGGATGAAACTGAATGGTGGATTTGAGGATATAGGATTGACTAAGTAGACGAGTTTTTGATTGGCTTCCATAATCACTTTGGATATGAGGGTTTGATAATGTATATGTTACCGTGTGAGAAATGTTAAATGTGGGATTATTAGTTGGTTTTAGTGAGTGATATTGATTACTACTTGAGCTATGGTATGAGAGTGAGAGTAAGCTACATTATTGGGAAGTTTTAGCACTTGTTTTAATAACTAGAAAGGATAATGGTATGGTTGACACCAATTGCTAGGTTAAAGAACATAGTTTCAATTTATGGTTTTAGGAACTCTGAGGTGATAAAGTGTTGTTACAATTAAGACCTTGTTTCTTGGGAATTTGATGGTAAGTAAGTTTTAGGATGTCAAATTTGAAAGAATACTCCTTGGGATGTTGATGACCATAATGGATTGGTGATGTGATTTGGTATTAGTTGGCTCTTGAGAGTTCTTGAGTTGAGAGAGACTTAGTGTCGAGAAGAATTTGTTAACCCTATAGACTTATAGACCTTGAGGTCGCATTGAGTACTTGAGATGATGGGATGATGTTGTAGCTGAGTGTAGATCCGCTTTTGGAAATCCTTAATAAGTAAAAGGATAGAGAAACTTGAGATCCTATTGATTTTTCAGATTTTGGGGTTGGTATGTTGCTACCTTGTTTTGAAATGAGAATCTTGTGGAATATTTGAGGAACTTTCTCTTGGAGTTTATAGCTTGGTATTGGGATTCTTGATTAAAGGTTTATTTGTTTTGAGGAAACCATAGTTGACACTAGTTGGATACGAATATAGCTTTGTTGGAAACCTTGACCTTAGACTTGTGAAAGTTGTTTCTGGATGTTTGAGGATTTGGAGCGATGAGATCACACTTATAGTGGAGTACCTTGTTTCAGGGAACAGATTAGAATGAGGTAACATAAGCGATTGAGAAAACCCTTGGGAGTGATGTGGTTATGAGTTTTGTTGTTAGGAAGTTTTTGGAACCGTTTTGAGTGTTGTTGTTTGTGATAAAAGTGTCTGGCGTTTCCTTGTTGACTAATTTCCCTTCTTCCTTGATCATGAGCGTTATCGTTCATACCTCTCTTCCTTACTTCATCATACTCCTCTCATAAGTTTGATGTTGGTAACCTATGAAACTCCATCTTTGACACCCTTTTAGGTTCGACTTCAATTCTTACCCCATGAAATTCATACAGCTCTTTTGATTAGTTAAGCTTGAATCCTCTTAGCATACTTGCTCCTATGATGTCTAAGTTACTTTTCACTTCGAGGAATTTCTAAATATTTCAAGCTACCAGTTTCGATTCATTCTTGAAAGTTTATGTCACTTCTGCAAACCTAACCTATTTTCGAAGACTTGAAAATGAAAATTTGATTTAGTTCCCTATTCCTGTCTTGAATATAAACTCGTTTATCGTAATTTTAATTTCTAGACCCGAGTTTTCGTTAAGATTTGTCCAATTTCTGTTAATTTTGATCCATTTATGACTTCTTTGTCAAGGTTTAATGTTACATTTTAGGGATTTGACCCAAATTGGGTTTAAAAGTGAAACCTTCATTTCTATTTTGGCTTTTTGCAAAAGAAAATTTGAGTAGACTACCTTTCTCTTACTTTGATTTTAACGTTGATCGGATGTTAGAACTAGTTATTGGAGACATTTGATAACTTGTTCTACGCTTATCGGCGAATAGTTTTTGTTTAAAATTTGTCTCTGATTTGGAAAAAATAGCGTTCTTGTGTGCACGACAAGAGCAATTCCATTCCATGAATGAGACTTACATTCTTGAAAACTCTTCATTAATGTTTTGAAGGTATTTTGGTTTTTGAATTTTACAAATGATTTGCCTTTTTACCTTATCTTTGATATGAAATGTGGATGTTCCTGCCTGATCAACAAGAGTATCACCGTTTCATTGAAAAGATACTTATATTTTCTTATAATTATATTATTAAGATGTTGTTTACTATAATTTCTCCTTCTAAGTTTCGGAGACGAAAAATTTTTTAAGGAGGGGTGATTGTAACACCCCGTAATTTCGGACCGTTATTATATTGCGAAAGTAATTTATTAATCAAGTTGAATTTAATATTAATGTATTTGAAGTAATAATAATTCAATGAAATGTTATTCTATTATATTTTGAAGTAAAGTATTTATTTTGATAGTTTCTAAATGTTTAAAAATAGTTTAAACCGTGTAAAAACTTTTTATTTCGAAATAAGGGCATATCGGGAAAAATGACAACTCTTTTGAAAATTGGGCAAACGATTTTGGAAATGGGTCATATGAGTACTCAATCTTCTTGTAATCTCGTGTTTAAGAACTTTGGTCTTGTCGGAATTTGCATTTGACAAACGGTTCTAATTATTTGTCGAAACGAGTCAAAACCGACTCATGAAATTCCGCCACATCCCGCTCCTTTCCTCTCCTTTCCACGGCACCCTCCCCTTCCTCCTTTCCTTCTGATTTTTCTTTGTCTATCTTCATTTCTCTTGAACATTCTAAGGCCATCTAACCAAAAACACCATCTTTATACAAAAACCTAAGCTAATTTCATCATAATTTCTTCGTTTCTAGTCCGATTTTCGCAAAATTTATATTTTCGGAATCCTCTCTTCAAGATCTACATCCTAGTATGTTTTAATTTCAGTTTTCATTATGTCTATTTAAGACGATTTTGGGCATAATTTCGGTTTTTGTAATTATAATTGTGTTTTTATTGTTTATTTAGGTGAAGATTTAGAAGACGAGTTTGGAGACTCGTATATAGTTGAAGATAGGGGCTATTTGGCATATTAGGGTTGGTGTTCAAGGTGCTAATTGCTCATTTTGTTGCTAAAGGTAACATATTTCGAGTTACTCGACGAATTAATGTCACAATCTTGTTTTCTTGTATGATTTTTGTGAATGTTAATTGAGTAGTTTATTTCACATGAAAATATAGGTTAAGTTCATGTCTTTTGTATGTTAAGTTCACTTATTAGTAAGGAAATGAAATGGGAATGATTAACTGATGCTTCAGACGATGTTAAACTGAACAAAAATGGAAAAATGGAGGGTTTGGGATGGCGGCCAGCAGGCCCGGCAGGCCCAGGCAGGCCCACGGCAGGCCCTGGGTTGGCCCGGGTTGGCCCGTTGCTTGTTTCGCGGTTTTTCATGCATTATTTGTCGTTTCGGGTTTATTAATGTTATATTTAGTATAAGTAACAAATGGGTAATCTTTTGAAATGAATCATATTAGTAGTAAATATAATGTTGATGGTAAAATTATGTTTATATTGGTAGTTGCACATGTTAGGATAGGTTATGATATGAAATTGTAAAGAATAGGCTTAAAATGAATTTTATAGCGATAGTTGCAATGTTTTGGTGATTAAGTTTAAAAATCGAGCCTTGGTCCCTTTGATCGAATCGATGTCGATCAATCGTGTGATTGGTCACGCGATTTAACCCGCACCTGTCGCAGGACTGGGGTTGCGGGTAAAAATTCGGTTGGATGTAAATTATTGTGAAAAATGGATAATTGGCCTTATTCTTGTTTTAGGCCATTTATTATGTTTTTAGTTCACATGTGTTGTTGGTTGAATTGAATGGTTTCTTATATTGTAGAAACGGCCTTAGATTCCCTGGAACCTTTAATATTGTTAATATAGCTTGAAATGGAATTGGTATTGAATACTTCTTGCAGGTTGTTGTGTTTGTCATAGATAGGTCTTTATAGTCTTTGACGAGTATATGTTCACTGCTTAATAGCCTTTGTGTTCCTGACTTGGTGGGATTATATCCAAGTTGGGGCATGACCTCGTTACTTATTTTGATAGTAAGTGGTCAGCTTAAGTACTAGCCAACCCTTTGGTGGACTCCTTAGGGTACTCACTTTGTTTTAGAAAAATTGTGAGTCTTGGGTGCGGTGGTGTGTATCCGCATGTCTAGGTCTCTTGTGATTTTAGGCTAGGGTTGTGTTGTGTCCTGGCCATGTTTTGATAAAACCTCTGAGCCAGGATACCGGTTCGATTACCTTCCCTACCTCGTGGTATAGACTCGAGTTACAGAGTGACTATTGACCGTACTAAGAACTTATGCCTGTCTTTGATATATTGTCCTTTCTTGTATGTTGATTTTATGAGTTGTAATAGGTGAGATGCAAGCCGGTTACAATTGATAAAGTTTGGATTACTGCTTGTTATATGTTTCACATGATAGTTTAATTTGGTCAGTTTAGTGTTCATATGTTAGAATACTTGATATCTAGATTATTTGTGATGTTGTTTACATGTTACATTACATGTTACATTAAATATGACATTTCGTGGCTGGGAGGACTCGAAGTTACTCCCCACTGAATTGTGGCTTTCGTGTTTGTATAAAATGCGATTGACAGGTTGATGATGATTAGATGGGGTCACAGACGAGCTAGTGAGCAAAAGAACCTTGGACTTAGTTTGGTTATTTTGTAGTAAACCTTTAAACATTTGGTTGTGTTTATATTTTGAAGGGACATATGTCTCCCTCTTTTACTTTGGTTTGTATCACTTTACTCTCGCGACTTTAGCATGGTTATGTAAATTAGTTTGTTAGTATTTGCAGGTTTTGGCACTCTTCATTTGGAAATGTTTGTGAATGGTTTAGAAAAGTTTTTAAAATTACAGGTTTTATCTAGTTGAACCAATTACAAACATATCCCGTCGCTTTTTTTCGTAGTATTTACGTGTTTATTTAACTCTAAAAATGAGGGTGTCACAGTTGGTATCAGAGCTTGTTGCTCCCGACGCACGTTTGTGCACCCCAATATAAATCACTTGACCTTTAAATAATAAACTTGAGAGATGGGTAGGATGGGTAGATTTAGGATTTTATGTGGTAGTCTGTTTGTGATTGCTATTTGTTAGGTTCTAACCAATGTTCTCTTTTGCAAGATGGCTCTCCAAGAAATGTAGATAATGCAATCTTACAAGCTAGGTTTGTTGATTGTTAGTTATTAATTTTGGTGCTGTTAAAGATTGGTTATGCCAAATGAAGAATGCTTCCACTTTCTCGATATTTCTTTCCGTATTCAGTGTATCTTACCTTAATCTTCCAAACTCGTTGTTTATTCGTCTTTCAAATTCCTCTTCTCTCGCCTTGGTAACTACTGTTGAATTCTTTCTCCCGATTCATCCTTGGTTCGTTTTCTTCTTATAATAAGAGTCCTTGTGGACACCTTCCTTTTATTCCGCGGGATAGTCCCCTTGTTCCAGAGAACCCAGTTTTGAGGGAATGTATCATTAGAGGGCGTGAACGAGTTGACAAATTGATTGTTTAAGGTTTGAGTTGTATAGGAGAATATAACTTGGGATCCTTTGGTTAGTCTTGTTAGTTGTGCTTGATATGAGAGTCTAGTGGGTTGAGAAACACCTTGGGATTTATGTCTATTGAGAGCTTGTTCGTTATAGATGATTGAGCATGGGTACTACCTTAGCACATAAGATGGAATGAACCTAAGCTACTTCATTTGAGAGTCTCGATGTTTCTTGTGGAGAATTAAAGGAATGATAGTTA
The DNA here is from genome assembly GCF_048544455.1 of Silene latifolia. NCBI lineage: Eukaryota > Viridiplantae > Streptophyta > Magnoliopsida > Caryophyllales > Caryophyllaceae > Silene > Silene latifolia. Next base: position 87,255,476 of record NC_133532.1, on the reverse strand, counting down.
GCCCTAATCCTTGTAGGCCTTGAAAGGAATACAATAGGACGTTGACGTTGCTTAATGGATTGGTATCGTACTTTGGAATTAGTTAGTTTGTTAAACCTTTCGAGTTGACCAAATCTAGTATAGAGTAGCCCTTGTTGACCTTTTGAAATTTGAGAACACGTGGTTGACCTTATTAATCATATCCGAATTTGGGAATTTTGGTGGAAAGTTGTTCGATGTAGTTCGTTAGTTCAAAGATGTGATTCTAATTTATGGTATCGGAGACTAGAAGTATTAAGTGGTGAGATGATGGAGTAAACCAGCCATGGTATTTGGGGATGACATAGTAAGTGAAGTTCAATGACGAGAATTGTAAAGGAGATACTTTGGGACATAGATGGTAACAAATGAATTTGTGTGGTGAATTGATTTTGGCTCTTAGAACCAATTGAGTTGAGGAATACCTACCATTGTGGAGTCCTTGTTAGTCCTATGATTTGGTAGACTTTTGGGGCTTTGTTGAGCACCTTAGTGATGTAACCTTATCATATCGATCATAAGCTTTGATGAGTGTTTGGTAAGCGGTAACCCTTTCTTTATGCCGCTTCTGTTCTCCTTTCCTTCTATTTAACGTTCGTTGAACCCTGTTCTTATGCCAAAGTTTACGTATCTTCTTCTTCCCCGAGATATCTTCTTAACTCGAATACCTCTTATTTTTGTCAACCGTTATCTTTACGGTCCGACTCCTTATTTCCTAACATGTCATTTGTTCCTTGCTTATCCTTCCTTAACGCCTTTTTATAATACTATCTCTTTTGAGAAATGTTGGCCTTGGTCTGACATCATGACCTTTGAAGGGATTGTTGTGTTTGACCCTTTCCTGGTTTTGAGAGGATTTGATATTGGAGAGACTTAGGTAGTGTGATGAGACATACTTGATGGTTCTTATACCTATAGATCCTTGATAAAGTGAGTACGTTGGATTGGTGGATTTTGTGTGTCAAATGTGAGTTGCATTGGTTACTAAGGTTATGGAGCATGGCATTGTTGTTTATGTTTGGGTACTAGTGCCTAGTACTTGACTTAAAATGGATGAAACTGAATGGTGGATTTGAGGATATAGGATTGACTAAGTAGACGAGTTTTTGATTGGCTTCCATAATCACTTTGGATATGAGGGTTTGATAATGTATATGTTACCGTGTGAGAAATGTTAAATGAGAATTTGTGTACCAACAAAATTAACTCAAAAAAAGATCCCATTACCAATGGGGAAGGCAGCCCCATTACCAACAAGAAGATCCCAAAATTTGTAAACACACACCCAAAAAAATACGTGAAGGTGGTGTGAAAAGAAATTTGTAAATACACACCAAAATTTGTAAATAATAAACACCAAAATTTGTAAATACAAAATTTTGGCCAGATCTGAAAAGAAAAACGAAAAAAAAAAATTGAAATGAGGAGAAGAGGCGGGAGGAATTCAGCCGCAGGAGGAGGTGCGGTGTTGCAGAGGATGGTGGTTGTGTTCGAATGACGGTGTTGGTGGCGGTATTTGAATGGCGAGGTGGCAGTGGTGGGAGGCTGGGTTTGGTAGTGCGATGGTTGGTGAAGGTGGTGTCGGGTAGGCGGGTTCGTGGGGTGGGCTGGTGGTGGTAGCAGTGGTGGGTGATAGTGGAAGGAAGGAGATGCGGGTTGGTGGTGGTCGGGTGGTTGTCGGGTGAGGTTTTGGTTTTTTTTTTGGTTTTTTTTTTTTTGGTTTTTTTTTTGGTTTGTTGATGAGAGGAAGAGAGGATGAGAGATGTGGTTTTGATTTTGGAATGAATGAAAGAGAGATGAGTGAATGGATGATAAGAATAAGATTAGAATGAGGAGGGGATTAGGAATGATTAGGGAGGAAGATTAGCTAGATGTATTTCTAGCCGTCCATTGAGATGCAATCTCCTCCCTCCATCCCCTTCATCCTAAGGCCCTTAGAAGGACTTAAGGACTCAATAGATGTAAGGGATTTAGGAGAACTTGACAACACTATATATATATATATATATATATATATATATATATATATATATATATATATATATATATATATATATATATATATATCATGAGTCCACTCTATCTTTTTGAGTCACGTGAGTCCACTTATGTATCACACGCTCTACACAAAAATATCACGATTTTTTTTTTATGAATATTTTTTTTTATTCATTAATTTTTTTTTAAAGTCTAAGCTGTGATATTGTTTAGTATAACATGTGATATTGTTTCTGAGTCTCTGAGTCCAGTAAAAGAGTACCACAAGTTATACAAAAAAATATCATACCTTGTAAAATAATCAATACCACTGGTTGTACTAAACAATATCACGGGTTATACTATACAATATCACAACACTGAACCTAATTCTGCCTTTCACTATCTTCATTATCAGTCACGGGTTATACTAAATAACGGAATCCTTTTATCATTCAAGCAATCACAAAACTTATGTATCTGAATCATAGACAGTATAATGGCATACTTAATAGTGCGGACAATAAATTGCATAAACATAAACTTGAAGGAACATTCTCTAGGAAGCATCGATCAAAGCCTAGACATCAAACTAATAACTTCAATCGGAACTTGATAATTTAGTCTTGTAGACTGTCCTTGAAACTCCGACAGCACCGTGCACATACTCATACAAATACTACATGAGACCACAACATAAACATCAATAATCAAAAACCATGTAAAATGATGTAATGTCCGTCAACTAGAAAACAAATCATGAGAAAAACCGAAAACACAAACCTCGCGCTCTAACAATTCCTCCCTCACAGCTTCAAAAAAACTTCGAGTACAATGTGTCTCCAAATAGTGGGTCAGAGGAATTTTGTATAGGTAGACATTCCCAAGCCAATCGAGAGAGTAACTTTCCGTCTTTCCCAAATATAACACCTGTTGGAATATGTGTCCTCCGACAATAATGCGATCACGACTGTTGATCATGATGATCACATGTTTAAGTCTCATTAAAATGAATACAATTGGGAAGTAATTTTGTTACTGTCAACTGGTCAACATATATCGGTAATGATTGGCTGACTAGAGTTTGACATTACTGTCGTGTGACGGTGGTGATCAGTTGACCCCCTAGGTCATACCTATAGGGCAACACTCTTAATTGATTATTTAATTAATCGTATAACGTTACGAGTTAATTAAATTACTTGAAAATTGACGGACGATTTTGGAAGTAAAATTTACGTATCATATTGAAATGTGATTAAATGAGATACGGTCTGAGTAATCGAATTGTTTCATTACTCGGATGAAATTATTGTTTAAGGAAACAATCGGAATTGAATGAATCTTTGTAAATACGATTTATAAAATGGTAAAATATTTCGGCACAAGTAATTATGAAATTACTAAATCAATTTTTGTATGTGACGTATTTTTATTAATACGTTGATTTTTAATATGTTAAAAATACATAACAAATTTATGTCACATATGACATGTGCCATATTGACAATTGACAAAAATAATATGGAATCCATATTATGTAAAGTGCCGAAAAAATTAGAGGAGTATTAAGCTAATTAATTGTTTTATTTAGTGGTAAACATAATGATTAAAAAGCAAGTCTAGCCATGCAAGCCTATTGTTCATTGTGAAGAACAATTTTTCCATGCATTGGCTCCCCTAAAGCCCTCCTCTTACACGGTTTTGAGAAGACAAAACCAATGATGGTTTTTCCATAATTTTACCTAATAATATACAAAAGGTTGTAAAAATATTATCATTCATTCACACATCCAAAAATTACAAGTTCTAGTGAGAAGAAAAATCCTCATCTTCTTCTCTCATAAAACCGAAATATTCAAGTGTTAAATAATATTTTGGTTCAATTTTCTACCTTATTAATATTATACTAGTACTTATAATATTAATTTGTATTAAGAGATAGCCTTGGGTATAAAGCTTAGGGAGAGATCCTATACTTGGATCTTTGTTCTTCCATAAGGAAAAGCTCAAGAACAAGAGAGAAAGGTGATCTCTCTTGTGCCCATTAAACCGAGATTATCAAAGTAAGGACATGATTTCTCCTCTATTTTATTATTGTTTGCATGCATAAAATCCACATTTAATTTTATGACAAATTAATTTCGACATATAAGAGTATGTTAGTATGTATATGAATCTACATTTCCTTCAAATGGTATCAGAGCCACGGTTGTTTGCATGCAAATCGGTTAAAAGTTTTTCCGAGTTATAAGAATAACAAATAAAACTTGTAAAATTTGTGTTATTATGATATATCACGAAATTAAACCATGCATGTTAATATTTCTGGTCCTAAAATGTTTTAGGATATTTTGGTTAATTTTTCGGATTTTTATTGTTCATATTTTACAATAATGGCATTTAAATGTGATTTTATGAGTAAAAATGTCATTTTTGGTCTAAAATTAGCTATACTTCGAATTTTCAGTTGGTTTTTGGATATGTTGTTACATATATTATTTTGAGATAACCTGTAAATTTTCATAATTTTTGGACTTGTTATGCTCGAAAAATGAATTTTTCATTATTAAATTCGGATTTAGGTGAAAAATAGGTTAATATGAGTTAAATTTCGAATCTGGTCATAGAAAATTAATATGTTGTCACATGCAATTTTACAAAATGTGTGTAAAATAATTGGCTATAAAGAAGTCTTTTTGCATGATTTATGATTTTTTGAAGAAAAATAGCATAAATAGTGACATTATTATTGGAAAATTAATAAACATAATCTATGACTTAGGAAAAACGTGTAATGTTGCATTTTATTATCTTTTTCAGATATAAAATTGAAAAGTTAATGAAAATAATTTTTCCATGTTTTTTATGATTATTTTATTATAAATCGATAAACCGCAACATTGTTTTTCCGGTAAATTTTCGAAATTTTTAACCTAAGTTTTTGAACATTATGAGTGTCATGGAATTTTTCCAGAATGTTCATGAGTTTAAATTTCAAATTTCAAATTTATTTGAAATTTTGTGATTTATTTGAAGTTTAATAGCTTATTTTGTAATTTTTAGTCCATTTATGAACAATTTTATAAAATATGGGTTAATTATGGTCAAATTATTAGTGAAGACTAAATTTTGAGTCCTAAGAGGTTAGGGTAATTATCTTATGCATAAATATGAGTTTATGTATTTTTGTGATTATAAAATGTTGAAATCACGCAAATCCGTAAAAACCGAGTAATATACGATATTGGCTAATTAAAAGGCGATTTAGCATAAAATTGAGCATGTTCATACATATTATAATGCTGCATTTTCTTTATGATTGTCATAATTTTAATTTATGTAATTTTTGAATTATGTAATTTTACTTAGTATGGCCTTAGATTTTAATTGGTATTTCCCGAAATGTATGGGAATATCGATTCGGTTGTAATTTTTATTGTGATCTCGTATCACCGTTTTGTAATTTAATAGATTTATTTTATTTTAGTTACAAATGTATAATAGGAAATTATGTAATTTGTTATGTAATTTTATTCATTCCGGAGTTCCCAAAGACGGATTTCTTCAAGAATGGCGATACATAAAGACGGTGTTACCTCGAGATGCGTGCCACAACCGAAGTTCAAGGGACCAATGGAGTTGGTTTCCGAATATGTAATAGTTAAATAGTTTTTCTATTTTAGGAAAGGCCATGCTAGGATTTATTTATTTTTATGCTTGCATTTTATTTTATGTCACATGCATCGCTAAATCGCCATAACTAAAACATGCATTTTATCTTATCCAGTTAATCGACCGTGTCAATTCAAATTATCGTAGTTCACCGCTTTAGTTCACTTAAAACGTGATAGATAATAAATTGGCATGACCTCTCGCTAAAACAATTAATTGAGACATAGCCTTACCAAATAGTAGAAACCATGAAAACCTATTTCGTGAGGGAGTGCACTCGGCTACCCCGGGGTACAAACCTTGTTACGTAGGGGAAGTGGGTGATGAATGTTAATCCACCGAATTCATGTTGATAAGGGATGTATCGGCTACCCCGTGCCCAAGTTGATGTGGGTTTGGATAATGGACACATTTATTCGAAATTTGGATTGAACTCAACAAAAGTAATTGATAAGGGTTGCATCAGCTACCCCGTGCCCTTGTTGATGTGTTTTGGGCTATAGATAAACATTAGAGTAATTTTATCGACCAAGAGTTCTAAAAGTAGAATCGATTAAAAGGTTAATCCACCGAGTTATATTGATAAAGGTTGCATCGGCTACCCCGTGCCTAAGTCGATATGAATTTGGGTCTTGGAATCATTTATCTAGTTGGGTAGAGGTCACTAGAAAAATGCTTAAAACTTGTTTAAATCATACATTTTTACGAGTATTATTAAAACGACAATTGTTTTACTCCTTATATTTTGTTTTGCAGACCACTTCTTTTTCATAACAAATGGCAACATCAACACCAACTCCTAATGCTACACCACTCGCTAGTTCATCTTGGCTCCGATCCTTTATGGATCGATGTAAACTTGAAAAGAATGGGTCAAATTTCTCCGAATGGGATGCCCAACTCAAATTAGCCGCCGAAGGTGACGACAAGCTTCGTTACCTTACCGAGGCCTCTCCACCCGAACCCTCCACTAGGTCCACCGCGGCCACTAGGGAAGCATATGAGGCTTACCAAAAGGAGTCCGCCGCAATGAAAAATGTCTTAATATTTGCGATGGAGGCGGACCTCCAAAGGAGAGCCTTTAAAATGGGCAATGCTAATGAAATTTACTCCAAACTTTTGACCATGTTTTCACAAACTCCGCGGATCGTCCAATATGAGGCGGCCGCGGCATTCTTTGATCTCGACTTCAAAGAGGGCCAAAAGGTTAGCCCTCATGTGCTCAAACTCATGGAGCTTGTCGAGACCTTGAAAACTCAAAAGGTTGAAATCCCCAAAGAACTCATCATAGATAGGATTCTACACTCCTTGTCCAAAGTCAAGGCATATGTGCAATTCCGGGTGAATTTTAACATGCAAGACAAGGACGTGTCTCTTGAGGAGTTGCACAAATTACTTGTGCAAGCCGAGAGGGACATGGGGTTAAATATGAACCCTCCCAAGGATGTGCTTAACATAAGCACTAAGAGTAAGGGGAAATTCAAGAAGAGTGGAAGGAAGGGTAAAAAGCAAGCTCCCACATTCACCAAAGCTAAGTCTTGTGAAGCTAGCACATCCAAAGTCAAGAAGGGTCCTCTTGATAAATGCCATTATTGTAATGGCATAGGACATTGGAAAAGAAATTGTTCCAAATACCTTGGTGATATCAAAGCTGGAAAGATCACTCCAGTAGGTAAATGACTAACCTTCTTTTATGTTTCTAATTCAACTATGGTATTATGATGCAAAGTTGTGATAATGTATCTCCCTTTTTATTGTAAATAGGGCCTCCACCAAGCAAAGACAAGGGAAAAGAAAAACAAGCATAAGAAACCATGGAGAAGCTAAGGATAGCTTTTATGGAGCTTTGTTTTTCATTGTCTTATTTTAAGTTGTATTTTGGATTTTTAGAACTTTGAGTTTCCGTGTTCGACATGGAAAGGTATTTTGGATAATGGTTTGTATTTTGGATGATGGTGACTTGGTTTGCAACCCAAGTCACCCGTTTTATCATTTATCCTTTTATGTTCTAAAATTCATCTTTAAATGCTTGCACTTTGAAACATAAGATTAATCACTTAAAGTGATCTAATAGACAAATATAATGACGGGTTTCATTGTATGTCCACATGCTTAAGGCTTGTGTATGATCATTTATAAAGCGATTTTGAGTCTATGAACTCTCTTAAAGGAATGTCAATCACCAAGAATACATATGAAATCAATAACCATTAGTCAACCTATGAGGTAGTTCTCCTTATACTTCAACATCATTATTTGTGTCTCATATGCTATCTTTGAATCTATAGAGTATTTATTCTAAAGATAGAGTGGGAGTAAAATGAGGACACAACACACGAGGCGATATTAAACTTGTGTACTTGTATAAATGAGATCTACGCAAAAGAAGAATGATTTGAATAGAGGTATGTCTATTTATATAGTATACCCAATAGATGAGATCTATGGTCTCAAGTAAGTTCTATATGACTAATGAGACCACGTGAAGTACTCGAAAGAAATATTCTTAAGATTACTACGTGAGGACACCAAAAGTAAGTTTTGGAAGAAATGACTAATGTAAAGTCTTAACAAGTTTTTGACTAAGTTTATGAATATTTGACCAATAGTTTAAACCTGGAGATTTACTTAAGAGCCTAAATGAATCATAGTAACATACTAGTTATGATCGAGTTGCAAAGATTGATATACCGATATCTTCAATGGCCAAAATTTTAACCACGCAAATGTCATTGCTTAACCTCATTATGAAATGGTTAAACCTCCTTCCAAAAGGGTATTTTCGAAGGACGTATTCTAGATATTATTTATATTTGAATAATGACGTTGCTACACATCATTATGACATGGGTGTGTTGGAGATTTAAAAATCTCTTTCCATAAGGTTAAGATGAGACCACTTCAAAATAGGAATTTTGAAAGGATATGATGGGAACATATATGGTTTTATCCTAATAACTTGGCAATGCAATTTATATTTCAATCCTTGATAAATTTCGATTGAGAAGTCAATTTCGAAATGTGTAGAATTGAGTGGGAGTTAGGAAATTCTCATGTGAAGACATGGAATTTAGTGGGAGCTATCATCCTTGAATGTATAAAACTCATTACTCATTAAGGAATGACGAGCTAATATCTTCTTTCATAAAGAAGCTTTTGAGTTTTCAATTCTGGATGAAAATGGACAACGATAAATCCAATTACATCAAGGGATGTTGGATTAGTATTAAGAGATACACATCGTATCAACATTCGCATAGGTTATTCATATAGATGAAAATGGAATTACCATTAGCAGTCATGGTCGTTCATTGAACCTATGAACAGTTGATCTCATGATTATTAGTAACTAATGTTTCCGCCATTAGAATAATCATGTACATGTCCAATTATGAATCATGTGCATAAGAGCATGATGATGGATGGTAAGCCATAATAGAAAACGTCATGTATTCTCAAGAAGAATCCGATGAGCGATTTCGGTGTTTAACGGAATACTCCATTATGTGATAAGAGGTTGCACATATTGTAGAAAATCCGAGCACATATAAGGATTTATGAGAATCCCAAATCTTTCAAGCCTAGAAAGAGAAATGAGAAGTTTTGGAAAGATGCTTGGTTGAATAAGAGGTTATTCAAGATAATCTTTCCTAGTTAAGCTAGGACTTGTGAGAAGTACTAAGCTAATAATCTTGACAAATTGTTACAAGATTCTACAAAACATATACCTAGTGCATTGTGTGTGGATGGAATACTTGATCAGTACAAGTTATATTATTCATCACAAATTCATTCGTTATGTGATAGTCGATAAGAAAGTTCTTTCAAGTTAAAGAACCGAAACCAAGGTCGTGAACCTTGATGTGTACTTGGTAAGATTCATGCTATGAGAGAGAACATGAATGTGAAGGAGATTGCAAGTGTAAGAAGTTTGAACACATGGACACATGGGATGTTAAACTTCTATTGCAATCAATAAGTGTTTACACTGACGATATACATCACAAGGTTGTAATATGATATTGACTACCCGAGTGTGATGTCGACATTTGTCGTTTGAGTTATTATTAACTCACCTTGTACATTGTTATATCCAAACGGGTTGTAGAGACAATTGAACCCCGTTAAAGTGAACATGGATTAACATTGTTTTTGCCCATAGTTACTTATATGAGGTGACGTCTCGAAGTGACTAGAGTGTGATGCGATTGATGGCAAGTTCAAGTGCCATAGAGTCATGTGAGATGACTAGTCGATCACATAGGCAGATTGTTAGGAACATTTTGTCGGGCCTAATGACCGCTTATAGAGTTCTGGCAAATTTATATAGCCTGGTCGTGGCGAGAGCTACTATAGTATTCAAATGAGTCGATTCTTTTGACTAAAGACTATTCTCCTAAGATGGCACAGTTTCAGATTAACTTTGATTTGTGTTACTACGACCTTCGTAAATGGGGTCAAATGGGCATATTTTGGGTTATGATGGCTGTGGCTAGTCGAAGGGAATGAGTGCGATAGGAATTGTCCACCCCTAGTCAGGGTTATAACAATATCTCGGGGCCACTCGAGGAGTAATAAATCGGAAATGCGTGGCCACGCTCGGATGGCATCCGAGTGGATAAATCCGGTCAATCGGTTATTCTCGGATCGAGGAAACCACTCTCGATATGATCACTTGCAAGTACGACCTGAAAGACACCTTGCATTAAGTGGGAGATAGTAATAGGACAAGAGAATTGGTGACCCACACTTGTCGAGGACAAGTGGGAGATTGTTGGAATATGTGTCCTCCGACAATAATGCGATCACGACTGTTGATCATGATGATCACATGTTTAAGTCTCATTAAAATGAATACAATTGGGAAGTAATTTTGTTCTTTGTCAACCGGTCAACAAAAATCGGTAATGATTGGTGACTAGAGTTTGACATTCCGTCGTGTGACGGTGGTGATCGGTTGACCCCTAGGTCATACCTATAGGGCAACACTCTTAATTGATTATTTAATTAATCGTATAACGTTACGAGTTAATTAAATTACTTGAAAATTGACGGACGATTTTGGAAGTAAAATTTACGTATCATATTGAAATGTGATTAAATGAGATACGGTCTCAGTAATTGAATTGTATCATTACTCGGATGAAATTATTGTTTAAGGAAACAATCGGAATTGAATGAATCTTTGTAAATACGATTTATAAAATGGTAAAATATTTCGGCACAAGTAATTATGAAATTACTAAATCAATTTTTGTATGTGACGTATTTTTATTAATACGTTGATTTTTAATATGTTAAAAATACATAACAAATTTATGTCACATATGACATGTGACATATTGACAATTGACAAAAATAATATGGAATCCATATTATGTAAAGTGCCGAAAAAATTAGAGGAGTATTAAGCTAATTAATTGTTTTATTTAGTGGTAAACATAATGATTAAAAAGCAAGTCTAGCCATGCAAGCCTATTGTTCATTGTGAAGAACAATTTTTCCATGCATTGGCTCCCCTAAAGCCCTCCTCTTACACGGTTTTGAGAAGACAAAACCAATGATGGTTTTTCCATAATTTTACCTAATAATATACAAAAGGTTGTAAAAATATTATCATTCATTCACACATCCAAAAATTACAAGTTCTAGTGAGAAGAAAAATCCTCCTCTTCTTCTCTCATAAAACCGAAATATTCAAGTGTTAAATAATATTTTGGTTCAATTTTCTACCTTATTAATATTATACTAGTACTTATAATATTAATTTGTATTAAGAGATAGCCTTGGGTATAAAGCTTAGGGAGAGATCCTATACTTGGATCTTTGTTCTTCCATAAGGAAAAGCTCAAGAACAAGAGAGAAAGGTGATCTCTCTTGTGCCCATTAAACCGAGATTATCAAAGTAAGGACATGATTTCTCCTCTATTTTATTATTGTTTGCATGCATAAAATCCACATTTAATTTTATGACAAATTAATTTCGACATATAAGAGTATGTTAGTATGTATATGAATCTACATTTCCTTCAACACCCTCATACTCCAAGTGCCTTACAAGGACCACTTAAGGCATGGAAGTGCTACAATTTCGGTTACTCGAGGCAATGATAATCAAATGACAATAAGGAAACGTACTTAAATAGTAATAAAGTTTAAGTGATACAAGTCAAACTCCAAAACTGTTAAAAGGAAGTACAAAGGTTCTCAAAACTGTCAACTACTAAACAACTACAAATGTTCGACACAACGGAAGACTTCTAAAACTGCAACATGGTGACTCATCCCAACTATCCCATGCGCATCGTCTCATACCTGCTCAATAACTGCTCACCACCTCCGAATGGATCACCACAGTTTTTAAAACATTTAAACGGGGTCAGTACTAATTACATAAAAACAACAGCTGACATGAAACCACAATGTAAACAACTCAAACACACAATCTCAATCTCCACAACTCCACCCTATCTCCACATATCTAACTACACACTAAAGTGTGTAGCCCTGCCAGAGTACCCATCGCAACAAGTACTTCTCTCCGCCAGTGGGGGACCGCAACCGTTCCCACCTAAGCCCCGCTCATCTCCATCGAGCGATAAACCCATGTTCATTAATGTGCACATCCCTTCTGTGGCGGGTTCCACAGAAGGCAAATCAAGGGCGTGAAGCCACTCCCGCAAGTGACTCCACTCAGCCATGGACGCACCCCGAAGATCACAGACAGTTATCAAACAAACATCTTATACAAATAACACTTACCAACAACCGATGCCAATACGATAAAAGAATCAAACAACAACAACGACAACAACATCAACACCAACAATGCCATGTAATTAATACTGAGTAGGGAAACCCTACCTGTAATGCAAACACCACAGACGGTCTTAGCAGCTAATCAGAATCTTTCCTCAACGAAACCTCCTCCTATAACATAGATACATGCAATTACTACCACATTCAAAAAAATCACCCAAAACCCCTAATATCACCCAATTAGGGTTTCAACCAACTTTAAAAAAACATTATAAAAATTATATAAAAATCTTACCCTCGACACAAGGATCACAACGGCGTAAAGAACAAGATGATTCGACACTCTTAGCCTTGGGATTTGTTAACAATGGGACGAGAATAACTTATGTAACTCCTCTTCTTCTCAAATAGGTTTTTAGAATATTAAAAGAGATTAAGAAAAGTGACGGTCATCTTTTTATATTAATCTTGCATCATTAACAAAACCCGTCAAACTCAGCCCGTAAAACTCACTTACTCGATCGAGTGACTTACTCGATCGAGTGCCCCTTACTCGATCGAGTCCCCAACTTACTCGATCGAGTACCCTACAGGCAGTCTACTTTTTTGCGTCAAAAACTACTTACTCGACAGAGTAAGCCCCACTCGATAGAGTACCCACAGACATAGAAAACCGTAGTATTACAATCTTCCCTCCTTAAAAAGAACTTCGTCCCCGAAGTTCAACCCATAAACAAAAACAAAACATACTAACTTCCTCCCGACACAACAACATGACCGAAACTCAAAATAAAACTCAAAAAAAACTCAAAACACACCTCCCAAACAACACTCAACCCGACTCGAAACAACTACTAACTGTACTAAACCAACATAAAACATGTAAAAACTCGATGCGACCATCTCCTACCCCCCTAAAAGAAACATGGTTACGTCCCCGTAACGACACATACCTGATCAAAAAGAGACGGATACCGCTCCCTCATAGCCTCCTCCGCCTCCCAAGTATCCTCCTCAACCTCATGGTTAGACCAAAGAACCTTAAGCAATACCGTTTCCCCATATCTAGTTTTCCTAACCTTGCGATCAAGAATCTGTTTCGGCACCTCAAGATAAGACAAGGACTCATCCAACTCGATGTTCTCTACATCTAACATATGTGAAGGATCACTCACATACTTCCGCAACTGAGACACATGAAACACATTATGCACTCTATCCAAAGCAGCTGGTAAAGCTAACCGATAAGCAACCTCACCCACACGATCCACAATCTCATACGGTCCTATAAACTTTTGGCTCAGCTTCCCTTTCTTCCCAAATCTCATGACCCCACGCATAGGAGACAATTTCAAAAGAACCTTGTCCCCAACCTGAAACTCTATGTTATGACGGTGTAAATCTGCATAACTTTTTTGACGATCCTGGGCCGCTTTCATCTTCTGTCTGATCAGCTTAACCTGTTCAACCATCTCATGTACCATCTGGCCCTAAAACCACTGCCTCAGCTCTATCATCCCACTAAATCGGACTCCTACATCTCTGTTTGAAATCTATATCTCTTTACTCAACATATTCATAATGTTATAATTTAATTTAGTCATAAAATTAAAAGATGATCTTATGCATGCAAACAATAATATAATTAAAGAAGAAATCATCATCTCACATTGATATTTCGGTTTATATGGGCACAAGTGAGTTCACCTACTCACTTGTTCTTGAGCTTCCTTAAGTGGATGAACAAGGATTCAAGTAGAGAATCCCTCCCAAGGTTTTATGCCCAAGATAACAACTTAATAAAATTAATATTATTATTACTAGAACAATATTAATTTTGTATAAAAATTGACCCAAAATATTATTTGGTCTCTCAAATAATTCGGTTAAGAGAGAGGGAGGAGAAGGAAGATTTTATCTTTCTAAAAATTCTTATTTTTAGATGTTGAATGAATAATAATACACTAGTGTTTTGATGTAGTGTATAAGATAAATTATAGAGCAAAAACTCTCTATTTGGTCCTTCACAAAACCGGTGGGAGGAGAGAGAGAGGGAGCCAATGCATGCACAAGGTTGTCTTCACAAGAACAAGTAGGTATGCATGGCTAGCATTAGGCTAATATGATCTTGTTTTCCACTAACTCAATTAACATAATATTTTGCTAATACTACCCCATTATTTCGGTCCAAATAGATAAAATGGACTCCATTTTATTTTTGTCAATTTGTCAATTTGTCACATGTCATATGTCACATAAAATTGTTATGTATTTTTAAACATATTAAAAATCAACGCATTAATAAAAATACGTCATATACAAAATCGACTTAGTAATTCATAATTACTTGTACCAAAATAATTTACCAATTATAAATCACAACATCTTGTATTTATAATAATTTATTCATTCAAATGCAATTGTTTCCTTAAACACTAATTTCATCTAAGTAATAAAACAATTCGATTACTTAGACCGTATCTTATTTAATCAAATTTCAATAAGACACGTAAATATTACTTCCAAAATCGTCCGCCAATTTTAAGTAATTTAATTGACCCGTATCGTCATACGATCAATTAAATGATCAATTAAGAGTGTTACCCTATAGGTATGACCTAAGGGGATCAACTGGTCACCACCGTCGCACGACAGTAATGTCAAACTCTAGTCAGCCAATCATTACCGATATGTGTGGACCAGTTGACAGTAAAAATACTTCCCAATTGTATTATTTAAAATGAGACTTAAACAAGTGATCATCATGATCAACAATTGTGATCGCATTATTGTCGGAGGACACATATTCCAACAATCTCCCACTTGTCCTCGACAAGTGTGCGTCACCAATTCTCTTGTCCTATTACTATATCCCACTCAATGCAAGGTGTCTTTCAGGTCGTACTTGCAAGTGATCATATCGAGAGTGGTTTCCTCGATCTGGAGAATAACTGATTGACCGGATTTATCCACCATGGATTCATTCCGAGCGTGGCCACGCATTTCCAGTTCATTACTCCTCGAGTGGCCCTGAGATATTGTTATAACCCTGACTAGGGGTGGACAATTCCTATCGCCCTCATTCCCTTCGACTAGCCATAGCCATCATAACCTAAAATATGCCCATTTCACCCCATTCACGAAGGTCGTAGTAACACAAATCAAAGTTAACCTGAAACTGTGCCATCTTAGGCGAATGGTCTTTAGTCAAAAGAATCGACTCATTAGAATACTATAGTAGCTCTCGCCACGACCAGGCTATATAAAATTGCCAGAACTCTATAAGCGGTCATAAGGCCCGACAAGGTGTTCCTAACAGTCTGCCTATGTGATCGATTAGTCATTCTCATATGACTCTATGGCACTTGAACTTGCCATCAATCGCATCACACTCTAGTCACTTCAAGATGTCACCTCATACAAGTGACTATGGGCGAATACTATGTTAATCCGTGTTCACTTTAACGGGGTTCAATTGTCACTACAACCCGTTTGGATGTAACAATGTATAAAGAAAAGATAAAAGACAAATGCGATTGTGAATATGAACAAAAACAACACTTTTATTTCATTTCAAAATCTAACATAAACTTGGTACACATTTAAGTCCCATGGACGCAACATGTCCATCATGCTTGGCCTGCGATAAAGGCTTGGTGAGCGGATCGGCTATGTTGTCATCCGTCCCAACCTTACAAATCGCAATTTCCTTTCTTTCAATGAAATCTCTTATTTCATGATATTTTCTAAGTACATGTCTAGATCTATTACTAGACTTTGGCTCCTTAGCTTGGAAGATCGTCCCACTATTATCACAATAGAGAGTGATGGGATCATTGGCGGTAGGTACTACTCTTAAACCTTCCGTGAATTGCTTGATCCACACAGACTTCCTTGGCGCTTCGATCCGCAATGTACTCAGCCTCCGTTGTTGAATCCGCGATTCTGACTTCCTTGAAGCTTCTCCACTAACAAACACCACCATTGAGCATGAAAACGAAACCAGCTTATGATTTCATGTCATCTCTATCCGTTTGAAAACTCGAGTCCGTGTATCCATTAACACGTAGCTCGGTGTCTCCTCCAAACACTAAGATAGAATCCTTAGTTCTTCTCAAGTACTTAAGGATGTTCTTGATGGCTATCCAGTGACTCTTACCTGGATTTCCTTGATATCTACTCGTCATGCTCAAGGCATACGAGACATCAGGACGTGTGCATATCATGGCGTACATGATTGATCCAACATCGGAAGCATAAGGGATCATCTTCATGCGTTCAACATCATGGGGTTCAGAGGGAGATTGAGTCTTGCTCAATATAGTCCCAGTTACCATAGGTACCAAACCCCTTTTAGATTTGTCCATGCTGAACCGTCGTAGAATCTTATCAACATAAGATTCTTGACTTAGTGCCAATATCCTCTTGGATCTATCTCTATGGATCCGGATACCTAATATGCGCTGTGCCTCTCCTAAATCCTTCATTTGGAAGTGGTTACCTAACCACTTCTTAACAGAAGACAACATTGGAATATCATTTCCAATGAGTAGTATGTCATCGACATACAAGATTAGGAACACAACATTGCTCCCACTAAATTTCATGTATAAACATGGTTCCTCAACACTTCGAGTGAAACCATTCTCCTTTATAAGATGATTGAATCGATGATTCCAACTTCTAGATGCTTGCTTAAGTCCATAAATGGATCTCTTAAACTTGCATACTTTGTTAGGATTCTTAGAATCAACAAAACCTTCGGGTTGTATCATGTACACCTCCTCTCTAAATGCCCATTTAGAAAAGCGGTTTTGACATCCATTTGCCATATTTC
Organism: Silene latifolia; assembly: GCF_048544455.1. Lineage (NCBI taxonomy): Eukaryota > Viridiplantae > Streptophyta > Magnoliopsida > Caryophyllales > Caryophyllaceae > Silene > Silene latifolia. Next base: position 87,238,210 of record NC_133532.1, on the reverse strand, counting down.
ATAATCATGAAATGCGGCAATCGCTAACAAAATCCGTATGGACCTTAGCATGGCTACGGGGGCGAAGGTTTCATCATAATGGAGACCTTGGACTTGGGTAAATCCTTTTGCCACTAGCCTAGCTTTGTAGACATCATCATGTCCTTCTATGCCATTCTTGACTTTGAAAATCCATTTGCATTGGAGAGGTCTTGCCCCTTTAGGCAAATCTACCAAGTCCCAAACTTGGTTTTCATGCATAGAATCCATTTCGGACTTCATGGCTTCAAGCCGTAAAGAGGAATTAGGACTAGAGATTGCGGCCTTGTAGGTAGCGGGCTCGTCACTTTCTAAAAGCAACACATCGACTGTTCCATCTTCTTCGATAAGTCCCACATATCGATCGGGATGGCGAATGACTCGACCCGTTCTTCTTAGTGGAGGAGGGACAACCGCGTTAGACGACGAAGGAACATCTTCTTGCGTCTCTACCTCGGTTTGTGGCTCTTAAACTTCATCAAGTTCAAAATTTCTCCCACTCTGTCTCTTAGAAATAAAGTCTCTTTCTAAGAAGACAGCCTCGCAAGACACAAACACTTTGTTATCTTGAGGTTTGTAGAAGTAGTATCCTCGAGAATTCGAGGGGTAACCTACAAAGGTGCATTTTTCGGATCTTGGGGCAAGCTTGTTGTCATTCTTTGTCTTGACGTAAGCATCACATCCCCAAATTTTCATGTAGGATAAATTAGGAACTCTTCCTCTCCACATCTCAAATGGAGTTTTTCCGGTGGCCTTAGTGGGACTATTATTCAAAGATATAATTGCAGTTTGGATTGCAAATCCCCAAAACGAGTTTGGTAACTCGGTTTGACTCATCATGGATCGAACCATATCAAGTAGGGTTCGATTTCTCCTTTCGGCAACACCATTGAGTTGTGGTGTTCCAGGTGGAGAAAATTGTGATATAATACCACAACCTTTCAAGTGTGAATCGAATTCAAGGCTAAGATATTCTCCACCACGATCGGAACGTAGTGCTTTTATCTTTTTGTGCAATTGGTTCTCTACTTTGTTTTGAAATTCCTTGAATTTCTCAAACGCTTCACTCTTATGTTTCATTAAATAGACATACCCATGTCTACTTAAGTCGTCGGTGAAGGTTATGAAGTAGTCATAATTTCCACGAGCGGTGATACTCATTGGTCCACACACATCGGTATGTATGAGTCCCAATAGTTCACTAGCTCATGTCCCTTTACCACTAAAAGGATTACGAGTCATTTTGCCAAGAAGGCAATATTCGCATGTTCCATATGATTGAAAATCAAATGGTGTAATCACATTAGTCGAAATTAATCTTTTGATGCGATTCTCGTTTATGTGACCTAATCGACAATGCCAAATGAACGCTTCATTTGGGTCACTTGATTTGAGTTTCTTTGATTGAATGTTATAGATATCATTAGTCGGATTCAAGGTTTCTAAAATGTAAATGCCATTAATAGAAGAGGCTTGGCCTATAACCAAATCGTTCCTCGAAATAGTACAACGATTGTTCTTAATGACAAAACAAAAACCGTCCATGTCTAGCATGGCGATTGAAATAATGTTTTTAGAGAGTGTAGGCACATAAAAACAATTATGTAAATACAACTCGAATCCGTTAAGCAAAGCTAAAACATAAGTTCCTTTGGATTCGGCCGCTACTCGAGCTCCATTTCCAAGGCGTAGATCCACATCTCCTTTGCTAAGCCTCTTCACGTCTCTTAAACCCTGTAAATGATTACAAAGGTGAGAACCACAACCGGTATCTAGTACCCATGTCGTAGTGGAAGCATAATTTATATCAATAACATAAATTTCCTTAGGAATTTTACCTTTTGGAATGATGATTCCTTCCCTTATATTTCGCAAATATACGGGACAATTCCTAAGCCAATGTCCCATGCCATAGCAATAATGGCACTCATCATCAACTTGCTTGAAGTTTTTGACTTTCTTTCCCTTCTTCTTGAACTTTTTACCCTTTGAATCAAGAACTTGATTGCTTGAGCTCCCACTAGTTTTGGCATCTTTATCTTACAGAGACAAAGATCCTATAGATTGTATGAGGCGGTCTTCCTGAGACTGGCTCACACGAGATTTAGTACTAGTAGGTGGTCTAGTAGAAGTGATGAAGTTAAGGTTTCCATCCGAACCTATCGCAAAATGAAGTTCTCTAGTAGTGTTGAAATCATTGTTGGAGCAAACGTCGTCAAAAACATTGTGGCATGACTCAATAGTTATCGGTGCGGTAGCGTTTGATGGATTCATTGTAATGAACTACAAGTATGGAGGAAAGGAAATATTAACATTTGTCTTTTAAAATCATACTCGTAAATAAATTAACAAGATATGAGCATTTATATAGTGACCTCTACCCAACTATTATAAATGATTCCGAGATCCAAATTCATATTAACTTGGGCACTGGATAGCCGATGAAACCCTTATCAATATAACTCGGTGGACTAACTCTTTAATCGATTCTACTTTTAGAATTCTCGGTCGATAAAATTACTCTAATATTTATCTATAGCCCGGAACACATGCGACTACGGTCACGAATACTTCCTTTGAGATCAATCCAAATTTCAAATAAATGTGTCCATGATCCAAATTCACATCAACTTGGGCACGGGATAGCCGATGAAACCCTCATCGACACGAATTCGGTGGATAGACATTTATCACCCACTTCCCCTACGTAACAAGGTTTGTACCCGGGATAGCTGAGTGCACTCCCTCGCGAAATAGGTTTTCATGGTTTCTACTTTTTGGTAAGGCTATATCTCAATTGTTTATTTTTAGCGAGAGGTCATGTCAATTTATTATCTATCACGTTTTAAGTGAACTAAAGCGGTGAACTACGATAATTCTAATTGACATGGTCGATATACTCGATTAAAATGACAATGCATGTTTTAGTTATGGCGATTTAGCGATGCATGCGACATATAAATAAAATGCAAAACATAAAATAAATCCTAGTATGGCCTTCCTAAAATAGAAAATCTAATTAACTATTACAAATTCGGAAACCAACTCCATTGGTCCCTTGAACTTCGGTTATGGCACGCATCTCGAGGTAACACCGTCTTTATGTATCGCCTTCTTGTGTGACACCGTCTTGAAGGAACTCCGGAATAATTAAATTACATAACAAATTACATAATTTCCTATTATACATTTGTAATTAAAATAAAATAAATCTATTAAATTACAGAACGGTGATACGAGATCACAATAAATTACAACCGAATTGATATTCCCATACATTTCAGGTAATATCAATTAAAAACTAAGGCCATACTAAGTAAATTACATAATTCAAAATTACATAAAATAAAATTATGACAATCATAAATAAAATGTAGCATTATAATATGTATGAACATGCCCAATTTTATGCTAAATCGCCTTTAAGGAGCCAATATCGTATATTTAACGGTTTTTACGAATTTGCGTGATTCAACCTTTTAAAATCACAATAAATTACATAAATTCATATTTATGCACAAGTTAATTACCCTAACCTTTTAGGACTCAAAATTAGTCTCCACTAACTATTTGACTATAATTAACTCATATTTCTTAAAATTGTTTATTAATGGACCCAAAATTACAATAAAAATGTTATAAACTTCAAATAAATCACAAAAATTTCAAATAAATTCAAAATTTGAAATTTAAACTCATGAACATTCTGGAAAAAAAACCATGACACTCATAATGTTCAAAAATTTAGGTTAAGAATTTCAAAATTTATCCGGAAAAACAATGTTGCGGTTTATCGATTTTAACAAATATAATCATAAAAACATGAGAAAAATTATATTTATCAACTTTTCAATTTTAGATCTGAAATGGGTAATAAAATGCAATATATGACGTTTTTCCTTAGTCATGGTGTATGTTTTAGCAATTATTTACTAATTAAGTCACTATTTATGCTATTTTTCATCAAAAATTCATAAATCATGCATAAAGACTTCAATATAGCCTATTATTTTACACACATCTTGTAAAATTGCATGTGACAACATACTAAATTTCTATGACCATATTCGAAATTTATCTCATATTAACCTATTTTACATCTAAATCCGATTTTTATCATGAAAAAATCCATATTTCGAGCATAAAAACTCCAAAAATTCTGAAAATTTACAGGTCATCTACAAATAAAACATATGATAACATATCCAAAAATCACTGGAAAATTCGAAGTTTAGCTAATTTTAGTCCGAAAATGACATTTTAATCATAAAATCATATTTTTAATGCCATTATTATATAAGATGAACAATAAAAATCCATAAATTAACCAAAATATCCTAAAAATATTTTAGGACCAGAAACTTTAACATGCATAATTTTATTTCGTGATATATCATAATAACACAAATTTACAATTTTTATATGTTAATCGTATAACTCGGAAAAACTTTAACCGATTTGCATGCAAACAACCAAGGCTCTTGATACCGCTTGTTTGAAATCTATATCTCTTTACTCAACATATTCATAATGTTATAATTTAATTTAGTCATAAAATTAAAAGATGATCTTATGCATGCAAACAATAATATAATTAAAGAAGAAATCATCATCTCACATTGATATTTCGGTTTATATGGGCACAAGTGAGTTCACCTACTCACTTGTTCTTGAGCTTCCTTAAGTGGATGAACACGGATTCAAGTAGAGAATCCCTCCCAAGGTTTTATACCCAAGATAACAACTTCATAAAATTAATATTATTATTACTAGAACAATATTAATTTTGTATAAAAATTGACCCAAAATATTATTTGGTCTCTCAAATAATTCGGTTAAGAGAGAGGGAGGAGAAGGAAGATTTTATCTTTCTAAAAATTCTTATTTTTAGATATTGAATGAATAATAATACACTAGTGTTTTGATGTAGTGTATAAGATAAATTATAGAGCAAAAACTCTCTATTTGGTCCTTCACAAAACCGGTGGGAGGAGAGAGAGAGGGAGCCAATGCATGCACAAGGTTGTCTTCACAAGAACAAGTAGGTATGCATGGCTAGTATTAGGCTAATATGATCATGTTTTCCACTAACTCAATTAACATAATATATTGCTAATACTATCCCATTATTTCAGTCCAAATAGATAAAATAGACTCCATTTTATTTTTGTCAATTTGTCAATTTGTGACATGTCATATGTCACATAAAATTGTTATGTATTTTCAACATATTAAAAATCAACGCATTAATAAAAATACGTCATATACAAAATCGACTTAGTAATTCATAATTACTTGTACCAAAATAATTTACCAATTATAAATCACAACATCTTGTATTTATAATAATTTATTCATTCAAATGCAATTGTTTCCTTAAACAATAATTTCATCTAAGTAATAAAACAATTCGATTACTTAGACCGTATCTTATTTAATCAAATTTCAATAAGACACGTAAATATTACTTCCAAAATCGTCCGTCAATTTTAAGTAATTTAATTGACCCGTATCGTCATACGATCAATTAAATGATCAATTAAGAGTGTTACCCTATAGGTATGACCTAAGGGGATCAACTGGTCACCACCGTCGCACGATAGTAATGTGAAACTCTAGTCAGCCAATCATTACCGATATGTGTGGACCAGTTGACAGTAAAAATACTTCCCAATTATATTCTTTAAAATGAGACTTAAACATGTGATCATCATGATCAACAGTTGTGATCGCATTATTGTCGGAGGACACATATTCCAACAATCTCCTCCCATATAAAGCCTCAAACGGTGCCATGCCTATACTGGTGTAATAGCTGTTATTATAAGAAAACTCAATTAGGTCCAATCTCTGTTCCCAGCTACCACCAAAATCCATAACACAAGCTCGCAACATATCCTCTAAAGTCTTGATGGTTCTCTATTCCTGGCCATCTGTCACAGGATGAAATGCAGTACTCATCTTTAAGTTAGTTCCCATAAACTCCTGCAAATCTTTCCAAAACCGTGATATGAACCTCGCATCTCTATCGGACACTATATCCTTAGGCACCCCATGCAAACGAACCACATGCTTCCTATAAGCCAAAGCTAACTATATCTTGGTCCATGTATCTTTCATCGGCACAAAATGAGCTGACTTGGTCAGACGATCCACTATAACCCATATCATGTTGTTACCCTGCTGACTCCTCGGCAAACCCACTATAAAATCCATAGATATGGACTCCCATTTCAACTCAGGTACCTCAAGAGACTGAATCTTACCTTGTAGTCGTAGCTGCTCCCCTTTCACTCTCTGACATGTCAAACAACGAGCCACAAACTCAGCTGTTTCTTTCTTCATCGCAGGCCACCAGAAAGTCTTCTTTAAATATTTATATAGCTTGTCACCGCCTGGATGTATCAAATATGGTGTGTAATGAGCCTCTGTCATGATTATCTTTTTCAACTCCTCATCACTAGGAACACACCATCTCCCGTCAAATCTCACACTGCCATCTGTATGAATAAAGAATCTAGATACTGTCCCTTTCCCTACTCCAGCTCTCCACTCCTCAATCTTGGCATCCAACACCTATTTCCTGCGAATATCATCATAAAGATCTGGCTCCACCGTCAAATACTCTATAGCATCTGTAACCACATTAGCTTTCCCTTCATGGTATATAATATCCATGTCATAATCCCCAATCAGCTCCATCTACCTCCTCTGTCTCACGTTCAAATCCTTTTGAGTGAAGATGTACTTGAGACTCTTGTGATCTGAAAACACCTTAAAAGTCGCCCCATAAAGATAGTGCCTCCAAATATTGAGAGCAAACACGACTGCACCCAACTCCAGATCATGTGTCGGATAGTTCTCCTCATAAGGCTTCAGCTGCCTAGAAGCATAAGCAATCACTTTCCCGTTCTGTATCAACACACATCCCAACCCATTCTTAGAAGCATATGTATACACCTCAAAGTTCTCACTCCCTCAGGTAAAGCTAAGATTGGAGCTATGGTCAAACACTCCTTTAAGGTTTGGAACGCCGTCTCACAACTTTCATCCCAACAAAACCTGTTCTCTTTCCTCATCAAAGTTGTCATAGGTCTGGCTATTTTGGAGAAATCTTTCACGAACCGTTGATAGTACCCTGCCAAACCCAAGAAACTCCTGATCTCAGCCACATTCTTCGGTGCTTCCCACCGAGTAACTGCTTCTATCTTTGCAGGATCCACAGCAACACCCTTCTTAGAAATCACATGCCCCAGAAAAGCAACCTCCTTTAAGCAGAACTCACACCTAGACAACTTTGCATACAATTGATTGTCTCGCAAAGTTTGTAACACTATTCTCAAATGCTTCTCATGCTCCTCCTTAGTCTTAGAAAAGAGTAAGATATCATCGATAAAGACCACCACAAACCGATCCAAAAACTGACTGAAGACCCGGTTCATCAAATCCATAAACACTGCATGTGAATTATATAATCCAAACGACATCACAACATACTCATAATGACCATACCTCGATGTAAAAGCTGTCTTCGGTATGTCCTCCTCCCGAATCTTCACATGATGATAACCCGACCTCAAATCGATCTTAGAAAAGACCGCTGCACCATTCAACTGATCAAACAAATCATCTATCCTCGGCAAAGGATACTTGTTCTTCACTGTAACTCTGTTCAGCACCCTATAATCGATGCACAACCTTAGACTCCCATCTTTTTTTTTCACAAATAAAATTGGTGCTCCCCACGATGATACACTAGGTCTAATATATCCCTTCTCAATCAGATCATCCAGCTGTTTCTTCAACTCCTCCAACTCCTTCGTGTTGGAAAATGTGTCCTCAACAATAGTGTGATCACATGATTTAATATCATAATTAAATCTCATATAAAGAATACGTAAGGGATGATTCATTTATATAGTCAACTGATCAACATTAATCGGTAACGATTGGCTTGCTAGAGTTTGATGTTACTATCGTGGGACGGTGGTGGTCAGTTGATCCCTTAAGGTCACACCTAAAGGATGATGCCCTTATCTGTAAAGTTGATTAATTGTATGACGATACAAGTTGATCAATTCCTTAAAATTGAACAATACAATTGTGAGAGAGAATATTAATATCTTATTGTAATGGGATTAAATAAGATTTATTTTAGTAATAAAATGCTTTATTACTAAAATTGCTTATTGTTTGAGAAACAATAGAGATAAGAATGAATGGTTAATTATAATTACAAGATGTTGTGAATTATAATTAAATGACCCATTTTATTTATGTGATCAAATATCACTAGTCAATTTGTTGTATGTAATTTAATTAATTTATAAATTGATATTTATGTAATAAATATGCATTAAATTAATTAATAACATGTAACAAACTATATGTGACATATTGTGTGACAAATGACAAATTGAAAAAATAAAATGGTAGTCCATTTTATGGTACATGGACCGAAATAATGAGAGTGATGGGTGTTAGTGGGTGAATTATTTTATGAGATAAAATAAGCTAATGATGCCTAATCTACACCTAGCCTTACATGCCTAAGGTTTTGATAAGAACAAAAGGAAAAGTGAAGGACAATATATTGGTCATCATCCTTCCTTGTACCGTGACACACCCCTTCATTTGGAGGTTTTTGTTCTTTAATTATTCCTCTCATACTCATTCATTCATATGCAACATTTTCACATGCATTCTTCTCTCTACTCTTTCATTTTTCTCTAAAAACTTGAGAAAAGATGATTCAAATTGTTCATAAAGATTACTAATATTATTAGTGTAATATATGAGTATTAGTAATCAATTTTAAGGTAAACTACTAAACAAATATCTAGCAAATAGTATTTAGTGGAGATAAGGGATAATCTTGGGTGCAATCAAGAGGAGTGCCTTCTATACTTGAAGTCTTGGAGGATCATCCTATTACTCATCATAGCTCAAGAACAAGTGAAGGTAGGAGACCTTACTTGTGCCCACAAAACCGAAATTAACAATGTAAGGGACAATGTTTTCTTATAAATCTCTTATCTTGTTATGCATGCACTAGATCTAAAGAACTAGAAATTAAAATGTTAATTTGTTCACTATTAGAAGAGTCTAATAATAGGTAATTAAACCTAACAAGTGGTATCAGAGCATAAGGATGTTGCATGCATAATCGGTTATTGTTTTTCCGAGGTAAAAAGTTAACATATAAAACTAAAAATTTGTGATTTATAAGTATAAGCCAATAAATCATCATGCATGTTATATATTATGGTCCTAGAATATTTTTAGGTCAGTTTTATGATTTATGGAAATTTATTGCTCATTTCAATGATTTTTAGTGATTTTAGTACATTTTTATGATTAAAATGAACTTTTATTCACTAAAATAAGTTAACCTTCACTACTGGCCGTGGTATTTTAGTATGACCTCACATAAATATTTTATGTATTGCATGTAAAATATCATATTAATGTGATTAATATTTCATGATTTATGAATTTTTAGTGTAAAAATGGCATAAATAGAGTTTAAAATGACTAAAGTAGGTTAAACTTACTTCTGACCTAGAAAATTTTATATGACCTCACATGCATATTTTACAAGTTGTGTGTAAATTATCATATTAATTGGATTAATATTGCATAATTTATGATTTTTTTGAGATAAAAATGGATTAAAAGAGGTTATACGATTAAAAATAGTTACATTTCGAACTAGGCCATGAGATTTGAATATGTTGTCACATGCATAATTTACAGAGTGTATGTAAATTTCGAGATTAAAATATCTCTTTTAGCATGTTTTAAAAAATGGCATAATTAGTGACTATTTTAAAATAAATAGCTAAAATGATTTTCATGGCATGAGAAACTTATTCTAGGTTGCATAAATATCCCACTTATCAGATCTAAAGTTGTAAAATTAATGGGAATAATTTTTGGATACTTTAGATGTTTTATGAGATAAAACCGATAAATTACTATATTTTCTCAAAATTAATTCGAAAATTTTAACCATGATTTTTGACATTATGAGTGTCATGGAATTATTCCAGAATGTTCAAAAATTTAAAATTCAAATTTTGAAATTTTTTAATAATTTAATTTGGATTTATTTCATAAATATTATGATTTTAAGGTCAAAAATGAGCATAAAATTATATCAAGTTGAATTATTGTCAAAAATTATGTGATGACTAATTTTTGAGTCCTAAAAAGTGTTAGGATAATTAACTTGAGCTTAGATGTGATTTAAGTGTTAATTAGTGATTTTAAAAGGTTATTATCACGCATTTCCATAAAACCGGATTATATATACGACATAAGTTAAATAGGGTGATTTGGCACATTATTTGGCATGATAGGTACATATTATAATGCTGCATATTTCAATTGTTGAATGTCTTTTATTTATATAATTTTGAATTATGTAATTTTGTCTTAGTATGGCCTTGGTTTTAATCGATATTGCCCGTAATGAAAGGGAATGTTGATTCGGTTGTAATTTAATGTGATCTCGTATCACTTTTATTTTTATTAGTTTTTTCCATTTTACAAATGTATAATAGGAATAGCTTTGTATTTTTATTATTATTTGTAATTATGGAGTATCTTCAAGACGATGCCATTCGGAAAGGTGATCCGACAAAGACGATGTTCTTGGGAGGCATGCCATTTGAAGATTCAAGGGACCAAAGGAGTTGGTTTCCGAATATGTAATAGATCATTAGATTTTGTATTTTAGGAAGGCCATACTAGGAATTTCTTTTATTATTGCTTTGCATTTCTTTTAATATGTTGCATGCATTGCCAAATCGCCATAACAACACATGCATATCATATCGAGTCATCGACCGTGTCAATTATAATTATCGTAGTTCACCGCTTTAGTTCACTTAAAACGTGATAGATAATAAATTGACAAGACCTCTCACATATAATAATTGAGAATTAGCCTTGCCAAATAGTAGAAACCCATGAAGTACCAATTTCATAAGCCGGCTTTACCGTAATACAAACCTTGTTACATTGGCGAAGTGGGGTAGTAAAATGTTATTACATCGAAATTTGGATTGAGCTCAACGGAAGTATTCGTGACCGTAGTCGCATGTGTTCTGGGCTAAAGATGAAAATTAGTGTAATTTTTATCGACCGAGAGTTATAGAAGTAGAATCGATTAAGGGGTTAATCCACCGAGTTATATTAATAAGGGATGACTCGGCTTACCGTACCCGTATTAATATTAATTTGGATCTCGGAATCATTTATGTTAGTTGGGTGGAGTTCACTACATAGATGCAATACTTGTTTACAAATATACGAGTATTATTAAAACGATAGATGTTAATTATTTCCTTCATTTTCCGTTTTTGTAGTTAAATAATACGCAATGAATTCATCTAATACTCCTACACCAATCACCGTTGAAACATGGCTCCAATCATTTGATGAAAAATGCTCTGAGTATGACAATGATACGATTAGAGAATTACGCGTTGGCATCGGTCAGGATGGAAATTTTTGCTTCTTTACCACCTCCACTCCACCCACTCCAATATTATTGCCCACCACCTTGGAAAGAAAATCTTGTGAAGAAAAACTTACAAAACCCAAGGCATCCTTGTTTGAAGAAACAAAGAGAAATGTTAAATTCAGTGGGAGTTCTAGCAAGAGTGTCCTTGCAAATGAAAGGAGTATTGGTATTTATAAATGGAAGGCAAAAATGGGCGAAAAACCCAAACCTGATTATGAATTGGAAATGGATAGTGGGACTACCAAAACCAAGACCAAGAAGGGTGCCAAATCCTATGAGGAATGTCATTATTGTAATGTCATGGGCCATTGGAAGCGAAATTGCCCCAAGTATTTGGAAGATATCAAAGTTGGGCTTGTTACTCCAAGTGGGACTTGGAAATGTGGAAAAGCTAAACAAGAGTGACATGAATCTCCGACAAGGAAATGGAGCTAGGGTAGCCGCCACTTCAAACGGGACTTATGTACTTGTTTTAGCTAATAACTTTGAGTTGTAATTTACATAATTGTTATTATGTACCCACTTAGTCTAAAACATTATTTTCATTTCTATGTGAGACATGAAAGGATTTATATTTTGCCATCAAAGACAATTGTTGTATTTTGTTAAAAAATAGACATGGCTGTGAACCATGTCACTTATCTTAATGATATACATGTTTTAGACACTTCCAACTCAAGCAATGATATCTACATAATACAAGCTAAAAGACTCATAACTAGTAATCCAAATGATTTGTACATTTGACTTTTTCAATTAGGTTACATAAATAAGAATCGCAATAAAGGCTAGTGTCGACTGGATTTAATGAACCATTAGATTTTCAATCAAATGGAATATGTGAATCTTGTCTCCTTTGTAATATGATTTGTACTTCCTTTAGTGGTAAAGGGACATGAGCAAGTGAATTGTTGGGACTAATACATGCCGATGCATGTGTTCTAATGAGCATCGCCGCAAGGAGAATTTATGACTACTTCGTCACTTTTACCGATGATTTAAGTATATATGGGTATATTTACTTAATCAAATATATAGTGAAGCATTTGAGAAATTTGAGAAATTTCTAAATGGTGTAGAGAACCAATTGAAGAAAAGACTAAAGCATTACGATCCGATCGTAGTGGCAAAGATCTAAGTAATAAATTTGATTTATTAAAGATGGATTATGACCTAGTGTCACTACCCATAAGATCAAACTAATATGAGTCAGTTTGAGTTGTTAAACTCAATTTTGGGAATTTGCAATCCAAAACGGACAAGTAATTCTAAACGGATGGTCAACCATGAGATACCTCAAATAGAGAGTCTATTTAACATATGACATGGATCAAACTGGCATATGACAAGAGTCAAACTGCCATGATAGGGATGGCCTTTTGAATGCTAATGCATAGTCTAGATAAACTCCTAATACTCCGTTAAATATATATGTTTGTGACTCACAAAGCTATCTCTCAAGAATATAGATGTATTTCTGAGAGATAGAGTGGGAGTAGATTGAATCGTCACAAACATCTCTTATATTTCAAATGTTACTTTGTGAAAGTAATAGAATTATAGAGTAGGAGTTGGTATTGAACTATAGTCTATGAAGATAGAATGAGAGTATAGTTCAGTGGGAGTTTATGTGACACCCTCATATATGGTTGAAGATGAAGAGTAATTTTGGGTTTTAGAAGCTTTCTCAAGTTTATTGCTTGTCTCTTTGCTAGCGTAAGGTAACTATTCCGAGTTACTCGACGAATAAATGTCACATTCTTTGCTTTTTGTATGATTTTGTGAATGTTATATTTAGTATAAGTAGCATATGGGTAATTTTATGAAATGAGTAATGTTAGTAGTAAATATAGTGTTTATGGTAAAATTATTCTTATGATGGTAGTTGCAATGTTTGGATGATTGTGCCGAAAACTGAGCCTTAGTCCCTTTGACTGAATCGATGTCAGTCAATTGTGTGATTGATCACCGCAATTTAACCCGCACTGTCGCAGACCTGGGGTTCGGGTAAAAATTGATTGGATGAAATTTTGAATGAATTAGATAGTCGGCCTTTTTCTTGTTTTAGGCCATTCATTATATTTTTATCTCACATGTGTAATTAGTTGATTTAAGTAGCTTTTTATATTGTAAAAACGGCCCTAGATTCCCCGAAGCCTTTAATTTGGTTAATATTGTTAGAATTGGAAATTGGTATTGAGGATTCTGTTGGTTTATCTGCTAATTAGACATTTATATAGCCTTTCACATGATAGAATATTAGATTTTATGTTGGTAAGTAGGACTTTTTGCCCTCTTAAGGTTAAGTGGGTGTCTTAATTGACTTGTGTGGTGAGTCGTGTGTGGTGTGGGCTAAAGTATTCAAGCTGGGACTAGCTGGGACTAGGTCCGAGGTGAGTATTTCGGCCTTCATCATAGATAGGTCTTTATAGTCTCTGACGAGTATATGTTCACTGCTTGATAGCCTTTGTGTTCCTGACTAGTGGATTTATATCCAAGTTGGGGCATGACCTCAGGTACTTATTTTGATAGTATGGGGTCAGCTTAAGTACTAGCCAACCCTTCGGTGGTGTCCTTAGGGTACTCACTTCACTTTGTTTTAAAAAAAAGTTGTGGGTCTTGGGTGCGGTGGTGTGTATCCGCATGTCTAGGTCTGCGCAGATTTTAGGCTAGGGTTGTGTTGTCTCTTGGCCATGTTTTCTTAATAGTAACCGTTGAACCAAGATACCGGTTCGATTACCTTCCCTACCTCGTGGTATAGACTCGAGTTACAAAGTGACTATTGACGGTACTAAGAACTTATGCCTGTCTTTGATATATTGCCCTTTCTTGTATGGTGATTCTATGAATCATAGAAGGTGAGATGCAAGCCGGCTATGGTTGATAGAGTTTGGATTCCTGGATGTTATGTGATTCACATGATAGTGTAGTATGAGTCGGTCTAGTTTTCACATGCTAGGACTATGTGTTGTTATATTGTTGTTCACATGATAAGCACGATTGTCTAGCATCTATATGCTAAGGCATTGTGTGATTCGTATTCATATTCTTATGTTTACATGTTATATTAATTATGACATTTCGTGGCTGGGAGAACTCGGAGTTACTCCCCACTGACTGTGGCTTTCGTATTTGTATAAAATGCGAATGACAGGTAGGTGATGCATATATGGGGTACATGGACGAGCTAGCGAGCAAAGTAACCTTGGGACCTAGACTGGTTTTATTTCATTGTGACCCTTAAACCCTTTTTGTGTCACATACATTTTAGGGACATATGTCTCCCTCTTTTTCTTTGGTTTGTATCACTTTATTCTCATGACTTTAGTATAGTTATGTAAATTAGTCTGTTAGCATTTGCAGGTGTTGGCATCCTCCTTCTGGAAATGTTTGTGAATGGTTTAGAAAAGTTTTAAAAATGACAGGTTTTAATTAGTTGAACCAATTACAAACATATCCTGTCAGTTTTTCTGTAGAATTACGTGTTTACTTTTCCGCAATAAATGAGGGTGTCACAGTTTATCGCACATGTCTTATTGTTTAAAAATATTACTTTGTGAAAGTGATAGTATCATGACTCTGTTACATACGAGCCGAAGCATTACAATCCAAAAAAATGGTTGCTCATGAGTAGATTTACTTTAAAGTGAGGGTCTCTTTAAAGGTAAATAGAGCTTCAGAGTACAAAAATGCATAAGATTTACATGAAGATGTTGATCAAGATAAATTGTGTTAGGAATTTCCGCATTTCATTCTAATGAAGAATGGCAAATAAAATTCGCTTTTCTAAAATGGGAATTTAGGGAAGGAAGTGTTTTAAACACAAAACCTTAGATAAAGATTTAAGTGTCCTAACATCTTATGCGTAGCTTTCTTAAGTGAACCTAGGATGGTTTTAAGCAAGCATTAAAGGATTATACTTTTCATGTGATAATAGTGAATGGTTTCATTCACATGATTGAAGAATCATGATTATACATGAAGTTAAGTGGGAGCTAGAATCATTTTCTCCATGTCTTATATGTTGATCACATATTACTTATTGAGAATAATGTACCAATGCTCTCTTCTGTCAAGAGTGATTGGAAGACTAGGAGAAGGTGTAATATACTGTAGATTACCGTATCTATGTGAGAGTATATTGGCATAGAGTTGAGAGTCTTATGAGGATGAGATCTTTCGTATTTGTTTAACATCAACAAGGTTGAATGAGTTATTCATGTTGATAAAAGTGGAATTACTATGATGGAGTCATAGTTGTTCACTGAACCTATTATGTTGTTGATCGCATGAAATCGATTACTAATGTTTCCGCCATTAGAACGATCATGTATGCCAACAGACGCATATGATGTGATGAACCTTATGCCTAGGGCATGATAAGTCAATAATAAGATAATTCCCATGATATGGCTTGTGAAAGCCTTAAAGAACATCCTTGAGATTCTTGAGAAGAATTAAGAATTCGTTCATATGTTTGGATGATAAACTAAGTAATGTGTTGAAGGGTTGCACAGACTTTAGTTTCCAAACTATAAGGGATTTGTTGAAATCCTAGGGTGTCTTGTTGACTAAGGAGTAAGAGACTAGAAAAGTATTTTAGTATCGTGCATTGCAAATTCTACAAAAGGAATCTAAGTAAATTGTGATAAAATGATCAGCGTAGGGATTAAGGGTGAATCCCTCTACAAATGACTTTATCACAAGTTATGCGATAACAGTGGGAGCGTCTTTCAAGTTAAAGAGCCCAAGTCTAGTAAGAAGTCTAGACATATACTTAGATAAATTCATGTCATTGGAGATGACATTGAATAGAAGGAAATAACGATTGAAAAAGTTGGAATACATGGATATCGGGTATATCCACTTTCCAAGCTTTTAATTGCATCTAAACTAGTGTTAATAATACACTAGAGATTATGGGATATGAAGTAGTAATAGTGTATTAACTATTCATATGTGATAATCACATTTATCGTTTGAGTTTTATTAAACTCACCCATTACCTTGTCGTATCCGAATGGGTTGTTGAGAACAAATTGAACCCCATTAAAGTGAACTGGATTGACATGGTATTCGCCCCTAGTTACTTATATGAGGTGGCATCTCGAAGTGACTAGAGTGTGATGCGATTTATGGCAAGTTCAAGTGCCATAGAGTCATATGGGATGACTAGTCGATTACATAGGCAGACTGTATGGGACACTCTGCCGGGCAGTGACCGCTTATAGAGTTCTGGTAATTCATAAAGCCTGGTCATGGCAAGAGCTACTATAGTATTCTTATGAGTCAATTCTTTTGACTAGAGACTATTCGCCCAAGTTGGCACAACTTCCGATTAGCTTTGATTTATACTCTACGATTTCGTAAATGAGGTCAAACTGGGTATATTTAGGGTTATGATGAACTGTGGCTGAACGAAGGGAATAGGGCGACAGGAATTGTCCACCCCTTATCAGGGTTGTTCGAAATCTCAAGGCCACTCGAGGAGTAGTTAACTGGAAATGCGTGGCCACGCTCGGAAGATATCTATGATAGATAATTTCGGTCAGACAGTTACTCTCCAGATCGAGGAAACCACTCAAGATATGATCAAGTGTAAGTACGACCAGCAAGACACCTTACATTGAGTGGGAGATTATAATAGGACAAGAGAATTGGTGACGCACACTTGTCTCAGACAAGTGGGAGATTGTTGGAAAATGTATCCTCAACAATAGTGCGATCACATGATTTAATATCATAATTAAATCTTATATAAAGAATACGTAAGGGATGATTCATTTATATAGTCAACTGATCAACATTAATCGGTAACGATTGGCTTGCTAGAGTTTGACGTTACTGTCGTGGGACGGTGGTGGTCAGTTGATCCCTTAAGGTCACACCTAAAGGATGATGCCCTTATCTTTAAAGTTGATTAATTGTATGACGATATAAGTTGATCAATTCCTTAAAATTGAACAATACAATTGTGAGAGAGAATATTAATATCTTATTGTAATGGGATTAAATAAGATTTATTTTAGTAATAAAATGCTTTATTACTAAAATTGCTTATTGTTTGAGAAACAATAGAGATAAGAATGAATGGTTAATTATAATTACAAGATGTTGATAATTATAATTAAATGACCCATTTTATTTATGTGATCAAGTATCACTAGTCAAATTGTTGTATATAATTTAATTAATTTATAAAATGATATTTATGTGATAAATATGCATTAAATTAATTAATAACATGTAACATACTATATGTGACATATTGTTTGACAAATGACAAATTTACAAAATAAAATGGTAGTCCATTTTATTGTACATGGACCGAAATAATGAGAGTGATGGGTGTTAGTGGGTGAATTATTTTATGAGATAAAATAAGCTAATGATGTCTAATCTACACCTAGCCTTACATGCCTAAGGTTTTGATAATAACAAAAGGAAAAGTGAAGGACAATATATTGGTCATCATCCCTCCTTGAACCGTGACACACCCCTTCATTTGGAGGTTTTTGTTCTTTAATTATTCCTCTCATACTCATTCATTCATATGCAACATTTTCATATGCATTATTCTCTCTACTCTTTCATTTTTCTCTAAAAACATGAGAAAAGATGATTCAAATTTTTTATAAAGATTAGTATTATTATTAGTGTAATATATGAGTATTAGTAATCAATTTTAAGGTAAACTACTAAACAAATATCTAGAAAATATTATTTAGTGGAGATAAGGGATAATCTTGGGTGCAATTAAGAGGAGTGGCTTCTATACTTGAAGTCTTGGAGGATCATCCTATTACTCATCATAGCTCAAGAACAAGTGAAGGTAGGAGACCTTACTTGTACCCACAAAACCGAAATTAACAATGTAAGGGACATTGTTTTCTTATAAATCTCTTATTTTGTTATGCATGCACTAGATCTAAAGAACTAGAAATTAAAATGTTAATTTGTTCACTATTAGAAGAGTCTAATAATAGGTTAGTAAACCTAACACTTCGGACCCATACGGTACGGTGCCTTAGAGATTGGACCCGTCCCCGGTTTCAACTCAATAATGAAATCTATCTCCCTCTTCGGTGGCAACCCCGGTATCTCCTCTGGAAAGACAGCTGGAAACTCTTCCACCACTGGTATCTATTCAACTGACGGACTCTCCATACGATGATCCCTCACATGGCACAAGATCAACGGACACCCCTTCCTCAGGTAAGACTTCAAGGTCACTGCTGCAATCAACTTAACTTTGGGTTTGACAACAAACCCACGATAAGACACACTAATCCCCTTAGGACCTCTCAAAGAAACACTCTTTTGATGACAATATATCTTAGCCTTGTACTTACCCAACCAATCCATACCAGCTATCATCTCAAAACCCTCCAAAGGAAACTCTAACAAGTCCACTGGTAGGTCAACCTGCCCAACTATCATAGACACACCTCTATACAACTGCCCACAAGATACAGAATCATCCGACGGTATAAAAACTTCCTCTTTTACAGACACATATTCACTCAATCCCAAAAGCTTAGCATAACCCGATGATACAAACGACTATGATGCTCCCGAATCAAACAAAACAAAGGTAAAGACTCCACTAACAGGCCATTGCTTGTAAGTGTGCATGTAACAGGAAGGTGAGATTCAGGTATGTATGAACAGAGAAAATCAGAGAACTGAACAATGTGTAGGGACATAAAAACGGTAAATATAAAATAATAATAGTAACACAAACTCTGAGCAAACTTAGTACAAGGCTTAGCCGACCACTGGCACACCCACCAAAGCAGATGCTGGGTTTTAACATGCATCATACATGTATTAACTATCCTTGGTAAATAATGGTTGCTCCTTCTATTTTATTTTTCGTCTACCTCAGTAAAATAATCTTTTTAATTCAATCTATTTCAATTCATGCAATTCATCTATTCACTCCTTCAAACTATATGGCAAGTTATATGGCAATTCAAATAACTTACAAGTGAAAATTACTAAATTACTGATTACTGATCAAGAAAACTGTCTGCAAGCCTTGTACTAGATTGTTTTGAGAAACTAAAAGCATAATTATATTGAACTAAACAGAAATGCAGTTAATTAAACCGACATAACTATCAATGCTTGAAGTCCTTGGTCTATTGTACATTATATGGCTTTGTTTTAAAGAAACCTTGAAAAGTTTCAAGTTCCACAGATTTGTAACCACGCAACATCTATGTCTGAGCGTTCAAGCTAGCGCCTTAATACTTATCTCACAATTTTATCATCTACCGGATTTGAGCTCTTTGAAAAGCTTTCATTTATTCTACTCTTCCAGATGCACAAGTAGTACAAATAAATGGCCTACCGTCCCTAGAGCAGTTCAAACTAACTTGCGTCTTCACAAATTCGCCTATCTAGCAATTCTCCTATTTAGTCTTAAGTAGATAACTGGTAGTAAAAGGGAAATGAAAATATAAACCTTGCTAGCTGATAATCAATGGTACTAAATTACCAAAGTACCAGTTACAAAAACATCATTTAGCAACAAAATTATCAATTAGAAACCAGCAACAAAAGCGAGCCTACACTACTACGAATTTGAACCTACACATTAACATGGATCAGCTCACGAAGAGGGTATTGCCCAAATCCGATTGATTAATTATATTCCCAAATCCAATTGATTAATTATAAATCGAATAGCAAAATAAAACAATTGATTGATTAGAGACGACTCCACAATTTCACAAATCATCGATTAATACACAAATTGCAGAAGAATACATACAATCAAAACAAGAACAATTTAGAAAATAGAGCAGTATCTAGAATCGTACCTTCGATGTGTGATAGGCAAATTGTAACTTTGTGATTTGAAAAATCAGAATTAATTGGAAAATTTAGTCATCCTTGATGACGATCGAATAAAAAATTTCCAGGTTAGGGGGTTAGGGTTTTTTGTTTTTGGAAAATGACAAAATAAATGTATTGTATGGGTGCGTTATTAGCGGGGGTTTTCGGTGAAATTTAGAAAAGTGCGTCTTCCAAAATGTTTTAGGCGGTTTTCCAAAATAACAAATTGGAGGGTTAATTATGAGGTCGACACTCTATTAAAGCGTCAATGCAAAAGCGTCATCAATGTAAGGGATTTGTAGTAGTGAAGAAAAGTACCGGTGATAACGTGAGCATCCTCCTCAGCTGCCTTCTTCTCCATCATGAACAACTTACCACTGGTCTTCTGCCCACCTCCCTAGACAGTACTAGCTGAGGTAGACGGCTTAGCAGCCGACCCCTGGTTGTTGTTGTTCGTTGCTGGTCTCTGATATGAATTACCGCCATTGCGGTTAGCCCCACCATTGTTGTTATTCTGACCACCCCGGTTATTCCACGACCCAGGCGGCCTGTTACTAGCATAACTCTACGAAGGACCCTGAGAGAAACTCCCTTGCAACGGTCTCTGGAAACCCCCACTCATAGCACTGGTGCACTCATGCCTCATGTGGCCCATACCGCCACAGTTTAAACAAGTCATACCCCAGCTGCTACTACTACCACCACGGCCACGCCTATCAGAAGCTCCAGCACTAAACACCGAACCCGAAGAGTACGCTCTCACCTGGCTATGGCCGCCCCTCTTGTAACCAGACTGACCACCACCCTCACTTTCAGCCTTCCTCTTCTCAGAGGCTCTCTCTCGGTTCTCCTTAGTCATCTCTACCATTCTCTCAACTCTCCCTGCACGCTCATACAACTTCTTAACATCAATAAGGACCCCTACCGGCAGCTTCTCCATGATCTTGGGGGTCAACCCTTTCTCAAATCTCAACGTAAAGTTCTCTTCGTTCAGCCCCATGTCCTCAGCATACCTAGATTTCTCATTGAACTTATGATACTCCCTCCCATTCTTTCAATTCATACCATATTGAAATGGCACAATCTTTAAGGAAACAAATTATTAGTGCTTTAAAAAAGGTGGGGGTATTTAATTAAGAGAGACTAATTTGCTGCCAAAAGTAATTGTGTGAGGGCCACTCCTTAATTTTGAGATTCTGAAAAGAGGGGCCATTTAAGATTGACCCCCAAATTTCAAATTGCCTCCAAACCTAAAATTCAGCCAAATATTATTTGGCTCCAAAATTTCCCTCCAAATAAGATTTCATTTGAATTTAATGCCATTAATACATTTCACAAAGTGAATCAGCATTCATTACAACATTAAAGTTTCTAAAAAGTTGGAATCTTCCCAACAAAAGTTACAGCCTTTTCAAAAAATTACAACCATTACTACCCACAAAATTTATAGCACACCATGGATGTTGAACCACCCCAACACGAGGAGATTCCCTTTGAAGCACTTTTTCCAATCCGAAATGAAGTTCAGGCCGCAACCTCGGTTGGGTGTGAGCAGTCCGCTAGGCTTAATCCAAGATTGACTGAAAAAGATAAAATTAAGATATCACTTGCAATGTACCTCAATTATACAAATGGTAAACTGAAACATGGTACCATGGGAGAGTTGGCCAAAGAATATAATGTTGATAGACATGCAATTACAAGAGTCTGGAAGGTGGTCCATGAAGCAATACAAACAGCACAACCACCAAATTTGAAGCCAAATTATAAAGGTAAACCTACAAGCCTTCACATAGACTTTGAAAAAATGAGGGAAACTCCCCTTAAGAAGAGAATGAATATGTATAGTCTAAGTAAGGTACTTGGTTGCTCAGAAAGTACAATCCAAAGGTTAGTTAAAAAAGGGAAGATAAGAGCTCACACAAATGCAATAAAACCCTATCTAACCAACGAAAACATGAAAGCTAGAGTTTCATTTGTTTTGTCAAAAATTCTGCCACAAAGTGTGCCTATCAATCCCACATTTGAATGCATGTATAATTATGTGCATATTGATGAGAAATGGTTCTACTTGACAAAAATAAATCAAAGATACTACCTCTTGCCAGAAGAAGAAAACCCGCATAGAACATGCAAAAGCAAGCGGTTCATCACTAAAATCATGTTCATGGCAGCGGTGGCGAGGCCAAGGTATGGAGATGATGGAGCTTGTGTGTTTGATGGGAAAATAGGTATATTCCCATTCACAAATCAGGTGGCAGCTCAAAGGGCAAGTAAAAATAGGCCTCGAGGTGTCCTAGAAACAAAGGCTATTGAAAAGATAACAAAGCAAGTCACTCGAGAATGCCTAATCACCAAAGTCATTCCAGCCATTAAGGAAAAATGGCCATCAAATGCCAGCAAGCACATAATAATTCAGCAGGACAACGCTAAGCCACATATCTCAAACGATGACCATGAATTTCAAAGAGCAGCGAATTCAGATGGATTTCACATTCAACTACAAAATCAGCCACCTAACAGTCCAGACATGAATATAAACGACTTGGGTTTCTTTCGAATTATACAAAAATTGCAACATGAAGAAGGCCCAACCACAGTTGAAGAGCTGGTGGATGCAGTACTTAAAGCGTATGATGATGTTAACAATCGTACATTGACTTATGTGTGGTTATCTCTAATGTATTGCATGAATGAAATTTTGATTGACAGGGGAAACAATAAATACAAGCTTCCACATGTTGGAAAAAAAAATTAGCAAGGTTGGGACTACTACCAGAATATGTCATGCCAAATAAGCAGGTTGTTCTCACAAGAATGGAAGAAATATATGTTGAACATGAAGTCGCAACAACAATACAACATCTCAATGTCAGTAGCCAGATGCAACAACAGGAGGACGACACAACTAACTAGATTTGGTCGTGCAGGTTCTGTGTTGAATGAGTTTTTGGGTAAGAACAGAACAACACATGATGCGAGAGGAAATGTAGCATGATGCAATCAAGACGAAACAACACTATATGAGTTTTTTGGCAAAAATTATGGTCATAATGTGTTTGAATAATGTTCATTTATTTATAACTGAACATTTGTCAAAAACATTTATAATCCGTATCATGTATTTTGGGATTTTTATTTTTATCAAAAATGTATTTTGGGTAATGATGAAATTTGATATCGATTATGAAGAAAAACTAATTAGATCTGAATTTACCCTTATAATTAGATCTTTATCTAAATTGTTTCAATAAAATTATGGATCTGATAATACTCTGTACCTTATAGTAAGATGAAAAATAAATCCTCAACATAGCCATCCCCAAATCATCTCCGTCGTCTTCATCATGAAAAATCAATTGACGCTTGGTATTACGCTTCCATGGTACTCGTAACTGACTAAAACGTCTTCGTTCCTTGTTAACGATCCCCAATCGTATGGGTGTGTCTTCAACGAACCCCAATCGTATGGGGGTGTCCTCTACAAAACTTGCCTCGTCAGATTTCACCATTAATAAAGAAGCAACAGGAAAATCAAAGGGTATGTGAATATTTGATGGAGGAAGGATGAATTATATGGGGAGTGAGATGAATAAGGTAGGATGAGCAAGTATAGTGATTAGCCTGAAAAATAAACAAAGGTAGGTGGGTACAAATGAATGTGGAATAAACGTATGGTGGGTAGGGGTAGGTTTAGTTTAGTGGGGGGTAGTTGATACCGAGTAGTATAATTAATAAGGGGTATAAATGAAATTTTACAGCTTTTTTCTTACTTTATATAGAAATGGTATGAATTTAAAGAATGAGACGAAAAAGGAAAATGGTATGAATTGAAAGAATGGGAGGGAGTAGTACTCAGCAACTATCATATCAGAAGTCATCTTAAAATCATCGAACTCCTCCCTCAGCTTACTACGCACATGTTCAGGTACAAACTCTCGTCTCATAGCTTTCTTAAACTCATCCCATGGTATCACAGGTAACCCCTGTTTCACATATATCTCCAAAGCACTCACCTTAACCTTGTCCCACCACTCACCAGCTACTTCCCTCAAGTAGAACGCAGCCTGTTCCACTCGAAGCTCCTTAGGATAATGTACCAGATTGAGAATATTCTCCATCTCCCTATGCCAGTTATCCAGCAGAATTGGCGCCCCAGTTCCCAAGTACTCCTTAGGATTAAATCTCGCTATATGAACACTTATCTTGGAGTGATCTGGCCCTGTCTCCTTATCTTTTCCCACTCTCTTCAAAGCCACAGTAAGAGCATCTTGGTGCTCCAACATCTTAACTATCTAATCAATGCTCATGTTTTCGGCCCTAGCATACAAAGCGTTTATTTTCGGCGGCATCTTGGAACTATATAAGAAAAGGGTAAACATGAACACACATCCCAAATCTCAAAACACGAAAACAACCTGAACAGCACCTACTCGATCGAGTGCCATAAACCCACTCGATCGAGTTGCCCACTTACTCGGTCGAGTGCCTCGACTCCAGAACCTGACCAGAAAGCTCCCTAAAACATACTCGATCGAGCCAACCACACACTAGATTGAGTTGAC
Source organism: Silene latifolia (assembly GCF_048544455.1). Taxonomy (NCBI): domain Eukaryota; kingdom Viridiplantae; phylum Streptophyta; class Magnoliopsida; order Caryophyllales; family Caryophyllaceae; genus Silene; species Silene latifolia. The sequence goes on along the minus strand of NC_133532.1, from coordinate 87,213,253 downwards.
CCCACTCGATCGAGTGCCCTATCCTACTCGATCGAGCGCCTAAAAATAGACTTCTGCCCAAAAACGGAAAACCACCTACTCGATCGAGTCATACCCACTCGATCGAGTCACTCACCTACTCGATGGAGTCCCCCCCACTCGATCGAGTCATGCAGACTCGTACACTACCCGCATGTTCAAACTCACACTTCCAACTATCTACACTCTTATGCAAAACGACAAACAACAACATATATACATCTCTTTGTATACTCAAACAAAAGTAACTTTCTTCCGTATTTCTAACATGCCACGTTATAAATCAAATATCAGGCTTTCATGCTTTCAACCAACAACGTATAAAATCACATCATCATCATCTTTCACTACACATCTCCTATCTCCACATGCGTGCATCCACCGATTCATACCACACATTACTATATAGATACACAAATCACAAGATAAACACATCGCAATCCCAACTCATATCCCATGGTGACCGGTTCAAAATTTTAGGGCAAGTTCGCGACTTTAGGACGTCTCCCAAGTCTTTGCATTAGCTCCTACAACTTCTACCCCGGGTTCATTTTAGTTTGACTCCCTATGTTCATTAGGTTCATTGGTTACAGGTTTCAAGATCGTCACTCTGATACCACTTTGTAACACTCCCATACTCCAAGTGCCTTACAAGGACCACTTAAGGCATGGAAGTGCTACCATCTCGGTTACCCGAGGCAATGATAATCAAATGATAATAAGGAAACATACTTAAATAGTAATAAATTTTAAGTGATACAAGCCAAACTCCAAAACTGTTAAAAGGAAATACAAAGGTTCTGAAAACTGTCAACTATTAAACAACTACAAATGTTCGACACAGCGGAAGACTTCTAAAACTGCAACGTGGTGACTCATCCCAGCTATCCCATGCGCATCGTCTCATACCTGCTCAATAACTGCTCACCACCCCCGAATGGATCACCACAGTTTTTAAAACATTTAAACGGGGTCAGTAATAATTAGATAAAAACAACAGCTGACATGAAACCACAATGTAAACAACTCAAACACACAATCTCAATCTCCATAACTCCACCCTATCTCCACATATCTGACTACACACTAAAGTGTGTAGCCTTGCCAGAGTACCCATCGCAACAAGTACTCCTTGCCGCCAGTGGGGGACCGCAGCCGTTCCCACCTAAGCCCCGCTCATCTCCATCGAACGTGGTGTTGTTGTAAAACTCGTTGTCAAAAGTTACTCAACAAAAACAATATTTATAACTTCACAAACTACTCTTAGTAAAGAGGCATGTAAAAATTGGATCCCAAGGGACGGGTATTGATGTAGGATTTTCAATTACAAATGGTTGTGTCTAAGGGTGTCACAATTTGGGTTGAGATAGGAGATCAACTAAACTAATCAACAATATAAAAGTAAAGCAATAAAAACAAGCAAGATGATTAAAATGAGATGTAAACAATTGATTAAAAGCACTAGGGTGTCATGGGTTCATAGGGGATTCATGGGATTTGATCATACAAACATATTCTCTACTAGATGCAAGAACTTATTGTTGTGATTGGATCGAGTTAGTGTATATCTTACAATCCCTAAGAAGGTTTGGGTCCCAGAACCGAATCGATTAGATTGTATAACACCTACAAGTCGACTTAATCCTTCATATCCAACTATATGCATGGTCTAATGAGACTCGAGTTGGTTTATGTCTTACAAGTCTCATTGAAAAGATAAGTGATGGGTAAAAAATGCAAGGATTCATAGGCTCGCATTTCATCAAACATAACATGTGCATAAGTTGGAATCACAACAAGCAAGCAAATCAATTATGAAAACATATTTGATTAAGCATGAATCAATCCCCATGTTGGTTTCCCCTAATTCCCCATTAACCATAGTTAAGGAAACCACTCACTCATTATCAAGTTTAACATGCTAACAAGGTTGTCAATCATACTAGCAAGGCAAAACATGATTAACAAATAAAAATGATTAACAATAATTAAAAGGATTAAGGGAGAATTATACCTATGAAGATGATTCCAAATAATAAAGCAAAGAATAATAAAAGTACTTGATGATTGATGGAAGGTTGTCAATCCTCCAAATAAGTCCAAATAATCTTCTAATTACCCAAAATAAATGATGAACAATAGAAAAATTAAGGAAAGATTAAGAAATGAGATTTGTATTAAGACTAAATTAAGAGTTGATTACAAGATTAAGATGAGATTACTAATTGATTACAACTTGATTAAGAGAGTATTATGATTGCTTAAGACTTGATTCTAATCTAGGTAGTACAAAAGGGGTATTTATACTAAAGATTAGGTACAAATATTAGGGTTACTAAGGGCTTAAATGACTATTAAGACCCTTAAAAAAATTTGAGGAAGTGCTCCTCTCCAAGGAGATGCGCATCTCCATTTTGCTAGCCCCGCATGGATATGCTCGTCCCGAGCGTCTAGGAAGATGGCACGGTGGTTCCTGTAAGAATATCCGAGTGGATCACTGAGGGAGACGCTCGCATTGTGAGGCTTCAAGACGAGCGTCTTGCTGTCGGGACGCTCGGATTGCTGGGCAGGGAGACGCTCGGATTGGCAGCAATCCGCTCGGATCCTGGGTCAGACACTTTTCTTCTCTTCTTTCCTCAACAATCCGCGGGGATCTTGTTGAGGATGCAAGGATCCTTTCATCATTGCCCAATCTACTTTATTACCTACATAGGTCTTCTAGTATCGTCTTCCCTTTGATGCTTGGTCATTGAATGCGATCAATTTAGCTCCATTTTGCCATGAAAATGCAAGGTTTGCACTCCTCTCCTACCAAGGAAACAAAACCTCAAAGAATATGCAAAATGGGAAACTAAATATAGTAAATGACCAAATTATGCACTATAAAGCATAGGAACGAGGCTAATTCGGGGGCTAAATGTGCTCAAATATGAGTCACATCAAACATCCCCAAACCGAACCTTTGTTCGTCCCGAGTAAAGAGGTGACAAAAACTAGGACCCTTATTCAAACTAACGTACTAATATAGCCGATGTGAGATAATTAGCGGGTCTCACTCCGCCCCTTTAACTCACAACAAGACAAACGTTAGGTAGAATGCCTTCTTGTAAGGCAAGGTGGGGCTTGCCAAAATGGTGATACATCCAAGCATTAAGCACACAAAACAAGTAATGGATGCATCTACAAAAATGAATAGCCACTTTCCTCATCTAAGTGGCGGAAATTATCTAAAGGGGAAGCAATCTAAGGGTACACATTCCATTATAGATATGGTTTCTTCAAACTACTAAGCCTAGAAGGATACCAATAAGTCACCTCCAAGTTCTGTCAAGCTAGGGTACCTTTGTCCTCAATCGTTAAATGCTTTCGTCAAGATTAGACTCCCTATGGTGTTAGAAACACTGGAGGATCGCGGAATTCCCCTTCTTTCCTAGACAAGAAGAAGGGTCGTCCCCTCTCTACCATGCACAAAAGTGGATACGATGGAAAAGAGATCAATAGAACTTGAGTTTCATATGGGAGTTTGCTTTTTGTTGTTGTTTCCCCCCCAATTTGTGGCATTTGACATTTTGAGAACATTTCTTTTTGCCCTTTCTTTGATGTTTGGCATTTTCAACACTTGACAATTTCAACTTTTTGCATTTTTTTTTGAACATTTTCAAAGCTACCCCATTTGTAGTGAGGGTGCTTGTATTTGAAGCATAGGAGTTTCAATTTTTGTTACTCCTCTTTTCTTTTGATGCAATCGCAAACTTTCTTGACTTTCATTTCAATTCTTGAACTCAAATTTGAATAATTTTTGTGCTCATTCCCTTTTTTGATGACAAAAATGTGGTAGAACATGGATGATGGTTGCATGGTTTCAAGGGTCGCCTTGGAGTAAACGGTAGCCAAGGAGTTATCACACCACACGGTACTCTTGACTAGGCCTTAATCCATGGTCCAAAGGATACTAGCATGACACATCCTAGGGTGTTTTACAAGTATTCTAACAAGCAAAGTCTTACGAAGAAAAAGTATCTACAAGGGCCTTATATACACTTGTCAAGTATCCCAAATAGATGGTTTCACAAAATTTTTTCTAAATGCAACTATATGCCATGATGCAACTATCATTTATACAACCTAATGCACATGCTTCTACCAACTAGTTTGCCATACACTCTAAATGCAATCCTATAATCACATTGTTTATACCGCATCAATCAAAATAAAGCCACATAGTCATCAACATAATGAGGAGAAAGGAGATTGGAAAGATGATACCATGAGGTTTTTAATATCCTCATGTCTCGGATGTGGCGTAGTCGATCAATGTGAAAAACGATGAACAAACACAATATATACAAGACTACACTATGAAGGAAATGAACATGTTTTTGGGTTTTTCAATTTTTCAAATTTTTATGGTTTTTATGATTATTAAATGAAAAGACATGTTTTTGTATTTTTTCAAAAAATTTCAATTTTTATCATTTTTGTTTAGAAAGTCATGTTAGAATTTCCATCCCCACACTAGTATGGGCATTGTCCTCAATGGCCAATACGATAGGAAATTATACAATCTATATGAAATGCATGATTTCTAAAAGCGAACTATATGACATATAAACAAGTGATGCAAGTGCACTATGCTACATGATGCATGAGTTTTTGTTTGGTTGGAGAGCATAATTTAAATTAAATCCCAATGCATATGCATAAACATCCCCAAACCGAAATAGACACTATTTCTAATGTCAAAAATTGGGGGAGTTCATGCATAAGGATGCTATGCCTGAAACTACAATTGTCATTTTGGATTTTACATGGTGGGAACAATGAAAATACTCATGATCAAGAATAGAAATATATGAAAACAAGAGAAATGAGCAAAGCTAATGGAGGTGTAGGAAACTCACAAAGTATTGTGGCATCCTCCCAAGAGCTTGCTAATCCTCAATCATCGCCCATAGCGACATCACTACCATCTCCATCATCATCATCATCATCATTCTCACTAGCATCATTGTCATCATCTACCTCCATAGACCCGGACGCTTCACCACTTTCACTTGAGCTTTCTTCTTCTTCACCTTCTTCATTCTCTTCATTTCCTTCATCTTCTTTTCCACTACTCTCAACAACAACCTCCTCTTCACCCAAGCTAACACCCCTAGAAGCACTAGGAAAGAAAACTTCCCTATCCGCCCAACTAGGCAAAGGACAAGATGGGTCAAGAAGTCCTTGTCTAGCTAGATATAAGAGAGGCGGATATTGTGCTCTATATGCATCGACTCGATCCTCATGGGCTTGCTTGTGCATTTTGTTGCATCAAAAGAGTCAAGTAATCATTCCCCACCGTAACATTTTCCGGTCGAAACTCATAGTAGGTGAACGGGTAGGGTGGAGTGATAATAGAGGAGGAGGGCTCGACAATGTCCTCTCTTTGGTGTTGTATTATGTAATCGGCTTCCTCGGAGAGTGGGAGAAGGTAGTGTGCCCTATGGACATTGAGTCGGCAAATTTTGTTTGGTAATGTGAAGGACTTGGCATCTTTTGTTAACCACCCGAATTTGTTGTCAAGTGTGTCATTCTTGACCCAATGGAATTTGTGAACCATAGTGGCTAAATCAATGAGGTGGCCTCCCTTAACCGGATTATAAGTACCATCTTTGTTGAAGTCCCGGTTTAAGTGTTTTGCCAACCAAGTTACCAATCCCTCATTTACTATAAAGGCCGCACCTTCCTTACCATGATCGATATTAAGCCACCTCTCAATTAAAAGTTGAAGAATATTGTACTTTGTGGTGAACTTTCTATCAACATTCAAGGTCGACTCGAGATAGATAAAATCAAGTTCGGTGAAGTGGTTTGTTCCCTTCCTAGCAATCAAAGTATGCCCAACAACCTTGTGCCACACCCTTATGCCCGGATGATGGACATAAAGGGCACGACAATCATGGTAAGACGTAAACTTTCTTCCGGTAATAGCCTTCCATAAAGGAGCGGGATCATATTTTGTTATGGGTTTCTTCACATAGGTCGAGTCATTTCTAAGGTCAAAAACTTTACCAAACTCACCAAAGGACATTTTCCTATCAATATTCTCAAGGCGGAATTCAATATTCGTTCGAGTCTCCACCCTTGTAACTTTCAATGAGCTTAAAAACTCCAAGGTGAGGGATGAATAGGTCAATTCTTGCATATTAAACAAAGTAAGCAATCCCATGGACTCGAAGAAATTATTGGTTTGTTCAAAGACACCCAATTTGGCCAAGGTCTCTTGGCATATAAACTTGGTGGGTAAGATAGATTTGTTAGCAAGGGATACAAATTTCTTCCTATGAGCATCGGATGTGAAAATTACCTCCGGATAATCATGTAGTTTCTCAACAACCGGAGTAGAAGTAGTAGTTTCTACCACAGGAGACTCTTGAATCTCCATCCTTGCACTTTGAACCACCAAAGCTTTGGAAGCTTGAAGAGCTTTTTGCCTTTTTGAGAGATTCTTCTTTGGAAGTGCCTTGTTTCCACCTTTTGTCCTAGCCATCTTCTTCTTGTATGTAGTAACACCCAAATATTTGCTTGAATTCCTCAAGTTTCAATAAGACCCAAATCGATTTAGGAAATTCGAAATTTGCCTTTGTACCCTAGAAAATCGATTCAAACTTTGGGGATTTTGGTGTTTTAATTGCTTGTTGTTGACAAAGGAGTGATTTGTTTGAGTTTTGAGGGAGTTTGGAATTGATTTGGGTGAATTTGGTTGAGGAAATTGGTTTTGATGGATGGAGGGATTGAGGGACTGAGGGTTTTGAGGGTTTTGGGGATGTGTTTGTGTTTTGAATGAGTAAAATGAAATGGGAAGGGGGGGGGGGGGGTTTAATTCCGTTATATTTGCTTTTCAGCAGGGGAGACGAGCGTCTTGTGGTCGGGATGCTCGGATTCTCTGTCAGCTGTTTCAGAAAAGAAAGCCCGTGCTGAGACGAGCGTCTTTTGCAGGAGACGAGCGTCTTTCTGAAGGGAGACGAGCGGATTCTTTTGAGGACGCTCGGATTCTTGGTCAGGGAGAAATCCCATATTTTAATAGAAGCGGGACGAGCGGATCCTCACTCAGACGAGCGTCTTGGTTGAGATGAGCGGATTCCTATAGGAGACGCTCGGATCTTTAGTCAGAGAAAAATTTTCCTTTCCAGCTCTCTCAGGACGAGCGTTTTTCTTACAGGACGCTCGGATTTTTCATCTAGGACGAGCGGATTGCTGTCGGGCCGCTCGGATTGTCCCTGTACCTCACGGATTCAGTTCCACCCGTGGGTATTCGTACAACCCATGTCATTTACTCTTCATTCCTTTAGTCTTCATTGTGGGGGCACTACGAAGGCTTGGATAGCCTAGGCAATTGCTATCCCCACACTATGTCAAAACACTACACATCAATAAACATATAAGTCCCTCCCTTACTTTCTCTCAAAATAATAATCTTGATCAAAGCATAAAAATATAAATCCAAAATCGACAAACATGCAATACAATAAGTAAAATGCAAGTTAAGGGATTAGAATATTTACAAATGGTGGTTTAGGGAGGACTCCACCAAACTCTCATCCATGTATGAGATGTCAAGGGGGCATAGCCAAGGTGTTGTTGATGTTGCCCAACACCTTGAAGAAGTAATCGAAGGCTTGTTCATTGTCAATATAAAAATCTTCAATAGACCTTTGCACATTGTGTTCTTCATTGTGGTGACTTGAGTGGAAATGGTCACCAAAGCCTTGGTCTTAGGTCATAGCATTACCAATATAAGGGTTGACTAACCCTTCAAACTCATCATCCCATAGACCGCATACTTCATCTACTTGTTCCCCAATAGTATCACGAGTTGATGAGAACAACTCCTCTTTCTTCTTGTCATTATGGCCAATGAGGCCTTCTTCTTCTCTTGTCATGAGTGGTGGTGAGTTATTCAAGCTCTCATTCTTGTTGAAACATTCTTAATCTTTGGATGGAGCATCTTGGAGATTATCCACTTTCTTCTCCCATATGGGTGGTGATTGTTTTCCCATAGCTTGTTCTTTGTATTGAGATGCCAACTTCTTCCTATCACTTTCCCGGCTATAATGATCAACCATGAAATATGGCTCATGTAAGCGGGGAGCTCTCATTGTCTTGTCAAGATTAAAAGTGATTGTTTCATCTCCCACTTCAAGTGTGAGTTCTCTATGTTTCACGTCAATCACCACTCCCGCGGTGTGTAAGAAATGTCTTCCTAAAATGATAGGAATGTTGGAGTCTTCCTCCATGTCAACAATAACAAAGTCCACCGGGATGAATAACTTGCCAATTCTTACCGGCACATCCTCCCATACCCCTAAAGGTGTCTTCGTTGATCGATCCGCCATTTGAAGTGTGATATTAGTGCACTTGAGCTCTCCCATTCCTAGCCTCTTGCACACCGAGTATGGCATGACACTCACACTTGCCCCAAGGTCACATAAAACTTTGTTGATTGTGCTGTCGCCAATGGTGCATGGAATAGAGAAACTTCCCGGATCCTTTAGTTTTGGAGGTGAACTTCCTTGTAGGATAGCACTGCTCACCTTAGTGAAAGCAATAGTCTCAAGCTTCCGGATGGATTTCTTCTTTGTAAGAATATCTTTCATGTATTTCACATAGGCCGGAACGTGATTTATTAATTCCGTAAATGGAATTGAGACTTCCAATTTTTTCATAATCTCCATAAACTTTCCAAGTTGTTCATCAAACTTAAGCTTAGCTTGACGACTTGGAAATGGAAGTCGAATCACAATAGGCTTTTTCTCCTTAGCCTTTTCTTCGTCCTTCTTTGAAACTTCTTGAATGGTGGGTTCTTCTTCCCTAGAGTTTTCCACAACTCTTTCCTTCTCACTAGCATTCACAACATCTTCATCAACGGGCCTCTTCGGCCCTTCATATCTTGTACCACACCTCAAATGGATGGCACTCACCGACTCATGTCTTGGGTAATTACCTTGAGGTGGTAATTGCACCTCAAATGGAAATGGAAGTCGAATCACAATAGGCTCTTTCTCCTTAGCCTTTTCTTCGTCCTTCTTTGAAACTTCTTGAATGGTGGGTTCTTCTTCCCTAGAGTTTTCCACAACTCTTTCCTTCTCACTAGCATTCACACCATCTTCATCAACGGGCCTCTTCGGCCCTTCATACCTTTTACCACACCTCAAATGGATGACACTCACCGACTCATGTCTTGGGGGATTACCTTGAGGTGGTAATTGCCCCTTTTGTCTCTGAGAACTAGAAGATGCTAATTGAGACATTTGGGTCTCCAACATCTTTGTGTGAGCTAGTAAGTTGTTAATGGTGATGTCTTTTGCTTGACTATCGTTTTGCATTTGAGTGACAAATTCTTGTTGGTTCTTTTGCATTTGGAGGACCGCTTTTTGAACATCAAAACCTTAGTCATTTGTTTGATTGTATGAAGGTTTGTTTTGATAACTTTGGTTTTGATTGTAAAAGAGTCTTTGAGCTTGGTTTGTCATTGGAGGTGGGGTATATGTTTGTTGAGGGTTTTGATCATTTTGACTTTTGTATGAAAGATTGGGATGGAATTTGGTGTTTTCATTGTAATAGTAGGAATAAGGGGTGCCACTTTTGTATGCTTGGAAAGAATTCACTTGTTCACTTGTTCGCCTACATTCACTTTGGTCATGTCCCAAAGTTCCACAACTCTCACATACTCCACTTGAAATTGATGATGATGCTACCATAGCATTAACATGTTGCTTGGGTGATTTGGAGGCCTCTTCAAGTTTAGCCATGGCCTTCTCAAACATCAAATTAATGGTGTCAATATGAGGGCTAAGTTGAGCACCCAATTGAGTAATAGAGTCCACCTCATGCTTTCCTCCTCTAGTAGCCTTCCGAGGTCTACTATATTGTGAGTTATGGACTGCCATTTCTTCAATCTTGTTCCATGTTTGATTGTCATCAACTTCGGTAAACATACCATTTGATCCCATATTGAGAATGTTTCGGGAGTCTTCATATAGACCATTCCAAAATTGTTGTACAAGGAACCACTCGCTAAGTCCATGGTGTGGAAAAGATCAACAAGTGTCCTTGAATCTCTCCCATGCTTCATACAAAGATTCCTCGTCCCTTTGTTTGAACCCGGTGATTTGGGCTCTCAACATGTTAGTCTTCTCCGGAGAATAGAATTTTTTGTAGAAAGCAAGTGCCAATTGTTGGGTTTATATACCTATTATTAGAATCCTCTAATAATGAACTAATGAACTTTTTAATTATTTGTTCTTTAGATCTACTGCATGCATAACAAAATAAAAGATTTATAAGAAAACAATGTCCCTTACATTGTAAATTTCGGTTTATGGGCACAAGTAAGGTCTCCTACCTTCACTTGTTCTTAAGCTATGATGAGTAATAGGATGATCCTCCAAAGACTTCAAGTATATAAGCCACTCCCCTTGATTGCACCCAAGATTATCCCTTATCTCTACTAAATAATATTTGCTAGATATTTGTTTAGTAGTTTACCTTAAAATTGATTACTAATACTCATATATTACACTAATAATATTAGTAATCTTTATGAACAATTTAGATTGAATCTTCTCATATTTTTAGAGGAAGATTAAAGAGTAGTGAGAATAATCCATCAACTTTTTCATGTGTTTAATGAATGAATATATAAGAGGAATAATTAAAGAACAAAAGCCTCCAAAGATAGAGTGTCTCACGGTTGGAGCAAAAACAAAATGCCAAGGATGGCATCTTACATTATGCTTTTGTTCTTATCAAAACTTTAGGCATGTAAGGCTAGGTGTAGATTAGGCATCATTAGCTTATTTTATCCCAAAAAATAATTCACCCACTAACACCCATCACTCTCATTATTTCGGTCCATGTACCATAAAATGGACTACCATTTTATTTTGTCAATTTGTCATTTGTCACACAATATGTCACATGTAGTATGTTACATGTTATTAATTAATTTAATGCATATTTATCACATAAATATCATTTTACAAATTAATTAAATTACATACAACAAATTGACTAGTAATACTTGATCACATAAATAAAATGGGTCATATAATTATAATTCACAACATCTTGTAATTTTAATTAACCATTCATTCTTATCTCTATTGTTTCTCAAACAATAAACAATTTTAGTAATAAAGCATTTTATTACTAAAATAAATCTTATTTAATCCCATTACAATAAGATATTAATATTCTCTCTCACAAATTGAATTGTTCAATTTTAAGGAATTTATCAACTTGTATCGTCATACAATTAATCAACATTACAGACAAGGGCATCATCCTTTAGGTGTGACCTTAAGGGATCAACTGACCACCACCATCCCACGACAGTAACGTCAAACTCTAGCAAGCCAATTGCTACCGATTAATGTTGATCAGTTAACTATATAATTGAATCATCCCTTACGTATTCTTTATATGAGATTTGATTATGATATTAAATCATGTGATCGCACTATTGTTGAGGACACATTTTCCAACAATCTCCCACTTGTCCGAGACAAGTGTGCGTCACCAATTCTCTTGTCCTATTACAATCTCCCACTCACTGCAAGGTGTCTTGCAGGTCGTACTTACATTTGATCATATCTTGAGCGGTTTCCTCGATCTGGAGAGTAACTGTCTGACCGGAATTATCTGTCATAAATACCTTCCGAGCGTGGCCACGCATTTCCAGTTAACTACTCCTCGAGTGGCCTTGAGATTTCAAACAACCCTGACAAGGGGTGGACAATTCCTATCGCCTTATTCCCTTCGTTTCGCCACAGTCCATCATAACCCAAAATATACCCAGTTTGACCTCATTTACGAAATCGTAGAGTATAAATCAAAGCTAATCAGAAGTTGTGCCAACTTGGGCGAATAGTCTGTAGTCAAAAGAATTGACTCATAAGAATACTATAGTAGCTCTTACCACGACCAGGCTTTATGAATTACCAGAACTCTATAAGCGGTCACTGCCCGATAGAGTGTCCCATACAGTCTGCCTATGTGATCGACTAGTCATCCCATATGACTCTATGGCACATGAACTTGCCATCAATTGCATCACACTCTAGTCACTTCGAGACGTCACCTCATATAAGTAATTAGGGGCGAATACCATGTCAATCCAGTTCACTTTAATGGGGTTCAATTTGTCTTTACAATCCATTCGGATACGACAAGGTAGCGGGTGAGTTTAAGGAAACTCAAACGATAAATGTGATTATCACATATGAATAGTCAATACACTATTACTACTTCATATCCTATAATATTTAGTGTATTAATAACACTAGTTAAAATGCAATAAAAGCTTGGCAAGTGGATATACCCTATATCCATATATTCCAACTTTTTCAATTGCTATTTCCTTTCATTCAATGTTATCTCTAATAACTTGAATTCATTTCTAAGTATTTGTCTAGTCTTCTTGCTATACTTGGGCTCTTTAACTTGAAAGATGCTCCCACTGTTATCACATAACTTGTGATAAAGTCATTTGTAGAGGGATTCACCATTAATCCCCACGTTGACCATTTTATCACAACTTACTTAGAATCCTTTTGTAGAATTTGCAATGCGCGAAACTAAAACACCTTTCTTAGTCTCTTACTCCTTTATCAATAAGACATCCTAGGATTTCAACAAATCCCTTTAAGTTTGGAAACTAAAGTTTGTGCAACCCTTCAACACCTAACTTAGTTTATCATCCAAACATATGAACAAGTCTTCAATTGTTCTTTAAGGCTTTCTCAAGCCATATCATGAGAATTATCTTGTTATTGACTAATCATGCCCTAGGCATATATCACATTATGGCATGTGTGTCTGTTGGCATACATGATCATTCTAATGGCGGAAACATTAGCAAACGATTTCATGTAGTCAACAACTTAATAGGTTCAGTGAACGACTATGACTCCATTATAGTAATTCCACTTTCATCATCATGAATAACCCATTGAACCTTGTTGATGTTACAACTGATACGAAAGATCTTATCATCATAAGACTCTCAACTCTATGCCAATATTCTCTCACATAGATTTCAAAAACCTAGAATACATTGCATCTTTTTCCAAGTCTCCCCATCACTCTTGCCAGAAGAGATAATTGGTACATTATTCTCAATAAGTAATATGTCATCAATATATAAGACATGAAGAAATGATTCTGGCTCCCAATTAACTTCATGTATAATCACGATTCTTCAATCATGTGAATGAAACCATTCACTATTATCACATGAACGAAAAGTGCAATCCTTTAATGCTTGCTTAAGATAATTTTAGGATCACTTAAGAAAGCTACGCATAAGATGTTAGGATTCTTAGATCTTCATCTAAGGTTTTGTGTTTCAAAGACTTCCTTCTCTAAATTCCCATTTTAGAAAAGCGAATATAAATTTCATTTGCCATTCATCATTAAAATGAAATGCGGCAATTCCTAACATAATTAATCTTGATCAACATCTTCATGTCAATCTTATGCATTTGAATACTCTGAAGCTCTATTTACCTTTAAAGAGACCCTCGCTTTGAAGTAAATCTACTCTTGAGTAACAATTTTCGGATTGTAATGCTATGGCTCGTATGTAACAAGATTGATTTGGAATAAGGTCATAATACCATTACTTTCACAAAGCAATATTTTAACAAATAAGACATGTGCGCTAAACTCCCACTGAACTATACTCCCATTCTATCTTTATAGATTATATTTCCATTACTTTCACAAAGTAACTATACGACATGTTTGTGACGATCCAATCTACTCCCACTCTATCTCTTAGAAATACATCTATTTCTTGAGAGATAGCTTTGTGAGTCACAAACATTTATATGGTGGAGTATAAGAAGTTTATCTAGACTGTGAATTATCTTTCAAAAGGCCATCTTTATCATGGCAGCTTGATTCATGTGATATGCGAGTCTTATCCATGTCATTTGTTAAATAGACTCTCTATTTTAGGTATCTTCTGGTTGACCATCTGTTTAGAATTACTTGTCCGTTTTGGATTGCAAATTCCCTAAATTGAGTTCAACAACTCAAACCGACTCATATTAGTTTGATCTTATGGGTAGTGACACTAGGTCATAATCCATCTTTAATAAATCAAATTTATTACTTAGATCTTTGCCACTACGATCGGATCGTAATGCTTTAGAACTTTATTCAATTGGTTCTCTACGTCATTTAGAAATTTCTCAAATCTCTGAAATGCTTCACTTAATATTTGATTAAGTAAATATACCCTTATCAACTTAAATCATTGGTAAAAGTGACGAAGTATCCATAACCTCTCCTTGCGGTGATGCTCGTATGACCACATACATCGGCATGTATTAGTCCTAACAAATCACTCGCTCGTGTTCCTTTACCACTAAAGGAAGTACGAATTATATTGCAAAGGAGACAAAATTCGCATATTCCATATGATTGAAAATCAAATGGTCCAATAATTCTAGTCGACACTAGCGTTTAATGCGTTTCTCATTTACGTAACCTAATTGAAAAATCAAATGTACATATCATTTGGATTACTAGTTATGAGTCTTTTGGATCGTATTATGTAGATATCTTTGTTTGAGTTGGAAGTGTCTAAAACTTATATATCATAAAGACAAGTGACATGGCTCACAGCCATGTCTATTTTCAACAAAATAAATCCTTTCATGTCTCACATAGAAATGGAACGTCAATATCGTAGTCAAAGTAGAAACCTTTTCTTGTTTCAGTCATTTCCTTAAAATGGTCTACGAACTACTGACCATCACATTCATGAATGAAATATTTAACATCCCTATGGAAGTTCTTAAAATCATTTAAGCTTGCTCCAATGTTTTCGAATCCATTCACGTGTTCTTTGCAGATTTCGTAGGTCCTTGTTGCTCTTATCTTCAGCTGTCAATTAATAACAAATATGAAATATATAACATGAATGGATTTATTGAATTAGTATCGACAATGATGATATATTACTCACCCTTGAGTTCAAAACGATTATCATCTTGTGATAATCTGTTATGTTGCGCGACAATTTATGGAACTCTCTGTCCTTAAGTGAGATAAGCTCGTGATTGTGACCCTCGTGGAATCGGTCTATTAATAGAACATCATTCTTCATATATAGTCTTATCCTCGCTTTACACCCCACTCTAGTGACTCTGGTTCTCCTCTGTGAATTCTCTCCAACTAGTCCGTCACTGTGTTCTTTATTTGGCGCCTTGTGAGTAAAACCTTCTCGATTTCAAACAACAAGCTTTGACTTTATCTCTCCGCCACGCCACTTTTTCGTTGTGTACCTGTGCACATTAAACCCACAGGCAATGGCGTATATCTTATAAAATGTTACCGCGTCCTCAATCCCCCCAAACTCATGCCCGATACACGGTGTAAACCTCTTTTCAACCTCCCTGCACAATTGCTGCCTGTCATGCTGCACTCCATTTTTGTTAAGTGAATCTGTAAATAGGACATGTCAATACAGTTTACAGAGTGTAAATGTTAAATAAAAGTGCAAGCGTAAATGTTTTAAGATATGAAGTGTAAGTGTAAATGTCATCAGATATGAAGTGTAAGTGTGAATGTTTTTAAACAATCCATTTATCTCAGAGTGTAAATGTAAAGAGAAGTAAAGTGTAAATGTCAAATGCAAGTGTAAATGTTTTCAGATATGAAGTGTAAGTGTGATTGCTGGAAGAAGTGGAAGTGTCAATGTCATCAGATATGAAGTGTAAGTGTGAATGTTGAGTATTAGTATAAGTGTAAGCGTAGATGTAAATGTTAAGAGGATAGAAGTGTAAATATTATCATCTGGAAGTGTAAACGTCATCAGATATGAAGTGTAAGTGTGAATGTTAAGCGTAGATGTAAATGTTAAGAGGATGGAAGTGTAAATGTTATCATCAGAAAGTGAAAATGTCAAAGGTAAGTGTAAATGTCCCAGATATGATGTGTAAGTGTAACCGTGGAAGTGTATGTGGGGTAATATCCGTATAAGACCCTCTAAATTTAGGATTATAACGTAAAATTTGCATGTGAAATATAGTCATAAACGAAATACAATATAGAAACGACAAAGATAAAGAATCAACCTCGGGTCCTTTGTAGTGCGGCGTAAAGAACATAAATCAACAGAGATTCCCTCCTAATTGTTGCACCCAAGACCGTCTGAGACTATGCCCTTGTGCTAGAAATGCTTTCTAATTGACTTGCAATATTGAGAAAGCTCTTGTGAGGTTTTACGATGTGAGATCTAGGAATTTCAGAGAAAATTGCACTGAAACCCTAATTCTTTTTTACTAATGACGATTAGGTTAAGCAAGAGGAGAAGCTCTCCTTTTGTTCTCCTAATCTCGGCAAAACCGAGAGGGCTCATGGGGAAGTGGGCTTCCACTTCCTCTTAATTTTAGCTCGAGGTCCAGTTTGCCAAATGCTAAAATGTATATGACGGGTTTTAATAAATCGTCATCGGTTATCGGCTATTAAGATATCAACTAATAACACGGGTTAGTTGAATTATTAATACATGTCCGACAAAAACGATATTGTATAATTCATTCAATATACATTAATTAAATATAATCGTTTATATTTAATTTACGAATTAACTGTTTAATTCGCCTTAGCCCATAATATTTAATCCGTATTAAATATAATATCTCAACATCACATTTTGACTAATTACTAGTCAAATAACTCGGACTAACTGGTTAGTCAAATTTGGCATCTACATGACTGTATTTTCATACCGTCGCATCTCTCAAACGTATCCTATAGGTGTGACTTTTAGGGACCAGTTGATCACCGCCATCTGTATGACAATAACGTCAAACTTATCTAGCAAGCCAACCGTTATTGATAAACGTGGATCAACTGATAATAATACCAAAAGTATGCCCTTTGATCCTTTTAGAGATTTATAAGTCCTTGCACTAACTGTTAAGGACACCAACCCCAACAAGCTCCCACTTGTCCGTACAAGTGTATGTGCAATGACGTTATCCGCACTAACTGGAGGACACAAGCTCCAACAAACTCCCACTTGTCCGTACAAGTGTATGTGCGATAACCGATTCTCATATTCATTTAAAATTTCTCCCACTCAATGTAAAACAATTTGCAGATCCGGATCCGCAAAGGTCGTATTTTACAATCGATCTGTATCTAGAGTGGTTTCCCCGACTAGAGAGTAACTTAACTGATAAAACGAATCCGTATCCGAGCATGGCCATGCATTTCAGTTACAGCTCCTCGAGTGGCCCTGAGAAATATCGAGTACTTTCTGTTTGGCAACCTCTCGATCGACTAGCAGTTCAGTCGATCGAGCCCTATAGTTCCTCGATCGAGCACTATTGTCCCTGGATCGAGGGATTTTTGTTCTGGCAAGCTTTGAAAATTTATCCCAAAGTGTAAGTGTAAATGTCATCAGAAATGTAGTGTAAGTGTGATGTTCTAAAAGTGTAAATGAGCAATATCAGTGTAAATGTCAATAGATGTGAAGTGTAAATGTGATGGTCTGGCAACAATTACGGTTATTTCATAACAATAATCCATCCTATTGGTGGTCTGCAATAATCACTCCATCCTGTCAATAATCCAAATTAAATCCAACCTAAACACCATACCTTCTAATAACGAACTAGATGGTATTTTATGGTGTTTATGTGTATCAAATAAACCAAGCTCTTGATTCATCACTTGAAAATATTACACATAAACTTCACATATACCAGCTAGGTTGCCCAAAAACTATCAAATATTCCAACATAAACTTAAAAAAATATCAACTGGTTTGTTATTAGAAGGTATGATGCCTAAGTTGGATTTGATTGGGATTATTGATAGGTTGGAGTGATTATTGCGGACCACCAATATGATGGATTATTGTTATGAGATAACCCTTTTTTAAATACTTCATTAATAATGTAAGTGTAAATGATGTCAGATTTGAATTTTGATTGTGATGGCCTTTAATTTGCATAGTCTAATACTTACAATTTCAAAAAGTGTACACACATTATGAAAAATAATCAGAAGTGAAAACTGGAACAATCAAAATTAAGTTTCATATCAAAACTCAAAACTGAAACAATGAAACCTCATTTTCATATGAAATTGAAGCAATTTCAAAAATGCAACAGTGGTATTATTTGTACAATTTTAAAATATTATTTGTACGATCTCAAAACACATAATCAACATTAAACGGAAAATAATATTTCTACAATCTTCATATGAAAATGGTGATGTAAACTATAAATTAAATGCAAGTGCCAGTGTAAATGTAATTGTTAAGATAAGGACAGTGTAAATGTGATGGTCTGAATGTGTAAATGTCCAACTTAAGTGTAAATGTTGTCAGAATTGAAACTTGCATAGTCTAATACGTTGAAAGCTAGAACAATCAAAATTCAGTTTCATATCAAAACTCGATACTCAAAACTGAAATCTAATCTTCATTTAAAACTCAGCATCAAATTTCAAAAGTGTAACTGTGAATTATAATCTTTCTAAAGTAATGATAAGATACATTGAACTGAAAATATAAAAACGGTGACTGAAAATAATAAATTTAAAATGAAGAAATACCATTGATGCCATCTATAATCTGCATGTCTGCGATGATTTTCAGGTTTTAGAGAGAATTGTAGCTGAATTTTGAGCGTCAAATAGAGAAACGCAGGTTTAGAGAGAAGAATCGTAGATAGAAGGTGGATGAAGAAGTGTGTCAAGAAAGGAATTAGGTAGGTGTTGATAGATAGTACAGAGGATATAGACATTATCTCGTGCGCACTTTACTTGGGAAGAACAATAATCAGACAAAGGGTTCCTCTTTCCTATCTAAGCTTTTCCCTTCTTTTTTCGCCTATATTTTGTAAACAATCTCAACCTTAGATGTTTTCCATCTAAAGGTCCTTATAAGGACTTAAGGACTCAAAAGATGCAATGGACTCATAAGAACTCCTCTATATATATAAAGAATTAGAATCAAATGAGTCCACCTTCCTTAGGTGAGTCCATGTGTCCTAATCTTAGCCATTAGATTATAACAAAATCAATGGCTAAGATTACATCTTAAAATAAATGGCCTATATAAAACTCAAAAAACCCTAATTCAATTCATTTTACCACCTACCACTTCTTTCTCTTCGTCCATTTTTCTCTCTTCGTCTCTCTCATCCCTCACTCACCAACCAACCCTAAACACTCACCAACCAACCCACCTTACAACCACCGACAACAACCACAACAGTTGTAACACCCCCAT
This sequence comes from Silene latifolia, assembly GCF_048544455.1. Lineage (NCBI taxonomy): Eukaryota > Viridiplantae > Streptophyta > Magnoliopsida > Caryophyllales > Caryophyllaceae > Silene > Silene latifolia. The sequence goes on along the minus strand of NC_133532.1, from coordinate 87,193,929 downwards.
TTATTCGGGAGCCTTTAGCTAGACATTCCCAAACAAATAGAACTGTTACCATCTCGGTTTCCCGAGGTAGTGAATAACAAAGTACAACAAACCAAAGTACTTTAAATTAAAACTTTAATGATAACATATGTTTTACAATATTGATCAACTAAGACTTAATATAAAATAATACAATTCGCAGGGGAAATTAAATAAGTGATATAACTACATTTGTGATCTAGACTCTTGCAGGTCCGAAAGCTCACACGCCCAAGCTCCCCATATCCAGCTAACTCAAAACCTGCTATTTAAATCTGCTCCCCATTTAACCGGAAATATTAAATGGTTCACCACATGACGCCATCAATTAAAGCAGGCATCAATTTTATTTTGACACAGAAGCAAACACGTCAACCAATGGTTGAGTAGGAATAGCTAAACAACAACAATAAATGAATACAAGACAATATCAAATGCAAATGCAATGCAAGCTCATGATCAATCCTCCGACGCTCCCGTTCATCCCGCCAATCCCTGGCCAGGGTAATCTCAATAACATCCCAGAGACAAGTCTCCGCAGAACCCACTGGGAAACCAATGCAAGTGCTCATGATATGATATGCAAACAATATACTTACCATCCCAGATATGAGGCTGGGGAAACCAAATCAATATAAGCATCTCAGTCACGAGCTGAGGTAGTCAATAATCAATCATCTCAGTCACAAGCTGAGGTAGTCATTAAACAATATATCTCAATGCAACCAACCAACAATCATATATCATCCATCACAATTCCAAATAATTCAACCAGTAAAATTAGATAATACCATTCAAGTAAACATTAAAGTGATTGAGTAGCTATCCTACCTGTATAGCAAAGCGGCTCAACAAAATCCAAATAGCAAAGCACATGAATCCAAGCAACAAAACCCGTCTCACAAAAGCGTCACCAATTAACATTAAGATGAAAAAAGATGAACAAGCTCCTTATCTATCTAGTCTCCTTCTCTCTCTATATATATATTTTATGTTTTGTGAAAGTGAATAAAAGTTGTGGTTTGCTATTGTATATATAGTAGTAAGGTAGTATCGTTTTAGGAAAGTTTATAAGTCGTAAGATATAATAAATTATAATAAAATATTTATGGCCGGTAAAATAAATAAATAATATTAATAATCATAATCATAATCATAATCATAATCATAATCATAATCATAATCATAATCATAATCATAATGGGGTATGATATTATATTATTAGGAATACTATAATAAGGTGCGAAATTATGAAACTAATTAGCGCGTAACATCACTCAGCGAGTTCAGCTTTGCGCACTGATTTTCAAACAGTTGTCATTTCTTCGTTACTGATCGGAATCAAGCTTGTGACCATGCGTTGGAAAGCTAAGACAATAAGATTTCACCTCAAATTGGAATCACCCTAATAGAAGCTGCAAAACTCGAGATATTCCCGTTCCAAATTACCCCTCAAAACAAGTGATCATACTTCAGTAATTGGCACATTTGTGCAAGCTTCCTATTAACCTTTCATAGTCTACCTTGTACTTTAGACACACACAAAGGTCATATAACCATAAAATATGAGGGGTATTACAGTCTTCCCTCCTTAAAATGAACTTCGTCTTCGAAGTTCGTGCATACTAACAACCACTCAAAACCTATTCCACCTAGACCCTGCATGCTAATCAAAATGTTATCACAGCTAACTCACAGTATGACGCCACTTACACATATTACCCAACATATATACCATTAACTTCAGTAGTATTACATTCTACCTCACTTAAAAATAACTTCGTCCTGAAGTTCCACCTCTATCTTGACACCACTATAATCCCAAATATTAACATGCTACGTGGTCTTATCCAATTCTCTCCCCCAGATACTCACACGCTACGTGGTGCACCACCAACATTTACAACAACTAAATCCTTAAGTCCACTCTAATGCTACAACAGATCTCATCACGCTTACCAACATTTCTTAAGACAACCAAATAACAAATAAAAAGAAGTGATACTAACGAAATATGACATCCTACCCTACTTAAAATTAAGGTTACGTCCGCGTAACCTCAAAGACTACACAACAGTCACCAAGATTCTCCAGACTTCTTTCCATGACTATCAACTTACTTATATTTACAAAATATTCGTCCTAACATTCTACTCATCGTTCTGCCAACAAGAGTCCATAACAATTTTTTGTGTAATAAATATCAATCTTTCAAGTTATAACATTATAATCTTATCAATCTCAATACACCATATGCATAAATCATACTCATTGTGAACCATCCTTAAGTTCGCTTCAATCCTTATTCACCTTACTCATCTTAAAATTACTTAACAACCCAAATCATTACTCTTACTATTTAATCCTCAAGGCTCGGCTATTTTATCTTTACTCTTTAACTAAATCCAACAATTCATAGCAATAGTTTTTCTCCGAAACATGTTTCAGTTATTTGCCCCCTTATCAAACACATTATTTAAATCCACGTACTCTAATTCTCAATTTTCCACCATTAAATTCAATCACCCGTCGACATTTCTTCTTTAGTTATCATACCCATCATTAATAATTCCCAAAATCTAAAATTTTACCTCATCCTGGTAACTCATAACTAACATATACCCTAAAGTTACCTCTTAGTAACCCAAATTTCTAAGCACCCCAGTCATCTAAAATTTCATACACTAACATAAAACAAATTAAGCTCATTAAATAAAATTCACTTCTATCCTATTATAATATATCTTTCTCATGAACATTTAACCTTTTTTTTAAAAAGAAAATTATCCTTACCTACACCTTATTCATGTCACAATTAACTAGAAAACCACATTAATACTTCACTAAATTTATTGTCAATATCACCCTTTAAATCACATTACTTACCTTGTTATCGCATCAATCATCAATCTCACTTCTCTTATACAGCTATGTTTCCCAATAATCTCAGACTATATATCTTTCTTATATGATCCATAAAAATATTAAAAATACCATTCACATCTGATAACCTTTCTCACAAAAAAATTTTAAGGTAATTGTTGTCGTAAATCTCACATTAGATTTCACCACAATTCCCTTATAAGACACATTTATTCCCTTAAGTTCCCTCAAAGACACTTCATTTTGATAGCAGTCAATAAATCCTCTATTTTTTTCCCAATCAATTCATCCCTAAGATGATCTCTAAATCTCTCAAAGAAGTTCAATTAAATCCATAGAGAAAGAATTTTTCCGATTAAAATATTCACACCCTGATGTATCTTCCCAAAAGTTAATGACTCCCCTGAAGATATTTCTACATCAAATTTTATCACATCAAATCATTTCAATTCTAAGGTACGAGCATGCTTACTAGAAATAAATGATTGCGTACAAATTATTTTGCCACGATTTCTTTACAGTTTGTCACAATTTCCTTATAACTTACCACAATTTTGCTGTAATTTGCCACAATTTTCCGTGTCACTCCATTCATGCCTACCTGCCTCTCTTTTAAACATTTATCATACTACTTAATCTTTGATAATTAAATTTAAACTTTTATAACAATTCTATAGCATAAATATCACAAATCGGTTCAGGGTAGCACATTCCGCAAATCTCTAGACATGAAATTTCTAAGCATGAAATTCACATATATACAACCAATACATATAAAGATGCAATAATTCACGGTGCATGTTTCTCCAATTTATGTCACTCATGATATACCAAGAAAATTTCCATGCGCAATTATGCAACGAATTAAAACAAATTCAATTCAATGTGACCGCCGTCTCATAGACCACACGCCTTTCCTTTTTATTCGTCTCAAAATTTCATACCTTTTTGTTCTCAAATTGCGATAAAATTAGTATTTCTCACATTTTCAGGTCACAATTAGACCCTTAAGTTAAAACATCCACGCTAACTACCCTTCTCTTTCCTTAACCTTCCCTCGAGGTGACCGGCTCAAAACTGAAAAGGGCCAGGTCAAGGACGTCTCCCTAACCTAGAAGAGGGCTCCTAAACAGTTTCTACCCCGGGTTTATTTTATTAGACTCATCCTAAGTTCATTAAATTCATTGGTTTAGGCCTTAGGATCGTTTGCTCTGATACCACTTTGTAACACCTCCATTTATTCGGGAGCCTTTAGCTAGACATTCCCAAACAAATAGAACTGTTACCATCTCGGTTTCCCGGGGTAGTGAATAACAAAGTACAACAAACCAAAGTACTTTAAATTAAAACTTTAATGATTACATATGTTTTACAATTTTGATCAACTAAGACTTAATATAAAATAATACAACTCGCAGCGGAAATTAAATAAGTGATATAACTACATTTGTGATCTAGACTCCTGCAGGTCCGAAAGCTCACACACCCAAGCTCCCCATATCCAGCTAAGTCAAAACCTGCTATTTAAATCTGCTCCCCATTTAACCGGAAATATTAAATGGTTCACCACAGGACGCCATCAATTAAAGCAGGCATCAATTTTATTTTGACACAGAAGCAAACACGTCAACCAATGGTTGAGTAGGAATAGCTAAACAACAACAATAAATGAATACAAGACAATATCAAATGCAAATGCAATGCATGCTCTTGATCAATCCTCCGACGCTCCCGTTCATCCCGCCAATCCCTGGCCGGGGTAATCTCAATAACATCCCAGAGACAAGTCTGAGAACCACTGGGAAACCAATGCAAGTGCTCATGATATGATATGCAAACAATATACTTACCATCCCGGATATGAGGTGGGGAAACCAAATCAATATAAGCATCTCGATCCACGAAGTGAGGTAGTCAATAATCAAATCATCTCAGTCACAAGCTGAGGTAGTCATTAAACAATATATCTCAATGCAACCAACCAACAATCATATATCATCCATCACAATTCCAAATAATTCAACTAGTAAAATTAGATAATACCATTCAAGTAAACATTAAAGTGACTGAGTAGCTATCCTACCTGTATAGCAAAGCGGCTCAACAAAATCCAAATAGCAAAGTAGATGAATCCAAGCAACAAAACCCGTCTCACAAAAGCGTCACCAATTAACCTTAAGATGAAAAAAGATGAATAAGCTCCTTATCTCTCTAGTCTCCTTCTCTCTCTCTATATATATTTTATGTTTTGTGAAAGTGAATAAAAGTTGTGGTTTGCTATTGTATATATAGTAGTAAGGCAGTATCGTTTTAGGAAAGTTTATAAGTCGTAAGATATAATAAATTATAATAAAATATTTATGGCAGGTAAAATAAATAAATAATATTAATAATCATAATCATAATCATAATCATAATCATAATCATAATGGGGTATAATATTATATTATTAGGAATACTATAATAAGGTGCGAAATTATGAAACTAATTAGCGCGTAACATCACTCAGCGAGTTCAGCTTTGCGCACTGATTTTCAAACAGCTGTCATTTCTTCGTTACTGATCGGAATCAAGCTTGTGACCATGCGTTGGAAAGCTAAGACAATAAGCTTTCATCTCAAATTGGAACCACCCTCATAGAAGCTGCAAAACTATAGATATTCCCGTTCCAAATTACCCCTAAAATAAGTGATCATATTTCAGTAATTGGCACATTTGTGCAAGCTTCCTATTAACCTTTCATGGTCTACCTTGTACTTTAGACACACACAAAGGTCATATAACCATAAAATATGAGGGGTATTACAACAGTACACCCCACCACCAGACGCCGCCTCTCTCCCTCGTCCGTCCTCCTCTCCTCAACCGCTGCCACTAGCCGCCTCTCTCCCTTTTCATTATTTTTTTTTTTTTTTTTCAGCTCTGAAAAAGTTTGTCGTTGGTGGTGGTTGGAGATGCCGTGGTTGGAGTTGTGGTGGGTAATGGTGTCGTAGTTCTGCCGCCTACTTCCTCCTTTCTCTTTTTTTTAAGATCTAAGCAAAGGAGTGGTTTTTTGTTGGTGTTGGTTGGAGAAGCCGAGGGTTGTGGATGTCGATGGTTGTAGGAGTCGTGATTGGACTCGTTTTTCATATCTACTTTTTTTTTGGTGAAGTCAGGGTGTTGGTGGTGGGGCCAGTTGGGGGTGTTGTTGTCGGTGCGGAGATTGTTTGTCAGCGTTGTGGTGGCGCGGAGGTGGGCGGATGCCTCCTCTCTCCTTTTTTTTTTTCAGATCTAACTGGTGGTTGTTGGGGTGGGTGTTGATGGTGGGTCAGGTGCGGGTCGTGTTAGACGTTGGTGATTGGTCGGTGGTTATTGCCTATATATAAAAGGACTCGCATTAAAATTTCGACTCGCAAACATTAAATTTTCACTCGTATACCATTATAGTTTCACTCGTAAACCGTTAAAGTTGCAATCGTAAATTAGAGAAATTACAAATTTTTACATCATTAATTTAATACAAACTTTTATATTGAAAATGGCCTTAAAAAAAATTAAAGTTTCATTCATCACCATTAAAGTTTCATTCATCTCCATTAAAGTTTCACTCGTTTAACATTAAAGTTTTATTCATAAATCAGTGAAAAATAAATAAATATTAAGTAAAGTTTCACACGTCAAATAGCCTAAAAAAATAAAGTTTTACTTGTCATCATTAAAGTTTCACTCGTTTAACATTGAAGTTTCATTCGTAAATCAGTGAAAATTAAATAAATATTAGTTACAATTATATTATTACATAAATTCCAATTTTTATATTAAAAATAGCCTAAAAAAATTAAGGTTACCCGCGTAAAAAATTAAAGTTACACTCGTAAAACATTAAAGTTACATTAGCCTAAAAATTAAATAAATATTAGGTTTCAACATCTAACTCCTGAAATTGATGATCCTGTTGGAATATGTGTCCTCCGACAATAATGCGATCACGACTGTTGATCATGATGATCACATGTTTAAGTCTCATTATAAAGAATACAATTGGGAAGTAATATTTTACTGTCAACTGATCAACATATATCGGTAATGATTGGCTGACTAGAGTTTGACATTACTGTCGTGCGACGGTGGTGATCAGTTGATCCCCTAGGTCATACCTATAGGGCAACACTCTTAATTGATCATTTAATTAATCGTATAACGTTACGAGTTAATTAAATTACTTGAAAATTGACGGACGATTTTGGAAGTAAAATTTACGTATCATATTGAAATTGATTAAAATGAGATACGGTCTGAGTATTTGAATTGTATCATTACTCAGATGAAATTATTGTTTAAAGAAACAATTGAAATTGAATGAATTATTATAAAAACAATTTATTGTGATTTGTAAATTGGTAAAATATTTTGGTACAAGTAATTATGAATTACTAAGTCGATTTTTGTATATGACGTATTTTTATTAATACGTTGATTTTTAATATGTTAAAAATACATAACAAATTTATGTAACATATGACATGTGACATAAGACAAAATTGACAAAAATAAAATGGATTCCATTTTATGTATGTACCGAAATTAAAGGGGAGAATTAGGCTAATATTGTGTTGTTTAAATTAGTGGAAAACATAATCATTCACTAATAGCCTAGCCATGCAACCCTAGTTTGCAATGTGAAGGCAAACAAGAGCATGCATTGGGTCTCCTTTCTTCCCTCCTCTTCCCTCCTACCCGGTTTTACCAAAGAAAAGGCAGAGGGTTTTTGTCTTATATTTTTTGATATACACTACATGCATGAGTGTGTATTATTCATTCATTCTATCTTATCAAAAATTAAGATTTTAGAAAGAGAAAATACTTCCTCTCCTATTCTCTCCCAACCGGTTTTTGGGAGATTAAAAACCAAATTGTTTTGGGTCATTTTTCTACAAGAATTAATATTATCTAGTTCTCATAATATTAATTTTAATTAAGAGTAAGCTTTGGGTATAAATCCTTGGGAGAGATCCTACACTTGGGTCTTTGTTCATCCAAAAGGAAAGCTCAAGAACAAGAGAGAAAGGTGATCTCTCTTGTGCCCATTTGAACCGAAAATCCAATGTAAGAATGGATGTTTCTTCCTTATTTTGTTTATTTGTTTGCATGCATAAGATCATTAGTTAATTTTATGACAAATTAAATCATAACATATATGAATATGTAAATATATAGATCTACTTTTCCTTCAATCGGTATCAAGAGCCATGGTTGTTTGCATGCAAATCGGTTAAAAGTTTTTCCGAGTTATAAGAATAACATATAAAACTTGAATAATTTGTGTTATTATAAGATATCACGAAATAAATTTATGCATGTTAAATTTCTGGTCCTAAAATGTTTTTAGGATATTTTAGTTAATTTACGGATTTTTATTGTTAATTTTTACAATAATGGCATTTAAATATGATTTTATGAGTAAAAATGTCATTTTCGGTCTAAAATTAGCTATACTTCGAATTTTCCAGTGATTTTTGGATATGTTGTCACATATATTATTTTGAGATAATCTGTAAATTTTCATAAGTTTTGGACTTCTTATGCTCGAAAAATAGATTTTTCATTATTAAATTCGGATTTAGGTGAAAAATAGGTTAATATGAGATAAAATTTCGAATCTGGTCATAGAAATTTAGTATGATGTCACATGCAATTTTACAAGATGTGTGTAAAATAATGGGCTATAGTGAAGTCTTTTTGCATGATTTATGGATTTTTGTAGAAAAATGGCATGAATAGTGACTTTATTAGTGAAATATTAATAAAACATACTCTATGACTAAAGAAAAACATCATATGTTGCTTTTTATTGTCATTGTCAGATCTAAAATTGAAAAGTTAATGAATATAATTTTTCTCATGTTTTTATGATTATTTTGTTAAAACCGATAAACCGCAACATTGTTTTTCCGGAAAAATTTCGAAATTTTTAACCTAAGTTTTTGAACATTATGAGTGTCATGGTATTTTTCCAGAATGTTCATGAGTTTAAATTTCAAATTTTGAATTTATTTGAAATTTTGTGATTTATTTGAAGTTCATAGCTTATTTTTGTAATTTTTGGTCCATTAATGAACAATTTTAGAAATATGAGTTAATTATGGTCAAATAATTAGTGAAGACTAAATTTTGAGTCCTAAGAGGTTAGGGTAATTAACTTATGCATAAATATGAATTTATGTAATTGTTTTTTGTGATTATAAAATGTTGAAATCACGCAAATCCGTAAAAACCAAGTAATATACGATATTGGCTAATTAAAGGCGATTTAGCATAAAATTGGGCATGTTCATACATATAATAATGCTGCATTTTCTTTATGATTGTCATAATTTAATTTATGTAATTTTTTTTTTGAATTATGTAATTTTACTTAGTATGGCCTTAGTTTTAATTGGTATTACCCGAAATGTATGGGAATATCGATTCGGTTGTAATTTATTGTGATCTCGTATCACCGTTTTGTAATTTAATAGATTTAATTTTTATTTTAGTTACAAATGTATAATAGGAAATTATGTAATTTGTTATGTAATTTAATTTATTCCGGAGTTCCCAAAGACGGATTTCTTCAAGATGGCGATACATAAAGAGGGTGTTACCTTGAGATGCGTGCCACAACCGAAGTTCAAGGGACCAATGGAGTTGGTTTCCGAATATGTAATAGTTAAATAGTTTTTCTATTTTAGGAAGGCCATACTAGGATTTATTTTATGTTTGCATTTTATTTATATGTCACATGCATCGTTAAATCGCCATAACTAAAACATGCATCATCTTCTTCATCGAGTTTATCGACCGTGTCAATTCGAATTATCGTAGTTCACCGCTTTAGTTCACTTAAAACGTGATAGATAATAAATTGACATGACCTCTCGCTAAAACAATTAATTGAGACATAGCCTTACCAAATAGTAGAAACCATGAAAACCTATTTCGTGAGGGAGTGCACTCGACCACACTGGGGTACAAACCTTGTTACGTAGGGGAAGTGGGTGATAAATGTCTATCCACCGAATTCATGTTGATGAGGGTTTCATCGGCCACACCGTGCCCAAGTTAATATGGGTTTGGATCATGGACACATTTATTCGAAATTTGGATTGAACTCAACAAAAGGTTTTCGATAAGGGTTTTATCGGCCACACCGTCCCCTTGTTGAATGTGTTTTGGGCTAAAGATAAATGTTAATGTAATATTATCGACCAAGAGTTCTAAAAGTAGAATCGATTAAAGCGTTAATCCACAGAGTTATATTGATGAGGGTTTCATCGACCACACCGTGCCCAAGTTAATATGAATTTGGGTCTTGGAATCATTTATGATAGTTGGGTAGAGGTCACTATATAAATGCTCATATCTTGTTAATTATTTACAAGTATGATATTAAAAGACAAATGTTAATATTTCCTTTTCCTCCATATTTGTAGTTCTTTACAATGAATCCATCAAATGCTACCGCACCGATAACTATTGAGTCTTACCACAATGTTTTTGACGTCGTTTGCTCCAACAATGATTTCGACACTACTAGAGAACTTCATTTTGGGATAGGTTCGGATGGAAACCTTAACTTCATCACCTCTTCTAAACCACCTACTACTACTAGACCTCGTGTGAGTCCGTCTCAGGAAGACTACCTCATACAATCTATAGGATCTTTGTCACTGGAAGATAAAGATGCCAAAGCTAGTGGGAGCTCAAGAAATCAAGTTCTTGCTTCAAAGGGCAAAAGGTTCAAGAAGAAGGGAAAGAAAATCAAAAACTTCAAGCAAGTTAATGATGAATGCCATTATTGCTATGGCATGGGACATTGGCTTAGGAATTGTCCCGTATATTTGCGAAATATAAGGGAAGGAATCATCACACCAAAAGGTAAAATTCCTAAGGAAATTTATGTTATTGATATAAATTATACTTCCACTACGACATGGGTACTAGATACCGGTTGTGGTTCTCACCTTTGTAATCATTTACAGGGTTTAAGAGATGTCGAGAGGCTTAGCAAGGGAGATGTGGATCTACGCCTTGGAAATGGAGCTCGAGTAGCGGCCGAATCCAAAGGAACTTATGTTTTAGCTTTGCCTAACGGATTTGAGTTGTATTTACATAATTGTTTTTATGTGCCTACACTCTCTAAAAACATTATTTCAATCGCCATGCTAGACATGGACGGTTTTTGTTTTGTCATTAAGAACAATCGTTGTACTATTTCTAGGAATGATTTGGTTATTGGCTAAGCTTCTTCCATCAATGGCATTTACATTTTAGAGACCTCAAATCCGACTAATGATATTTATAACATTCAATCAAAGAAACTCAAATCAAGTGACCCAAGTGAAGCGTTCATTTGGCATTGTCGATTAGGTCACATAAACGAGAATCGCATCAAAAGATTAATTTCGACTAATGTGATTACACCATTTGATTATCAATCATATGGTACATGCGAATATTGCCTACTTGGCAAAATGACTCGTAATCCTTTTAGTGGTAAAGGGACACGAGCTAGTGAGCTATTGGGACTCATACACACCGATGTATGTGGACCAATGAGTATCACCGCTCGTGGTAATTATGACTACTTTATAACCTTCACCGATGACTTGAGTAGATATGGGTATATCTATTTAATAAAGCATAAGAGCGAAGCGTTTGAGAAATTCAAGGAATTTCAAAATGAAGTAGAGAACCAATTGAACAAAAGGATTAAGGCACTACGATCCGATCGTGGTGGTGAATACCTTAGCCTTGAATTTGATTCACACTTGAAAAGTCGTGGTATTATATCACAACTTACTCCACCCTGAACACCCCAACTTAATGGTGTTGCCGAAAGGAGAAATCGAACCCTACTTAATATGGTTCGATCCATGATGAGTCAAACCGAGTTACCAAACTCGTTTTGGGGATTTGCGATTCAAACCGCAATTAGATCTTTGAACAATAGTCCCACTAAATCCACCGAGAAAACTCCATGTGAGATGTGGACGGGAAGGGTTCCCAATATATCCTATATGAAGATTTGGGGATGTGATGCTTACGTCAAGTCTAAGAACGACAACAAGCTTGTCCCAAGATCCGAAAAGTGCATCTTTGTAGGATACCCCTTAACCTCACGAGGTTACTACTTCTACAAACCTCAAGATAACAAAGTGTTTGTGTCTTGCGAGGCTGTCTTCTTAGAAAGACAATTTATTTCTAAGAGACAGAGTGGGAGAAATTTTGAACTTGATGAAGTTCAAGAGCCACAAACCGAGATAGAGATGCAAGAAGAAGCTCCTTCGTCGTCTAATACGGTTATTCCTCCTCCTCTTAGAAGAACGGGCCGTGTTATTCGCCATCCCGATCGATATGTGGGACTTATCGAAGAAGATGGAACACTTGATGTGTTACTTATAGAAAGTGACGAGCCCGCTACCTACAAGACCGCAATCTCTAGTCCTAATTCCTCCTTATGGCTTGAAGCCATGAAGTCCGAAATGGATTCTATGCATGAAAACCAAGTTTGGGACTTGGTAGATTTGCCTAAAGGGTCAAGACCCCTTCAATGCAAATGGATATTCCAAGTCAAGAATGGCATAGAAGGACATGACGATGTCTACAAAGCTAGGCTAGTGGCAAAGGGATTTACCCAAGTCCAAGGTCTCCATTATGATGAGACCTTCGCCCCCGTAGCTATGCTAAGATCCATACGGATTTTGTTAGCGATTGCCGCATTTCATGATTATGAAATATGGCAAATGGATGTCAAAACCGCTTTTCTAAATGGGCATTTAGAAGAGGAGGTGTACATGATACAACCCGAAGGTTTTGTTGATTCTAAAAATCCTAACAAAGTGTGCAAGCTTAAGAGATCCATTTATGGTCTTAAGCAAGCATCTAGAAGTTGGAATCATCGATTCAATCATGTTATAAAGGAAAATGGTTTCACTCGAAGTGTTGAGGAACCATGTTTATACATGAAATTTAGTGGGAGCAATGTTGTGTTCCTAATCTTGTACGTCGATGACATACTACTCATTGGAAATGGTATTCCGATGTTGTCTTCTGTTAAGAAGTGGTTAGGTAACCACTTCCAAATGAAGGATTTAGGAGAAGCACAACGCATATTAGGTATCCGGATCCATAGAGATAGATCCAAGAGGATATTGGCACTAAGTCAAGAGTCTTATGTTGATAAGATTCTTCGACGGTTCAGCATGGACAAATCCAAAAGGGGATTGGTGCCTATGGTAACCGGGACGATATTGAGCAAGACTCAATCTCCCTCCGAACCCCATGATGTTGAACGCATGAAGATGATCCCTTATGCTTCCGCTGTTGGATCAATCATGTACGCCATGATATGCACACGTCCTGATGTCTCGTATGCCTTGAGCATGACGAGTAGATATCAAGGAAATCCAGGTGAGAGTCACTGGATTGCTGTCAAAAACATCCTTAAGTACTTAAGAAGAACTAAGGATTCTATCTTAGTGTTTGGAGGGGACACCGAACTTCGTGTTAATGGATACACGGACTCGAGTTTTCAAACTGATAGAGATGACATGAAATCACAAGTTGGTTTTGTTTTCATGCTCAATGGTGGTGCCGTTAGCTGGAGAAGCTTCAAGGAAGCTGTAACCGCGGATTCTACAACGGAGGCTGAGTACATTGCAGCATCAGAACCTGCCAAGGAAGCTGTGTGGATCAGGCAGTTCATGGAAGGTCTAAGAGTAGTACCTACCACCAATGATCCCATCACTCTCTATTGTGATAATAGTGGGACAATCTTCCAAGCTAAGGAGCCAAAGTCTAGTAATAGATCTAGACATGTACTTAGAAAATAACATGTAATAAGAGATTTCATTGAGAGAAAGGAAATTGCGATTTGTAAGGTTGGGACGGATGACAACATAGCCGATCCGCTCACCAAGCCTTTATCGCAAGCTAAGCATGATGGACATGTTACGTCCATGGGACTTAAACGTGTACCAAGTTTTTGTTAGATTTTGAAATGAAATAAAACTGTTGTTTTTGTTCATGTTCACAATCACATTTGTCTTTTATCTTTGATTTATACATTGTTACATCCAAATGGGTTGTGGTGACAATTGGACCCCGTTAAAGTGAACACGGATTAACATAGTATTTGCCCATAGTCACTTGTATGAGGTGACGTCTCAAAGTGACTAGAGTGTGATGCGATTGATGGCAAGTTCAAGTGCCATAGAGTCATGTGAGATGACTAGTCGATCACATAGGCAGACTGTTAGGAACATTTTGTCGGGCCTAATAACCGCTTATAGAGTTCTGGCAAATTTATATAGCCTGGTCGTGGCGAGAGCTACTATAGTATTCAAATGAGTCGATTCTTTTGACTAAAGACTATTCGCCTAAGATGGCACAGTTTCAGATTAACTTTGATTTGTGTTACTACGACCTTCGTAAATGGGGTCAAATGGGCATATTTTGGGTTATGATGGCTGTGGCTAGTTGAAGGGAATGAGTGCGATAGGAATTGTCCACCCTTAGTCAGGGTTATAACAATATCTCAGGGCCACTCGAGGAGTAATGAACTGGAAATGCGTGGCCACGCTCGGATTGTATCCATGGTGGATAAATCCGGTCAATCGATTATTCTCGGATCGAGGAAACCACTCCGATATGATCACTTGCAAGTACGACTGAAAGACACCTTGCATTGAGTGGGAGATAGTAATAGGACAAGAGAATTGGTGACGCACACTTGTCGAGGACAAGTGGGAGATTGTTGGAATATGTGTCCCCCGACAATAATGCGATCACGACTGTTGATCATGATGATCACATGTTTAAGTCTCATTATAAAGAATACAATTGGGAAGTAATATTTTACTGTCAACTGATCAACATATATCGGTAATGATTGGCTGACTAGAGTTTGACATTACTGTCGTGCGACGGTGGTGATCGGTTGATCCCCTAGGTCATACCTATAGGGCAACACTCTTAATTGATCATTTAATTAATCGTATAACGTTACGAGTTAATTAAATTACTTGAAAATTGACGGACGATTTTGGAAGTAAAATTTACGTATCATATTGAAATTGATTAAAATGAGATACGATGTCGAGTATTTGAATTGTATCATTACTCAGATGAAATTATTGTTTAAAGAAACAATTGAAATTGAATGAATTATTATAAAAACAATTTATTGTGATTTGTAAATTGGTAAAATATTTTGGTACAAGTAATTATGAATTACTAAGTCGATTTTTGTATATGACATATTTTTATTAATACGTTGATTTTTAATATGTTAAAAATACATAACAAATTTATGTAACATATGACATGTGACATAAGACAAAATTGACAAAAATAAAATGGATTCCATTTTATGTATATACCGAAATTAAAGAGGAGAATTAGGCTAATATTGTGTTGTTTAAATTAGTGGAAAACATAATCATTCACTAATAGCCTAGCCATGCAACCCTAGTTTGCATTGTGAAGGCAAACAAGAGCATGCATTGGGTCTCCTTTCTTCCCTCCTCTTCCCTCCTACCCGGTTTTACCAAAGAAAAGGCAAAAGGTTTTTGTCTTATATTTTTTTGATATACACTACATGCATGAGTGTGTATTATTCATTCATTCTATCTTATCAAAAACTAAGATTTTAGAAAGAGAAAATACTTCCTCTCCTATTCTCTCCCAACCGGTTTTTGGGAGATTAAAAACCAAATTGTTTTGGGTCATTTTTCTACAAGAATTAATATTATCTAGTTCTCATAATATTAATTTTAATTAAGAGTAAGCTTTGGGTATAAATCCTTGGGAGAGATCCTACACTTGGGTCTTTGTTCATCCAAAAGGAAAGCTCAAGAACAAGAGAGAAAGGTGATCTCTCTTGTGCCCATTTGAACCGAAAATCCAATGTAAGAATGGATGTTTCTTCCTTATTTTGTTTATTTGTTTGCATGCATAAGATCATTAGTTAATTTTATGACAAATTAAATCATAACATATATGAATATGTAAGTATATAGATCTACTTTTCCTTCAGATCCTAAGGTTGATATTCAGCTTGATGATCACGTTTTGGATGCAGATGGTGAAATCAGGCTGTTTCAATTGAGTAATAGCATGGATTCAATTGCGGAGGAGGATTCTGATGATGGGAGTGTATGGACAAAAGTTTCGCGTTCTGGTTCTGCTACATCTGATAGGGTAAGTCCTCTGCGATTAACTAGTGCTGATACTGGTGCTGAGTTAGAATATTGGTCAACGACGGTGTACTGCTATGTACTAGGTGCTAATCCACCTTTCAAAATAATTAATTTGTTTGTGAAGCGGGTCTGGGGATATACTGAATATGATCAAATTTCTTTCCATTCGAATGGTATATTCCTGGTTCGGTTCAAAACAGAAGCTATGAAGTTACGAGTTTTACAATCAGGGCCCGTATTCTTCGATAACAAACCAGTAGTAGTTAAGGAGTGGACTCCCACTGCTAAATTGGTTCGTGAGGCTGTAGATATGGTGCCTATTTGGATTAGATTCTATGGTCTCCCTCTGAAGTTTTGGGGTAATGCTCTGATGAAGATTGCTGGATTGGTAGGAAAGCCAGTGCGACGTGACAGTAATACTCAATTAAAAACATTTATTGGTCATGCTAGAGTAATGGTTGAGGTTAAAATGGGTGGTGATTTGCCTGATGTGATTGAATTTACTGATCAATTAGATGTCAGTACTAGACCTGTCAAAACTCGACCCGACCCGAAAACCCGACCCGCCCGACCCATTTTTTTAGGGTTGCAAACCCGATTTTTTCGACCCCTGACCCGTTTGACCCAAACCCGAAATGACCCGTTATTTTAGGGTCGAGACCCGACCCGAACGGGTCGACCCGTTGTGTCAAGGGAAAATCATGAATTTTATTAAAAATATTGATATTTATATATTATATTTGAAAATATAGTTAAAAAAAATTATTACTTACAATTAAAAATTCAACTAAAAAGTCAATTTTATATAATTTTTATAATATTTAATAATAAAATAATTATTAAAAAAACTTTATTTTAATAATTATATCAATATAATTATCTTATATGATGAATATGGTTAAAATAATAATTTTAAATATATTTTACTTTTTAAAAAAATATTTTTTAAATTAAAAAAATGGTTTAAAAAAGACGTTAAAAATTATTTCTTGACCCGTATTCTGACCCTAACCCGACACGTGACCCGTATGAGCCGACCCGTATCTGACCTGACCCGTATTCTGACCCGACCCGGGACCCGATCCGCCCGACCCATTTGACAGGTTTAGATGTCACTCATAGGCAAATTGTTCATTATGAATGGAAACCAACAATTTGTTCGGACTGTAAAGGAGTTGGTCATATGGAGAGAGATTGCAGGAAGAAACAACATCCTGGGCAGGTTCCTGTGAGGAAAGTGTGGGTGCCTAAAGGAAGGGTTCAACAACAACCTACTGTTGTGCCTGCTCCACCTGCACGAAACCCCCATGTCAGGCCCTTAGTTTTGCAGCCTCGAACTAAACCTGTTCTTTCCAGAGGATTAGTAACTCCTCAACCAGCTACTTTTACCCATTTCTAACCTATAAGGGTTCTAACTAAATTCTCAAGGCAGGGTGGTATGAGTACTGGCAATGGGAGAAGAACGTTTCTGGAAGTTTTGGAGCACTCAGTTCAATATAGGAAAGTGGTTGAGGAGGACATGGATGGCCCTAGCACATTAATTGAGAATGGGTAGTATAGAGTTTTGGAATGTGCGGGGACTGAATAGTGTACATAAACATAAGGATATTAAATGGTTTTTACATTCAAATAATATTGGTGTTTTTGGGTTTTTAGAAACTAGAGTTAGAACTGCTGCTATCAATAAAGTGCATCAGAGCATTGGTTCTCAATGGAACATGGTGCATAATAATGAGAGTCATGAGGGAAGTCGTATTTGGATTATTTGGGATGCTGGTAATTATGATGTTGTAGTCTTAGGTAGTGAGGCTCAGGTGATCCATACTAAAGTCACTTACCTTTCTACAGGAGCTGTTTGGTGGATGTGTATGGTGTATGGTTTTAATAGATTAGCTGATCGTACTCCTTTATGGCATTCTATAAAAACTATGAAAAATTATATTAATGGGCCTTGGGTTGTCATGGGAGACTTTAATAATGTATTGGCAATGAATGAAAGAATAGGCTCTGAAGTCTCTACTGCTGAAGTGAGGGAGTTTCAGGAGTGTGTGGATGTTTGTGGGTTGAATGACATCCCTGCTTAGGGTGCTTTTTTCACTTGGACCAATACACATGAGGTTGGGGATTTGAAATTTAGTAGAATTGATAGAGCTCTAGTGACTGATGAGTGGCTCCATCAATTCCCTAACACCATTACTATTTTTCATCCTGAAGGTTTATTTGACCACTGTCCTTGTACCATGACAATGCACCCAGATGTTGATACAAAAAAGAGCAATTTCAAATACTTTAATATGTGGGGCAAGGATCCTGGGTTCCTGAAAATTATTCAAGATGTCTGGAGTACTCCTATTTATGGGTATAAAATGTTTCAGGTGGTTAAGAAGCTGAAACTTCTAAAGAAACCTTTGAAAGATCTTAATATTGAAGCCTATGCTGGTATTGAAACCTCCACTAAGGTGGCCTTGGCTCATCTTCATAGGGTGCAAGGTCAGCTGCACCTTGATCCTACTAATCTTGGCCTTTAACATTTAGTGAAGGAGGCTACTGAATTTTACAGAGATAGGGAGATTGCTTTGAAGAGTTTTCTGTCCCAAAAAGCCAAAGGTCAATAGCTCGGAGATGGAGATGATAACACTCAGTATTTCCATAGTGGTATCGAGGCAAGGAGGATGCAAAATAGGATTTTGGGGATTCAGGATATGGAGGGCAATAACCATACTACTTCTGTTGCAATTGAGGAGGCATTTAACAATTATTACAAATCTTTATTGGGGTCTAACAGAAGGGTGGTAAAAGTTCATAGGGGCACTGTCCAACAGGGGAAACTTGTAACCAATGCACACTGTAGTGTGCTTATCTCAGCTGTGACAGACAAGGAAATCACGGATGCCTTATTTTCCATACCTACTAATAAAGCACCTGGGCCTCATGGCTTCTCATCTCAATTTTTCAGGGATTCATTTGATGTTACTGGGACTGATATTATTGGAGCAGTGCAGGAGTTCATCTCATCTGGTAAAATTCTCAAACAAGTCAACTCCACAACTTTAACTTTGATTCCTAAGAAGACCAGGCCTAATACAGTGGCGGATATTATACATATTGCTTGTTGCAATGTGGTATATAAAACTATTTGTAAAGTGATTTGCACTAGACTTGCTACTGTTTTACCTGACCTTATTAGTGAGACTCAGAGTGCTTTTCTTAAGGGAGGGGATATAGTAGATAATATCCTCATTTGTCATGACCTGGTTAGACTGTACAAAAGGAAGGCTTGTTCTCCTAGATGTATGATGAAGGTGGATCTAAAAAAGGCATATGATTCTATTGAGTGGGACTTTATTAGGCAGATGTTGCAGGCTCTTAATTTCCCTGATCAAATGATTCAATGGATAATGGAGTGTGTTACTACTCCTTGGTATACCTTTTCTCTTAATGGTTCAAACTTTGGGTATTTCCAAGGCAAAAGGTGTTGGGAAATGTGTCCTCAACAATAGTGCGATCACATGATTTAAATATCATTATTAAATCTCATTTTAAGAATACATGTGGGATGTAATATTTTACAGTCAACTGGTCCACACATATCGGTAATGATTGGCTGACTAGAGTTTGACATTACTGTCGTGCGACGGTGGTGATCAGTTGATCCCCTTAGGTCATACCTATAGGGAAATACTCTTAATTGATTATTTAATTAATCGTATACCGATACGAGTTAATTAAATTGCTTAAAATTGACGGATGATTTTGTGAGTATAATTTACGTATCTTATTGTAAATATGATTAAATGAGACACGGTCTAAGTAATCGAATTGTTTTATTACTTAGATGAAATTATTGTTTACAGAAACAATTGAAACGGAATGAATAAATTATTATAAATACAGAATGTTGTAGTTTATAATTCGGGAACACTTTTGGTACAAGTAATTACAAATTACTAGTCGATTTTGTTAATGACATATTTTATGAGTATGTTGATTTTTAATATGATAAAAATACATTACATTGTGACATGTTACATGTGACAAATTTGACAAATGACAAAATAAAATGGATTCTCCATTTTATGCATAAAACCGAAAATAAGGGTGGGAGTGTATTGTTTATATTGTGTTGTTTATTTTTAAATGGAGACACTGTAATACCCGCCCTTTTAGGGATCCTTTGACCAGCGTTGACTGCCCTTGGGAGCGGGAGTAATCTTAGGAGGGGATACCAAAACCTGTTTGAGCTGCGTGTAAGAGTGGTACTCGATAGAGTAGAGGCTACTCGATCGAGTAGCTAGGGTACTCGATCGAGTAGGGGGCCACTCGATCGAGTAGGTTGGGTACTCGATCGAGTGCCTGGTTTTCAGCGAGGGTTTTATATCGCGTTTTGTTAAATCCGCAAATCACTTCCGCCACTTTCCTCCTATCCTTCAGTCGCCTTTTTCCCTTCCCTTCACCTCAAAACCTCCATGGATGTCTTTTGGAAGATTCTTGTGCCTAGGAGAGCGCCTCTTGAGTCGGGTAGCGGTCTTTTGCTGAGTTTCCCTCTAGTAGGTATGTCACAATCATCATCCGTGCCTTTGTCTCTATAGCTAGGGTTTGTTCGTTAGTAATAGATGTTTGTATGGTGGCTATAGGCGTTGCTTGATCGCTGGACGTGTTATCTGTCGGCATGGATTGGTTGCGGTTGCTTAAAGGTAGGTTCGCCTACTCAGTTTCTGTAGATGGTCTAGTGTGTCGGTCGTTGTGGTAGTATTGTGGTGGTTTGATGCAGTAATTGTGACTGTGATTGTGATTGTGATTGGTTGTCTATGGCTCTCGAGATGCGTTCTCGGCTGAGTGGGGTCACTTGCGGGAGTGACTTCACGCCCTAGTTTCGCCCTTCGTGGAACCCGCCACGGAAGGGGATGTGCACATTAATGGGACAGGGTTATCGCTCATGTGATGAGCGGGGCTTAGGTGGGAACGGCTGCGGTCCCCCACTGGCAGGGCTGGTCCAGTGGACAGTCAGTGACAGAGTTGATTGGGTTGTGGTGACTGTGATTGGAGTTGGTAGTGTTGTTTGTATTGTTGTTTGTAGTTGTCCTTATCTTGTCTTATCTCAGTACTGACCTTGTGTGGTTGTTTGTTTGTTATGTGTCTGCCGTGATCCCTTATGGTGAGCAGTCGGTCTTAGCAGGTGTTGATGTTGTTGATAGCTGGAGTCCGGGCAGGGATGAGTCTTCACGAGATATGATGGTCATAGCGATAGTCTTGAGTTGTACCGTTGTAGTGTAATTTTGGTTGGAATCACTTGTAATATAACTTAATAGTTCCTTTATTGGCATTTGATAATTACTTTCCTCGGGCAACCGAGATGGTAACGCCCTTATATGCTAAGGAAGGCCTAGTTAAGGCTCCTCTGAATATGGGGGTGTTACAAAGTGGTATCAGAGCGACGATTTTGGAACCTGTAACAAATGAACATAATGAACATAGGGAGTCTAATAAAATGAACCTGGTGTATGTGTAATGGGAGCCCCGGCGGATGCTAGATTTTGGGTGAGTAGGCGCCCTCATTTCAAAATCTTGGCCCCATGACACTTAAGCCAGTCACACGGGATGGGAATGTGGAGTCCGTGTGTCTATGTGTGCTATGTATGTTAATTGTGCCGGAGCTACCTCCGGTTAAGTTTTGGTTAGAATTAATAGCGGTGTGATAGTAATGTTTGGATCGAATATGGTAATTGTTGATGAAGTTATAGAGTTCTTGAATGATTAGTGAGCTTATATGATAGCTATGTGATGCGTGACGAAATTTCTCGTCATGGAGATGCGTGAAAGTGTGAAATCGAATGTGTAATATGAATAGTGAACACGTGGGTAGTTGCCATGGAATTTATGATGACGGGAGTTGTACGTGAGATTATAGATCCTACCGCGATGACTATAATGATAAGTATAGTGTAGGTGAGTAATGACCCGAATCAAGTATGTGATAATGTGTTTATGCTTTGCTATTCAGTTGAAATTTTCCGCTGCGTAATATTTGATTTAGGCAAAATAAATTGCTTATGATAGAATGTGAAACATGGTAGATTAATTTGTTTTGAAAAGTATGCATTTATGTAATACGTGAAAGAATGAACTGATGTTAGTTTAAATGTTTCAGTTTAGTAGTAATATATATGGTAAGCTTAAAAGTAATACAATGACGTGAATGTGTTTATGGAAGATTCGGTGGTAGTAGACCGAGTAGGGTAAGGGGTATAGTGTAAGTGGAATAAACTTCATGGGTTTGGCGATATGGTAGGCTTTGTTAATAATAGTAATGCGTGAATGAACTTGATAATGAGTGCCGAATTCCAAACTTAGTTGGAATCGACACGCGGTGTTGTTTTTGCAGGAATCTTCAAGTTACTTCGTACTTATGACCGAGTACTTAACCATACTTGACCGAGTGCGAGTGCTTACTTGACCGAGTAGACCTCACCCGATCTAGTTAGGAAGCTATGATATCGGGATGTGGGAAATTCCTGCAGTTACTCGATGATTCAGCTCCTACTCGATCGAGTAGGGTGGTACTCGATCGAGTACCCCAGGCACTCGATCGAGTAGGTTACTGTGCAGTAATTCCTACGGGTTTTCTTAAAACCCTCTATCTTTCTATTTCTTCTTCTTATTCTCCTATATTTCGACATACCCATCTTAAATCACTCTTAAATCCCTTATTCCCTCTAAAATCCTCTCTTTCTCTTGGGTTAGTAGTGATTCTTGGGGTTGATTTTCTTGTTTAATTCGTTTCTTTACCTTACTAATCAATCAAGGTATGTTATTCTTCTTAATTTATGTGATTTGTTACTTTGAATGTGTTAGAATGATGAGATAATCTGAAATTTTCGATTCACATGATGTAATAGTTGCTTTGGATAGTTGAAATATGATTCACATGCCTCTTTTCCATGTTTGTTGGTGACTAATTGCTGTAGATTAGATTAGAAATTGCACAAGATGAACCCGAAATTTATAGGGTTTCCAAAATTGAAATCGATTTTTGGTTGTTTTACAATGGTTAGAAGGTAGAATTGAGCCTTAGGTATTGTTTATATCATGTTGGAGGATAGATTTTGATGATTTTACCCTTAGAAAGTTGCCTTAAAACTCCGTCTTAAAAGTGCCTTATGGGAAATTCGTGACTTAGAATTGGAAAATTGATGTTGTAATTGACAATATAAGCATGAATTGAACTCCAATATGATAATAGAAACAATGATTGATGAATACATGCCGCAATTTTCACAGCTGTAAAGACCGTCTGAAAATTTTAATTGAGTTGTTTTACATAATAGTGAAGGGTGATATTGATTTGTCATAAATTATTCATTCTCTTGAATTAGTAACATGTAATTAGCAATGTACTAGAGCAACCCTTAGAAGCATGATAGGGTATTCAAATTCGCTGAGCATATGCGGCCATCATGATAATTACTTTCACCACTATGGCTTATAAGTAGTAATAATATGAACTTGTATGTTGAAATCGTAGAAACTGCTAATGAGCATGTATACTTATCTTAATACTCAAAGTAACAACGTGAAATATGTGCTTCACATGCTGAGAATTGTTGGTAAATTGGTGTGTACCTAGCTGAGCATCTAAGTTTAGTGGCATGATTTATGTGCTTCAAATATGGAACTGGTTGATGAATTAGTAAACTTACTAAGTATATAGAACCCAAATTACATGAAGTATATGCTTGCATGTTTATATAAATTGTTTGAACATATGCCTTAAACAGATGCCGAGACTGAACCTTGGACTCCGCCAAAGTAAGAGGGGGAGGGGTAACCCACCTGAGTTGGGAGAGGGGAGTGGACCGTGGTACCGGCGGTCCCGAGTACCCCACAGTTGTTTTTGTTGACTTTAAGCAAAGGGAGCGTTTTGTAGCTTTACAAAAACGCAAGATGAGACCTACAAAGTGTATAGACACCAGTGTATTAGAGGAGTTGGGGATAGAGACGGATGTCCGTCACATATTCGAGACCTTGGGTTTTACGGGTTTGTATAGGCTGAGGAAGCATACCTACCCTTTTCTTACCTTGGAGTTCCTGAGCTCTTTTATCTATGACCCAGCGGGTCAGACTGTTGAGTTTAGATTGATGAATACCAGTTTTCTGTTGACCATGGACCTGTTTGCCTCTCACCTTGGGTTGGCCAAGCCTCCTAAGGACTCCATCACTGACATTCCGGCTAAGTGCGGCGTCTGCCGCCTAATGCCTTGCTTGACTGGGAAGCAAGCTCCCACCTCGAGCAACATGCTGATTAATGATGTGCAGCATATTACCTTGAGGATCTTTCTCCGTTCTCTCTCGAACCTCCTCTATGACCAGAAGGATATTAGTAAGTTGAATAACCATGAGGTCTTGCTTTTGATGTCTTACCTCAACCCGGAGCGGGCCAAAAAGGTTGTCTTTAATGCTCCTTCGATAGTTTGTGCTGCCATTGCCTTGATGGCCTCTTCCTCTTCCCGGTACCTGAGTTGTGGTGCCATTGCCACTCGGTTAGCCGAAAAGCTAACCTCCTTTGAGGCTTCTTCGGCGTACGTGCCTCTAGCTACTCCAGTGCCTACCATGGACCGTGAATATTATCTCGACCTGAAATGGTTGAGGACCTTGGCTGACGGTAGCTTAGCATGGAGGGTGTATGGCATGAGTTGGATGAAGGTTCCAGCTCCTGAGCACCTCCCACCCACGGAGCCCTTGGAGCCGACGGTAGTGACGGTGGACTCCGCTGACGAGGAGGAGGAGGATGATGACGGACCTCGCCAGCTACAGACCTACCTCATTGACGGCACCATCCTTGAGGAGATGCCGGAGCCGACGAAAGGCGAGAATGCGGGAGTTCAGGCGGCGGAGAGGCCTAGGGTGGTGAGGGGACCCCGACGAGTGAGAGAGAGGGCCTCGGAGTCTAGACCACAGCCAGTAACACCGCAGCAGCAGCAATCCTTCCCATGCTACCCTTACCTCGACACCCCGGAGACGCGATCCAGTTACCTGGCAGAGAGAGTGTCATCTACCTTGACACTCCGGGAACATGCATGAGATGGCGTACACTCGGGGGATAGGGACCGAGGGACCACATCCGATTTGGTGGAGTGGAGTTGGGAACTACTCGGGGTTTTCCATGCCTACGGGGTGGATCGGTCGACGTGGGGGCACCTCGGTCCTTCCCTTACGGTGGCTTGACCCCATGGTACGTGGGCCCAGGAGCAGGAGCAGGGGTGGATGCGGGGATCGGGTCAGCAAGAGCAGGTACTTCAGGTGGTGGTGATGATGAGGTGATGTTCGAGCAGCAGCAGCAGCAGGAGGAGTGATACTCCCCGTTCTTATCTTTGTTGATAGTAGTTGATGTTAGATGGTGGTATTGTCGTTAGACTTTGGTGGTTATTTTCTTTTATTATTGAGACTTAATTGGATTTGTATGATTGGCCATAAGGCCGGAATTGCTAGTTTAACCTTTTGCAGGAAGATTGAGAGTCGGGGCATCATCCCGACTCAATTTATGTGATATTCATATTGTTATATGTTGGTTTACGACGAGTTGTGTAAGGTACTTGACCTGCAGGTACTCGACAGAGTACCCCACACTCTATCGAGTAGCTGCAGGAAAGGAAAGGAAAGAAGGAAACATTCTGATCTCGGGCTACTCGATCGAGTAGCCAAGACACTCGATCGAGTAGCATGGCACTCGATCGAGTACCGATAACCACTCGATCGAGTAGCACTGTTACAGAAGATTTTCGAAAAAAAAAAAATGTTCAATTGTTTTATAATTGCGAGTTTAATGTTTAAAGTAGTTGTGAGTGCATAGTAGCACCTTTAAACCGTTAATTCATATGTTGCAAGTTGTGGTTGAACTTTTATAAGCATAGTTGTCACGATTAGTGAAGCGGTAATCATTTTCTTGTCACTTTAATATCGCATACGCCCCCTTCATTCTATTTGTCAGCATTGTAACTTCGCCTAGGTTTGCGCATACCATTTTAACGTGTGTTGTCAATGGTAACTAGTTATTCCGATATCTTGTGTATGATTTCCAACTTAACGAGTGTATAATTAGCGAGTAATGTCCACAACAAATAATATGGTTCTCCTTAATGATTAAGATGCAAATAATAATTAATATGCGTGATAGTTTAGGTGGTGAACTTCGGGGACGAAGTTCCTTTTTAGAGGGGAAGAGTAATGTCGCGAAATAAAAAGGTTGTTTTCGAATAGTGTTTTGCTTGTTTATAGTGTTGTTGGTGGTTGTTTATAAGGTGATTGGTGTCATGTGTTAAAAAAAAAAAAAAAAAAAAAAAAAAAATTTGTTGTTGAATTATAACGACTTACTTTCTTTGGTTCTTTAAAGTGAGTGTGATCGTATTTGAATCACGTTGTCAAGTAACATGGTGGCGTTAGTTGTACCGCATGAAAGTTGATATGAGACATGTTCTAGTTTGATGGTTGGACAGTAATTAGTGTATGTTGGAAGTTCGTGAGTGGCGATTCGCACTGCGCGTCGGATGTTTTATGTGTATATAAAATAACGGTTGACTGTGGTTAAGCTTGCATGATAGTAGTAAGAGTCATTAGGTATAAGTATAGACGGTGATGATGATGACATGGGGGGGGGGAATGATATTTCCAGAGAGTAGTGGGTTGAGCGGGAAGATGAGTGAGGACGCGTTGTCCTTGTGTTTCGAGCGGGAGATGGGTGAGTTGAACTTCGGGGACGAAGTTCTTTTTAAGGGGGGAAG
This sequence comes from Silene latifolia, assembly GCF_048544455.1. NCBI lineage: Eukaryota > Viridiplantae > Streptophyta > Magnoliopsida > Caryophyllales > Caryophyllaceae > Silene > Silene latifolia. The sequence continues at coordinate 87,167,033 of NC_133532.1, read as the reverse complement.
ACTGTAATACCCGCCCTTTTAGGGATCCTTTGACCAGCGTTGACTGCCCTTGGGAGCGGGAGTAATCTTAGGAGGGGATACCAAAACCTGTTTGAGCTGCGTGTAAGAGTGGTACTCGATAGAGTAGAGGCTACTCGATCGAGTAGCTAGGGTACTCGATCGAGTAGGGGGCCACTCGATCGAGTAGGTTGGGTACTCGATCGAGTGCCTGGTTTTCAGCGAGGGTTTTATATCGCGTTTTGTTAAATCCGCAAATCACTTCCGCCACTTTCCTCCTATCCTTCAGTCGCCTTTTTCCCTTCCCTTCACCTCAAAACCTCCATGGATGTCTTTTGGAAGATTATTGTGCCTAGGAGAGCGCCTCTTGAGTCGGGTAGCGGTCTTTTGCTGAGTTTCCCTCTAGTAGGTATGTCACAATCATCATCCGTGCCTTTGTCTCTATAGCTAGGGTTTGTTCGTTAGTAATAGATGTTTGTATGGTGGCTATAGGCGTTGCTTGATCGCTGGACGTGTTATCTGTCGGCATGGATTGGTTGCGGTTGCTTAAAGGTAGGTTCGCCTACTCAGTTTCTGTAGATGGTCTAGTGTGTCGGTCGTTGTGGCAGTATTGTGGTGGTTTGATGCAGTAATTGTGACTGTGATTGTGATTGTGATTGGTTGTCTATGGCTCTCGAGATGCGTTCTCGGCTGAGTGGGGTCACTTGCGGGAGTGACTTCACGCCCTAGTTTCGCCCTTCGTGGAACCCGCCACGGAAGGGGATGTGCACATTAATGGGACAGGGTTATCGCTCGTGTGATGAGCGGGGCTTAGGTGGGAACGGCTGCGGTCCCCCACTGGCAGGGCTGGTCCAGTGGACAGTCAGTGACAGAGTTGATTGGGTTGTGGTGACTGTGATTGGAGTTGGTAGTGTTGTTTGTATTGTTGTTTGTAGTTGTCCTTGTCTTGTCTTATCTCAGTACTGACCTTGTGTGGTTGTTTGTTTGTTATGTGTCTGCCGTGATCCCTTATGGTGAGCAGTCGGTCTTAGCAGGTGTTGATGTTGTTGATAGCTGGAGTCCGGGCAGGGATGAGTCTTCACGAGATATGATGGTCATAGCGATAGTCTTGAGTTGTACCGTTGTAGTGTAATTTTGGTTGGAATCACTTGTAATATAACTTAATAGTTCCTTTATTGGCATTTGATAATTACTTTCCTCGGGCAACCGAGATGGTAACGCCCTTATATGCTAAGGAAGGCCTAGTTAAGGCTCCTCTGAATATGGGGGTGTTACAGACACAATCATAACCCTAGGTTGTAGGCTTGCATGCCTAGTCTCTTGTGAAGAGCAAAAATGAAAAATATTGGGCAACCTACCCAAGCCATTTTTCCGGCCAAAAGAAAAGAAAAGGAGAGGTTCTTTTTCTTACTATTCATTCATTCATTCAAGAAAATAATTTTCTAGAGTAAGAAAATTAATATGCTCTCTACATCTTATGAGATTTATAGAGAAATAAAACACACAAAATACTCCCTCTTGACCGAAATTTTCAAGAGAAAAATACAATTTATTTTGTGTCAATTTTATAGTAAAACTAATATTATTACTAGATCAAAATAATATTGGTTATTATGAGTTTCCTTGGGTATATGCTTTTGGGAGGGATTCTATATTTGAATCCTTGTTCTTCCATTTGGAGAGCTCAAGAACAACTGAGTAGGAGAACTCACTTGTGCCCATATATCCGAAAATCATATGGTGAGATAAAGATTTCTTCTCTATATTTTATATTGTTTGCATGCATAAGATCATTTATTAATTTTATGACAAATTAAAATAAAATATATATGAATATGTTAAGTATATAGATCTACTTTTCCTTCAATTGGTATCAGAGCCATGGTTGTTTGCATGCAAATCGGTTAAAAGTTTTTCCGAGTTATAAGATTAACATATAAAACTTGTATAATTTGTGTTATTATGATATATCACGAAATTAATCCATGCATGTTAAAATTTCTGTTCCTAAAATTTTTTTAGGATATTTTGGTTAATTTATGGATTTTTATTGTTCATATTATACAATAATGGCATTAAAATATGATTTTATGAGTAAAAATGTCATTTTCGGACTAAAATTAGCTAAACTTCGAATTTTCCGGTGATTTTTGGATATGTTATCACATATATTATTTTGAGATGACCTGTAAATTTTCATAATTTTTGGACTTCTTATGCTCGAAAAATGGATTTTTCATTATTAAATTCGGATTTAGGTGTAAAATAGGTTAATATGAGATAAATTTCGAATCTGGTCATAGAAATTTAGTATATTGTCACATGCAATTTTACAAGATGTGTGTAAAATAATAGGCCTTATTGAAGTCTTTATGCATGATTTATGATTTTTGAAGAAAAATAGCATATATAGTGACATTATTAGTGAAATATTAATATAACATACTCTATGATTAAGGAAAAACATCATATGTTGCATTTTATTACCTTTTTCAGATCTAAAATTGAAAAGTTGATGAATTTAATTTTTCTCATGTTTTTATGATTATTTTGTTAAAACCGATAAACCGCAACATTGTTTTTCCGGATAAATTTCGAAATTTTTAACCTAAGTTTTTGAACATTATGAGTGTAATGGTATTTTTCCAGAATGTTCATGAGTTTAAATTTCAAAATTATGAATTTATTTGAAATTTTTGTGATTTATTTGAAGTTTATAGCTTATTTTTGTAATTTTAAGTCCATTAATGAACAATTTTAAGAAATATGAGTTAATTATGGTCAAATAATTAGTGAAGACTAAATTTTGAGTCCTAAGAGGTTAGGGTACTTAACTTATGCATAAATATGAATTTATGTAATTTTTGTGATTATAAAATGTTGAAATCACGCAAATCCGTAAAAACCGAGTAATATACGATATTGGCTATTTAAAGGCGATTTAGCATAAAATTGGGCATGTTCATACATATTATAATGCTGCATTTTATTTATGATTGTCATAATTTTATTTATGTAATTTTGAATTATGTATTTTTACTTAGTATGGCCTTAGTTTTTAATTGGTATTACCCGAAATGTATGGGAATATCGATTCGGTTGTAATTTATTGTGATCTCGTATCACCGTTTTGTAATTTAATAGATTTATTTTATTTTAGTTACAAATGTATAATAGGAAATTATGTAATTTATTATGTAATTTTATTCATTTCGGAGTTCCCAAAGACGGATTTCTTCAAGATGGCGATACATAAAGACGGTGTTACCTCGAGATGCGTGCCACAACCGAAGTTCAAGGGACCAATGGAGTTGGTTTCCGAATATGTAATAGTTAATTAGATTTTCTATTCTAGGAAGGCCATACTAGGATTTATTTTATGCTTTGCATTTTATTTATATGTCGCATGCATCGCTAAATCGCCATAACTAAAACATGCATTATCATTTAAATCGAGTATTTCGACCGTGTCAATTATAATTATCGTAGTTCACCGCTTTAGTTCACTTAAAACGTGATAGATAATAAATTGACATGACCTCTCGCTAAAAATAATCAATTGAGACATAGCCTTACCAAATAGTAGAAACCATGAAAACCTATTTCGCGAGGGAGTGCACTCGGCCCTACCGGGGTACAAACCTTGTTACGTAGGGGAAGTGGGTGATAAATGTCTATCCACCGAATTCATGTTGATAAGGGATGAATCGGCCCTACCGTGCCCAAGTTGATGTGGATTTGGATTCATGGACACATTTATTCGAAATTTGGATTGAGCTCAACGGAAGTATTCGTGACCGTAGTCGCATGTGTTCCGGGCTAAAGATAAATGTTAATGTAATTTTATCCACCAAGAGTTCTAAAAGTAGAATCGATTAAAGAGTTAATCCACCGAGTTATATTGATAAGGGATGAATCGGCCCTACCGTGCCCAAGTTAATATGAATTTGGATCTTGGAATCATTTATAATAGTTGGGTAGAGGTCACTATATAAATGCTTTACTTGTTAAAATTATTTACAAGTATTATTAAAACGATAAATGTTAAGTTTTCCACTATTCCGTTATCATATTGTTCTATTTCTTTACCACAATTCATATACGATATCATTTCGATTTTTCCAATCTCCATTAAAACATCGTAACTAAAGACAAATATGAATTTGCTTCTAAAACCTCAAAAGAACCATTGCTAAGGATCTCTTGAAAAGAGTATAGATTAAAGTTATTCATTATCAAACAGGTTTTTGATTCTTGAGTAACACATCTACTTACAATGGATTGTAATTCATATACTTAATTGAATTAAGTACCTTGAAGCGATAAATTATTTTGGTAATTAGATTTGTCAGAATTCGTAATTGACCAAAATAACGCAACCACTTCAATGAAAGTTTGAAGACTAAAACGAACAAATGAAGAGTGATCTTCATGAATTCAATTTTGCTTCTCAAAGCAAAGACTCATTGAAATAAGTGGGAGCATTCTCTTAAACCGTTAAGATGAGGACGAGGTTCAAGAAGTAAAGATTATAATGGAATTGATACAAGGTAATGTTAAAGGTAAAGTTGTTGAGAATGACGATACTAAACCTATCAATCCCGACAAATAAAGTTTCCATTGTCTTAAATGTTAGACACAAGGAAGGAAACTACCCCAAATTATTGAAGAATCAACAAGTTAGTTGTGGGACATCTAATGGGACCTTCTTCTTTAAATATTTATTTGATTAAACATAAATTTTGCTAGAACCACTTCGTCAATATTAGAAACCAGTGGAGGTTTTCATCATTATGTTTGATACATAGGATGATTAGAATATGACGACTAGCAACAATGAAGTCGAGAGATAGAGTAATTATGTACTCAATCTAGTTTTTGGATTTAAAGTGGTACGTAATTGTGACTATTAAGTGCATAAACTCTAAATAAGAATACAAATTTGTTAAGATACAAAAGAGGTTTCACTTTTGTGACCCTATACACCATGATTTGATGTATGGCTATCCCATCATCAAGGTGATTATATTCTAAACCAAACTAGAATGATATATCATGAAGATGATGCAAGACTCAAATTGGTAACCCAAGATTAAACCTTAAATTATTGGAATGATGAACGCAAAGAGTTATCGAGTACTCTTGAAACCATTAGATTGTTAATGGTATATGCGTATCTTGTATTCAAAGCAAGATGTCTCGTGCCTTTTGGTTGAAAAGGAGATCGAGGTTGTAAATCATCGATCCAAAATAGGTTGATCATTTTCTTTTACCAACGATTTAAGTTGACGCTAATGTGTTCACTTAATAAGGTAAATAGAAAAATCTTTGAAGAAGTTTAAAGAGTTCAAGGAATCACGATTTAGTCGTGATGGGATTATCAAAGTGAAGACTTTGATATAAGCCAAAGGAAATGTGATATAGTATCACAAGTTAATCTCTCTTAGCACGCATTATGGAATAATGTGTGGTTGGATAAGAAATCAAACGCTATTCGATATGGTTTGGACTTCAATCAAGTTACTTTGAGTTACTTGATCCTTTTGGGGATTTTATCATTTTTGTCTAAATTATTTTTCCACTAAAACGATTCATATGAGATATGAAATGGTAGGGTATCATGTTTGTAAGTTTTCACAAGAAACAAATGCTCATTTTTCCCTTTCACTTATCACGAGTACGACGGGTTTGCGGCTCGTGAAGTTGTCTTTCTAAAATACAAGTTTATTTCTAGAAGACATAGTGGGAGAAATTATTCAAGAGCCACAAAGAATGTTATGTCGCAAGAAACTGGTCTTTCTAGGCTACATGAGACGTTTTGTGTATGACATTGTTTCTTTAAAACCTAGGAGGTTAAATTCGTCACTTGTTGAAAATGATGAATTCATGCTGCTTTTAAGTAAGTAAAGAGCTTATAACTTACAAAGAAATTGTTTGATTCAAGTTACTTCTGGAAAGTAATGAATATATGACTTACATAAGAGTGTTTAAGTCACAACTCACTACAAAGCTTAGAACCATGAAAATCCGAAATAAAAAGGCTTGATTAGTGACAAAGGGTTTTGCACTAATAAAGAGAGATTTCGTAGCAAGATTGGTGGCAAAGAGTTTTGCGCTAGTTGAAATGCTTAAGTCTATTTGGATCTTCTTAGGGATTGTGTTTCATTATGAAATACATAGCAAGTGAATCTAAAACCCGCTTCTTCAAAAGAAGGAATGTATTCAATACATGTCATGAGTTTTATAGATTCTTACAATCCTAATATAATGTGAAACTTAAGAGAGGATCTTAAGTAGGACATCCATGAGTTGGAATCAATGATTTGATCATGTTATAAAACTTTTCTCGATAAGTCGAGAAGTTGTGTTTATACATGGAGTTTAGTGGGAGTTACGGAAATTTTTTATTAGTCCTATATGTGGATGACATATTGATCATTGCGAATGATTTAAGACTTTTGGAGTATTATAATACATCTTGAATATCCGATTTATGAAGATAAATCCACATGATATTAGCGTCAATAAGAAGTCTTATGTTCATAAGATTCATGACTAAGTTCAATAAAATTGAACATATTTGATTGATTTCATTTTCTTCCGCTGCCGGATCAATTAAATGAGTAATGATGTATAACACTTCATATACTTTGAGTATGATGAATTGTTTTCAAAATCGAATTTAAGTAATCTTTACCAAGTAAGCCATAAAGATTACCCTTAAGTGCTTGCAGAAGCATTAAGGAAGTAAAGCAAAGTGTTTATGATGCAATTTTGTGTAAGGGTGTTACACAAATGACAATTGACAATTGAGATTGCGCATGGTTTCCGACAAAACCATAATCAAAACACATCAGGATGGTTAAGATACCATTGTGGCTATGTTAATTAAGAAGTAGATTTTCTAGAATCGTTCTAGGCAATAAAGAACAATGAGAGATATTTATAACGGAAATTGAGTACACTTGCAATCATGAGATGTGCAAGAGGATGAGTCCGCACACCTTTGTGAAAACAAAGTGGGAGCTATTCTTAGGCTAGAGGACCTATGTCTTGATTGGATCTCGACACGTACTCAGAAAGTTTTGTGATGCAAATGTATACATTACAAAGGAAAACGAGTATGTAGTAAGGTTGAGTAAGGTACAAGAAGTTGATAAAACCTACTAACCAAAGCCTTCTCAAAGGCTAAACATGATGAGTCATGTCATTTTAAATTGAATTGAAATGAACAACTACATACAAGATCAAATTAGATTATAGAACATGAAATAGTAATCAGGCATTGACTATTCATATGTGATAATCGCATTTGTCGTTCGAGTTTTACTTTAAAACTCTTTTATTATACTTTGTTACATCCAAACGGGTTGTAGAGACAACATTGAACCCCGTTAAAGTGAACACGGATTAGCATTGTATTCGCCCATAGTCACTTGTATGAGGTGACGTCTCGAAGTGACTAGAGTGTGATGCGATTGATGGCAAGTTCAAGTGCCATAGAGTCATGTGGGATGACTAGTCGATCACATAGGCAGACTGTTAGGAACATTTTGTCGGGCCTTATGACCGCTTATAGAGTTCTGGCAATTTATATAGCCTGGTCGTGGCGAGAGCTACTATAGTATTCTAATGAGTCGATTCTTTTGACTAAAGACTGTTAGCCTAAGATGGCACAGTTTCAGATTAACTTTGATTTGTGTTACTAAGACCTTCGTAAATGGGGTCAAATGGGCATATTTTGGGTTATGATGGCTGTGGCTAGTCGAAGGGAATCAGTGCGATAGGAATTGTCCATCCCCTTGTCAGGGTTAAAACAATATCTCAGGGCCACTCGAGGAGTAATGAACTGGAAATGCGTGGCCACGCTCGGAAGGTCTCCAGAGTGGATAAATCCGATCAAACAGTTATTCTCCAGATCGAGGAAACCACTCTCGATATGATCACTTGCAAGTACGACCTGAAAGACACCTTGCGTTGAGTGGGAGATAGTAATAGGACAAGAGAATTGGTGACGCACACTTGTCGAGGACAAGTGGGAGATTGTTGGGAAATGTGTCCTCAACAATAGTGCGATCACATGATTTAAATATCATTATTAAATCTCATTTTAAGAATACATGTGGGATGTAATATTTTACAGTCAACTGGTCCACACATATCGGTAATGATTGGCTGACTAGAGTTTGACATTACTATCGTGCGACGGTGGTGATCAGTTGATCCCCTTAGGTCATACCTATAGGGAAATACTCTTAATTGATTATTTAATTAATCGTATACCGATACGAGTTAATTAAATTGCTTAAAATTGACGGATGATTTTGTGGGTATAATTTACGTATCTTATTGTAAATATGACTAAATGAGACACGGTCTAAGTAATCGAATTGTTTTATTACTTAGATGAAATTATTGTTTACAGAAACAATTGAAACGGAATGAATAAATTATTATAAATACAGAATGTTGTAGTTTATAATTCGGGAACACTTTTGGTACAAGTAATTACAAATTACTAGTCGATTTTGTTAATGACATATTTTATGAGTATGTTGATTTTTAATATGATAAAAATACATTACATTGTGACATGTCATGTAACATGTTACATGTGATAAATTTGACAAATGACAAAATAAAATGGATTCTCCATTTTATGCTTAAAACCGAAAATAAGGGTGGGAGTGTATTGTTTATATTGTGTTGTTTATTTTTAAATGGAGACACAATCATAACCCTAGGTTGTAGGCTTGCATGCCTAGTCTCTTGTGAAGAGCAAAAATGAAAAATATTGGGCAACCTACCCAAGCCATTTTTTCGGCCAAAAGAAAAGAAAAGGAGAGGTTCTTTTTCTTACTATTCATTCATTCATTCAAGAAAATAATTTTCTAGAGTAAGAAAATTAATATGCTCTCTACATCTTATGAGATTTCTAGAGAAATAAAACACACAAAATACTCCCTCTTGACCGAAATTTTCAAGAGAAAAATACAATTTATTTTGTGTCAATTTTATAGTAAAACTAATATTATTACTAGATCTAAATAATATTGGTTATTATGAGTTTCCTTGGGTATATGCTTTTGGGAGGGATTCTATATTTGAATCCTTGTTCTTCCATTTGGAGAGCTCAAGAACAAGTGAGTAGGAGACTCACTTGTGCCCATATATCCGAAAATCATATGGTGAGATAAAGATTTCTTCTCTATATTTTATATTGTTTGCATGCATAAGATCATTTATTAATTTTATGACAAATTAAAATAAAACATATATGAATATGTTAAGTATATAGATCTACTTTTCCTTTAAAAGGGGGATTAGGCAAGGTGATCCTATGTCCCCTCTGTTGTTTACTATTTGCATGGAGTATCTTAGCAGGATACTGGCTTTTGTTACTAATACCATGGAGTTTACTTATCATCCCCCATGTAGAGCACTTAGACTGAACCATCTGTGCTTTGCAGATGATCTTCTAATGTTCTGCAGGGGTGACAAGGCTTCTATCACTACTATACTTAAAGCCTTTGCCACATTCTCTACAGCATCAGGATTGGAGATTAATCGTGAGAAGTCTGATATCTACTTCAATGGTATGTGTAGTGAGGATATTCAGTATGTGTTGAATGTGTCTGGGTTCAAAGAGGGTCATTTTCCATTCAGGTATCTTGGCATACCGATCTCCTATAAAAGAATGGCAGTGGGTGATTGTTCCAGGCTACTGTGATGGACAGAATTAACCAAATATGTAGAAACTACCTCTGGAGTGGGTCTGAGGAGTTCCATAAGACACCACCTGTGGCATGGGATAGGGTATGTGCAGCAACAAAATATGGGGGACTTAGTATTGTGAATGGCAAAAACTGGAATGTGGCTATGTTGGGCAAGTATGTATGGTGGTTAGCTGAGAAAACTGATCATTTATGGATAAGGTGGGTTAATCACATGTACATCAAAGCACAAAACTGGTTGGATTACTCTCCCACTATCAGTTCCAGCTGGAGTTGGAGGAAAATTTGCCAAGTCAAGGATATGCTTAAACCTGGTTATTGTCATGGCAAATGGAGTACTAATGCAGGGGTCTATAATGTTTCTGTGGGTTATAAATGGTTGCAGGGTAATCTTTCTCCTGTACCTTGGTATCCTATTATTTGGAACAAACTTAATCTACCCAAGCATTCCATCATAGGTTGGCTATTCAATGTCGACTAATGACAAAGGATAGGCTGATCAGATTTGGTGTCATTGCAGATGGGCATTGTGATATGTGCTTGGATCACCCTAAGGATCATAATCATTTTATGTATGGGTGTAGATTTAGTGCCTGCTGTTGGAAGCTATTAGCTGAATGGTTAGATGTCCCATTACCTGATACTGAGATTCTGGATTGGTGTAGAAGGTGGAGTTGTAGGTCTTTGATGAAAAAGCAAATTGTCACTGCTGCTATCATGGCCATGATTTACCAGATTTGGAATGCCCGCAATATTTGTAGAATGGACAATAAATTGGTTCATCCTACTTATGCGGTTAAAACTGTTACAGAGCTGGTAAAGAGTAGAGGACAGACTTGGAAATGGACGTCTAGATTCCAACGATTGCATTGGGTGCCTTGGATGTAACTCTAATTCTTGTTGCTTTCTGTTGGTTTTAAGATCCTGTACTTGGTGATATTGTACCTTCCTTTCTAATTATTAATATAATATTCACATTTCACCAAAAAAAAATTTATTATAAATATTAGTCACAATTATATTGTTTCATAAATGCAAATTTTTATATTAGAAATGGTGTAAAAATTAAAGTTACACTTTTAAGCATTAAAGTTTCAGTCGTAAAACATTAAAGTTATATACAAAAATACATAAATTTAAATTTTTAATTACAAAATGATTTTAAAAAACTAAAGTTTCAATCATGAAGAATTAAAGTTACATTCACAGATTAAAGTTTCACTCTTAAAACATTAAAGTTTCATTTTAAAAATTGATTAGAAGTTTCAAATCTCAACCATCAATCTTAGAAGATCTAATGGCTTAGATAAGGACTTAGAGACTCACCTATTTAGCTGGACTCATTTGACGAAAGTTACACTTGTAAAACATTAAATTTACACTTGTAAAACTTCAAATTTACACTTAAAATACTACATTTACACTCGTAAAACATCAAATTTACACTCGTACTATGTTTAGATTATATAAATTCCAATTTTTATATAGAAAATTGCCTAAAAAAATCAAATTTACACTCTTAAAATATTACATTTACACGCGTAAAACATCAAAGTTACACTCGTAAAATGTTAAAAGTATATAAATTCAAATTTTCCGTCAAAAAAAAAAATCAAAACTACACTCGTAAAACATCAAAGTTACCCTTGTAAAATGTTAAAATTATATAAATTCTAAATTTCCGTCACAACAAAATCAAAATTACACTCAAAAAACTTCAAATTTACACTCGCAAAATGTTAGAGTTACACTTGTAAAATTTTAAATTCGTATAAATTCAAAAATTTTATATACAAAAACCGCCTTACAAGATTACATTTACACTCCTACAACTTACATTTACACTCATAACACTCCAATATCAGAGTTACAAAAAACCGCCTTAAAATATCACATTTACACTTGTACAAGTTACAGTTACACTCATAACACTCCTATATCAGATTACATTTAAGGCGGTTTTTTGTAACTCTGATATTGGAGTGTTATGAGTGTAAATGTAAGTTGTAGGAGTGTAAATGTAATCTTTTAAGGCGGTTTTTGTATATAAAATTTTTGAATTTATACAAATTTAAAATTTTACAAGTGTAACTCTAACATTTTGCGAGTGTAAATTTGAAGTTTTTCGAGTGTAATTTTGATTTTGCTGTGACGGAAATTTAGAATTTATATAATTTTAACATTTTACAAGGGTAACTTTGATGTTTTGCGAGTGTAATTTTTTTTTTTTGACGGAAAATTTGAATTTATATAATTTTAACATTTTACGAGTGTAACTTTGATGCTTTACGAGTGTAAATGTAATATTTTAAGAGTGTAAATTTGATTTTTTTAGGCAATTTTCTAAATAAAAATTGGAATTTATATAATCTTAACATAGTACGAGTGTAAATTTGATGTTTTACGAGTGTAAATGTAGTATTTTAAGTGTAAATTTGAAGTTTTACAAGTGTAAATTTAATATTTTACAAGTGTAACTTTCGTCCTTAGAGTGTAACTTTGGTCCTTTAAGAGTGTAACTTTGGTCCTTTATGAGTGTAATTGTAGTCCGACCACCAACAAACACCACCACCGTCCGACACCACACAGTCCTCCACCACCAACCCACCCTCATAAAAAGGTAGACCTTTTGAAAAAAAACCTGAAAAATAAAGCAAAAAAACTAGATCTGAAACCAAAAAAATAGAATATACGTGTAACGCTGAGGAAATACGAGTGTAACTCTGATGAAATACGAGTGTAAATCTTAAAAAATATATATATAACAAGACGAATTTAAACAAGCCGAGATTAAAAAAAATAAAACAAAAAGAGATTTGAAAAAAATATAAAACTAGTGTAACTTTAAGGAAATATGAGTGTAAATATGAGGAAATATGAGTGTAAATTTAAAGAAATACAAGTGTAAATGTGAAGAAATACAAGTGTAAATTTAAAGAAATACGAGTGTAACTGTAAAAGAACAAAAAGAATAAAAAAGATTTGAAACCACCACAAGGTAATTTTATAGATCTGGGAAAAAAAGACGAGTGTAAATGTGAGGAAATACAAGTGTAAACTTAAAGAAATACGGGTGCAAATGTAAAAGAATACAAAAAAAACAAACAGATCTGAAACCACCATGATGCGTGTATTTTATATAAGGTTTTTACCTCAGTTTTACACGCATTTCTGTACTATTTTACGTGGCATCAAGCTACAAATACCCCTGAATAGTCTACTTTGGTTCGTCTTGTGTAAATTGCAGGTACAGACCGGAAAGAAAATAAATCAAGCCTAAGCTCGTCCTATTTGCATACATTTATGGAGAATAAGGAATTAGAGCTTGGAATCTATCACTTTGAAGACACGTGAGCTAATTTCAGAAGGTGTCGAAGTGCCTTATGTGCTAATATAGCTCGATCGACTACTTTTCTAGTCGATCGAATGCTTTATACCATGAAGATCACTCGATCGAGTAGTTTTTCTACTCGATCGAGAAGGCCATTATAAGGAGTTACTCGATCGAAGGGTTTTTCCACTTGATCGAGAGGATTTGCTGCATAATTACTCGATCGAGTGGTTTTATTCCACTCGATCGAGAGGTTTTACCCTTCAGCCGTGTTTTTCACATGGGCTTTTGTAATTAGGTTTATTTATTATGTCTAGGAGTAAGTTTCTGGTGTGCTATTTTACACAGAGGACTGTGTTACTCTGAGCATCGTTCTTCTCACTTCTTCTCTTGACTTTTTACCCTCTTTTCTACTCTAGACTACACGAACTCGGAACTTGTAATAGATGCATAATCTACGAGTTTTTGTTTCTCTCTTATCTGAACGAATAGACTTGACTCATATATTGGCAAGCTACATTACATTCTGAGGTTAGTGCTTTATAAACTGGTGACATTCATGACCGGTTTCATTTAGGATATGAGTAGTACTCTCTGTAAGGCATGTAACATCAATTTGCATAAGCATGAATCTAGTCTTCTTAATACATGTATGCATTCGGTCTGTGGATGGTGACACATGTTAGGAGAGGCAGTTCCCTTTATTTCATTCTACCCATGAGCTTCACATAGCCAAATTGCCTTTTTTTGTCCTATTAGCTAAAGTCTATAATTTTGCCTACCCTAGCCAAGCTAGTGATGAGTAGCCGTTTGGAATGCTTTACTGCAGTTTGGTTGTATTTCTAATTTCAGAAGTCGGAGGAAGAATTGAATGGAATTAAAAGAAAAATGTTGTGAAAAGGAAAAAATAGAAAAAGAATTGAGAAAGAAATATGGAAAGAAAAAAAAATGAAAAAATCATATGCGAGAAAAAAAATGAAAAAATTGTGTAAATGATTTTTACTCCCATGTCTAATTTATATCCTATGGGGAGTTGACAAGTCTATGGAGTACTGTGAATTGAGTGCATAGAAATTTGCACCGTTTTGAATTGTTATATTGACTATAAGTTGGGATGCAGTTCAATATTTGGATCCGTTGTTGCTAGCCAGGCTATTAACTCTACATTTTCAAATTCATTTTAGCCCTTCTTACCCATTACCTCACTTACCCAAATGTAAGTCCTCGGCATGTGTCTTGGTCATTAGTTTGGTTGGAATGCATATGTACGGTTGTAGAGACTTTATTCATGTTAACTGCAAGCATGTTCTTATAGGTCGAGTTAGGTGAGTGTCTTTACTCCTTTCTATCTTTTACTTATATACTCCCCCTGTGCCTAAATTTGAGTGATGAGCGACCCGTGAGAGTCCGATGTCTTTGAGTCTTGCATGGTCGACGGTTCATTAAGTTTGAAACATTGATTTAATTCGTTTGCACTTATGACTTGCCACCTTGTTAGTTGTTACATTAAACTGGTTTTAGGCGGATGATTCGTAGCTGATGCGTTGGTACCGTTCCATTGTTTATTCTTAGTTTCATTCATAGTTTGCTTGGGGACAAGCAAAGGTTTGGTTTGGGGAGATTTGATGCGTGTATTTTATATAAGGTTTTTACCTCATTATTACACGCATTTCTGTACTATTTTATGTGGCATCAAGCTACAAATACCCCCGAATAGTCTACTTTGGTTCGTCTTGTGTAAATTGCAGGTACAGGCCGAAAAGAAGATAAATCAAGCCTAAGCTCGTCCTATTTGCATACATTTATGGAGAATAAGGAATCAGAGCTTGGAATCTATCACTTTGAAAACGCGTGAGCTGATTTTGGAAGGTGTCGAAGTGTCTTATGTGCTAATATAGCTCGATCGACCACTTTTCTAGTCGATCGAATGCTTTATACCATGAAGATCACTCGATCGAGTAGTTTTTCTACTCGATCGAGAAGGCCAATATAAGGAGTTACTCGATCGAAGGGTTTTTCCACTCGATCGAGAGGATTTGCTGCATAATTACTCGATCGAGTGGTTTTATTCCACTCGATCTAGAGGTTTTACCCTTCAGCCGTGTTTTTCACATGGGCTTTTGTAATTAGGTTTATTTATTAGGTCAAGGAGTATGTTTCTGGTGAGCTATTTTACACAGAGGACTGCGTTACTCTGAGCATCGTTTTTCTCACTTCTTCTCTTGACTTTTTACTCTCTTTTCTACTCTAGACTACTCGAATTCGAAACTTGTAATCGGTACATTTACTCCTTTTTTTTCTTAATCATATTTGCTATTTTAATTCTTCCCTTTTCTTGTTGATTTTCATTATTGCTTTATACGATCTTGCTATTCTTATTGTTATCATGTTTAATCTATATTATCTATGCATTATTATTATTGATTAGATGATGATACGTAGCTAATTCCCTTTTGCTAAGACTAGGGAATCCATGATTATGAAGGTGTAGTAATTGATTTATTAGGTTAATGCTTGTGTAGTCTTTGTTGTTAATCGCTGCAATTAATTGTTTCTGTCTAATTGAGTCGACGCAATTAGTCATTTAATCATAGTAAACCTTGACCTGGACCGGATGGTTGGAAAGGGTGAGACTCGTAGCGAACATTAGGGCACCGTAGTGAGGGCGGAAGCTAAGCTATTTGTGCTTTAGGGCGAATTGAGACCGGAAGGAGATATTCACTGCCCCATAGACCATACTTGCATTGACCTGAGACCTAGATTGCTTAACTGAATGATCATGGTGAACCGACTTTCTTAGCTGCTTTCTCCTTATTTGCTTGATGTTTATTCTCTTGCCTTTTTCTCTTCCTTAATCTCTTTAGTTTAGAACAACAAATTCAAACTCCCAATTTGGTTACCATGACGGATTTTGTAAAGCTGACATTTTCCCATCTCCCTGTGGAGATCGACCCGACTTCCCTAGATATATTAGTTAGAGCTAGTTGGTTATTTTTGATAGGTATACGACTGCCCTGTCACACCACAGTGTAACTTTATAGATCTTAAAAAAAAGACGAGATCTGAAAGTGATAACAATAACAAATGGAAAAAAAAGTGATGATAACAACACCAAACATCGACAACTATTTTTGAAAAAAAAAAGGAAAATAGATCTAAAATTAAAGACAATTTCGAAATTAGGAAAAAAAAAGAAATAAAGTGTTGGATAGACAAAAAGACAAAACCTTTGTGCTAACTTAGCTGTTTTTTTTTTTTTTTTTTTTTTTTTGACAACAATGAACACCTTATATTAAAAGACAAGCAAATACAACAAGGTTAGCCTGTTGCTAGGCTTACAGACCATAGAGGGTGTAGTACAAACAAAGTACGGATCCGAAAGACAGAGTGTCGTACAGTAATTGGTACTGGCAATTTGTTTGCCAGAACGGAGGATAATTTTCGACATGAAATACGAAAGGAAACGTGGCTATAATTCTTCTGTTGAGCATACTGCATAGCCCAAATGAGTAGACGTGCGGATGCAACAAACAACGATCGCGCCCGAATTGTGTTAGAAACTGAGTCACCCAAAGCAGAATCCAAAATAATACCAGTGAAGCACTGTATTGTCGCATCTTGCTGGATTGAGAGTGAAATGTAAACAACCTGGTCGCTTTGAGGATTGCAAATTCCTGCCATCTTGATAGGAGGAAGACAAACAGCATGCGGTTCAAAATATGACCTAATTAGACGTAGCTGAGAAGTGGAACTTACCAGATTACCAATGAGATGGTAAATAGCTGCCGGCTGGACCGGATGATTTTGGAAAATAACTAAATTCCGAGAGTTCCATATTGCACGGAGTATACAACAAAAATATATCAAGCCGGAGTCCTTGTGCAATCCGAAAGATTGACGTGCAAGATAAGTTAAAAAATCTGCAATCCATGTAAGAAAGGGGATGAAAGGATTCGCCATGGCATTAATACCAAGCCAAGAAGATTTCCATAAGTGCTGTGCTATCGAACACGATCTAAAAAGGTGATCCATGGACTCATGTGAAGAGTGGCAAAGGTGACACTCTTGGGCCACATTCAAACCTCGTGATAACAAGTTTACATTAGTGGGTAATATATTATGCGCCATTTTCCAAAGAAGGATCGATAACTTGCGAGAGCGTCGTTTTTCGAGACAATGTTCCAAGGAAAGCTGTGCAGTGCGACCTAGAACGAGTCTGAAGAAGTAGCTGGAGTTTGTGACCAAAGAAGAAAATATCCCGACTTAGCTGTATAAACACCATCCTCAGTAAACTTCCAATAAATAAAGTCATCAATATCAGGGGCTGGAGGTTCCATAGCAATGATGTCCTTTGTACTTTTAGAAGCAAAATAACGGTAGAGCATGGTTGGATTCCAGTCCCCCGAATCCAAGATAAAAGATGGTAGAGGCGGTAGTGTCTCTGGAACGGGTGTATTGATAGTTGGTAGTTCTCCATTCACCCATCGACTTGACCAAATATCAACTAACTTACCACTACCCATTTTCCAGCAAATGGCGTCTTTTGTCAAATCCACTGCATGGCAAATACCATTCCATGCATAAGATACATTCGAAACCACCGACCTAGAGCTCGGAATAGGCAGATCCCTCCGATATTTAGCATTCCAAAATTTTGCAAGTAAAGTAGTCGGTCTTGAAGTGATACGCCAGAAATTTTTGAGGAGTAAGGATTGATTGAGCAAGAAAGTATTCTTAATACCAAGTCCACCATATTCCTTGGGAGATTGCAGAACCTCTCGACGAAGCCAGTGAATTGTATTTTTGTTCCAATCATTACGCCACCAGAAAGCGACAATCAAAGCGTCGATTTTACGGCATACAGCATGTGGAATAGGAATACAAGACAAAATATGATTAAGAGAGGCTAATAGAATAGACGAGATAAGAAAAAACTTACTCGACTGGCTTAGATGAAGTGATGTCCATGAAGTAATGCGTATAGTAATCTTGTCAATTAAAGGAAGAAACGGTTCTGATTTTTTTCGCGGGATATCAATCGGAACTCCCAGATAATCTCCAAAAGAAGTAACCGTGGGCATCTTCAGGATAGATGTAAGATGGCTCCGGAAATCCGTTGGTGTATTCGGACTGAATTTAATGTATGATTTGTCCAGATTAATCATTTGGCCAGACCCAACTTCAAATTCCTTGAGTAAATCGCGCATGGCTTCAAAAGAAGTATTAGTAGCTTTACAGCATAGAAGAGCATCATCCGCATAAAATAAATGCGATAACGTAGGCGCATATCGTGAGATCTTTATTCCAGTGAAACATTTCAGTCTTTCTGCCCTGGCAAGCTGTCTTGATAATACTTCCATACATATAATAAACAAATAAGGAGAAATAGGATCCCCCTGACGCAGACCAGAAGTAGGATGCAGAGCTTGAGAAGGCGTGCCATTTATGAGAATCCGATAAGAAACCGTTGAGATGCATTCCCAAATAAGATTGCGCCACTGTGTGGGAAAACCCATATGTCTCATTACAGCCATATGTCGGGAAAAATGAATACCAATTAATACCAACAAAAAAAATTGCTAGATGATAAATTTGAAAACTACACACAAATTAAGGGGATAGGGGAGCAAAACAAAGGGATAAGGAAAATATGTCGGGAAAAATGAAGACAAGTTTAAGCACATAAAGAAAGTGGTAGGACGGACGAGAGGAAGGAGAGAAAGGAGAGAGGATAAAAGATAGTGCGAGTAGATATGCCACCATTACTAACACCACTCGCGTTTCCTGTCGTATTTCATATCCAAAAAGGTGGTTTGGAAATGAATAGGTGGTGGTTGGTGGCGGTTTTCAGATCCAAAAAGGTGGTGAATTTCAGGTCTATTATTTTTGCGGGTGGTCTTAATTGTTGTTGGTGGTGGCGTGCGGAAGAAGTGGTTGTAGTTGCTGTTGGTGGCCGGATGGTGGTGAGGAGGATCTGTTGTTACGGGTGGTGGAGTGGTGTGGTGGTGTGTTGTGGCGGTGGTGTGTTGTGGCGGATCTGGATTGAGGGAGATAAGAGGATATTTTTTAGGATTTTTTTTAGAATGAGGGAGAAGTAGATCTGTGAGATGTGAGTTAGAAAAGAAATTTTATTTTTTTTGACAACGGTAAAGAAAGTTTTTACAGAGCACCTACCCGACTCTCCGACGAGTCGGATTCGGATTTTATTGATACATTACTAGTATAATCAAATAAACTACATAAGGGGTTGACAAATAACTTAGTCTTCTTAACAGGACGAACACAGCTAAGTAATTGAGCGAACAGTTCTTTTCTCTTCTTTATTGACCGAGCTTCAGAGGAGTACCTGCAATAAGACACACTTACGCCACGAGGACGTAGAAATTTATGGGAGAGAGATCTACTTTTTTGGAAAATGTAGATAAATTGTGTCTTGGAGATTCATCCCCTTGGCTATGATTCTTCTTGGCAGTGACCATTCTCCATTTCTCGTGCACATGATGAGCAGAGGGGTACCTGCAAAGCATAGGTGTAAAATGGGCATCTGATGGTTTCTCAGACGAGTAAATCTTACACTTCTTAGGACGAGCTGAGAAAATGAAAGGTTGACGGCCATTAGAATCCTTCTGATCTGGAGAGCAAATAGAAGTAGCCTTTTCATTCACCAGAGAGACATGGATGCTTGAATCATTAACAACGCCCCTAGTGTTATCTTCTGGGATATAAGTACCAGGAGGAGACAAATTCTCACAAATTGAAGTCGCGCTTGACGCCACGGCCCTAGTAGAGGACGCGTCTAATCTTCCGCTACGAATAGTGGTGTTAACATTGATATTATTAGAACGAGTCATGTCTTCATTCATTGCCCCGAGCATCTTAGATTTTCATTGTTTAGGACATCTCCTCCTCCTCCTCGTCCTCTTCTTCTTCTTCTTCTTCTTCTTCTTCTTCTTCTTCTTCTTACATCGTTCTCTCATATTGTCTCTCTCCTTACAGACTTCACCCTTCAGGATCCGAATTGTTAAAGTTGACAAATCACGTTTACGATAAAAGCTCACCATTTTACCATCCAACAACTTTTCATAAGATTGTGCAGGGATCCTTAGACGGGAACTACCACCTCCCTTTTTGGAGAACTCAAGAACTTACTTATTAGCACAAGTACTTTGAGCCTCTGTCGCCTCCATATTCATACTCTCATTTTCCTTTATACTCACATCAATGTGATCTTCCATCACCTCCGTAATCACACTTTCACTATCTTTTATACCCACGTCAGATGCCAAGATAGGAACATGCTTTTTATTGTTCCCATTTACCCCATCTTCAGCAGCAACCTCCAACACTCTTTTACCATTTGCCTTGATTAGAAGGTAACCTTTCACCACATCTAATTCGATTAACACATCCTTATTACTAGGTTCAACAACTAAAGCCTCAACCAAATCAAACTCAGCTAACGAAAACCTTTTCAACTTCATATAAGCAACCGCCCTTCGAAAAAGTGCCTTAACATTACGAGAAAAAGTGTCCAAAATCATGGAGCACATACCCGCAGCAGCTCTGTATTCCTCAAGTATAAGGGCACATGCAGCCATATTAGAAATAAGGGAAACAGCAAGGTTAGATATTGATTGAATATCTTTACCTCCAATATTTCCCAGATTCAAACTAAGTAGTTTACAAGCTTCATCGTAATATGCTGCGGCCATATCAAAGTCATTTTGCCTAAATAAACAATTCCCCTTATCTTTAAGCTCCCTCACCTCAGCTAAAACTGACCCCTGCATTATCGTAAAAAAACCCTACCATCCTATCCCTATCCTTCTCCATAAACCCATCGCTAACATAGGCAATCCCAAAAGCTTGAAGAAATTTATAGTGATCCATAGAAGAAGTCATAATTCAACTACCGAAGGGGCAAAACAGGAAACAGAGAAAGAACAGTAGCCCCTCAATACTGTCCAACAACCCAGCAAAACACAAAAGGAAACACCAGTCCCTTGAACAAAAAACCACTAGAGAAACTTGCTCAGAACTTAAGTGGCTATAAAACGAAATAAACAAAAGGCAGGAAAAGGGGAAACCATATACCAAAAAACGGCAAGATGGATGCAAGCACAGAGCCACCCTCGAAACAAACTGGTAATCAAGTATCACCCCAACCAAGAGACATTAAAAAACAGAAATTTATTAATCCAGAACAAGATTAATAACAATCAAACCCACAAGGAGGGGGAGATGAAGTCGCAAGCCGAGTTGCACAACGCATATTCCAGCGGAAAAAGCGCTTCAAGGAAGTCGCAATAGATTATGGTATCCGCGACAAACGATCGATAAACATCCTTGAAAGCAAACGAACAGACCGGACGATCAATCAAAACCCCTCGTAATCCAACCAACGATTAAGGCTACCGATTGATGACAAAGAGAGCAGGAATTGGAAGGGTAGAAAAAGCCTCGCCGGCGACCTAAGGAGGCGGCCGGAGTAGTCGCAGGCGAGGAGGTGATCGATTTTTTAGGGTTTTTTGATTTTGGGGATTTTTTGATTTTTCTCTCTCTAACTCTCTATCTACCTGAACATGTATGGAACATTAAGTTCAAAAATATCGCTTAAGTTAGAAAAGAAATTATTTATAGTAGATTAGTGAAGGATTGGTGATTAATTGTGAGATTATGAGAAAGAGTGTTAAAAACCTTACTAATGGGTGAGTGTAAATGTAACCTTAGCCTTCCATCTTCCTCATCCAATGGCTTGGATGAGGACTTATGGACTCATGGATTTTAGGTGGACTCACTAGATCCTCATTCTATATATATATATATATATATATATATATATATATATATATATATATATATATATATATATATATATATATATATACATATATATATATACATATATATATATATATATATACATATATATATATATATATACATATATATAATTAAGTCCACCTAAAAAATTAATTCCCTAAGTTCTAATCTAAATCATTAGATCTTATAAAATTGATAGTTGTGATTAAAAGAAAAAACACATCCACCCACTAGTAATTAATGATCTATTGACTTTTATCTCTCCTAGTTTTTACTCCCAATTAATCCATTGATTACATTCTCTTTTTCATAAATTGGTTATTCCCATTTCAAATGTCAAATGAACGTTTATAATCTGAAATTTCATACCCGCGTAAATTAAAAGTGGCTTTAAAAAAAGCTCCGTAAATCTTCATCCGGACTCCGATAAAGGCGAAATAAAAGCCTAATTTTATTATTTTTCGATCCCGTTACAATGGTATATTTTTAAATACTATTGAGTTTTTGAAATATTCAGTACTACTTCGTGAATTGGGAGTTACATCATATACTTGAAATTACGCCTTATCTACTCGACATTAATTAATTAATCAATTTACTCATATACTTGAAGTTACACTGTAACAATTTGAAGTTACACAATATCAATTTGAAGTTACACATTTATTGAGTTAAACTTACACGGCATTAGCTTGAAATTTCCTTCAAAGTAAAATTAATTTAAAGTTACACAATATCGATTTAAAATTACACCTTTATTGAATTAAAGTTACACGGTATTAGCTTGAAGTTACCTTCAAAATAATATTAATTTGAAGTTTCACAATATCAATTTACAGTTACACCTTTATTGAATTAAAGTTACACGGTATTAGCTTGAAGTTACCTTCAAAATAACTTAATTTGAAGTTTCACAATATCGATTTAAAATTACACCTTTTTTGAATTAAAGTTACACAGTATTATCTTGAAGTTACCTTCAAAATAATATTAATTTGAAGTTTCATAATATCAATTTAAAGTTACACCTTTATTGAATTAAAGTTACACGATATAAGTTTGAAGTTACCTTCAAAATAATATTAATTTGAAGTTTCACAATATCAATTTAAAGTTACACCTTTATTGAATTAAAGTTACACAGTATTAGCTTGAATTTACCTTCAAAATAATATTAATTTGAAGTTTCACAATATCGGTTTAAAGTTACACCTTTATTGGATTAAAGTTATACGGGATTAGCTTGAAGTTACCATCAAAATAATATTAATTTGAAGTTTCACAATATCAATTTAAAGTTACACCTTTATTGGATTAAAGTTACACGGTATTAGCTTGAAGTTACCTTCAACATAATATTAATTTGAAGTTTCACAATATCGATTTAAAGTTACACCTTTATTGTATTAAAGTTACACGGTATTAGCTTGAAGTTACCGTCAAAATAATATTAGTTTGAATTTCACAATACCGATTTAAAATTATACCTTTTATTAAATTAAAGTTACTCGGTATTAACTTGAAGTCAGCTTCAAATAATTCTCGCACTCCTTTATGCAAATAAAATCCAGCTTTTACACAATTATTATTCGTAAAAGATAAGAATAAGAATCTACTCCTTTATTCAAATAGGATACAATTAAAAATATAATTGATCTCCTACAAAATTTTAACCCAGGCAAATTCCACTTTGCCATTAACAACACAAACTACAGCTGAAAACTCCAAAACAGAAAAGGTAAGCATAATCCTGTCTTGACTCCTCACGGATCTTCGATATCAGTAGTGTTCCCATACTAGAACCGGTGCCTCCACCTAGAGAATGACATACTTGAAATCCTGCATTCATTTACAAACAAATTAATATAGTTAGAGGAAATTTGTACAAATACCACAAAGGAAGCATGTGCAATTGAAAAGCTCAAAGCTTCGTATAAATACGAAATCATAAGCAACATTAGTGTTAATAGAACTTTATGCACATGTGTAGGATGGACTTTTTAAATTAAGTATGTGAATGTTACGACAAGATATAAAATTGCCCCTAATCAATTTCTTACTAGATTCAAATAATTTCCAAAGTATATCCAGTAATATAAACTCTAATGTTATTATATCTTTAAAAAAATAAAAGGAAAAGAAATAAATAAAAAGGAAAGGAAAGGAAAAACCTTGAAGACAATCACAATTTCCGGACTTTTTTTGGACAAAATCTAGAACAGAGACAATACAAACTCTAATGTTACTCACTTGCTCTCCGTCGTCAAACCACCATCATCGAATCTGGCCACATCTCCGTCATTACCCGGAATCACCACTCCCCTGCTCCTTCGTTATTACCATGGTTGGGCTCGTTCGTTTTCGGTTCCGAGAAGATAAGCAAGAGATTTGATTAAGTGTCTGAATTAGATTTTGAGTCCCGTGAGTCCACTTATGTATCACACGCTGTACAATAGAATATCACGAACTTACACTAATATAGGACGAGTACTGAAACCCGACCGAAATTTAGGTGTTCTTTATTGCTTTGGCATATCTATGTAGGCCTGAATCAATAGATAGCGACAAATTTACCTTAAGAAGGCCAGTGGTTCAAATTAGTCTTCACCATCAATCGGGCCAACATAGAAAGTCTCTTTCAGATCTCCTGAAATTCATCAATGTCAGTAACTTACATCATTCCCTTGCATTTAGATGTGTAAAATTACGTTTCTCTAACTTATTTTTTTGGATTAATTTGTTACAGCTACATGTTATATCATTAGGTAACAGACTAACGACTAAAACGTTGGAGTTAATACTAATTCGCGAAATACTGTCATCACATAAGATATTTCCATCAATAAATAATCAAATTTAGTAGATACTGAGGATAATTGATCATGGAAAACCTTTAGTATCCAAAGTAGGATCTAACTTCTCGGAGTAGATTGGACAATACCCCCTATTTGCTTTCCTATGTAGGTTCATCTTGTCTACCACGGGGAGTTCAACGAACTTTCTACTATCGTCAAACAATTTTCAAGCAGATGATTCTCCACCCCATGGTTCACAATGTAGAAGAATCCAGTTTCAATGCACGCCTAAATTCCAGACATACAATGTGTGATACAATCAGTGATATTATATATCGTAAGGTGTGATATTATTTTGTATAACTTGTGATACTCTTTTACTGGACTCACATACTCAGATACAATATCACAGGTTATACTAAACAATATCACAGCTTAGATTTTTTTACCTAAAAAAAAAAAAAAATTTTTTTTAAAAATTTTTTTTTTTTTTTTTTTTGGTAAAAAAAACGTGATATTTTTGTGTACAACATGTGATACATAAGTGGACTCACGGGACTCAAAAAGATAGGGTGGACTCAAGTGATCCTAATTCTATATATATATATATATATATATATATATATATATATATATATATATATATATATGGAGAGAGAGAGAGAGAGAGAGAGTATCAAGTTCAAATGAGTCCACAAATTTGGTTGAGTCCAAAAGTCCTCCTATCTACCATTAGATATTACAAGATGAACGGTGGAGATTAAAAAAACAAAAATAAAAAAAATAAACACTCACCAACATGTAATAAATGCTTTGTCTCACATAATTTCAATTCCCAATTTATCTAATCAAATTATTTTCTCTTTCTTATCAACTAATTTATTAAATTAATATGCTACAATTATATTTCAAATATCAAAATACAGGATTTCGAAAACGAAATTTCATACCCGCATAAAATAAAAGCGGTTTCGTAAAAGACTCCGTAAATCTTCATTCGGACTCCGATTAAGGTGAAATAAAATTCTAAATTTTTTATTTTTTCAAGCCCAACGCAATGGTAATATTTTCGTATACCATTGAGTTTTCAAAATTTTAAGTACTGCTAATTACTCGGAAGTTACACATTATTTGTTTGAAGTTCTGACCTATTTACTTGAAATTACATCATTCCCGTTTAGAGGTACATATTAAAGACGGGCGATTATTTGTTTTATTTCCTCCGAGACAAGTTATATATATATATATATATATATATATATATATATATAATTTGGTAACACTAGAGAATAACTCTAGGCTGTTGTATACAGTTTTTGTTGAAGTGACCTAAGTGGTACATTACCGTTACACTCATTAAATATTAAAGTTACACCCGTAAAAGACTAAAGTTACACTCATAAATTATTAAAGTTACAAAAATTTATGCTAAAATTATGAAAATTCAAAATAGATGCGTCAAAATCACTTTGTAGTATAAAATTATATTATCAAGCACTAAAGTTACACTCGTACTACACTTTATCGTAATTGAAGTTACACCATATCCATTTGAAGTTACACCATTTTTACTTGAAACTAAATAATTAATTTACTCATTAATTAAATTACACTAAAGATACACTCATAAAAGACAAAAGTTACACTATCAAAGACTAAAGTTATACTCGTAAAACACTAAAGTTACATAAATTTGTCTTAAAATTACATAAATTCAAATTAATATTTTCAAAATCACATTATCAAAGATTAAAGTTACACTTGTAAAAGAGTAAAGTTACACTCCTAAAAGACTAGAGTTACACTCATAGATCACTAAAAGTACATAAATGTATGCTAAAATTACCAAAATTCAAAATAATATGCGTCAAAATCATTTTGTAGTGTAAAATTACACTAATAAGAATTAAAGTTACATTTGTAAAGGACTAAAGTTACACTCGTAAAATACTAAATTAAAGTGTCATAAACTTTTCTTCAAATTAC
Source organism: Silene latifolia (assembly GCF_048544455.1). NCBI lineage: Eukaryota > Viridiplantae > Streptophyta > Magnoliopsida > Caryophyllales > Caryophyllaceae > Silene > Silene latifolia. The sequence goes on along the minus strand of NC_133532.1, from coordinate 87,140,367 downwards.
GAAATTCAAAATAATATTCGTATTCATGAAAAAACATGTCTTCATCCATTCATCCAAATCTCACATCTTCATCCTCAATCTATACCGCCAAAGAGTCAAAATAAACAATTTGGGCTTGGTTGACCGTCCTTCCGGACCTATAGTTCAAACGAATGTTAATCTGCAACAAGAAATATGAAAAGATAAGTATAATAGTACTCTAAAAATCTAACTACTAATATAGTACTCTAAAATTCAACTAGAGTTGTAAAGATAAGTAATACAATTGTTTTATAATCTGAATTTTTCATTTCCGTGTAAAATAAAAGCGTTTTCTTAAAAAGTTTCATAAATCGTCATACAGACTCCGATTAAGGCGAAGCAAAGCCTAAATTTATTATTTTTTTGAGCCCGTCGTAATGGTAATATTTTGTGAACCATTGGATTTTCGAAAATTTCAGTACAGGTCGGTATTATTTTCGATTATCAATATCCAAAGTTTTTTGTCCCAACAGCATGAGATAATTAGCCATTTTAGCAAAAATAAAAATATAATAAAGGGAATGAAATACAACTCTAAGAAAATGCAATTTTTACGAAAATCAAGCAATATAGAAAAATAACCATCAAAATTCAGTAAAAAAACACATGAATCAAGTTCAAAACAGATTAAATAAGACAACAAGGAATAGAATACCTAATTGTGTGATAAAAGCTCTTAGATTTGTAGATCTCAATTGGTTGTGCAAAACTCTCAACTCTTTCTAAAAGATAATGAGTATGGTGGAGTTTTTATTGTTTGAATTGTGTTTGAAGATGGAGCCTTGACAAAAAAAAAAGGATTTAACTGAATGTTTATGGTAGATTTGATGAGAGAGATCGTGAGTTTTTTTTATCTGATTTGATAAGAGGAAGTTTATGCTTGATTTTGAATGTAATTTGGTTTGATGTGAGAGGGGAGAGTGAATTAAAAATGTATAGGAAATTTAGTTATGAGGGAAAATAATTAATTAGTGTCTAGGGAATGTGAATAATGTGTTTTTTTATCTTTTAATCTCAACCATCCATTATCTATGATCCAAAGGCTTAGATTAGGACTCAAGAACTCAACTAAAGAAGAAGGACTCATGTGATTCTATGTATATATATATATATATATATATATATATATATATATATATATATATATATATATATATATATATATAAATCGAGTTGAAATATTGTGGATGCGCCACGTGTCCCTGCATTAAGACATTAATGACAAGTATTAATTAAATTAATCATTTAATATGAACATAATAAATGTAGCATTAATCTTAGTAAATATTAATTATAATTTAATAAATTTTATTATAAAATTACATTAAATAATGACGTTGATTTGATTCTAAATTTATTAAAAAAATATTTTGATAAAAAGTCTAAATTGTAAATAAAAATGTTCATTGCGAAAAATGCTTTCAATCGAGTATAATTTTCATTATGTTTATTAACATATTTTGATATGTAGAGATGATTAAAGTGAGTATCTTACAATATTTTACTTTTATGTAAAAATACATTTTGAGAAAGTTATAAAACTTAGACCATTAAATTTGTTAAGAAAAATATATTTGGAATAGTCATTATATTTATTAAAAACAAAACTTAAAAAAAAAAAAAAAAAAAAACTACTAAGATGTAAGTTTTGATAGTATGGAAACGAAAAATTATATTGCGACAAATTAAATACATATGAGATTTTGAGAGGTTTAAATACTGTGATAATGAGCATGTATGTACACAGTGATCGCGAGTGAGTTTGAATAAATAAAAAAAAGTAATTATTATTAAATAATATAAAATTATATAGGTTTTTTTTATGTGGTATCCCGTGTTTCTTCGCATTCTACTTGGTGCCCCTATATTTTTGAAAATATAAGTGGTATCCCTAAATTTAGTAAAATGTTCTAAAAATACCCAAACTACTAAAAATCACGTTTTTAATATGTTAAATTTTGTAAAGAAAATATGTTTATAATTGAGTAGACGATGTTTAATGACATGATAAATTATTTCCAAAAAAATCAATAAAAAATGTATAAATTAAACATTTTTAAGAGGCGGATTAGAGCATTTTAGGTATTTTAAGATGTTTTAATTATGTTTAGAGGTACCACTGGATATTCAGTTACAATTTTTTTTGTAAATATCTTCAGTTAAATATATATAAGTCAAGAATAAAACATAGATTATAACTAATTAGATATTACTTTTAGTTAAATATTTTATATGTTATCTTATAAAAATGATATTTGAGTAAGTTCAACCTATTTTATTTATGGGTAAACTCTTAAACATCATTATATAAAGTTGTTAAAAAAAAAATTTCTTATATATATGTTTGACACATAGCACATGTAAGACACAACCAAAACATTTGAATAAATTTAGTTTGGACCCTATATATTTGATAAATAAATATCAAACATTATACAGACAAAATTAAAAATTACATAAAATTATATTCACATCATTTTGAATAAATATTTTAACTGATTTGGAACATAACGTATCGTGAAATGATATAATTTGATAGCTTAATGTTGTTTTTGCATTATTCAAATAAATTTTATTTTAATTAATATGATATTTGATTAATTACATTTTTTGTAAAACGTTGATCATGCGTAATTAACTACTCCGTATAACTTATTAGTTTTAATTAAAATTATATGTATTTTATTTAAAACACTAAGCTTAAACCTAAAAAAAAATAAAATTTGAGAAAAAAATAATTTATTTTTATTTATAGGTAAAAATATTAAAGGTTATATATGAATTATATTATTTTTCTTCAATTATAATAATAAAATTTTAAAACAGGCGGCGCGAAGCGCGGGATACTACCTAGTATATATATATATATATAAATGGGATCATGTGAGGATATACTATCTTTTTGAGGATTGAGGATTTTGTTACAATATCAGAGGTCCTTCAATAAAATATCATAGGTTATTCGATAAAATATCACAAAAAAAAATACTTGTGCAAAAAAAAAATTATAATTTTTTTTCTTAAATTTTTTTTTTTTTTTTGCATAGGTCATATTTTTCGTGATATTGTATTGAAAAACCTGTGATATTGTACTCACTAATCCTCAATCCTCAAATATTTAGGAGTTCTCACCGCATCCCGACTCTCTCTCTCTCTCTCTCTCTCTCTCTCTCTCTCTCTCTCTCTATATATATATATATATATATATATATATATATATATATATATATAGAGGAAGGATCAACTAAGGTCCATTATATATTTGAGTCCATAAGGTCTTTTGTGAGCCATTGGATGGAGGGAGATGGAGGGATGAGATGAACCCACCAAAAGTCATTATACAAGCAAATTAACACACTTTACTAATCCACCCTAATTAACCACTAATTTACTATATATTTGTTTTCTACCCACCTATTTCTCTCTCATCTCACACATTTCACTCTTCTCTTCTCTCAAAAAAAAACCCAAAAAATCCAAATAAATAAAAAACCCAAAAAATCCAAATAAATAAAAAAAACCCAAAAATTCCAAATAAATAAAAAAACCCAAAAAATCCAAATAAATCAAAAAATCCAAGTAAATCAAAAAACCAAATAAATCATTCATTTCTCTCTTCCTCATTCACCACCACCCACCACTATCCCAACCGACACCACCCACCGCCCACATCCACCGCCACCTCCACCACCGCCGTAATTATATAAACTCGTTTTTTTTTTTTTTTTTTTTTTCCAGATTTTGCGTCTCGGTTTATTTCGTCACTTTTTTTTTTTTTTTTTTTTTTTTTTTTTTTTTTTCGATTTCGTGTTTTAAATCTCGTTTTTTTTTTGTGAGATACTTTTTTTCATCTAAGACAATAATGGAATAAAGTTATACAAAAATGAACCAAAGTTATACAAAAATAAACCAAAGTTATACAAAAAAAGACTAAAGTTATACTAAAATTGGACTAAAGTTATACAAAAAATTGGACTAAAGTTATACAAAAAATGAACCAAAGTTATACAAAAATGAACCAAAGTTATACAAAAATGGATCAGAGTATACAAAAAAGCACCAGAGTTATACAAAAATGCACCAGAGTTATACAAAAATGCACCAAAGTTATACAAAAATGGACTAAAGTTATACAAAAATGAACCAAAGTTATACAAAAATGAACAAAAGTTATACAAAAATGAACCAAAGTTATACAAAAATAGACCAAAGTTATACAAAAAAAGACTAAAGTTATACAAAAAAATGCACCAAAGTTATACAAAAAATGGACTAAAGTTATACAAAAATGAACCAAAGTTATACAAAAATGAACCAGAGTTATACAAAAATGAACCAAAGTTATACAAAAATGAACCAAAGTTATACAAAAATGGACTAAAGTTATACAAAAATGGACTAACTTTTGTATAACTCTGGTGCATTTTTGTATAACTCTGGTGCATTTTTGTATAACTCTGGTCCATTTTTGTATAACTGTGGTTCATTTTTGTATAACTTTAGTCCATTGTTGTATCACTTTAGTCCAATTTTTGTATAACTTTGGTGCATTTTTGTATAACTCTGGTCGATTTTTGAATAACTTTGGTTCATTTTTGTATAACTTTGGTTCATTTTTGTATAAATTTGGTTCATTTTTTGTATAACTTTAGTCCAATTTTTTGTATAACTCTGGTGCATTTTTGTATAACTCTGGTCCATTTTTGTATAACTGTGGTTCATTTTTGTATAACTTTAGTCCATTGTTGTATCACTTTAGTCCAATTTTTGTATAACTTTAGTCTTTTTTTGTATAACTTTAGTCTTTTTTTGTATAACTTTAGTCTTTTTTTGTATAACTTTGGCTCATTTTTGTATAACTCTGGTCGATTTTTGTATAACTTTGGTCCATATTTGTATAACTTTGGTTCATTTTTGTATAACTTTAGTCCAATTTTTTTGTATAACTTTAGTCCATTTTTGTATAACTTTGGTTCATTTTTGTATAACTTTAGTCCAATTGTTGTATCACTTTAGTCATTTTTTGTATAACTTTGGTCTATTTTTGTATAACTTTGGTCATAAAATGTATAACTTTAGTCATTAAATGTATAACTTTAGTCATAAAATGTATAACTTTAGTCGTAAATAGTAAAAAAATCAAACAATAAATATGAAAAATATGAAAAAAAATAATAATAACAAAAACCAAAAAAACTCATAATAACAAAAACAAAAAACCAAATAACAATAATAAAACCAAAAAACCAACAACCCAACCAAACCCGAAATCTAAAATAAACCAAATAACTAAAAAAAAAAACCAAATTTAAATATCGTGTGTATAACTCTAATGCACGCAGTGTATAACTTTAATAGACAAGATGTATAACTTTAGTCCAAAAAATCAAATAACAATAACAACCAAATAAAAAAATAAAAAATAAAAACAAAAACAAAAAACAAAAACAAAACAAAAAACAAAGAACAAAAACAAAAATTAAAACAAAGAACAAAAAAAACAAAAACGCTGCAAAACCAAAAACAAAAAAATGAGTGAAGAATGTCGACATTTTTGTCATCTACAAAACAAAAAACAACAAACAAACAAACAAGGAGTTGTGGGTGGTTGTGATGTCGACATTTATTTAAACAAAAAACAAAAATGCTGCAAAAAACAACAAACAAACACGAATATTGAGATGTCGACATTTATTTAAACAAAAATGCTGCAAAAAAAAAAAAAAATCGACAAAACAAAAAAAATGCCAGATCTGAAATGCACAAAAAAACGAGTTGTGGGTGGTTGTGCGGGGGTGTTATCGTCGTCGGGTTGTGCAGGGGTAGTGATGGCGTCGGGTGGGGTTGTCGGGTTGTGCAGGGGTAGTGGTGGCGTCGGGTGTTGTCGGCGGTAAGGAGGATTGTTGGTGGGGGTGTTGTTGTTCTTTGGTTGTTGATGTCGGTGGTTGTTGTTCTTTGGTTGTTGGCGAGAAGGGAGAAGGGAGGGGGGTGGGAAGAAGGTAGGGAGGTCGGGTGGTGGTGGGCGGGAAGAAGGGAGGGAGGGTGGTGGTGTCGGCTGGTGAGGGTGATGGAAGTGGAGGTGGAGTGGGTTTTTTGGTGATTTTTTTTGTTTTGTTTTAGTTTGGGTTTTTTTTTGTATGAGCTTGGTTTTTTTTTTTTTTTTTTTAGAGAGGGTGGGAAGAAAATGAGAGAGAAAGAGTGAATGTGAGAAATGAGAGAGGATGAGTGAATGAGGAAGTGAGTTGGGAGATTAGAATGGTGGTAGAGTTGTACACAATTAGGTAGAGTTATACACAATTAGGGAAGGAGATTAGGGAGGGAGATTTGTAGCCCTCCATTGAGATGTAATCTCATCCCTCCATCCCTTCCATCCAATGGCCCTTATAAGGACTTAGGGCCTTATATGATAGGAGGACCTTAGAAGAACCCTTCTATATATATATATATATATATATATATATATATATATATATATATATATATATATATATATATATATATATATATATATATATATATATATATATATATAGAGTCGGGATGCGGTGAGAACGATCATTCGCTGAGAACGGTGAGAACGCACTATATTCATGAGAATATATATACATACAAGTTACACTTTTTTTTTTTTTTTTACCGAATCTCAGATACACTTTTGGCTATCGTAGGTACACTCTTTACCAGAATTCTATATACACTTTTTAATAATGTAGATACAATTTTTTTTTTTTTTTTTTTTTTTTTTTTTTTTACCGAATCTCAGATACACTTTTAACTATCGTAGGTACACTTTTTACCATAATTCTATATACACTTTTTAATAATGTAGATAAACTTTTTTTTTTTTTTACCGAATCTCAGATACACTTTTGACTATCGTAGGTACACTTTTTACCAGAATTCTATATACAACTTTTAATAATGTATATACACTTAAAAAGTGTACTTTTTTTTGTTTTTAACCAAATATGAAATACACTTTACACTTGTAGATACCTCATTTCTGCACCTCCCGCAAACCACCCGGTGATGATTGGGCCGCATGTTTGGTACGTGGAACGATTTGTGACAGTTCGTAAGTTTATCGTCAAGTGATTGCTCAAACACTGATGTCTACCTCTTAGTTGTCATCTACGCGCCGATACGGTCGTTTTTGCTATAATTAGAGTACATTTGGAGTCCGGCCTAAAAAGTCTTCTTTTTTCGATAACCGCTAAATCCCGAGTCAGAATGTTCTGGATATTTCTATTCCATATTTCACAATCTTTTAATCTTTGGTAAAGAATTTCCCGTAATATTCACACAAAATATTAAGGAAAATAAGATTAATCAGTTATTCCATAAATTAAACACGGAAATCTTTCTTCCGCAGGAGGAAATCACCTGGGAACAGACGCAGCAGCTGCTGCGCCTCTTCCAAGAAACGCAGTGACTGCTGCGCCTCTTCCCAGGTCCTTTTCTGCGTATTTTTCGTATCTTTTCATATCTTTTCGAGATTCACTTCCAAAGTTTCTCCGAAAACCCTAATTCTTTCACGTGATTAGTATAAATAGGAGCCTTCGCTCCTCATATTTCTCACACGAGTGTCCGCCCTTCTCTTCTCCCTTTGCATTCTAAGACCACGCTCTTGCCTTTTGGCGCCTACGTGCTTGAAATTTCGACCACGTAAGCTCGGATCCTTCCGAGTACCAGCCTCGTTTTGCATGACCGACCAATTTGACCAACTCTACCACACCATAATCAATAATTCAATTTATTTTAAATCCTTTTTCAAGGGCACTTTCATATTTGCATTAAAAATCGAGTCGAGTTATCACTAAAAACCGATTTAGTTAAATCGCGCGACGCTAACATGTAAGTCTGAGGGTGTAAAATCCCAATTTTATTTAATGTATTTTATTTAATGTATTTATTTTCTGTATTATAATTAATGTAAGAATTTATGTCATAAGCATGCTCGAAACCGTCTTTTAAAACCCTTTTTAACGGAAGTAACACAGATCTGACGTGGGGAAGAATCGCATCAACTGATGCGCCTTATGGAAAGGGCGCAGCATCTGCTGCGCCTCTTCCAAGGCCTGCTTTCAATTGATGCACTTCTTCTTCTTCCTCGGGTTTTTGTTCCTTTCATCTTTTATTTTTCTTTCTTCGTTCTTTCCCTTATTTCACCTAATAATTTTCAGATTAGTTTTTATGAATCTATTTCAATAATTTTCGACTTAAATCCCTTATAATTAATATTTGTGGGTTTTCGTCACAAATTCAAACTCGGATTTTAGAAACTCGATTCGTTCATATCAAGCCCTTGATTTCGTCTTTGATACATGTTTTAAATCTGTTTTCTTCATCAATTCGTAATCTTTTGTTTCCACCATTAACTTCAAGTTTGTAAATAAATCAATTCCAACATCGTAAATAATATCTAACTTATAATAATTCGTTTTAAATTGTTTTCTTTCACTTCATGACGATCCCAGATGCATGTAAATCAATTAATCACTTCTACTCGAGTTACCAATCAATAAATCAATGTAAATTAACCAACGAACATTAACAAACCGCGAGTCTGACTTTCACAGTCAGAACTCAACTCAAGAACAGACGCAGGAAGTGTTGCGCCTCTTCCAGAGGACGCAGCAGATGCTGCGCCTGTTCTGAGGTGGTTTCTGCCTCTGAACTCTTCTCGTTTTGACGTAGGGTTTCTAATTAGGATTTTAATTAACCATTATTCTCATTATCACCATAATTTCCATAATTTCCATATTTTCCTTATTTTCCAAATTTCCATATTTTCCTTATTTTCCAAATTTTCCTTTTCTTCAAATTTCCTTATTTTCCAATTTTCCTAATTTAAATCAATTTCCAATTTTCTTATTTTTTCCAATTTTCTAATTTTCATTTATTCTTTTATTTTATTTCTAAAACTCTTTGGGGCATGTTTATGACGTAAATTCAAGTTTGTCAATTGTAATTTATTTCTTTATTTCGTATTCGTATTTATTATGTATGATTTATTTACTTGGCATTCACATGTAATTAATCTAACATTCACTTCGACCCCAATTTATGTGCTAAATTACGTGTTAACCGACTTAGTCTAATTCTCACATGTTAGGATTAAAACGTTGGATGTTGCATTGCATGCATATAAATCGACAATATATCGAGTATAGACGATTTTCTCTAATCATTAGTAGAGGCCGCTATCGAGGCGAGCGGGATTAGGTGTTCAATCAAAAGAGCTTCCTAATACGTACCCTCACCCCTTACTCCAGATCTCTGTGAACATCCGTGTTCATTGGCATCCACGAGAGTCATTCTAGACATAGAATGCTAAGGGTAACGAGTTCTTGGTGTTCATGTCACTACTTTGTGTCTTGACATGACACGAGGTATTCGAACGGTTTCCAATTTTCCACAATAAATTGGTGGCGACTCCACAAATGCAAACGCTTGTTTCCCAAGCGCCCCCGTGGCCCATGTCCACAACACTATCATAGATACGCGTTTTACTCTCGAATTTTATATACACTTTTTATGAGATCTATATATACTTTTTAAATATGTAGGTACTAATTTTTCGATCATATGTACACTTTTTTTCCACTTATAATTGGTGTATCAAGTAGTATAATTAATTCATCTAATAATAACTTTAATATATCTTAACACAAATATACCCCTAATTACAAAATGAATCTCTCTCCGGCAGCCACCACCTCTCACTACCACCACCAACACTGACTAACCACACTACAACACCACACTACGCCGGAGACAACTTTGTCGGACCTAGAGGATGCCGACAAAGAGTCTGCCACGCCGGCCTTTAATCCCAATCCCGCAACTCTTCTCCTCTCTCCTCTTTCCTTTCTCGCCTTGCCCGACCGGACGCCGCACATCACTAACCACCATTCGACAGTGCATTATAGAAACAGACACGTACAGGCATACAATTAAAGGGTGAGCATGGTGTTCCTCAGATCTGGGCTTCGGGAAATCGGGAATTTTGTGGATTCGTGACGCTCAATGCTCTCGACAGAGTTGTGCCGGAATCATGGATGTTCGTTAATTTTGTGTACCACAAATTGCGACGGCAACCAGATCAATTCTGAAGAATCATAATAACTACCTGTAGAAAAGGACGAAGAGGTTTAGAAACCGAATGACGGCCGTCTGCAAGTCACCATTACTAGCGCGCTTCTTAAATGTCATGTCATCTGCAATGGAGTTATTCTCGAATAACTGCTCCGGCGACTTCGCACTGACATCGTTGCCGTCACCTTCGTTTTCCGACGGCCATATAAAGTAATAGACAACGACAGCTGTGTTATTATAAAGTGAGACACGCGTGAAGGAGAGATAAAGTGGTCACAGCGGTGGTGATCGTTAGAGAGAGCGAGGTTTAGGGCTCCGACAACAAAACTCGATGAAGTGAAGAATACACGGTGGAGAGAGACTGTCGGCGGTGGTTTTCGTGGTGGTTGGTTGTTGAGGCAGGTGCTGAGGAAAGATGAGGGGTAGTTGATGTCTAAGTAGTACGGGTATATTATTGGATTTGGTGGAGGTGAGTTTATTTTTGGCGGTCACGCGTTTTAATTAAGCTTGTCCTTTTAGCTTGTTCTCACCGTTCTCACCGAGTGTTCGTTCTCACCGGATCCCACCTATATATATATATATATATATATATATATATATATATATATATATATATATATATATATATATATATATATAGTAATAAGATCATCTAAGTCCACCTCTTACATTTGAGTCCATAAGTCTCATTGTGAGCCTTTGGATCTTGGAAATGGAGGGCTTAGATGAGAACAAAAAAATTAAGGTTAATGCTCTAATTTGTCCATCTTCCTCTAATTTTCTCATTAACTACATTAATCCTCCTCATCTTTCATTCACCAACTCATTATCACATCTCCTCATTCTCTCTCTATATCTCACTTCTCCATATTCTCTCAAAAAAAAACCAAGAAAAAAAAAACCCAAAAAACCAAACAAATAAAAAACCCAAAAAATCCAAATAAATCATTTACTCATCTTTTCCTCATTCACCATCCACCTACCACCACCAAGCGGAACCACCACAGTCGCCAACCGCCACCGCCGCCGCCACCACTGCCGCCGCCACCGCCTGACGTCATTTTTTTTTTTTTAAACTTGATGTTTGGGTGTTCTTTTTATTTTTTTTTTGTTTTTTTTCTCCTTATATCGTCTTGCTATATAATATTGTTTTAAATTTGTGAGTTTTTTAATTTTAATCTTAGATCTACTAAAATAGATAAATTTTGATTGACCCGTTTTTTTTTCTTCCATTTCCGTTTTGTTTTTTTTTTATCAATTTTGATGTTTTGGTCTTTTTTTTTCGGGTTATTGACATTCTTACAAATTATAGTGTGATTTTAGTACTAAATCTATTAGTTATGAAATCTCATTCTTTACTTTTTTTCTTGTTGATATCACTTTGTTAATATCCGTCTTGTTATATATATTTGCCAAATTTCGTATTTAAAATTTTGTCTTTGTGTTGTGTGATTTAGGATCTATTAAACTTACTTGTTCGGTTAAAATTACACTTTTTCGGTTAAAATTACACTTTTGTCCGTTAAAATTACACTTTTTTCCGTTAAAATTACACTTTTTTCGGTTTAAATCACAGTTGTTTTCCTGTTAAAATTTCATTTTTTAACGTTAAAATTACACTTTTTTCTGTTAAAATTACACTTTTTAACGTTAAAATTACACTTTTTTTCGTTAAAATTACACTTTTTTTCCCGTTAAAATTACACTTTTTCCCGTTAAAATTACACTTTTTTTCGTTAAAATTACACTTTTTTTCCGGTTAAAATTACACTTTTTCCCGTTAAAATTACACTTTTTTCGGTTAAAATTACACTTGTCTTCATTAAAGTTACATTTATCTCAATTATTTAAGTTACACTTATCTCTACTAAGGTTACCCTCTCAATGACTAAAGTACGCTTTTGGACTAAAGCTAGAACAATTTGGACTAAAGTTACACAAATTACACAATTTTGGACTAAAGTTAGAACAATTTGGACTAAAATTACACAATTTGGACTAAGGATACACAAATTTGGACTATAGTTATACAATTTGGATTAAAATTACACTTTTATGGACTAAAATTACACTTCCGTGGACTAAAATGACACTTTTGTAGACTAAAGTTATACATTTTTGGATTAAAGTTACACATTTGTAGACTAAAATTACACTTTTTTGGACTAAAATTACACTTTTGTGGACTAAAATTACACTCATAAAATGATAAAAGATACACACACTATCAATTTACTAAGTTACACTTTAGTGGACAATGATTGGAATTGCACAATCTAAATGACTCAAAATAAATGAATTGTGTAACTTTAGTTCTAATTGTGTAATTTTACTCTAAATTTAGTCGTAAATAGTGTATTATTAGTTCAAAATTATTCGTAAATAGTGTATTTTCAGTCCAAAAATGTATTTTTAGTCCAAAATTGTATAATTTTAGTCCAAATTTAGTTGTAAATATTGTATTCAATTTAGTCGTAAACTCCATTAGTTCGTCCAAATAGTACAAATAGTCCAAATTAGTTAGTCCATATTGTCCAAATTGTCCAAATTAGTTAGTCCAAATTGTCCAAATAGTCCAAATTAGTCTGTCTAACTTTAGTCCAAGAGTGTAACTTTAGTCATTAATAGAGATAAGTGTAATTTTAACAGGAAAAAGTGTAATTTTAACCGAAAAAAGTGTAATTTTAAAGTAGAAAGGTGTAATTTTAAAGGAAAAAAATGTAATTCCAACAAAAAAAAGTGTAATTTTAACAGATAAAAGTGTAATTGTAACAGAATTGAGTGTAATTTTAACATAAAAAGTGTAATTGTAACAAAAAAAGTGTAATTGTAAGAAGAAAAAGTGTAATTGTGACAGAAAAAGTGTAATTGTAACAAGAAAAAGTGTAATTTTAACTTGAAAAAGTGTAATTGTAATAAGAAAAAGTGTAATTCCAACAAGAAAAAGTGTAATTGTGACAGAAAAAGTGTAATTGTAACAAGAAAAAGTGTAATTTTAACTTGAAAAAGTGTAATTGTAATAAGAAAAAGTGTAATTCCAACAAGAAAAAGTGTAATTGTAATAGAAAAAAGTGTAATTTTAACAGGAAAAAGTGTAATTTTAACGAAAAAAAGTGTAATTTTAACAGAAAAAAGTGTAATTTTAACGAAAAAAAGTGTAATTTTAACAAAAAAAAAGTGAAATTTTAACTGATATTAACAAGGCGAGATTTGTAAAAAAACCAAGATAAACACCAACAATATTAGATCTAAAATAAAAAATGATGTAAAACGAAAATAAAAAATAAAAAACGATGTAAAACACCAACAATATTTAAACACCAAGATCTAAACAGTTTTTTTTAACAAGATCTATAATTTTAACAAGAAACCAAAACTGAGTAACTAAATTAAAAAATACGAAATCAAAAAATATTAACAAAACTGATGAAATCAAAACCGAGATCTAAAAAACGAAATCAAAACTGAGTAACTAAATTAACTCAAAAAAAGAATGAAGGACGCATCTAAAAAGAAAAGATTTGAATAAACAAATCTTAACAAAAAATAAAATAAAAAAATAAAAAAAATACAATGAAGGACGCATCTTGAAACCAAGAAGATCCCATTTTTTTTGTTTGTTTGGTGTCGGCAGCCCCATTACCAACAACAGTCCGTCTTATTGAAGTGTTGGAATATGTGTCCTCCGACAATAATGCGATCACGACTGTTGATCATGATGATCACATGTTTAAGTCTCATTAAAATGAATGCAATTGGGAAGTAATATTGTTACTGTCAACTGGTCAACATATATCGGTAATGATTGGTGACTAGAGTTTGACATTACTGTCGTGTGACGGTGGTGATCGATTGACCCCTAGGTCATACCTAAAGGGCAATACTCTTAATTGATTATTTAATTAATCGTATAATGTTACGAGTTAATTAAATTACTTGAAAATTGACGGACGATTTTGGAAGTATATTTTACGTATCAAATTGAAATGTGATTAAATGAGATACGGTCTGAGTAATCAAATTGTATAATTACTCGGATGAAATAATTGTTTAATGTAACAATTAAATTTGAATGAATTATTATAAATACAATTTGTTGTGATTTATAAATTGGTAAAATATTTTGGCACAAGTAATTATGAAATTACTAAGTCGATTTTTGTATGTGACGTATTTTATCAATACGTTGATTTTTAATATGTTAAAAATTACATAACAAATATATGTGACATATGACATGTTACATGTAGACAATTGACAAAAATAATATGGACACCATATTATGTTTGTACCGAAATATTGGGGTATTAGGTTAATAATTGTGTTGATTAATTTATTAACTAAACATAATCATTACCTAATTGTTATAGCCATGCATGCCTATGGACTTTGTTTAGAACAACAACTTCATGCATTGGCTCCCCAAAAACCCCCTCCTCTTACCCGGTTTTGAGAAGGCAAAAGCCATCATGGCTTTTGTTTTATTTTACCAAATAATATACTAAAGTGTTGTAGATTATTTTTCATTCTATTCCATCATCAAATAAGAGATTTTAGTGAGATAAAAAGCTCTCTTCTCCTCCCTCTCAAAACCGAAAATATTCAAAGTGTTAACAATATTTTTGGTTCAATTTTCTCATAGATTAATATTATACTAGTATTGTAATATTAATTAGATTAAGTAAAAGCCTTGGGTATTAAGCTTAGGGAGAGATCTTGCTCTTAGATCTTTGTTCTTCCATTGGAATAGCTCAAGAACAAGAAGAGATAGGTGATCTCTCTTGTGCCCTAATAGCCGAAATCCATTTTGTAAGGACATGATTTCTCTTCTCTTTTATTAATGTTTGCATGCATAAGATCCGTTTTAATTTATGACAATTAATTAGACATATATGAGTATGTTAAATATGTATATGAATCTACATTTCCTTCAATCGGTATCATGAGCCACGGTTGTTTGCATGCAAATTGGTTAAAAGTTTTTCCGAGTTATATGAATAACAAAATAAAACTTGTAAAATTTGTGTTATTATGATATATCACGAAATAATTACATGCATGTTAATATTTCTGGTCCTAAAGTGTTTTAGGATTTTTTGGTTATTTTTCCGGATTTTTATTGTTCATAATTAACAATAATGGCATTTAAATGTGATTTTATGAGTAAAAATGTCATTTTTGGTCGAAAATTAGCTATACTTCGAATTTTAAGTTGATCTTTGGATATGTTTTCACACATATTATTTTGAGATAACCTGTAATTTTTCATAATTGTTGCACTTGTTATGCTCGAAAAATGAATTTTTCATTATTAAATATGGATTTAAGAGAAAAATAGGTTAATAAGAGTTAAATTTCGAATCTGGTCATAGAAAATTTATATGTTGTCACATGCAATTTTACAAGATGTGTGTAAAATAATTGGCTATAAAGAAGTCTTTTAGCATGATTTATGAATTTTTGAAGAAAAATGGCATAAATAGTGACATTATTAATGAAAATTAATAAAATATAATCTATGACTTAGGAAGAACGTCTAATGTTGCATTTTATTATATTTTTTTTCAGATCTAAAATTGAAAAGTTAATGAAAATAATTTTTCCATGTTTTTATGATTATTTTATTAAATATCGATAAACCGCAACATTATTTTTCCGGAAAAATTTCGAAATTTTTAACCTAAGATTTTGAACATTATGAGTGTCATAGAATTTTTCCAGAATGTTCATGAATTTAAATTTCAAATTTTGAATTTATTTGGAATTTTTGGATTTATTTGAAGTTTAATAGCTTATTTTTGTAATTTTTGTCCATTTATGAACAATTTTGTAAATAAAAGTTAATTATGGTCAAATTACTAGTGGAGACTATATTTTGAGTCCTAAAAGGTTAGGGTAATTAACTTATGCATAAATATGAGTTTGTGCATTTTTGTGATTATAAAATGTTGAAATCACGCAAATCCGTAAAAACCGAGTAATATACGATATTGGCTAATTAAAAGGCGATTTAGCATAAAATTGAGCATGTTCATACATATTATAATGCTGCATTTTCTTTATGATTGTCATAATTTTAATTTATGTAATTTTGAAATTATGTAATTTTACTTAGTATGGCCTTAGTTTTTAATTGGTATTTCCCGAAATGTATGGGAATATCGATTCGGTTGTAATTTTTATTGTGATCTCGTATCACCGTTTTGTAATTTAATAGATTTATTTTATTTTAGTTACAAATGTATAATAGGAAATTATGTAATTTATTATGTAATTTTATTCATTCCGGAGTTCCAAAAGACGGATTTCTTCAAGAATGGCGATACATAAAGACGGTGTTACCTCGAGATGCGTGCCACAACCGAAGTTCAAGGGACCAATGGAGTTGGTTTCCGAATATGTAATAGATTAATAGTTTTTCTATTTTTAGGAAGGCCATACTAGGATTTTTCTTATGCTTGCATTTTATTTTATGTCACATGCATCGCTAAATCGCCATAACTAAACATGCATTGTCTTGTCTTATCGAGTTCATCGACCGTGTCAATTAGAATTATCGTAGTTCACCGCTTTAGTTCACTTAAAACGTGATAGATAATAAATTGACATGACCTCTCGCTAAAACAATTAATTGAGATATAGCCTTACCAAATAGTAGAAACCATGAAAACCTATTTCGCGAGGGAGTGCACTCGGCCCTACCGGGGTACAAACCTTGTTACGTAGGGGAAGTGGGTGATGAATGTTAATCCACCGAATTCATGTTGATAAGGGATGTATCGGCCCTACCGTACCCAAGTTGATATGGATTTGGATCATGGACACATTTATTCGAAATTTGGATTGACCTCAACAAAAGTTTTTGATAAGGGATGTATCGGCCCTACCGTGCCCTTGTCGAATATGTTTTGGGCTAAAGATATGTGTTAATGTAATATTATCGACCAAGAGTTCTAAAAGTAGAATCGATTAAGCGTTAATCCACCGAGTTATATTGATAAAGGATGAATCGGCCCTACCGTGCCTAAATCGATATGAATTTGGGTCTTGGAATCATTTATCTAGTTGGGTAGAGGTCACTAGAAAAATGCTTAAAACTTGTTTAAATCATACATTTTTACGAGTATTATTAAAACGACAATTGTTTTACTCCTTATATTTTGTTTTGTAGACCACTTCTTTTTCATAACAAATGGCAACACCAACTCCTAATGCTACACCTCTCGCTACTTCATCTTGGCTCCGATCCTTTATGGATCGATGTAAACTTGAAAAGAATGGGTCAAATTTCTCCGAGTGGGATGCCCAACTCAAATTAGCCGCCGAAGGTGACGACAAGCTTCGTTACCTCACCGAGGCCTCTCCACCCGAGCCCTCCACTAGGTCCACCGCGGCCACTAGGGAAGCCTATGAGGCTTACCAAAAGGAGTCCGCCGCAATGAAAAAATGTCTTAATATTTGCGATGGAGGCGGAACTCCAAAGGAGAGCCTTCAAAATGGGCAATGCTAATGAGATTTACTCCAAACTTGTGACCATGTTTTCACAAACTCCGCGGATCGTCCAATATGAGGCGGCCGCGGCATTCTTTGATCTCGACTTCAAAGAGGGCCAAAAGGTTAGCCCTCATGTGCTCAAACTCATGGAGCTTGTTGAGACCTTGAAGATTCAAAAGGTTGAAATCCTCAAAGAACTCATCGTAGATAGGATTCTACACTCCTTGTCTAAGGTTAAGGCATATGTGCAATTCCGGGTGAATTTCAATATGCAAGACAAGGATGTGTCTCTTGAGGAGTTGCACAAGTTACTTGTGCAAGCCGAGAGGGACATGGGGTTAAATGTGAACCCTCCCAAGGATGTGCTTAACATAAGCACAAAGAGTAAAGGGAAGTTCAAGAAGAATGGGAGAAAGGGCAAGAAGCTAGCTCCCACATTCACCAAAGCTAAGTCTTGTGAAACTAGCACATCCAAAGTCAAGAAGGGTCCTCTTGATAAGTGCCATTATTGTAATGGCATGGGACATTGGAAGAGGAATTGTTCCAAATACCTTGGTGATATCAAAACTGGAAAGATCACTCCAGTAGGTAAATGACTAACCTTCTTTTATGTTTCTAATACAACTATGGTAATGTGATGCAAAGTTGTGATAATGTATCTCCCTTTTTATTGTAAATAGGGCCTCCACCAAGCAAAGACAAGGGAAAAAAAAACAAGCATGAGAAACCATGGAGAAGCTAAGGATAGCTTTTATGGAGCTTTGTTTTTCATTGTCTTATTTTAAAGTTATGCTTTGAATTTTAGAACTTTAAGTTTCCGTGTTCGACATGGAAAGGTATTTTGGATAATGGTTTGTATTTTGGATGATAGTGACTTGGTTTGCAACCCAAGTCACACGTTTTATCATTTATCCTTTATGTTCTGAAATTTCATCTTTAAATTGCTTGCGTTTTGAAACATAAGATTATTCACTTAAAGTGATCTAATAGACAAATATAATGACCGGTTTCATTATATGTCCACATGCTTAAGGCTTGTGTATGATCATCTATAAAGTAATTTTGAGTCTATGAACTCTCTTAAGGTATGTCAATCACCAAGTACCTATGAGGTAGTTCTCCTTATAATTCAACATCATTTATTTGTGTCTCATATGCTATCTTTGAATGTTTAGTGTATTTATTCTAAAGATAGAGTGGGAGAAAAATGAGGACACATCACACAAAAATGAGGACACATCACACACAAGATAAAATTGTGTACTTGTGTAAATGAAGATCTACGCAATAGAAAATGATTTGAATGAAGGTATATCTATTTACATAGTATACCGAATAGATGAGATCTATGGTCTCGAGTTAGTTCAATATGACTAAAGAGACCAAGTGTAGTAATAATAAGAGTATATTCTCAAGATAACTACACGAGGAGACCAAAAGAAAGTTTTGGAAGAAAAATGACTAATATAAAGTCTTAACAAGTTTTTTTGACTAAGTTTATGAAGCATTTGACCAATAGTTTCAATCATGAGTTTTACTTAAGAGCCTAAATGAATCAGAGTAACATACTAGTTATTATCAAGATTAAGTTGCAAAGATTGATATTCCGATATCCTCAATAAGCCAACGCATTAACCACGCAAATGTCATTGCTTAACCTCGCTAGGAAATGGTTAATCCTCCTTCCGAAAGGGTATTCCGAAGGACCTATTCTAAATATTATTTGTATTTGAATAATGACATTGCTACACATCATTATGACATGAGTGTGTTAGAGATTTAAAATCTCTTTCCGTAAGGTTGAGATGAGACCACTTCAAAATAGGCATTTTGAAAGGATATGATGGGAACATATATGGTTTTATCCTAGTAACTTGGCAAAGCGATTTATATTTATATTCTTGACAAATTTCGATTGAGAAGTCAATTTCGAAATATGTAGAATTGAGTGGGAGTTAGAAAATTCTCATGTGAAGACATGGGATTTAGTGGGAGCTATCATCCTTGAATGTATAAAAACTCATTACTCATTAAAGAATGACGAGCCAATACCTTCTTTCATAAAGAAGCTTTCGAGTTTTCAATTCTGGATGAAAATGGACAATGATGAATCCAATTACATCATGGGATGTTGGATTAGTATTAAGAGATACACATCACATCAACATACGCATAGGTTATTCGTATGAATGAAAATGGGATTACCATTAGCAGTCATGGTAGTTCATTGAACCTAAGAACGGTTGATCTCATGATTATTAGTAACTAATGTTTCCGCCATTAGAATAATCATGTACATGTCCAATTATGAATCATATGCATAAGAGCATGATGATTGACTTGGTGAGCCATAATAAAAACGTCATGAATTCTCGAGTAGAATCCGATGAGCGATTCCAGTGTTTGAACGGAATGTTCTATTATGTTTCAAGAAGTTGCACATATTATAGAAAATCCGAGAACAATATGAGGATTTATGAGAATCCCAATTCTTTCAAGCCTAAGAAAGAGAAATGAGAAGTTTTTGGAAAGATGCTTGGTTGAATAAGAGGTTATTCAATAACAATCTTTCCTAGTTAAAGCTAGGACTTGTGAAAAGTACCAAGCCAATAATCTTGTCAATTGTTACAAGATTCTACAAAACATATACCTAGTGCATTGTGTGTGGATGGAATACTTGTTCGGTACAAGTTGTATTATTCATCGCAAATTCGTTCGTTATGAGATGAGCAATGAGAAAGTTCTTTCAAGTTAAAGAACCAAAACCAAGGTCAAGAACCTTAATGTGTACTTGGTAAGATTCATGCTATGAGAACATGAATGTGAAGGAAATTACAAGTGCAAGAAGTTTGAACACATGGACACATGGGATGTTAAACTTCTATTGCAATCAATAAGTGTTTACACTTATGATAAACATCACAAGGTTGTAATATGATATTGACTACCCGAGTGTGATGTCGACATTTGTCGTTTGAGTTATTATTAACTCACTTGGTACATTGTTATATCCAAACGGGTTGTGGAGACAATTGAACCCCGTTAAAGTGAACATGGATTAACATTGTTTTTGCCCATAGTTACTTATATGAGGTGACGTCTCGAAGTGACTAGAGTGTGATGCGATTGATGGCAAGTTCAAGTGCCATAGAGTCATGTGAGATGACTAGTCGATCACATAGGCAGACTGTTAGGAACATTTTGTCGGGCCTAATGACCGCTTATAGAGTTCTGGCAAATTTATATAGCCTGGTCGTGGCGAGAGCTACTATAGTATTCAAAATGAGTCGATTCTTTTGACTAAAGACTATTCACCTAAGATGGCACAGTTTCAGATTAACTTTGATTTGTGTTACTACGACCTTCGTAAATGGGGTCAAATGGGCATATTTTGGGTTATGATGGTGTGGCTAGTCGAAGGGAATGAGTGCGATAGGAATTGTCCACCCTAGTCGGGGTTATAATAATATCTCGGGGCCACTCGAGGAGTAATGAATCGGAAATGCGTGGCCACGCTCGGAAAGTATCCAGTGGATAAATCCGGTCAATCGGTTATTCTCCGGATCGAGGAAACCACTCTCGATATGATCACTTGCAAGTACGACCCGAAAGACACCTTGCATTGAGTGGGAGATAGTAATAGGACAAGAGAATTGGTGACGCACACTTGTCGAGGACAAGTGGGAGATTGTTGGAATATGTGTCCTCCGACAATAATGCGATCACGATTGTTGATCATGATGATCACATGTTTAAGTCTCATTAAAATGAATACAATTGGGAAGTAATATTATTCTTGTCAATGGTCAACATATATCGGTAATGATTGGGTGACTAGAGTTTGACATTCTTGTCGTGTGACGGTGGTGATCAATTGACCCCCTAGGTCATACCTAAAGGGCAATACTCTTAATTGATTATTTAATTAATCGTATAATGTTACGAGTTAATTAAATTACTTGAAAATTGACGGACGATTTTGGAAGTATATTTTACGTATCAAATTGAAATGTGATTAAATGAGATACGGATCGAGTAATCAAATTGTATAATTACTCGGATGAAATAATTGTTTAATGTAACAATTAAATTTGAATGAATTATTATAAATACAATTTGTTGTGATTTATAAATTGGTAAAATATTTTGGCACAAGTAATTATGAAATTACTAAGTCGATTTTTGTATGTGACGTATTTTATCAATACGTTGATTTTTAATATGTTAAAAATTACATAACAAATATATGTGACATATGACATGTTACATGTAGACAATTGACAAAAATAATATGGACACCATATTATGTTTGTACCGAAATATTGGGGTATTAGGTTAATAATTGTGTTGATTAATTTATTAACTAAACATAATCATTACCTAATTGTTATAGCCATGCATGCCTATGGACTTTGTTTAGAACAACAACTTCATGCATTGGCTCCCCAAAACCCCCCTCCTCTTACCCGGTTTTGAGAAGGCAAAAGCCATCATGGCTTTTGTTTTATTTTACCAAATAATATACTAAAGTGTTGTAGATTATTTTTCATTCTATTCCATCATCAAATAAGAGATTTTAGTGAGATAAAAAGCTCTCTTCTCCTCCCTCTCAAAACCGAAAATATTCAAAGTGTTAACAATATTTTTGGTTCAATTTTCTCATAGATTAATATTATACTAGTATTGTAATATTAATTAGATTAAGTGAAAGCCTTGGGTATTAAGCTTAGGGAGAGATCTTGCTCTTAGATCTTTGTTCTTCCATTGGAATAGCTCAAGAACAAGAAGAGATAGGTGATCTCTCTTGTGCCCTAATAGCCGAAATCCATTTTGTAAGGACATGATTTCTCTTCTCTTTTATTAATGTTTGCATGCATAAGATCCGTTTTAATTTATGACAATTAATTAGACATATATGAGTATGTTAAATATGTATATGAATCTACATTTCCTTCATGAAGACGACCACTATCCGTCACAAGCTGAAGACGGATAGTGGCCCTCTCACAAAATGCAAGTGGGTGGGCAAGTGGAGGTATTCATTTCCTCCCACTTCCACTATCCATTTACATTGTAACACCCCGTAATTTCGGACCGTTATTATATTGCGAAAGTAATTTATTAATCAAGTTGAATTTAATATTAATGTATTTGAAGTAATAATAATTCAATGAAATGTAATTCTATTATATTTTGAAGTAAAGTATTTATTTTGATAGTTTCGAAATGTTTAAAAATAGTTTAAACCGTGTAAAAACTTTTTATTTCGAAATAAGGGCATATCGGGAAAAATGACAACTCTTTTGAAAATTGGGCAAACGATTTTGGAAATGGGTCATATGAGTACTCAATCTTCTTGTAATCTCGTGTTTAAGAACTTTGGTCTTGTCGGAATTTGCATTTGACAAACGGTTCTAATTATTTGTCGAAACGAGTCAAAACCGACTCATGAAATTCCGCCACATCCCGCTCCTTTCCTTTCCTTTCCACGGCACCCTCCCCTTCCTCCTTTCCTTCTGATTTTTCTTTGTCTATCTTCATTTCTCTTGAACATTCTAAGGCCATCTAACCAAAAACACCATCTTTATACAAAAACCTAAGCTAATTTCATCATAATTTCTTCGTTTCTAGTCCGATTTTCGCAAAATTTATATTTTCGGAATCCTCTCTTCAAGATCTACATCCTAGTATGTTTTAATTTCAGTTTTCATTATGTCGATTTAAGACGATTTTGGGCATAATTTCGGTTTTTGTAATTATAATTGTGTTTTTATTGTTTATTTAGGTGAAGATTTAGAAGACGAGTTTGGAGACTCGTATATAGTTGAAGATAGGGGCTAGTTGGCATATTAGGGTTGGTGTTCAAGGTGCTAATTGCTCATTTTGTTGCTAAAGGTAACATATTTCGAGTTACTCGACGAATTAATGTCACAATCTTGTTTTCTTGTATGATTTTTGTGAATGTTAATTGAGTAGTTTATTTCACATGAAAATATAGGTTAAGTTCATGTCTTTTGTATGTTAAGTTCACTTATTAGTAAGGAAATGAAATGGGAATGATTAATTGATGCTTCAGACGATGTTAAACTGAACAAAAATAGAAAAATGGAGGGTTTGGGATGGCGGCCAGCAGGCCCACGGCAGGCCATGGGTTGGCCCGGGTTGGCCCGTTGCTTGTTTCGCGGTTTTTCATGCATTATTTGTCGTTTCGGGTTTATTAATGTTATATTTAGTATAAGTAACAAATGGGTAATCTTTTGAAATGAATCATATTAGTAGTAAATATAATGTTGATGGTAAAATTATGTTTATATTGGTAGTTGCACATGTTAGGCTAGGTTATGATATGAAATTGTAAAGAATAGGCTTAAAATGAATTTTATAGCGATAGTTGCAATGTTTTGGTGATTAAGCCGAAAACTGAGCCTTGGTCCCTTTGACTGAATCGATGTCAGTCAACTGTGTGATTGGTCGGCCAGCGATTTAACCCGTGCACTGTCGCGGCAGATTTTGGGGTTGCGGGTAAAAATTGGTTGGATGTAAATTATTGTGAAAAATGGATAATTGGCCTTATTCTTGTTTTAGGCCATTTATTATGTTTTTAGTTCACATGTGTTGTTGGTTGAATTGAATGGTTTCTTATATTGTAGAAACGGCCTTAGATTCCCTGGAACCTTTAATATTGTTAATATAGCTTGAAATGGAATTGGTATTGAATACTTCTTGCAGGTTGTTGTGTTTGTCATAGATAGGTCTTTATAGTCTTTGACGAGTATATGTTCACTTCTTAATAGCCTTTGTGTTGTTCGACTTGGTGGGATTATATCCAAGTTGGGGCATGACCTCGTTACTTATTTTGATAGTAAGTGGTCAGCTTAAGTACTAGCCAACCCTTTGGTGGACTCCTTAGGGTACTCACTTTGTTTTAGAAAAATTGTGAGTCTTGGGTGCGGTGGTGTGTATCCGCATGTCTAGGTCTCTGTGATTTTAGGCTAGGGTTGTGTTGTGTCCTGGCCATGTTTTGATAGAACCTCTGAGCCAGGATACCGGTTCGATTACCTTCCCTACCTCGTGGTATAGACTCGAGTTACAGAGTGACTATTGACCGTACTAAGAACTTATGCCTGTCTTTGATATATTGTCCTTTCTTGTATGTTGATTTTATGAGTTGTAATAGGTGAGATGCAAGCCGGTTACAATTGATAAAGTTTGGATTACTGCTTGTTATATGTTTCACATGATAGTTTAATTTGGTCAGTTTAGTGTTCATATGTTAGAATACTTGATATCTAGATTATTTGTGATGTTGTTTACATGTTACATTACATGTTACATTAAATATGACATTTCGTGGCTGGGAGGACTCGAAGTTACTCCCCACTGAATTGTGGCTTTCTTGTTTGTATAAAATGCGATTGACAGGTTGATCATGATTAGATGGGGTCACAGACGAGCTAGTGAGCAAAAGAACCTTGGACTTAGTTTGGTTATTTTGTAGTAAACTTTTAAACATTTGGTTGTGTTTATATTTTGAAGGGACATATGTCTCCCTCTTTTACTTTGGTTTGTATCACTTTACTCTCGCGACTTTAGCATGGTTATGTAAATTAGTTTATTAGTATTTGCAGGTTTTGGCACTCTTCATTTGGAAATGTTTGTGAATTGTTTAGAAAAGTTTTTAAAATTACAGGTTTTATCTAGTTGAACCAATTACAAACATATCCTGTCAGTTTTTCTGTAGAATTTACGTGTTTATTTAACTCTAAAAATGAGGGTGTCACAGTTGGTATCAGAGCTTGTTGCTCCCGACGCACGTTTGTGCACTCCAATATAAATCACTTGACCTTTAAATAATAAACTTGAGAGATGGGTAGGATGGGTAGATTTAGGATTTTATGTGGTAGTCTGTTTGTGATTGCTATTTGTTAGGTTCTAACCAATGTTCTCTTTTGCAAGATGGCTCTCCAAGAAATGTAGATAATGCAATCTTACAAGCTAGGTTTGTTGATTGTTAGTTATTAATTTTGGTGCTGTTAAAGATTGGTTATGCCAAATGAAGAATGCTTCCACTTTCTCGACATTTCTTTCCGTATTCAGTGTATCTTACCTTAATCTTCCAAACTCGTTGTTTATTCGTCTTTCAAATTCCTCTTCTCTCGCCTTGGTAACTACTCTTGAATTCTTTCTCCCGATTCATCCTTGGTTCGTTTTCTTCTTATAATAAGAGTCCTTGTGGACACCTTCCTTTTATTCCGCGGGATAGTCCCCTTGTTCCAGAGAACCCGGTTTTGAGGGAATGTATCATTAGAGGGCGTGAACGAGTTGAGAAATTGATTGTTTAAGGTTTGAGTTGTATAGGAGAATATAACTTGGGATCCTTTGGTTAGTCTTGTTAGTTGTGCTTGATATGAGAGTCTAGTGGGTTGAGAAACACCTTGGGATTTATGTCTATTGAGAGCTTGTTCGTTATAGATGATTGAGCATGGGTACTACCTTAGCACATAAGATGGAATGAACCTAAGCTACTTCATTTGAGAGTCTCGATGTTTCTTGTGGAGAATTAAAGGAATGATAGTTAGCCCTAATCCTTGTAGGCCTTGAAAGGAATACAATAGGACGTTGACGTTGCTTAATGGATTGGTATCGTACTTTGGAATTAGTTAGTTTGTTAAACCTTTCGAGTTGACCAAATCTAGTATAGAGTAGCCCTTGTTGACCTTTTGAAATTTGAGAACACGTGGTTGACCTTATTAATCATATCTGAATTTGGGAATTTTGGTGGAATGTTGTTCGATGTAGTTCGTTAGTTCAAAGATGTGATTCTAATTTATGGTATCGGAGACTAGAAGTATTAAGTGGTGAGATGATGGAGTAAACCAGCCATGGTATTTGGGGATGACATAGTAAGTGAAGTTCAATGACGAGAATTGTAAAGGAGATACTTTGGGACATGGATGGTAACAAATGAATTTGTGTGGTGAATTGATTTTGGCTCTTAGAACCAATTGAGTTGAGGAATACCTACCATTTTGGAGTCCTTGTTAGTCCTATGATTTGGTAGACTTTTGGGGCTTTGTTGAGCACCTTAGTGATGTAACCTTATCATATCGATCATAAGCTTTGATGAGTGTTTGGTAAGCGGTAACCCTTTCTTTATGCCGCTTCTGTTCTCTTTTCCTTCTCTTTAACGTTCGTTGAACCCTGTTCTTATGCCAAAGTTTACGTATCTTCTTCTTGCCCGAGATATCTTCTTAACTCGAATACCTCTTATTTTTGTCAACCGTTAATCTTTACGGTCCGACTCCTTATTTCCTAACATGTCATTTGTTCCTTGCTTATCCTTCCTTAACGCCTTTTTATAATACTATCTCTTTTGAGAAATGTTGGCCTTGGTTGGACATCATGACCTTTGAAGGGATTGTTGTGTTTGACCCTTTCCTGGTTTTGAGAGGATTTGATATTGGAGAGACTTAGGTAGTGTGATGAGACATACTTGATGGTTCTTATACCTATAGATCCTTGATAAAGTGAGTACGTTGGATTGGTGGATTTTGTGTGTCAAATGTGAGTTGCATTGGTTACTAAGGTTATGGAGCATGGCATTGTTGTTTATGTTTGGGTACTAGTGCCTAGTACTTGACTTAAAATGGATGAAACTGAATGGTGGATTTGAGGATATAGGATTGACTAAGTAGACGAGTTTTTGATTGGCTTCCATAATCACTTTGGATATGAGGGTTTGATAATGTATATGTTACCGTGTGAGAAATGTTAAATGTGGGATTATTAGTTGGTTTTAGTGAGTGATATTGATTACTACTTGAGCTATGGTATGAGAGTGAGAGTAAGCTACATTATTGGGAAGTTTTAGCACTTGTTTTAATAACTAGAAAGGATAATGGTATGGTTGACACCAATTGCTAGGTTAAAGAACATAGTTTCAATTTATGGTTTTAGGAACTCTGAGGTGATAAAGTGTTGTTACAATTAAGACCTTGTTTCTTGGGAATTTGATGGTAAGTAAGTTTTAGGATGTCAAATTTGAAAGAATACTCCTTGGGATGTTGATGACCATAATGGATTGGTGATGTGATTTGGTATTAGTTGGCTCTTGAGAGTTCTTGAGTTGAGAGAGACTTAGTGTCGAGAAGAATTTGTTAACCCTATAGACTTATAGACCTTGAGGTCGCATCGAGTACTTGAGATGATGGGATGATGTTGTAGCTGAGTGTAGATCCGCTTTTTGAAATCCTTAATAAGTAAAAGGATAGAGAAACTTGAGATCCTATTGATTTTTCAGATTTTGGGGTTGGTATGTTGCTACCTTGTTTTGAAATGAGAATCTTGTGGTATATTTGAGGAACTTTCTCTTGGAGTTTATAGCTTGGTATTGGGATTCTTGATTAAAGGTTTATTTGTTTTGAGGAAACCATAGTTGACACTAGTTGGATACGAATATAGCTTTGTTGGAAACCTTGACCTTAGACTTGTGAAAGTTGTTTCTGGATGTTTGAGGATTTGGAGCGATGAGATCACACTTATAGTGGAGTACCTTGTTTCAGGGAACAGATTAGAATGAGGTAACATAAGCGATTGAGGAAACCCTTTTGAGTGATGTGGTTATGAGTTTTGTTGTTAGGAAGTTTTTGGAACCGTTTTGAGTGTTGTTGTTTGTGATAAAAGTGTCTGGCGTTTCCTTGTTGACTAATTTCCCTTCTTCCTTGATCATGAGCGTTATCGTTCATACCTCTCTTCCTTACTTCATCATACTCCTCTCATAAGTTTGATGTTGGTAACCTATGAAACTCCATCTTTGACACCCTTTTAGGTTCGATTTCAATTCTTACCCCATGAAATTCATACAGCTCTTTTGATTAGTTAAGCTTGAATCCTCTTAGCATACTTGCTCCTATGATGTCTAAGTTACTTTTCACTTCGAGGAATTTCTAAATATTTCAAGCTACCAGTTTCGATTCATTCTTGAAAGTTTATGTCACTTCTGCAAACCTAACCTATTTTCGAAGACTTGAAAATGAAAATTTGATTTAGTTCCCTATTCCTGTCTTGAATATAAACTCGTTTATCGTAATTTTAATTTCTAGACCCGAGTTTTCGTTAAGATTTGTCCAATTTCTGTTAATTTTGATCCATTTATGACTTCTTTGTCAAGGTTTAATGTTACATTTTAGGGATTTGACCCCAATTGGGTTTAAAAGTGAAACCTTCATTTCTATTTTGGCTTTTTGCAAAAGAAAATTTGAGTAGACTACCTTTCTCTTACTTTGATTTTAACGTTGATCGGATGTTAGAACTAGTTATTGGAGACATTTGATAACTTGTTCTACGCTTATCGGCGAATAGTTTTTGTTTAAAATTTGTCTTTGATTTGGAAAAAATAGCGTTCTTGTGTGTGTGGACAAGGCCCTCGGGAACTGCGTCCGCGGGATCCACACCAGGCATAATCGACTCGAGGTTCTTTCGAATCGAATTAAGACAAATTAGAGTCGCCACCAAGTTTTTTGGGAACTTGGAACCGTTCAAGTCAACTTTACACCTTTCATCGAAAAGCATAAAGCCAATCGACTACGAGTGATTAAAGATAAAGATTTGTACCCTATATCACTCGATTTGAATGACTCTCGTAATCCAATGGTATTTAGACGGATCCACAAACCATAGATCTTGAGTAAGGGGTGAGGGTACGTGTTGGGAAGCCCATAAGGACACCCAACCCCGCCCGTCAATAACGGCCTCTACTAAGTCAAGTGTCGGATTTCAAACAAGGTCATAGCTACTGCGATGTATGATATGCAAACGTTGTTTTAACCCTAACATGTGACAACAATTTCTATGTCGTTTTAGATGCAACTAAACTAACTTTGTCAAAGTTGTAATTTAGCATGTGGGTTGATTGATCTAAGCAACATATAAACGAAAGCAAACAAGGCTTAGGGGGAATGGGGAGCCGTTGGGATCTACCTATTACAAACCAGGCATTTCATGCCGACACAACAATGAATTAAAGATACAACTCGATCTAAATACAAGTGTTACATACAAAACAATACGCGACAACACACACGGCCGTTTGGCCTTGAAAACCGTGCACATGAGGGTGACTCACGGCCTACATGACACACGGCCTTGGGTCACTCCTCGTAATGCGTGCTCGCGCTTAATCTCATCGAATTAGACATAGGGCTACGCACCAAAGCATGCATTAGCATAAACCGGGCCATGTTGCTTTAGACAACACGCGGTTTACTACGCTTCTACAAGCATTGGGAATAACCGTCTAACCAAACAAGACCAAGGTTTTTTGAAAAGGTTTTGACTCAAAAAGAAGTAAAACAAACTTGAAAGATTACAACTCGATAAACAAACTGTAAATTACAAGCTACAAAACAACAAAGAACAAATGACAAACAAGGAACGGAAAACGAAACGAGAAAGCCAAAACACACGGCCAACCCACGGCCCAACCAACGGCCAAGACAAAGCCAACCTAGTTCCTAAGTTAGATTCATTGGTTAGATCGAATGATTGCGAAAAGGGATAGGAAACAAGTTAGAAAACGAGTTAAAAAACGATGTTGATTGATTGTCGCATGAGGGTGCATTCTACACGGCCTAAAGGGTCTAATTAGGTCAAATTCGCTAATTAATTTAACTCATCGAGTGTCAATAAGAAGGTGCTAATCACGCACTCTTATTCTAGCGAGAAATTAGGTGAAAGAGAGAGATGCATTCAATTATTTACAGAATCGTCGATTGATTTTATAACTTACGTCGAAGCCACCTATCGTGTCTAATTAGATTATTAAATTAAATTAATGTTATCTAAATATGTCCTAGGTTAACAATCAGAGGTTAAACTAACATACAACGGGTCCTAGGGTATATCGATTGGCCGAAACAGTAAGGGGGTCGAAAGCGAAGAACGAAGTTAGAAACTTGTTTTATTTATGCCCTACCTTGAACACGAGGATATGTAAATGAGACGGGGGTGTACGACCGACAGAAGGAGCGGTTTCTTTTCCCATCTCAAGTCAACGCGGGTGTTCATGGTGGTACTTTAACTCATACTCGGACTAACTAGTTTCATAGTTAAATTTAAAACAATCGATAAACAAACAAAAACAAACGAAAAACAAACTATAAAAAAAAAGCATAAGAAAACGAAATAAAAAAGGAAAGAGAAGGGTATTTGATGCACCCTCAACCTACATGTATCGTTGACACCGTCTTGGGTCGTAATCGATGGTAGATTTTATCTCGAGAGGCCGTCGTCGACGAAGAATAAAGCAAACACGCGTTTTGGAAAGTTTCTGGACAGCGATTTTAAAACAGTGATATCTCCCTCGTTTCACGACGAAAATTTGATTCGAAAGATGTTTTGGAAACTAGAAAGAGAGGAGAACAAGAATCTTAAAGCAACCCCTGCTCGTTTTGGTTAATTGGGCACGAAAAACGAGCACAAACAGAACTGGACAGACAAGAAGAAACCGCGAAAACAGAGTGTTATTTCACTCTGTTTTTCGAGGGATTTCGTGTACTCTCAAGGGCAATTTGGCTCATAATTCTTTGTCTAATGTGTAGATGGATGTTATGTGGTTAATTAGGAACAAGAAACTCGAATTTTTATGAAGGTTTGATGGAGGAACCAATGGGTTTTCGAAGAGGACACACAAACAGTTTCAGTTTGTGTGTCGGTTTTGTTTAGGGTTTTTGGAGGATGTTTAGGGTTTGTTTCTGAGGTTTAAAGCTTGTAGGTGATGGTAGGATGTATGGAGAACTTAGAGGAATGAATGTATGGTGAAGGGGTGGTATTTATAAGGGTTAAAAATAGGGTAAAAGGGAGGAGGAGGCAGTCGGGCTCAATCCCGTATGGCTGCTGTCCATCGGTTTTTGTGAGGGTTTGAGAGGGGTTTTCTTGGTGATTAAGCTAGGATAATATGGGTAGGATACTAGGGTATGGGTTAGGGTTAATGGGTACGGGTCTTGGTAGTGTTTGGAGCGGGTTTGGGCTCGAGAATTGGCGGCCAAAACAGGGGCCTGTTGCGGTTTAATGCGGGCTGCTTGGGGTTGTTTTGAACGAGAATTTGGGCCATGGTATGGGGGTTCGAACATGGGTGGATGGGTATTGGTCTAGGTGGGTTAGTGTACTCGAGATTCGTGCCAATTCGCAAAAGAAACGGGCTCAAAAACCGAGCTAAAATCGAGCTCAAAAACAAGTGTTCAAAACGAGTTTTCTTCGTTTTTCAAATCGATTTTTCAAATCAAATAATCCATTAAAATAAATGACTTTTCAAATCAAAAATACTCATAAAATGATTTTTCAAATCAATTATTTATTTTATTTTCAATAAAATAAACTTGGAAAAATAAATTCAAAATAAGATAAATTAAATTGAAATTACTTTAAAAAACAAACTTTAATTTAAATATCATTTAAATTAATAAATTACTTCATCGACGACGCCCATTCTACCTCGTAAAACGAGCTCCAAATAATGACAATGACAACTAACGAATACATGTGTCCTATCATCATCGGATGTTTGTCGGGTTCTCTATAAATTCCAATATCGACGGATACGGGTATCTACAGAGCCCCCACTTGGACTGAGGCTTGGACAAGGCGAAAGTCAAAGTACACCCCAGGTCCCTCTCGACCTGAGGATTCTTCGGGTCGTTTATAGTCCATTAGACTTGCGTATATAAGCTCGCCAGCCATAAGAAGAGATCATACCTGAAACCTCGTTGAGGATTGACTCTTGCTTCTGTTGTGTCAAATTATCATCGTCGGTCATCGACCCATAAATTGCGTAAATGGTGGGTTGAGCCTTATCCTTAGGCGCCTACGTATCCGTTTCTGACGGAATCAAACCCGCGTCGTAGTTCGGCAACTGCTGACACATGTCCAAAGTTTATCATCTGCTGGCATTTGTCCAAAATTCATCATCTGTTGACATTTGCCCAAAATTTATCATCTGCTGGCGCTTGTCCGAATGGGGCGGTACTTTCCGAGGAGGTTGCCGCCACTTTCATCATTTGCTTTCAGCTACGGAATTCTTCCATTTCATACTCTTGTATTGAATTGAATTCTTGGTGGATGTCATCCTCTACATCTTGATAACGGTCTCTGAAGCCAACGGCTTCAGAGCCCCCAGTTTGCAATGGCTCTAAAGTCGAAGACTTTAGAGCCCCCAGTTGAAGCATATCCTGCTATATTTGAAACACAAAAACGCGCTTGCAATAATCATCACATAGGCACATTTGGATCATCGATCTTGAAATTGGATCATTTGAAATACTGGGTCATCGTCCCGAATTTTTGAATTTGAAAAATTTTGGTATGTTGGGCCATCGACCCAAAAAATTGAATTTGAGGTTTTTGAATTTGAAGGATTGGATCATCGACCCGGAAAGATTCTACTACTTGGATCATCTATCCACAATTTGCAAAAAAGTTTTTGAAATTTCGGAATCTTGAACTCTTGAAATCGAACCTTGATAGGTGAGCATGAAATACGACTCAGACACTTTGTACGACCGGTAAACCACGTGGGCGTAGACCGCTACCGTAAAATAAAAAGGGAAATAAAACCGTAAGTGTGCACGGGTTTAAATTCAAATATGGACTCGTCGAGGGTAGAAATGTAAATTGGCCGTTCCGGCGCCAAAAGATGGCAAATGGGAATCACAAGATCACTTGGCATTGACAAAGTGGATTAAAATCACAGAGCAACAACGTTGGCTTCGCCCCGATATTAAACACAGACTGATTTTATGAGAACACCTAGACATCACATATCACTCTTGTTGGGAACATTCTGCCACTCTTCTCCTCGCCTCCTTTCTTTTCAGCGAGTATTCATCATTTCTTGCCACCGCCTTCTTTCTTTTCAGCGGGCTTTTACTATTTTTCTTCCACGCCTTCTTTCTTTTCAGCGGGTTTTTCATATTTTCTGTTCCCAACACAAACCTACATCTATCTGACTCAGCATCTTTGCCTACACCGTTAGATAAAGCTCATTCTGAGACTTGATACTATTCATCTGAACCTATATCCTTATCCTAGCCTACACCGAGTGCTAAGACCGACTCAAACAAAGGTGGCTTCATTTGTTAACAATCTTTCGTCTACATCTGGACCTGAAGCTAGTACTGAGAAGACTCCTAAGACCGACTCACGGGCGACAGGTGTGTGGAAACGGTTGGGTTTAAGGGTGCACTCGGGCTCAGCCTTAGAAGGGAGGCTTGGTCCTCGCTTGAGTGTAAAAGATAGGCTGGGCCCTCGGGAGGAAATGACAATCCCTCCTAAGGAGCGCGCTAGACAGAACGCAACTACCCCTCCTCCGCCGGAGTCTCGGTCACGTGACCCAAAAGGCAAAGGGAAAAAGAAGATGTAGGAGCCTTCGACTCCAATTTATTATTTGAATACTACTACTTATTATTTGTTGTTTGCCGTGTTGTTGTTTTTTTTTTTTTTTGGATGTTGTAATGGGCATCGCCCGATTTTAATAAGACTTACTATTTATTAAAAATCCCAGCTTCTGCATAAAATTTCATTTTATTTAAAGGAAGGGTCGGTTGTACTCTTTTAAAGAGCTGCCTACGTATCTGTTATCAACAGAATCAAACCGAGCTCGTAGTTCCACAAAATAAACGCGCTACAATCATCGATTTATAACGCACAAAAAGCAGCGAAGCAAAAGTGCCGCGGCCTAGACTCGCTTCACTAGCACTGCAATTCAAAATTTTATTTTACGACATTGAGAATGAGTTCTACGGATAGTATTTCTTCAGTTGATCCAAATTCGTTGGATTAGCGAAGTCATTTCCATCTAGATCTGTTAGTCTGACTGCGCCTCCAGATAATATCTTCTTTACTGGTAAGGACCGCCCGATTCGGCTTGAATTTTCCCCTCGGGTCAATTGGTAGTAAAGCGCGAACGGACTTTAGGACCAAATCCCCATCCTTTATTCCTCGAGGTTTCACCTTTTTGTTAAATGCCCTTTGTATCCTTTTCTGATAGAGTTGAACATGATGTAGCGCATTTAATCGTCGCTCGTCGAGCATGACCAAGGAATCATACCTGGCTTGCAGCCGATCGGCTTTGTGGACCTGACTTTCTAACAGGATCCTTAAAGAAGGTACCTCTAGTTCGATAGGCTGAACTGCTTCCATCCCATATGTTAAATAGAACGGAGTTGCTCCAGTGGCTGTGCGAATAGACGTTCTGTATCCCCACAGTGCGAATGGTATCTTTTCTGGCCATTCGCGATAATTGTCGGTCATTTTCTTGAGAATCAAAGTGATTGTCTTGTTGGCGGCTTCTACCGCCCCATTTGTTTGAGGTCGATATGGTGATGACTTGTGGTGTTTGATTTTATACTTTTCAAGTATTACGGCAGTTTCAGCCTGGAAGTGAGTGCCGTGATCGCTAATGAGCTCATGCGGCACCCCATATCGGCAAATGATTTCATTCTGAATGAACTTTGCTACCTGCTTTGCTTGTAGAACTTTGTATGATTTCACTTCTACCCACTTCGTGAAGTAATCGATGGCGACTAGCATGAAACAATGCCCACCTGTTCCAGATGGGTTGACCTTTCCAATAATGTCGATTCCCCATGTTGAGAAAGGCCATGGTGATGTCAAAGTATATAACAGTGATGGCGGCACATGCTGTATGTTTGCGAAAATTTGGCAATTATGGCAATGTTTGACATATTGGCGACAATCTGTCTCCATCGTGGTCCAATAATACCCTAATCTCATGATTTTACGAACCAAAGATATGGGCATTCATGTGTGGGCCACACTCTCCGTCATGGACTTCTTCCATGACTCTTTTCGCAGTTGGTGAGTCTATGCATCGCAGAAGGATATTTTGCGCGGTCTTCTTGTACAATTGTCCGTCATTGGTTCTAACGAACTGAGCGGCTAGCATTCGAATAGCGCGCTTTCCGCGGTTATCCATGTCGGGTGGATACTCCCCTGATTCCTTGAATTTCAGAATAGCATGATACCAAGGTTCGGCCTCGGTTTCTTCTGTGTCTCCGATTACATTAACATAAGCAGGTGATGATCTTCGTTCGACACATATCGGCATAGTATCCATATGATCGGGTATGTTGATCGAGCGGCTAGCTTTGATAGTGCATCAAAGAACCGGTTTTCGTCTCTGGGGAGGTGCACATACTTGACCTCGGCGAACAACTTTTCTAGTTCCTCGATTTTTGCTTGGTACGGAGCCAAGCTATCACTTCGGGTTTTCCACGTCCCGGCCACTTGATTGATCACTAATGACGAGTCTCCATGTACTACAAGCTTCTTGATGCCTAACTCGAGAGCACTGTGCAAACCGAGTAGGCATGCTTCATATTCAGCCGCGTTATTAGTGACGTTAAAGTCCAATTTGATCGAAATAGGAACATGTTCACCTTCGGTGAAATGAGCGAACTCCTATCCCGTACCCCTATAGTTCGATGCTCCATCGAAATAGAGGTCCCACGTATCATGGTCTATGTGAACGATATCTTCGTCGGGAAACGACCACGTATCCAAAACCTCAGTTTCTTCTATCGGGTTATCCGCCAGGAAGTCTGCAACCGCCCTTCCCTTTATTACATTCAACGGTACATATTTCAGGTCGAACTCGGAAAGCATTAGAGTCCATCTTGACACCCTGCCGTTCAGAACCGGTTTTTCAAACAAGTATTTGATTGGGTCCATCTTCGAGTGGATGCAGACACTATGACTGAGCATGTAGTGCCGTAACTTCTTTGTCGCCCATACTAAAGCCAAACATGTCTTTTCGAGCTGAGTATACTTGATTTCATACTCCAAGAACTTTTTACTAATGTAGTAAATCGCTCTTTCCTCCTTATCAACTATCTGCGCCAGCATTGCCCCCATTGCAGTATCCGTAACTGTAAGATACAACAAAAGTGGTAACCCAGCCGTTGGTGGGCTGAGAACGGGAGGGGAAGATAGTATTTCTTTGATCTTATCGAACGCAGCTTGACAGTGATCATCCCATACGACGTGTTCCCCGACCTTCAATTTCTTGAAAATTGGTTCGCATATCATAGTTAGCCTTGCCACGAACCGACTTATATATTGGATTCTTCAGAGGAAACCTCGAATTTCCTTCTCGGTTTTCGGGTGAGGCATTTCCATTATGGCCTTTATCTTCGATGGGTCCACCTCGATGCCACGGTGGCTAACGATGTGACCCAACAGTTTGCCGGATGTGACTCCGAATGCGCATTTTTGTGGATTCAACCTCATGTTATACTTGCGCAATCGTTCGAAGAATTTGCGTAGTGTACCAAGGTGGCCATCACGCTCCTTTGACTTGACAATCATGTCGTCGACATAAACCTCGACCTCCTAGTGCATCAAATCATGTAACAATGTTGTCGCGGTCCTCTGGTATGTAGCCCCTGCGTTTATCAACCCAAAAGGCATTACTGTGTAGCAATAGGTTCCCCATTGCGTTCTAAACGCAGTCTTATGCATATCTTCTTTCGCCATCTTGATCTGATTATAACCGGCGTACCCATCCATAAAGGATAGTAACGCGTGTTTTGCCGTGTTGTCAACTAGGATGTCGATGTGAGGTAATGGGAAATCGTCCTTCGAACTTGCCTTGTTTAAATCCCGGAAGTCAACACAAACCCGAACTTTACCATCTTTCTTAGGCACTGGAACGACGTTAGCCACCCAGTCCGAGTATTCTGACACCTTGATGAACCCAGCTTTGAGTTGCTTGTCGATTTCTTCTTTGACCTTCAGAGACCAATCTGTATGCATTTTGCGTAGTTTCTGCTTGACCGGCTTATATCCTGGCTTGATTGGGATCCTGTGTTCCGCAATCTCCCTATCAATGCCTGGCATGTCTTTGTAGGACCATGCGAAAACATCTTTGAACTCATGCAACAAATCAATGAACCCTTGTCTTTCGGTGGGACTTAAAGTAGTTCCTATTTTAAGCTCCTGTGGTTCTAAGGTTGTACCTACATTGATAGTTTCGGTATCTTCGATGATCGAAGTTTTCTGTTCGTACTCTTCCAACCCTTTTATCAACTGTAGAGGCGGTTCCATTTCTTCTTCTTCTTCTTCTTCGAACAACTTCTCATCCTCGACCTCAGTCTCAATGTCATTATTAAAACAATCATTTTCAAAGTTTGAATTGCAATGTAAGTAAGACAAGTCGTAAGCAAACTGGTTCATATTATTATTGATTTGAAATTGCGCGAAATGCGCTAACATTTGAGCCAACTGGTCAGAGCTCAGTGGCGAGATAGGGGTATTCGGGACAGGCCCCGGAATACCACCATTAGGAAAAGGTGCATAGGAAGGGAAAGCTAGGGGAGGGGTATTTTCAACACCTGACTCCTTAGACTCAATCTTAGGACCTAATTCAGACTCAGACTCAGACTCTGACTCAGACTCAGAATCGGTAACATCATCTGGCTTGAACATCTCTCCTTCTCCCGTTGTCAACTTGAAAAGAAGTCCTTTGTTGTCAGTCCATTTGATTGTTTTTCGCCATCCCGTGTTGGTCCTAAGAGGATCCACATCGGTGATGAGGGTAGATGGGTCAAATCGCTCGCTCCTCAGTATCATGGTTACCAAATCTTCGTTTGGTATTGGTGATTTCTTCTCTTCACCGAAAAGGAGACCCATGGCGTTCTCGTCATTTATTGGATCCGGTTTGGTTTCTATTGGCATCACGGTTAGAATGTCTTCAGGGATGTAGTAGCAATCTTGGAATACTTCGATTCCTGGGACCATGATGTTCTTCTTCGGGTCGAAGATAGGTTCGGGGAAGTCCATGCAAGGGAGTTCTTCCCCAGCTCTCACAAAGTGACCATTGAGAGTTAGGTGATACGGTCCCATTTTAATATCTCGATCTTCGATCGTCCTTCCCCTCTTTTCCCGTAGATCTTTCTCAGTGGGCTCATATCCAAGCCCGAACGTTACTCCCTTGGCTACGGGTGGTTTCAACTTGAAAGCCTCCTCCCTTCTAGGATATAAAGAGAAACCGAAGTACTTCCCAGTTTTGAGAATCACCTCGCAGACATGACTTCCCGTATATAGATCCATATTTTCTGCTTCGGTGTTCAGCTCGATCATGTTGACAATCTCGAAACCACATGCGTCATTGGCAGTTTCGACCCTTACTTCAGACGTAATGTCTCCTCCTGCCACAGTAATTGGCGTGGCGTCAATGGTGACGGTTTTGCCATTGAGTGGAACCTTGATTTTTCGATGCAGCGTTGATGTTACGGCCCTTGCAGCATGGATCCAGGGCCTTCCCAGCAATAAGTTGAAGGATGAGCAAATGTCAATTACTTGGCAATTTATTTTCTTTTCCACTTGCCCGTTTGTACTACCAGGTCGACAAGTCCACTCACTCGACGCACAGTGCCATCGAATGCCCGGACTGTCTGTGTAGTGGGGATGAAGTCATTCTTCTCCAAGCCCAGAATGTGCGCCGTTTTCAGAGGGAGTATGTTGATAGCCGATCCGTCGTCAACCAAGGTCATAGGGATATGCTTGTTGAGGCACACAGTAGCAATATAGAGGGCCAGGTTATGTCGAGGCCCGAACGGTGGCAGATCTTCGTCGGAGAATGTCACACCGTTGGTAATCTGAGGCCGATTCTGGGCGATGTGGGTGACCATGTCCGTGGGAGTAGTATTTGACGACACGGTCATGTTCATCAAAGCTTGTAACAAAGCTTGACGATGCTCGAAAGAGCTCAGGATAAGTTGCCCAGATAGATACGTCGGCTTTAGTCTTTTGGAGTTGCTTGATGAGGGAAGCCTCAGAGGTCGACCCTTCACCAAGAACTTCGACCACTGCCGGCTCTTTTTGAGGCGTCTTGTTCGGGGTATCCTTAGCTTTCTCCACACGATACGGGCGTCCGGATCTAGTCAGATGGTTTGACTCTAGGGCATCTTGCCTCACCTTTAAGATTTCTTCTTGGGTGTGAGGGATTGTCGCGCCTTTGACGAGGTAAACATCATCCTCGTCATCAGCCCAAACGCCATTGATGTCATTGCCGCTTCGGAGTATGTAAGGAGTACAATCGACAACAAAATCCCCGAATGTAATCTCGTTTCTCGAGCTTGGTAGGAATTCGGAGCAATCTACGAATATTCTTCCGACGAAAACCCCTTTTAGACGACATGGGCGAATCAAGTGAGAGTAATCGACACTATCTTCGGTAGAGACAAAGTTAGTGTGGTCGCCAAACGGATTGGTGACGTTGTTAGGCTTTATGGCCGGGATTGGGAGCGTTCCGTTCTCAATCATATCTTGAATTTCATGCTTTAGTCTAAAGCACCTTTCGATGATCGTGTCCTTTCCCTTGATGAAAGGCACGGTAGGCATTCGGTTTGTACCATTTGCCTTGTTGTTCAGCAGGTGGATCCGGAGTTGGACCAATGGGCTTCAACTTTCCTTGGGCCATGAGCCTTTGGAGAGCATAGGCGTAAGTGCACCCGATATCGGTGAATACCCTCGGAGCTTGGCGCGGAGGCCTTTTGACTGTCCATCTAAGAGATTGACAGTTTCAACAAAGTGGGCCGCTGCGGGTGCTTTTGCTTTAGATGACGAAGCCCCTTGGTATCCCTTTGGCTTCTCGGCTTCAAAGAATTCGGACATCGTCCTCTACCTTTATCCCGATCCTTATCAATTCTTTGAAAGAACCAAAATTCTGGTATTTAAGAGCATTACGGTAAAAGTGTCGTAAATTCTTCACGAATTTATCTACCATTTCAACTTCATCAGGCTTCTTAGCTAACTTCACGCTTTCGGCGCGCCATCTTGCGAGGAACTCGGTAAAGCCCTCTTTCTCCTTCTCGTGTCATTACTTCCAAAGTTCTTATGTTGGTTTGAATCTCAACATTGTCAAAGATAGTGCTTACTGAGAACTCCACCGTAATATCTTCGAAAGTGGGGAAGTTCTTGAGGTCAAGATTGTAGAACCAAGCCTTTGGGTGTTCACCCAGAGATTGGGCGAAAATTTCAGAGAGCATATCAGCAGGTACTCCCTTGGTGCTAAGTACCCTTTATAGGCCTTAACATGGTGAATGGATCTTCAAAGTGCCCTTGAACTTTGGGATGTCGGTGAGTACCATGTTCGTGGGCGGCTTATCCCGAACCGGGCGTAGGCCCTAGCATTCTCATAGTGGATGTTCTTCCCCCGGGAGAGCTTCAAACGGTCTTCGATGAACTTGAACCGTTTCTCCGGATCGGTCGGTGGTGGAGGGGGTGGAGGTGAATCTTCACTCTCACCTTAGATTCGATTGCATCCATTCTAGTCATCATGAGGTTCACGGCCTCAGTAAGCTTGTTAACAGCATCTTCCATTGCTTGACGTCGGGTTTTTGGCGGCCTTTCTACAAGAAAACCCCGTACTGAGTCAATATTTAAAGTAAGAGCCCCTGCACACTTAAGGACTCGACCCCAACTTGACTCGAACCAAAAACTCGACTTGAGATTGATTAACAAGGATTCGACTCACGGTTTGATTTAGACAGCGGTTCATTTTAGACCTGACAAAACGACATGACTCAATTGTCATAACTCGATTCTAAATTGGACTTGGTGTGACTAAACCCGTGATTGGGCTAACATAGCCCATGGGTTCGTGTGAAACGTCCATAAGGGCCTAGCTTGGACGTTTTTTGTGGACTATTCTAGACCAAAAGGTCGACCAACATGACTCGAAGCCCAAGAGGTGAGCTTGGGTGACCCAACTAGGTCGTGTTCTAGACTCTTAGAACGAAACAAACCCGGCCTAACACGGCCATGACCCGGACACGACTCGACGCATTTCATGCTTGGTTGAGGTTCGAGAAACATTTTGGATTGATTTTGAAAAACGAAGGATTGATTTGAAAATGAGATTTGAAATGGGCAGCATGCCGGCTATAAAAGCTCATTTTGGGCCGAAATTTCTAGTCCTATTTGGGCAGCGTTCCGCGTTTTTAAAACCATGCTATTTTGAAAATAAGTCGTTCAAAAGTTCGGTTTTGAAAAGGACATGGGAATTTTCGAAAAAAGGACTCGGGAAAGCACATTGCACATTGTCATTCTCATGTTATAAGGATGTATGCTCCTAGACATTTCTAAGTCTCGGCAAGTCTTCTACAAGAAGGTCTATGCCCTCCATCCTTTTGCGGTCTTATAGAGCAAGGTGTCTTAAGGTAAAGTACCTAGAAGATCGTCCCCACTCCCAAGAACCACGCGAGGCGAAGTGGAAGCGAGCAATGTGCGCTTCACGGCATAGTGGGACGTCACCCCCACGCATCACGAAGAAACGCTGGGACGGCCCGGGCAAGTCCTTAAGGGTTTATGCATGAATCGTAGCACTATGAGTAATGTTTTACTTTCCAACACTTTCTTTTCAAGTTTCACCTCGGAGGAAAAGACCCTAGAAACACAGTGTAACTAGTCCTCTTTTCCCAGTGAGTCGCCAAAGCGTGGACAAGGCCCTCGGGAGGCTGCGTCCGCGGGATCCACACCGAGGCATAATCGACTCGAGGTTCTTTCGAATCGAATTAAGACAAATTAGAGTCGCCACCAAGTTTTTTGGGAACTTGGAACCGTTCAAGTCAACTTTACACCTTTCATCGAAAAGCATAAAGCCAATCGACTACGAGTGATTAAAGATAAAGACTTGTACCCTATATCACTCGATTTGAATGACTCTCGTAATCCAATGGTATTTAGACGGATCCACAAACCATAGATCTTGAGTAAGGGGTGAGGGTACGTGTTGGGAAGCCCATAAGGACACCCAACCCCGCCCGTCAATAACGGCCTCTACTAAGTCAAGTGTCGGATTTCAAACAAGGTCATAGCTACTGCGATGTATGATATGCAAACGTTGTTTTAACCCTAACATGTGACAACAATTTCTATGTCGTTTTAGATGCAACTAAACTAACTTTGTCAAAGTTGTAATTTAGCATGTGGGTTGATTGATCTAAGCAACATATAAACGAAAGCAAACAAGGCTTAGGGGGAATGGGGGAGCCGTTGGGATCTACCTATTACAAACCAGGCATTTCATGCCGACACAACAATGAATTAAAGATACAACTCGATCTAAATACAAGTGTTACATACAAAACAATACGCGACAACACACACGGCCGTTTGGCCTTGAAAACCGTGCACATGAGGGTGACTCACGGCCTACATGACACACGGCCTTGGGTCACTCCTCGTAATGCGTGCTCGCGCTTAATCTCATCGAATTAGACATAGGGCTACGCACCAAAGCATGCATTAGCATAAACCGGGCCATGTTGCTTTAGACAACACGCGGTTTACTACGCTTCTACAAGCATTGGGAATAACCGTCTAACCAAACAAGACCAAGGTTTTTTGAAAAGGTTTTGACTCAAAAAGAAGTAAAACAAACTTGAAAGATTACAACTCGATAAACAAACTGTAAATTACAAGCTACAAAACAACAAAGAACAAATGATAAACAAGGAACGGAAAACGAAACGAGAAAGCCAAAACACACGGCCAACCCACGGCCCAACCAACGGCCAAGACAAAGCCAACCTAGTTCCTAAGTTAGATTCATTGGTTAGATCGAATGATTGCGAAAAGGGATAGGAAACAAGTTAGAAAACGAGTTAAAAAACGATGTTGATTGATTGTCGCATGAGGGTGCATTCTACACGGCCTAAAGGGTCTAATTAGGTCAAATTCGCTAATTAATTTAACTCATCGAGTGTCAATAAGAAGGTGCTAATCACGCACTCTTATTCTAGCGAGAAATTAGGTGAAAGAGAGAGATGCATTCAATTA
This sequence comes from Silene latifolia, assembly GCF_048544455.1. Taxonomy (NCBI): domain Eukaryota; kingdom Viridiplantae; phylum Streptophyta; class Magnoliopsida; order Caryophyllales; family Caryophyllaceae; genus Silene; species Silene latifolia. Next base: position 87,096,897 of record NC_133532.1, on the reverse strand, counting down.
TTTACAGAATCGTCGATTGATTTTATAACTTACGTCGAAGCCACCTATCGTGTCTAATTAGATTATTAAATTAAATTAAATTAATGTTATCTAAATATGTCCTAGGTTAACAATCAGAGGTTAAACTAACATACAACGGGTCCTAGGGTATATCGATTGGCCGAAACAGTAAGGGGGTCGAAAGCGAAGAACGAAGTTAGAAACTTGTTTTATTTATGCCCTACCTTGAACACGAGGATATGTAAATGAGACGGGGGTGTACGACCGACAGAAGGAGCGGTTTCTTTTCCCATCTCAAGTCAACGCGGGTGTTCATGGTGCTACTTTAACTCATACTCGGACTAACTAGTTTCATAGTTAAATTTAAAACAATCGATAAACAAACAAAAACAAACGAAAAACAAACTATAAAAAAAAAGCATAAGAAAACGAAATAAAAAAGGAAAGAGAAGGGTATTTGATGCACCCTCAACCTACATGTATCTTTGACACCGTCTTGGGTCGTAATCGATGGTAGATTTTATCTCGAGAGGCCGTCGTCGACGAAGAATAAAGCAAACACGCGTTTTGGAAAGTTTCTGGACAGCGATTTTAAAACAGTGATATCTCCCTCGTTTCACGACGAAAATTCGATTCGAAAGATGTTTTGGAAACTAGAAAGAGAGGAGAACAAGAATCTTAAAGCAACCCCTGCTCGTTTTGGGTAATTGGGCACGAAAAACGAGCACAAACAGAACTGGACAGACAAGAAGAAACCGCGAAAACAGAGTGTTATTTCACTCTGTTTTTCGAGGGATTTCGTGTACTCTCAAGGGCAATTTGGCTCATAATTCTTTGTCTAATGTGTATATTGATGTTATGTGGTTAATTAGGAACAAGAAACTCGAATTTTTATGAAGGTTTGATGGAGGAACCAATGGGTTTTCGAAGAGGACACACAAACAGTTTCAGTTTGTGTGTCGGTTTTGTTTAGGGTTTTTGGAGGATGTTTAGGGTTTGTTTCTGAGGTTTAAAGCTTGTAGGTGATGGTAGGATGTATGGAGAACTTAGAGGAATGAATGTATGGTGAAGGGGTGGTATTTATAAGGGTTAAAAATAGGGTAAAAGGGAGGAGGAGGCAGTCGGGCTCAATCCCGTATGGCTGCTGTCCATCGGTTTTTGTGAGGGTTTGAGAGGGGTTTTCTTGGTGATTAAGCTAGGATAATATGGGTAGGATACTAGGGTATGGGTTAGGGTTAATGGGTACGGGTCTTGGTAGTGTTTGGAGCGGGTTTGGGCTCGAGAATTGGCGACCAAAACAGGGGCCTGTTGCGGTTTAATGCGGGCTGCTTGGGGTTGTTTTGAACGAGAATTTGGGCCATGGTATGGGGGTTCGAACATGGGTGGATGGGTATTGGTCTAGGTGGGTTAGTGTACTCGAGATTCGTGCCAATTCGCAAAAGAAACGGGCTCAAAAACCGAGCTAAAATCGAGCTCAAAAACAAGTGTTCAAAACGAGTTTTCTTCGTTTTTCAAATCGATTTTTCAAATCAAATAATCCATTAAAATAAATGACTTTTCAAATCAAAAATACTCATAAAATGATTTTTCAAATCAATTATTTATTTTATTTTCAATAAAATAAACTTGGAAAAATAAATTCAAAATAAGATAAATTAAATTGAAATTACTTTAAAAAACAAACTTTAATTTAAATATCATTTAAATTAATAAATTACTTCATCGACGACGCCCATTCTACCTCGTAAAACGAGCTCCAAATAATGACAATGACAACTAACGAATACATGTGTCCTATCATCATCGGGTGTTTGTCGGGTTCTCTATAAATTCCAATATCGACGGATACGGGTATCTACAGTGTGCACGACAAGAGCAATTCCATTCCATGAATGAGACTTACATTCTTGAAAACTCTTCATTAATGTTTTGAAGGTATTTTGGTTTTTGAATTTTACAAATGATTTGCCTTTTTACCTTATCTTTGATATGAAATGTGGATGTTCCTGCCTGATCAACAAGAGTATCACCGTTTCATTGAAAAGATACTTATATTTTCTTATAATTATATTATTAAGATGTTGTTTACTATAATTTCTCCTTCTAAGTTTCGGGGACGAAACTTTTTTTAAGGAGGGGTGATTGTAACACCCCGTAATTTCGGACCGTTATTATATTGCGAAAGTAATTTATTAATCAAGTTGAATTTAATATTAATGTATTTGAAGTAATAATAATTCAATGAAATGTTATTCTATTATATTTTGAAGTAAAGTATTTATTTTGATAGTTTCGAAATGTTTAAAAATAGTTTAAACCGTGTAAAAACTTTTTATTTCGAAATAAGGGCATATCGGGAAAAATGACAACTCTTTTGAAAATTGGGCAAACGATTTTGGAAATGGGTCATATGAGTACTCAATCTTCTTGTAATCTCGTGTTTAAGAACTTTGGTCTTGTCGGAATTTGCATTTGACAAACGGTTCTAATTATTTGTCGAAACGAGTCAAAACCGACTCATGAAATTCCGCCACATCCCGCTCCTTTCCTCTCCTTTCCACGGCACCCTCCCCTTCCTCCTTTCCTTCTGATTTTTCTTTGTCTATATTCATTTCTCTTGAACATTCTAAGGCCATCTAACCAAAAACACCATCTTTATACAAAAACCTAAGCTAATTTCATCATAATTTCTTCGTTTCTAGTCCGATTTTCGCAAAATTTATATTTTCGGAATCCTCTCTTCAAGATCTACATCCTAGTATGTTTTAATTTCAGTTTTCATTATGTCGATTTAAGACGATTTTGGGCATAATTTCGGTTTTTGTAATTATAATTGTGTTTTTATTGTTTATTTAGGTGAAGATTTAGAAGACGAGTTTGGAGACTCGTATATAGTTGAAGATAGGGGCTAGTTGGCATATTAGGGTTGGTGTTCAAGGTGCTAATTGCTCATTTTGTTGCTAAAGGTAACATATTTCGAGTTACTCGACGAATTAATGTCACAATCTTGTTTTCTTGTATGGTTTTTGTGAATGTTAATTGAGTAGTTTATTTCACATGAAAATATAGGTTAAGTTCATGTCTTTTGTATGTTAAGTTCACTTATTAGTAAGGAAATGAAATGGGAATGATTAATTGATGCTTCAGACGATGTTAAACTGAACAAAAATAGAAAAATGGAGGGTTTGGGATGGCGGCCAGCAGGCCCAGGCAGGCCCACGGCAGGCCATGGGTTGGCCCGGGTTGGCCCGTTGCTTGTTTCGCGGTTTTTCATGCATTATTTGTCGTTTCGGGTTTATTAATGTTATATTTAGTATAAGTAACAAATGGGTAATCTTTTGAAATGAATCATATTAGTAGTAAATATAATGTTGATGGTAAAATTATGTTTATATTGGTAGTTGCACATGTTAGGCTAGGTTATGATATGAAATTGTAAAGAATAGGCTTAAAATGAATTTATAGCGATAGTTGCAATGTTTTGGTGATTAAGCCGAAAATCGAGCCTTGGTCCCTTTGATGAATCGATGTCAGTCAAAGTTGTGTGATTGGTCACCGCGATTTAACCTGCACTGTCGCGCAGACTGGGGTTGCGGGTAAAAATTCGGTTGGATGTAAATTATTGTGAAAAATGGATAATTGGCCTTATTCTTGTTTTAGGCCATTTATTATGTTTTTAGTTCACATGTGTTGTTGGTTGAATTGAATGGTTTCTTATATTGTAGAAACGGCCTTAGATTCCCTGGAACCTTTAATATTGTTAATATAGCTTGAAATGGAATTGGTATTGAATACTTCTTGCAGGTTGTTGTGTTTGTCATAGATAGGTCTTTATTGTCTTTGACGAGTATATGTTCACTGCTTAATAGCCTTTCTTCATCCCACGTCTGGTATAGTCTTCATCCCATTTGCTGAAAATCGATATTATATGGCGGCATAGGATGCCAGTTCTTTCAAACATTGTACAACTGCACCTTGCTTTACGTGTACCTGGGTCATCAGTTAAGGTTATCATGTAAGTGTGAATGTTACAAACAATGTAAGTGTAAATGTGTTTGTATTGAAGTATATGTAGAATGTAAGTGTAAATGTCATTACATGTAAATGTCTAATGTAAATGTAAATATAAATGACAATAAGTAATTAGTAATCCGTAATTACCTGGACTGTTTGCAACTTCAAAATTCTTTCCCCTAGACGAATCTTTGACCGTAGTTACTTCTAGCTCGTCTCTCTCAATGAAACCTCTGGTTCTACATGTATCAACTGAGTATATGTCCTCTTCCTTGAAGGTGTAGAATGTTGAATAGGTGCATACCTTTGCACCATGACTCTCTAACGCCAGATGTGTTGACGTCTTCGGGGATGAGTGCTTATCATTGTTGTCAAGCTGCTTTTGTGTATGTCTTTGTTGGTCCATAGCGCTCTCAAAATGAATCCAAAACTCAACCAATGTTCCTGATTTATGCTCAAACCTCTTAAAAAAGCTATTTTCGCTCTCTGATCTTTGAGTTGTCCTTACAACAGACGCCATCTTCAAGTCTCTGCAATGTGCCATTACCCACTGTCCTCTAATAGCATACGTGTCCGCAAACCAATCATTGGCAATAAGACCATGCTCTTCAATAATTTGCTCCCAGATAGCATCGAATTCTGCTGCTTCAAGCTCCTCGTCCCATAAAATGTCATTAAGTTACCCCATGAAGTCAGAATAATCACTCCTAGAGACACCAAACTTACTAGGCACTTTGTTCATTATATGCCACATACAAAACCGATGTCGCGCTGTCTTGAAAACAAGACGAACGGATTTTATAATACCCGGTTCCTGATCTGTAATTATGTACTCGAGTTCCCCCCCCCCCCCTATTGCATCTAAAACCCGGCTGAAAACCCAATTAAATGACTCATAATCTTCCCTTGCAATTAGAGCCCCACAGAACGTCACTGATCGTTTATGCTGATCCACACCACTAAACGGTGTGAAAACCATAGAATACTTATTTGTTGAGTAAGTTGGGTCGAATGACACTGCATCACCAAATATCTTGTAGTTCTCTCAGACGGTACTGTCCGCCCATATAGCCCTACGTAGGCTGCAAATGACAATTAGGTTACAAAAGAGAGAGAGCTCTCTTTTTGTTTGCTTGGTTCGGCCAAACCGAGTGGAAGAGGAGGAAATGGGCTTTCATTTTCTCCTTATTTTAACTCGTGGTCCGATGCTAAAATGTATATGACGGGTTTTAATAAATCGTCATCGGTTATCGGCTATTAAGATATCAACTAATAACACGGGTTAGTTGAATTATTAATACATGTCCGACAAAAACGATATTGTATAATTCATTCAATATACATTAATTAAATATAATCGTTTATATTTAATTTACGAATTAACTGTTTAATTCGCCTTAGCCCATAATATTTAATCCGTATTAAATATAATATCTCAACATCACATTTTGACTAATTACTAGTCAAATAACTCGGACTAACTGGTTAGTCAAATTTGGCATCTACATGACTGTATTTTCATACCGTCACATCTCTCAAACGTATCCTATAGGTGTGACTTTTAGGGACCAATTGATCACCGCCATCGGTATGACAATAACGTCAAACTTATCTAGCAAGCCAACCGTTATTGATAAACGTGGACCAACTGATTATAATACAAAAGTATACCCTTTGATCCTTTTAGAGATTTATAAGTCCTTGCACTAACTGTAAAGGACACCAGCCCCAACAAGCTCCCACTTGTCCGTACAAGTGTATGTGCAATGACGTTATCCGCACTAACTGGAGGACACAGCTCCAACACTAGTAATATTTAATTTAATTTTTTTTTTTATTTTTTAAGAACAAACAACAACGGTTATTTATAAAAAACCCATTGTCTTTAGTTATAACAACGGTTTTGTATATTACAACCCGTTGTTATAACTTTCCCCACAAAATTGAGTCACATTTTCCGCAACGGGTTTTTATACTTAAATCCGTTGTTAATAGTTTTAACAACGGTTTCCTTAAGAAAACCAACCGTTTTTAAAACCTTTTACAACAGACGCTTTAACAACGTCCGCTTTTTTATATAACAACGGTTTTTAACTGTTGTTATAGCCTGTATCTGTAGTAGTGTTTATTAGATATGGTTCGATCGATGATGAGTCAAACAGAGTTACCTAAGTCATTCTGGGGTTTTGCCATTTTATCTGCGGTACAATCACTTAATAAAAGTCCCACTAAAGCAACTGACAAAACTCCATGTGAGATATTGAAAGGGAAAGTCCCGAATCTGCGATACATGAAAGTATGGGGTTGTGATGCTTATGTCAAGAGCAAGTATGACGATAAGCTTCCACCTCGTTCTGAAAAATGTATTTTTGTAGGCTACCCTAAGGAAACTTGTGGATATTACTTCTACAATAGTAACGAGAATAAAGTGTTTGTTGCTCGTGAAGCTGTCTTTGTAGAAAAAGGAGTTTATTTCTAGAAGACAAAGTGGGAGAAAATTTGAACTTGATGAAGTTCAAGAGCCACAAACTGATGTGACAGTGCAGGAAGATGTTCCTTCAACGTCAGAATCTGTTATTGTTCCTGCTGAACCTAGGAGGTCGGAAGGGGTTAGTCGCCAGCCTGATAGATACCTTGGTATTATCGAGGAAGATAGTGACTATGAGGTTTTACTTTTATAAAGTGATGAACCCAAGACCTATAAAGCAGCTATTACGAGTTCTGACTCTAAGCTATGGCTCGAGGCCATGCAATCTGAAATGGATTCCATGTACGATAATCAGGTATGGGACCTGGTTGACTTACCTAAAGATGTTCGACCTCTTCAATGTAAGTGGATATTCAAGATTAAAATCGGCATGGATGGACATAAAGATGTCTACAAAGCTAGATTGGTTGCAAAAGGTTTCACCCAGGTTCATGGTTTACACTATGATAAAACTTTTGCACCAGTTGCTATGCTTAGATCTGTTCGGATAATGTTAGCGATTGCTACATTTCATGATTATGAGATATGGCAAATGGATGTCAAAACCGCTTTCCTGAACGGTTTTTTGGAAGAGGAAGTGTTCATGACACAACCTGAGGGTTTTGTGGATCCTAAAAATCCTAACAAAGTATGCAAACTTAAGAGATCCATTTATGGTCTTAAGCAAGCATCAAGGAGTTGGAATCATCGTTTTGATCATGTTATTAAACAGAATGGTTTTTCTCGAAGTGTTGAGGAACCATGTTTATACATGAAGTTTAGTGGGAGTAAAGTTGTTTTCTTACTTCTTTATGTGGACGATATATTACTCATTAGGAATGATGTTGATATGCTTGCTTCTGTTAAGAAGTGGTTGGGAAATCACTTCCAAATGAAAGATTTGGGAGAAGCTCAGCGCATCTTGGGTATCCGGATCTATAGGGATAGATCCAAAAGGATATTAGCATTAAGTCAAGAAGCCTATATCGATAAGATTCTTGACCGATTCAATATGAAAAACTCCAAGAGAGGTTTTCTACCTATGGGCAGTGGGATCACTTTGAGTAAGTCATAGTGTCCTGCTGTGCCTAAGGATAATAAACGCATGAAATCGATTCCCTATGCTTCCGTTGTTGGATCGATCATGTATGCTATGATGTGTTATCGTCCTGATGTCTCGTATGCTTTGACTATGACGAGTCGTTTTCAGAAAACTCCATGTGAGAGTCACTGGATAGCCGTCAAGAATATTCTAAAGTACTTGAGAAGGACTAAAGATTCATTCTTAGTGTTCGGAGGAGAATCTAAATTACGTATAAGAGGTTATACGGATGCCAGTTTCCAAACCGATAGGGATGATTTGAAATCCCAGACTGGTTTTGTCTTTTTGTTGAACGGAGGGGCGGTTTGCTGGAGAAGTTTCAAGGAGTCTGTGACTGCTGATTCTACAACGGAAGTTGAGTACATTGCAGCCTCCGAAGCTGCAAAGGAAGCTGTTTGGATTAGGCAATTTTTAGAGGGACAGAAGGTAGTTCCTACCGCCGAGGATCCTATCACTTTGTATTGTGATAACAATGAGGCTATTTTTCAAGCAAAAGAGCCAAAGTCTAGTAACAAGTCTATACATGTGATGCGACCATAATTGGCGCATATTTAGCCCCCGAATTACCATTGTTTCTATGCTTTTTAGTGCCTATTTGGGTCATTTCTTATCTTTAGTTCTTTGTTTTGCATATTCTTTGAGATTTTGATCCCTTGGTAGGAAAGGAGTAAGAATCTTGCATTTTCATGGCAAAACAAGGCTAAATTGATCATATTCAATGACCAAGCATCAAGGAGAGACAAGACTAGAAGGCCTTTGTACATAGCATAGTAAAAGAGCATTGTTGAGAAAAGGATCCTTGAGTCCCCAAGGAAATCCCCAAGGAATCCATGAAGAAAAGGGAAGAAAAAGAAGAAGAAAAGGCTTTGAACTACAATCCGAGCGGATTGTAGAGAATCCGTCCGTCCTCCCGTCCGAGCGCCCTAACCAGTAATCCGCTCGGATTCCCCATGCCCATCCGAGCGTCTTGTTCCTCGATCCGCTCGGATCGTCCACCCAGATCCGGCCGTCCCGACTCCCAGCCGCACGGATTGCAACACAGCACAGTTTCGTTCTTCAAGCTACGAAATGGAGAAGCCCTTCTCTCGGACAATCCCGGAGGCTCCTTGCTCAACTTAAAAAGTGTAATTACTAGTTTAGCCCTTAGTTAACCCTAATGCATCCTCCTAATTTGCACTATAAATACCCCATTAGTCTAATTAGAGGAGCATGTTCTTCTTATCAATAATTAGAGTAGTTAATATCAATCAAATCTCTCTTCAATATTGTAATCAAATATTAATCAAGTTTTAATCCAAGTTTTAGTTCTTTAATCTCTCTCTAGTTCTTCATTTATTTTGGGTAATTAGAAGATTATTGGGTTTATTGGGAGATTGACAACCTTCCATCAATCATCAAGTTCTTCTATTATTCTTGCTTTATTATTGGAATCATTAGTAGGTATAATCTCTTAATCCCTTTTTAATTATTGCTAATTACTTTCATTTATTCATCATGTTTCATTATGTTAGTATGATTGACAACCTTTCTAGCATGATCAATATGATAATGAGTGAGTAGTCTCTTAGCTAGGGTTTAATGGGTGATTAGGGGAAACCAACATGGGGAATGATTCATGCTTAAATTAATATGCTTTCATATCTTATTTGCTTGCTTGTTTTGATCTTAATACATGCACATGTTATATTTGATGAAATGCTAAGCCTATGAATCCTTGCATTTACTATCATCTTCTATCCTTTCAACTTGACTTGTAAGACATAACCCAACTCGAGTCTTGTTAGACCATGCATGTGTTAAGTAGGGAAGATTAAGTCGACTTGTAGGTGTTGTACAATCCAAGAGATTCGGCTCCGGGACCCAAACTTTCCTAGGATTGTAAGATATAACCCAACTCAATCCATCACAACAATAATTGCTTGCTTATAATTTGAGAACATGTTTGTATGATCATATCCCATGATTCCCCTATGAACCCATGACACCCTAGTGCTTTTAATCAATTGTTTACACCCTTATTTCATTTACCTTGTTAGTTTATTTTCATTGCTATTTTAGTTTAGTGACCTTCTACATCAACCCAATTTGTGACACCCCTAGACACCACTAGTTACAATAGAATCTTCATTTCAATACCCGTCCCTTGGGATCCGACCTTTGCTTGCCTCTTTACTAATTGTAGAGTTGTTTGTGAAGTATAAATTGTGTTTTGTATCGACCATTGACCAACGACCACATATGCTTAATTGTGAACACCAAATGGCATCGATCAAAAATGGCGCCGTTTCAGGGACGGTGTTTAATTGATTTAAGATTTCTTTTATTGTTTTTAGTTGTGTCTTTTTCACCTTGGGAAGTAAAACTCCTCAAGGTTTGTTCTAATTGTTTTCTAGTTGTTTGATATTTTGCATGTCTAGAAGGTTACAAAGAGATTTGTTACCTTTTGACCGTGAAATCGAAAGAACCTTGACGAATAATAGGAGACTTGTTAGGAGGAATTTGGGAGGTGTTGGTGAAGTTGTTCAACCCACTAGTGAGTTTGTCAATCCTTTCGCAATAGAAGGAGAAGAGAACCCATTAAACAATACCACACAAAATCCACCTACAATGCCTAAATTCTCGTCACACTCTATACCCACCGAGGAGGATCTACCAAATGGTACTCCTACCCCACAACATCTTACCGGAAACTTTATTGCCAAGTCCGCCTTCATCCAACTAGTTGAGAGGAGCCAATTCGGGGGAATGCCTAGTGAGGACCCTCATTCTCATATGGAAACATTTTGTGATTATTGTGAAGCTATCTCTCAAACGGGCGTGACTCAAGACCAAATAAGATGGGTCTTATTTCCTTTTTCGTTAATCGGCACCGCAAAGCAATGGTTGAAGAGCCTTGATAAGGCCACCCTTGGAATAGATTCTTGGAAGAAGCTAGCTCTAGCTTTCTACAAAAAATTCTACCCACCGGAGAAGACCAATATGCTAAGAGCTCAAATTACAGGTTTTAAGCAAAGGGATGAGGAGTCTTTGTATGAAGCTTGGGAGCGGTTCAAAGGTATTTGTCGCTCATGTCCTCACCATGGACTTAGCGAATGGTTTTTAGTGCAACAATTTTGGAATGGTTTATATGAAGATTCAAGGAACATTCTCAATATGGGATCAAATGGAATGTTCACCGAAGTTGATGACAATCAAACATGGAACAAGATTGAGGAAATGGCGGTCCATAATTCGCAATATAGTAGGCCTCGCAAGGCTACTAGAGGAGGAAAGTATGAAGTGGACACCGTTACTCAATTGGGTGCTCAACTTAGTGCTCACATTGACACAATCAACTTGAAGTTTGAACAAGCTATGGCTAGACTTGAGGAAAGCTCAAAATCATCAAAGCATCATGTCAATGCCATGACGGCATCCTCATCAATCCCAAGCGGGATATGTGAGAATTGTGGAACCTTGGGTCATGACTCAAGTGAATGTAGGGGAACAACCGAACAAGTCAATGCTTTCCAAGCTTACAAAAATGGCACCCCTTATTCAAATTTTTACAATGAAAACACCAAGTTCCACCCAAATCTCTCATACAAGAGCCAAAATGTCCAAAACCCTCAAACTACATACACTCCACCACCCATGAGAAATCAAAATCAAAGACCCTTTTTCAATCAAAACCAAGGCTACCAAAACCAAAATCCATACAATCACCACAATGACCAAAGTTTTGATGTCCAAAAAGCGGTCATTCAAATGCAAAAAAATCAACAAGAATTCTTCACCCAAATGCAAAAGGATAGCCAAGCGAAGGATACCACCATCAACAACATTCTAGCTCACACCAAGATGTTGGAAACACAATTGACCCAACTAGCATCTTCAAGCTCATCAAGACAAAAGGGGCAATTACCACCTCAAGGTAATCCCCCTAGACATGAAACGGTTAGTGCCATTCACTTGAGAAGTGGTACAAGATATGAAGCACCGAAAAAGCAAGTTGAGGATGAAGTTGTGAGAGCTAGTGAGAATGAAGTTGTGGTGGAAGGTCCCAAGGAAGGGGAATCATCAAAAGAAGAAAGTTCAAAGAAAAATGAAGACAAAACCAAAGAAAAGGAGCCCATTGTGATTAGACTTCCTTTTCCAAGTCGTCAAGCCAAGCCCAAATTTGATGATCAACTTGGAAAGTTCATGGAAATTGTGAAGAACTTAGAAGTCTCAATTCCTTTCACGGAATTAATCAATCACGTTCCGGCCTATGCAAAGTATATGAAAGATATCCTCACAAAGAAGAAGTCAATCCGGAAACTTGAGACTATCGCCTTCACTAAGGTGAGTAGTGCAATTCTTCAAGGGAGTTCACCTCCAAAGTTAAAAGATCCGGGAAGCTTCTCAATACCGTGTACCATCGGCGACACAACAATCAACAAAGCCTTATGTGATCTAGGGGCTAGTGTGAGTGTCATGCCATACTCGGTAAGTAAAAGGTTGGGAATGGGAGAGCTCAAATGTACCAACATCACTCTTCAAATGGCCGATAGATCGACGAAGACACCGCTAGGGATATGGGAAGATGTCCCCGTGCGAATTGGGAAGTTTTTCATCCTGGTGGACTTTGTCATTGTTGATATGGAGGAAGATTCCAACATTCCAATCATCTTAGGAAGACCTTTCCTACACACCGCGGGTGCGGTAATTGATGTGAAACATGGAGAGCTCACTCTAGAAGTGGGAGATGAAAGCATAACTTTTAATCTTGACAAGACCATGAGAGCTCCTCGTTTGCATGAGCCATGTTTCATGATTGATCATTATATAGAAAAGATGAAAAGAAGAAATCGGAACTCCAATGGAAGAAGAAAGTTGAAGATACTCCATTCAAAGAGCAAGTGAATTGTGAAAAGGAGAGCTTGCAAAGCTCATCAAAATCAACCAAGGAAGAAGAAGATGGCCTCATTGGCCAAGAAAAGAAATTGGGAGAGTTGTCTCCATCCAAGCAAGAGATTTTCAATGGTCAACTCAATGAAGTTTGTGGTCTTTGGGACGACGAATTTGAAGGGATCTTTAATCCCTACATTGGGCATGCCATCGATCATGATCAACAACAAGGGCCACGGTCTATTGAGGACCTCTACCACAACAATGAACAAGCTTTTAATTACTTCTTCGAGGTGTTGAGCAACATCAACAACACCTTGAACATGCCCCCTTGACATCTCATCAAGAATGAGAGTTTGGTGGAGTCCTCCCTAAACCACCACTTGTAAATATTTCTAACTCCCTAACTTACACTTTAATTTTTGTATTGCATTTTTTGTCATTTTTGGATTTTATTTACTTTGATCAAAATAATTGTCATGAAAAGAGAGAAGTGAGGGAGGGACTAATGATTTTAATTGATGTGTAGTGCTTTACCTTAGTGTGGGGATGGCAATTGCCTAGGCTATTCATGCCTTAGTAGCGCCCCCGCAATGAAGAACACAAGATTTGAAAGAAAGAAAGAAAGAATGATAAGGGAATGCGTTGGTGCACGGATGGAATTGAATCCGTGTACACAAGGACCAATCCGAGCGGATTCCTGACAATCCGCCCATCTGCAGTGGATCCGAGCGGATTCCTGAGAAGACGCCCGTCTTGGGCTGGGCTGAAAACTGCAAATTCTTGTCTGATGAAGAATCCGAGCGGATTCCTGGAAAGACGCCCGTCTCTCAGAATCCGTCCGTCTTGTGATCAATCCGCCCGTCTTGCGGTGAAGAAAAACAAAGAAAAATCTCTGGATAAGAATCCGTCCGTCCTGTGCGAAATCCGCCCGTCTCATCCAAAAAGAATCCGAGCGGATTCTCCAGAATCCGCCCGTCTCTAGGCGGGATTTTTGAAAATTTGAAGCTGAAGAATCCGAGCGGATTGCGCCTAATCCGCACGGATTGTCCCTGCAATTCAAAAATGTCGAGTTCTTTAAATACCCCCCCCCCCCACCTTCATTCATTCATTCATTCACTCATAAACACTACCCATAACATCAAAACCCTCATCCTCTCCATCTCAAAAACAAAAACCCTCAACAAAACTCACCAAAATCAAATCAAACCATCTTTCAAATAACAAATCAATCACTCCATCTTCATTAAAAATCAAAACCAAGCACAAAATCTTCACCTTTGAATTGATTTTTGTTCTCATAAAGGCAAAGCCTTTCACCTTCAAAATCAATTTGGGCATTCTACAAATTGAAGATTTTTGATCTTTTTCTTGGTTAGCTCATCAAATGGCAAGAACAAAGGGAGCAACAAAAGCAAAAGCAAAGGCACCAAAGACTACAACTCTCTCTCAAAGGCAAAAAGCTCTACAAATGAAGAAAGCTTTGACAATGGTGGTATCAACACCAAGCTTGGAAGTGCAACCACCTCAACAAATTTCTATGGAAGCATCACCCTCTACTCCGGTAATTAATCAACTCTTGCATTACCTGGAGGTAACATTCATTTCCGATTCTCATAGAAATACATTTGTCAAGTTTGCCATGAAACAAATTCAATCCACCAAATTCATATGTCAAGATGCTTTAGAGAAGTTGGGTGTTCTTGAACAAACAAGAGTCTTTTTCAATGCCATGGGTTTAAAGAAATTGTTTGAAATGAAGGAAGTAACATACCCCTCCCTTGTCTTGGAATTCTTAAGTTCTTTAAAAGTGACAAAAGTTGAGAATAGGGAAAATATTGAGTTCCGTCTAGCTAACACTAGTAGACGCATTACCTTTCCGGAATTGGGTAAAATATTGGGTCTTAGCGATGAACATAAATTCTATAAGCAATATGGGAAGTATGATCCCGAGCCTCTTTGGGAGGCAATCTCCGGGAGGAAATTTGAAGATTTTAAAGCTTGTCGTGCTCTTTTGGTCCATCATCCGGGCATAAGAATATGGCACAAGGTTGTGGGAAATACCATAGTTGCTAGGAAAGACACCAATCATTTTACGGGACTCGATTTTATCCTCCTTGAATCAACTTTGAATATTGGAAGAATTCACACCAAGCCTTACAATTCTTTGAGGCTATTGGTTGATAGATGGCTCCATGTAGATAGTGGGAAGAAGGGTCAAACCGTAATTGTTAATGGCGGCCTTGTCACGGTCCTAGCCAAGCACTTTGATCCTAATTTCAATAAGGATAGCAAGTACAAGGCTAAGGATGGTGGCCATCTTATTGATATGTCCACCTTGATTAACAAGTTTAAGTGGGTTGCTCACAATCCCCTTGATACCAAGTATGGGTGGCTTACAAGTGAGGCTCGATCATTCACTCTACCCGCAAAGATTTGCCGTCTTAGCGTCCACCGGACCAACTATTTACTCCCCCTATCCACGGAAGCTGAGTACATCATTCAACAACAAAAGGGTGATCATGAAACTCCCTCCTCTTCCATTGTTATACCACCTTACCCCTATGATTATGAAGAGTTCAAACCGCAAGGAGTTGAAATTGGAAAAGATTATGTCACTCTTCTAATGCAAGCCATGCACAAGCAAGCTTATGAAGATCGGAAGAATGCTTATTTGGCTCAATATCCTCCCCTCCTACATCTAGCTAGGCAAGGACTCCTTGATCCATCTTGTCCTTTGCCTAGTTGGGCGGATAGAGAAGCCTTATTTCCGGGTGCATCTAAGGACGTGGTGGAAGGCAATGAGGTTGTTGGAAATGATGAAGAATTTGATGATAACATTGAGGAAGAAGCAAGTGGAGATGAAGAAAGAGATGGTGAAGATAATGATGAGGAAGATGGTGATGAGGAAAGCAAAGAAGAAAGTGCCAAGGAAAGTGGCAATGTGACCACTTCTCATGAGGGAAGTGATGACGATAGTAGCATGATGGAAGACTAGCCTTGGAGATTCCTACTCTCCCACGGTTTGTCTATATCTCTTTGTATTTTATTTCATTTTGATCATTGTTGGTTTAGTCCTAGCAACATCAAAGGACTCACACCTCGGTTCCTTTGAGGTGTTCTTTATTGTTCCCACTTTTGAAAAATCCAAAATGACAATTTAGTCTCATGCATAGCATAGCATGTGCATGAACTCCCCCATGCTTTGACATTAGCAATAGTGTCTTACTTGGTTTGGGGAAGTTAATGCATACGCAACGGGAGGTAATTTAAATTATCCTCTCCGTCATAACAAAAATCATGCATCATGTAGTATAGTTTAGTGTAGAATTGCATTTAGTATAGAAAATCATGCATCATCCTTGCATAATTTCCATCATTTTGGCCATTGAGGACAATGCCCATATTAGTGTGGGGATGGGAATTCTAACACTTAACTTTTATTCAAAAACCATAAAAATTTGAAAAATTTAAAAATCCAAAAACAAGTTCATTTCCTTTTTAGTGTAGTCTTGTATATATTGTCTTGTATATATTGTGTTTGTTCATCCTTGTTCACTTTGATTGACTACGCCACATCCGAGACATGAGGATATTGAAGACCGCATGGTATGATCTTTCCAATCTCCTTTTTCCTCTTTATGTTAATGACTATGTGGCTTTATTTTGATTGATGCGGTATAACAATGTGAACTTAGGACTTGCATTTAGTTTATATGGCATATTAGTTGGTAGAATCATTTGCATTAGGATGTATAAATGTTAGTTGCATCATGGCATGTAGTTTGCATGGTTAGAAAATTTTGCGAAACCGTCTATTTGGGAAGCTTGACAAGTGTATATAGGCCCTAGTAGATGCTTTTTATTCTTAAGACTTTGCTTGTTAGAATATTTGTAAAACACCCTAAAATGTGTCATGCTAGTATCCTTTGACCCATGGATTAAGGCCTAGTCAAGAGTACCTTGTGGTGTGATAACTCCTTGGCTACCGTTTATTCCAAGGTGACCCTTGAAACCATGCATATTTCTATCATTCATCCATGTTCTACCATACATTTTTTTTTTTTTTTGTCAACAAAAGGGAATGGGCACAAAACAAAAAGAAATCAATTTGAGTTCAATGAAATGAAAAGTGAAAGAAAGTTTGCAAAATGCATCAAATGAAAAGAGGAGCAAAAATAGACTCCTAAAGCTTCAAAAATAAGGCACCCTCCCTACATATGGGGTGACTTTGAAAATGTTCAAAAGAAAATGCAAAAAGTTGTCAAGTGTTGAAAAGCCAAAAATCAAAAAGAAATGGCAAAAAGAAAGTGTTCTCAAATGTTATATGCCACAAGAAATTGGGGGGAAAACAAAAACAAAGGCAAACTCCCAAAGTGAAACTCAAATATCTATCGATCGCTTTATCCATCATATCCATTTTTGTGCATGGTAGAGAGGGGACAACCCTTCTTCTTGTCTAGGCAAGAGGGGGAATTCCGCGATCCTCCAGTGTTTCTAACACCATAGGGAGTCTACTCTTGACAAAAGCATTTAACGATTGAGGACAAAGGTACCCTAGCTTGACACCTTTTGGAGGTGATTTATTGGTATCCTTCTAGGCTTAGTAGTTTGAACAAATTGCATCTATGAAGGATTGTGTACCCTTGAATTGCTTCCCTTGTAGATAATTTCCGCCACTTAGATGAGGAAAGTGGCTATTCTTTTGTAGATGCATCCATTACTTGATTTTGTGTGCTTAATGTTTGGATGTGTCGCCATTTTGGCAAGACCCACCTTGCCTTGCAAGAAGGCATCCTACCTCATGGTTGTCTTGTTGTGAGTTGAAGGGGCGGAGTGAGACCCGCTAATTGTCTCATATCGGCTATTATTATTAGGTTAGTTTAGTATTGGTCCTAGTCTTTGTCACCTCTTTACTCGGGACGAGCAAAGGTTCGGTTTGGGGATATTTGATGCGACCATAATTGGCGCATATTTAGCCCCCGAATTACCATTGTTTCTATGCTTTTTAGTGCCTATTTGGGTCATTTCTTATCTTTAGTTCTTTGTTTTGCATATTCTTTGAGATTTTGATCCCTTGGTAGGAAAGGAGTAAGAATCTTGCATTTTCATGGCAAAACAAGGCTAAATTGATCATATTCAATGACCAAGCATCATGGAGAGACAAGACTAGAAGGCCTTTGTACATAGCATAGTAAAAGAGCATTGTTGAGAAAAGGATCCTTGAGTCCCCAAGGAAATCCCCAAGGAATCCATGAAGAAAAGGGAAGAAAAAGAAGAAGAAAAAGCTCTTTGAACTACAATCCGAGCGGATTGTAGAGAATCCGTCCGTCCTCCCCAGTCCGAGCGTCCTAACCAGGAATCCGCTCGGATTCCCCATGCCCAGTCCGAGCGTCTTGTTCCTCGATCCGCTCGGATCGTCCACCCAGATCCGGCCGTCCCGACTCCCAGCCGCACGGATTGCAACACAGCACAGTTTCGTTCTTCAAGCTACGAAATGGAGAAGCCCTTCTCTCGGACAATCCCGGAGGCTCCTTGCTCAACTTAAAAAGTGTAATTACTAGTTTAGCCCTTAGTTAACCCTAATGCATCCTCCCTAATTTTCACTATAAATACCCCATTAGTCTAATTAGAGGAGCATGTTCTTCTTATCAATAATTAGAGTAGTTAATATCAATCAAATCTCTCTTCAATATTGTAATCAAATATTAATCAAGTTTTAATCCAAGTTTTAGTTCTTTAATCTCTCTCTAGTTCTTCATTTATTTTGGGTAATTAGAAGATTATTGGGTTTATTGGGAGATTGACAACCTTCCATCAATCATCAAGTTCTTCTATTATTCTTGCTTTATTATTGGAATCATTAGTAGGTATAATCTCTTAATCCCTTTTTAATTATTGCTAATTACTTTCATTTATTCATCATGTTTCATTATGTTAGTATGATTGACAACCTTTCTAGCATGATCAATATGATAATGAGTGAGTAGTCTCTTAGCTAGGGTTTAATGGGTGATTAGGGAAACCAACATGGGGAATGATTCATGCTTAAATTAATATGCTTTCATATCTTATTTGCTTGCTTGTTTTGATCTTAATACATGCACATGTTATATTTGATGAAATGCTAAGCCTATGAATCCTTGCATTTACTATCATCTTCTATCCTTTCAACTTGACTTGTAAGACATAACCCAACTCGAGTCTTGTTAGACCATGCATGTGTTAAGTAGGGAAGATTAAGTCGACTTGTAGGTGTTGTACAATCCAAGAGATTCGGCTCCGGGACCCAAACTTTCCTAGGATTGTAAGATATAACCCAACTCAATCCATCACAACAATAATTGCTTGCTTATAATTTGAGAACATGTTTGTATGATCATATCCCATGATTCCCCTATGAACCCATGACACCCTAGTGCTTTTAATCAATTGTTTACACCCTTATTTCATTTACCTTGTTAGTTTATTTTCATTGCTATTTTAGTTTAGTGACCTTCTACATCAACCCAATTTGTGACACCCCTAGACACCACTAGTTACAATAGAATCTTCATTTCAATACCCGTCCCTTGGGATCCGACCTTTGCTTGCCTCTTTACTAATTGTAGAGTTGTTTGTGAAGTATAAATTGTGTTTTGTATCGACCATTGACCAACGACCACATATGCTTAATTGTGAACACCAAATGGCATCGATCAACATGTACTTAGGAAATTTCATGTAATTAGAGATTTAATTGAAAGGAAAGAAATTACAGTTTGTAAGGTTGGGACAGCTGATAACATCGCTGATCCTTTAACCAAGCCTTTGTCTCAAGCTAAACATGATAGTCATGTAGTTTCGATGGGGTTGAGACGAATGCCAGAACTGTTGTAATTTATATGATATGTAATAATCAAAATATTGTATTTATTATTTCATATATGATACGTTGCATTTATCGTTATATTCAGTTTTATGTCTGAATTTATATACTTTATTTTCTCCAAATAGGTTGTAAACACAATGTCGAACCCTATTAAGTGAACTGGATTAACATTGTATTTTGTCCCTAGTTACTTAATGAGGTGACGTCTCGGAGTGACTAGATTGTAAGGCGATAGATGACAGGTTCGCCTGTCATATGGTCATAGTGATGACTGGTCGATTACATAGGCATATTGTGAGACAATTTGTCGGACAGTGACCGTTTATAGAGTCCTTTTGTTGCTAGGTCATGGCAAGGATTTCTATTTATTCCTTTGAGTCAATTCTTTAGACTGGTGACTATTTGTCTGAGTTGGTACGGTTTTCCGGTGGCTTTGGTTTTTGTTCTAGGTCGCACCGTAAAAGGAGGCCGATAAGCATTTACTGGGTCATTGTGATCTGTATCGAATGAAGAAAATTGGTCAACGGGATTGTCCTTTTAAGTCATATTTTATCTCAAGGCCACTCGAGGAGAGATGACTGTGAATGCGTGGCCATGCTCGGATGCGATCTATAGTAGATTATCCGGTCAGACAGTCATTCTCCTGATCGAGGAAACCACTTTATGATATGATCACGTGCAAGAACGACCTGAAAGACATCTTGCATTGAGTGGGAGATATTATTGGACAAGAGAATTGGTATCGCACACTTATGTCAGACAAGTGGGAGATTGTTGGAGTAGTGTCGTCCACAATGAGTGTGATTACATATTAAATCTCGTAAAAGGAATATCAGGGATTTATCTTTTTATTTGTCAGCTGGTCATCGTTAATCGGTAATGATTGGCTGACTAGAGTTTGACATTACTGTCGTGTGACGGCGGTGATCAGCTGATCCCTTTAGGTCACACCTATAGGATGACGCCCAAATAGAATAAATTAATTATTTGTATGAGATACGAGATAATTAATTCCTTGTATTATTTGACTTTTAGTTAGTCACATAAATGTATTATTTGATGACAGGTTACGAACTCGGGAAAAAGAGATTTATTATTTAATTATGTGATATTAAATAATAAATAATTGAATTAAAATTTATTAATTAATTTTATACGATATGTGTATATGTTTTAAAGTGGAATTAATTAGCTATTAAATTTTACAAGAGGTTGTAAAATTAGCTAAGTGGGATAATATTGACACATTGTATGTTGATAAAATAGTCTTATGACCACTTAATAGTTAAGTAGTCATTGGTAGTTAATTTGTATTATTTAAGTGTAAAATAATAAAATTAATATTTAATTATGTAAGATAATTAAATATAAGACTTATAAGCATTTGTGGGGCAAATGTCGAAAATCGAAATGGACCCAAAATGGTCCATATGGACTGATTTTTTAGGGCATTACAAGTGTTCTTTTGGTGGCATTTTCCACTCATAATTGTCCCCCCCCCCCCCAAATTGCCTATAAATACCACCAACCACCAAACTCCACCATTTTTTGATGTTGGAAAAATTGGAAGAAAAATTGGCCTTTTCTTGTTGTTTTGGAAGGCTCACTTGGAGCTTTTAAAGACCATTTTTTCTTCTTATTTTGTTCATCTTAAAACATTTAAAACACATATAAAATAAACTAATAATATTATCAAAGTAATAATATTATCTATTACATCAAATATAAAATAAACAAGGTTTACTACTACATATACCTAGTTAGTATTTTAGTAGTATTTTGGGTTGATTCTTGGGTGCTTCCTTAGGAGACCATCTATTTTGGTGGTTTGTTGTCTTGGAGGATCATCCAGTTTCATAGCTCAAGAACAACATCAAGGAAGGAGTCCTTGAGTTGTGCCCAAAACTTGCCTTATACAATGTAAGGAACTTTTGTCTTAAGATGGTTTAATACAATCTTTTATATTTTTATTTGCATGCATGTAGATTTAGACCATATTAAATTAATTTATAATTTTAATATCATAAGATGAGTATTAACATGGTCTAAATAACTAACAGGATGTCAGCTTCCACTTTCTCCGTTCATGGCTGAGGTTATCAGGGATGTCAGGGTTCCTTCTTTCCAACTTATGCCAATGGTTTGGAAGATTGTGCATTCTGTTGAGCAATTGTGTGCCAAGCACAAGCTGGTCATCACTCTTGATGATTTTAAAAATGTTTATCACCTGAAGAGCAACTCTATTGGTCGTTTCAATTTTCGAGTCAGGTCGAAGATGGCTCATCTGATTAGCAACTTTGATTCAGGGGATGACATGGGATGGGCTCAGACTTATATGTTCATCAGGGCTGACTCAATTGCCCATGATCTGGATTACCTCAATTACCCTGCTGTTGAAGGAGGTAATTTTTTCTTCCTGCACTGAATTTTAGTTAGGGATAATTTAATTTGTTCTTAAAGAATGCTTACTTGATTTTGTCTTCGTAGTGGCTGACTGGGCAAATGATCCTGATGCTGAGAGATCGGTTGATCGAATTGCTGCTTTTATGGTGTTGCCTGAAGAGGAGAGGATGCGGCCTGCTTGTCTGGGGCAGGCACCTATGCCTCGCTTTAAGAAAGCTAAATTAAGCACTTACAAACCTCTGAAGGTTGCTAAAGCTTCAGGGGCTTCTTCATCAGGCAGTAAGTTTTATTGCTTTTGTTTTATGGGTTCTTTTTTGTTTGAGCATATGTTTATATTGCTGATGTAGAGCCTCGTCGTGCAGCTATTAGAGCTTCTGCCAGGATAGCTACTTTGGATTGTCTTTGGTGAAGGCAGGCGTTTCTCAGATTACATGGGAGAAATCCAAGAGTAATGAGGCTACAGGGAGTGATAGTGCCGTTCAGTTTCAGGAACCTGTTCAGGAGGTGCAGCTGGTGTCTCCTAAAAAGGTTGTGGATGAGGTTGGTCGGACTGAAAAGAGGAAGAGGGTTGATGAGGCTTCAGGTGGGGTCCATGATGTTAGAGGGGTTGGAGCTCGGCTAGATGAGGTTCAGTTTGCCAAGGAACAGATCCAGGCTCAATCTTTTATGGTTGACGATCCTTATTATAAATATCAGGCTGAGGACTCTTCTGCTCGTGCCTTGGCTGCTATGTACCGTACCAGGGATTATGCTGCCAATCTGACCACTATGCTGCAGGAGGTAATTTCTTTTTGTAGGATTTTGCTTTGGTTATTTTTTCGTTTTGTGTGGCCTGAATGGTGATATTTTTGGCATAATGTAAATGATATGTTGAGGGGTGCCTGTCAGCTGGATTCTGTAACCAATCTCAAAGATACCTTGGATTGGGAGGTGCAGATTCTGAAGAAAGATGCTGTGAAGTTTAAGGTTGAGTTAGAAGCAACAAAGGCTGGGAATCATTCTTTGAAAGAGGACAATGAGGCAGGGAAGGCTCGGTTGGTGGTGGAGTCATCCAAGTTGAATTCTGCTCAAGATGCCCTGAAAGCTCTTCAGGCTAAATTTGATATTGTCGGGGGGAGGAGTTAAAGGTCGAGAAGCGAGGCTATGCAAGAGCAGTTGAAGGTGAATGAGGAATTGGATGTTGAGAGGGATTTGGTACTGGGCAGGTATAAGGATGCTGCTACCTACTTCTTTGGCAGGGGTCGTATAGATGCTATGAAGGAGCCTGTTGAAGTTAGGCCTTTCTGGGATCTTGACCAGGAATTAGCTAACCTCAATGCTACTTACTCTGAGCTTTGTAAGCTGCATGCTAATGAGGAGGTGGATTCTCCTCCGTCCAAGGAGAAAGGTAGTGATGCTGAGGAAGGAGGAGATGACGAGGAAGAGGAGGATGAGGAGCCTGTTGATGAGGGGATCAGCTCTTCTACTGCTTCCAAGGCAGGCTAATTTGTTTTTTGGTTTATTATATTTTGGTTTGAAGTAGTCTGTTTTGTTTTGGCCCATCCAGGGGGGATGTTCCCTGAACAAACAATGTGTTTTGGTTTTTATTTGAGATTTTTTGCCTTATCCAGGAGGGGTGTTCCCTGGGCAACTTCATTGTCTTGGTTTAAATTGAATCCTCTTTTCTCTTGATTCCTTTGAGTGACTTGATTTGTACCTGTAAATAATGCATTTTGACGTGTTTTGTTAGAATGATGCCTGTCAAGAGGGCTTATGGCCCTCATTCCGTATTTAGGAAATGATGGCTTTGTTGCATGTTAGGAGGGCTTCTAAAAAAGAAGGGGCGGTTGCCAGTCAGGAGGGCTTATGGCCCTCAGCCTGTCAAGAGGGCTTGTTAGACAAGTGGTTTGGTCTATTCTACCATCGTACTTGTCTTTTATTTTTTGTACTGAGCTCAGTTTTTTATGTGTGTTCTTTGTGTCAAGCAGGCATGTGCCTAGTTTTTGAAGAAAGCATTTTTGGGATGCTGTTCAGGGGATGCTGTTCAGGTTGGGTGGAGTGGCCCTCAATCCTGAATATTTGTTTAAACCTGTGTGTAATGTATAACTAATGCAAAAAAAGGCGTAAAACAAGTATTCAGGATTCAATATATTAGGATTTAAATAGGCAGACATGATAGAGTTTGTGTAAAAAAATATAGGCAGATATCCAGGCAAGATAGCAGGTAGCAGGAAAACATAATTTGCTAAGGTCGCATGATTTTATTTTGGGGTTTGCTATATATAAAACTTAGTCAGGCACAGATAGAGTTGATAGATTTACCTTAATTTAGACATGAAATAAGTTTAGGTGGGAAATGTTCCAAGATCTGGGGATCATTTCTCCGTCCAAAGTTTGTAGTCTGTAAGCTCCCTGTCCTACTATTGAGTCAATTAGGTATGGCCCTTCCCATGTGGGAGCTAGCTTGCCAGCATTTTTGTCCTTGGTGTTAGGGAAGACTTTTCTTAGGACCAGGTCTCCTTCCCTGAACACCCTAATGTTGACATTCTTATTGTAACTTCTGGCTACTGTTTGTTGGTAGGAGGCTATCCTGATTTTGGCTGCATCTCTCAGTTCTTTAGTTAGGATCAGGCTGTCTTGTAATAGTGGCCTGTTTTCCTCTATGGTATTCAGGCTGCTTCTGGTGGTTGGTACATGAATTTCTGCTGGGATTACTGCTTCACAGCCATAGACCAGGGAGTAGGGAGTTTGGCCTGTGGCTGTTTTAGGTGTAGTTCTATCGGCCCAGAGGACTAAGGGGAGTTCTTTAGCCCATCCACCTTTTCTTCTTTTTAACCTCTTCTTTAGGCAGTTAATTACTACTTTGTTACTAGACTATGCCTGACCATTGGCTTTTGGGTAGCCTGGTGTGGATGTTACCAGGTTAATATTCCATTGTGCACAGAAAGTTGCCGTCCTCTTTCCCACAAACTGTGTACCATTATCACAGACTAGTTCTGAAGGTATCCCATATCTACATATGATATTGCGTTTAATGAATGATATGACATCTTTCTCTTTGACTTGCCTGTATGAATCTGCTTCTATCCATTTGGAAAAGTAGTCAGTCATTGCTAGCATGAAAACTTTCTGTCCAGGTGCCTGAGGTAATTTACCTACTATGTCCATGCTCCATTTCATGAATGGCCAGGGAGCTGAGATAGAGTGTAGTAGCTCTGAAGGTTGGTGGATATAAGGGGAGTGGATTTGACAGGCTTCACATTTGGAGTTGTAGGCTATGCAGTCAGCTCTCAGGGTTGGCCAAAAATAGCCTGTTCTTAGAACTTTACTAGCCAGGCTTCTGCCACCTTTGTGATTTCCACAGTATCCATCGTGTATATCCTCTATGACCTGTTTAGCTTCATAAGGTTCCAGGCAGCGCAGGTAAGGTCCAGCCTGTGAATTTTTGAACAACATGTTATTGATAATGGTGTAGGTAGAGGCTTTGATTTTTAGGGCCCTTGCTTCGTTCTTATCATTAGGGAGTATCCCCTATAAGAACCAATCATAGTATGATTTGGTCCAAGAAGTTGTGTCCTCATGGATAGGACAAGTTTGATCCGGTTTTTCTATGGTTGGTTCAAACAAGTGGACAATGGGTACTTTATCAAATACAGCAGGGCTGAAATTTGATCCCAGGCTGGCCAGAGCATCAGCCTGGGTGTTCAGGTCTCTTGGAATTTGATCAATGTCAAACGAACTAAATGTTTTACAAAGGTTTTTGACGTAGTCTAAATAGAGAATTATTTTTGAATCCTTTGCAGCATATATTCCTTTGACTTGATTAGAAATTAAAAGGGAGTCAGTTTTTACCTTGAGATTTGTCACACCAAGTTCTATACATACCTTTAGTCCAGCTATCAGGGCTTCATATTCAGCTTCTTTGTTTGTTGCTTTGAACTCACAACTAATAGCCTGAGCAATTAGGTCTCCCTGTGGTGATTTCAATACTAGTCCTAGGCCAGTTCCTCTCATATTTGTTGCTCCATCTACGTGTATGGTCCATTCCTGGCCTGATTTGCGGGTGTCTAGATGGTTGACCTCTTATATGAGGTCTGGTTCTAGGTTGGGACTGAATTCAGCCACAAAGTCTGTTAATGCCTGAGATTTAATTGCTGTCCTAGGTTCAAAGGTTATGTCATAAGTGCTTAGTTGCGCTGACCATTTTGTCATTCTGCCTGAAAGCTCAGGTTTTCTCAGGATAGACTTGATAGGCAGGTTAGTCCTGACAATTATTGGGTGACTTTCAAAGTAAGGTCTAAGTTTGGTGCAAGATATAATTAAAGCAAGTACATATTTTTCAAGTAAACCATAACTTGTTTCTGCATCCAGGAGACTTTCACTTACATAGTAGACAGGGTGCTGTTGGCCCTTAATTTCTTTAGTTAAAACTTCACTCACTGTTGTGTCAGTGACAGATAGGTAAACCGTCAGGGGTTCTCCTTTGTTTGGTTTAGCCAATAGTGAAGGGGTGGTCAGGTATGCTTTTAAGTCCTGAAAGGCCGCTTCGTGTTCAGGCAACCATTTGAATGACTTGTTCTTCCTGAGGAGGTCATAGAAGGATCTTCATCTTTCTGATGATGTGGATATGAATCTGTTCAGGGCTGCAACTCTTCCTGTTAACTTTTGGATGTCTTTGACTGATTTGGGAGATTCTAGTTCCAGGATGGCTTTTATCTGTTCTGGGCTGGCTTCTATTCCTCTTTTGGTTACCATGTATCCCAGAAATTTGCCTGAAGAAACTCCAAAATGGCATTTGGAAGGGTTGAGCTTCATATTAAATTCTTCAGGATCTTGAAAGCTACTTATAGATCCCTGACATGATCTTCAGCCTTTTTTTATTTGACCACCATGTCATCAATATAGACCTCCATTGTATCCCCTATTTTATCTTTAAACATCATGTTGACCAGGCGTTGGTATGTTGCCCCTGCATTCTTCAGGCCAAAGGGCATTGCTGTGTAGCAGTATATGCCTCTTTCTGTGATGAATGAAGTGTGTTCCTGGTCAGTTGGGTGCATCTTGATCTGGTTAAATCCATTTGAGGCATCCATAAATATTAGGAGCTCGTGTCCTGCTGTGGCGTCTACCATTACATCTATATGAGGGAGTGGGAATGGGTCTTTTGGGCAGGCTTTGTTGAGGTCTGTGTAGTCTACACAAACTCTCCACTTGCCATTCTTGTTTTGTACTACCACCACATTTTCCAACCACTCAGGGTACATGACCTCTCTTATCATTCCCATGTCTAGCAATTTGTCTACTTCTTCATTAATAATGGTATTGCGTTCAGAGGTAAATTTTCTTCTTTTCTGTTGCACATGCTTATATGATTTGTCAATGTTGAGTTTATGTATGATGATGTTAGCATCTATACCAGTCATATCAAAATGAGACCAGGTAAAACATGAAGATTTACTCTTAAGAAAGCTTACTAATTCTGGTCTGATATTGTCAGGGACATCAGATCCCACCAGTACATGCCTGTCAGGATACTCAGGGTTTAAAATAACTTGATATGTTTCCATTTTTGTTTCTGCCACATAAGTGGTCCTGACAGGGTACTGTAGTTGCTAGGCGCGAGACTTACCTGTCTTGGAAGGTTTCAACGATTCAGTGTAACATTCCTGGGCAGATTTTTGTTCACCTTTTATGGTTGCTACTCCCCATTCTGTTGGTATCTTGACACATTGGTGGTAGGTGGAAGGTATAGCCCTGACATTATGGATCCATGGTCTTTCTAGGATTGCATTGTAGGATGACAGGCAGTCCAGGACTCCAAATCTCTCATATGAGGAGACTCCTTCCACATATGTTGGCAAGTATATTTCTCCCAACGTGTTTTTTGTCTCTCCACTGAATCCCACTAGGACATTGGATTTCTTTATGATTTGGCTTTCATAAATCTTCATTGCTTTAAGGACGTCAAGCATGATCAGGTTTACTGAGCTGCCTCCATCTACTAGAATTCGCATGACACGTGCAATTCCTATTTGCATGGTGATAACCAGGCTATCATGGTGTAGGTCAGGAATTCCCTGCATATCAGTGTCATCAAAAGTAATTTGAGGTAAATTTCTAGGTTTAAAAGGAGATTTAATTTTTGACTCCCTAGCAATTTTCTTTGCAGCTGAACTGGTCAGGCCACAGATCTCAGATCCTCCATTGATGAATTTGACCTCATAGATGGGTGGTGCTGGGGGCAGGTCACGTTGTTGCCTTTCTTGATTCTTTCTTGCTCCATAATCTTCCCTGTTCTTTGATGGCATCAGGTCTTTCAGATATCCCTTCTTTAGTAGGTAGGCTACTTGCCTGCGCAATCCCAGACATTCTTCTGTTGTGTGACCTATGTCCATGTGGAATTCACACCATCTTGTAGTGTCTTTTCTTGAGTTGAGGTTGTTTGTCTTCTTTGGCCATTTGACAATGTCTCCCATGTTGTCAAGTCTTTTGATCAATCCTGCAATATCAACAGAGAAGTTATACTCTTGGATATGGGGATAAGTATAGGAATTATCTCGTTGTTCTTGTGCATAGTTGACTTCTGATCTGTCAGGCCTTGTATAAGGAGATGGCCTATAACTGCTCCCTCTGTGGTTGGAACTTTTTCTGTTGACTTTGTCATATCCTGAGTTATTGTTAGTGTTGTCTACTTTGAAGCTGTTATCTTCTTCCAGCCGAATATAGCATATGGCTAATGCCTGGACATCTTCAAAGGTATGACAGGGCTTCATAGTCATTGCATCGTAAAAGTCACTGTCCAGGGGTAGCCCTTGCCTGAAAGCTTCTATGGCTGTTCCAACATCACATCGGGGGATTGACACCTTTTCTTTGTTAAATCTCGTCATGTAGGATCTAATTGATTCACCAGGCTTTTACTTGATCCTGTATAGATCACTGGATCTCTTCTCAAGTTCCCTGCTGCTGGCAAACTGATGGTTGAAGGAGTTGACCAGGTCAGCAAAGGATTTGATGCTTCCATTTGGCAAGTTTATGTACCATTGTAGGGCAGGCCCATTCAGGGTTGTCCCAAATCCCTTGCACATGCAGACTTGTCGTAGTTCACTGGGGATAGAAGTTGCCAACATCCTTTGTTTGTAGTAGGCTACATGATTTTGTGGACCTGTAGTCCCATCATAGATTCTCATCGAAGGAACCACAAATTTCTTTGGAAAATCTATCCTTGTTATCTCATCCACAAAGGGTGAGTCAGCATAGCTTTCTGGATTTGCCTATTCAATGAGAGTGGGTACTCCAGGGATCTTTTCGAATTTTTCATGGAGTTTTTGAATTTCCTGGAGCATGGCCATCATAATTGCTGTGTTGGTTTAATCCGGTACAGCCTCTTCATTGGTAATTTCTTCTGAGTCTGTATCTTCTCCTACTCTCGACTTTGATGGAGTAGGAGTACCAAAGTTGGAGAAATCAATGTTCCTGATAATTGAGGAGAATGGCGTGCCAGGTTGAACCTTCAATTTTGATCCTGAAGCTTTGTCTCCTAGCCTTAGTTTCAGGCTGGACTCTGATTCCTTTAGTTTTGCGACTTCAGCTTCAGCCTGGGCCATTTTCTGTTTCAGGTGTTCCATTTCCAAAACCTGTTGTTGGGCGGCAGCCAGTTGTTGTTCAATACTGTCTCCAGTCATTTTTTGAATTTTTGTGCTGTTTGGTTTTGGGTTTTGATTATTTTTGAGCTAGATGCCCCACGGTGGGCGCCAATTGTTTTAGCAGGATTTACTGAATAAGAACGTTCTGCCACGGAAGATTTGAGGGGTGATCTAACTCAATTTAACTCGCCTGACTGATGTATCTAAATAAACAAATGAACAAAAAGTAAAGACAAAAAGATTTATACGTGGAAAAACCCTGGGAATAAGGGAAAAAACCACGGGCACCAAGCCAGGAGGGATTTTCACTATGATTTTAAGTAGTCTGACAGAGAATTTGTATGTCAGGCATGACAGGCTAAGAATATTGCTCAATTATATGTTGAATACAAGAATGAGAGTAGTAGTATGGGTATACGAGTGGGTGAGTATATCTCTCTCTTCTCTAGTCTTCTCTTCTATTTATAGTAGCTTCAAAACGGTCTCCTCAAGTTTGTTTAGGGTTTCCTGGTAAATAGGACTCGTGCCCTATTTACCCGGAAGTGGTTGATTGACCCATTCTTCATTCCAGTCGTTGCCCTTGATCCTTTCCTCTATGTCCTTCCTTTGAATAGGTCTTCCTTTTTTATAGGGATTTTGTTTATATGGCATGATCGTGTTTCTCTTGTCTCCTGTCCAGCTTTGATGATACTACCCTTGTGCCCGACGTGGTGTCTTTTCAGGCCAGGCCTAGTAGTTGTTTATCCTGAGTTTCTCTCCTGCTTGTTGCCTGTCCAGGCATTCCAAATGCATGGCTTTAAGTATGTCTTGTTCAGATTTTGGCCTTGGACATTGCCTGATTCTTGTCTAGTCAGGCAGGGTAATTCTGGCGTCAACAATTCTCTAGTCGAATTGTGATCGTTGAGGGAGCATATTTCATCAAATGATTTAAGCCAAGTATTAATGGTAATAGGTGAAGGAGAATTAGATGAATCCATTGCGATAAAAAAACTACAAAAGGAGATGAATGAAATAATTAACATATATCGTTTTATTGCAAACATTTTAACCAGATTTTAAAAGTATGCATTTATATAATGACCTCGCACCTAAATTATATAAATGATTCAGAGATCCATCTTTACACAAACATGGGCACGGGAAACCGATACAACCCACACTTACATAAATTTGGTGAATTAACTCTTTAATTGATTCAACCATAGAATTCTCGGTCGATGTATTTCATAAATTCCATCTCTAGCCCCGGAATATAAGACTAGTCTTTATATCCCGTTGAGTCCAAACAAATTTCGCGTGTAATAACGTTTTATTACCCCACTTACCCAATGAAAAATGAAAGTACCACGGGAAACCGAATCTACCCCAAATGTCAAAGGGATTCATCAGTCCTACTATTTGGTAATGCTAATCCCAATTTTAAATATGTGTGAGGTCTTGTCGATTTATTATCTATCATCTTTAAGTGAACTAAGTCGATGAATACTCGATAATTATAATTGTCAATAATCGATAAAACGATTAAACATGCATGTGATGTTATGGCGATTTGGCAATGCATGTAAACATATAAAGCAAGCAAATAAAGAAAATAAATTTCCTAGTATGACCTTTCCTAAAATAGAAAATCTTATATTCTATTAAATATTCGGAAACCAACTCCTTTGGTCCCTTGAATCTTCATTTGGCACGCCTCCCAAGGACAAACACCGTCTTGATCGGAACTCCTCTCCGAATGGCACCGTCTTTAGGAAACTCCGGAATTACAAATAATTAAATAATAAAATGTACATAGTACTTCCTATTATACATTTGTAAAATGAAATCTAATAAAATTGAAATAAAAGTGACACGAGATCACATTAAATTGCAACCGAATCAATATTCCCATACATTACGGGTAATATCGATTAAACTAAGGCCATACTAAGATAAAATTACATAATTCAAAATTACATAAAAGAAATATGACATTCATCAATGAAAAATGCAGCAATATAATATGTGTCTAAAATGCCAATTAAGTGCCAAATCGGCTTATTTAAACTTATGTCCTAAATATAAACCGGTTTTATGGATATTCGCAATTTTTACTTACTAAAATTACACAAAATATTACTAAAATCAAATTTTAGTCCAAGTTAATTGTCCTAACCTTTTAGGACTCAAAAATTCAACTTGTTTTATCATTTATGCTCAATTTTGACCTTAAAATCATAACCTTTTATGATGTAAATCCAAATTAAATTATAATAATTTTAAAATTTGAATTTTAAATTTTTGAACATTCTGGAAAAATTCCATGACACTCATAATGTCAAAAATCTAGGTTAAAATTTTCGAATTTAATTCGAGAAAAATATAGTTGCAATTTATCGGTTTTATCTAATAAAACAGCTAAAGCATATGAAGATTAATCTAATCAATGTTCGAACTTTAGATTTGATATGTGGGATAAAAATGCAACCTAAAATAATTTTCTCATGCCATTTAATTTGTTTTAGCTTTTTATGCTAAAATAGTCATCATTTATGTCATTTTTACACCTAAAAATTTCATAAATCATGCAAAATGAATCAAGTTCATCTAAAATTTTACACACAGTGAGTAAAATGTGCATGTAACAATATATTAAAATTTCATGGCCTATTTCGAAATTTAACTAATTTTAACCATTTTACCTCCATTTATGTCATTTTTATCTCATAAAAATTATAAATCATGCAAAATAAATCAAATTTATACGAAATTTTACATAAAATAATTAAAATATGCGTGTGACGTCATATGAAAAAAATTCAAGGTCAGATACAAAGTTTAACTATTTTTAGCATTTTAAACATCATTTTAATCAATGAAATGTAATAAAATTACTAAAAATCATTAAAATGAGCTAAAAAATACCATAAATCATCCAAATGACCTAAATTCATTTTAGGAGCAGAATATATGACATGCAAAATAGTTTCGTGGCTTAATCATATAAATCACAAATTTCAAGTTTTAATTTAATCGGAAAAACTAAGCCGATTATGCATGCAACAACCAAAGCACTTGATACCACTTGAAAAGATTTATTAACCCTCAAATTAAACTATTTAATTTTATATCTAAATTACTTATTAAATTAGATGATGATCTTATGAATGCATAACAAAATAAAACAAAGATTAAGAAATATGTTCCTTACATTGAGGAAAAACGGTTTAAGGGCACAAGCAAGAATTCTTTTCTTACTTGTTCTTGAGCTTAAATAATAGGATGATCCTCCTTGTCTCAATATTGTGAGATCCTCCTTTCAGTTGCACCAAGACAAACCCCTAATTCTAATTTATATATTAACTAGATATATCAAATTAGAGACCTTAAATTCAATCTAATAATATATCTTATTACTACCTTTAGTAACTAAATAATATTAGATGAGAACAATTTTATTTTCTTTTCTAAAACTAATTTTAGAGAGATAAAGAGAGAAGAGTGAGTTGTAAATTATGTAAGAATGAATAATCAAAAATAAGAACAGTTCTTATCTTATGGGCTGGGAAAACCGGTTGGGAGGAGAGAGGGAGGAGAGCCAATGCATGCAAAATTACTTTTGCAATTGTTCTTATCAAAGGTTATTAAGGTGTAGAATAGGCTACAATAGAAATCATTATGTTTTCCACTTAGTAAAACAATTTAACCATTTCTTCCATTTCCCTCATAAAACCTGTTTTCGCATGTAATATTGAGTCCATTTTATTTATGTTAATTTGTCATTTTGTCATATAATGTGTGACATGTGACATGTGACATATAACATGTTATTAATAATATTAATGCATACTTAACAATTAAATATCATTACATATATTAATTTAATTATATACAATAATTGACTAGTAATTCCCAATTACATGTATATAAAATGGTCAATGTTAATATAATATACAACATATTGCAATTATAATTAAGTATTCATTCTTAATTTAATTGTTTCATAAACAAAATTTTAGTAAAATATAACATCTTAATTACTAAAACGAATCTTATTTAATCGAATTACAATAAGATTCATATTCTTACTCACATATGTAAATTGTTCAATTTTAAGGAATTAATTAATCTGTATCATTATACAATTAATTAATTTTATCTATTAAGGGAATCGTCCTTTAGGAGTGACCTTAAGGGATCAACTGATCAACACCGTCAAACGACAGTAATGTCAAACTCTAGTCAGCCAATCATTGCCGATTAATGTTGATCAGTTGATGTATAAAAATGAATCATCCCTTTACGTATTCTTATCATAAGTTTTATTAATGTGATCGCACTATTGTCGAGGACACATACTCCAACATATGCAGGGTATAACCAAATCAAGATGGCCAGAGAAGACATGGACAAGACAGCCTTCGTCACTCAGTGGGGCATATACTGCTATACTGTTATGCCATTCGGGCTAATTAGTTCTGGGAATACGTACCAACGCACTGCGACTACTTTGCTGCATGACATGATGCATAAAGAAGTGGAGGTGTACGTGGACGATATGATTGTCAAATCTAAAGATACAAAAGGGCAAATCAATAAGCTTCACAAATTCTTCCTCAGATTGCGCAAGTACAACAGGAGGCTCAATCCTCAGAAATGTGCATTCGGAGTAACATCAGGCAAGCTTCTGGGATACGTTGTCAGCCAGAGGGGCATAGAAATTGATCCATCTAAGATCAAGGCCTTAATCGAGAGTCACAACCCGAAACAGAAAAAGAGATCAGAGGATTCCTGGGCAAAGTACAGTACATAAGTCGATTCATATCGAAACTCACTATTATTTGCGAGCCTATCTTCAAAAAACTTAAGAAAACAGACCATACTATATGGGACGATGACTGTCAAAAGGCATTCGAC
Source organism: Silene latifolia (assembly GCF_048544455.1). Taxonomy (NCBI): domain Eukaryota; kingdom Viridiplantae; phylum Streptophyta; class Magnoliopsida; order Caryophyllales; family Caryophyllaceae; genus Silene; species Silene latifolia. The sequence goes on along the minus strand of NC_133532.1, from coordinate 87,062,653 downwards.
AGGATAAAGAAGATATTAGCCAAGCCACCTGTGCTAATGCCTCCCCAACAAGATCAACCTTTTGGTTTATATCTCGCAGTCACTGAAACAGCCATGGGGGATATGCTCGCGCAGACCGTTGGAAAAGAAGAGAGAGCTATCTACCACCTTAGTAAGAAGATCTTGGAGTACGAGAGTAAGTATATACCTCTCGAGAAAACATGCCTCACTCTTGTGTGGGCAACAAAGAAGCTACGCCATTACATGCTTAGCTACTCTGTCAAGGTGTATTCTAAAATGGATCCCGTCAAATACCTCTTTTAGAAACCCGTTCTCAATGGATGTTTGGCAAGATAGACCTTAATGCTCTCAGAGTTCGATCTCAAATACATCCCTTTGAAAGTCATAAAGGGACGCGCCGTGGTCGAATTCTTCGTAGATAATCCAATCAACGATACGCAAACAATAGACATGTGGTCTTTTCCAGATGAGGATATTCTACAAACCAGTATGGACTCTTGGGATCTTTACTTTCATGGGACATCCAATTTGAGAGGCTTTCGAATAGGAGTGTTGCTCATTTCTCCTGAAAGCGAGCATACACCACTTTCTGTCAAACTCGACTTCGAGGTGACAAAAAATGCAGCAGATTATGAAGCTTACCTCATTTGTCTACAAGCAGCAGTGATTTTAGGCATCAAGAACCTTCGAGTTTACGGGGACTCATCTTTAATCATTAACCACACCACTGGATCCTGGAAAATCCGAAGTGAAAGTCTAGCACCCTATTAGGCTAAGATAGAACAGATTGCTCAATTCTTAGATTAGGTTACTTATTTACACCTGCCTCGCGAAGAAAATCAGTTTGCGGATGCTCTTGCGAAACTTGCATCCTTAATTAATATGCCAGACAACATGGTTGAAATTTCCTTGTGCATCGAACAGCGATCAGAGCCAGCCTATATACACTTCCTTACAGACGAAGAGGAAAACCCAAAAGAACCTTGCTTCCAGGCCATTCTCAATTTCAAGCTCAATGGTACATATCCACTAGATATGGATAAGAGGGGACAGCGCGCCATACGCCTACTTGCCTCTCAATATCTCCTCATCCGGGGAGAGTTGTACAAATGACGTGACTCTTAATTGCGCACATTTAGTCCCTAATTGAACCCATTTTGCATACTAATATAGCATTTCATGTCCATTTTATCCGTCAATTCCTTCCTATTTTGCTTTCCTATTACATTTTATATGTCTTGTAGGAAGGAAGATAATGAGGCGGAATCCCCGTCTCTCGTGCATATTCGGAAGCTTGTTGACGATCTTGGATGGACTAGTATGAAGAGGAGGCAAAGATGATGACCAAGGATGTAGAATAAAGAGTATATCGAATCATAGGCTTAAAAACAAGGAGAGGAAGCCTGTCCCAGGATTCGTGCGTCCCAAGCTCTGGACAAGAAACTTAGCATAGGATTCGACCATCCTAACACCAAGCCGCGCGTCTCAGCTAAGGATCAGAGCGTCTCCCAGACAATCCGAGCGGATTTCCTTATAGGATTAACCGTGCTTCAAGTCAAGACGCACGGATCTCCTTAGGAGTTGCTACATGGTCCGCGCATGTCCCTCGGGACTGGCAAAGCTCTATTCAAAACTTAAGCATTGTTATCCTAGTAGTTGGGTATAAATGTGTTTGATGGCGGACAATGACCCGCTCCATCAAAATGGCGCCGTTACCGGGGACGGTGTTGTGTATTTGAATCGTTCTTTTGTCTAGTTTTAGTTGTGCTTCTTCTTGAGGAGCCTTGGTTCCTTGGGAATTTCATTTCTTGTGCTTTAACCTTGAGGAACTTGTTCCTCAAGGTTCATTCTTATCATTTTATTGTAGTTTCTGTGCTTGTAGTTGCCTCTTTATTCTAGCAATGATCATGGCACATGACTTCCAACAAGAAGAAGTATATGGGCGAGTTGGAGTAAAAGAGTATGACATGTATGAATGGAGAAGGTTTGTTGAGCAAGAAAACACACCCATATCCTATAACTTCTACAATGGAAACTCAAATTACCCCCACAAACTTCCCATACCAAAGCCCCCACATCTAATATCCACAACAATTACATTCCCAATACCGACTTCACAATGAATTTCAAATGCCAAAATACAACCACTTTCACACCCACCCACAACAAGAAGATTAGCATGAATTTAACATTCAAAGTATGGTTCTCCAAATGATGAGAGACCAACAAAATTTCTTCAAACAAGTGCTAGAGGAGAGCCAAAATAGGGACAATGTTCTTCAAAACATTGTTAACCACGGCGAGAAGTTGGCAATTCAAATTGCCCAAATGAAGGAAGCCCAAGTAACTACTCCTCACCATTCCCTAGACATTGATTACGAATGCGAGTTTGAAGGAGTTACCTTTGATGAGAAGTGGGAAGAGCCGATCTCCTTGAGGTCTTGCGAGTATGAAAGTTTGGTATTTGGTGAGGAAGATATGAGGTTGAGCAAGCCAAATACTCTTAACCTTTGTGAGTATGAGGGTGTGTCATTTGATGTGAACATTGAGGTGTTGGAGAAAGAGTTGATGAGGAGGAGGGAAGCCTCCATTTATGATTCATATGAAGATAGCGACGATGACAAGCCTATGGAAGAAGCTTATGCAGAATATGTGTCTTGCAATAACTTACGGAATGTAGAAGAGGAAAGGAGTTATGATATTGCCTCACTGGAGGAGCCCATCCTTGAGAAGTTTGAGGTATGCTTCCATGAAGAAGATGAATGTCTCTTTCCTATTGACTATGAAGACCTTTTCACACCAACCATGGAACCTGTGATTGTTGAAGATGATATGGTAAACCTTCTTCAAGAGGTAAAATCGTCATATAAAAGGTACTTGGTGGAGAAGCTCAAGAGCAAAGTTATGAATGAGCTTACTTGTGGAGATTTGGCACCCACAATCTCAATTCCTAAGGTATCCGGTCATCAATGTTATGAGAATTCTCCTTCTAATTTTGAAGGATTGACAAATCAAAATGTTATGATCATCACCAAATTTGAAAGAGAAGGTGGTGAGTGGAAGTCCCCGGACGAATATGAACCATACTTCATACCTTGTGTTAACAAGAATCATGATCTTGTTCGTTTGAGGCATTACAAATATTAGAGTGCTAAGGGCAAGGTGAAAGAGAGAATATGTGACAAAGTCCCTTGGCCAAGGTTTATTGTGAGTTGGAACAAACCATATTCATGCTTATTTGAGGCTTGTTCACAAGCCTTTGACCTTCTCTTAAGAGCCTTGAGCTCTATGGACAAAAGATTTTGATGATTCAAACTAGTTTGATGGAGTCCTATCTGAAACTACCATTTGTAATATATTCCTTTCACAATTTTGCATTGTTTAATATTGAATACACTTTTAGATTTCTTTCATTTTCCTACATGAGAGTTGTGAGGGAGGGCTACTTATCCATTCTTTGAGCAAATTTTCAGAAATTAATGATAAGGAATCACAAAAAGGATGCAAGGAAAAGGATTCGTATGAAATTTTTGAAGGGTTGATAAAAAGCAGCTCAGGACGCGCGTCCCAACAGTAGTCCGCTCGTCCCGAGCTGTGCTTCAGGCAAAGCAGATAGCTGTCTCAAAATCCGCGCGGCTTGGAGCCGGGACGCTCGTCCCACTTAAGATCCGCTCGAGCCAACAACAGGACGCTCATCCTGGACAATGCATTGACCATAATTCTTCCATTGAAGAAAATCTGGGCAGATTTTTCTTAGGACGCACGTCCCATTCAAGATTCGGTCATCCTCTAGTCAAGACGCTCGTCCTGAACTGAATCGAAAAGAAAAAGTCTAGCTGTAAGATGATCCACGCGCCTCCTCAATATGACGCTCGTGCAGCATCTCAAGACGCTCGGATCGACAACAAAACGCACAGATTGGAACGGGCAAATGACGGGGTCACTACAGATCCGCCTAAGCCCGACCCTGATCCGCTCGTCCCAGATCCCCTTCTTTATTATAAACGCCCCCGCCATCCCTATTTCCTTATATTATCATCTCAAAATCAAATCTCATCATCCACAAACAATCCCCACACAAAACCCCAATCCCCATCACAAAAATCCCCACCAACCACATCAAGCAAAGATGAATCTAAGAAGCAAAAGCAAGAAGGCCGCCGAGACCGTGCCTAAACGTCACAAGGGTGCTACTTCATCCGCCTCACGGGAGGCAAGGGGCCTAGAAAATGTAGTGATACACGGTGTTTCACAACTTGAGTATTTCCTGGAGGTACTCTTCACCAACGATGACCACCGCCAACGATTTGAGCAATTGCTAGGTAAGACTATGAACCTACTCAATTCATTGATCTTGATGCATTAGAAATACTTGGCATAAGGCATCATACGGAGGTGTTTTTCAATGGTTTGGGTCTGGAGAAGATGTTCTATGCCCATGAGGACACTTACTTGAGTCTCACCCTAGAGTTTTTGCGTAGTATCCGTGTTGACACTAATCAACGGAGAAATATTGTTATGGAGTTCCGTCTTTGCAATAGAGACCATAGGTTGACTCTTGACCATTTTGCAAGTATTTTTGGTCTTGAAGTGCAGAGGGAAAACACCGATAAGCCCTCCGACTTCAACGTTAACCACCTATGGAGGGCCATTTATGGGAGAGAACTTCATTCCTATAAGCAATGCTATACGTTTGCCATCCAACATCCGGTGATTAGGATTACTGAACGGTTTATAGCCGGAACTATTAACGGAAGGCTAGAGCAAGATAGGTGCGCCCTTCTCGACTTGACCTTTCTAGAATCTTACTTGAATATGCAAGGGACAAGGCCTTATAACTTCAACACACCCCTTGAGATAATTCCAAGGCTCAATGACTTTGCTCAAGGGAATTCTAATATCAAAACCTTTCCGACGGGAGGCCTAATCACAATTTTGGCCAATGAACTTTGCCCCGGGTTCAACCTTAATGGGAGCTATGAAAAGTTTAAGGGGAGCACTTTGATAGATGAGGATGCTATCTTCAACCACCACCCATGGTGTACATACAACCAAGCCGGAAGTGTATAGTGGTTCACTAAGGGTTGCACACCACTTGTTCTCTTGGGGTGGAACATACCACCTACCGAGCCCCGCTTGAGCCGGTACTCGCCTAGACCGAGCTACCTCCTCCCCATTGAGATCCATGACAACCCACCACCAAGAGAAGAAGCACCTCATCGACCTCGTGGAAATCGCAATAATGATGACGATGAGTGAGATGGCTAGAGGTGCTTGACCACACCACCTCCATTTGTATGATACTCTTTCCCTATCTCTTATGTATAGTTGCATTGCATTTAGCTCACACCTCACTTGCACTTGTATTATATTTCACATTGCATTTACATTAGTTAGTTCATATAGTATAATTTGCATTGTAATATATCTCACATGATTCATGTAGATAGTTGCATATAGACTAGAATTCATGCATAATCACTAATGACCAAACCTATTCCTTCTACACTAGAAATAGTTCTTAAATCGGTTTGGAGAGGTTTGATCATAGGTGAGAACATGCATCATCTAGTATAGTGTAGATTGCATTCATTTGTTATATATGTCATATAGAATTGTATTTAGTTAGAGCATGCATTCATTCATATCATATCATTGCATTTGTACTTCATTTTCAAAAAGAATCAAAAATTCAAAAATATGTATTTCTTTTTCATTCCTACTCCTACATGTACATTGAAAACAATGTCCAAAATAAAGCGGGGGATGGGAATTTATATTCCAAAAATGCATAAAAATTGAAAAATTTCGAAAAATCAAAAAAATATGTTCATTTATTTCATAAAAACAAAATCCATAAAAATTTGAAAATTTCAAAAACCAAAAACATGTTCCTTAATTTAGTAGTGTAGAATTGTATATACTTGTGTTTTTGTTCTCTTCTCACATAGATACAACACTACATTTGAGGCATTGTCAAGGGAATGTGAAGACCGCTTGGTATGATCGCTCTAATCTCTTTTTCCCTTCCATTTTCTTTTCATTATTCATATGAGGAGGATGGGCTAACATGTCAAGGAGGATGTAGTGTATTTTGTGGTTGCGATTTGAGCATCTATGTGTTGTTAGGAGTTGCATCTAGATTATGTGGCATAATAGTTGATAGAAGCATATGCATTAGAGTTGTATATATGTTAGTTGCATCATGACATGTAGTTGCATGGTTAGAAAATTTTGTGAAAATGCTTATTTGGGAAGTTTGACAAGTGTATATAAGGCCCTTGTATATAATTTATCTCCTTGAGACTTTGTTTGCTAGAATACCCTCAAGACACCCTAGGATGTGTCATACTAGTATCTTTTGATCCATGGACTAAGGCCTAGTCAAGAGTACCTTGTGGTGTGATAACTCCTTGGCTACCGTTTATTCCGAGGTGACCTTTGAAGCAATGCAACCATTATTACACTTCTATCATCATATTTTGTCAACAAAAAGGGAATGGGCAAAAAAATCTCCAAATTGAGTTCAAGTACCAAAATGAAAAATCAAAAACTTTGCAAAAAAAAATTGCGTCAATGAAAAGAAGAGCAAAAATAGACTCCTATGCTTTAATAAAAGCACCCTTGCTACAAATGGGGTTACTTTGAAAATGTTCAAAAATGCAAAGATTGAAAAATTTGTCAAGTATCAAAATGCCAAACATCAAAAGTGGCAAAAGAAATGTTCTCAAATGTCAAATGCCACAAGAAATTGGGGGGAATAACAAAACAAAAGCAAACTACCAATGTGAAACTCAAAACATCTTGATCCCTTTTATCCATTGATCTTATTTGTTGCATGGTGGAGAGGGGACGACCCTTCTTCTTTTCTAGGAAAGAGGGGGAATTCCGCGATCCTACAGTGTTTCTAACACCATAGGGAGCCTACTCTTGAAAAAAGCATTTAGCGATTGAGGATAAAAGTACCCTAGTTTGACACAACTTGGAGGTGATTTGTTGGCATCCTTTTAGACTTAGTAGCTTGGAGAAAAAATATCTATAATGGAATGTGTACCCTTAGATTGCTTCCCCTTTAGATGATTTCCACCACTTAGATGAGGAAAGTGGCTATTCTTTTGTAGATGCATCCATTACTTGTTTTGTGTGCTTAATGCTTGGATGTATCGCCATTTTGGAAAGCCCCACCTTACCTTTCAAGAAGGCATCTTACCACATAAATGTCTTGTTGTGAGTTGAAGGGGCGGAGTGAGACCCGCTAATTGTCTCACATCGGTTATATTATTATAAGGATAGATTAAATAAAGGTCTAGTTCTAGTCACCTCTTTACTCGGAACGAGTAAAGGTTCGGTTTGGGGATGTTTGATGTGACTCTTAATTGCGCACATTTAGTCCCCTAATTGAACCCATTTTGCATACTAATATAGCATTTCATCACTATTTTATCCGTTAATTTCTTCCTATTTTGCTTTCCTATTGCATTTTATATGTCTTGTAGGAAGGAAGATAATGAGGCGGAATCCCCGTCTCTCGTGCATATTCGCAAGCTTGTTGACAATCTTGGATGGACTAATATGAAGAGGAGGCAAAGATGTAGAATAAAGAGTATATAGAAGAATCATAAGCTTAAAAGCAAGGAGAGGAACCCTTTCCCAGGATCCGTGCATCCCAAGCTCTGGACGAGCAACTTAGCATAGGATCCAAGCGTCCCAAAACCAAGCCGCGCGTCTCAGCTGAGGATCCGAGCGTCTCCCAGACAATCCGAGCGGATTTCCTTACAGGATTAACATTGCTTCAAGCCAAGACGCACATATCTCCTTAGGAGTTGCTACATGATCCGCGCATATCCCTCGGGACTTGCAAAGCTCTATTCCACACTTAAGCATTGTTATTTACTAATCTACCCTTCCTTAACCTAATGATGTACCACTATATATACTCCATTTTGTAATAATTAAAGGGGAAGTCCTCTTAGATTAGATTAAGCCTTCATTAGGAGTAGATTAGAATAGATTAGCATTTAATCTTTCCATAAATTACACACTAATCTTTCCTTAATTATTGTTAAAGTTTATTATTGGGTAATTGAAGATTATTGGGTTATTATTGGAGAATTGACAACTCTTCATCAATCAATCAAGTTTTCTTCTATTATTCTTTCCTTTCCAATTGTTCATCTTAAGTTTGGTATAATCTCTTTACTCCTTACTCTTTATTGTTTATTTCCTCACTCTCTTATCATGTTTATACTTGTTGTGATGATTGATACCATTGATAACATGTTTTCCATGATAATGAGTGAGTAGTTACTTAACTAGGATTAGTGGGGGATTGGGGGAGCTAATCATGGGAAAGATTTATGCTTAATGAGTTTATATGAATGCTTGCTTATTGTTCTTCAACTTATGTACGTGTTATGTTTGATGAAATGCTAGACTATGAAACCTTGCATTTTTTACCCATATCTTATCTTTTCAATAACGCTTGTAAGATATAAACAAACTCAAGCCTTATTAGACCATGCATATTATTGATTACGGAAGACCCAAGTCGACTTGTAGGTGTTGTAAAGTCTTAACCGACTCGGCTCCGATATGTAAGTTTCCCTAGGATTTGGTTTATCATGCATGTAGTTTAATAGGAAGAATTAAGTCGACTTGTAGGTGTTGTACAATCACAAATGACTCGGTTCCGGGACCCAAATATTCTTATGAATTATATGACATGAACTAACTTAATTCCAACAATAATAAATTGCTTGCATCTATATAACTCATTTATGCTACCTTACCATGATTCCCTTATGATCCCATGAACATCCTAGTATCCTTTATTATTTGTTTACATCTCTTAATTTATTGCTTGTTTTATTCCATTACCTTCTTTAGTTTAGAATCATCAACCCAAATCAATTGTGACAACCCTAAGTGAAACTACGATTAGATTGAACAATTTGAATACCCCCGTCCCGTGGATCGACCTAGACTTGCTTGTTATGCTATTAGTTGGGCATAAATATGTTTGATGGCGGATAACGACCCGCTCCATCAGCAAAAGAACAACTCTTGGTGTCCTCTTGCGTTGCCTTGATCATTCACAGGCACAGAAAGTAATGGAAGAAGTTCACGATGGAGAATGCGGTCCTCACATGAGTGGACCCATGATGGCAAAGAAAATTACGCGTCTAGGATATTACTGGACGACAATAGAGTCGGATTGCATCAAATACGTCAGACATTGTCACAATTGCCAGATCTTCAGGAATGTGCAACATGTTCCTTCCTGAATGCGATATACCATGACATCTCCTTGGCCATTTTCTGCTTGGGTAATAGACATCATCGGGAAGATCACTCCAGCTAGGACAGAAGGTCACTGTTTCATCTTAGTAGCTATTGACTATTTTATTAAATGGGTCGAGGCAGCATCTTACACTAGCCTTACAGCCAAACATGTGGCAAAGTTCATACAAACCAATATCATCTGTCGATATGGTTGCCCACATGAAATCATCAGTGACAATGGATCACATTTCCAGGCCGAAGCTGCTCAATTTCTAGCCAAATATAAGATCAAGCATCACTATTCATCGCCATATAGACCTCAAAGTAATGGCGCGGTAGAGGCAGCTAACAAAAATCTCGTCACAATCCTCAAGAAAATGATCGACAATTATCGCGATTGGCCTAGCAAAATACCCTTTGCATTGTGGGGATATCGCACGTCAGTTAGGACGCCCACTGGGCTACTCCTTTCTATTTGACTTACGGTATGAAAGCTGTTCAACCAGTAGAGCTAGAGATTCCATCTCTACGCATTTTACTCGAAAGCCAAATCCCAGAAGCTGAATGGAATAGGGATAGGTATGATGAACTCGTCCTCTTGGACAAACGGAGGATATGCACATTATATAATATGCAGACATATCAGACACGTATCAAACGAGCCTTTAACAAACGGGTCAACCAGAAATATCAAGGAAGGGGACTTCGTACTCAAGTCAGTCAGAGCACTCTTACCTGTCGATCTACGAGGAAAATTTATACCTAACTGGGCAGGACCATTCTTGGTCAAGTCTATACTTTCAGGGGGTGTGTTAAGATCACAGACCTAGATGGGAACGAATTTTCTAATCCGACTAAACTAGATCAATTTAAACGGTACTACCCTTAGAAATAGGATAAAATGCACCTCGTGTAACACACGTGCCGCTCCTGCGACACGAAATAAAACCGGCCCTTGGCCCGCGAAAAAGCTTATGACATTCGCTCATGCGTTTTGACATAATTTGACATCCTCATATCATCAAACTGAATTGCATTTCCTTGGGAGTAAGTAAAGCACATGCTTATTTTCTAAGTTCATTACAAGCTCTTGCTTCGAACATTTAATCTTTTACATTTTTCCGAACTATGTATAGGGTTTGATTTCATTTTTTTCTAATGAATACGTAGGCAATCCCTCAAGGGACACAACCCGTCATTTCAAGATGTAAATAGAAGGACATTTGCATGTTGCATTTGAAATTCTAAAATAATAAATAAAAGAAAGTTTATGAAAGTTTCTTAGCTAATAAATCTTTTATTCATTATTCCATAAATAATAGTAATACGCCAAATACATATTATTTAAATGCTGAAAATTTAAATGCTAGGCTAGGATTCTAAAAACCCCCGCCATTTATTACAACTCAAATAATAATAAATAATACAATAAAAATGACTAAGGCTACTCTTCCATTTTCCCCTTGCCTTTGTCACCCTTGTCATACTTCTTGCCTCGACCACGAGCGGGACGCTCTTGCGTTATTTCTGACCTATTCACCAACTGTCGTTCTCGCGGTATAGCATTCCCATTTCGATCCACCACCATCTTCTCAGTAGGAGCATTCTTCGGTTTCTTCGACGGATGAACAACCCGATATCCGGCCTCTTCTTCCTCCTCAGTTAAGTACCTTTGGTTCTCCTTCGCCACTTCGCGGATTTTGTAGTCTACGGGCTCTTTCATCCTTAGCTTTTCACGCTCCTCGGGGGTGCTAGATTTCCTCCACTGCAGATATGAGTCAGATACCCATAGCGAGCCAACTGGAACCGGTATGAACCACATATTCCTTTGTGCCCAGCGAATAGCCCACTCTAAATAAGACTCCAAAGTATGCGCCAAGGCAGTTTAAGGGACGGTGTCTAGCTTCGGAATTTTATGTCATAAGCCCACTTGCCTCATCAAAATCTCCGGAAAGGTATGGACCATGAATTCTAAGCCGGGAACACGAATCGACCGTGTCGGATCCAACGACGATACTCCAGTCACTGACCTAAGATGCCACCAAGGAACTATCCACCTGATCAAGGGCCCACATTCACACTTCAATTTATTTTCCGAAAAGTTGCATACTCGAGTGAAGTCCACCATGTATAGCCTCGTTCTCATCACGATTGATCGAGAGCGGTATCCTATCACATCAACTGGGGGCTCGATCAACCGCAGTCTTTCCATCAACCAGATCTGTAGAAAAGGAGCCGGGAGTCAGTTCCAAAACCAAAAAAAAAAAACGGTAGATAAGACAAAAAAAGGGGACGGGTTCTTACCTGTAAAATGATAGGACTCCCAAAATAAGGATGCTCGCGGTTCACCTTTCTATTATCCAATCCAAGAATGGTCTCTCCTAGAATCAAGCATGTCGGGCCCCTGCGCAGTTCCATTTGCTCCACTATGCCTAGAAATCGCGGGTCACCCCTCATCTCTTGGTCCACATGCCCTCGTAGGACATCACAATGAAGAAGGCAAAATCTATAAGCTTTGCACCTCGCCACATGAGAGATAGTAGGGTCCTCTCTATTTATAAATTGATCGACAAATTCAAACATGCGGACACCTTTTGAGGTCACAAGACGGTCTACCTCAGCCTTGGTCAATCCAAGCAAATCCCTGAATTTATTTTTATAGCCTTGAGAGCTAGGAGGTATAGCCAGAACACTTTATGCATCCCATCCTCCAACCGCAACAATTTCCTCAGGAAAGGGACAAATTTCGCCTCCCGGAAAGGCAAATACATGGAAATTCGGGTCTCAATATTCAAGATAAGCGTTTAAAAGGGGCCTAACTACCTTCACTAGTTTCAAACTTATGATTGATCCCAAATTATAAGAACCCATGTCGGGTTTCTCCACATTTGTAAATTCATTCGTCCACTCCTTAATGCGATTTTCAAAGGCATCTATATTTTGTTGGAAAATTTTGAGAAGATATATATAGGAGGTTTTATGTAATAGACGAAGTCGAGGAAGAGAGAATTGTGAGAATAGAAGCTCAACCGAGGTCTCTATTTATACTATTCACTGTTTCCTAATTTCAGCTGAGGACGGACAAACTCGAGAAAAGACGCAGCAGTTTCTGCGCCTCTTCGAACGGTCGCAGCTCCTGCTGCGCTTCTTCCTCAAGCTCGTTTCCTCTTTTGACGGTCTCGGATCTTTCCTATTTCTATTTTGGTATAAATTTCCTATTCCAATAGGGATTTAATTCGGTAATTCTGAATAATTACCAAATTTATGTTTCCTAATATTTACGGATTCGCTTTTCGAGGCAAAATTGACATTTTCGCTAAATACGCACACTTACTCATTTTTTCTTTTTTTTTTTTCTTTTCGGGGAATCATTTCACTCTCTTTTCAAAATGTTTCTAATAAACTTAGACATTTCTTTTAAATTCTTTTTTTAGGGGGTAGCCCTCCCTACCGCCTGGTCATGTCATTTTGTCCATTTTTGGGCACTTTTTTTTTCATTTTCATCATTTCGTCCATTTTCGGGCACTTTTTTTCATTTTCAATTCTTTTAGCGCTTATTTAGGCCATTTAATTTTCTACGTTAATTTCTTGCTATGTGATTTCCTACGTGAATTTCGGCAGCATGACGGCGTAAACCGTCACGTGCCAAACCTGTTTCCAAAGCTAACCTGCAGATACAGCAAACACCCAGCAACAAAGGCACACATGCCATCATATATACAACCAAAAAGAAATGTACATCAAGATACGGGCTCCTGCCCAAAATGACATCAAAAAAAAAATTGTACAAATGTACAAAAAACAGCCAACAAACTAGTCCTGACGACCTCTCAGCTCAGCCACTGTTGCCTCAAGGGCAGCGATCTTAGCATCTCTGGCCTCGAGCTCTCTCAGCAAGCGGGTCGTCTCCTCCTGGGACTGCACCAGCTCACGCTCTAAGCCACGCTCCCTCTACAAAGAAGAAATGGAGCGATATTTTACTGTACTTTCCTTCACAAAGTTGGAAGTAATAAAAATAAGAAATAAAGAACAAGTACGAAAGGTTCATACCTGCCGCCTCGAAACCAACGCGCGGGTGGCCCATGTCCACACTATTCATTTAAGAGACATCTTCAAACATGTCGAGGCGAAGGCATTTAAAGATGAAGGGGATGAATTCTGCCGTCTGTTTGTGCTGCTTAGTATTTCATCATTCCTTGCGCCCACTTTGAACAACGGCCTTGAAATGAAGCTTTTGAAAGTTGTAGAAGATGTGAGTGCCATTCCGCAGTATGACTGGTGTTCGTACGTCTTAGAATGTATAGCTAATGCGGCAGCCGAGGCTCGCAGTGTGCAGTCATTTTTGCTTGGTTGTATCCCATTGCTTATGATCACTTATTTTCAGTGGTTTGATTTCCGCGGTAAGAGTTGCCCAGATGACTTCCCACTTATTCAGCATTGGGATATGAAGACTTTATCGAGTAGGATAAAGGTTGAGCTGGACAAGGGGCCATTGGGTCGACTAACATTGTCTAAGGTGAAGTACTCCCGCTGTTAAATTAAACCCTCTGATGAGAAGGACACTGTCAATATGATGTTGGCCGTAGCTGGCGCGGCCAAGACGCCGTTGGCAAGCCCTACGCCTCTCCTGATTTCAGCGTTGTGTACAACACCCGATAAGAAGTTTATTCAGATTGAACTTCCTCCTGGTGTTGAAGATGATGATGAGTGAAAAGCTAGGGCTTTAGATGTAAGTGCGGTGTTATAATTTCTTAATTGATGTACTGTTTTTTTTAATATTTATATTTGAGCAGGTATATGTTGTGTAATTGGACTTGAAAGCTTTTTTTTACCAAATGTATGGTGTATGTTTTGGTAAGATTTTACCAACTAGAGATTTGTGAGTCAATGCGGCTATTCCAATTAAAATACGATATTAATGACTTAAGTAGATCGACAATAGGAACATAGCGAGAACGAAAGTAAACAACTAGTAAGAAAGAAAGACAAACGAAAAAGAAAGAGAGACAAGTGACACAAGCAAAATGGTGACGCGGGAAACCCAAAATGTAGGGAAAACCGCGGGGGGAAATGGTATCCCACCAATGATCCACTAGTAGTAATAGTATCCGAGGGTGAACCTAGCTGGAACGATCAGGAGGTACAACAGTGATCTCCAAATGACTAAGTACAATTGAGATAAGCGATGTATTAATTTCTAAGTGTGTAGATGATATTATTTGTTTCAGGTGGCGAATGATATTTCTTCGGGTGGAGCCAATGATGAATGCCTTGAATCTGATGTTTGTTGCTCTTTTTATAGCCCTTCTTTGAGTCGTTGCACATGCTCCCTACATATGCTGAACCATACGCTCCACTTCCTATGAAATAGAAAGTGGTTGCTGACTTTGTCAAAGCTTCTGCTGATCGCTGCAATGTTCCTGCTGACCATTTCAACATTCCTGCTGGTTGTTTGTTATTTAATTCAGACGTGGCCTTTGTATCACTTGAATGTCTAGGTTCATCCCCCCTTGTTCTTCCTTGCGTCTAGCAGCCTCCTGCCTTGGTTACTGATCCGTGTGCCTTTACTTTATCCAATTGCGAGTTGCCAAGTCATGATGAAAATGAGAGGATATTTTTACCCATACAATTACCCCCAAGCAACTGCGAGGTTCTGTTCTTGCTCGATGGATGCTGGGAGTTGCTTCCCTCCTGACGCTGTATGTAGTGGTGACGTCATAGCGTGACATCAGCCCACTTGAATTCTTATCCACTGAGTCTGACCGTTAGAGGTCTAATCAGTCACTTCCTCTCAATAACACCCCACCTCCCCCACGTCTCCTTTCCCTCGATCCCCTCCCAACCTAACTCCCTCTCTTAACTTCCTCTCAATAACTCCCTCTCCTAACTCCTTCCCTTAACTTCCTCTCTTAACTCCCTCTCTTAACTCATTTTGGTTATAAATACACCCCCCTCCCACTTCCTTTATTCCCGTCCATATTACCCCTTTTCCTAAAAACCCTTTACTCTCCCTCCCTTATAAAATCTCCCTATCCACCAGGTAAACTCCTCACTTTCTATTCTCTCTCTTAATTTTTCGCCTTTAAACTTCGCAATCATGGTCAAAAAGTCTATCCATCGTACCGTTCCTCCTCCTTCTCCCCATGGGGGTCCATCTGCTGCTGCTGCTCTCTCCCTTCCGATGCTCTGAGATCCTCGTAGATCACTATCTGTGCGATTTCAGCTTTGCTGACACCCCCCTCAAGGAGGTGAAATAGAGGTTTAGCCTTGGGCACGAGGTCGAGATTCACATTCCTCAGTCTGGGGAGGCGCCGGATGCCCATAATCCCAGTTGGGTATGCCTGTACGAGTACCCTTTTACCCAGAGTTTGTCTTTTCCCTTCCCTCCTCTGGTGAAAAGGATCTTGCGTCACTACAGGTTGGCGATCTGCCAACTTGCGCCTCATGCATGGCGCGTTCTGGTTTCGCTCTGCATCCTCGCTGAGGATCAGGCTCTGGGGATTGGTCTGGGTGACCTCGCCTTGCTCTATACTTTCAAGCCCTTTGTGGCCGGGCTTATCCCCTTGAGGTCCTGCGACGCAAGCAACCCTGGTGTGATCTTTTCTCCCAAAGTGAGGGATGAAGGCTAGAATATGAACTTCATCTTTTTTAAGATTGACTCTCTTACCCCCCACCCCCGAGTAGCTATTTGACAAGTGAGGGGACTCTAAAGGTAACTTTAGTTTCTGGGTGTTTGTTGTTTTTCTTTTACCTTAATGTTCTTACTGGTGTACTGCTGCAGGTTTGAAGTAGCCAGTTCCCTCAAGATATCACAACGTGATTAGCTGTTTATTTACTCTTCCTGTTGCAACTCGTTCTTACCATGGTGTACTTTCTTCCCCTATTGGTGCATCTGCCTTTGAACCTCTTGACATTGGTGAAAGAGAGCAAGAGGAGGAAGAAGAGAGAGAAGAAGAGAATGAAGTTGGTACCTTCTCCAGTCAGCAAGAACCCCTAGCTGCCGAATTCCAGATGTCGTCTGGTAAGGCTTCGTTCATTATAGGTTTTCGTTCTTACTATATGGTCATTTGTGTTTATGTTCTAACTGTGTTCATGTTTTTGATCGGAGCCATTTGGTGTTCACAATTAAGCATATGTGGTCGTTGGTCAATGGTCGATACAAAACACAATTTATACTTCACAAACAACTCTACAATTAGTAAAGAGGCAAGTAAAGGTCGGATCCCAAGGGACGGGTATTGAAATGAAGATTCTATTGTAACTAGTGGTGTCTAGGGGTGTCACAAATTGGGTTGATGTAGAAGGTTACTAAACTAAAATAGCAATGAAAATAAACTAACAAGGTAAATAAAATAAGGGTGTAAACAATTGATTAAAAGCACTAGGGTGTCATGGGTTCATAGGGGAATCATGGGATATGATCATACAAACATGTTCTCAAATTATAAGCAAGCAATTATTGTTGTGATGGATTGAGTTGGGTTATATCTTACAATCCTAGGAAAGTTTGGGTCCGGAGCCGAATCTCTTGGATTGTACAACACCTACAAGTCGACTTAATCTTCCCTACTTAACACATGCATGGTCTAACAAGACTCGAGTTGGGTTATGTCTTACAAGTTAAGTTGAAAGGATAGAAGATGATAGTAAATGCAAGGATTCATAGGCTTAGCATTTCATCAAATATAACATGTGCATGTATTAAGATCAAAACAAGCAAGCAAATAAGATATGAAAGCATATTAATTTAAGCATGAATCATTCCCCATGTTGGTTTCCCTAATCACCCATTAAACCCTAGCTAAGAGACTACTCACTCATTATCATATTGATCATGCTAGAAAGGTTGTCAATCATACTAACATAATGAAACATGATGAATAAATGAAAGTAATTAGCAATAATTAAAAAGGGATTAAGAGATTATACCTACTAATGATTCCAATAATAAAGCAAGAATAATAGAAGTACTTGAATCCTAGATTGAGAGGTTGTCAATCTCCCAATAATAACCCAAATAATCTTCAATTACCCAAAATAAAGTAAGAACTAGAGAGAGATTAAAGAACTAAAACTTGGATTAAAACTTGATTAATATTTGATTACAATATTGAAGAGAGATTTGATTGATATTAACTACTCTAATTATTGATAAGAAGAACATGCTCCTCTAATTAGACTAATGGGGTATTTATAGTGAAAATTAGGGAGGATGCATTAGGGTTAACTAAGGGCTAAACTAGTAATTACACTTTTAAGTTGAGCAAGGAGCCTCCGGGATTATCCGAGAGAAGGGCTTCTCCATTTCGTAGCTTGAAGAACGAAGCTGTGGCTGTCTTTGTCTTTGTGATCCGTGCGGGCCGGGAGTCGGGACGGCCGGATCTGGGATGGACAATCCGAGCGGATCAAGGAACAAGACGCTCGGATCGGCGACGGGAATCCGAGCGGATTCCTTTGCGGGGACGCTCGGATTGGGGAGGACGGACGGATTCTCTACAATCCGTTCGGATTGTAGTTCAGCAGCTTTCCTTCTTCTTTTTCTTCCCTTTTCTTCATGAATTCCTTGGGGATTTCCTTGGGGACTCAAGGATCCTTTTCTCAACAATGCTCTTCTACTATGCTATGTACAAAGGCCTTCTAGTCTTGTCTCTCCTTGATGCTTGGTCATTGAATATGATCAATTTAGCCTTGTTTTGCCATGAAAATGCAAGATTCTTACTCCTTTCCTACCAAGGGATCAAAATCTCAAAGAATATGCAAAACAAAGAACTAAAGATAAGAAATGACCCAAATAGGCACTAAAAAGCATAGAAACAATGGTAATTCGGGGGCTAAATATGCGCCAATTATGGTCGCATCAAATATCCCCAAACCGAACCTTTGCTCGTCCCGAGTAAAGAGGTGACAAAGACTAGGACCAATACTAACCTAACCTAATAATAATAGCCGATATGAGACAATTAGCGGGTCTCACTCCGCCCCTTCAACTCACAACAAGACAACCATGAGGTAGGATGCCTTCTTGCAAGGCAAGGTGGGTCTTGCCAAAATGGCGACACATCCAAACATTAAGCACACAAAAACACATAATGGATGCATCTACAAAAAGAATAGCCACTTTCCTCATCTAAGTGGCGGAAATTATCTACAAGGGAAGCAATTCAAGGGTACACAATCCTTCATAGATGCAATTTGTTCAAACTACTAAGCCTAGAAGGATACCAATAAATCACCTCCAAAATGTGTCAAGCTAGGGTACCTTTGTCCTAAATCGTTAAATGCTTTTGTCAAGAGTAGACTCCCTATGGTGTTAGAAACACTGGAGGATCGCGGAATTCCCCCTCTTGCCTAGACAAGAAGAAGGGTCGTCCCCTCTCTACCATGCACAAAAATGGATACGATGGATAAAGGGATCGATAGATATTTGAGTTTCATTTTGGGAGTTTGCTTTGTTTTTGTTTTTCCCCCCCAATTTCTTGTGGCATTTGACATTTGAGAACACTTTCTTTGCCATTTCTTTTTGATTTTTGGCATTTCAATACTTGACAACTTTTTGCATTTCTTTTGAACATTTTCAAAGTCACCCCAATTAGTAACGAGGGTGCCTTGTATTTGAAGCTTTTAGGAGTTCTATTTTTGCTCCTCTTTTCATTTGATGCATTTTTGCAAACTTTCTTTCATTTTTCATTTCTTTGAACTCAAATTGATTTCTTTTTGTGCCCATTCCCTTTGATGACAAAAATATGGTAGAACATGGATGAATGATAGAAGTATGCATGGTTTCAAGGGTCACCTTGGAATAAACGATAGCCAATGAGTTATCACACCACAAGGTACTCTTGACTAGGCCTTAAACCATGGGTCAAAGGATACTAGCATGACACGTCCTAGGGTGTTTTACAAGTATTCTAACAAGCAAAGTCTTAAGAAGAAAAAGCATCTACTAGGGCCTATATACACTTGTCAAGCTTCCCAAATAGACGGTTTCGCAAAATTTTTCTAACATGCAACTACATGCCATGATGCAACTAACATTTATACATCCTAATGCAAATGATTCTACCAACTAACATGCCAAATAAACTAAATGCAATCCTAAGTTCACATTGTTTTTACCGCATCAATCAAAATAAAGCCACATAGTCATTAACATAAAGAGGAAAAAGGAGATTGGAAAGATCATACCATGCGGTCTTCAATATCCTCATGTCTCGGATGTGGCGTAGTCAATCAAAGTGAACAAGGATAAAACAAACACAATATATACAAAACAATATATACAAGGGAAATGAACTTGTTTTTGGTTTTTCAATTTTTAAATTTTTATGATTTTTGAAATTTTTTCAATTTTTATGGTTTTTGAATAAAAGTTAAGTGTTAGAATTCCCATCCCCACACTAATATGGGCATTGTCCTCAATGGCCAAAATGATGGAAATTATGCAAGAATGATGCATGATTTCTATACTAAATGCAATTCTACACTAAACTATACTACATGATGCATGATTTTTGTTATGACGGAGAGGATAATTTAAATTACCTCCCGTTGCGTATGCATTAACTTCCCCAAACCAAGTAAGACACTATTGCTAATGTCAAAGCATGGGGGAGTTCATGCACATGCTATGCTATGCATGAAACTAGATTGTCATTTTGGATTTTCAAAAAGTGGGAACAATAAAGAACACCTCAAAGGAACCGAGGTGTGAGTCCTTTGATGTTGCTAGGACTAAACCAACAATGATCAAAATGAAATAAAATACAAAGAGATATAGACAAACCGTGGGAGAGTAGGAATCTCCAAGGCTAGTCTTCCATCATGCTATTATCATCACCACTTCCCTCATGAGAAGTGGTCACATTGCCACTTTCCTTGGCACTTTCTTCTTTGCTTTCCTCATCACTATCTTCACCATCTTCACCATCTCTTTCTTCATTTCCACTTGCTTCTTCCTCAATATTATCATCAAATTCCTCATCATTTCCAACAACCTCATTGCCTTCCACCATGTCCCTTGATGCACCCGGAAATAAGGCTTCTCTATCCGCCCAACTAGGCAAAGGACAAGATGGATCAAGGAGTCCTTGCCTAGCTAGATGTAGGAGGGGAGGATATTGAGCCAAGTATGCATTCTTCCGATCTTCATAAGCTTGCTTGTGCATGGCTTGCATTAGAAGAGTGACATAATCTTTTCCAATTTCAACTCCTTGCGGTTTGAACTCTTCATAATCATAGGGGTAAGGTGGTATAACAATGGAAGAGGAGGGAGTTTCATGATCACCCTTTTGTTGTTGAATGATGTACTCGGCTTCCTTGGATAGGGGAAGTAAATAGTTGGTCCGGTGGACACTAAGACGGCAAATCTTTGCGGGTAAAGTGAATGATCGAGCCTCACTTGTAAGCCACCCATACTTGGTATCAAGGGGATTGTGAGCAACCCACTTAAACTTGTTAATCAAGGTGGACATATAAATAAGATGGCCACCATCCTTAGCCTTGTACTTGTTATCCTTATTGAAATTAGGATCAAAGTGCTTGGCTAGGACCGTGACAAGGCCGCCATTAACAATTACGGTTTGACCCTTCTTCCCACTATCTACATGGAGCCATCTATCAACCAATAGCCTCAAAGAATTGTAAGGCTTGGTGTGAATTCTTCCAATATTCAAAGTTGATTCAAGGAGAATAAAATCGAGTCCCGTGAAATGATTGGTGTCTTTCCTAGCAATTATGGTATTTCCCACAACTTTGTGCCATATTCTTGCCCCGGGATGATGGACCAAAAGAGCACGACAAGCTTTAAAATCTTCAAATTTCTTCACGGAGATTGCCTCCCAAAGAGGCTCGGGATCATACTTCCCATATTGCTTATAAAATTTATGTTCATCGCTAAGACCCAAAATTTCACCCAATTCCGGAAAGGTAATGCGTCTACTAGTGTTAGCTAGACGAAACTCAATATTTTCCCTATTCTCAACTTTTGTCACTTTTAAAGAACTTAAGAATTCCAAGACAAGGGAGGGGTATGTTACTTCCTTCATTTCAAACAATTTCTTTAAACCCATGGCATTGAAAAAGACTCTTGTTTGTTCAAGAACACCCAACTTCTCTAAAGCATCTTGGCATATGAATTTGGTGGATTGAATTTGTTTCATAGCAAACTTGACAAATGTATTTCTATGGGAATCGGAAATGAATGTTACCTCCGGATAATGCAAGAGTTGATTAATTACCGGAGTAGAGGGTGATGCTTCCATAGAAATTTGTTGAGGTGGTTGCACTTCCAAGCTTGGTGTTGATACCACCATTGCCAAAGCTTTCTTCATTTGTAGAGCTTTTTGCCTTTGAGAGAGAGTTGTAGTCTTTGGTGCCTTTGCTTTTGCTTTTGTTGCTCCCTTTGTTCTTGCCATTTGATGAGCTAACCAAGAAAAAGATCAAAAATCTTCAATTTGTAGAATGCCCAAATCGATTTTGAAGGTGAAAGGCTTTGCCTTTATGAGAACAAAAATCAATTCAAAGGTGAAGATTTTGTTCTTGGTTTTGATTGTTAATGAAGATGGAGTGATTGATTCGCTATTTGAAAGATGGTTTGATTTGATTTTGGTGAGTTTTGTTGAGGGTTTTTGTTTTTGAGATGGAGAGGATGAGGGTTTTGATGTTATGGGTAGTGTTTATGAGTGAATGAATGAATGAATGAAGGTGGGGTGGGTATTTAAAGAACTCGACCATTTTAGGACGTAGGGGCAATCCGTGCGGATTAGGCGCAATCCGCTCGGATTCTTCAGCTTCAAATTTTCAAAAATCCCGCCTAGAGACGGGCGGATTGGGGAATCCGCTCGGATTCTTTTTGGATGAGACGGGCGGATTTCTTGCAGGACGGACGGATTCTTGTCCAGAGATTTTTCTTTGTTTTTCTTCTTCACCGCAAGACGGGCGGATTGTCCACAAGACGGACGGATTACGTGAGACGGGCGTCTTTCGTAAATCCGCTCGGATTCTTCAACGATCAAGAATTTGCGGTTTTCAGCTCAGCCCAAGACGGGCGTCTTCTCATCGACGACGCTCGGATCTCTGCAGACGGGCGGATTCTTAGAAATCCGCTCGGATTGGTCCTTGTGTACACGGATTGATTCCATCCGTGCACCAACGCATTCCCTTATCATTCTTTCTTTCTTTCTTTCAAATCTTGTGTTCTTCATTGCGGGGGCACTACTAAGGCATGAATAGCCTAGGCAATTGCCATCCCCACACTAAGGTAAAGCACTACACATCAGTTAAAATCATTAGTCCCTCCCTCACTTCTCTCTTTTCATGACAATTATTTTGATCAAAGTAAATAAATCCAAAAATGACAAAAATGCAATACAAAAATTAAATGTAAGTTAGGGAGTTAGAAATATTTACAAGTGGTGGTTTAGGGAGGACATCACCAAACTCTCATTCATGATGAGATGTCAAGGGGGCATGTTCAAGGTGTTGTTGATGTTGCTCAACACCTCGAAGAAGTAATTAAAAGCTTGTTCATTGTTGTGGTAGAGGTCCTCAATAGACCGTGGCCCTTGTTGTTGATCATGATCGATGGCATGCCCAATGTAGGGATTAAAGATCCCTTCAAATTCGTCGTCCCAAAGACCACAAACTTCATTGAGTTGATCATTGAAAATCTCTTGCTTGGATGGAGACAACTCTCCCAATTTCTTCTCTTGGCCAATGAGGCCATCATCTTCTTCCTTGGTTGATTTTGATGAGCTTTGCAAGCTCTCCTTGTCACAATTCACTTGCTCTTTGAATGGAGCATCTTCAACTTTCTTCCTCCATTGGAGTTTCGATTTCTTCTTCTCATCTTTTCGGCTATAATGATCAATCATGAAACATGGCTCATGCAAACGAGGAGCTCTCATGGTCTTGTCAAGATTAAAAGTTATGCTTTCATCTCCCACTTCTAGAGTGAGCTCTCCATGTTTCACATCAATCACCGCACCCGCGGTGTGTAGGAAAGGTCTTCCTAAGATGATTGGAATGTTGGAATCTTCCTCCATATCAACAATGACAAAGTCCACCGGGATAAAAAACTTCCCAATTCGCACGGGGACATCTTCCCATATCCCTAATGGTGTCTTCGTCGATCTATCGGCCATTTGAAGAGTGATATTGGTACATTTAAGCTCTCCCATTCCTAACCTTTTACTTACCGAGTACGGCATGACACTCACACTAGCCCCTAGATCACATAAGGCTTTGTTGATCGTTGTGTCGCCAATGGTACACGGTATTGAGAAGCTTCCCGGATCCTTTAATTTTGGAGGTGAACTCCCTTGAAGAATTGCACTACTCACCTTAGTGAAGGCGATAGTCTCAAGTTTCCGGATCGACTTCTTCTTTGTGAGGATATCTTTCATGTACTTTGCATAGGCCGGAACGTGATTGATTAATTCCGTGAAAGGAATTGAGACTTCTAAGTTCTTCACAATTTCCATGAACTTTCCAAGTTGATCATCAAATTTAGGCTTGGCTTGACGACTTGGAAAAGGAAGTCTAATCACAATGGGCTCCTTTTCTTTGGCTTTGTCTTCATTTTTCTTTGAACTTTCTTCTTTTGATGATTCCCCTTCCTTGGGACCTTGCACCACAACTTCATTCTCACTAGCTCTCACAACTTCATCCTCAACTTGCTTCTTCGGTGCTTCATATCTTGTACCACTTCTCAAGTGAATGGCACTAACCGTTTCATGTCTAGGGGGTTACTTTGAGGTGGTAATTGCCCCTTTTGTCTTTGTGAGTTTGAAGATGCTAGTTGGGTCAATTGTGTTTCCAACATCTTGGTGTGAGCTAGAATGTTGTTGATGGTGGTGTCCTTTGCTTGGCTATCCTTTTGCATTTGGGTGAAAAATTCTTGTTGATTTTTTTGCATTTGAATGACCGCTTTTTGGACATCAAAACTTTGGTCATTGTGGTGATTGTATGGATTTTGATTTTGGTAGCCTTGGTTTTGATTGAAAAAGGGTCTTTGATTTTGATTTCTCATGGGTGGTGGAGTGTATGTAGTTTGAGGGTTTTGGACATTTTGGCTTTTGTATGAGAGATTTGGATGGAACTTGGTGTTTTCATTGTAAAAATTTGAATAAGGGGTACCACTTTTGTAAGCTTGGAAAGCATTGACTTGCTCGGTTGTTCCCCTACACTCACTTGAGTCATGACCCAAGGTTCCACAATTCTCACATATCCCGCTTGGGATTGATGAGGATGCCGTCATGGCATTGACATGATGCTTTGATGATTTTGAGCTTTCCTCAAGTCTAGCCATAGCTTGTTCAAACTTCAAGTTGATTGTGTCAATGTGAGCACTAAGTTGAGCACCCAATTGAGTAACGGTGTCCACTTCATACTTTCCTCCTCTAGTAGCCTTGCGAGGCCTACTATATTGTGAATTATGGACCGCCATTTCCTCAATCTTGTTCCATGTTTGATTGTCATCAACTTCGGTGAACATTCCATTTGATCCCATATTGAGAATGTTCCTTGAATCTTCATATAAACCATTCCAAAATTGTTGCACTAAAAACCATTCGCTAAGTCCATGGTGAGGACATGAGCGACAAATACCTTTGAACCGCTCCCAAGCTTCATACAAAGACTCTTCATCCCTTTGCTTAAAACCCGTAATTTGAGCTCTTAGCATATTTGTCTTTTCCGGTGGGTAGAATTTTTTGTAGAAAGCTAGAGCTAGCTTCTTCCAAGAATCTATTCCAAGGGTGGCCTTATCAAGGCCCTTCAACCATTGCTTTGCGGTGCCGATTAACGAAAAAGGAAATAAGACCCATCTTATTTGGTCTTGAGTCACGCCCGTTTGAGAGATAGCTTCACAATAATCACAAAATGTTTCCATATGAGAATGAGGGTCCTCACTAGGCATTCCCCCGAATTGGCTCCTCTCAACTAGTTGAATGAAGGCGGACTTGGCAATAAAGTTTCCGGTAAGATGTTGTGGGGTAGGAGTACCATTTGGTAGATCCTCCTCGGTGGGTATAGAGTGTGACGAAAATTTAGGCATTGTAGGTGGATTTTGTGTGGTATTGTTTAATGGGTTCTCTTCTCCTTCTATTGCGAAAGGATTGACAAACTCACTAGTGGGTTGAACAACTTCACCAACACCTCCCAAATTCCTCCTAACAAGTCTCCTATTATTCGTCAAGGTTCTTTCGATTTCACGGTCAAAAGGTAACAAATCTCTTTGTAACCTTCTAGACATGCAAAATATCAAACAACTCAAAAACAATTAGAACAAACCTTGAGGAGTTTTACTTCCCCAAGGTGAAAAAGACACAACTAAAAACAATAAAAGAAATCTTAAATCAATTAAACATCGTCCCCAAGCAACGGCGCCATTTTTGATCGGAGCCATTTGGTGTTCACAATTAAGCATATGTGGTCGTTGGTCAATGGTCGATACAAAACACAATTTATACTTCACAAACAACTCTACAATTAGTAAAGAGGCAAGTAAAGGTCGGATCCCAAGGGATGGGTATTGAAATGAAGATTCTATTGTAACTAGTGGTGTCTAGGGGTGTCACAAATTGGGTTGATGTAGAAGGTTACTAAACTAAAATAGCAATGAAAATAAACTAACAAGGTAAATAAAATAAGGGTGTAAACAATTGATTAAAAGCACTAGGGTGTCATTGGTTCATAGGGGAATCATGGGATATGATCATACAAACATGTTCTCAAATTATAAGCAAGCAATTATTGTTGTGATGGATTGAGTTGGGTTATATCTTACAATCCTAGGAAAGTTTGGGTCCCGGAGCCGAATCTCTTGGATTGTACAACACCTACAAGTCGACTTAATCTTCCCTACTTAACATATGCATGGTCTAACAAGACTCGAGTTGGGTTATGTCTTACAAGTCAAGTTGAAAGGATAGAAGATGATAGTAAATGCAAGGATTCATAGGCTTAGCATTTCATCAAATATAACATGTGCATGTATTAAGATCAAAACAAGCAAGCAAATAAGATATGAAAGCATATTAATTTAAGCATGAATCATTCCCCATGTTGGTTTCCCCTAATCACCCATTAAACCCTAGCTAAGAGACTACTCACTCATTATCATATTGATCATGCTAGAAAGGTTGTCAATCATACTAACATAATGAAACATGATGAATAAATGAAAGTAATTAGCAATAATTAAAAAGGGATTAAGAGATTATACCTACTAATGATTCCAATAATAAAGCAAGAATAATAGAAGTACTTGAATCCTAGATTGAGAGGTTGTCAATCTCCCAATAATAACCCAAATAATCTTCAATTACCCAAAATAAAGTAAGAACTAGAGAGAGATTAAAGAACTAAAACTTGGATTAAAACTTGATTAATATTTGATTACAATATTGAAGAGAGATTTGATTGATATTAACTACTCTAATTATTGATAAGAAGAACATGCTCCTCTAATTAGACTAATGGGGTATTTATAGTGAAACTTAGGGAGGATGCATTAGGGTTAACTAAGGGCTAAACTAGTAATTACACTTTTTAAGTTGAGCAAGGAGCCTCCGGGATTATCCGAGAGAAGGGCTTCTCCATTTCGTAGCTTGAAGAACGAAACTGTGCTGTGCTGTGATCCGTGCGGCTGGGAGTCGGGACGGCCGGATCTGGGATGGACAATCCGAGCGGATCAAGGAACAAGACGCTCGGACTGGCGACGGGGAATCCGAGCGGATTCCTTTGCGGGACGCTCGGATTGGGGAGGACGGACGGATTCTCTACAATCCGTTCGGATTGTAGTTCAGCAGCTTTCCTTCTTCTTTTTCTTCCCTTTTCTTCATGAATTCCTTGGGGATTTCCTTGGGGACTCAAGGATCCTTTTCTCAACAATGCTCTTCTACTATGCTATGTACAAAGGCCTTCTAGTCTTGTCTCTCCTTGATGCTTGGTCATTGAATATGATCAATTTAGCCTTGTTTTGCCATGAAAATGCAAGATTCTTACTCCTTTCCTACCAAGGGATCAAAATCTCAAAGAATATGCAAAACAAAGAACTAAAGATAAGAAATGACCCAAATAGGCACTAAAAAGCATAGAAACAATGGTAATTCGGGGGCTAAATATGCGCCAATTATGGTCGCATCAATGTACTAGGGAATACTCTTGTTTCCTCTCTTTCCCTGCTGGATAGAAAGAGGAAGCAAGTTGCTTCTGCCTCCTCCGGTCCTTCTCCCAGGAAGAGGCCATCGCTCCCTGCTGAAAAGGAGCCGGTTAGCACGCTTGTCCCTGTTGAGGTTGCTCCTCTGGCTGCAATGGCTCATAGACCACCTCTGCCCAATACTTCCATTGTAATCCACCTTCCTAAGGGGTTTGGCTCCAATGGGGTGCCTCTTTGGCCTCACATGGAACAGTTCCTGCTCCCTGCTGCTGTCCATTCTCTAAGAAATACCCCTCTTCCTTATGTACTAGATGAAGCTCCTGGACGCGCCCTGCAGGTACCTTTTTTAATTCCCTTTATGTTTAACTGGTCTATTTTGTTCGTGCTGCTGACTGTTCCTCTTGCAGGTTTTGCAGGACGGCCTGTTCCTGCGCAGGGAGGTTGCCAGATTGATGGGGAGGTGAACAACCTCAACGTCAACCTGAGGAAGGTGGAGGCAGATCTGGCGCTAGCTAGGAGGGAGAAAGTGGCTGCCCAGAAGAAGCTGGCTGAGTAGAAGGCAGCTACCCAGAAGCAGCTGGATGCTGAGAAGAGGGTGGCAGAAGGGCGTATGGAAGAGGCTCAAAAGGAGGTGGAACTGCTGAAGCACCTGCTCTTGGACTCTACATTGGTTTCCGCCTGGGAAACAAACACCAAATGCATCAAGGAGTTTGAGACGGGTGAACACTCCAACTGGGACCTTGCTGAGGAGGAACGGCTGTTCAATGCTGCATATCCAATCAAGCCGGACTTCATCCTCATCAACGACTTGCTGGGTGGTGATGAAGGAGAGACCAGTGCTAGGACTGAACAACCAGCTGTCGTGTCCGTCGAGGAGGTTAGGGAGGATGCCCTTGTTGCTCAGGGAAGGGAAGGTCCATCTGGGGGAGAGGCTATTGTGGAGCCCAACGCCCCGGTAGATGTTCCTGCTGATGTCGTCCCGGATTCTGCTGCTTCTGCCTAATTTAGGCATTTAAATTTAAATTTTATCTTGATGTTTTGTTGAGCACCCTGTGTGGTGGCCCATTGTAATCCAACTTTTGGTGTCTGGTAGTTTTGGGCACCTTTTAGTCCTCTTTGGTTTTTGCCTCATAGGAGGGGCAAAAATATTTATTTTTCAAATTCCCCCTGCTGAGGGGTGTTTATGAAAATTCCTGTTTTGTTCCTTCTGTTGTTTTGCTAGCAATTTTTCGTTCTTTCTGTTTGTGTGCCAGCTTCGTACTTGTTGAGGTGTCTATGGTGGTTCAGGGAGCTTTCTGTCCATCTGGATGCTCGAATCCCTCTGTTTCGACCATGCGCACATTGAGTACTTCCTGCAGGAGGAATAATTTGCTAGTTCCTATTCATCAGTTAGCCTACTAGGACATTGCCTTAATATTCAACTTACCATATCCACATTCAATCCAAAAACAATGATAAACCTAAAAGTGGAAGCAATTTCATAAATCCAAAATAATTTGGGGAGCACAAAGTGTGTTCCTCCAGAGTTTTACAACAACTTAAAAGAAAATAGTGTTTCATTTTGGCCTTTTGAAATACTAAGTACGCTGCTTCCACATTTTGCTCCTTGTGACACCTGTGAAGTTGACACCAAGGGAAAATAAGAAAAAGGGTTTTGACTCAAAGGATTTAAAAGATACGTTGTAAGTTGTCATTTCCTTAGTAGTACCTGCTGAATTCAGGAGACTTAGCACGTGCGTACTGAACGAAAGACCTTGCCTGGTGACTTAGTTGTTCCTGCTATCAAAAGAGATGTTGCTGTTAGACCAATGCAGGTGGTACAGTCAGGCGGTACAAAACAAAATGATTAGTTCTTTGCATATGTACCTCATGAGAGAGTGAGCTGTGGTTTCAGCAAGTGGGTTCTGGGGTCGTTCCCCTTCAAGCGATAGCTGCTTAATCAAAGACACTTTTAGCAAGTTAGTTCATGTTCTAAGGTGTCTGGAGTACTGAATGCTATGATTTAAGGGTCCTGGAATGTACCTGTTGGAGGTGGAACTTCCGGGTCCTGCACCTGGAACCTCAAACATAATACTTTTTAAGGTGAATGATGTTTCAGGATCTAGGGAAAGCTACCCCATCCATAGTCTCCAACTTGTATGCCCCATTACCCACGATGCCTTCTATGCGGTAGGGGCCTTCCCAGTTGTAGGCGAATTTGCCTGCACTCTGGTTCTAGGTGTTTGGGAATACCTTCTTGAGTACCAGGACATCTACCTGCGGCGTTCTCAACCTTACGTTTTTGTTGTAACTCCTGGCAGCTGTCTGCTTGTAGGCGGCCATCCTGATTTGGGTGCTAGTCCTTGGCTCATCAATGCTATCCAGGCTGCTAGCCATTTCTACCTGGTTCCTCTCTTCGGTGGCATTGGCATATCGATGTGTCGGTACTTGCACCTCAGAGGGAATAACTGCCTCGGCCCCATATAGCAGACTGAATGGTGTATGACCTGTTGCCACTTTGGGGGTAGTTCTATCAGACCACAACACGAAGCGGAGCTCATCTTCCCAGTTGGCTCGTATCTCCTCCAGCCTTCTTTTCAGGTTGTTCATGACTATCTTATTGATGGATTCTGCCTGACCGTTGTATTGCGGATTCCTAGGAGTGGACTTAAACAACTTGATGTTCCACCTAGCGCAGTAGTCTTCCATTCTGTTGGATATGAATTGTGACCCGTTGTCACATATGATTTCTGAAGGGATGCCATATCTGCTGACTATGTTCCTCTTGATCAAAGATATCACATGCTTCTCCAGGATCTGAGGGAAAGCTTATGCCTCTATCCATTTAGAGAAGTAGTCCGTCATTGCCAGCATGTACGTCCTGTTTCCAGAAGCACGGGGTAATGATCCCACAATGTCTATTCCCCATTTCATAAAAGGCCTAGGCGAGATGATCGGATGCATATGTTCTGTTAGCTGGTGGCTGACAGGAGCGTGCCTTTTGCATTCTTCGCATTTCTTGACGTAATCTATGACGTCCTTCCTCATGGTAGGCTAGAAGTAACTGTGCCTTAGTGTTTTGTTGGATAGGCTCCTACCCCCTGTGTGATTTCCACAATCACCACTGTGGATATAACACATTACTGCCTGTGCCTCCTATATGCTCAAGCATCTCAGATAGGGTCCTGCCAAGGACTTCCTAAATAGGATACCATCAATAAGTACGAATCTGGAGGATTTCATTATGAAGCGCCTGGCATCTTTCTGGTCAAGTGGTAATACCTCATCACGTAGCCAACTAATGTAAGGCTTGCGCCAATCATTAATCTCTTCCTGGGGTGTGGCAGTACACAGTATCCCTGCTTCGTGTGTCCATTGGGTGGTTGCAGCCTTACTGGCGTTCTGCTGTTCATTCTGACGTACGGTAGGTTTCATGACATGTATGAATGGTATAGTACCCACTACCCCTGGAGTGAAGGCTGCTCCCATGGTGGCAAGAGTATCCGCTTCAACATTTTGATCCCTTGGTATCTGCTGGATGTTCAAGAAGGCAAAGCGGAGTTTGAGCTTCTTCGCTACTTCTAGGTAGGCTATCATTTTAGGGTCCCTGGCCGTGTATACGTTATTCACATGGTTTACGATCAGTTGGGAGTCACTATACACCTCGATGCGGCTGATTTGCAATTCTAAGGCTAATTGGAGTCCTAAGATTAGGGCCTCGTATTCAGCATCGTTATTCGTTGCTTTGAACTCGCACCTTACTACCTGTATTATCTGTTCCCCCTGAGGTGATTTCAGGACCAGCCTTAGCCATGCTCCCTTCGTATTGGATGCCCCATCAACATGTAACTCCCATACCTGCTCCTCTTTAGCCTCACTTAGGGTCAAGATTTCACTGTCGGCTTGTTCTTGAAGGGTGGGACTAAAGTCTGACACAAAGTCACCTAGGGCATGGGACTTTATGGCTGTTCGGGGTTTAAATTTTAGGTCTTACCCACTCAGGTGGACAGACCACTTAACCATTCTCCCTGACAGTTCAGGTTTCCTCATTATGGTTCTCGGGGGTAGTTTGTCACGACTGAAATTGTATGTGACTCAAAATAGGGACGCAATTTGTACGAAGCAGTAACAAGTGCTAAAACGAGTTTTTCTAGAGATGTGTACCTGGTCTCTGTAGGTAACAAAGACTCTTATATAGTATATGTTAGGTTCATATACCTATTATTAGACTCCTCTAATAGTGAACTAATTAACTTCTTAATTATTTGTTCTTTAGATCTAGTGCATGCATAACAAAATAAGAGATTTATGAGGAAAAATAATGTCCCTTACATTATATATAGGTTCGAAATATTGGGCACAAATAAGGCCACCTTCCTTATTTGTTCTTGAACTTAATATATATTGGATGATCCTCCAAAAATCCCAAAGTAGAGATTCTCCTCTTGATTGCACCCAAGATTTAACCCTTATCACTACTAAATAATATGTGCTAGATATTTGTTTAGTAGTCTACCTTAAAATTGATTACTAATACTCATATATTACACTAATAATATTAGTAATCTTTATGAACAATTTAGATTGAATCTTCTCATATTTTTAGAGAAAGATTAAAGAGTAGAGAGAATAATGCATAAGACTTTTGCATGTAATGTGTAAGAATAATGATAAGAGAACAATATTCTCTTAATAAGAGGAGGGAGCACGGTTGGAGCATGCATCAAATGCCAAGGATTGCATCTCCCTTTATGCTTTTTCTCTTCACAAGATAGTAGGTTGTGTAAGATGTGTAAGAGTAGGTGTAAGGCTAGTTGTAGGTAGGCATCATCATGCTATTTTATCAAATAAAATAAAACAACCATAACCCACTAATACTCCCTCTATTTCGGTCCATCATATAAAATCGACTACCTTTTTATTTTGTCAATTTGTCACTTGTCACACAATACGTCACATGTAATATGTTACATGTTATTAATTAATTTAATGCATATTTATCACATAAATATCATTTTATAAATTAATTAAATTACATACAACAAATTGACTAGTGATACTTGATCAGATAAATAAAATGGGTCATTTAATTATAATTCACAACATCTTATAATTATAACTAACCATTCATTCTTATCTACATTGTTTCTCAAACAATAAACAATTTCAGTAATAAAGCATTTTTATTACTAAAATAAATCTTATTTAATCCCATTACAATAAGATATCAATTTTCTCTCTCACAATTGAATTGTTCAATTTTAAGGAATTGATTAACTTGTATCGTCATACAATTAATCAACTTTACTAATAAGGGCATCATCCTTTAGGTGTGACCTTAAGGGATTAACTGACCACCACCGTTCCACGACAGTAACGTCAAACTCTAGCAAGTCAATCGTTACCGATTAATGTTGATCAGTTGACTATATAATGAATCACCCCTTACGTATTATTAATATGAGATTTAATTGTGATATTAAATCATGTGATCGCACTATTGTTGAGGACACATATTCCAACAATCTCGCACTTGTCCGAGACAAGTGTGCGTCACCAATTCTCTTGTCCTATTACAATCTCCCACTCAATGCAAGGTGTCTTGCTGGTCGTACTTGCACTTGATCATATCTTGAGTGGTTTCCTTGATCTGGAGTGTAATTGTTTGACCGGAATTATCTACCATAGATACCTTCCGAGCGTGGCCACGCATTTCCAGTTCACTACTCCTCAAGTGGCCTTGAGATTTCAAACAACCCTGAAAAGGGGTGGACAATTCCTATCGCACTATTCCCTTTGTTCTGCCACAGTTCATCATAACCCAAAATATACCCATTTGACCTCATTTACGACAGTCGTAGAGTATAAATCAAAGCTAATCAGAAATTTGTGCCAACTTGGGCGAATAGTCTCTAGTCAAAATAATTGACTCACAAGAATACTATAGTAGCTCTTGCCACGACCAGGCTTTATGAATTACCAGAACTCTATAAGCGGTCACTGCCCGACAGAGTTTCCCATACAGTCTGCCTATGTGATCGACTAGTCATCCCGTATGACTCTATGGCACTTGAACTTGCCATCAATCGCATCACACTCTAGTCACTTCGAGACGTCACCTCATATAAGTAACTAGAGGCGAATACCATGTCAATCCAGTTCTCTTTAATGGGGTTCAATTTGTCTCTACAACCCATTTGGATTTAACAAGATAACGGGTGAGTTTAATAAAACTCAAACGATAAATGCGATTATCATATATAAATAGTTAATACACTATTACTACTTCATATCTTATAATCTTTAGTGTACCTTTTACACTTAGTTGAGACGCAATAAAAGCTTGGCAAGTGGATATACCCTATATCCATATATTCCAACCTTATCAATTGCTATTTCCTTCTATTCAATATTATTTCTAATAACTTGAATTTATCTCTAGGTATTTGTCTAGTCTTCTTACTAGACTTGGGCTCTTTAACTTGAAAGATGCTCCCACTGTTATCTCATAACTTGTGATAAAGTTATTTGTAGAGGGATTCACCCTTAATCCCTACGTTGACCATTTTATCACAATTTACTTAGATTCCTTTTGTAGAATTTGCAATGCGCGAAACTAAAACTCTTTTCTTAGTCTCTTACTCCTAAGTCAATAAGATATCCTAGGATTTCAAAAAATCCCTTTTGAGTTTGGAAACTAAAGTTTGTACAACCCTTCAACACCTAACGCAGTTTATCATCCAAACATATGAACAAGTCTTCAATTGTTCTTTAAGGCTTTCACAAGACCATCTTATGAATGAACTTGTTATTGACTCATTATGCTCCTAGCATATGGTTCATCACAGCACGTGCGTCTGTTGGCATACATGATCGTTCTAATGGCGGAAACATTATTAATCGATTTTATGTGATCAACAACTTAATAGGTTCAGTGAATGACTATGACTCCATCATAGTAATTCCACTTCCCTCAACATGAATAGCCTATTCAACCTTGTTGATGTACAACAGATACGAAAGATCTTATCCTCATAAGACTCTCAACTCTATGCTAATATTCTCTCTGATAGATTCAAAATCTAGAATACTTTGCATCCCTTTCCAAGTCTCCAATCACTCTTTCACAGAAGAGAGCATTGGTACATTATTCTCAATAAGTAATATGTTATCAACATATAAGACATGGAGAAACAATTATAGCTCCCACTTATCTTCATGTATAATCATGATTCTTCAATCATGTGAATGAACCCATTCACTATTATCACATGAACGAAAAATATAATCCTTTAAAGCTTGTTTAAGACCATTCTAGGATCACTTAAAAAAGCTACGCATAAGATGTTAGGATTCTTATTTGCCATTCTTCATTAAAATGAAATGCGGCAATTCCTAACATAATTTATCTTGATCAACATCTTTATGTCAATCTTATGCATATGAGTACTCTAAAGCTCTATTTACCTTTAAAGAGACCCTCGCTTTAAATTAATATACTCTTGAGTAACAATTTTTGGATTATAGTGTAATGGCTCGTATGTAACAAGGTCATAATACTATCACTTTCACAAAGTAATATTTTAACCATTAAGACACGTGCGATAAACTCCCACTGAACTATGCTCCTACTCTATCTTTATAGATTATAGTTCAACTATACTCCCACTCTATAGTTCCGTTACTTTCACAAAGTAACACTATAAGATATGTTTGTAGCGATCCAATCTACTCCCACTCTATCTCTCAGAAATACATCTATCTTTTGAGAGATAGCTTTGTGAGTTACGAACATATATATGGTGGAGTATTTGGAGTTTATCTAGACTATGCATTAGCTTTCAAAATGTCATTCCTATCATGGTAGTTTGATTCATGTAATATGCGAGTCATATCCACGTCATTTATTAAATAGACTCTCTATTTTAGGTATTTCCTGGTTGACCATCCGCTTAGAATTACTTGTCCGTTTTGGATTGCAAATTCCCAAAATTGAGTTCAACAACTTAAACCGACTCATATTAGTTTGATGTTATGGGTAGTGACACTAGGTCATAATCCATATTTAATAAATCAAATTCATTACTTAGATCTTTGCCACTATGATCTAATCGTAATGCTTTTAGTACTTTGTTCAATTGGTTCTCTACGTGATTTAGAAATTTCTCAAATTTATCAAATGCTTCACTTTATATTTGATTAAGTAAATATACCCATATTTACTTAAATCATCGTTAAAAGTGACGAAGTAGTCATAAATTCCCCTTGCGGTGATGCTTATTAGAACACATACATCGGCATGTATTAGTCCAAACAAATCACTTGCTCATGTCTCTTTACCACTAAAGAGAGTATAAATCATTTTCTAAAGGAAACAAGATTCGCATATTCCATATGATTGAAAATCAAATGGTTCATTAAATCTAGTCGACACTAGCCTTTTAATGCGTTTCTCATTTATGTAACCTAATCGAAAAAACCAAATGTATAAATCATTTGGATTACTAGTTATGAGTCTTTTGGATTGTATTATGAAGATATCTTTGCTTGAGTTGAAAGGGTCTAAAACTTGTATATCATAAAGATAAGTGACATGGCTCACAGTCATGTATATTTTCAACAAAATACAACAATTGTCTTTGATGGAAAAATAAAAATCCTTTCATGTCTCACATAGAAATGGAAATAAAGTTTTAGACAAAGTGGGTACATAATAACAATTATGTAGATTATAACTCAAAGCTATTAGCAAAAACAAGTACATAAGTCCTTCTTGAAGTGGCGGCTACCCTAGCTCCATTTCCTTGTCGGAGATTCATATCACTCTTGTTTCGCTTTTCCACATTTCCAAGTCCCACTTGGAGTAATAAGTCCAACTTTGATATCTCCCAAATACTTGGGGCAATTTCGCTTCCAATGGCCCATGACATTGCAATAATGACATTCCTCATATGATTGGGCACCCTTCTTGGTCTTGGTTTTGGTAGTCCCACTATCCATTTCCAATTTATTATCAGGCTTGGGTTTCTCACCCATCTTTGCCTTCCCTTTAATAATACCAATATTCCTATCATTTGTAAGGACACTCTTGCTAGAACTCCCACTGAATTTAATATTTCTCCTCGTTTCTTCAAACAAGGATGCCTTGGGTTTAGTTAGATTTTCTTACCAAAGTGGTAGGCATTAATATTGGAGTGGGTGGTGTGGAGGTGGTAAAGAAGCAAAAATTTCCATCCTGACCAATGCCATCGCATAATTCTCTAATCATATCATTGTCATACTCAGAGCATTTTTCATCGAATGTTTGGAGCCATGAATCAATGGTGATTGGTGTAGGAGTATTAGATGAATTCATTGCGTATAATTAGCTACAAAAACGGAAATGAAGGAATAATTAACATCTATCGTTTTAATAATACTTTTAAACAAGTATTGCATTTATATAGTGACCTCTACCCAACTATCATAAATGATTCCGAGATCCAAATTCATATTAATACGGGTACGGTGAGTCGAGTCATCCCTTATTAATATAACTCGGTGGATTAACCTCTTTATCGATTCTACTTCCAGAACTCTCGGTCGATAAAAATTACTCTAATTTTCATCTTTAGCCCGGAACACATGCGACTACGGTCACGAATACTTCCGTTGAGCTCAATCCAAATTTCGATGTAATAACATTTTATTACCCATTTACCCAACGTAACAAGTTTAGTACCCCGGTGAGCCGAATCTACTTCCTTATGAAATTGGGATTCATGGTTTCTACTGTTTGGTAAGGCTAATTCTCAATTATTATATGTGAGAGGTCTTGTCAATTTATTATCTATCACGTTTTAAGTGAAATAAAACAGTGAACTACGATAATTGTAATTGACACGGTCGATGACTCGATATGATATGCATGTGTTGTTATGGCGATTTGGCAATGCATGTAACATATTAAAAGAAATGCAAGGCAATAATAAAATTTCTAGTATGGCCTTCCTAAAATAGAAAATCAAATAATCTATTACATATTCGGAAACCAACTCCTTTGGTCCCTTGAATCTTCAAATGGCACGCTTCCCAAGAACACCGTCTTCGTCGGATCACATTTCCGAATGGCACCGTCTTTGAAGATACTCTATAATTACAAATAATAATAAAAATACAAAGCTATTCCTATTATACATTTGTAAAATGGAAAAACTAGTAAAAATAAAAGTGATACGAGATCACATTAAATTACAACCGAATCAATATTCCCTTTCATTACGGGTAATATTGATTAAAACTAAGGCCATACTAAGATAAAATTACATAATTCAAAATTATATAAATAAAAGACATTTAACAATTGAAATATGCAGCATTATAATATGTATCTATCATGCCAAATTATGTGCCAAATCGCCCAATTTAACTTATATCGTATATATAACCCGGTTTTATGGAAATGCGTGATCGTAACCTTTTAAAATCACAAATTAACACTTAAACCACATCTAAGCTCAAGTTAATTATCCTAACACTTTTAGGACTCAAAAATTAATCATCACTCAATTTTTGACAATAAGTCAACTTGATTTAATTTTTATGCTCATTTTTTTTGACCTTAAAATCATAATATTTATGAAATAAATCCAAATTAAATTACAATAATTTCAAAATTTGAATTTTAAATTTTTGAACATTATGGAATATATGCATGACATTCATAATGTCAAAGAACATGGTTAAAATTTTCGAATTAATTTTGAGAAAATATAGTTGCATTTTATCGGTTTTATCTCATAACAAATCTAAAGTATCCAAAAATTGATCCAATCAATTTTACAACCTTATATCTGATTAGTGGGATATTTATGCAACCAAAAATATTTTTCTCATGCCATGCAATTCGTTTTAGCTATTTATGCTAAAATAGTCACTATTTATGCCATTTTTACTCAAAAAATTCATAAATCATGCTAAATGAGATCATTTCATCTCACAATTTACATATACTCTTTAAATAAAGCATGTGACAACATATTAAAATCTTATAGCCTAATTCAAAATTTAACTATTTTTAACCATTTTACCTCTTTTAATCCATTTTTATCTAATAAAAATCATAAATCATGCAATATTAATTCAATTAATACTAGATTTTACACACTACTTGTAAAATATGCATGTGAGGTCATATAAAAGTTTCAAGGTCAGAGAGTAAGTTTAACCAATTTTAGTCATTTTAACCTCCATTTATGCCATTTTTACACTTAAAATTTATAAATCATTAAATATTAATCACATTAATATGATATTTTACATGCAATACATAAAATATTTATGTGAGGTCATACTAAAATACCACAGCCATTAGTGAAGGTTAACTTATTTTAGTGAATAAAATTTCATTTTACTCATAAAAATGTAATAAAATCACTAAAAATCATTAAAATGAGCAATAAATTTCCATAAATCATAAAAATGACCTAAAAACATTTTAGGACCAGAGTATATAACATGCATAATTATTTCGTGACCTACTCTTATAGATCACGAATTTTTAGTTTTATATGTTATCATTTTAACTCGGAAAAACAATAACCGATTATGCATGCAACATCCTATGCTCTGATACCACTTGTTAGGTTCATATACCTATTATTAGACTCCTCTAATAGTGAACTAATTAACTTCTTAATTATTTGTTCTTTAGATCTAGTGCATGCATAACAAAATAAGAGATTTATGAGGAAAAACAATATCCCTTACATTATATATAGGTTCGAAATATTGGGCACAAATAAGGTCACCTTCCTTATTTGTTCTTGAACTTAATATATATTGGATGATCCTCCAAAAATCCCAAAGTAGAGATTCTCCTCTTGATTGCACCCAAGATTTAACCCTTATCACTTGTGACACCCTCATTCATTGCGGAAAAATAAACACGTAATTCTAGAATAAAACTGCATGGATATGTTTGTAATAGGTTCATTTGGGTAAAAACCTGTAATTTTTAAAACCTGAACCTGTTATAAAAGTATCCAAATGGGAAGGTGTCAAACATGCAAGGTCTAAAATAAATCTCATAATAAAACATCGCTAAAGTCGCGAAACAAAGTTATACAACCCAAATATGATAAAGGGAGACATATGTCCCTGAAAAGTATATAACATAAAAAGTGTTTAAGGGTCACAATAAAATAAAGCCAATCTAGGTCCCAAGGTTACTTTGCTCGCTAGCTCGTCTATGTACCCCATATATGCATCACCTACCTGTCAATCGCATTTTATACAAATACGGAAGCCACAGTCAGTGGGGAGTAACTCCGAGTTCTCCCAGCCACGAAAT
Source organism: Silene latifolia (assembly GCF_048544455.1). Taxonomy (NCBI): domain Eukaryota; kingdom Viridiplantae; phylum Streptophyta; class Magnoliopsida; order Caryophyllales; family Caryophyllaceae; genus Silene; species Silene latifolia. The sequence goes on along the minus strand of NC_133532.1, from coordinate 87,022,901 downwards.
GTCATAATTAATATAACATGTAAACATAAGAATATGAATATGAATAACACATAGCCTTAGCATATAGATTCTAGACAATCGTACTCATCATGTGAACAACAATATAACAACACATAGTCCTAGCATATGAATACTAGACCGACTCATACTACACTATCATGTGAATCACATAACATCCAGGAATCCAAACTCTATCAACCATAGCCGGCTTGCATCTCACCTTCTATGATTCATAGAATCATCAACAAGAAAGGACAATATATCTAGAGACAGGCATAAGTTCCTAGTACAGTCAATAGTCACTCTGTAACTCTAGTCTATACCACGAGGTAAGGTAAACACCCTAGTCCTAAACATGCGCAGACCTAGCGACATGCGGAAAATACCGCATCCAAGACCCATGATCACACACATGAGTACCCCTTAGGAGTCCACCAAAGGATTGGCTAGTACTTAAGCTGACGACATACTTCTAAGAGTACGTCAGGAAGTCATGCCTTAACTTGGATATAAGCCCACCAAGCTAAGACACAAAGGCTATTAAGCTGTGAACATACACTCGTCAAAGACTATAAGGGCCTATCTATGACGAAGGCCGAAATACTCACCTAGGACTTAGTCCCAGCTTGAATACTTTAGCCCATACCACACAAGACAAGTAGAACACCCAATTAACCATAAGAGGGGCAAAGAGTCCAAACTTGCACACACACAAATGATCATACACACCCTAGCATATGAAAGACTACGCAAGAACATATTCAGCTGACAACCCAACAATATCTCCAATATCAATAATAATCCAAATTCCAGCTAACCAACAGTACCATAATCCATGAGAACAAGCTAAAATGGCAGAGAGGCAACAAGACTCAAGCATAAGGCATCCAAAGCATCCAACAACCAACATATGAAATGATAATTACAAACATCAAGGCATAACATAAAACATCCAATAACAACCAATCTCACCTCAAAGACAAACCCTCGACCCGAATCCCGCGACGGGTCATCGGTCAAATCGAGGCTGACCGGTTTAAACCTAGTTTGACCAAACTCGTTCGGTCAATCTGGCCCAGCTCAGAGTCTTGGCCTACTTTGGCCCAAATCACAAAATTCATCACAATATCATTCTCATGCTATTTCCAATTTCTATCATGTGAACACTATCAACATAAAGAAACATTCCAACTTAAAAAATAACTAATTCCACAAAATTCTCGCATAATAAAATAGCGTAAATAACCGTCTCACACAAGGGTAAACTTTTCTATAAATTTTAATCGATAAAACGACGCCATTTACTCATACGGGCTCCGAATTGAGTGATTCAAGTGGCTAAACCACCTAATTTTTCGATGCCGTTCAATATGTCATATTTTTGGAAACATTGGAAACCATCTTGGTCCGGTACTGACGCGTTCCAGCCAACACGCGGACTTGTCACAACACATAATTCCTCATCCAAATTTGTTCCAAACATTAATATACAAATGGGTAACATAAATTAAACATAAGCATACTCATCTTACTCCATTCATTCATTTATCAACAAGATCGTCTCAAACAACAACAAACAACAACAACAACAAACAACAACAAACAACAAATACAACTACTAATGTGACATTAATTCGTCGAGTAACTCGGAATAGTTACCTTAAGCTAGCAAAGAGACAAGTAATAACTTGAGAAAGCTTCTAAAACCCAAAATTATGCATCATCTTCTACAATATATGAGTTTCCTAACTCATCTTCATATTCTTCACCTATAAGAACAACAAAAACACAATTATTAAGCTTAAATTCGAAAACCCTAAAAGATGAGCCTTAAACAAAAATTGGGGGAAATGAAAATAAAGCTTACTAGTAGATGGGGATTGAAGAGAGGATTCCGAATATATAATTTTTATGCGATTTGGTGGAGAAATGAAAAAGTTATGGTGGATTTAGGGATTGTAAGGAGGATTTTTGAGATGAATTTGGTGTTTGGAAGAAGGAAGTGATAGAATGAGAATTGAGGAAATGAAAGATGAAGAGGAGACCCATGAAGGATGGAGGGTGCATGGTTTGGGGTAGGGTGTTTGGGTGAGTTTCAATTGTTTACGTTTTGGTTCGTTTCGTTTAAATTAGAAATATTCGTCGAACGCGATTTCCGAGAAAATTAAAGTTCTTAAACACGATTTTACTAAAAGATTAAGTACTCATAAGCCCAATATCCAAACTCGTTTACCCAACGACCGTAAGAAATGGGAAAATCCCAATTTTACGACTTTTATCCGAAATCTATTTTATCAAAGGAAAAGGTTTAAATATAGTTTAAATCACTTTTAAACATTTCTAAACTATCAAAAATAATTACATTTCTTCAAAATAAAATAAGATTATATTTTATCAAATAAATTTTATTTCAAATAAATTAATATTAAATTAAAATAGCTTAAAATATTACTTTTAAAATATAATAAAGGTCTTCAAATTTACGGGGTGTTACAATCATCCCTCCTTTTAAGAAGTTTCGTCCCCGAAACTTAGAAGAAGGAACATTGTATATATGTAGGTCTATCTCTTTAAAATCAAGTAAACAAAATCTTCAAAATGTGAACGTATGAAATATAAGTGTCTTTTCAATGGAACGGAATATCCTCGTCGGCCGTTCAAGGACATCAACATTCCAAATCAAAGACATAAAAATATATATATTTTTACACCAACAAATGAGAAAACCAATTATCGGACGTCTCCAACAACGAGCTTTACCACTCATTGACGTTAAAACCAGTGGAAAACATTAGAGCATTCTCAAAAATCTTTAGTTCGAAACTCTATAATAAGGATAATAGCTCCACTAGCTATGACCAAACTCTAACTACGACTTTTAAACAACTAAGCAAGGACTACTAACGCGGAGAATATTCCAGGGAAGGAGAGGAACACTCGAAAGGATAGCTAAAACTCACAAGGATTAGATAAAGTAACGGAAAGTATCTCACGAGAAGGGTTCGGGATATTTAGCTAACATAGAAGGTTCAGGCTCCCAAGTTTCTTCTTCGACATTTCCACAACGCCAAAGGATACGAACTAGGGGCACAACTTTGTTTCTAAGTTGTTTGTTTGCTCTTTCGAGGATTCGGATTGGCCTTTCTTCCAAAGTCAAGCTAGGTTCCAAATCTGGGATTTCTTCTTGAATAACATGGCTCGGATCACTAATGTACTTCCTCAACTGAGATACATGGAAGACATTATGAACCTTGCTCAAATTCGGGGGCAACTCCAAACGGTAAGCAACGGGACCAATCTTCTCAAGCACACGGAAAGGTCCAATGTATTTGGGACTCAGCTTTCCTTTCACACCAAACCGTTTCACCCCTTTCATAGGTGATACCTTAAGGAACACTCGATCATCAACCTCAAAGGTAAGTGGTCGACGACGGACATCAGCATAAGATTTCTGTCGGTCTTGAGCGGTTTTCATACGCTCTCGAATGATCTGAACCTGATTGATGGTCTCAGTCACCAAATCGGGTCCCAACACATGAGCATCTTGGACTTGATCCCAACAAACAGGACTACGACACTTCCTACCGTACAAAGCCTCATAAGGTGACATTTTGATAGAGGAATGATAGCTATTGTTGTAGGAGAATTCGACAAGAGGTAAAAATTTCTCCCAAGAAGTGTGGAAGTCTAAAGCACAAGCACGGAGGAGGTCCTCTAAAGTCTGGATAGTCCTCTCGGTCTGCCCATATGTAGCGGCATGAAAAGCGGTACTCATCAGTAGCTTACTACCCATGGCTTCTTGCAAAGCAGTCCAGAAACGGGAACAGAATCTAAGGTCACGATCTGAAACTATATCCTTAGGCACTCCATGGTAGCGTACTATCTCTTTCACGTAGGCACCAGCTAGGACATCTAATTTCCATGTCTCCTTGATAGGTATAAACCTAGCACATTTGGTCAATCGATCTACAACCACCCAAACCGCATCTTTTCCGCTAGCAGTCTTAGGTAAAGCCATCACAAAGTCCATGGAGATGGACTCCCATTTCCAAAGGGGAACATCCAAAGGTTGTAGCAAACCCCAGGTTTCGATGCTCAATCTTCACTTTCGACGGGTAAGACACTTGCTAACATACTCTAGGACATCAATCTTCATCCTAGGCCACCAAAAACTGTAATCTCAAGTCTTTATACATCTTGTCACCACCAGGATGAATAGAGTAAGGAGAAAGGTGAGCTTCATCAAGGATCTTCTTCCTCAACTCGGCTACTCTCGGAACATACATCCTACCTTGGTAACGAAGGTATCCATCACTATCCACCACACAATCCTTAGCTTGCCCAAGTTGGATTTTTGCTTGAATGGACTTGAAAGTAGCATCCTCAGGTAGGCAAGTACGGATCTCACGGTAAAAATCGGGTTCTGCACTCAAGGCACTAAGATAGTCAAAGCCCTTCCCAACAAGGCTTATCCCTAGCTTTTGAAATTCCGTGGTAAGTTCATCAGGTAACACACGGATAGTGCTCAAAGAGTGACTAGTCTTCCTATTCAAAGCATCGGCCACCACATTTGCTTTCCCTTCATGATAAATCAACTCGGCATCATAATCATTCACCAACTCTAGCCATCTTCTTTGCCTCATATTCAATTCTTTCTGGGTAAAGATACACCTCAAACTCTTATGATCGGTATAAATGCGGCAATGAACTCCAATAAGGTAATGCCTCCATGTCTTCAAGGCATGTACAACGTCGGCTAATTCAAGATCATGAGTCGGATAGTTCACCTCGTGAACCCTCAGTTGTCGAGAAGCATAAGCAATAACCCTTCGATTTTGCATCAAGACACAACCTAAACCATGCTTTGAAGCATCACAATAAACATCGTAGTCCACACCATCCTCAGGTAAGGTCAACAAGGATGTCAAAGATAGAGTTTCATAGGTTATGAGTTTCAAACTTAAAGGCGGAGCATGATGAAGCGAGAAAGAGAGGTATGAATGGTAACCCTTATGGTCAAAGAAGAAAGGAATTAGACAACAAAGAAACGCCAGGTACTGAAACCTCAAACAACAACATCATCCTAAACGGTTCCAAAAACTTCCTAACATTAAAATTTATAACCACAACACTTCCAAGGATTTCCTCAAAACACTCATGTTACTTCATCCTAAGCAATTCCGTGAAACAAGGTACTCCACTATAAGTGTGATCTCATCACTCCAAACCCTCAAACATCCACAAACAACTCCCACAACATCATGGTCAGCACTCCAACAAAGCTATACTCGTATCCAAAGTGATCATGGAAGCCAATCAAAAACTCGACTTACTTAGTCAATTCTACATCCTCAAATCCACCATTCAATTTCATCCATTTTAAGTCAAGTTCTAAGCACTGGCATCCCAAGACACGTCTCACTACACTTCCCAAGCCTTTCTAATCCCAAACATAAACAACAAAGCCAAGTTCCATAACCTTAGCAACAAGAGCAACTCACACTCGTTAACACAAATAACTCCACTAAACAACCACACTCCCTTTATCAAGGAACTAGGTATAAGAATCACTAAGTATGTCTCATCACACTACCTAAGTCTTTCCAACATCAAATCCTCTCAAAACCAGGTTTAAGGGTCAGACACAAACAATCTCCTCAAAAGTCGAATTTTCCAACCAAGGTCAACATTCCTCAAGAGAAAGAGTACTATCAAAAGGCGTTAAGGAAGGATAAGTAAGGAACAAAGGACAAGTTAGGAGGGTACAAGAGTAACTTTCAAGGAAAGAGAAAAGAGAGTTTAGAAGAAGAATAAGCACCAAGATATAAAGAATAAGGCAAGGTACACAAAGAATGAGAAACATCTTCGAGGAAGTAGAAGCATTCTTCAAAGGTAAACACATCTTCAGTCCTCAGTAATAGGCACCAAATCTTGATCTTCATGTAGGTAAGCTCACGGTCATTGATCGAAGGGCACAACAATTATTAAGTGACAATCAACAAACACGTTAGAACCTAACAAAGAGCAAGCACACTTCAGACTACAACATAAGGTCCTAAGTCTACCCATCCTACCCATCTCTCAAGTTTATTATTTTAAGGTCAAGTTATTTATATTGGGGTGCACAAACGTGCGTCGGGAGCAAATATGCTCTGATACCAACTGTTTCACCCTCATTCATTGCGGAAAAATAAACACGTAATTCTAGAATAAAACTGCATGGATATGTTTGTAATAGGTTCATTTGGGTAAAAACCTGTAATTTTTAAAACCTGAACCTGTTATAAAAGTATCCAAATGGGAAGGTGTCAAACATGCAAGGTCTAAAATAAATCTCATAATAAAACATCGCTAAAGTCGCGAAACAAAGTTATACAACCCAAATATGATAAAGGGAGACATATGTCCCTGAAAAGTATATAACATAAAAAGTGTTTAAGGGTCACAATAAAATAAAGCCAATCTAGGTCCCAAGGTTACTTTGCTCGCTAGCTCGTCTATGTACCCCATATATGCATCACCTACCTGTCAATCGCATTTTATACAAATACGAAAGCCACAGTCAGTGGGGAGTAACTCTGAGTTCTCCCAGCCACGAAATGTCATAATTAATATAACATGTAAACATAAGAATATGAATATGAATAAGACATAGCCTTAGCAAATAGATGCTAGACAATCGTACTCATCATGTGAACAACAATATAACAACACATAGTCCTAGCATATGAATACTAGACCGACTCATACTACACTATCATGTGAATCACATAACATCCAGGAATCCAAACTCTATCAACCATAGCCGGCTTGCATCTCACCTTCTATGATTCATAGAATCATCAACAAGAAAGGACAATATATCTAGAGACAGGCATAAGTTCCTAGTACAGTCAATAGTCACTCTGTAACTCGAGTCTATACCACGAGGTAAGGTAAACACCCTAGTCCTAAACCTGCGCAGACCTAGCGACATGCGGAAAATACCGCATCCAAGACCCATGATCACACACATGAGTACCCCTAAGGACTCCACTAAAGGATTGGCTAGTACTTAAGCTGACCACATACTTCTAAGAGTACATCAGGAGGTCATGCCCTAACATGGATATAAGCCCACCAAGCTAAGACCCAAAGGCTATTAAGCTGTGAACATACACTCGTCAAAGACTATAAGGGCCTATCTATGACGAAGGCCGAAATACTCACCTAGGACCTAGTCCCAGCTTGAATACTTTAGCCCACACCACACAAGACAAGTAGGACACCCAATTAACCATAAGAGGGGCAAAGAGTCCAAACTTGCACACACACAAATGATCATACACACCCTAGCATATGAAAGACTACGCAAGAGCATATTCAGCTGACAATCCAACAATATCTCCAATATCAATAATAATCCAAATTCACTAACCAACGATTACCATAATCCATGAGAACAAGCTAAAATGGCAGAGAGGCAACAAGACTCAAGCATAAGGCATCCAAAGCATCCAACAACCAACATGTGAAATGATAATTACTAACATCAAGGCATAACATAAAACATCCAATAACAACCAATCTCACCTCAAAGACAAACCCTCGACCCGAGTCCCGCGACGGGTCATCGGTCAAATCGAAGCTGACCGGTTTAAACCTAGTTTGACCAAACTCGTTCGGTTAATCTGGCCCAGCTCATAGTCTTGGCCTACTTTGGCCCAAATCACAAAATTCATCACAATATCATTCTCATGCTATTTCCAATTTCTATCATGTGAACACTATCAACATAAAGAAAATATTCCAACTTACAAAATAACTAATTCCACAAAATTCTCGCATAATAAAATAGCATAAATAACCGTCTCACACAAGGGTAAACTTTTCTATAAATTTTAATCGATAAAACGACGCCATTTACTCATACGGGCTCCGAATTGAGTGATTCAAGTGGCTAAACCACCTAATTTTTCGATGCCGTTCAATCTGTCATATTTTTGGAAACATTGGAAACTGTCTCTGTCAGGTACTGACGCGTTCCAGCCAACACGCGGACTTGTCACAACACATAATTCCTCATCCAAATTTGTTCCAAACATTAATATACAAATGGGTAACATAAATTAAACATAAGCATACTCATCTTACTCCATTCATTCATTTATCAACAAGATCGTCTCAAACAACAACAAACAACAACAACAACAACAACAACAAACAACAACAAACAACAAATACAACTACTAATGTGACATTAATTCGTCGAGTAACTCGGAATAGTTACCTTAAGCTAGCAAAGAGACAAGTAATAACTTGAGAAAGCTTCTAAAACCCAAAATTATGCATCATCTTCTACAATATATGAGTCTCCTAACTCATCTTCATATTCTTCACCTATAAGAACAACAAAAACACAATTATTAAGCTTAAATTCGAAAACCCTAAAAGATGAGCCTTAAACAAAAATTGGGGGAAATGAAAATAAAGCTTACTAGTAGATGAGGATTGAAGAGAGGATTCCGAATATATAATTTTTATGCGATTTGGTGGAGAAATGAAAAAGTTATGGTGGATTTAGGGATTGTAAGGAGGATTTTTGAGATGAATTTGGTGTTTGGAAGAAGGAAGTGATAGAATGAGAATTGAGGAAATGAAAGATGAAGAGGAAACCCATGGAGGATGGAGGGTGCATGGTTTGGGGTAGGGTGTTTGGGTGAGTTTCAATTGTTTACGTTTTGGTTCGTTTCGACGGAAATTAGAAATATTCGTCGAACGGGATTTCCGAGAAAATTAAAGTTCTTAAACACGATTTTACTAAAAGATTAAGTACTCATAAGCCCAATATCTAAACTAGTTTACCCAACGACCGTAAGAAATGGGAAAATCCCAATTTTACGACTTTTATCCGAAATCTATTTTATCAAAGGAAAAGGTTTAAATATAGTTTAAATCACTTTTTAACATTTCTAAACTATCAAAAATAATTACATTTCTTCAAAATAAAATAAGATTATATTTTATCAAATAAATTTTATTTCAAATAAATTAATATTAAATTAAAATAGCTTAAAATATTACTTTTAAAATATAATAAAGGTCTTCAAATTTACGGGGTGTTACATCACTACTAAATAATACGTGCTAGATATTTTTTTAGTAGTCTACCTTAAAATTGATTATTAATACTCGTATATTATAATAATAATATTAGTAATCTTTATGAACAATTTAGATTGAATCTTCTCATATTTTTAGAGAAAGATTAAAGAGTAGAGTGAATAATGCATAAGGTTTTTGCATGTAATGTGTAAGAATAATGATAAGAGAACAATATTCTCTTAATAAGAGGAGGGAGCACGGTTGGAGCATGCATCAAATGCCAAGGATTGCATCTCCCTTTATGCTTTTTCTTTTCACAAGATAGTAGGTTGTGTAAGATGTGTAAGAGTAGGTGTAAGGCTAGTTGTAGGTGGGCATCATCAAGCTATTTTATCAAATAAATTAAAACAACCATAACCCACTAATACTCCCTCCATTTCGGTCCATCATATAAAATGGACTACCGTTTTATTTTGTCAATTTGTCACTTGTCACACAATATGTTACATGTAGTATGTTACATGTTATTAATTAATTTAATGCATATTTATCACATAAATATCATTTTATAAATTAATTAAATTACATACAACAAATTGACTAGTGATACTTGATCACATAAATAAAATAGGTCATTTAATTATAATTCACAACATCTTGTAATTATAACTAACCATTCATTCTTATCTCTATTGTTCCTCAAACAATAAACAATTTCAGTAATAAAACATTTTTATTACTAAAATATATCTTATTTAATCCCATTACAATAAGATTTCAATTTTCTCTCTCACAATTTAATTGTTCAATTTTAAGGAATTGATTAACTTGTTGATGTGACCATAATTAGCGCACATTTAGTCCCCGAATTAGCCTCGTTCCCATGCTTTTTAGTGCATATTTGGGTCATTTATTATCTTTAGTTCTTTGTTTTGCATATTCTTTGAGATTTTGATCCCTTGGTAGGAAAGGAGTAAGAATCTTGCATTTTCATGGCAAAACGAGGCTAAATTGATCGAATCCAATGACCAAGCATCAAGGAGAGACAAGATTAGAAGGCCTTTGTACATATGATAGTAGATGAGCAATGTTGAGAAAGGATCCTTGATTCCCCTAGGAAATCCCCAAGGAATTTATGAAGAAAAGGGAAGAAAAGAAGAAGGAATTGTGCTGAACTACAATCCGAGCGGATTGTCTCCAATCCGTCCGTCTCCTCACAGCACAATCCGAGCGGTTTCTTCCAAAGACGCTCGGATTGCACCGCCACAATCTGCCCGGATTCCCTCGAATCCGCTCGGGTTCCTTCGCCAGAATCCGCCCGTCCCGACCCTAATCCGCACGGATTCCTTCACAGCCGATTTCCTCTTCTCCAAGCAACAAAGAAAGAAGCCCTTCCTTCGAAAAATACCGGCTCCTCCTTGCTCAATCTAAAAAGTGTAATTACTAGTTTAGCCCTTAGTTAACCCTAATGCATCCTCCCTAATTTTCACTATAAATACCCCATTAGTCTAATTAGAGGTGCATGTTCTTCTTATCAATAATTATAGTAGTTAATATCAATCAAATCTCTCTTTAATATTGTAATCAAGTATTAATCAAGTTTTAATCCAAGTTTTAGTTCTTTAATCTCTCTCTTGTTCATCCTTTATTTTGGGTAATTGAAGATTATTTGGGTTATTATTGGGAGATTGACAACCTCTCAATCAAACATCAAGTACTTCTATTATTTTTGCTTTGTTATTGGAATCATTACTAGGTATAATCTCTTAATCCCTTTTTAATTATTGCTAATTACTTTTATTTGTTCATCATGTTTCACTTTGTTAGTATGATTGACAACCTTGCTAGCATGTTCAATATGATGATGAGTGAGTAGTCTCTTAGCTAGGGTTAATGGGTGATTAGGGGAAACCAACATGGGGAATGATTCATGCTTAAATTAATATGCTTTCATGTTTTATTTGCTTGCTTGTTTTGATCTCAACTCATGCACATGTTATGTTTGATGAAATGCTAAGACTATGAATCCTTGCATTTACCACCATCACCTATCTTTTCAATGAGACTTGTAAGACATAAACCAACTCGAGTCTCATTAGACCATGCATGTTGTTGAGTAGGTGAAGAAAAGAAAGACAGGAAACTAAATTGTGAAGAAGATTATTGTTATTGAATGAATGAAAGCAACGTACAATATGCCAACTTATATACAAATATTGTACCACTAAATTAGGTAACATCATGCTAACAAATCTCCTAATATAAGGCAACTGAATAACCAAAAACATATATACCCTAAACTGAAGATATGGTCAATAATTTACAATATCGTATAATATCGTATCGCATATTCCTCATTACTCCCCCTCAAGTTGGAGCACTAGGGGACCATATGCCCAACTTGGACTGAAGGTAATGGAAAGCGTTCCTGCCAAGCTTTAGTAAATAGGTCGGCAACTTGCTCTTTGCTTCGTACATGGGAAAGCGTAATTGCACCTTGAACAATGTGGTGTCGAATGAAATGCAAATCAATCTCGATATGTTTTGTTCGATCATGAAAAACTGGATTTTTTGCTATCTTCATTGCAGCTTCATTGTCACATAATAATTTCATAGACTGTGTATGATTAATCCCCAACGACTTAAGAAACGACTTAAGCCATAAAACTTCACTAGTCACAGCTGCTAGCGCTCTGTATTCTGCTTCCGCCGTCGATCTTGCAACCGTGACCTGTTTCTTCGCTTTCCATGAAATTGGAGAACTACCCAAACAAACATAGTACCCTGTTATGGACCTTCGTGTTAAGGGACATTTAGCATGATCAGAGTCGGAATAGCCCCTAATTCGGAGGTCACAGTCCTTTGCAATCACAATGCCTTTACCTGGTTCTCCCTTGATGTACCGAACAACCCTCTTAGCTGCCTCAAGATGTTCTTCTCGCGGAGCGTGGACAAATTGGCTCAATATATGCACTGCATAAATTAAGTCGGGTCTTGTAATAGTCAAATAAATTAACTTCCCGACAATTCTCCTATATTTAATCGGGTCATTCAGTATTCTACCATCTGCTAGGGCCAAATTATGATGAGGTTGAATCGGAGTATCTACCGGTTTAGCACCCTCCAGTCCGGCTTCCTTGATAATATCAAGTGCATATTTTCTCGACTAAGGAAACAGCCCTGTGAGCCATTCGCTACTTCGATGCCTAGGAAGTATTTGAGTCTTCCTAAGTCTTTAATGCCAAATTTCTGATCAAGAAACAACTTCAGTCGGGTGCTTTCCTTTTCATTGTCACTTACAACTATCATGTCGTCGACGTATACTAACACACCAAGGAAAATGCCATCTTTGTTATAAGTAAATAATGAATAATCCGCGGTGATTGTTCAAAGCCGTACCTTGTTAGCGAATTTGTCAATTTCTCGAACCGGTTTCTCGAAGCTGCTTCAAGCCATATATGGATTTCTTCAATTTGCACACCTTAGTTTGTGCCGCCTTATGAAAACCAGGTGGCATTCTCATAAAAACTTCCTCATGTAAGTCCCCATGGAGAAACGCATTATTTACATCTAGTTGAGAAATAGACCATCCTTTTGCCACCGCCACTGCGAGCAAACATCGAACACTTGTCATCTTTGCAACGGGAGCGAAGGTTTCGTGATAGTCGACTCCCTCTACCTGTGTGTATCCCTGAGCTACTAGGCGTGCTTTGTATCTCTCGACACTTCCATCTGCCTTATATTTGACTTTATACACCCATCTACAACCAATTGCACGCTTGCCTCGAGGAAGATCAACAATGGACCAGGTACCATTTTTCTCAAGTGCTTCGAATTCTTGCATCATAGCAGTTCTCCATTCGGCCTTTTGAGATGCTTCAGCATAGTTTTCCGGTTCAACAATTTCATTTATCTTCGCCATAAAACTCCTGTAATTGTTAGAAAAATAATTGGAAGTGACAAAATTGGCCATAGGGTAACGAGTACCTTTCTTTGAGGAAGATGACGGGTGGTGTGAGCAATTGATGAAGTGGGGTCTATAACTCGAGTAGATTTGCAGTAATAATCTTTCTTCCACAATGGCTCAAATTTTTCTCTAGCTCCTCTGCCCATGGGTTCATTTCTCTTTGTATTATTGTCTTCTCCTTCTCGCCCTTCAACACCTTGCCTTTCCCCTGTATCTCGAATATTGGATTTGAATATGTTGTTGCTCGATCGAGTGTTATTCGTATTGGGTGATTCAACTGGACATGTTGTTGTTGATCGAGTGTTATTCGTATTGGGTTGATCCAAGGAACTGGTATTGGGTGTTGTTGGACTATGGGCGGCATTGTTTTGTCTAATTTCGGTCATGGTATTCTTAATGGGTTGGACTTCTTCAATAAAGAAATCTTCCATGTGGTTATTGGATGTGCTAGAGGTTGGTTCAAATTTGTCATGTTGTTCTGTTATTTCCGCAAAAGGATAAATATGCTCATAAAAAACGACATCACGTGACTCAAAAATTCGACATTTTTTAAGATCGTAGACCTTCCATCCTTTCTTGCTATGTGGGTACCCAATAAAGATACATCGTTTTCCCTTTCGATAAATTTGTCTCGTGGCTTGTCTTTATTATGAACATAGCATAGACTACCTAGGACACGAACATGATCAAGTGACGGTGGTGTACCATGTAAAATCTCATACGGTGTACGACCATCTAACACCCTTGTTGGTGTTCTATTTATTAAATAAGCGGCCGTTAACACACACTCACCCCAAAATTTTATTGGCAAATTTGCTTGAAACATCAAGGCCCGTGCCTTCTCTAGGATATGTCTATGTTTTCGCTCCACTCTCCCATTTTGTTGCGGGGTATCGACATTACTAGTTTGAAAAACAATTCCTTCTTCTTTATAATATGATTTTAATGGTCCCGAAAGAAATTCAGTGCCATTGTCACTCTGAACTATCTTAACGTGTTTTTCAAATTGGGTTTTAACCATCTTGCAAAAGTTAATCATCAACTCATTCACTTCGCCCCGATCTTTCATAAGGTATACCCACACAGCCCTACTTTTATCATCAACAATGGTAAGGAAAAATTGGGCTCTGTCAAACTTTGGTCCGGTATCCGCCCCAAATATCACAAAGTGTATAAGATTAAACAAATCAGCACTACGTTTATTATTCAACTTAAAAACCAAACGGGTTTGTTTAGCACGACAACATGGATCACAAACATTATTCGAGTCCCAAAACATATTAAAACCAACTAAGTTCGAGAAAAGAGGTAAAATACTATTTGATGGATGCCCGAGCCGTCTATGCCAAAGTCGAACATCTCTATGAGTATCTACCCGGGCTGCCATTTCCTTCTCCGTCTTCAAATAATAGACCCCGTCAATATGCTCACCTCGTCCAATCTTCATCCTCGTAGATTGGTCCTGTATCACACAATGGTCGTTATAAAAAGTCACTGTACAATTATTCTCTTTAATTAATTGTTGAACGGAAATAAGGTCGCATTTTAAAGACGGGACTAAAAGGACATCTTTCAAAATGAAATTTTTGTTGATGACGACACTGCCGTGCTCATGAGCAATGATAGTAGAACCATCAGGAAGTCCCACCGTGGACTGTTTCCGGCTGTGGATATTTCGTAGTACCTCTCTTCTTCCTGTCATGTGGTGCGAGGCACCACTATCGAGTAACCAACTAACATCATTAATATTTATACCTGAATTTTTAGAACTATTTTCACCAGGATTTCTCAAAAGAGCTCGTAGCTGTGTCAATTCTTCCACCGAGAGGTCCTGCTTGCTTGTGTCTTCCTCATCAACGTTAGTTGCATTGGCTCGCTGGTAATTTCCACGGCTGCCACGACCTCTGCCGCGTCGACCGCGACCTCTTCCTCGACCATTACCTGGTTTATGCCAGCAACGATCCTCTGTATGCCAGGGTTTAGTGCAGTAACCGCAATAAAAGATCTTGCTCTGTTCATCTTGCTCTCCAGTCGCTGCATCCGACCTACTACGCATACTGGTATCCACGACCTTGCTAGCCATGGCAGCCTCGACAGCTTCTTCTTTCTCTTTTGTAACTGCTCGATGGCGTTCTTCTCTTAAAACAAGGGCATATGCCCTGCTCAAGGAGGTCACCTCGTCCTCCATAAGTAAATGGGTTCTTAAATTCCCATAGAGACTACTATCGAGTCCCATTAAAAATTGGTGTACCTTTTCTTCCTCACGTTCCTTATTCATAGCTGCAGCGGCTCCACAAGTGCAAGTGGGAACCTTCGAGTAACTAGCCAATTCGTCCCAAATCGCCTTCAATTGAGTATAATAATTGACCACAGACTGATTCTTGGCTTGTTTGCAATCAATGAGGTCTCCCTTTAATTGATGGACTCGTGGTGCATTTCCACTGGCAAAGCGTTCTCTTAACTCCTTCCAAATCTCCGGAACAGTCCCGGAAAAAGTGATACTAGGCTGGAGTTCTTCTTCAATCACATTCCGTAACCAAGCTTTTACCATGGCATTATCGCCTCCAAGCGACGGATTCCATGGTCTCTGCCGCACCTTCTTTGAGAATTGGTTTGTTTATTGTGCCTTCCACAAAAGCCAATTTATTTTTAGCATCAAGTCCATTACGGACTGCATCCGCCCATAATTCATAATTGTTGCCATTGAATTTGATAGTAGTTAAATGGAGATTTGTATTTTCACTCGGATGCAAAAATAATGGTGATGTTGGGGCAATTGTGTTGCTTTCGTTTTTGGAATCGTTTTTGGAATTTCCGTCTTTCGTCATTGTGAAAATTATTGAAGAAAATTTCACCAGGATCAAAAAATTGCTCTTGATGCCATGAAGAAAAGAAAGACAGGAAACTAAATTGTGAAGAAGATTATTGTTATTGAATGAATGAAAGCAACGTACAATATGCCAACTTATATACAAATATTGTACCACTAAATTAGGTAACATCATGCTAACAAATCTCCTAATATAAGGCAACTGAATAACCAAAAACATATATACCCTAAACTGAAGATATGGTCAATAATTTACAATATCGTATAATATCGTATCGCATATTCCTCATTAGTAGGGAAGACTAAGTCGACTTGTAGGTGTTGTACAATCTAATCGATTCGGCTCCGGGACCCAAACTTTCCTGGGATTGTAAGATATAACCCAACTCAATCCATCACAACAATAATTGCTTGCTTATAATTTGAGAACATGTTTGTATGATCAATTCCCATGATTCCCCTATGATCCCATGACACCCTAATGCTTTTTAATCAATTGTTTACACCCCTTTTAATTCATCTTGCTAGTTTATTTTCATTGCTATTTTAGTTAGTGACCTTCTACATCAACCCAAATTGTGACACCCCTAAGACACCACTAGTTTCAATAGAAATCTCATCTCAATTCCCGTCCCTTGGGATCCGACCTTTACTTGCCTCTTTACTAATTGTAGAGTTGTTTTGTGAAGTTATAAATTGTGTTTTGATTCGACCGTGACCCAACGACCACATCTATTTGTGAACACGAAACGGACCCGATCAAAAATGGCGCCGTTGCCGGGGACGGTGTTAGCTTGATTTAGATTTCTTTACATTGTTATTAGTTGTGTTTTTTCTTTGCCTTGGGGAAGTAAAACTCCTCAAGGTTTGTTCTAATTGTTTTCAAGTTGTTTGATATTTTGCATGTCTAGAAGATCACAAGGTGACTTGTTACCTTTTGATCGTGAAATTGAAAGAACCTTAACAAACAATAGGAGACTTGCTAGGAGGAATTTGAGAGGTATTAGTGAAGTTATTCAACCAACTATTGAGTTCATCAACCCTTTCGCAATAGAAGGAGAGGAGAACCCATTACACAATACCCCACAAAATCAACCTACAATGCCTAAGTTTTCATCACACTCCGTACCCACCGAGGAGAACCTACCCAATGGTACTCCTACACCACAACATCTAACCGGAAATTTTATTGCCAAATCCGCCTTTATCCAATTAGTCGAAAGGAGCCAATTTGGGGGGATGCCTAGTGAAGACCCTCATTCTCATATGGAAACCTTTTGCGACTATTGTGATGCGATTTCTCAAACCGGTGTAACTCAAGACCAAATTCGATGGGTCTTATTTCCTTTTTCTCTAATTGGCACCATGAAACAATGGTTGAAAGGCCTTGATAAGGCCACTCTCGGAATTGATTCTTGGAAGAAATTGGCTCTAGCTTTCTACAAAAAATTCTACCCACCGGAAAAGACTAACATGCTAAGAGCTCAAATTACGGGTTTTAAGCAAAGGGATGAAGAATCTTTGTATGAAGCTAGGGAGCGGTTCAAAGGAATTTGTCGCTCATGTCCTCACCATGGACTTAGCGAATGGTTCTTGGTACAACAATTTTGGAATGGTTTATATGAAGATTCAAGGAACATTCTCAACATGGGATCGAATGGAATGTTCACCGAAGTTGATGACAATCAAACATGGAACAAGATTGAGGAAATGGCGGTCCATAATTCATAATATAGTAGACCTCGCAAGGCTACTAGAGGAGGAAAGCATGAAGTGGACTCCGTTACACAATTGGGTGCTCAACTTAGTGCTCACATTGACACAATCAATTTGAAGTTTGAAAAAGCTATGGCTAGACTTGAAGAAGTCTCAAAATCACCAAAGCATCATGTTAATGCCATGACGGCATCCTCATCAATCCCAAGTGGGATATGTGAGAATTGTGGAACTTTGGGACATGACCAAAGTGAATGTAGGGGAACAAATGAACAAGTGAATGCTTTCCAAGCATACAAGAGTGGTACCCCTTATTCAAATTATTACAATGAGAATACCAAATTCCATCCAAATCTCTCATACAAAAGCCAAAATGTTCAAAACCCTCAAACAACATACACTCCACCACCCATGAGAAACCAAAATCAAAGACCCTTTTACAATCAAAATCAAGGTTACCAAAATCAAAATCCATACAATCACCAAAATGACCAAGGTTTTGATGTCCAAAAAGCGGTCCTCCAAATGCAAAAGAATCAACAAGAGTTTTCCACTCAAATGCAAAAAGATAGCCAAGCAAAGGAAACCACCATCAACAACATCCTAGCTCACACCAAGATGTTGGAAACCCAATTGACTCAACTAGCATCTTCAAGCTCACAAAGACAAAAGGGGCAATTACCACCTCAAAGTAATCCCCCAAGACATGAAACGGTTAGTGCCATTCACTTGAGAAGTGGTACAAGGTATGAAGCACCGAAGAAGCAAGTTGAGGATGAAGTTGTGGAAGCTAGTGATAAGGAAGAAATTGTGCAAAACTCCAAAGATGGAGAATCATCAAGAGAAGGAAGTTCAAAGAAAGATGAAGACAAAGTCAAGGAGAAGGAGCCCGTTGTGATTAGACTTCCTTTTCCAAGTCGTCAAGCCAAGCCCAAATTTGATGATCAACTTGGGAAGTTTATGGAAATTGTGAAGAATTTGGAAGTCTCGATTCCTTTCACGGAATTAATCAATCACGTGCCGGCCTATGCAAAATACATGAAAGATATCCTCACAAAGAAGAAGTCAATCCGGAAACTTGAGACTATCGCCTTCACTAAGGTGAGTAGTGCAATACTTCAAGGGAGTTCACCTCCAAAACTAAAAGATCCGGGAAGCTTCTCAATACCGTGTACCATTGGCGACACAACGATCAACAAAGCCTTATGTGATCTAGGGGCTAGTGTGAGTGTCATGCCGTACTCGGTGAGTAAAAGGTTAGGGATGGGAGAGCTTAAATGCACCAATATCACGCTCCAAATGGCCGATAGATCGACGAAGACACCATTAGGGATATGGGAAGATGTCCCCGTGCGAATTGGGAAGTTTTTCATCCCGGTGGACTTTGTCATTGTTGATATGGAGGAAGATTCCAACATTCCGATCATTCTAGGAAGACCTTTCCTACACACCGCGGGTGCGGTGATTGATGTGAAATATGGTGAGCTCACTCTAGAAGAGGGAGATGAAAGCATAACCTTTAATCTTGACAAGACTATGAGAGCTCCTCATTTGCATGAACCGTGTTTCATGATTGATCATTATAGCCGAAAGGATGAGAGGAAGAAATCGGAACTCCAATGGAAGAAGAAAATTGAAGAAGCTCCATTCAAAAAGCAAGTGAATTGTGACAAGGAGAGCTTGCAAAGCTCATCAAAATCAAGCAAAGAAGAAGAGGATGACCTCATTGGCCAAGAGAAGAAATTGGGAGAATTGTCTCCATCAAATCAAGAAATTTTCAATGATCAACTTAATGAAGTTTGTGGTCTTTGGGACGACGAATTTGAAGGGATTTTTAATCCCTACATTGGTAATGCCATCGATCAAGATCAACAACAAGGGCAAAGGACTATTGAAGACCTCTACCATGATAATGAACAAGCTTTTGATTACTTTTTCAAGGTGTTGAGCAACATCAACAACACCTTGAACATGCCCCCTTGACATCTCATCAAGAATGAGAGTTTGGTGGAGTCCTCCCTAAACCACCATTTGTAAATATTTCTGACTCCCTAACTCGCATTTCAATTCTTGTATTGCATTTTTGTCATCTTTGGATTTATTTTATTTACTTTGATCAAGATAATTGTCATGTTTGAGAGAAGTGAGGGAGGGACTAACAATTTCAATTGATGTGTAGTGCTTTACCTTAGTGTGGGGATGACAATTGCCTAGGCTATCCATGCCTAGTAATGCCCCCACAATGAAGAACACAAGAAATGAAGAAGAATGGAAGAATGGTAAGGGAAATGCATTGTACACGGATGGGCCGAATCCGGGTACAAAGGGTCGAATCCGAGCGGATTCGGGAGAATCCGCCCGTCTCGAGAAAATCCGAGCGTCTTTTGCAAAGCAAAGACGAAATCTGAATCGAGCTGAATTTTGAAAATTTTTGATCGTAAGAGAATCGGGCGTCTGAAAGCAATCCGCCCGTCTTGAAGAATCCGCCCATCTTGAAAGAAAGACGTCCGTCTTTGCGGTGAGGAAAACAAGAAAAATTCTGGATCGAAATCCGTCCGTCTTCGCAAAAAGACGCCGTCCGTGTTTTGAAATCGAGCGTCTTGAAGGAATCCGCCCGTCTTTTGGCGAGTTTTTCCAACCCAGAAGAGGCAGAATCCGCCCGTCTTTGGCTGAATACGCCCGTCTTGCCCCTGCAGCTTGAATTTTTTCGAGCTTTATAAAACCCCACCCACCTTCATTCATTCATTCATTCATTCATTCACAACACTACTTCAAAACATCAAAACCCTCATCCTCTCCATCACAAAAACAAAATTCCTCTACTACATTCACCAAAATCAAATCAAACCATCCTTCTAACAACAAATTAATCACTCCTCCTTCATCAAAAATCAAAACCAAGCACAAATCTTCAACCTTTGAGTCGATTTTTGAATTCATAAAGGCAAAGCCTTTCACCTTTAAATCGATTTGGATATACTAGAAATTGAAGATTTTTCATTCTTTTCTTGGTTAATTCATCAATGGCAAGGACTAAGGGAGCAACAAAGGCACCAAAGACACTTTCACAAAGGCAAAAGGCTCTTCAAGCAAAGAAAGCATTGGCCATAGTGGTAGCAACACCAAACTTGGAAGTGCAACAACAACAACAACCTTCTATGGGAGCAACAACATCTTCTACTCCGGAAATCGATCAACTTTTGCATTATCCGGAGGTAACTTTTATTTCCGAAACCCATAGAAATACTTTTGCCAAGTTTGCTAGGAAATCATTTCAATCTACCAAATTTATTTGTGAAGACACCTTGGGAAAGTTAGGTGTCCTTGAGCAAACTAGAGCTTTTTTCAAGGCCATGGGGTTGAAGAAATTGTTTGAAACAAAGGAATTGACATACCCCTCCCTTACCTTGGAATTTTTGAGTTCTTTGAAAGTCACCAAAGTTGAGAGTAGGGAGAATCTCGAGTTTCGTCTAGCTAATGTTAGTAGACGCATTTCCTTTAGAGAATTGGGTGAAATCTTGGGTCTTAGTGACGAACCGAGTTATTTCAAGAATTATGGAAAGTATGACCCCGACCCTCTTTGGGAGGCAATTTCCGGAAGGAAATTTGAGGACTTTCATGCGAGTCGTGCTCTTCTAGTCCATCATCCGGGCATAAGAGTATGGCACAAGGTCATGGGAAACACCATAATTGCAAGGAAAGATACCAACCATTTCCCCAAACTTGATTTTATTCTTCTTGAATCGGCTTTGAATATTGGAAGAGTACACACCAAGCCTTACAATTCTTTGAGGCTCTTGGTAGATAGATGGCTCAACGTTGATTGTGGGAAGAAGGGCACTACCGTGATTGTCAATGGCGGCTTAGTCACTATCCTAGCCAAATACTTTGATCCTAACTTCAATAAGGATAACAAGTATAAGGCGAAGGAGGGTGGTCATCTTGTTGATATGCATACTATGATAAACAAGTACAAGTGGGTTGCCCATAACCCCCTTGACACTGAGTATGGATGGCTCACTAGTGAAGCTAGATCGTTCACTTTGCCTTCAAAGATTTGTCGTCTAAGTGTCCACCGGACCAATTATCTACTTCCCCTTTCTAAAGAGGCCGAGTATATTATCCAACAACAAAAGGGTGAACTTGAAATGCCCTCCTCTTCCATTGTCATACCGCCTTACCCTTTTGAGTATGAAGAGTTCAAGCCCGAGGGGATTGAAGCAAGAAATGACTATGTGACTCTTCTCATGCAAACAATGCACAAGCAAGCCTTTGAAGATCGGAAAAACGCTTACTTGGCTCAATATCCACCCCTCATACACTTAGCTAGGCAAGGACTACTTGATCCATCATGTCCTTTGCCTAGTTGGGCGGATAGAGAAGTCCTATTTCCGGGTGCATCTAGGGTCGTTTCGGGTGGCAATGAGGTTGTTGGTAATGAAGAAGTTGATGATAACATTGGTGAAGAAGCAAGTGAAGAAGGAGGAGAGGATGGTGAAGAAGATGATGAGCAAGATAAGGAAGAAAGTGATGAAGCAAATGAAGAGGGAAGTGGCAATGAGACCACTTTTAATGAGGAAAGTGATGATGATGATGATATGATGGAAGGCTAGCAAGCCTTGGAGACTCCTACCCTCTCATGGTTTGTCTATATCTCTCTTTGTTTTTAATTATTTTCTTGATCATTGTTGGAGTAGTCCTAGCACCATGGAGGACTCACACCTCGGTACCATTGAGGTGTTCTCATTTTATTGTTCCCATTTTCAAAATCCAAAATGACAAATTAGTTTCATGCATTGCATAGTGTGTGCATGAACTACACCCACCCTTAGACATTAGCAATAGTGTCTTACTCGGTTTGGGGAAGTTAATGCATACACAACGGGAGGTAATCTAAATTATCCTCTCCGTCATAACAAAAACCATGCATCATGTAGTGTAGCTTAGAATAGATTGCATTTAGTGTAGAAATCATGCATCATCTTTGCATAATTTCCATCACTTTGGCCATTGAGGACAATGCCCATATTAGTGTGGGGATGGGAATTCTAACATTTAACTCTTATTCAAAAATCCAAAAAAAATGAAAAATTTCGAAAATCATAAAAATTTGAAAAATTGAAAACCCAAAAACATGTTCATTTCCTTTTGTATAAATTGTCTTGTATATATTGTGTTTGTTCTATCTTTGTTTACATTGATCGACTACGCCACATCCGAGACATGAGGATATTGAAGACCGCATGGTATGATCTTTCCAATCTCCTTTTTCCTCTTTATGTTAATGACTATGTGGCTTTATTTTGATTGATGCGGTAAAACAATGTGAACTTAGGACTTGCATTTAGTTTATATGTCATATTAGTTGATAGAATCACTTGCATTAGGATGTTTATATTAGTTGCATCATAGCATGTAGTTGCATTTAGAAAATTTTTGAAAAATGCCTAATTTGGAACTTTGACAAGAGCAACTAAGCCATTACAAATACTTGTTCAACTTAAGACTTTGCCTACTAGAATGGTTGTAAAACACCCTAGATAGTGTCATACTAGTGTCTTTTGACCCATGACCCAAGGCCTAGTCAAGGGTTTGCATGTGAGTCACCTATCCAACCCCGTGATGCGATGTGGACTTGGTTAACTTGTCTAGGTGACCTTGTTTGACCTTGTGGTAAGGCAACCCAAAAATATTTTCTATCAATTAGCTTGAAGCGCTCATTTCAAGGAATTTTGTCATGTGGAAGTAATTTAATGCCAAGGAAACCTCAAATGTTATGAATTGTTGAATGTTGAGAAATTTTAAGTTGTTTTGATGGAGGTGTACCACTTCGATGTGCTTTGGTGCGGGATCCATTGAATTGGGCCCCCATACGGTTGTGAATTCGGCCGCCCAGAGACAGAGTGACTATCACCCCGAAAAGCTATTGTCTAGAGGTTAACCGGTTGCCTAATAAGCGATTGGCGAAAGCAAAGGACACTAGCCCGGAAGGGACAAACCCCATCTTAAATTTTTGAAATGTGAAAGTTAAATGAGGTCAATTTTTGAATACTAGTCATATCCACCCGTTGTATATAAAGATTTGAGCACTTCATTCCCAAAAAGCCTTTTTGTCAAGCCACTTGGTCGAGCTTGGGACGATCCATGACCTTTACTTTTGTAGAGAATTCGAGACTTGTCATGTCATATGCTACTAGCATCATAGGGATCATCATTCCACCACCATCCGATCGCTCTTGAAGAAAGCATTTGGAAATTGAGGACGAAAGTAGTCTAGTTTAACACCATTTGGAGGTGATTTAGTGCCATCCTCTTAGCCTTAGTAATTTGTTGAACTAGTATTTGTGAAGGATTACATGCTCTTAAATTTGTTCCTCTTTAGTGCCTCCGCCGCTTGATGAGGAAGTGGCTATTCCTTTTGTAGATGCATCCATTATGTGATTTTGTGTGCTTAATGTTTGGATGTGTCGCCATTTTGGCAAGACCCACCTTGCCTTGCAAGAAGGCATCCTACCTCATGGTTGTCTTGTTGTGAGTTGAAGGGGCGGAGTGAGACCCGCTAATTATCTCATATCGGCTATATTATTTGGATAGGTTAGTATTGGTCCTAGTCTTTGTCACCTCTTTACTCGGGACGAGCAAAGGTTCGGTTTGGGGATATTTGATGTGACCATAATTAGCGCACATTTAGTCCCCGAATTAGCCTCGTTCCCATGCTTTTTAGTGCATATTTGGGTCATTTATTATCTTTAGTTCTTTGTTTTGCATATTCTTTGAGATTTTGATCCCTTGGTAGGAAAGGAGTAAGAATCTTGCATTTTCATGGCAAAACGAGGCTAAATTGATCGAATCATATGACCAAGCATTAAGGAGAGACAAGATTAGAAGGCCTTTGTACATATGATAGTAGATGAGCAATGTTGAGAAAGGATCCTTGAGTCCCCAAGGAAATCCCCAAGGAATTTATGAAGAAAAGGGAAGAAAAGAAGATAGAATTGTGTTGAACTACAATCCGAGCGGATTGTCTCCAATCCGTCCGTCTCCTCACAGCACAATCCGAGCGGTTTCCTCCAAAGACGCTCGGATTGCACCGCCACAATCCGCCCGGATTCCCTCGATTCCGCTCGGGTTCCTTCGCCAGAATCCGCCCGTCCCGACCCCAATCCGCACGGATTCCTTCACAGCCGATTTCCTCTTCTCCAAGCAACAAAGAAAGAAGCGCTTCCTTCGAAAAATACCGGCTCCTCCTTGCTCAATCTAAAAAGTGTAATTACTAGTTTAGCCCTTAGTTAACCCTAATGCATCCTCCCTAATTTTCACTATAAATACCCCATTAGTCTAATTAGAGGTGCATGTTCTTCTTATCAATAATTAGAGTAGTTAATATCAATCAAATCTCTCTTTACTATTGTAATCAAGTATTAATCAAGTTTTAATCCAAGTTTTAGTTCTTTAATCTCTCTCTTGTTCATCCTTTATTTTAGGTAACTGAAGATTATTTGGGTTATTATTGGGAGATTGACAACCTCTCAATCAAACATCAAGTACTTCTATTATTTTTGCTTTGTTATTGGAATCATTAGTAGGTATAATCTCTTAATCCCTTTTTAATTATTACTAATTACTTTTATTTGTTCATCATGTTTCACTTTGTTAGTATGATTGACAACCTTGCTAGCATGTTCAATATGATGATGAGTGAGTAGTCTCTTAGCTAGGGTTAATGGGTGATTAGGGGAAACCAACATGGGGAATGATTCATGCTTAAATTAATATGCTTTCATGTTTTATTTGCTTGCTTGTTTTGATCTCAACTCATGCACATGTTATGTTTGTTGAAATGCTAAGCCTATGAATCCTTGCATTTACCACCATCACCTATCTTTTCAATGAGACTTGTAAGACATAAACCAACTCGAGTCTCATTAGACCATGCATGTTGTTGAGTAGGGAAGACTAAGTCGACTTGTAGGTGTTGTACAATCTAATAGATTCGGCTCCGGGACCCAAACTTTCCTAGGATTGTAAGATATAACCCAACTCAATCCATCACAACAATAATTGCTTGCGTATAATTTGAGAACATGTTTGTATGATCAATTCCCATGATTCCCCTATGATCCCATGACACCCTAGTGCTTTTTAATCAATTGTTTACACCCCTTTTAATTCATCTTGCTAGTTTATTTTCATTGCTATTTTAGTTAGTGACCTTCTACATCAACCCAAATTGTGACACCCCTAAGACACCACTAGTTTCAATAGAAATCTCATCTCAATTCCCGTCCCTTGGGATCCGACCTTTACTTGCCTCTTTACTAATTGTAGAGTTGTTTTGTGAAGTTATAAATTGTGTTTTGATTCGACCGTGACCCAACGACCACATCTATTTGTGAACACAAAACGGATCCGATCACTTGTATCGTCATACAATTAATCAACTTTACTGATAAGGGCATCATCCTTTAGGTGTGACCTTAAGGGATCAACTGACCACCACCGTCCCACGACAGTAACGTCAAACTCTAGCAAGCCAATCGTTACCGATTAATGTTGATCAGTTGACTATATAATGAATCACCCCTTACGTATTCTTAATATGAGATTTAATTGTGATATTAAATCATGTGATCGCACTATTGTTGAGGACACATATTCAAACAGTATACTGGTTTCTGCATACCTTCGTGCTCTCGTACCAGTACAGCGCTTACAGCCGCCTCTGTCACTGATAGATCAAGTACAGCGGTTCTCCCTGTTCTGGCTTGGAGAGACGAGGAGGGGTGCTCAGGTACTACTTGAGCTCCCTAAACGCCTTTTCATGCTCCTGCGTCCACTCAAACTTCTGGCTCTTCCTTAGGATGTCATAGAACAATCGACACCTGTTTGAGGACCTTGATATGAACCGGTTTACGGCTGCTACCCGTCCTGTGAGCCTCTATACGTCCTTTGGCTTCTCAGGAGATTTTAACTGAACTACTGCTTTGATTTGCTCCGTGCTGGCCTCTATCCCTCTTTGCGTCACCAAGTACCCAAGGAATTTCCCAGAGAAGACTCCAAAAGTGCATTTCAGGGGGTTTAGCTTCATCTGGTATTTTCTGAGGATCGAGAATGTATTTTCCAGGTGGGACATGTGCTGTTCTGCCTTCTCGGATTTGACTACCATATCGTCAAGGTAGACTTCCATTGTTCTCCCTATCTTCTCCTTGAACATTCTGTTCACCAGGCGCTGATAGGTGGAACCAGCATTCTTGAGGCCAAAGGGCATCACATTGTACCAGTACAAGCCTCTGTCAGATTTGAAGACTGTTTTCTCCTGATCTTTAGGGTCCATTTTTATTTAGTTGTACCTACTCCAGGTGTCAAGGAAGGTAAGTAGTTCATGCCCTGCTGTAGCGTCTACCATGGAATCAATGTGCGGCAGGGGGAACGGGTCTTTTGGGCAAGCTTTGTTAAGATCTGTGAAATTGACACATACTCTCCACTTGTTGTTCTTCTTGGGTACAACCACAACGTTCGAGAGCCATTCTGGGTAGTTAACTTCCCTGATCTTGCCTGCTGCCAGGAGGTTGTCTACCTCCTGGTTTATCACCTCGTTCCTTTCAGGAGCAAATTTCCGCCTTTTCTGCTGGACTGGAGGAAAGCTGGGGTCTACATTTAACCGGTCTGTAATTACACTTGGATCTATGCCAATCATATCGCTATGGGACCAGGCGAAACAATCCATGTTAGTACGTAGAAATTCAAGTATCTACTCACGGATGTTACCTAGACAATCAGCTCCCACCAGCACTATTCTGGCTGGGAACTGTGGGTCCAGGATTACTTCGTCGAGTTCCTCCTGGGGAGGTGCGATATACTCCCTCTGGACGCACAGTTTCTGTAATTGCTATGCTGGACCAGCTGCGGTGGGTTTCAGAGCGTTCCTGTTGCAATCCTGAGCTATATTTTGATCTCCCCGTATCTCCTGTACGCCCCAGGGTGTAGGGCACTTCAGGCTCTAATGGTACGTTGATGTAATCGCTTTCATTTCGTGGATCAAGGGCCTGCGAAGTATCACGTTATAAGTTGACGGACCATCAATGACCAAGTACCGTACCTGTTTTTTCATACCCCCTGCAAAGGTAGGTATCACTATTTCTCCAAGGGATTGTTTAGTTTCTCCGCTGAAGCCTACCAAGGGTACTTCCTTGTGCACCAGGTCTTTCTCGCTGAACCCCATGTTCTTCAAGGTTTTCAGCATTATCAGATTCACAGAGCTTCCTGTATCTACCAATATATTTTTAACAAGGTAATTCCCTATAGAAAGGGTAATGATCAAGGCGTCTTGGTGGTGTTCTGCCTCATCAGGTACGTCTGCCTCGTCGAATGACATTGCTGGTAGATCCTGTCTGCTGACCTTAAGGAAGAACTCTGGTTTATCTCCTTTAGTCTCGGTTGCATGGCGCTTTGCTGCTGAATAAGTGAGACCACATATCTCCGCCCCCCTGTGATGACGCTCACGACTTTTGAGTAAGGTGGAGGTGGGGATGGTTGGGCCTGGTCAGCAGTATTGACCTTTCTAGATTTCTCCCCCTTGGGGAGCAGGTGATCCAAGCATCCAGCACTGTAGAGGTGCTTCACTTCCTTTCGTAGTACTATAAAATCTTCTGTATTGTGGCCAATATCGTTGTGGTATTCACACCTTTTGCTGGCATCTCTTCTGTCGTTCTCCCTGGGGGTAGGCTTCTTGGGTCACCTTCCCCTCTGCCCTAGCTCCCTGATTGCCTTCATTACCCCACCAAGTCCAGTGGTGAACCCATACTCGCTGAGCTTAGGTGGAGCCTCGGTGCTATCTGTTTCTCCTGAGAGTTTGTTCACTGTGTTCTTACTGTAGGGTTTGGCTCTTTCATTCTTTTTCTCTGTTGTGATTTTCCTGCTGGATGACTCTGTTCCATATAGGTCCCTCCTATCCTCATCCTCCTCTAGGCAATAAGTAGCCTCTGCCATTTGATTGACTTCCTCAAAGGTGGCACATGGATTCTTGGTGAGATCCTTGTACAAATCAGAGTCGCGATGCAGTCCCCTTTTGAAGGCGTTGACTGTCGTTGTAGGGTTGTAGCTAGGGATAGATATTTTTTCCACATTGAATCTGGCGAGATAGTCCCTGGTGGACTCCTTGAACCTCTGGACGATCCGGTATAGATCACTGGATAATTTTTCTGGCTTGCGACTGCTTGCGAACTGCTGATTGAAAACGTTCACTAACCCTGCGAAGCTGGAAATAGATTTGTTGGGAAGGTTAATGAACCACTGGAGTGCGGCTCATGACAAGGTGGAACCGAATCCTTTTCACATACATGCCTCTTTCTCAGGCCCTGTTGCTGTAACCACCATCATTTTCTGTTTGTACTGGTTGATGTGTTCCAGCGGATCCTCTGTTTCATCGTACAACGTCATTGTTGGTGTGGTGAACCCCTTTGGCATGCTGACAAGGGCAATGTTGTCCACGAAGGAGGAATCCGCATAGCACTCCGAGGTTGCTACCTCCATGGGACGTGGTAACCCTGGAACCTTGCTGAGTAGGGACCTGATATCCTGCAACTCTTGTTCTACATGGCTTCCTACGCCCATACCCTGGTTGTGGGGTACTGAGTAGATCCCATATGGACTTGGTGTTCCTCCTGGCATGTAAGGAGGTACCATGTAGCTCCCTAGTACCACGGGCGTACTGCTGGTTGTTGATATGAGATCTGGTGTCAGTGCTCCTAATCCCACAAGATTGAGTACCATGGGGTACGTTTGTGGCATCCTTAGTGGTGGTGGAACCCCTGGTGGTTGGATTGTACCTTGGGTGGCCACCGTTCCTGCTGGATTCACTTGCTCGGGTGGGGTGGTTACCACTGGTGGCAACGTATCCATATCGAGCCTGGTTACTAGATTTTGCGGCAGTAGCCTCCCTAAGTACTCCCTGGCATTCCCCTGGCCGAGTGTCGAGCTTGCCATCTGCCGGGTCGTTCCCAGGGGTGACACTGCATCTATCTTCTCCTGCAAGGACTGGTTGTCCCTTTGTAACCCTGTCACCGCCTGTTGCAAGGATGTCATCCCTTGGAGCAACTGCTGTACCGGATCCGGTTGTGATGCTCCTGGGAAACGGGCTCCGATCAGGTGTCCTGGTGATCCTGGGCGCTGCGGACTCCCATCCTTATTAGGCTTTGGCACATGATTAATAACTGGTGATTTGCCAACCTTCCCTGCTCCCTGCTCCCTGATCTGTGATTTTAGGGGATTAAGGAGGCTTTGCTGATACTTGGGACTGAGCCTGGCCTGCAGTCACTCTGGTGGTAGGGACCGCCATTGTTGGGACACCGGAAGTTACTGGCGTCGCCCCTACTACTGGAGTTTGCACTGATGTAATCATCGGATTTGATACGTTTTGATTGGATCCTTACATGACCAACTATAGAGATGTTAGGATACTTCGAAAAGAGGTATTTTAACCAAGATTTAACCACAATGCCCCATGGTGGGCGCCAAACTGTTTTGGTAAGATTTTACCGACTAGAGATTCGTGAGTCAATGCGGCTATTCCAATTAAAATACGATATTAAGGACTTAAGTAGATCGATAATAGGAACATAGCGAGAATGAAAGTAAACAACTAGTACGAAAGAAAGACAAACGAAAAAGAAAGAGAGATAAGTGACACAAGCAAAATGGTGATGCGGGAAACCCAAAATGTGGGAAAACCTGCGGGGAAAATGGTATCCCACCAATGATCCACTAGTAGTAATAGTATCCGAGGGTGAACCTAGCTAGAACGATCAGGAGGTACAGCAGTTATCTCCAAACGACTAAATACAATTAAGATGAACGATGTATTAATTTCTATGTGTGTAGATGATATTATTTGTTTCAGGTGGCGAATGATATTTATTCGAGTGGAGCCAATGATTAATGCCTTGAATCTGATGTTTGTTGCTCTTTTTATAGCCCTTCTTTGAGTCGTTGCTCATGCTCCCTACACATGCTCAACCATACGCTCCACTTTCAATGAAATAGGAAGTGGTTGCTGACTTTGTCAAAGCTTCTGCTGATCGCTGCAATGTTCCTGCTGACCATTTCAACGTTCCTGCTGGCTGTTTGTTATTTAATTCAGACGTGGCCTTTGTATCACTTGAATGTCTAGGTTAATCCCCCCTTTTTCTTCCTTGCGTCTAGCAGCCTGCTGCCTTGGTTACTCTTCCGTGTCCCTTTACTTTATCCAATTGCGAGTTCCCACGTCATGATGAAAATGAGAGGGTATTTTTACCCATACAGTGTACACGAGCTGTATTTGTGATGTGAACATTATTTGCGCACATTTAGTCCCCTAATTGAGCCTATTTTGCATACTATTATAACATTCTATGGCCATTTTATCCGTCAAAACCTTCCTATTTGCTTTTCTATCGCTTTTCATATGTTTTGTAGAAAAGGAGATAATAAGATGGAAATTCCCGTCTTTCGTGCATATTTGGAAGCTTATTGATGATATTAGATGGACTAGTATGAAGAGGAGGCAAGAATGATGACCAATGATGTAGGAATAAAGAGTATATAGAAGGGTCATAAGGTTTAAAGCAAGGAGGAAAAGCAAGGAAGCCATTCATAAAGAAAATTGCTCGGAACGCAAACCAAGAGTTGCTCCTTTGGCTCTGAAAATATGTTAGATGAAACGACGTCGAAAAATCAAGCGATCTAGGCTTTTGAATCACTCCAATAGGAGTCCGGATGAGAAAATGACGTCCGTTTTACAATCCGAGGTCAAACAAAGAAGCTGTTCGGGAATCCGCGCGTCCCAAGACAAATCCGCCCGTCTTCCTCAGGACGCCCGTCTTCCCTACAAGGCGCCCGTCTTTTGGCTGGGAAAAACAAGAAATTTCGCTGGAAGAGAATCCGCCCGGATTCCCTACAATCCGCCCGGATTCCCCTGCCACAATCCGCCCGGATTCCCTACAATCCGCCCGGATTCCCCTGCCACAATCCGCCCGGATTCCCTACAATCCGCCCGGATTCCCCTACCTGAATCCGCCCGTCCCGACACCAATCCGCACGGATTCCTCCACAGCACAATTTCGTCTTCTCCAAGCTACAAAGAAAGAAGCCCTTCCTTCAAAAAATACCGGCTCCTCCTTGCTCAATCTAAAAAGTGTAATTACTATTTTAGCCTTAGTTAACCCTAAATGCATCCACCTAATTTCCACTATAAATACCCCATCTTTGTAATTAATCAAGGATAAGTTTTTAGAGTAGAAAATCCTTCTTTAGATTAGATTAGGAGTAGATTAGAATAGATTACTCTTTAAACTTTCCACAAATTACACATTAATCTTTATTGTTCAAGTTTATCATTCAAAGTCTATTATTGGGTAATTGAAGATTATTGGGTTATTATTGGGAGATTGACAACCTTCCATCAATCAATCAAGTTTCTTCTATTATTCTTGCTTTATTTTTTGGATCATCTTAAGTTGGTATAATTCCTTTACTCTTTAATCTTTATTGTTCATTTCTTCATTCTATTATCATGTTTATACTTGTTGTGATGATTGACACCATTAATGACATGTTTCCCATGATGATGAGTGAGTAGTCTCTTAGCTAGGATTAGTGGGTAATTAAGGGAAGCAAACATGGGGATTGATTCATGCTTAATCTAATATGTTCACATGATTAAATTGCTTGCTTGTTGTGATGTCAACTCATGCACATGTTATGTTTGATGAAATGCTAAGCCTATGAATCCTTGCATTTTTACCATCTCTTATCTACTCAACTTGACTCGTAAGATATAAACCAACTCGAGTCTTGTTAGACCATGCATAGAAGTTGATTAGGAGGAAAGTAAGTCGACTTGTAGGTGTTGTACAATCTAATCGATTCGGCTCCGGGACCCAACTCTTCCTAAGAACCGTAAGATATAACCCAACTCGGTTCCTCCACAACAATAATTGCTTGCTTAACTTTGTGAACATGTTTGTATGATCAACACCATGAATCCCCTATGACCCCATGATATCCTAGCATTTTTAATCAATTGTTTACATCTTTCCTTTTATTGCTTGTTTATTGCATCTATTAGATTAGAATCATCAACCCATTATAATTGTGACAACCCCAAGCACAACCATAATTAGATTGAATAATTTGAGTAACCACCGTCCCATGGATCGACCTCGACTTACCACTAACTAGTTGTATGTTGAGTATTACAAATGTGTTTGATTGGATGTGACCCGACGACATCACTCCACATCAAAATGGCGCGTTCTTAGGGACGGTGTTGTTTATTTGAATTGTTCTTTTGTCTAGTTTTAGTTGTGCTTCTTTTTCTTGAGTTTTATTGTACTTGTTCTATTTCACATGCTCAAACATGTCTACATTCACTTTTTGGCAATATGAAAATGAATTATTTGATAAATATGTTGCAAGATTTGAAGATTATATGACTCATGCTTGGCATCATGGTTTTACTCTTTCAAATTATGAAGCATGTTGTATTGTTTATAATGGCATGAACCTTGAAACCCGCAACTTGGCATTTCACTTGAGTGGTGGTAGGATATGTGAGATGAGTTGTGAGGAATTTTGGAAATTTGTTGAGTTCATGACCATTCATTGTCTTAAGCAAACTATACATGACATATTTGAGAGTGCCAAGGAAGGTATAGAAGCGATAAAAATCACATTTCAAAAATTCATTGAGGAAAACTATGATGAAAATGAGATTTGTGAGGATGAGAAACCTTCCTATAACCTTGAGCCAACCCACTTTGACCATAAAATTACCCCACCTTGGGAAGATGGAGTGCTAGATGAGGAGAGTGATGATGAGGAGGAGTACATTCTTGATTGTGAAACTAATGCTTGGATGCCATCATCCTACTCTTCTTGTGTTTCAATGAAATCAACCTCCATGGAATTTGATGTTAATGGGCAAAGTGAGAATGATATGGATGAGAGCTTGAGAGAAAACTCACCCTTTGAGGATGACATATTTGAGGGAGACAATTGTGTTGAACTTGGTGAGCCTTGTTACGATAACCCCTTTGATAATGGACCTTGTTGGGATGAGGAATATGATGAGGACATTTGGGAACCTCAAATAGACACCCTTAAAATCACCTTGGATGATAATGAGACTACTTGCATTGAATGTGGTGATTTTGACTATTTGGAGGAAGAGTTGAGTGAATTGCCAACCAACTACCTATTTCATGTTCCTACCATCCATCATTTCTCTTATGATTTTTGTCATGATACTCTTGATATGCTTGTTCGGTCTTTTACTTGGGCATTTTTCAATTGCATAATCTTGTGTTGCTATGCACGCCTATTCATGTCCCACTCCCAAGAATTTGACCGACTTCTACGTGCTTTGAGTGCTAGTGATGATTTTCCATGAAATTGTTAATTGATAATCTTTGGTTTGATGGAGTCCCTTAAAAACCATTAAATTGTATATATGCATTTAGTATAGTTTGGATTATAATTTTTCTCACATGATTCATGTAGATAGTTGCATATAGACTAGAATTCATGCATAGTCACTAATGGCCAAATCTATTCATTTCTACACTAGAAATGGTGTTTAAATCGGTTTGGGGAGGTTTGATCATAAGTGACCATAGTTTACTAGAAATCATGCATCACATAGTATAGTTTAGATTGCATTCATTTGTTATATATGTCATATAGAATTGCATTTAGTTAGAGCATGCATTCATTCATATCATATCATTGCATTTGCACTTCAATTTCCATAAAATCAAAAATCCAAAAACATGTATTTCCTTTTTATTCCTACACCTATTTGTACATTGAGGACAATGTCCAAAATAAAGTGGGGGATGGGAATTTATATTCCAAAATGCATAAAAATTGAAAATTTTCGAAAAATCACAAAAATATGTTCTTTAATTTCATAAAAACAAAAACCATAAAAATTTGAAAAGTTTAAAAATCTTAAAACATGTTCATTTCCTTTGTAGTGTAGTCTTGTATATATTGTTTTGTATATATTATGTTTGTCTATCCTTGTTCACATTAATTGACTACGCGACATCCGAGACATGAGGATATTGAAGACCGCATGGTATGATCTTTCCAATCTCCTTTTTCCTCTTTATGTTAATGACTATGTGGCTTTATTTTGATTGATGCGGTAAAAACAATGTGAACTTAGGACTTGCATTTAGTTTATATGGCATATTAGTTGGTAGAATCATTTGCATTAGGATGTATATATGTTAGTTGCATCATGGCATGTAGTTTGCATGTTAGAAAAAATTTTGCGAAACCGTCTACTTGGGAAGCTTGACTAGTGTATATAGGCCTTAGTAGATGCTTTTTGTTCTTAAGACTTTGCTTGTTAGAATACTTGTAAAACACCCTAGGATGTGTCATGCTAGTATCCTTTGACCCATGGATTAAGGCCTAGTCAAGAGTACCTTGTGGTGTGATAACTCATTGGCTACCGTTTATTCCAAGGTGACCCTTGAAACCATGCATGCAACCATCATCCATCCATGTTCTACCACATTTTTGTCATCAAAGGGAATGGGCACAAAAAGAAATCAATTTGAGTTCAATGAAATGAAAAGTGAAAGAAAGTTTGCAAAAATGCATCAAATGAAAAGAGGAGCAAAAATAGAACTCCCAAAACTTCAAATATAAGCCACCCTCACTACATATGGGGTGACTTTGAAAATGTTCAAAAGAAAAATTGAAAGTTGTCAAGTGTTGAATTGCCAAACGTCAAAGAAATGGCAAAAGAAAGTGTTCTCGAATGTTATATGCCACAAGAAATTGGGGGGAAAAACAACAACAAAGCAAACTCCCAAATGAAACTCAAATTTTATTGATCCCTTTATCCATCGTATCCATTTTTGTGTATGATAGAGAGGGGACGACCCTTCTTCTTGTCTAGGCAAGAGGGGGAATTCCGCGATCCTCCAGTGTTTCTAACACCATAGGGAGTCTACTCTTGACAAAAGCATTTAACGATTGAGGACAAAGGTACCCTAGCTTGACACATTTTGGAGGTGATTTATTGGTATCCTTCTAGGCTTAGTAGTTTGAAGAAATTGTATCTATGAAGGAGTGTGTACCCTTGAATTGCTTCCCTTGTAGATAATTTCCGCCACTTAGACGAGGAAAGTGGCTATTCTTTTGTAGATGCATCCATTACTTGATTTTGTGTGCTTAATGATTGGATGTGTCGCCATTTTGGCAAGACCCACCTTGCCTTGCAAGAAGGCATCCTACCTCATGGTTGTCTTGTTGTGAGTTGAAGGGGCGGAGTGAGACCCGCTAATTGTCTCATATCGGCTATGTTATTAGGTTAGTTTAAATAAAGGTCTAGTTTTTGTCACCTCTTTACTCGGGACGAGTAAAGGTTCGGTTTGGGGATATTTGATGTTAACATTATTTGCGCACATTTAGTCCCCTAATTGAGCCTATTTTGCATACTATTATAACATTCTATGGCCATTTTATCCGTCAAAACCTTCCTATTTGCTTTTCTATCGCATCTCATATGTTTTGTAGAAAAGGAGATAATAAGGCAGAAATTCCCGTCTTTCGTGCATATTTGGAAGCTTATTGATGATATTAGATGGACTAGTATGAAGAGGAGGCAAGAATGATGACCAATGATGTAGAAATAAAGAGTATATAGAAGGGTCATAAGGTTTAAAGCAAGGAGGAAAAGCAAGGAAGCCATTCATGAAGAAAATTGCTCGGAATGCAAACCAAGAGTTGCTCCTTTGGCTCTGAAAATATCTTAGATGGAACGGCGTCGAAAAATCAAGCGATCTAGGCTTTTGAATCACTCCAATAGGAGTCCGGATGAGAAAATGACGTCTGTTTTACAATCCGAGGTCAAACAAAGAAGCTGTTCGGGAATCCGCGCGTCCCGAGACAAATCCGCCCGTCTTCCTCAGGACGCCCGTCTTCCCGACAAGGCGCCCGTCTTTTGGCTGGGAAAAACAAGAAATTTCGCTGGAAGAGAATCCGCCCGGATTCTCTACAATCCGCCCGGATTCCCCTGCCACAATCCGCCCGGATTCCTTACAATCCGCCCGGATTCCCCTGCCACAATCCGCCCGGATTCCCTACAATCCGCCCGGATTCCCCTACCTGAATCCGCCCGTCCCGACACCAATCCGCACGGATTCCTCCACAGCACAATTTCGTCTTCTCCAAGCTACAAAGAAAGAAGCCCTTCCTTCGAAAAATACCGGCTCCTCTTTGCTCAATCTAAAAAGTGTAATTACTATTTTAGCCTTAGTTAACCCTAAATGCATCCACCTAATTTCCACTATAAATACCCCATCTTTGTAATTAATCAAGGATAAGTTTTTAGAGTAGAAAATCCTTCTTTAGATTAGATTAGGAGTAGAATAGAATAGATTACTCTTTAATCTTTCCACAAATTACACATTAATCTTTATTGTTCAAGTTTATCATTCAAAATCTATTATTGGGTAATTGAAGATTATTGGGTTATTATTGGGAGATTGACAACCTTCCATCAATCAATCAAGTTTCTTCTATTATTCTTGCTTTATTATTTGGATTATCTTAAGTTGGTATAATTCCTTTACTCTTTAATCTTTATTGTTCATTTCTTCATTCTATTATCATGTTTATACTTGTTGTGATGATTGACACCATTAATGACTTGTTTCCCATGATGATGAGTGAGTAGTCTCTTAGCTAGGATTAGTGGGTAATTAAGGGAAGCAAACATGGGGATTGATTCATGCTTAATCTAATATGTTCACATGATTAAATTGCTTGCTTGTTGTGATGTCAACTCATGCACATGTTATGTTTGATGAAATGCTAAGCCTATGAATCCTTGCATTTTTACCATCTCTTATCTACTCAACTTGACTCGTAAGATATAAACCAACTCGAGTCTTGTTAGACCATGCATAGAAGTTGATTAGGAGGAAAGTAAGTCGACTTGTAGGTGTTGTACAATCTAATCGATTCGGCTCCGGGACCCAACTCTTCCTAAGAACCGTAAGATAAAACCCAACTCGGTTCCTCCACAACACTAATTGCTTGCTTAACTTTGTGAACATGTTTGTATGATCAACACCATGAATCCCCTATGACCCCATGATATCCTAGCATTTTTAATCAATTGTTTACATCTTTCCTTTTATTGCTTGTTTATTGCATCTATTAGATTAGAATCATCAACCCATTATAATTGTGACAACCCCAAGCACAACCATAATTAGATTGAATAATTTGAGTAACCACCGTCCCATGGATCGACCTCGACTTACGACTAACTAGTTGTATGTTGAGTATTACAAATGTGTTTGATTGGATGTGACCCGACGACATCACTCCACATCAAAATGGCGCCGTTGCCGGGGACGGTGTTGTTTATTTGAATTGTTCTTTTGTCTAGTTTTAGTTGTGCTTCTTTTTCTTGAGTTTTATTGTACTTGTTCTATTTCACATGCTCAAACATGTCTACATTCACTTTTTGGCAATATGAAAATGAATTATTTGATAAATATGTTGCAAGATTTGAAGATTATATGACTCATGCTTGGCATCATGGTTTTACTCTTTCAAATTATGAAGCATGTTGTGTTGTTTATAATGGCATGGACCTTGAAACCCGCAACTTGGCATTTCACTTGAGTGGTGGTAGGATATGTGAGATGAGTTGTGAGGAATTTTGGAAATTTGTTGAGTTCATGACCATTCATTGTCTTAAGCAAACTATACATGACATATTTTAGAGTGGCAAGGAAGGTATAGAAGCGATAAAAATCACATTTCAAAAATTCATTGAGGAAAACTATGATGAAAATGAGATTTGTGAGGATGAGAAACCTTCCTATAACCTTGAGCCAACCCACTTTGACCATAAAATTACCCCACCTTGGGAAGATGGAGTGCTAGATGAGGAGAGTGATGATGAGGAGGAGTACATTCTTGATTGTGAAACTAATGCTTGGATGCCGTCATCCTACTCTTCTTGTGTTTCAATGAAATCAACCTCC
Organism: Silene latifolia; assembly: GCF_048544455.1. Classification (NCBI taxonomy): domain Eukaryota; kingdom Viridiplantae; phylum Streptophyta; class Magnoliopsida; order Caryophyllales; family Caryophyllaceae; genus Silene; species Silene latifolia. Next base: position 86,984,248 of record NC_133532.1, on the reverse strand, counting down.
ATGGAATTTGATGTTAATGGGCAAAGTGAGAATGATATGGATGAGAGCTTGAGAGAAAACTCACCCTTTGAGGAAGACATATTTGAGGGAGACAATTGTGTTGAACTTGGTGAGCCTTGTTACGATAACCCCTTTGATAATGGACCTTGTTGGGATGAGGAATATGATGAGGACATTTGGGAACCTCAAATAGACACCCTTAAAATCACCTTGGATGATAATGAGACTACTTGCATTGAATGTGGTGATTTTGACTATTTGGAGGAAGAGTTGAGTGAATTGCCAACCAACTACCTATTTCATGTTCCTACCATCCATCATTTCTCTTATGATTTTTGTCATGATACTCTTGATATGCTTGTTCGGTCTTTTACTTGGGCATTTTTCAATTGCATAATCTTGTGTTGCTATGCATGCCTATTCATGTCCCACTGCCAAGAATTTGACCGACTTCTACGTGCTTTGAGTGCTAGTGATGATTTTCCATGAAATTGTTAATTGATAATCTTTGGTTTGATGGAGTCCCTTAAAAACCATTAAATTGTATATATGCATTTAGTATAGTTTGGATTATAATATTTCTCACATGATTCATGTAGATAGTTGCATATAGACTAGAATTCATGCATAGTCACTAATGGCCAAATCTATTCATTTCTACACTAGAAATGGTGTTTAAATCGGTTTGGGGAGGTTTGATCATAGGTGACCATAGTTTACTAGAAATCATGCATCACATAGTATAGTTTAGATTGCATTCATTTGTTATATATGTCATATAGAATTGCATTTAGTTATAGCATGCATTCATTCATATCATATCATTGCATTTGCACTTCAATTTCCATAAAATCAAAAATCCAAAAACATGTATTTCCTTTTTATTCCTACTCCTACATGTACATTGAGGACAATGTCCAAAATAAAGTGGGGGATGAGAATTTATATTCCAAAATGCATAGAAATTGAAAATTTTCGAAAAATCACAAAAATATGTTCTTTAATTTCATAAAAACAAAAACCATAAAAATTTGAAAAATTTAAAAATCCAAAAACATGTTCATTTCCTTTGTAGTGTAGTCTTGTATATATTGTTTTGTATATATTATGTTTGTCTATCCTTGTTCACATTAATTGACTACGCCACATCCGAGACATGAGGATATTGAAGACCGCATGGTATGATCTTTCCAATCTCCTTTTTCCTCTTTATGTTAATGACTATGTGGCTTTATTTTGATTGATGCGGTAAAAACAATGTGAACTTAGGACTTGCATTTAGTTTATATGGCATATTAGTTGGTAGAATCATTTGCATTAGGATGTATATATGTTAGTTGCATCATGGCATGTAGTTTGCATGTTAGAAAAAATTTTGCGAAACCGTCTACTTGGGAAGCTTGACTAGTGTATATAGGCCCTAGTAGATGCTTTTTGTTCTTAAGACTTTGCTTGTTAGAATACTTGTAAAACACCCTAGGATGTGTCATGCTAGTATCCTTTGACCCATGGATTAAGGCCTAGTCAAGAGTACCTTGTGGTGTGATAACTCATTGGCTACCGTTTATTCCAAGGTGACCCTTGAAACCATGCATGCAACCATCATCCATCCATGTTCTACCACATTTTTGTCATCAAAGGGAATGGGTACAAAAAGAAATCAATTTGAGTTCAATGAAATGAAAAGTGAAAGAAAGTTTGCAAAAATGCATCAAATGAAAAGAGGAGCAAAAATAGAACTCCCAAAGCTTCAAATATAAGCCACCCTCACTACATATGGGGTGACTTTGAAAATGTTCAAAAGAAAAATTGAAAGTTGTCAAGTGTTGAATTGCCAAACATCAAAGAAATGGCAAAAGAAAGTGTTCTCGAATGTTATATGCCACAAGAAATTGGGGGGAAAAACAACAACAAAGCAAACTCCCAAATGAAACTCAAATTTTATTGATCCCTTTATCCATCGTATCCATTTTTGTGTATGGTAGAGAGGGGACGACCCTTCTTCTTGTCTAGGCAAGAGGGGGAATTCCGCGATCCTCCAGTGTTTCTAACACCATAGGGAGTCTACTCTTGACAAAAGCATTTAACGATTGAGGACAAAAGTACCCTAGCTTGACACATTTTGGAGGTGATTTATTGGTATCCTTCTAGGCTTAGTAGTTTGAAGAAATTGTATCTATGAAGGAGTGTGTACCCTTGAATTGCTTCCCTTGTAGATAATTTCCGCCACTTAGATGAGGAAAGTGGCTATTCTTTTGTAGATGCATCCATTACTTGATTTTGTGTGCTTAATGATTGGATGTGTCGCCATTTTGGCAAGACCCACCTTGCCTTGCAAGAAGGCATCCTACCTCATGGTTGTCTTGTTGTGAGTTGAAGGGGCGGAGTGAGACCCGCTAATTGTCTCATATCGGCTATGTTATTAGGTTAGTTTAAATAAAGGTCTAGTTTTTGTCACCTCTTTACTCGGGACGAGTAAAGGTTCGGTTTGGGGATATTTGATGTTAACATTATTTGCGCACATTTAGTCCCCTAATTGAGCCTATTTTGCATACTATTATAACATTCTATGGCCATTTTATCCGTCAAAACCTTCCTATTTGCTTTTCTATCGCATCTCATATGTTTTGTAGAAAAGGAGATAATAAGGCGGAAATTCCCGTCTTTCGTGCATATTTGGAAGCTTATTGATGATAATAGATGGACTAGTATGAAGAGGAGGCAATAATGATGACCAATGATGTAGGAATAAAGAGTATATAGAAGGGTCATAAGGTTTAAAGCAAGGAGGAAAAGCAAGGAAGCCATTCATGAAGAAAATTGCTCGGAACGCAAACCAAGAGTTGCTCCTTTGGCTCTGAAAATATATTAGATGGAACGGTGTCGAAAAATCAAGCGATCTAGGCTTTTGAATAACTCCAATAGGAGTCCGGATGAGAAAATGACGTCCGTTTTACAATCCGAGGTCAAACAAAGAAGCTGTTCGGGAATCCACGCGTCCCGAGACAAATCCGCCCGTCTTCCTCAGGACGCCCGTCTTCCCTACAAGGCGCCCGTCTTTTGGCTGGGAAAAACAAGAAATTTCGCTGGAAGAGAATCCGCCCGGATTCTCTACAATCCGCCCGGATTCCCCTGCCACAATCCGCCCGGATTCCTTACAATCCGCCCGGATTCCTTACAATCCGCCCGGATTCCCCTGCCACAATCCGCCCGGATTCCCCTGCCACAATCCGCCCGGATTCCCTACAATCCGCCCGGATTCCCTACCTGAATCCGCCCGTCCCGACACCAATCCGCACGGATTCCTCCACAGCACAATTTCGTCTTCTCCAAGCTACAAAGAAAGAAGCTCTTCCTTCGAAAAATACCGGCTCCTCCTTGCTCAATCTAAAAAGTGTAATTACTATTTTAGCCTTAGTTAACCCTAAATGCATCCACCTAATTTCCACTATAAATACCCCATCTTTGTAATTAATCAAGGATATGTTTTTAGAGTAGAAAATCTTTCTTTAGATTAGATTAGGAGTAGATTAGAATAGATTACTCTTTAATCTTTCCACAAATTACACATTAATCTTTATTGTTCAAGTTTATCATTCAAAGTCTATTATTGGGTAATTGAAGATTATTGGGTTATTATTGGGAGATTGACAACCTTCCATAAATCAATTAAGTTTCTTCTATTATTCTTGCTTTATTATTTGGATTATCTTAAGTTGGTATAATTCCTTTACTCTTTAATCTTTATTGTTCATTTCTTCATTCTATTATCATGTTTATACTTGTTGTGATGATTGACACCATTAATGACATGTTTCCCATGATGATGAGTGAGTAGTCTCTTAGCTAGGATTAGTGGGTAATTAAGGGAAACAAACATGGGGATTGATTCATGATTAATCTAATATGTTCACATGATTAAATTGCTTGCTTGTTGTGATGTCAACTCAGTCACATGTTATGTTTGATGAAATGCTAAGCCTATGAATCCTTGCATTTTTACCATCTCTTATCTACTCAACTTGACTCGTAAGATATAAACCAACTCGAGTCTTGTTAGACCATGCATAGAAGTTGATTAGGAGGAAAGTAAGTCGACTTGTAGGTGTTGTACAATCTAATCGATTCGGCTCCGGGACCCAACTCTTCCTAAGAACCGTAAGATATAACCCAACTCGGTTCCTCCACAACACTAATTGCTTGCTTAACTTTGTGAACATGTTTGTATGATCAACACCATGAATCCCCTATGACCCCATGATATCCTAGCATTTTTAATCAATTGTTTACATCTTTCCTTTTATTGCTTGTTTATTGCATCTATTAGATTAGAATCATCAACCCATTATAATTGTGACAACCCCAAGCACAACCATAATTAGATTGAATAATTTGAGTAACCACCGTCCCATGGATCGACCTCGACTTACCACTAACTAGTTGTATGTTGAGTATTACAAATGCGTTTGATTGGATGTGACCCGACGACATCACTCCACATCAACTTGAAGATTCAAAGGAACGTTATGGCCTTCTATTCATGGTATGCGGATGCAACGTCAATGATCAAGAATTTAACTACAGAGGCTAATTCTTCAACTGGTCTTGTTCCGTCACAAGCGACGCAAGAATTTTTCGAAGGTACAAAGCTGAAGGAATATGTTGAAGAAGTTGAAAATATAACGTCACAAATGAAAAAATCTCTTAATAAAGCTCTTGGGATGGTGGCCAAGAAAAAAGCCAAGGCAGCCAATAAAAAAAATATGGTTGAAAAATTCGAGTTTACGCCTACTGTAGAGGGTGTATCACTTGCAGATGATGCTGATTTGGTTGACAAAGCAGGTGATGGGGTGATGTCACAGATTATGGAAACCGTTGATTTTTATAACACCGCTGAACTGAATGAAGCCTGTCGACAAGAGGAAGAGGAATGTGGTGGAGACGAAACTGACTTTTCTCAATTAACGGATCGTCAGATTTTAGAGACAATTTATAGCCCGACTGAAGTTTCGGAAGATTTGATAAAGGCCTCAGTAAATGGGGAGCAGAAATTGGTGAAGGGGAAGTGGCTGTTACTAGTGGCCCCCCTGGGGTGGCTGAACATGTTGTTGAGAAGGAGGAATCAGAAGTAGCAGTTAAGGTGGATGCGGATGTGGTAGTGCAGTTAACTGAACATGGTTCATCTTCATTTTAGTTGAAATTTATTTTGACTTCTGATATTGAGAACGCGCTGCATGGTTTGTTAGAATGGGATGCGATCCCCAAATGAAAAAGTGATGGTGACGGTGAAGGGACAGAGGTCAGTGCACAGAGAGTTCAAGATTAGTTTGTGCAGGGAATGGATATAGAACCGTCTCGAGCAGGGGATAATGATTCGCAGGAACTGCCGAATATGGAGTTGACTTTTTATACAACTGCAGAAATAAAAGAGGCCTTCCGGGGGGTGCCAGATGTTGGTTGTGCACGGGCTGTAGAGCAAGAACAGGGGCCTCCCTTTAAACCTGAACCACCGGTGAATGGATCAGCGCCTGTTGAGGCTGTAGATGTTAGCGGTGTCCAAGGAGCGGACCAGCCTGTTGACCAAGCCCTCTTCAGTGAAATGAAGTTTCCGGGGGTTGAGTCGATAGTTGTTTCGACCGCAGACCTAAAAGATGCATCTCGAGAAGGGTCAGAGATCGGTTGTGGCATGGTCAACGAGCTAGAACAAGGTCCTCTTGCATAACCAGCTTGTCCCGGCTCATTTCAGAATGAGGTTGTGGCTATAGATGTTGTAGAGGGAGCAGATAAGGTGGTTGTTGAAGCACCCTCTTCTGAAATTAAGTTGCCTAAATTTCAGTTGACCTTTTATTCTACTGCAGAGCTAAATGAGACATTTCGGGAGGTTCCAGGTGAGGATTTTGGAACGGGTGATACGGGAGGCCCTTCTGAACCAGCCGTTCCCGCGGGTGGTCGTAAAATATATGTCCCCCGGAGTAACCTGGACCACCACCCCTTCTTATTTCATTCAAGTGAGCACCTGCAGTGCATGGATGTGGTGTAACACTCCAATACTCCAAGTGTCTTACCAGGACCACTTAAGGTATGAGAATGCTACCATCTCGGTTACCCGAGGCAATGAATATCAAATAGACCATACAGAAACATACTTTAATAAATAGTTTAACGTGATACAAGTTCAAAACCAAAACTGATAATGTAAAATACAACCGTTCTAAAAAATGCTAAACCAAATGAAATAAACTAGTTCATGACACAGCGAAAGACTATTAAACAGCTCGTGATGACTCAACCCAGCTATCCCATGCGCATCATCTCATACCTGCACAATAACTGATCACCATCCCTGAATGGATCACCACAGTTTTTAAAACAACTAAATGGGGTCAGTACTGATTACATAAAACAAACAGCTGCAATAAAACAATGCTACAGTCCAATCCAATCAACCAAACTCCATCACAACACCACACACCTGACTACACACTAAAGTGTATAGTCCTGCCAGAATACTCCACACCGCCAGTGGGGGACCGCATCCGTTACCACCTCAGCCCCGCTCATCTCATCCGAGCGATAAACCCAAGTTCCTAAATGTGAGCATCCCTTCTGTGGCGGGTTCCACAGAAGGCGAATCAAGGGCGTGAAGCCACTCCCTCAAGTGACTCCACTCAGCCGAGGACACACCTCGCAAACCACAGACAATTATACAACAATCACATTATACTATCAACAATCACCAATTCCAAATCCAATTCCAATATGAAACACAACAACAACAAACAACCACCAACACATTATGTAATCAATACTGAGTAGGGAAAACCTACCTGGAAATAGCAATCACACGAGACCGTCTCAACAACTAATCAAAACCTTTTCTCTACGAATCCTCTTCCTATAACAGATAATCACATAATTACCATCGAATCATCATAATACACCCAAAACCCCTAAATCTACCCAATTAGGGTTTCAAACAAAGTTACTAAATCATTAAAAAAATTATACAAAAAGCTTACCCTTGACAAGACGATCACAACGGTATAACGAACGATACAATCCGATGATTCTAGCCTTGGGATTTGCTAATAATGCAATAGATGCGATAAATGTAACTCTTGTTCTTCTCTTGAAAGGTTTTAGAATGTTAAAGGTGATTAAGGAAAGTGACGGAATCCTTTTTATATTAACCTCGCATTATTAACAAAACCCGGCTAAACAATCCCGTAAGACACACTTACTCGATCCAGTAAGTGACTTACTCGATCGAGTGCCCCTTACTTGATCGAGTGTCACACTTACTCGATCGAGTACCCATCAAGTCACCTACTGTTTTGCGTAAAAAGATACTTACTCGACAGAGTAAGTCCCACTCGATAGAGTACCCACAGACATAGAAAACCGTAGTATTACAGTCTTCCCTCCTTAAAAAGAACTTCGTCCCCGAAGTTCAACCCATAGACAAAAACAAATCATACTATCTCCACTCCGACACAACAACTGTAACAACCCGGATTATAAAACAAAGGAAAAACTTATATAAAATGAATATCAGAGTACGATACTGATAAAAGGGTCAAGGTGGCGGAAACACCTGACCAATCCGGTTCGCTACTAAATCCAAAACAAAACTAATACATTATTCAAAGGTTCTTAAAACATAAAGCAAAATCCTAATTTATTATTCATCTCGCCGCATGAGAACTTCCCAAAGAAGATATCATCCAAAACAAACAACAATCGAACAACTTTGAGAAGGGGATCGACAATCAGTCGGGAGTAACTAGATGCTCTCCCAGTCATGTTTACAACAATTGAATACAATCAACAATCATTAACAAATGAAATGTAAAACCAGTAAACATGCGAGATCATCTATACTCATGAAAACCCAACAAAGCTTACCGTGTCTTATCAACCTTAGACGAATGCAATCATGCAAACCTAGACCATATGCAACTACTAGACCATGAACATTACAAGACCAATAGCTACAAACGACCCACAACAACCTAAGGCACAAAGCTAGCATTAAAGCATAGCAAACATGGCAACACACAATCCATAGCAATGAAGGCATAAAGCTAGCAATCAAGCATAGCGAATAGAGCGAACGCCCGTTAGAGCGTATAACCACTTCCTCTAACTTGCCGTAACGTATAACCACCGCCTCTAGGCGACGGAGCGTATAACCACTTTGCCTCCATCGGTGTGGAGCGTATAACCACTTTGCCTCCACGGTACTATGTATAGCGTATAACCACGCCTATATGTCTAAGACCTGGCGGACTCTCGGTAAACCGAACGACACTCGGGACCCGGAGCGTATAACCACGCCTCGCCGCCCCGAACATAGACCAAATAAATCCCGCATCAACGGGTAGCGTTGGTTCATTCCGATAGTATATAACTGATACTACCGTCATCTATTCAAACTAGCAAACAAACCAATGCACAGTATAACTGACTGTACTAACATGCGTGAACAACATCACGACTCAACTCATAGGATAGTATAACTGACCACCCTACTTATCATATGAACAAGAGTAACCGAATACATATGCAACAATTATATAATAACAACTGAACATCACATACATGTGAAACAAGTATAAACAACCAATGTTATGGTAACTTCAGCTATAACTTTAACATTAACCACACAATGTTATAATAACCTTAACCATAACATAAACCCTGGATGCGAGGTTATAGTAACCTCTACTATAACTTCAACACATACAACTTGAAGTTATACTTACCTCAACTATAACCTTGACACGAAACTCAAAGTTATACTAGTTCCAACCATAACCTTAAGCCATAAATCTTAGGGTATGTTAGTTCGACTATAACCTTAACTCGTACTTCAATGTTATAGTAGCTTCGGCTATAACCTTGAATCATATTTCCAAGGTTATACTGTTTGACCATAACTAGAGCGACTACCCAAAGTGGTATTAACTTTAGCTATAACACTTGAATCATCATCAATGTTATACTAGCTTTAGCTATAACTTTGGAGAGAACCCTTGGCCGCCTATCATGCCGCCACTAGGGTTTATTCGTAAACCCTAATTGCGCTCATGACACCCATAATAAACACATAAACAATATACGACATATAATTAATACATTAAAACATATACAAACATAATTAACATGATAATAAACAATCTAACACGCACCAATCATACAAGACAATCATTAAATCATATTAATTACATCAATTGGCATAAGCACAATTAAAAGGAAACACCTAGTTACCTTATTAAGCAAATAACCCTAAAGATCGTCTTCAACGATGTAAACGTCTTCTCCAGGAGCAACTTCCACGCCTTCATAGAAATCATCCACGTGCCAAAGATAACGAATCTAATAAATATACTAATATATATATATATATATAAACTATAAAACTATAAAAACTACGCGAAACATAAAAACTTACGAAGAAGATAGATAAATCCAAGAAGTAGGATCGACCTAAGCACGAAGAACGATGAAGAACGAAGGAGGAAGAAAGACGGCACGAAACCCTAGGTGGGGCGCGCGGCACGAGGAGGAAGAGAGGAGGAGAGAAACTAGGTTTAGGGTTTTGTGAGATTATGAGAAAAGAAGAGCAAGGGTTTGGTTTCCCTTCTTATTTATAGAGAAGCTCATGGGTTTATTCTAGGTTTAGGCCCAAAACTCACCCATCAACACCAAGATTCACGTGAGACCCAAAGGAGAAACGGGTCTTCATTGTTTTTCGAGCCCAACGAGCCCAAAAGATAAAAGACGGATATTTTCCCGGAAAATAAAATATAAAATATGGGAAAATAAAATTATGGAATTATATTACGGAAATTAGGGGTGTTACAATCCAACCCCCTAAAAAGAAGTTTCGTCCTCAAAACTTGATGAGAGAACTACCTCACTCGAAAAGATGTGGATGCTTCTCTCGCATAGACGCTTCGGTTTCCCAAGTCTCTTGCTCAAACTTCGACTCTTCCACGTAACCCGAACCAAAGGTACAACCTTATTCCTTAACCTCTTCTCCTGACGTTCCAAAATGCGAACAGGACGTTCCTCATAAGTCAGGTTAGGTTCAACCTCGATAACATCAGCCTGAAGAACATGAGAAGGATCACTGCGATAACGACGCAACTGCGACACATGGAACACATCATGAACCTTCGACAAGTTCGGAGGTAAAGCCAACCTATAGGCTACCTCGCCAACTCTTTCGAGCACCTCATATGGTCCAATGTACTTAGGACTAAGCTTCCCCTTAAGTCCAAACCTCTTAACACCTTTCATCGGTGAAACCTTAAGAAAAACCTTATCGCCAACCTCAAACTCAATCGGCCTACGCCGCAAGTCTGCATACGTCTTACGTCGATCTGGCTGCCTTAAGCTTCTCACGGATCAACCTCACTTGCTCAATCGATTCCTGAACCAACTCTGGGCCAAGAATGACAGCCTCGCTAGAATCGTCCCAACACAAAGGACTACGACACTTCCTTCCGTAAAGTGCCTCAAACGGAGCCATCTGAATACTAGCTTGATAACTGTTGTTGTACGAGAACTCCACTAGCGGTAAACTCTTCTCCCAACTAACTTGAAACTCCAAAGCACAAGCTCGCAACATATCCTCAAGCGTCTGAATCGTACGCTCAGTCTGACCATTAGTTGCAGCATGAAAAGCCGTACTCATCTTAAGCTCACTACCCAAAGACAACTGAAGCTTCTTCCAAAACTGAGAACAAAACCTCGGATCAAGGTCGGAGATGATATCCTTAGGAACTCCATGAAGACGAATGATCTCTCGTTGATAAGCATTCGCTAGTTCCTCGAGACTCCAAGTCTCCTTCATTGGAATGAAATGCGCGACCTTAGATAGACGATCAACCACGACCCAAATCGCATTCATTCCTCTCGGCGACCTCGGCAAACCCATAACGAAGTCCATCAAAATAGAATCCCATTTCCACGTGGGAATCTCCAAAGGTTGCGATGAGACCACCGGGTCTCGATGTTCGAACTTAACCTTCGACAAACCAGGCAACGGCTCACAAACTCGGCGATCTCTTTCTTCATACCCGGCCACCAAAACTTGACTTCGGATCCTTATACATCTTATCACCACCAGGATGAACCGAATAGGGAGTACTATGAGCCTCTTTGAGAATCTTACATTTTAAGACCTCACAGCTAGGCACACACCAACGACCATGGAACCGTAGACCATCATCAGGTCCAACGTCGAAGTCCTTGGCACGTCCTTCGCTTATAGCGACTCGAACTCCTTCTAAGTATTCATCCTCTCTTTGCTTAACTCGGATCTCATGAAGGATCTCGGGTTCAGCAACCATCGCACTCAGATCTAAAGTACCAGGAAGAACTACCTCAAGGCTCATCTTCTGGAACTCTCGACTCAAGTCATCAGGTAACACCAACACAGATCTCATACCATGGCACACCTTGCGACTCAAAGCATCGGCAACCACGTTTGCCTTACCCTCATGATCTGCGGCTCCATCTTGTAGTCATTGAGCAACTCCAACCAACGTCTCTGCCTCATGTTAAGATCTTTCTGAGTGAAGATATACTTCAAGCTCTTATGATCCGTATAAAAGTTGCAAGAGACTCCATACAAGTAGTGTCGCCACAACTTAAGTGCAAACACCACTGCTGCTAACTCAAGATCGTGAGTCGGATAGTTCGTCTCGTGAACTTTCAACTGACGGGACGCATAAGCCACAACTTTACCTCTCTGCATCAGGACACAACCCAACCCAAACTTCGACGCATCACAAAAGACATCGAACTCAACGCCATCTTCTGGTAGAGTCAACACAGGAGCGGTAGTCAACCTTTTCTTCAACTCCTAAAAGGCAGCTTCACAAGCCTCGGTCCAAATGAACTTGGATTCCTTCTTCATTAACTGAGTCATCGGTCTCGCAATCTTAGAGAAATCATGTACAAACCGACGGTAATACCCAGCTAGTCCAAGGAAACTCCGAACCTCGTTCACATTCTTTGGACTTTCCCAATCGACCACGGCTCGGATCTTCGACGGATCAACCATAACTCCATCGCCAGATATCACATGACCCAAGAAGGTAACTTCCTTTAACCAAAACTCGCACTTTGAGAACTTAGCATACCCATACGCTACGCGAGAATCTCAAGATAACACGAAGGTGATTCTCGTGTTGCCTCATCTCTTGAGTAAATCGGTATGTCGTCTATGAACACCACGACACACTTATCCAAATACTCGCTGAAAGTGCGGTTCATCTGATCCATGAAAACAAAGCAGGTGCGTTCGTCAACCCAAACGGCATCACCACGAACTCATAGTGGCCATACCTTGAAGAAAAGCGAGTCTTAGGAATATCCTCATTCCTAATCGGAATCGATGGTAACGACCTCAGTCGATCTTCGAGAACACACTAGCACAACGGAGCCGATCAAACAGATCCTCGATCCTCGCAAAGGATACCTATTCTTGATAGTAACCTTGTTGCTCACGGTAGTCAATGCACAACCGCATACTACCATCTTTCTTCTTGACGAACAAAACAGGAGCACCCCACGGCGAAGCACTCGGTCGGATAAAACCCTTATCGATCATCTCCTCAAGTTGCTTCTTAAGTTCTCAGTAACTCGTTGGTGCCATACGATAAGGAGCCTTTGAAATGGGACCGGTTCCGAGTGCAAAGCAACTCAATCGAGAACTCCACATCTCGTTCAGGAGGAATACCAGGTAGATCCTCAAGAAAGACATCGGAAAACTCCCTAACCACAGGGATATCCTCTAGCTTAGGCTCAATTTGAAACACCATGGACACTGCCTGGATAGATCGATGACCCTTTCTACTCATGTTAACCATCTTCAAAGCGAAACCCACTTGACCGTAGGTGTAACCCTAACACCCTGATAAGAAACTCTCGAACCTGTAGGAGTCTTAAGCACGATCTTCTGATCACGACAAAGGAACCTAGCGTCATAGCGAGATAACCAATCCATACCCAAAATCACATCAAACTCCCCGAGTTTGAATTGTACTGAGATCGGCGGGAAGGATCGCCCTGCGATATCGCAGTACGTCCTTGAAAAGAACGGAGTAAGAAACAATCTCACCCGTAGGAAGGGATATAGAGGTATGAACGGATGATGAGGAAGAGAGTCAAAGCACGGACGGAAAATGATTCGGATACGAAAGACATCGATGCACCCGTATCAAAAAGAACAAAAGCAGATAAAGAGTGAACGAGAAAGGTACCCGTAACCACATCTGGATTAGCATCTGCTTCAGCACGACTCATAACGAACACTCGTCCAGCCTTCGGAGCTTCAACCTTCGGCGTTTCCACCTTTGGTTTCTGGGGACAATCAACGACCTTGTGTCCGGAGCTCGCATGTGTAACATGTGATCGGAGTATCAGGAGCACAACTCTTTCCCAGATGGTAATGCTTCCGGCATTTGTAGCAAGTCATGCCCTCCCTAGCTTGACTCTGATCGCGCGAGGTATAAGGACGAGCCTCATACTTCTGTTTCTTCTGGGAAGAACTGGGAGCAACGTAAGGCCTCTTCAAGAACTTACTCTTTGCACTCTCCTCAGCCTCGGTAGCAAGGACGGAATCATAGATGCTAAGAGCTCGATCATAAGCTTCTTTGGAAAGAAGTTGAAGGGATACGGACATAGCGATCCGGACCTTAGGAGCTAGATTCTTCTCGTAGCGACGAGTCCTCGAAACCTCGTCCATAGCTACAGAAGTAACGAAACGTGATGACTTCACGAACTTGTTGGTGTACTCCTCAACGGTCATGGAACCTTCTTTGTAGACGAAGGAACTCCTGCTCCTTCGCGGCGCATCTCCTCGGGATAAAACCTTTTCTTGAGCCTCGAGAGAAAAGAGCCCAACCATATCCTGGTGAACTTCCGGACCCGGCTCTAGCAAGAGCCCACCGGTTGTCGGCCTCGTCCTTCGGGTAATAGGTGGCGATATCCATCTTCGATCCTCGGGACATCCGGTAGCAAGGAACAACTTCTCGATCTCTCGAATCCAAGCCTCCAAAGCAAGAGGATCATTCGCACCATCATAAGTCGGAGGTCGGTGACGAGCAAAGCGATCAAACACGGTCGGCTGCGGATGGTTGTTGTTGTTGTTGTTGTTGTTGTTGAGGTGGTTGGTGAAACCTTCGGCCATAGATGCCAAAGCGGCCTCTAGTCTCCTGATGCGATCAGCATCGGTCTCACCATTCGCGTTACGCACCATCTGCAAGAACGAAATCTCGTTATAAGTGGTAGAACCTAAGTACCACTCCAAACAACTACTCATACACTTTACAAACATAAGAAAAACCAACCAATCCTATTGGTTTCTACCCCATTTACTCTCACTCATTAACTAGGTCATTTATTTTAGTCATCAACTAAGCGAGAGTTGGGAGCGTGTTCGCTCGATACCAAGTTTGTAACAACCCGGATTATAAAACAAAGGAAAAACTTATATAAAATGAATATCGAGTACGATCATCGATAAAAGGGTCAAGGTGGCGGAAACACACGACCAATCCGGTTCGCTACTAAATCCAAAACCAAACTAATACATTATTCAAAGGTTCTTAAAACATAAAGCAAAATCCTAATTTATTATTCATCTCGCCGCATTTAACTTCCCAAAGAAGATATCATCCAAAACAAACAACAATCGAACAACTTTGAGAAGGGGGTCGACAATCAGTCGGGAGTAACTAGATGCTCTCCCAGTCATGTTTACAACAATTGAATACAATCAACAATCATTAACAAATGAAATGTAAAACCAGTAAACATGCGAGATCATCTATACTCATGAAAACCCAACAAAGCTTACCGTGTCTTATCAACCTTAGACGAATGCAATCATGCAAACCTAGACCATATGCAACTACTAGACCATGAACATTACAAGACCAATAGCTACAAACGACCCACAACAACCTAAGGCACAAAGCTAGCATTAAAGCATAGCAAACATGGCAACACACAATCCATAGCAATGTGAGAAGGCATAAAGCTAGCAATCAAGCATAGCGAATAGAGCGAACGCCCGTTAGAGCGTATAACCACGGCCTCTAACTTGCCGTAACGTATAACCACGCCTCTAGGCGACGGAGCGTATAACCACTTTGCCTCCATCGGTGTGGAGCGTATAACCACTGCCTCCACGGTACTATGTATAGCGTATAACCCCGCCTATATGTCTAAGACCTGGCGGACTCTCGGTAAACCGACGACACTCGGGACCCGGAGCGTATAACCCGCGCCTCGCGCCCCGAACATAGACCAAATAAATCCCGCATCAACGGGTAGCGTTGGTTCATTCCGATAGTATATAACCGATACTACCGTCATCTATTCAAACTAGCAAACAAACCAATGCACGGTATAAGCGATAATTTGTACTAACATGCGTGAACAACATCACGACTCAACTCATAGGATAGTATAATGACCACCCTACTTATCATATGAACAAGAGTCAGAATACATATGCAACAATTATATAATAACAATGAACATCACATACATGTGAAACAAGTATAAACAACCAATGTTATAGTAACCATTTATAACTTTAACATTAACCACACAATGTTATAATAACCTTAACCATAACATAAACCCTGGATGCGAGGTTATAGTAACCTCTACTATAACTTCAACACATACAACTTGAAGTTATACTTACCTCAACTATAACCTTGACACGAAACTCAAAGTTATACTAGTTCCAACCATAACCTTAAGCCATAAATCTTAGGGTATGTTAGTTCGCCTATAACCTTAACTCGTACTTCAATGTTATAGTAGCTTCGGCTATAACCTTGAATCATATTTCCAAGGTTATACTGTTTCGACCATAACTAGAGCGACTACCCAAAGTGGTATTAACTTTAGCTATAACACTTGAATCATCATCAATGTTATACTAGCTTTAGCTATAACTTTGGAGAGAACCCTTGGCCGCCTATCATGCCGCCACTAGGGTTTATTCGTAAACCCTAATTGCGCTCATGACACCCATAATAAACACATAAACAATATACGACATATAATTAATACATTAAAACATATACAAACATAATTAACATGATAATAAACAATCTAACACGCACCAATCATACAAGACAATCATTAAATCATATTAATTACATCAATTGGCATAAGCACAATTAAAAGGAAACACCTAGTTACCTTATTAAGCAAATAACCCAAAAGATCGTCTTCAACGATGTAAACGTCTTCTCCAGGAGCAACTTCCACGCCTTCATAGAAATCATCCACGTGCCAAAGATAACGAATCTAATAAATATACTAATATATATATATATATATATAAACTATAAAACTATAAAAACTACGCGAAACATAAAAACTTACGAAGAAGATAGATAAATCCAAGAAGTAGGATCGACCTAAGCACGAAGAACGATGAAGAACGAAGGAGGAAGAAAGACGGCACGAAACCCTAGGAGGGGCGCGCGGCACGAGGAGGAAGAGAGGAGGAGAGAAACTAGGTTTAGGGTTTTGTGAGATTATGAGAAAAGAAGAGCAAGGGTTTGGTTTCCCTTCTTATTTATAGAGAAGCTCATGGGTTTATTCTAGGTTTAGGCCCAAAACTCACCCATCAACACCAAGATTCACGTGAGACCCAAAGGAGAAACGGGTCTTCATTGTTTTTCGAGCCCAACGAGCCCAAAAGATAAAAGACGGATATTTTCCCGGAAAATAAAATATAAAATATGGGAAAATAAAATTATGGAATTATATTACGGAAATTAGGGGTGTTACAACAACATAACCAAAACTCAAAAACACAACACTCAAACCGACTCAAGGAAACTACTAACTGTACTAAAACCAACATAAAACATACAAAAACCTTATGCAACCATCTCCTACCCCCGTAAAAGAAACATGGTTACGTCCCCGTAACCACACATATCTGATCAAAAAGAGACGAATACCGCTCCCTCGTAGCCTCTTCCGCCTCCCAAGTGGCCTCTTCAACCTCATGGTTAGACCAAAGAACCTTCAGCAACACTGTTTCCCCATGTCTAGTTTTCCGAACCTTGCGATCAAGAATCTGTTTTGGTACCTCAAGATAAGACAAGGACTCATCCAACTCGATGTTCTCTACATCTAACACATGTGAAGGGTCACTCACATATTTCCGCAATTGAGACACATGAAACACATTATGCACTCTATCCAACGCTGCTGGCAATGCTAACTGGTAAGAAACCTCACCCACGCGATCCAAAATCTCATATGGTTCGATAAACTTCTGGCTCAGCTTCTCTTTCTTACCAAATCTCATGACCCCACGCATAGGAGACACTTTCAAAAGAACCTAGTCCCCAACCTGAAACTCTATGTCACGACGATGTAAATCTGCATAACTCTTTTATCGATCCTGGGCCGCTTTCATCTTTTGTCTGATCAGCTTATAATGTTCTACCATCTCCTGTACCATCTGTGGTCCTAAAACCACTGCCTCAGTTCTATCATCCCAGCAAATCGGACTCCTACACCTCCTCCCATACAAAGCCTCAAAAGGTGCCATACCAATACTCGTGTGATAGCTGTTGTTATAAGAAAACTCAATAAGATCCAATCTCTCCTCCCAGCTACCACCAAATCCATAACACAAGCTCGCAACATATCCTCCAAAGACTTTATGGTCCTCTCTGTCTATCAATCTGTCGCAGGATGGAATGCCGTACTCATCTTCAAAGTAGTTCCCATCAACTCCTGCAAATCTTTCCAAAACCGTTATATGAATCTCGCATCTCTATTTGACACTATATCCTTAGGCACCCCATGCAAACGAACCACATGCTTCCTATAAGCCAAATCTAACTGTATCTTGGTACAAGTGTCATTCATCGGCACAAAGTGAGCTGACTTGGTCAAATGATCAACTATAACCCATATCATGTTGTTACCTTATTGACTCCTCGGCAAACCCACTATAAAATTCATAGAGATAGACTCCCATTTCCATCCAGGTACCTCAAGAGACTGAATCTTACCATGTGGTCGTCGTTGCCATCCTTTAACCCTCTGACAAGTCAAACAACGAGCCACAAACTCAGCTATTTCCTTCTTCATCCCAGTCCACCAAAAAGTCTTTTTCAAATCTTTATATAACTTGTCACCGCCTGGATGTACCGAATATGGTGTGCAATGAGCCTCTGTCATGATCATCTTACTCAATTCCTCATCATTAGAAACACACCACCTGCCATCAAATTTCACACTGCCATCTGTATGAATAGAGAATCTAGACACTGTCCCTTTCTCTACTCCAGGTCTCCACTCCTCGATCTTAGGATCCAAAGCCTGTTTCCTGCGAATATCATCATAAAGATCTGGCTCCACTGTCAAGTCTCCCCTAGAATCCCATTTTTGTATCATATGTATCCCCATCTTCCCCACCTCATCTCTCAACCTCATCAAAGACATAGTTGTGCAAAGAGAATGTACACTTTTCCTGTTCAACGCATCTGTAACTACATTAGCCTTCCCTTCATGGTATATAATATCCATGTCATAATCCCCAATTAGCTCCATCCACCTCCTCTGTCTCATGTTCAACTCCTTTTGAGTGAAGATGTACTTGAGACTCTTATGATCTGAAAACACCTTAAAGGTCGCCCCATAAAGATAGTGCCCCCATATCTTAAGAGCAAACACAACTGCAGCCAACTCCAGATCATGTGTCGGATAGTTCTCCTCATAAGGCTTCAAATGCCTAGAACCATAGGCAATTACTTTCCCGTTCTGCATCAACACACATCCCAATCCATTCTTTGAAGCATATGTTTACACTTTAAATTTCTCACACCCTTCAGGTAATGCTAAGTTTGGAGATGTGGTCAAACGCTCCTTTAATGTTTGGAACGCCGTCTCACAACTTTTATCCCAACGAAACCTGTTCTCTTTCCTCATCAAAGCTGTTATAGGTCTGGCTATCTTGGAAAAATCTTTCACAAACCGACGACAATACCCTGCCAAACCCAAGAAACTCCTAATCTCTGCCACATTCTTCGGTGCTTCCCATCGAGTAACTGCCTCTATCTTTGCAGGATCCACAGCAACACCCTTCTTCGAAATCACATGCCCCAGAAAAGCAACCTCCTCTAACCAGAACTCACACTTAGACAACTTTGCATACTGTAACACCCCCATACTCCAAGTGCCTTACCAGGACCACTTAAGGCATGGAAATGCTACCATCTCGGTTACCCGAGGCAATGATTATCATAAGACAATAAAGAAACATATTTAAATAATAATTAACGTTTAAAGTGATTACATGCCAAGAACCAAAACTGATAAAGAGATACAAGTTCTCCAAAACTATCTACTATCAAAAGACTATAAAACTATCAAACACAACGGAAGACTTCTAAAGCGCATCGTGGTGACTCCTCCCGATTATCCCATACGTATCGCTCATACCGCTCAATAATCGCTCACCACCCCGAATGGATCACCACAGATTTTTTAAAACATTTAAACGGGTCGATACTAATCACACAATTCAATATATCAACCATAAAATAAACAGATGACTTAACGTCACACACACACACAACCACACCAATCCCAACAATCTCGATCACCGACGTCCTTTGGACCCGACCACGCCGGTGGGGGACCGCGGCCGTTCCCACCTAAGCCCCGCTCATCATACCGAGCGATAACCCTGTCCCATTAATGTGCACATCCCTTCCGTGGCGGGTTCCACGAAGGGCGAAACTAGGGCGTGAAGCCACTCCCGCAAGTGACTCCACTCAGCCGAGAACGCATCTCGAGAACCATAGACAACCAACCACAATCACAACATCAACAACCGTTCGAATCTATCAACAATGTGCAATCACAATCACAGCCGTCACAATACAATTACTATATCAAACAATCAATCTCACACATCAACAATCATCCCATTATGGGACTAATACTGAGTAGGAAATCCTACCTGGAAAGCACAACACGCAGACGGTATCTACAATTTGTATCAAAACGGCTCCTCTACGAATTCTCCTCCTATCATACATAACACATAAAGACTACCAATTACTTACTACTCATAAAACCCCCAAACCTTAAATTAGGGTTTGACCAAACCTAGCAAAACATTATAAAAATTATGCTAGAAGCTTACCCTCGACGCAAGGAATCCAACGACACGAAAAACAGAAGAACCAGAACCGTCGAACTCGGGAATTGTTAAGGATGCGATTAGGAAGAAGAACTGACTGCTTTCTCTCTTAAACAGGTTTTAGGTTTTGGTAAAAGTGTTTTAAAACAAAGACGATTATGTTTAAATACCCTAATCGCATAATTAACAAAACCCGCGAAAAACACCCCGTAAACTGGACACTCGATCGAGTACCCAAGGTACTCGATCGAGTACCCCCTTACTCGATCGAGTACCCCAGCTACTCGATCGAGTACCCTAACAGTCGAAACTATTTTATTTCGCAACTTGCCCATACTCGACAGAGTAAGGGCTACTCGATAGAGTACCCCAAGACATATAAATACGGAGTATTACAGTCTTCCCTCCTTAAAAAGAACTTCGTCCCCGAAGTTCAACCCATACATAAAAACAACCATACTAGCTCGACCAAGACACAACAACATAACCAAGAACTCAAGAACTCGACCAAACATACAACATGAACCTTTAACACCCACTCCACCAACTATGTTTACTTCCCTAACATGACTCACGATATCGTATCCACCACAGATATATCTCTCACGACACCAACTCCATACATAACCAACTACCATCCTCTAATGCTGCTAGCTCCATAATATCATCCACTATCAAATCCAAAATCAAGACACTCATAGACATCAAACAGAATGTTACATTCTACCACCCTTAAAAGGAACTTCGTCCTCGAAGTTTACTCACACTCATAATCTCATCATCCAACTGTCAACACTATCGAAGTATTCTCGCATTCCTAACATCAAACTACTACAAGCACGTCCGTGACCTTTTAACACTATCAACCACAACATATACAAAACTATACCTTATGCTACACCAACACTCTACTTCCAAATATACTACCATATGAACAACCCTCAAAATCTCTTTTATCGCATCCTACTCCTCTTAAGATAAATGTTACGTCCTCGTAACTCACTAATACTAAATCCTAGATATATCTTTCCCTTTTCTCATCACCACCGCATGTCAAAGATAATCACCTATAACCTAAACACTCGCCATGCACATATCCAAGGCTTTCTTACTTAAACATTTTTCATACCTCAACTCATACGGCACACCACCTAATCTATACCATAAAACACGTGGCAAAAATACCATACTAACTCTCCATTCTTACTGCAAAACAACATACCTCTCTATGTAAGGCACCTATCTCCCAAAAGCATAACTCACGATCTACACTCACACTAGATCCTCAAGTTCTTTCCTTCATTACCGCAAAACTCATACACAACTTAACATGACACTATTTCCTCCAACACCCTACACTCACTGCCTCAACAAAGGATTATGAACCACCTGCATCTATCAGGTCATTACCACACATGTTTTACGAATCATTTGCCATTACCATGTCCACTAACGCCTTATCTAGAACAAGATCAAATTTACTGTAACAACCTCTCACAACCGCGTCTCATCAACAGGATATCACTATACCATGACAACAACGAAAACATATACAACTCTATTTCATACCATACTCTACCCTGATTCTCAAACTTAAACTGGTAAAGAAAATATCAATAACAAAACAACTGTCTATCTGTACAAACCGAAACTTACAGGAGCAACATCAAACAAAACAACAATCTATGTATTCTTGGTATGCACTTTCGAAAACTCGTATCGTAATCATCCCGCCTACTCCACCACAACCGGTGACGGCATCACAACACCGCCACCAACAGCCACACCGTAGTGCGAAAATACCCGCATCACAACACTAAATATCGTGCCCGGATCACCACCCGAGGCACAACAACCACATCGATAGACATCACAATCGTATACAACTCCCATAAACACGACTCGAATAACTTTTCGTAAAAGAAAAACTTACTCAAATCCACTTTATTAAATCACCACGCAACATTTTATATGGATAAACAGATAAGCATCTCATGAACATCATCTCTACCATTTCACGGAATACACATGTGTTATTAATACACATAAAATTATAACTAGCCATGTCAAATTAATCAAATTATTACCTTTTCGGATATCATTCAATTAAATTACCGTGTCCAACATATATATTACAGAACATTCATAAAACAACTTTATAATTATCACACCATACCACTTCTTATGAGGTCAGAACCTCACACAAACATTTACACATATCATAGACCCGTAATCACAACCAACTAGTCAATCCTGACCACGTAAGTTACCACTCGATAAAGGTTACCTGTCGCCCGAGTTTAACTCATATGCCCCTCATAACATATTCCCCATTCGCACAACTATCACTTCCGCCAAATATAACCATACCTTTACTATTCAACTATTAGCATCCGCCTCATCTAACCACATCTTATACCCTCTCACAATCATACACAACAATCAGGTCCCTACCAAATCAACCTCTTTAGAATTGCTACCTTTGTAATATACCATCACCCTTAACCACTAGTGACAACACCACAATACCACCATTGCTCGTATATCAAACCTCTTACACTCATATCAAAATAACACGGTTTTTTTCTCCTATCTTTGGTTATCATTCCAAATAACGAACATCAAACCCATCCACAAAATTACCTCAACATTATTCCCAATACTATCTTATTTGTGTTGTCATTCAACTCTCCACCAAATACCTCGTATCGTGCCAATACTCCACCAACTTCTTTCTCCCTTAATTCCTCGAAACTCATTATCAATCTGTTGTCCTGAAACTCCTATATAACCTTTAGCTAACATCCTCGTGACGCTATCACACATTTCAATGATTCCTTACCTTTATATCACATAACTCCGGTGAATATTTTCCTCAGCTTACTTTTATCCTTCTTTTCTCTTTACACTCAATAATACCAATTAATAGTTCAACTCCTTATTCCTTCTAGCTAACTCTTTAAAAATCCAGTTACCCCTTCGTTGCTCCAAAACTCAAATTCCATTATTTTCTACCGACATCATCTCACTCTTTCTTACCATGGATCTTCTCTTATTATGCTATCACTCACACTTGCCACTAATCTATCCATAAAATCCACGTTCACTGTTTAAACGATTGCATCTCCCTTTTTACATCTCTAGAAATCAAAATCCTCTTTTTATACCGTTAATTGCCCAAGGAAATCACACATTAGTTTCGTCTCTCGGTGACACAAATTTCCAAACTCAGTCACTATCTGCAAATCCACGTCGCGACATATCCCATTAAGTTCACTATATACCACTCGTCTCAATTCCTCTAAAACGACCTTTCATTACATATATTCTTACTCAACACTATTTCTAACCATCTCCCTCCATAATCCGTTATACATCTCAAGTTTCTACTATCCATATCCTTTCTTTCAATACTTTCATTCTCACGTTCCTTAGACTCACATCATCCATTGCCCACATTCACATACTTTTACGTTACTCAACACACACTCATATCACTCATCTCATTTCATCTCAGAAAACATGCTCTATGTCTTAATTAAGCCATAACAATCTTCCTTTTCTTTTTCCACTATCTATTACAATCACGTATAACTCATGTCCTCCTACCGAACTCATACTCAACACAGGTGCCACTCACTACACCGCAAGATTGGGTAACTTACGCGTCAAGACCAACATACATGTAAAACAATGCATAAAGAAGCAAAATAATAACTTTGAATTAAACATAATATGCAACGAATTCAAAAGATAAGCATATGACCCAAAACGGGGGTCACTAGATCGAGTACCTACGCATTTCTCAGCACTGTCCAGTTTTCGTAAAACAGCCATAACTCACTCATTTCTTGGTCAATCTGGGCGTGTGACCTATCGTTAGAATCGTAAAAGGACAAGCTATCACCTCCAATTGGAATCACATTAAAATCATTTATGCATCTCAAGTTATAACAGTTTAAAGACAACTTTGTTGTAATTAGACGACATAACTATTCGATTTTCTCTTTCAAACACTTAAACGATAACAATGGTAAACAAAACAACTCAATACTCACAAAACCAGTATCCCTAACCACATGTTACTATTTTCAAAAGTTAAGCAACAAATAACTCGATGCACATATATCATTCAACTTACCAATCACATATTACCCACATGTTTTAATTTTATAACTTTTCGCAACACAAAATATACTCATACCTTACGAATCATATTTCCATGTTACTAATGCAACAATATTACAAACCCACTTCGTCACCTAAACATATTCATAATCACAAAATTCATATTCTCATGCAATTGACACCCCATCTTTTCCAATCGGTTCATCTATTTCATCCACAAGTGCATACGATTCCACAATAGACAATTATATGAACTTATTATCTAACTTTACGCAAACAGGATTATAAAAAAAATCATGTCACATCCTCTAACCACAAGTTACTAGTATGTACACATTATAAATCATTCATCCTGCACATCATTATTCATCACATATAATCTATTTCCTTTTTCCACCCCATCATTCGTCATTCTCACATACTTTTCCAACTATTCCAATCAACATGGTAAACCAAGTATCATCCAACATGCTTTCAACCAACCACATACAAAATCACCCTTATTCATGCCACACATCCTCATATTGGAACACAATTCACAAGATAAACACATAGCGATCCCGACTCATATCCCATGTGACCGGTTCAAAATTATAGGGCGAGTTCGCGACTTTAGGACGTCTCCCAAGTCTTTGCATTAGCTCCTACAACCTTTACCCCGGATTCATTTTAATTGACTCCCTATATTCATTGGATTCATTGGTTACAGGTTTCAGGATCGTCGCTCTGATACCATTTGTAACACCCCATACTCCAAGTGCCTTACCAGGACCACTTAAGGCATGGAAATGCTACCATCTCGGTTACCCGAGGCAATGATTATCATAAGACAATAAAGAAACATATTTAAATAATAATTAACGTTTAAAGTGATTACATGCCAAGAACCAAAACTGAAAAAGAGATACAAGTTCTCCAAAACTATCTACTATCAAAAGACTATAAAACTATCAAACACAGCGGAAGACTTCTAAACTGCATCGTGGTGACTCCTCCCAGTTATCCCATACGTATCAGCTCATACCTGCTCAATAACTGCTCACCACCCCCGAATGGATCACCACAGTTTTTAAAACATTTAAACGGGGTCAGTACTAATCACACAATTCAATACATATATCAACCATAAAATAAAAAGATGACTTAACCGTCACACACACACAACCACACCAATCCCAACAATCTCAATCACCGATCGTCCTTTGGACCGCCTACGCCGGTGGGGGACCGCAGCCGTTCCACCTAAGCCCCGCTCATCATACCGAGCGATAACCCCGTCCCATTAATGTGCACATCCCCTTCCGTGGCGGGTTCCACGAAGGGCGAAACTAGGGCGTGAAGCCGCTCCCGCAAGTGACTCCACTCGGCCCGAGAACGCATCTCGAGAACCATAGACAACCAACCACAATCACAACATCAACAACCGTTCGAATCTATCAACAATGTGCAATCACAATCACAGCCGTCACAATACAATTACTATATCAAACAATCAATCTCACACATCAACAATCATCCCATTATGGGACTAATCGAGTAGGAAATCCCTCGGAAAGCACAACACGCAGACGGTATCTACAATTTGTATCAAAACGGCTCCTCTACGAATTCTCCTCCTATCATACATAACACATAAAGACTACCAATTACTTACTACTCATAAAACCCCCAAACCCTAAATTAGGGTTTGACCAAACCTAGCAAAACATTATAAAAATTATGCTAGAAGCTTACCCTCGACGCAAGGAATCCAACGACAAAAAAAAAGAAGAACCGACCGTCCGAACTCCGGAATTGTTAAGGATGCGATTAGGAAGAAGAACTGATCGCTTTCTCTCTTAAACAGGTTTTAGGTTTTGGTAAAAGTGTTTTAAAACAAAGACGATTATGTTTAAATACCTTAATCGCATAATTAACAAAACCCGCGAAAAACACAGTAAACCAGGACACTCGATCGAGTACCCAAGGTACTCGATCGAGTACCCCTTACTCGATCGAGTACCCCTTACTCGATCGAGTACCCCGACTACGATCGAGTACCCAACAGTCGAAACTATTTTATTTCGCAACTTGCCCATACTCGACAGAGTAAGGGCTACTCGATAGAGTACCCCAAGACATATAAATACGGAGTATTACACATACAGCTGATTGTCTCGCAAAGTCTGCAACACCAACCTCAAATGCTCCTCATGCTCCTCCTTAGTCTTAGAGTAGACTAATATATCATCGATAAAGACCACCACAAATCGATCCAAAAACTGATTGAAGACCCGGTTCATCAAATCCATAAACACTGCAGGTGCATTAGACAACCCAAACGGCATCACAACATACTCATAGTGACCATATCTCGATGTAAATGCTGTCTTCGGTATGTCCTCATCCCGAATCTTCACCTGATGGTACCCCGACCCCATATCAATCTTATAAAAGACCGTTGCCCCATTCAACTGATCAAACAAATCCTCTATCCTCAGTAAAGGATACTTGTTCTTCACTGTAACCCTGTTCAGCTCTCGGTAATCAATGCCTAACCTCAAACTTCCATTTTTCTTTTTCACAAACAGAACTGGAGCTCCCCACGGTGATACACTAGGTCTAATAAACCCCTTCTCGATCAAATCATCCAACTATTTCTTCAGCTCCTCCAACTCCTTAGAACCCATGCGGTACAGGGCCTTAGAGATTGGTCCCGTCCCTGGTTTCAGCTCCACACTGAAATCTATCTCCCTCTTCGGTGGCAAACCCGGTATCTCATCTGGAAAAACATATGGAAACTCTCCCACCACTGGTATCTGCTCAACTGTCGGACTCACCATACTATGGTCTCTCACATGGCATAAGATCAACGGACACCCCTTCCTCATATAATACTTCAAGGTCACTACTGCACTCAACTTAACTTTGGGTTTGACAACAAATCCACGATAAGACACACTAACTCCCTTAGGACCTCTCAAAGAGACACTCTTTTGATGATAGTCTATTCCAGCCTTGTACTTACCCAATCAGTCCATACCAACTATCATCTCAAAACCATCCAAAGGAAACTCTAACAAGTCCACTGGTAGGTCAACCTGCCTAACTATCATAGACACACCCCCTATATAACCGCCCACAAGATATAGACTCACCCGACGGTATAAAAACTTCCTCTTTTACAGACTCATAGTCTCTCAAAGCCAAAAGCTTAGCATGACTCGATGATACAAACGACTATGACGCCCCCGAATCAAACAAAGCAAAGGTAAAGACTCCATTAACAAGAAAAGTACCCGTGATAACGTGAGCATCATCCTCAGCTGCTTTCTTCTCCATCATAAACAGCTTACCACGGGTCTTCTGTCTACCTCCCTGGACAGTACTAGCAGAAGTAGACGGCTGAGCAGCCGGCCACGACTCCTGGTTGTTGTTCGCTGCTGGTCTCTGATATGAATTACCGCCATTACGGTTAGCCCCACCATTGTTGTTACTTTGACCACCCTGATTATTCCACGACCCAGCCGGCCTATTACTAGCATAGCTCTAAGATGGACCCTAAGAGAAACTCCCCTGTGACTGCCTCTGGAAACCCCTACCCACAGCACTGGTACACTCATGTCTCTTGTGGCCCACACCACCACAGTTAAAACAAGATAAACTCCAGCTGCTACTACCACCACCACGGCCACGCCTATAAGAAGCTCCACCACTGAACCCCGACCCCGAAGAGTAAGCTCTCACCTGGTTATGGCCACCCCTCTTGTAACTAGACTTACCACCACCCTCGCTCTCAGCCTTCCTCTTCTCTGAAGCTCTCTCTCTCTATTCTCTTTAGCCATCTCAACTAACCTCTCAACTCTCCCGGCACGCTCATATACCTCCTTAACATCTCTAAGGACTCCTACTGGCAGCTTCTCCATAATCTTGGGTGTCAACCCCTTCTCAAACCTCAACGTCAAGTTCTCTTGGTTCAGCCCCATATCCTCTGCATATCTAGACTTCTCGTTGAACTTGTGATAATACTCAGCCACTGTCATATTAGAAGTCATCTTGAAGTCATCAAACTCCTCTCTCAACTTACTACGCACATGTTCTAGCACAAGCTCTCGCCTCATAGCTTTCTTAAACTCGACCCAAGGTATATCAGATAACCCCTGTCTCACATATATGTCTAGAGCACTCTCCCTAACGTCGTCCCACCACTCTCCGACAACTTCCCTTAAGTAGAACGCAGCTTGTTCAACTCTAAAATCCTTCGGGCAATGAACCACATTGAGTATGTTTTCCATCTCCCTATGCCAATTATCCAGAAAATTGGTGCACCCGTGCCCATGTACTCCTTTGAGTTAAACCTCGCTATATTTATACTCATCTTGGCGAAATCCACACCCGTCTCTTTGTCTTTCCCGAACTTCTTTAGAGCCTCAGTGACAGCATCTTGGTGCTCTAACATCTTAACTATCTCATCTATGCTCATGTTCTCAGCCCTAGCAAATAACGCGTTTCTCTTTGGCGGCATCTTGAAACTATATAAGAAAAGGTAAACATAAACACACATCCCATACTCAAACACGAAAACGACCTTTGCAGGACCTAGTCGATCGAGTACCATAACCCACTCGATCGAGTTGAGGCCACTCGATCGAGTTGCCCACTTACTCGATCGAGTGCCTCGACTCCAGAACCTGACAAGAAAGCATCCAAAAACATACTCGATTGATCCTCAAACTTACTCGATCGAGATGACCCTACTCGATCGAGTGCCCAAACCTGCTCGATCGAGTGCCCAAAAATGACTCTCACGCCTTAAACGAAAAACAACCCACTCGATCGAGTCACACCCACTCGATCGAGTCACTCACCTACTCGATCGAGTGCCCCCACTCGATCGAGTCATGCTGACTCGTATACTACCCGCATGCGTATCTCATCACTTCCAACCAACTATGTTTTTATGCAAAATGACAAACGACAAACATACACACTATATATATATATATATATATATATATATATATATATATATATATATATATATATATATATATATATATATATATATATATATATATATATATATATATCACAAACAACATCCTACTCCACATGTTTTTAACAATGCCACGCTATAAATCATTCATCATATAATCCTGCTACTCAATCAACAATATATGTACTCATATCATCATCATCTTTCACCACACATATCCTATCCTCCACATGCATTCATCCACCAATTCACCTTCAATATAAACATTCAACATACTTAGACAAACACATAACGTTCCCATGACACACCCTATTGTGACTGGTTCAAAGTTGTAGGGCGAGATTGCGACTTTAGGACGTCTCCCAAGTCTTTGCATTAGCTCCTAACAACTTCTACCCGTATTCATTTTATTTTGACTCCCTAAGTTCATTGGGTTCATTAGTTACAGGTTCCAAAATCGTCGCTTTAATACCACTTTGTAACACCCCCATACGCCAAGTGTCTTACCAGGACCACTTAAGGCATGAGAATGCTACCATCTCGGTTACCCGAGGCAATGAATATCAAATAACCATAAAGAAACATACTTTAATAAATAGTTTAACGTGATATAAGTTCAAAACCAAAAGTGATAATGTAAAATACAACCGTTCACAAAAATGCTAAACCAAATGAAATAAACAAGTTCATGACACAACGGAAGACTATTAAACAACTCGTTATGACTCAACCCAGCTATCCCATGCGCATCATCTCATACCTGCTTAATAACTACTCACCATCCCCTCGTAGTAACATAAATCAAAGTTAATCTGAAACCATGCCACCTTAGGCGAACAGTCTTTAGTCAAAAGAATCGACTCATTAGAATACTATAGTAGCTCTCGCCACGACCAGGGTCACTGCCCGATAAAGTGTTCCTAACAGTCTGCCTATGTGATCGACTAGTCATCTCACATGACTCTATGGCACTTGAACTTGCCATCAATCGCATCACACTCTAGTCACTTCGAGACGTCACCTCATACAAGTGACTATGGGCAAATACCATGTTATTCCGGGTTCACTTTAACGTGGTTCAATATTGTCATACAACCCGTTTGGATGTAACAAAGTACAACAAAAAGAGTTTTTAATGTAAAAACTCGAACGACAAATGCGATTATCACATATGAATAGTCAATGCCTGATTACTATTTCATATTCTATAATCTAATTTGATCTTGTATGTAGTTGTTCATTTCAATTCAATTGAAATGACATGACTCATCATGTTTAGCCTATGATTAGGCCTTGCTAAGTAGGTTTTAGACACTCCTTGCTCAACCTTGCTACATACTGGTTTTCCTTTCGTAATGCATACCTTGTATTACAAAACTTTCTGAGTACGTGTAGAGATCCAATCTAGACAAAAGCTCTCTAGTCATAGAATAGCTCCCACTGTTTTAACAGTGTGCGGGACCCATCCCTCTCGCAAATCTCATGATTGCAAGTGTACTCAATTTCCGTTGTAAGCATCTCTCATTGTTCTTTATTGCTTAGAACGATTCTAACAAATCCATTTCTTAAATAACATAGCCACAATGGTTCCTTAACCATCTTTAGGTGTTTTGAATACGGTTTTTGTCCGAAACCTTATGCAATCTCAACAGTCATTAGTGTAAGCCCTTACACAAATTTGTGAATTGCAAAAACACTTAACTTTACATCTTTAATGCTTCTTCAAGCACTTAAGAATAATCAATATGGCTATATGGTAAGTATTACTTAAATTCGATTTGAAACAATTTATCATACTCAAAGTATATGAAGTGCTATACATCATTACTCATTTAATTGATCCGGCAGCGGAAGCAAATGGAATCAATCAAATATGTTCAACTTGATTGAACTAGTCATGAATCTTATCAACATAAGACTTCTTATTTGACGCTAATATCATGTGGATTTATCTACATAAATCTGGATATTAAAGATGTATTATATTTCTCCAAGTCTTAAATCATTCCCAATGATCAATATGTCATCCACATATTTGACTAATTAAAATTACCGTAACTCCCACTAAACTTTATGTATAAACACAACTTCTCGACCTATCGAGAAAAGTTTTATAACATGATCAAAACATTGATTCAAACTCATTGATGTCCTACTTAAGACCCTCTCTTAAGTTTCACATTATCTTAGGATGGCAAGAATCTACAAACCTCAAGACATGTATTGAATACATTCCTTCTAATTGAAGAAGTGGGTTTTAGATTCACTCGCTATATATATCTCATAATGAAACATAATCCCTAAGAAGATCCAAATAGACTTAAGCATTTCAACTAGTGCAAAACCCTTTGCTACCAATCAAGCTTTGATATCTAACAATTCACTTGGAATTTATTTCGGATTTTCATGGCTCTAAGCCTTGTATTGAGTTGTGACTTAAACACTCTCATGTAAGTCATATGTTCATTACTTTCCAGAAGTAATCAACTTGAATCAAACAATTTCTTTGTAAGTTGCAAGCTCTTTACTTTCTAAAAGTAACACTAATTCATCATCTTCAACAAGTGATGACTTTAACCTCCTAGGTTTTGAAGAAACAACGTCTTACACAAAACGTCTCATGTAGCCAAGATAGACCAGTTTCTTGCGACATAACATTCTTTGTGTGGCTCTTGTATAATTTCTCCCACTCTGTCTTCTAGAAATAAACTTGTATTCTAGAAAGACAGCTGCACGAGCCACAAACCCGTTGTACTCGTGATTATAGTAAGGAAAAATGAGCATTTGTTTCTTTTGAAAACTTACAAACATGGTACCCTACCATTTCATATCTCATATGATTCGTTTTAGATTTAGTGGAAAAATAAGTTAGACAAAATGGTAAAATCCCCAAAAGGATCAAGTAACTCAAAGTAACTTGATTGAAGTCCAAACCATATCGAATAGCGTTTGATTTCTTTATCCAACCACACATTATCCCATGATGCGTGCTAAGAGAGATTAATTTGTGATACTATATCACATTTCCTTTGGCTTATATCAAAGTCTTCATTTTGATAATCCCATCACGACTAAATCGTGATTCCTTGAACTCTTTGAACTTCTTCAAAGATTTCTCTATTTACCTTATTAAGTGAACACATTAGCGTCAACTTAAATCGTTGGTAAAAGAAAATGATCAACCTATTTTGGATTAATGATTTACAACCTCGATCTCCTTTTCAACCAAAAGGCACGAGACATCTTGCTTTGAATACAAGATACGCATATACCATAAGATCTAATGGTTTCAAGAGTACTCGATAACTCTTTGCGTTCATCATTCCAGAATCTAAGGTTTAATCTTGGGTTACCAATTTGAGTCTTGCATCATCTACATGATATATCATTCTAGTTTGGTTTAGAATATAATCACCTTGATAATGGGCTAGCCATACATCAAATCATGGTGTATAGGGTCACAAAAGTGAAACCTCTCTTGTGTCTTAACAAGTTAATATTCTTATTTAGAGTTTATGCACTTAATAGTCACAATTAAGTACAACTCTAAACCCAAAAACTAGATTGAGCACATAATGACTCTATTTCTCAACATCATTGTTGCTAGTCGTCATATTCTAATCACCCTATGTATCAAATACAATGATGAAAACCACCACCGGTTTCTAATATTGACGAAGTAGTACTTAGCAAAATTTATGTCAATCAAATAAACATTTAAAGAAGAAGGTCCCATTAGATGTCCCACAACTAAATTATTGATTCTTCAATAATTTGGGGTAGTTTCCTTTCTAGCGTCCAAAAATTAAGGCAATGGAAACTATATCGGTCGGGATTGATAGGTTTAGTATCGTTATTCTCAATAACTTTACTTTTAACATTACCTTTTATCAATTCCATTCTAATTTTACTTCTCTAAACCTCACCCTTTTCTTAACGGTTTAAGAGAATGCTCCCACTCATTTCAATGAGTCTTTGCTAAGAGAAGCAAAATTGAAATTCATGAAGACTACTCTTCATTCCTTTATTTAGTCTTAAAACTTTAATTTAAGTGGTTGCGGTATTTTGGTCAATTTTGATTTCCAACAAATCTAGTTACCAAAATGATGTAACGTTTCAAAGTACTTAATTCGATTAAGCATATGAGAAACAATTGATTGTAAGTAGATATGTTAGTCAAGGATCAAAAACCCTTTTGATCACAAATAACTTTTATCTATACTCTTCACAAGAGATCCTTAGCAATGGTTCATATGAGGTTTTAGAAGCAAATTCATATTTGTCTTTAGTTACGATGTTTTAATGGAGATTTGAATCAAAAATCGAAATGATATCGTATATGAATTGTGGTAAAGAAATAGAACAATATGATAACGGAATAGTGGAAAACTTAACATTTATCGTTTTATTAATACTTGTAAATAACAAGTAAAGCATTTACATAGTGACCTCTACCCAACTATGATAAATGATTCCAAGATCCAAATTCATATTAACTTGGGCATTGGTAAAGCCGAATACAACCCTCATCAATATAACTCGGTGGATTAACTCTTTAATCGATTCTACTTTTAGAACTCTTGGTCGATAAAATTACATTAATATTTATCTTTAGCCCGAAACACATCCGGCAACCGTCGAGAATACTTTCGTTGAGTTCAACCCAAATTTTGAATAAATGTGTCCATGATCCAAATTTACATCAACTTGGGCATCGGTAAAGCCGAATACAACCCTTAACTTTATAAATTCGGTGGGTAGACATTTATCACCCACTTCCCCTACGTAACAAGGTTTGTACCCCGGTACGGCCGAGTGCACTCCCTCATGAAATAGGTTTTCATGGTTTCTACTTTTTGGTAAGGCTAAGTCTCAATTGTTTATTTTAGCGAGAGGTCATGTAGATTTATTATCTATCACGTTTTAAGTGAACTAAAGCGGTGAACTACGATAATTGTAATTGACACGGTCGATAATCTCGATTTAAAATGCATGTTTAGTTATGGCGATTTAGCGATGCATGCAACATATAAATAAATTGCAAAGCATAAAGATAAAATCCTAGTATGGCCTTCCTAAAATAGTAAATCTAATAAACTATTACAAATTCGGAAACCAACTCCTTTGGTCCCATGAACTTCGGTCTTGGCACGCATTTCAAGGCAACACTTTCTTTGATGGATCGCCTTTTCGAATGGCACCGTCTTCAAGGAACTCCGGAATAAATAAATTACAAAATGAATTACATAATTTCCTATTATACATTTGTAATTAAAATAAAAATAAATCTATTAAATTACAAAACGGTGATACGAGATCACAATAATTACAACCGAATCGATATTCCCATACATTTCGGGTAATACCAATTAAAACTAAGTCCATACTAAGTAAAATTACATAATTCAAAAATGACATAAAATTAAAATATGACAATCATAAATAAAATGCAGCATTATAATATGTATGAACATGCTCAATTTTATGCTAAATCGCCTTTTAAGAGCCAATATCGTATATTTATCGGTTTTCATGGATTTGCGTGATTATAACTCGAGGTTTGACCTTGATTTCCGTGCCTATGGCTAGGAAATCAAATTTGCAACGTCAACGAGAGATGACATTGCGTGGAAGAAGTATTAATGTAACACAGGAGGATTCTTCAAGCAAGACATCAGAGGAGGAAACAGAGACTGTTGTGGAAAATAGCGATGAATTGTGCCCTAATACTATGCATGGAAAACCTAATGGAGAGGGAGGAGGGAAAATGAAAAACGTCAACGAACTTGTAGGAATTCCTGAACTAGTGGTTGAAACGGAAACTGAGGGTGAAACGGATGATGATGATGATGATATTGTCCATGAGAAAGAAGAAGAAGTAGTGAAGGAAACACAGGAGGTTTTGATTACTGAAGAGATTGATACAGAAACAGAGGACGATGATATGCTCCAAATTCAGTCTGAGGACGTGGAAGAGGAGGTTGTGTACTGGAATCAGGCGGTATTATGCTATATCCTAGGGGCTAATCCCCCTTGGGAGGTGATTGAAGGATTCATCAGGCGTATATGGACTAAATATAATATTGACAAAATATCATTCATGCCATCAGGGGTGTTTCTGGTAAGATTCAAAACTGTTGAAATGAGAGACAAAGTTTTACAGGCAGGGCATTTCCTTTTTGATAATAAGCCGATGATTGTTAAGGCTTGGCATAAGGATTTGAGAATGACAAAGGAGGATGCGCAATTAGTGCCAGCATGGATTAGGTTGCATAATTTGCCATTAAAATTCTGGGGGAAAAGTTTGCCAAAGATTTCAAGCGTGGTGGGAAAATTTGTGAAAAATGATCAGGCTACAGAAGAAAGAACAAGGTTGGGCTTTGCCAGAGTTATGGTGGAAATGGTGGTGGACCAAAAACTGCCTGAAAAAGTATCTTTCAGGGATGAGAATGCAAAGATAGTGCAAATAGATGTGGAATATGAATGGAGGCCTGTGAAATGCCTCAAATGCCAAGGTATGGGACATGAGATGGAAAATTGCAGAAGACGAGAAAAAAAGAAAGAGAAGGCAGTGGTGAAGCAGGTGTGGAGACCTAAACAACCTGTCATTTTGGAGAAAGGGGATCCTCCCCCTCCCACTGCAGAGAATAGGAAGCTTCAGGTAGCAGGTACTGCAGCAATGAGTACTCCAAGATCATCTATTAAAAGATTAACTATCTTAAGAAGGAAACCAGTGGGTGAAGGATATAGCAATACAGAATTTGGAGCACACTCCTATAAGGATATTCTTTGTCCTTCTAAGGATGTAGGGGCTCAAGGTGATGCACAGGTGACTCCTCAAATCAGTTTGAATGGATAGTATAGGAATTTGGAATGTTAGAGGAATGAATAGAGTAGGTAAGCAGAAGCATATTAATTTTTTCTTACAAAATAAGGGTATTGGTTTATTTGGCCTCTTGGAAACAAAAATAAAGAGTAGGGTTTATAATAAAGTAGCAACTAGTTTTCATTCTGAATGGTGCATTTCTACTAACAATGGGTATCACAATGGAGGTAGAATTTGGATCATCTGGAAACCTAGAATGTTCAGAGTTCATTTCATAGAATACAATGCTCAATATGTTCATATGAAGATTGATTCTTTGTTGGATAAGAATGTTTTTCACTTAACTATGGTATATGCCTTTAATGGTATTCAAGAAAGGACCCCTCTTTGGATCCAGTTAAGGAGAATTGCAGGTCAGACTCAAGGACCATGGGCCATAGCAGGAGATTTTAATTGTGTTTTTGTCTGAATCGAAAGGATTGGTGGGAATACTCTGCAGAGAAATGGATCCTTTTAGGGAGTGTTTGGAGGACTGTGAGGTAGTGGACATTGCTGCCACAGGGTCTCTATATACTTGGAACAATAAGCAAAGACCAGAGGAAAGGATCTACAGCAGATTGGATAGATTTCTGATTAACAAGGAGTGGAGTGATCATTATCCTGATTTATATTCACATTTTTTGCCTGAAGGGCTATTTGATCATTCTCCTTGCATGATTGGGAGTACTCAGAGAGCTCAGAGAAAGAGCAACTTTAATTATTTCAATATGTGGGGTGGTTCCAAGGACTTCAAAGAGATTGTGAGGCAAGTATGGCATCAGCAGATAAGGGGTACTCCTATGTACAGCTTGGTTAACAAGCTAAAAGGCTTAAAACCAAAGCTTATTCAAATTTGAACAGAGATGGCTTTGGTGATATTGAACAAGCAAAGTGTCTTTGTCGGAAGAAAGTGGAGCAATTACAGAGTCGGTGGGCAAGATCCAACAAACAATGCAATGATGCAGCGGGAATATGAGGCAAGACAGAGCTCAAATACCTTACCATGGCCAGAGATAGCTTTTTACTTCAGAAAGCTAAGTGTTCATGGATTAAGGAGGGGGATGCAAATAGTGCTTTCTTCCACAATTCTATTAGGAAGAGGAGAAATATAAATAAGGTGATCATGATTGAAGACATGAATGGGATGATTTGTGACACCCCTGACCAGGTAAAAGAAGCATTTCTTGAATACTATGAACACCTGCTGGGATCTAGCCAAAAGACAAAGAAGATTCATAGGAAAATTATTGATCAAGGCCCTAAATGCAATGAGGATCAGTATGCTGTGCTACTAAGGCCTGTCTCTGGGGAAGAGGTGAAGGTGGCATTATTTGGCATTCCTGATATTAAATCCCCAGGGCCTGATGGGTATACCAGTAAGTTCTTTAAAGATGCTTGGGGGGAAGTAGGAAAGGAGGTAATTCAAGCTGTTCAGAATTTCTTTACTCATGGAAAGCTTTTAAAACAGCTGAATGCTACCAGTCTTACATTGATTCCTAAATGTGATAGGCCTCAGACAGTGTTGCAATTTCGCCCCATAGCATGTTGCAATGTTATCTATAAGGTAATATCCAAATTGTTGTGCTCTAGACTGGCAGAGGTTCTACCCTAGCTTGTTGATCAAAACCAGGGAGCTTTCATCCAACATAGGAGCATTCAGGAAAATATTTTGATATGCCAGGACCTCATCAGACTCTATGAAAGACCATCTCCTTCTCCCAGATATATGTTTAAAATAGACTTACAGAAAGCTTATGACACAGTGGAATGGGAGTTTATGGATAACCTTATGAAGATGTTGAAGTTCCCTGAGGGTTTCAGAAGCAAAATTATGCAGTGTATAACTACTGCTTCTTTCTCCTTATCCCTAAATGGTGAGTTGTTTGGATTTTTCCAGGGGAAGAGGGGATTGAGGCAAGGGGATCCCCTTTCACCCTTGATTTTTACGCTGTGTATGGATTACTTGACAAGGACCCTCAAATATGCCTCTAGTAACAATGACTTTGGCTTCCACCCTTTGTGCAAACAAATGAGAATAACTAACCTGATGTTTCTTTGATGATGTCTTCATTGTTCATAAGGGAGATGCAAATTCAATGATGCTACTTTTAAGATCCTTCTCTACCTTCTTTAAAGCTACTGGACTTAGGGTTAGCCCTGCCAAGTCTAGTGCTTATTTTGGTGGAGTTCAGGACCAGCTGAAGCAAGAAATCATACAGGTTTCTTGTTTTACAGAAGGTAGTCTGCCATTCAGGTATTTGGGAATGCCCATCCAAACTACCAGACTGTAGAAGAAGGACTGTGATTGTTTGGTAGAGAAGATATGTGCCAGGATTCATGGATATGGTGCTCGAAAATTCTCTTATGCAGGCAGACTGGTGATAGTTCAATCAGTTCTAAAAACCTTATGTGGGTATTGGGCTTCACTGTTTGTGCTTCCAAAAAGAGTTATTCACAAAACTGAGGCTTTATGTAGAAACTTTCTTTGGGAAGGAGGAACTGAGTACAAAAGAGCTCCCTTAGTAGCTTGGGACAAAATATGCAGGCCAAAAGTAGAAGGTGGATTCGGGCTAAGGGACCTGGAAACTTTGAATAAAGCACTAGTTGCTAACATTGTTAACTGGGTGATGGAGAAAAAGGACACAATTTGGGTTCAATGGGTGGAATGCAATTATCTTAAGGGGCAGCAATGGATGGACTATTCTCCTAGTCCTAATTTTAGCTGGGTGTGGAGGAGAATTTGTAGGGTTAAACATGAAATAGCCCCTGGATACACTGATGGAATCTGGCACCAGCAGGAGGGGTTCTCTTCTGCCAGATGCTATGACTGGTTGAAGGAGCAGGCTCCAAAAATGCTGTGGGAGAAAGTAGTTTGGACGGGGTGGAGTCTTCCCAAACACAACTTCCTGGGGTGGTTGTGGGCACATGGGGCATTGCAGACAAAGAGTAAACTGCTGAACTATGGGGTGGTAGATGAAGATACCTGTCAGATCTGTGGAATGGGAAGTGAAAGCCAGGAACATCTATTTTTTGACTGCCCTTACAGCAGACGAGTTATACAGCAGGTTAAGCAGTCCAGTGGGATGGATATCCCTACAACAAATGCACTAGAATGGTGTGTGAACAGGCAAGGGTCTAAAGTGCAAAAGGGGGTGCAGTATGATATGGTGGTCTGTGCAGTGTATGTGCTATGGCAGCAGCGTAATACTTGCAGACAAGAGATGGTTTTAGCTCGTCCTGAATGGCTAGCAAAAAGAATTCTAAATGATATGAAAGCTAGGATAAGGGAGAGAGATAAGAGTCATTTAAGAATTTTTGATATAGAATGGTTAGAGAGCAAGAATCTTATGTAATATGATCATATGAGCATTGTACATTGACACCTTTTATCTAATATACTTACCTTTCACCAAAAAAAAAAAACTTGTTAAAATCACAATAATTACATAAATTCATATTTATGTACAAGTTATTTACCCTAACCATCTTAGGACTCAAAAATTAGTCTCCACTAACATTTTGACAATAATTAAACTTGTTTTCTTAATATTGTTCATAAATGGACATAAAATACAAAATTATGCTATAAACTTCAAATTAAATTATAAAAATTTCAAATAAATTCGAAATTTGAAATTTAAACTCATGAACATTCTGGAAAAATACCATGACACTCATAATGTTCAAAACATAGGTTAAAAATTTCAAAAATTTATCGTGAAAAACAATGTTGCGGTTTATCGATTTTAACAATTATGACCATAAAAATATGAGAAAAATTATTTTTATCAACTTTTCACTTTTAGATCTGAAATATATGATAAAATGAAACATGTGACATTTTTCCTTTAGTCATGAAGTATGTTTTAGCATTATTACTAATTATAGTCACTATTTATGTGATTTTTCATCAAAAATTCATAAATCATGCATAAAGACTTCATTATAGCCAAATATTTTACACACATCTTGTAAAATTTCATGTGACAACATACTAAATTTCCATGACCAGATTCGAAATATAACTCATATTAACCTATTTACCCATTTAAATACGATTTTAACTTAAAAAATCCATATTTCGAGCAAAACAACTCATTTTATCATGAAACTTTACAGGCCATCAATAGATAATATATTTGAAAACATATCCAAAAACCACTGAAAACTTTGAAGTTTAGCTATTTTTCGTCCAAAAATGACATTTTTATCATAAAAATCACATTTTAATGCCAATATTATATAAAATGAACAATAAAAATCCATAAATAAACCAAAATATCCTAAAAATCACTTAGGACCAGAAACTTTTAACATGCAAAATTATTTCATGATTTATCTTCATAAATCCTAAATAACAAGTTTTATATGTTAATTAAATTAACTCGGAAAAACTAACCCGATTTTGCATGCAACAACCGTGATGCTCTGATACCACTTGTTGGAAATCATATTTTAAATATCACATATTTTAGTTTAAAGTTTTAGTCATAAAAACTTAAGGATCTTATGCATGCAAAACATATAAATAAATGTAGAGGAAAACCGGTTCCTTACATTGAATATTTCGGTTTATGGGCACAAGTAAGGTCTCCTACCTTCACTTGTTCTTGAGCGATGATGAGTAATAGGATGATCCTCCAAAGACTTCAAGTATAGAAGCCACTCCTCTTGATAGCACCCAAGATGATCCCTTATCTCTACTAAATAATATGTGCTAGATATTTGTTTAGTAGTTTACCTTAAAATTGATTACTAACACTCATATATTACACTAATAATATTAGTTATCTTTTATGAACAATTTGGATCATCATTTTTCAAGTTTTTAGAGAAAGATGAACAATAATGTGAGAGAGAGGAAAGTTGCATGTAAAATGAATGAACATGCATGAGTTGAATAGGTAGAGAACAAAATCTCTAGTGT
The DNA here is from genome assembly GCF_048544455.1 of Silene latifolia. NCBI lineage: Eukaryota > Viridiplantae > Streptophyta > Magnoliopsida > Caryophyllales > Caryophyllaceae > Silene > Silene latifolia. The sequence continues at coordinate 86,943,135 of NC_133532.1, read as the reverse complement.
ATTGAAGAGGGTCACGGTTTTCGGAGGTTGGGAGACCAATATATGGTCCTTCCCTTTTCCCTTTTGTTCTTATCAAAACCTTAGGCATGTAAGGCTAGGTAAGTAGTGTTATGATGATGTTTGTTTTAGCTTATTAAAATAAATCACCACCATCCACTAAACCCACTTCATTTCGGTCCATTTACCTAAAATGGACTACCATTTTATTTTTGTCAATTTGTCACTTGTCACACAATATGTCACATGTAGTATGATACATGTTATTAATTAATTTAATGCATATTTATCACATAAATATTATTTTATGAATTAATTAAATTACATACAACAAATTGACTAGTAATACTTGATCACATAAATAAAAAGGGTCATTTAATTATAATTCACAACATCTTGTAATTATAATTAACCATTGATTCTCATCACTATTTGTTTCACAAACAATAAATAATTTTAGTAATAAAATATTTCAATTACTAAAATAAATCTTATTTAATCCCATTATAATAAGATATCAATATTCTCTCTCACAAATTGAATTATTCAATTTTAAGGAATTGATTAACTTGTATCGTCATACAATTAATCAACTTTACAGATTAGGGCATCATCCTTTAGGTGTGACCTTAAGGGATCAACTGACCACCACTTTGTCCCCACGAAGAACGTCAAACTCTAGCATGCCAATCGTTACCGATTAATGTTGATCAGTTGACTATAAAATGAATCATCCCTTACGTATTCTTAAAAATGAGATTTAAAATGTGATCATCATAATCGACAATTGTGATCGCATTAGTGTCGGGGACACTCCAACACAGCTACCCCCTCCTTAGAGATCACATGCCCCAGAAAAGCAACTTTCTCTAACCAAAACACACACTTCGACAGATTAGCATACAACTCGAGCTCCCTGAAGGTCTGCAACACAATCCCCAGATGTTCCTCATGTTCCTCCTTAGTCTTGGAATAGACTAAGATGTCATCGATAAAAACCACCACAAACTTGTCCAGAAACTGACTGAAAATTATGTTCATCAAATCCATAAACATAGCCGGTGCATTAGATAACCCAAAAGGCATCACCACATACTCATAATGGCCATACCTCGACGTGAAAGCTGTCTTTGGTATGTCCACCTCTCTAATCTTCACCTGATGGTACCCCGACCACAAATCAATCTTGGAAAAGACTGATGCACCACTTAACTGATCAAACAGGTCATCTATCCTTGGCAAAGGATACTTGTTCTTCACCGTCACTCGTTTCAGCTCCCTGTAATCTATGCACAACCTCAAACTCCCATGTTTCTTTTTCACAAAAAGAACGGGTGCTCCCCACGGTGATACACTAAGTCTTATGTATCCCTTCTGTATCAGATCATCCAACTGCTTCCTGAGCTACTCCAACTCCTTAGGACCCATCCGGTACGGTGCCTTAGAGATTGGCCCCGTCCCCGGTTTCAGCTCAACCGTTAAATCTATCTCCCTCTTCGGCGGCAACCCCGGAATCTCCTCTGGAAAGACATCGAAAACTCCCCACCACTGGTATCTGATCAACTGTCGGACTCTCTATCCGGTCATCTCTCACATGGCACAAGATCAACGGGTACCCCTTCCTCAGATAGGACTTCAAAGTCAGAGCTGCAGTCAACTTAACTTTGGGTTTGACAACAAACCCACAATAAGACACACTAATGCCCTAAGGACCTCTCAAAGACACTTTTTTTTATGACAGTCTATCTTTGCTTTGTACTTCCCTAACCAATCCATCCCGACTATCATCTCAAAACCGTTCAAAGGAAACTCTAGCAAGTCTACAGGTAGATCAACTTGCCCAACTATCATAGATACATCCCTAAACAACCTCCCACATGTTACAGACTCTCCCGAAGGTATAAAAACTTGCTCACTTACAGGACTCATACTCTCAAACCCAAATGTTTAACATGACTCGAAGATACAAACGACTGCGACGCCCCTGAATCAAACAAAACAAAGGTGTAAACACCATTAACAAGAAAGGTACCAGTTTTAACATGTGCGTCGTCCTCAGCTGCTCGTTTCTCCATCATAAACAGCTTTCCACTGGTCTTCTGCCCACCTCCTTGGACAGTACTGGCAGAGGTAGTCGGCTTAGCACCCGACCCCTGGTTGTTGTTGGTGTTCGTAGCTGGCTTTTGATAAGAATTACCGCCATTGCGGTTACCTCCCCCGTTGTTGCTCTGACCTTCCCGGTTGTTCCATGACCCAGCCGACCTGTTGCTCGCAAAACTCTAGGCCGGCCCCTGAGAAAAACTCCCCTGTCCCGACCTCTGGTAACCCCCGTTCGCCACATTGGTGCACTCATATCTCTTGTGGCCTACACCGCCACAGTTAAAGCAGGTCACCCTCCAACTACCACCACTACTACCACGGCCACGCCTGTATGAAGCCCCAACACTAAACCCTGAACCAGAAGAATATACTCTAGCCTGAGTGTGGTTGCCCTTCTTATAGCTAGATTGGCCACCACCCTCGCTCTCAGCCTTTCTTTTCTCAGCACCTCTCTCCCGGGCCATCTCTACCAACCTCTCAGCCTCCCAGCCCTCTCATAAGCTTCCTTAACATCAGTAAGGACTCCGACGGGTAACTTATGCATTATTGGGGGTCAACCCCTTCTCGAACCTCAGAGTTAGGTTCTCCTCACTCAATCCCATATCTTCAGCATATCTAGACTTCTCATTAAACTGCTTGTAGTACTCAGCCACAGACATCTGAGAGGTCATGTTGAACCCGTTAAACTCCTCCCTCAACTTACTCCTCACATGCTCCGGCACGAACTCCCTCTTCATAGCTTTCCTAAACTCTTCCCAAGGAATAGCAGGCAGCCCCTGCTTCTCATACATCTCTCTAGAACTCACTTTCACCTTATCCCACCACTCTCCTACTGCCTCCCTCATGTAGAACGCAGCTTGTTCTACCCTCATCTCATCCGGACAATGTACCAGATCCAGAATATTCTCCATCTCACGATGCCAATTGTCAAGAAGAATTGGCTCCCCGGTTCCCTTATACTCTTTCGGGTTAAATATCGCTATATAGAGACTGATCTTAGAGTGATCAACCTCCTTATCTTTCCCCACTCTCTTTAGGGCCTCTGTAAGAGCATCTTGATGCTCCAACATCTTAACTATATTGTCAACGTTCATGCTCTCATCTCTCGCATACAAAGCGGTTTTCTTTGGCGGCATCTTGAAACTATATAAGAAAAGGTAAATATAAACATACATACTATAACCCAAAACACGAAAACAGCCTACCCAGAACCCACTCGATCGAGTGCCAAAACCTACTCGATCAAGTTGAGGCTACTCGATCGAGTGCCCAACATACTCGATCGAGTGCCCCGACTCCAGACCCCAAACAGACCTTCTGATCTCTAACATACTCGACCGAGCTGACAAGCCACTCGATCGAGTGCCCTCTACTCGATCGAGTGCCCCTATGTACTCGATCTAGTACCCCAAAACATGGTTCTGACCATAAAAACGTCAACTATCCACTCGATCGAGTCAGACCCACTCGATCGAGCACCTCACCCACTCGATCGAGTTATGAAGACTCGTGAATTCTACCCGCATGATATCTCACTTCCCAATCTTACATATATGACCACACTTTCAATACTATCACAAATACTCATGTTTTCTAGCGATTCTATACACAATCAACGAACAATTCTACTCGTGTTATCAAAATTCCATGTTATAAACAACCAATATGCCTTTCATTTAATTCACATATAAAACACATCTCTTCTCTTTTTACCATACTTCCAATTCTCCACTTCCAACATCCAATAGTTCACAACACACACACCGTTATGCACACATTTTAACCAATAGACAACACATACGACCTTGACACATACCCCCCTTGTGATCGGTTCAAAATTGCAGGGCGAGTTCGCGACTTTAGGACGTCTCCCAAGCCTTTGCATTAGCTCCTACAACTTTTACCCCGGGTTCATTTTAAATGACTCCCTATATTCATTAAATTCATTAGTTACAGGTTTCAGGATCGTCGCTCTGATACCACTTTGTGACACCCCCATACTCCAAGTGCCTTACCAGGACCACTCAGGTATAAAGATGTCACCATCTCGGTTTCCCGAGGCAATGATAATCAAAAGAAAATAGAGAAACAACATTTAATTAGTATAAAGTTTAGTGAATACAATCCAAAACAAACTGATAAAAATACGGTTATATGTTCTTAAACCAACTGTCTAAACAACTAAATAAAATATCTGACAAACTATCAAGCTACAGCGGAAGACTCTATCATCTCGTGGTGACTCATCCCAACTAGCCCATATGTCTCGACTCATACCTGCTCAACAACTTCTCACCATCCCCGCATGGATCACTACAGTTTTTCAAAACAAAGACGGGGTCAGTACTAATCACACAATCATATATAATCACTATAAGAGAGAAACCAACACATCTCAACCGTCACATAACCCAAACTCCATAATTACTCCTCATCACTAACTACACACTAAAGTGTGTAGCCCTGCCAGAGTACCCATCGCAACAAGTTACTCCACTCCGCCAGTGGGGAACCGCAGCCGTTCCCACCTAAGCCCCGCTCATACCATAGAGCGAATAACCCAAATCCATTAATGTGCACATCCTTTCTGTGGCGGGTTCCACAGAAAGCGAATCATGGGCGTGAAGCCACTCTCGCAAGTGACCCCACTCAGCCAGGGACGCACCCCGAATACTACAGACAAATACAAACAATTACCACTATCAACAGTAACCAATTCCAACAACCGTCACAATACGAATACGATATTATACAACAATCACAACCAACAACCAACACATTTTTGTGGAAGAAGAAGAAGAAGTTTTGTAGATATGGTTTTTTGTGTTTCGGATGATGAAACAATGAAGCAAAAACATCACTTTTTATACAAAAATGATCAGCGCGTTTTTCAGAAAAAGGGGAGAGCTGGCTTCCATCGCCAGGCAGCTCGCGCATCTTTGGGCCTTCCCCAGGATTCCCGTTGTTGACCTGTCTCTTTCAACTTGTGTTTTCTCCTGACACCTCAAACCTCCCGCCAGGACGCTCGCGCCTCTTCGAGATGATCCAGGACGTTTTGTGCTTCCTCACACTCACATTTTCTTGCTTTCGCGTTTTACGAAATCCGACACGGTTTCCATGACGCAGCTTTAAACATACGAATTTTTCTTTCTTTTTTTTTTTAGGGGGGAAGGGCTAGTCGCCCCGATCCGTGACGGATCGTTTCCATGTCAATCAAATTTCCTAAAATTTTTCGCTTTTTCGCAATTTTCCCAGCAAAAATCAAAATCGAAAATTGATAATACGACATCAATTTTCCTCAAAATTTCAATCACTCACAAATTCGAGTCTTGACCTCAAAAAAATCGAACCAAATATGCTCGTAAAAATCTTTTCTAAAATTCATCCGTGACGGTTTGAGTTTGAATTTTTCGAGTCACAAATCAATTTCAATAATTTCCGATGCAATTTAATTCACACCATAAGTTAATTGCTCAATTTTCAAATAAACTCCTTTTGGGAGTCCAAACATGGCGACTTGTTGCAAAAATTTTCAAATTTCATTTTCAAAAATCAATTTTTAACTTCGAGTCATCTTGGTTAAATTTTGTTTTTCAATCAAATGCTTCTACGTGGTTACGTTTATGTATATGTGCTATCTGTTGCCTGTTTTCTACACTAACGATGCAGGAACTGGTGCAAAACAAAAGGAGAATTGACAGCCGACAACGCTCCTCCGAAACACAACACAAAAAAGCCAAAAATCACAAAATGAACCACAGCGAAAAACACATATATACAAACCGCCTCACGCAAAATACTGATAGAAATGTAGATTCATATACATACTAACATACTCATATATGTCGAAATTAATTTGTCATAAAATTAAATGTGGATTTTATGCATGCAAACAATATGAAAAAGGGGAGAAATCATGTCCTTACATTGGTGAATTCGGTTTAATGGGCACAAGAGAGATCACCTTTCTCTCTTGTTCTTGAGCTTTCCCTTATGGAAGAACAAAGATCCAAGTATAGGATCTCTCCTTAGGATTAATACCCAAAGCTTTCTCTTAATTTAATTAATATTACAAGAACTAGTATAATATTAATAAGTAGAAAATTGAACCAAAAATATTTATAAACTCTTAAATATTTCGGTTATTAGAGAGAAGAAGAGGAGGATTTTGTTCTCTCTAGAAATTATATTTTTGGATGATGGTTAGAATGAATGATACACTAACACATTTTAGTGTAATATTAGGTAAAAATTGGATGAAAAAACCATGATGGTTTTTGTCATAAAACCGGGTGGAGGGGGCTTAATGGGTGAGCCAATGCATGCCCATATTTGTCTTCACAAGGTTAATAGGGTTGCATGGCTACTCTTGTTTTTTAATCATTATGTTTACCACTAAATTAAACAATTAATTAGCTTAAACCTCTCTTATTATTTCGGTCCATTTGATAATATGGAATCCATATTATTTTTGTCAATTGTCAATATGTCACATGTCACATGTCACATAAATTTGTTATGTATTTTTAACATATTAAAAATCAACGTATTAATAAAAATACGTCACATACAAAAATCGACTTAGTAATTTCATAATTACTTGTACCAAAATATTTTACCACTTATAAATCACAACAGATTGTATTTATAATAATTCATTCAATTTCAATTGTTTCTTTAAACAATAATTTCATCAGAGTAATGATACGATTCAATTACTCAGACCGTATCTTATTTAATCACATTTCAATATGATACGTAAATTTTACTTCCAAAATCGTCCGTCAATTTTCAAATAATTTAATTAACTCGTAACATTATACGATTAATTAAATAATCAATTAAGAGTGTTGCCCTATAGGTATGACCTAGGGGTCAATCGATCACCACCGTCGCACGACAAGTAATGTCAAACTCTAGTCACCCAATCATTACCGATATATGTTGACGGTTGATGATAACAATATTACTTCCCAATTGTATTCTATATGATGAGACTTAAACATGTGATCATCATGATCAATGATCGTGATCGCATTATTGTCGGAGGACACATATTCCAACAATCTCCCACTTGTCCTCGACAAGTGTGCGTCACCAATTCTCTTGTCCTATTACTATCTCCCACTCAATGCAAGGTGTCTTTCAGGTCGTACTTGCAAGTGATCATATCGTAAGTGGTTTCCTCGATTTGGAGAATAACTGATTGACCGGACTTATCTATCATAGATACTTTCCGAGCGTGGCCACGCATTTCCAGTTCATTACTCCTCGAGTGGCCCTGAGATATTGTTATAACCCTGACTAGGGGTGGACAATTCCTATCGCACTCATTCCCTTCGACTAGCCACAGCCATCATAACCCAAAATATGCCCATTTGACCCCATTTACGAAGGTCGTAGTAACACAAATCAAAGTTAATCGAAAACTGTGCCATCTTAGGTGAACAGTCTTTAGTCAAAAGAATCGACTCATTTGAATACTATAGTAGCTCTCGCCACGACCAGGCTATATAAATTTGCCAGAACTCTATAAGCGGTCATTAGGCCCGACAAAATGTTCCTAACAGTCTGCCTATGTGATCGACTAGTCATCTCACATGACTCTATGGCACTTGAACTTGCCATCAATCGCCTCACACTCTAGTCACTTCGAGACGTCACCTCATACAAGTAACTATGGGCAAAAACAATGTTAATCCATGTTCACTTTAACGGGGTTCAATTGTCTCTACAACCCGTTTGGATATAACAATGTTCAAGGTGAGTTAATAATAACTCAAACGACAAATGTCGACATCACACTCGGGTAGTCAATATCATATTACAACCTTGTGATGTATATCGTAAGTGTAAACACTTATTGATTGCAATAGAAGTTTAACATCCCATGTGTCCATGTGTTCAAACTTCTCACACTTGTAATTTCCTTCACATTCATGTTCTCTCTCATAGCATGAATCTTACCAAGTACACATCAAGGTTCCCGACCTTGGTTTTGGTTCTTTAACTTGAAAGGACTTTCTTATCGATTATCACATAACGACTGAATTTGTGATGAATGATATAACTTGTACTGATCAAGTACCCCATCCACACACAATGCACTAGGTATATGTTTTGTAGAATCTTGTAACAATTGACAAGATTATTAGCTTAGCACTTCTCACAAGTCCTAGCTTAACTAGGAAAGATTATTTTTGAATAACCTCTTATTCAACCAAGCATCTTTCCAAAACTTCTCATTTCTCTTTCTAGGCTTGAAAGAATTGGGATTCTCATAAATCCTCATATGTGCTCGGATTTTCTTTAATATGTGCAACCTCTTGACACACAATGGAACATTCCATCAAACACCGAAATCGCTCATCGGATTCTTCTTGAGAATACATGACGTTTCTATTATGGCTTACCATCCATCATCATGCTCTTATGCATATGATTCATAATTGGACATGTACATGATTATTCTAATGGCGGAAACATTAGTTACTAATAATCATGAGATCAACCGTTAATAGGTTCAATGAACGACCATGACTGCTAATGGCAATTCCATTTTCATCTACATGAATGACCTATGTGAGTGTTGATACGATGTGTATCTCTTAATACTAATCCAACATCCCTTGATGTAATTGGATTCATCATTGTCCATTTTCATCCAGAATTGAAAACTCAAAAGATTCTTTATGAAAGAAGGTATTAGCTCGTCATTCTTTAATGAGTGATGAGTCGTAAATATTCAAAGGATGATAGCTCCCACTAAATTCCATGTCTTCACATGAGAATTCCCTAACTCCCACTCAATTCTACACATTTCGAAATTGACTTCTCAATCGAAATTTATTCAAGAATTGAAATATAAATTGCATTTGCCAAGTTATTAGGATAAAACCATATATGTTCCCATCATATCCTTTCAAAATACCTATTTTGAAGTGGTTTCATCTTAACCTTACGGAAAGAGATTTTAAATCTCCAACACACTCATGTCATAATGATGTGTAGTAATGTCATTATTCAAATATAAACAATATCTAGAATACATCCTTCGCAAATACCCTTTTGGAAGGAGGTTTAACCATTTCATAGTGAGGTTAAGTAATGACATTTGCGTGGTTAAAACTTTGGTCATTGAAGATATCGGTATATCAATCTTTGCAACTCGATCATAACTAGTGAGTAACTTGATTCATTTAGGCTCTTAAGTAAATCTCAAGGTTGAAACTATTGGTCAAATGTTTCATAAACTAAGTCAAAAACTTGTTGAGACTTTACATTAGTCATTTTTCTTCCAAAACTTTCTTTTGGTCTCCTCGTGTAGTTATCTTGAGAATATTCTCTTATGATTACTTCACTTGGTCTCTTTAGTCATATAGAGCTAACACGAGACTATAGATCTCATCTATTCGGCATACTATGTAAATAGATATACCTTCATTCAAATCATTCTCTCTTGCGTAGATCTTCATTTACACAAGTACACAATTTCATCTTGCCTTGTGTGTTGTGTCCTCATTTTTCTCCCACTCTATCTTTAGAATAAATACACTATAGATTTAAAGATAGCATATGAGACACAAATTAATGATGTTGAAGTATAAGGAGAACTATCTCATAGATAGACTAATAGATATTGATTTCATATGTGTACTTGGCGGTTGACATTACTTTAAGAGAGTTCATAGACTCAAAATCGCTTCATAAATGATCATACACAAGCCTTAAGCATGTGGACATATAATGAAACCCGTCATTATATTTGTCTATTAGATCACTTTAAGTGAATAATCTTATGTTTCAAAGCGCAAGCATTTAAAGATGAAATTTTAGAACATTAAAAGGATAATTGATAAAATGGGTGACTTGGGTTGCAAACCAAGTCACCATCATCCAAAATTACAAACCATTATCCAAAAATACCTTTCCATGTCAAACATGGAAGCTTAAAGTTCTAAAATTCCAAAATATAATCTTAAATCAAGACAATGAAAAGCAAAGCTCCATAAAAGCTATCCATAGCTTCTCCATGGTTTCTCATGCTTGCTTTTCCTTTCCCTTGTCTTTGCTTGGTGGAGGCCCTATTTACAATAAAAAGGGAGATACATTATCACAACTTTGCATCATATTACCATAGTTGAATTTAGAAACATAAAAGAAGGTTAGTCATTTACCTACTGGAGTGATCTTTCCAGCTTTGATATCACCAAGGTATTTGGAACAATTTCTTTTCCAATGTCCCATGCCATTACAATAATGGCATTTATCAAGAAGAACCTTCTTGACTTTTGAGGTGCTAGCTTCACAAGACTTAGCTTTGGTGAATGTGGGAGCTTGATTTTTACCCTTCCTTCCACTCTTCTTGAACTTCCCCTTACTCTTTGTGCTTATGTTAAGCACATCCTTGGGAGGGTTCACATTTAACCCCATGTCTCTCTCGGTTTGCACAAGTAACTTGTGCAATTCCTCAAAAGACACATCCTTGTCTTGCATATTGAAATTCACCCGGAATTGCACATATGCCTTGACTTTGGACAAGGAGTGTAGAATCCTATCTACGATGAGTTCTTTGGGGATTTCAACCTTTTGAATTTTCAAGGTCTCGACAAGCTCCATGAGTTTGAGCACATAAGGGCTAACCTTTTGGCCCTCTTTGAAGTCGAGATCAAAGAATACCGCGGCCGCCTCATATTGGACGATCCGCGGAGTTTGTGAAAACATGGTCACAAGTTTGGAGTAAATCTCATTAGCATTGCCCATTTTAAAGGCTCTCCTTTGGAGGTCCGCCTCCATCGCAAATATTAAGACATTTTTCATTGCGGCGGACTCCTTTTGGTAAGCCTCATATGCTTCCCTAGTGGCCGCGGTGGACCTAGTGGAGGGTTCGGGTGGAGAGGCCTCGGTAAGGTAACGAAGCTTGTCGTCACCTTCGGCGGCTAATTTGAGTTGGGTATCCCAATCGGAGAAATTTGACCCATTCTTTTCAAGTTTACATCGATCTATAAAGGATCGGAGCCAAGATGAAGTAGCGAGAGGTGTGGCGTTAGGAGTTGGTGTTGGTGTTGCCATTTGTTATAAAAAAGAAGTGGTCTACAAAACAAAATATAAGGAGTAAAACAATTGTCGTTTTAATAATAATACTCGTAAAAATGTATGATTTAAACAAGTTTTATGCATTTTTCTAGTGACCTCTACCCAACTAGATAAATGATTCCAAGATCCAAATTCATATTAACTTAGGGCACGGTGTGCCGAAATACCCTTTATTAACATAACTCGGTGGATTAACCTTTTAATCGATTCTACTTTTAGAACTCTTGGTCGATGATGTTTACATTAATGTTCATCTCTAGCCCGAAACACATCCGGAAATCGTCGTGAATACTTTCGTTGAGTACAACCCAAATTTCGAATAAATGTGTCCATAATCCAAACCCATATCAATTTAGGGCACGGTGTGCCGAAATACCCTTTGTTAACATGAATTCGGTGGATAGACATTTATCACCCACTTCCCCTACGTAACAAGGTTTGTGCCCCGGTATGGCCGAGTGCACTCCCTCACGAAATAGGTTTTCATGGTTTCTACTATTTGGTAAGGCTATGTCTCAATTGATTGTTTTAGCGAGAAGTCATGTCAATTTATTATCTATCACGTTTTTAAGTGAACTAAAGTGGTGAACTACGATAATTCTAATTGACACGGTCGATAAACTCGATAAAATAAGGACGCATGTTTTAGTTATGGCGATTTAGCGATGCATGTGACATAAAATAAAATGCAAGCATAAAAATAAATAAATCCTAGTATGGCCTTTCCTAAAATAGAAAAACTATTTAACTATTACATTTTCGGAAACCAACTCCATTGGTCCCTTGAACTTCGGTTGTGGCACGCATCTCGATGTAACACCGTCTTTATGTATCGCCATTCTTGAAGAAATCCGTCTTTTGGAACTCCGGAATGAATAAAATTACTTAATAAATTACATAATTTCCTATTATACATTTGTAACTAAAATAAATAAATCTATTAAATTACAAAACGGTGATACGAGATCACAATAAAAATTACAACCGAATCGATATTCCCATACATTTCGGGAAATACCAATTAAAATCTAAGGCCATACTAAGTAAAATTACATAATTCAAAATTACATAAATTAAAATTATGACAATCATAAAGAAAAATGCAGCATTATAATATGTATGAACATGCTCAATTTTATGCTAAATCGCCTTTAAATAGCCAATATCGTATATTACTCGGTTTTTACGGATTTGCGTGATTTCAACATTTTATAATCACAAAAATACATAAACTCATATTTATGCATAAGTTAATTACCCTAACCTCTTAGGACTCAAAATTTAGTCTTCACTAATAATTTGACCATAATTAACCCATATTAACAAAATTGTTCATAAATGGATCAAAAATTACAAAAATAAGCTACTCCCTCCCAATACCTATGTTTGCCCCATTTCAATAAAATACTCCACCCATATATTAGAGAAATGGGGCAAACATTGTTATTTGGAGGGAGTATTAAACTTCAAATAAATCACAAAATTTCAAATAAATTCAAAATTCAAAATTTAAACTCATGAACATTCTGGAAAATTACCATGACACTCATAATGTTCAAAATCTTAGGTTAAAAATTTCGAAATTTTCCCGGAAAAACAATGTTGCGGTTTATCGATTTTTAATAAAATAATCATAAAAAACATGGAAAAATTATTTTCACTAACTTTTCAATTTTAGATCTGAAAAAGATAATAAAATGCAACATTAGACGTTTTTCCTAAGTCATAGATTATGTTTTATTAATTTTCCACTAATAATGTCACTATTTATGCTATTTTTCTTCAAAAATCCATAAATCATGCAAAAAGACTTCTTTATAGCCAATTATTTTACACACATCTTATAAAATTGCATGTGACAACATATTAATTTTCTATGACCAGATTCGAAATTTAACTCATATTAACCTATTTTTCACCTAAATCCGAATTTAATAATGAAAAATTCATTTTTCGAGCATAACAAGTCCAAAAATTATGAAACTTTACAGGTTATCTCAAAATAATATATGTAACAACATATCCAAAAATTAACTTAAAATTCGAAGTATAGCTAATTTTAGACCAAAAATGACATTTTTACTCATTTAAATGCCATTATTGTAAATTATGAACAATAAAAATCCGAAAAATTAACCAAAATATCCTAAAACATTTTAGGACCAGAAATATTAACATGCATGGATTAATTTCGTGATATCTCATAATAACACAAATTTTACAAGTTTTATTTGTTATTCTTATAACTCGGAAAAACTTTTAACCGATTTGCATGCAAACAACCGTGGCTCTTGATACCGATTGATAGAAATGTAGATTCATATACATACTAACATACTCATATATGTCGAAATTAATTTGTCATAAAATTAAATGTGGATTTTATGCATGTAAACAATATGAAAAAGGGGAGAAATCATGTCCTTACATTGGTGAATTCGGTTTAATGGGCACAAGAGAGATCACCTTTCTCTCTTGTTCTTGAGCTTTCCCTTATGGAAGAACAAAGATCCAAGTATAGGATCTCTCCTTAGGATTAATACCCAAAGCTTTCTCTTAATTTAATTAATATTACAAGAACTAGTATAATATTAATAAGTAGAAAATTGAACCAAAAATATTTATAAACTCTTAAATATTTCGGTTTTAGAGAGAAGAAGAGGAGGATTTTGTTCTCTCTAGAAATTGTATTTTTGGATGATGGTTAGAATGAATGATACACTAACACATTTTAGTGTAATATTAGGTAAAAATTAGATGAAAAAACCATGATGGTTTTTGTCATAAAACCGGGTGGAGGGGGCTTAATGGGTGAGCCAATGCATGCCCATATTTGTCTTCACAAGGTTAATAGGGTTGCATGGCTACTCTTGCTTTTTAATCATTATGTTTACCACTAAATTAAACAATTAATTAGCTTAAACCTCTCTTATTATTTCGGTCCATTCGATAATATGGAATCCATATTATTTTTGTCAATTGTCAATTTTCTTTATGTCACATGTCACATAAATTTGTTATGTATTTTTAACATATTAAAAATCAACGTATTAATAAAAATACGTCACATACAAAAATCGACTTAGTAATTTCATAATTACTTGTACCAAAATATTTTACCACTTATAAATCACAACAGATTGTATTTATAATAATTCATTCAATTTCAATTGTTTCTTTAAACAATAATTTCATCCGAGTAATGATACGATTCAATTACTCAGACCGTATCTTATTTAATCACATTTCAATATGATACGTAAATTTTACTTCCAAAATCGTCCGTCAATTTTCAAATAATTTAATTAACTCGTAACATTATACGATTAATTAAATAATCAATTAAGAGTGTTGCCCTATAGGTATGACCTAGGAGTCAATCGATCACCACCGTCGCACGACAAGAATAATGTCAAACTCTAGTCAGCCAATCATTACCGATATATGTTGACCAGTTGACAGTAACAATATTACTTCCCAATTGTATTCTATATGATGAGACTTAAACATGTGATCATCATGATCAACAGTCGTGATCGCATTATTGTCGGAGGACACATATTCCAACAAATACATCGACACACGTTCGATACAAACGACTGACCATACGAACAGGATCCAGTGCCGACATCTATCATACAGACACTGGCCTAAGACAATGAAATGGGGGCTATCCGCCACGTATCGAACTAAGCAATCTCTTTCTTCTCAAACAGAAAAGAAAGGGAGCAACACAAGAGACAGAGGAGCAACAACGGAAGTAGAGGTGGTTACCATGACGGTAATACCTCGTTCCTGCTCCACGACAAAAAGAAAAAAGATACCTGGCAGACTTCGGACGACACGACAATCGAGGATCATAACTCAGCACATTACCCCGACGTTGACCTCCAATCAGCAGAATTCAAAGATGAAAGGGGACCATGACACCGGACGCTACCCCGATGTTGAAGCCCAATCACCAGAATTCGACAATGATCAAAAGTGGCAACATGGGATAACACGCACGTATTGAACCCCACTCATCCGTCATCCGAACCTCTGCAGACAACGACCAACGATCGATACCCGATCATTGGCCGGGCAAAGGCCGCCAGGGAGAAACACAACCAAGACTGTAACAAAAAACAGTCGACCCTCCTCCTCCGGGATCATCTTCCTCCTCCAAGGCCTCCACAACGGACCCCATAGGTCCCAAATGGTACCCCGCGGTGAAAAGATTAAACAAAGAACGTCACCCAAAATTTCGGCATTATGACGGCGTAAAAGGGCCAAATCCAAAAAGAAAACAACAACCTACAAAACAAAACAAGGGCAATCCCGCCCAAACCCAACCAAACAAAACAAAAACAATTCACAAAAAACGCACAAAAAAAACGACTCGCCTCTCTTTTCAACCAAAAGACGAGTCAAAACAACGACGAAAAAAACGGCATTTTAAGACCCACACAAGGTCTGCCAACAACCCAAAATACATTCCCAATGCAATGAGGAATTTTTCTACGGCTCAAAAAGGCAATTTATACGCCAATTTGAGCACAAACCGGTCAAAAATTCAAAAACGACCGCAAAGAGGCAAACGTGATTTTATCACACCTCAAGGTGACCTAAACTACCAATAAGGTCCATTTCAAGGCAAACTGACTCCAACTCAAGCCCAAACAGGTGCCTATTTTGTCAGACATAAGACCGTCACAATAGGCAAAAATTCCAATTTTGCCCACAATACCCAACAAAGGTCCACAATGGCAAATATGATATTTCCCAACTACAATGCAACCTAGTGGGACCCATTACCCAAGCAAATAAACTTGGCATTGTGAGATGAGACGGTTTCTCACCTTACTCACGTTTTTCGAGCATAGGGAGCGGGAACGGGGACCAAAATGCAAACTAAAAGCACCCTTATACTCCTAAACAGGTTTCTAACCTAATGCATGTGGGATTTATCTGTATGCATCCCTTTAACTTAAAGGATTATAACGAATTTATAAGACGATTACTAGTCATAAAATGAATTACATAAACAAAAAAAGTAGAGAATTAGAAATAACCTTCGGTCCTAGCTTTTATGGCCTATGAACAATATCGCAATGATATTCTCCTATCAGTTGCACCCAAGACGATATGAGATATGCCCTTGTTCTTTTGCTAGAATCGATCCCTCAATTTCTGTAAATTAATTAGGGTTTTTCTTTTTTGTGTTTTTAGATGAGAGGCAAGAATAGGTTCGAAAATTAGGTTCGAAAAAAAATAAACTCCCCTCTCCCTTATAACCGTGTATTAGGGAGAATTAGGGTGTTTTTTTTTTCTTTTAATTTTCGGCCCAATTACCGAGACATGCATATCAGTCGATCGACTGACACACCTGGTCGATCGACCATGTATATAACTCATTATTTATAAATTGTCATTTATATTATACCGCATTAATTAATACGGGTCAATAATAATTTATTATGACAATATCGTATAATTTATCATTAGCTGATTAAATATAACCGATTACATTTAATTACGAATTAAAATATTAATTCGTCCAAGCTAACATTATATACATTAATTAAATATAACTTATTATATTCAATTTACGAATTGACAATTAATTCGTCTCAACTAATATTATTTAATCGGCATTAAATAATTGTCTCATCAACACATTGACTAACTGTTTAGTCATATAAGGCATCAATGTGATTATATTTTCATACAATCACATTTCTCAAACACATCCTTTAGGTGTGACCTTTAGGGACCAGTTGATCACCGCCATCTGTATGATAATAACGTCAAACTTTCTAGCAAGCCAACCGTTATTAGGTAATCGTTAATCAACTGATAAAATACGAAGTATACCCTTGTGAACCTATAAGAGATTTATAAATGTTATCACACTAATTTGTGGAGGACACAAGCTCCAACAAACTCCCACTTGTCCTCACAAGTGTATGTGCGATAACCGATTCTCATATCCTAAAATTTCTCCCACTCAATGTAAAACAATTTGTAAATCCGTATTCACAAAGATCATATTTTACAAGCGATCATTATCAAGAGTGGTTTCCCCAACTAGAGAGTAACTTAACTGATAAACGAATCATCATTCGAGCATGGCCATGCATTTCAGTTACAACTCCTCGAGTGGCCTTGAGAAATAACTATACCTGATAAAGGTTGGATATTTTCCTCAACTCGAATCCTGCCGATGTAAGCACAGTATGAAATGACCCGAAAAAAATCTACTTAGCCTCCGATTACGGCGGGGCCGTGAGAAACAAACCAAAGTCACCCAAAAACTGCCTTAATCTCAAGAGACAGTCGATAGTCAAAAGAATCGACTCTAGGAACACAATGGATGTCCTATCCACGACCTGGCACCGAATGTTTTTAAAAATTTAGGACTCCATTATGTTGTCACAAAAAATTTGTCCTACGAGGTATCGTTATAATCTCGCATCTGTGATCGATCACTCAACCGTTTGACTTATGGCTCGTTGAACCCACCATCAATCGACTGCACAATATAATAGCCAGAGTTATCAGCTCATTAAGGCGATTACGGACCAAACAAAATATAATGAAATTACGTTCACTTTGTGGCGTTCAATGTTGCCAGTACAATCCACATGGAAAACAAAATATTATAATAAAACGATGAAGTTATAAATAGTATATGAAAAAGATAATGTATCAAATTCATAATCAACTACTACAACTCAGGAACACGTTTAATTCCCATGGAAATAACGTGCCCTTCATGCTTATCAAAATTCAACGGTTTAGTGAGAGGGTCCGCGATGTTATCATCTGTCGCAATCTTGTCAATCACTATCTCTTCTTGCTTCACGTAATCACGGATCAGGTGAGCTTTCCGATGTACATGTCTAGATTTGTTGCTAGACTTTGGCTCCTTAGCCTGGAAGATGGCACCTCTATTGTCACAATAGATGGTGATCGGGCCATTCGAACTAGGAACTATCGTAAGTCCTTGTAAGAATTAACGCATCCATATCGCTTCCTTAGCTGCTTCCGAAGCGGCATAGTACTCGGATTCAGTGGTAGAATCTGCTACAACACTCTGTTTTGGTTGTAACAAACTTGTGGATGTGGGCCCACCTGCAACGCCCAGCAGATCTGTGGGCGCGACAACGGTCTTTTGAAAGCCATGCTCGGCGGCGTAAAAATGCTTTCGACCGGATCGTTTTAGATCGGTCGGATTCGTCTCGGCAAGGGTCTCGAAATGATGCAAGAGATGTTCAAAGTCGCCACCAAGTATTTGTGGGATGCTTGGAACTCGTTCGAATCCACTTTATACCAAGGTCAACCAAGGCAAAAAGCGGTGTTCGACATAGTTACTAAAGATAAGGATTCGTCCCTCTTTAGCATCCTATCTCCAGAATGACTCTCGTACGCCCTGGATAAGGTCGTCCACTATCCAAAGTTTCTGAGTAAGAGGTGAAGGTACGTATTGGTAAGCCCTTTAATGAGACACATAATCCCGCCCACGGTAGCGGCCTTTACTGATCGATCTTGGTTGGTTAAATGCAAAAGTTGATAAAACGGTTAAATGCATAAATGCGAATCCACATGTTTGAACTTAATATGTTAGCTTTCTATGTCGATTGTTTATCCAAATATCAAGTAATTGATGTCAATTTGGATTTAATGTTTATTTCATATGAGACGGAAATTAAACATCCATTTACCGAGTTAGGTTTATGGTGCATAACGTGATCCATTTGTCTTAGAAAGGCGTTTTGCAACTACAATGTAAAAGGGGCATATTTGTCATCTGATCCGTCCTGTATCCGGGTTAACCGAAGTTGGGATCGTCCTAGACAAGTACGGGAAAGGAAACAGGGTCTGCATCAAACTGCCTATTGAGGCGCGAGCCGTCAGGCGATGTAAGCAGACATGTCCTGGTTTGAAAACTGGAAAACAGTTGGCCTGTTTAGGTGCGAGTAAGCAGGCTGTCCAAGGGACGTCTATTGACTGTTAAAATGTTTGTAAAATGGTTTGTAAAGAGGGTGTTTGAACCCGTCTTTGTTTGAAAAGGTAGTTTAGACCACTTTTGTGTTAATACGAGGAACGGGATTTGATTAATCATCATTGTATTGACAATATTTGATGTGGGGTTCGGTTTTGCAAGCTTGACATGAATAGTTTTGAAAAATGATTATGAACTAATTGTATTAATTTCATTTGTTTGTAATTAGTCATTGTTTATCATCGTACTCGGGTTTAAACCGACATGGTATTTGGAACCAAGGATGACTTTGCATTTATGACTAATATATTGTTTTTTGAAATTTAAAGAAATGAAATAAAAGGTTTTAAAATACCTTTTAAAATGTAATTAACCAAATATTATCACCGAAATACGGATTAAACCGTCATGGTAAAAGGAACGAAGGGTGAAAGTGTTTTATGGTTAAAAAGATTCATGATAAAAATGATTTGAAATGGTAAAAACCGGTTTGAAAAATGGAAAGAATGAACTCAAACACGATTGAGTTCTGACCAGGGCACCCATTGAGGCGCGACGCACCTAGTGGTGTTTAGGGCCTTCTGTTTTGGTCAAAACTCGGTTTTGGCACATTTGATTCGTATTTTGGGCCATGTTATGAAAGTTTTAGCATGTTATAGTCATAAAACAGATAAAAGGACATGAAAGAAGAGGATTTTTACACCCTCATACTTACATGCTAGGCTTGAGACGAGAAATCGATGAAAGTGTAACAACTTGTTAGGTCAGAAAACTCGGTTGAAAACCGTTTTAGCAATGTAAAGAGTGTTTGTTAAGTTTAGTGATGGTGTAGGTTGTCGAGATGGTCGGTCAAGTGATTTAATGCACCATGACTGTACCAAACAATGTGTATGGCTTGTATTTTTTATCGGTAGGTCGAAAATACATGTCGGTTTGTGACTTAAGAAGTCGAGTCGAGAGTTTTAAGGGAAAGATGAGGGGGCGGACACTCGTGTACCTTCAAATGGTGGCCTTTGAAGGGTATTTATAGAGAAATGGGTGGTTTTGTGCATTTTGAGCGACGTGGCCTTATGGGCTACTCGAAGAGGCGCGAGCCGTTTCGCGGGTCTTCGAGCTGTCTTGTCACTATAACGCAATTTAAATCATGATTTGTTCTATCCTATGTTTTGGATGGCATGATTTTTACTTGACCATTAAAATATTCTCGGAATACTTAACATGGAGGTTTTGAGAAGATTGTTTTTTGTGTTTGACCCGGTTTGACTCGTTGTTGGAGTCGGGACTTGAATATTTGAGTTGGTTTTTGGTCCGGTGTCGGTTTTGACTCTAGTTAGTGTCATTGCGACCCCGTCGTCGTGCATAAAACACTCCAACTACTTTTGAAAAGTTTTGAGATGTTTTGCTTTCGAAATCGTTTTGAGTTTTCCGACGTATAGTTATACAAAACTGTCGATTAAACGCTGCAATTCCTAAGCATGTTGTAGTCCGATAATCATTGGGTGTTTGTTGGAGACTTGACAGATATTGGGTATCTACAGAGCCCCCACTTTGACTGATGCTTGGACAGGGCGAAAGTCGAAGTATAGCCCCCAGGTCAATCAAAGATTACAACCTAGAGACCGAAGCAACGTCGAGGCGGCTCGAAAGGGTTCGGGACAAGGACCTGCCGTCGGGAAGAGCGACGCCAAGGCGACTCGGGGATACGACTCAGGGACCCGTTATCGGGAACAGTTTGGAGTCCATCGACTGTCCGTTTGGGTCATTTTAAGTCCGTTGGATTACGTACAAAGGCTCGCCAACCATAAGAAGGAGTCATACTTGAGGCATCTTCGGGATATGTCCTTGAGTTGTTTATTGTTTCGGGGCAAAGGCTCGCCATCCGTCCTGCGGATATGATGGGGATCGCCAACTGCGTAGAGGTTACGTTGTGAGGGTCGCCAGCCATGTTGAATGTGCGTTATGAGGCTCGCCAGCCATGTTGAGTGTGCGTTGTGGGGCTTGCCAGCCATGTTGAATGTGATGCGTTTTGAGGCTCGCCATCCATGTTGAAGTTGGTGCGTTTCGAGGCTCGCCAGCCATGTTGAATGAGATTGACAGTAGGAAATAGCCGTGTGAGACGGGCCTATTTCGAGATGTCGTTGAGGTTAGCGAGCTCCGTGGGGAGGCCTTCGATATCCTGCTTGGGAATTTCGGTGTTCATATTGGATGTTCATAGTGCCGGAAAGAGATGGGCTTGTGAGCCTAGCTCCTGTGGACGGCGGTGGTTTTGAATCTCGAAGAGAGGTAACGGTTTTTATTATCGTTTGTTAGAAGTTTGTAGAAAAGGGCAGATGTGTATTCTTCTATTTGATTTGTGTTTGGGGGACAACGGTTTTGATTCCGTCTTCCCGTGATTTGAAATTTGTGAGGAGTGGTGATTCACTATCCTGTTCGAAGGTGTGACGGTTTTTAATGCCGTTTGTTTGAAATTTGAAAACAACGAATTTGAATTTCACTATTTGTTTTTGTGATTTGAAAATTTTGTTGAAAATTTTGTGAAAATAGCGAATTTGAATTTCACTATTTATTTTTGTTTGAAATTTTTAATGCCGTCGTTGAAAATTTGAAATTTGTGGAAATAGCGAATTTGAATTTTACTATTTTGTATTTGTTTGAGAAAATGACGGTTTTTTTAGTTGCATCGTTTGAAATTTGTAAAAATGGTTAATTTGAATTTCACTATTTTGTTTTTATGATTTGAAAAAAATGACGTTTTTAATTACGTCGTTCTTGAAAATTATGGAAATGGTGTGGGAATTGGGCCAAAGCCCAAAATTCCGCTAAATAAGCAGGGAAAACCTCAAAGAGGCGCGAGTCTTTCTGCGAGGCAAGGGGGCTTCCCATTTTTTTTGTAAATAGACGCGAGAAGGCTTTGCTCTTCATTTCCTTCGTCTTCTTCGTCACAAACCCGATTTTGACCAAAAAAATCGCCATTTATGATCTCTTTCTTTTCTTGCTTTCGTGCTACAAACATCATGTCATCTCAAGGTATGTCAATCCTCTTGAATCCATTTGAATTTGTTTGTCTTTTTGTTAAATGAATTAGGGCGAAACCCTAACCCTTCGAAAATCGATTTGGGCGTTTTTGTTTAGCCCATTTTTGAGTTAAATTGATTATTGCATTAGGTTAGAAACCTATTTAGGAGTATAGGGGTGCTTTTCGTTTGCATTTTGGTCCCCGTTCCCGGTCCCTAGGCTCGAAAAACGTGAATGAGACGGAAATTCGTCTTATTTCACAATGCCGTGTTTGTTTGCTTGAGTTGTGTGCCCCACTAGGTTGCATTGTGGTCGGGGAAGATCTTCTTTGCTATATTGAACCTTCGTTGGGCGTTGTGGGCAAATTTTGAATTTTTGCCTTTGTGAGACGGTCTTATGCTGACGAAATAAGCCTATGTTTGGGCTCAAACTAAGCCGGTTTGTC
Source organism: Silene latifolia (assembly GCF_048544455.1). Classification (NCBI taxonomy): domain Eukaryota; kingdom Viridiplantae; phylum Streptophyta; class Magnoliopsida; order Caryophyllales; family Caryophyllaceae; genus Silene; species Silene latifolia. The sequence goes on along the minus strand of NC_133532.1, from coordinate 86,920,495 downwards.
TTGAAATGGACCTTAACGGTAGTTTAGGTCCTTTGAGACGTGATTAAATAACGTTGTTTTGTAGTGGTCATGTTTTGAAATTTTTGACCTGTTTGTGCCCGAATTGGCGTATAATTGCTTTTTTGAGCTGTGAAAAATACCCAGTTGTGTCGGGAACTTTTGTTGTCTATTTTTGTTGAAAAATACCCAGTTTATTTTAAGACGTGATTAAATCACGTTGTTTTGACTCGTTTTTTGCTTGAAAAGAAGGGCGAGTCGTTTTTTTTTTGTGCGATTTTTGTGAAGTGTTTTGCTGGATGGGTTTAGGCGAGTTTGCCCTTGTTGTTTTTTTGCGGTGCTTTGTATTTTTCGGATTTTGTCCATTTTATGCCGTCGTTATGCCGGAATTTTGGCTGATGTTTTTGTTTTGTCCTGATTCCAGGTGAGTGTTCTGGGCCCACTAGGTCCGTTGCTGAGGCTTTAGAGCTCTTGTTTGGGACTGGACCGGTTAGTACTCCGGCAAGTGCGCCCGAGGTGGTGGTAGAGGACGCTTCCAAGGAGGAGCCCACTGAGGAGGCTGTTAGAGCCGAGGGAGCTACGGAGGATCGTGAGGAGGCCGTTGTTTGGGCCGTTGGTGCTGAAAGAGCCACGGGGGCTCGGGAGGAGCCCGTTGTTGAGGCCGCTGGTGGTGGGAGGACTCAGATGGGGTCTGAGGCCGGTACCTCCGGGAGGAGGATAAGTATGAGGAAGAGGGGTCCTGAGGTCTCTAGATAGAGGCTCCAGAACGTTACACGGATCATTGAGATGGATCCTCCTCGCCCCGTGCAGTTTCGCGGGACGAAGAGGCGAAGAGTGGAGACGGAGGCGGATAACGTCTTCGTTGAAAACTGGGAGGCTAGACGGGTTACGGCTCCGTGACGGTTGAACCTGCGGACGGCGCCTGCTTGGGCTGAGGGCTTTGATGGTAGGCAGTTGTTGCGGTTATACACTCACATCTCCTACCGTGCACACGAGGGCTTGGTGAGTCTGCTGCCTTGTTGAGTTTTTTGTTGTTTCAGACCTGAATAAGTGTTCTGATGTTGTTTGTTTCCCAATTTCAGGAGATTGCTACCATGAGGACTTTCTCAAACTTCTCGACTTGCATGGGTTTTTATGACGTTCTCTGGGCCGGTTCGAGGGCGTTGATAGAGAGGTCGGCAATGGGGCCGTTGGTGGCTGCGTGGCGCGATATTTACAAGGCTTCGATTAGATCGAACCTGTGTTTGATTCGCGCCATGTTGGACCGTTACTGGGACAGGACGTTGTCGTTCCATATGGAGTTTGAGGATGTCAGTATCACTTTAGAGGACTTTGCCATGATATCGGGCCTTCCCTGTGGCGAGACGCCTGTTGAGTTCCGAAGACGCCGGAGAGGGTGTCTTCCGCCGTGGTCATGGGTTTGATCGGCAATGTTTTGCCCCCGCCGAATGACATCACTCCTTTCCTGATAGCAAACTCCTATATGAGGGATCACTTCAGGGGGAGAGTGGCTGGCTTTGTTCCGGCGCCGTTAGCGAGTCCGGAGGCTGAGGCTAGAGCTGACGCGCAGAAGGCGCGGTTGTGGTTGTGGTACTTCTTGGGTTCCACGTACTTTGTTGACAAGGGTGAGCGCTTGTCGACCAAGTTATTTCCTCCGCTTGCTGACCTAGACGCCTTAGGTCAGTACGACTGGGTGACGCCAGCTTTGGCGAGTTTTAACCGTTACTTCCAGGTTGTGGTTCGCCCGGAGGTGATTGGGGATGGGATTTCTCCCGCTTTGGTTGGTCCCGGCCTCATCTTGGAGGTACGAGCTGATTTTTTGTTTTGATTGATTTTGATTATTGAGTTTTGGCAGTTTTTTTTGAAAAATTGGCTGATTTGTGGTTGCTGTGTTTTGTTACAGGCTTGGCTTTTTGCGTACTTCGTCCCCTGCGTCCGAAGAGAACGGGTGACGTGCCTTCGGTTTACCCTGCTGTGAGGGGTTGGATGGTGGCTCGAAAGAAGTCGACTTACGAGGACTGCAGGCGTCGGGTGAACGTACTCAGGGTAGGTGATGTAAGCTGTTGCTTCTTATCTCTTTTGTTTTGTAGAAAAAGGATAGAGATAGGATGATTAGGTAGCTTAGAAAGCCCCTAGTTAGTTGATTAGCTTTGCCTTGAGTGCAGTTTGTCAGGTGGCCTAGGGAGCACTACATGGGTGTACCGGCCGCTGTCAGGGAGCATATGCGACCTTGCAGTTGCCAGCGTTTATACCCCGAGACGGCGATCGAGCCGGTCTGGTACCTGGGTGGGCGTTTTGCTCGTCATTGTTTTATTGATACCTTCGTGGTGTCGGTCGGTTCGCCTAGGGTGTTGTTCGAAGAATCGACACCCGATGAGGTTCAGGAGCACCTTCACGGCCGTGGAGGTGAGGAGTTGCTGTTACAGGAGGTCGACTACGACATTTTCCGTATGTCAAGGCTTGCTTGGTACCCGATCGAGATATGTTTTCCTCTGTTCTTCATTTCGTTGCATCTTTTTGCGTTTTTGTGAAAGGGTTTGTTACCTTCGACGCGGCTTCCCGTTGTAGGGTGTTGACGCGCTCATGAGGACCCAGACGCCAGCTTTCCCGACACAGACCACTTTTCAGGGGCCAGGTGGTAAGGAGCTACAGTTGCGTCTGCCAGAGCCTGCGGTTCCTGAGGTGACTGACGTCGGCATGGAGTGGAGGTTGACGGTTTTGAAGGTGAGTTTCTGGTTCGAACCCTCCTTTTTCTTTGTATTTTACCTTGTGTTTTTCCTTTGTTAAAAGGCTTTTCTGATCGTAGGTGTCGAGCGTTAGTCATCAGGCTCTTTGGCGGATGGCTAACCGGTCGAGAGCACTTGCTGGTGACCTGGCTGCGAGGGAGTCTCGTCTTGCGCAGGTGCCTTTTGTTTTGTATGTTTTTGTGTTGCATTTTATGTTTTAGATCTTAACGACCTGTATTATGTTTTACAGGGTATTGTGTATCCGGCGGAGCTTGCTTAGGTCTGTGCTGAGTTGGACGCAGCGAGGTCGATGATCCAGGTGCAGGAGATGGGGGGATCATCAGTCTGGACCAGGAGCTGAAGCGTCGCGAGGACGGGTTACGGAGCCGAGATGCAGAGATTGCCTCTCTTAGGGCTCAGTTGGCGGCGGCGAAGGAGCTTCGTGTCATGATGGAGTACGAGACGTTGGAGAGTTCTCCTGAGAGGGGCCCTGAGCAGGAGGTGGTGTCTGCTTTGCCCGCGACTCCTCGTGTGACCGAGACTGGCCCACCGGGAGTTGTTGAGTAGTTGTAGTTGTTTTGCCCGTGTTTTGGACTTTTGTTTGTATATATGTACATTTTGCGTGAGGCGGTTTGTATATATGTGTTTTTGGTTTGTAGTTTATTTTGTTTTGCTTTTTTTTTTTGTGTTGTGTTTCGGAGAAGCACGGTTAGCGGCTGATTTCCCTTTTGCTTCGGCATTTGTTCCTGCATCGTTAATGTAGAAAACAGGCAATAGGTAGCACATTCATACACACGTAAACATGCAAAAGTATTTGATGAAAACAAAAATAACCATGATGACTCGAAGTAAAAATTGAATTTTGAAAAGAAATTTTGAAACTTCCGCGACTAGTCGTCACGTTTGGATTTTTCAAAAGAAATTGATTTGATATTTTGAGCAATTAACTCTTGTTGAATTAAATTGCATCAAATTTTGCCAGTGTGTTTGATTTGATATTTGCGAGATCAAGACTCGGATTTGTAAGAGTCTGAATTTTTGAAGAAAATTGACTTCGTGTTATCAATTTTCGAATTTTGTGGAAAATGCGAAAAAGCGAAAAATTTTCGGAATTTTCGATTGACATGGAAACGATCCATCGTGGATCGGGGCGACTAGCCCTTCCCCTCTAAAAAAAAAAAAAGAAAAAACCCGTATGTTTAAAGCTACGTCATGGAAACCGTGTCGGATTTCGTAAAACACGAAAACAAGGAAATGTGAGTGTGAGAAAACACAAAAATTCCCAGATAGACCCGAAGAGGCGCGAGCCCTAAGGCGTGAAAAACTAGGTATCAGGAAGAAACACAACTTGATAGGGACAAATGAAGGTGCGGATACTGAGGACCAGCCTAAAGAGGCGCGAGGCCAATGGCGATGCAAGTGAGCTTCCCCCTTTTTTCGGGAAAAAGCGCTAATTGTTTTGTATAAATAGGGACGCTTGTGCTTCATTGCTTCATCATCCGAAACACGAAAAACATCTCTACGAAAACCTTTCTTCTTCTACCACAAAATAATTCATGGATACTTTCGAAAATAGGTTGCGGCATTGGTGTCGGGATTTGTCGCCTCTCGAAAAGTATCAACTCGTTGTAATGGTAGTTGGTCAATTGTTGGTGCTTCGTCAAGTCAAGGTGTAATCCTCGTTCCTTGACCATGCTCTTGGTTTTGGGATCCGAAACATTATGTTTTTGTTTTCCCGAAAGGTGAAATTTGCCCTCTTGCCGAAGAAGTGGGCGCCATTGGAGGGTTGCCGGGTTGTACTCCGGTGCTTCCTCCGACTCGATTGTGTTACAAAGAGAAGTTTCGCTCAATGTTGGGTTTGTAAATGAGTCAAGTGAACTTTTTCCTTGCTCCCCATGGTGTGGATATGTTGGCTCTCATCAACATATTCTCAAACCGGTTGGATGTCTGTGTCTCGGAGGTGGCTAAGAGAAGGGCTCTTGCCTTTTGTCTAGTGCATGCATACCTCTTTGTCGATGCCTTGAAGAAGGAGGGGTCAAAGTGGTATGGTAGTATGACTCTTGTGCATATAGTTGAGCAAATGGAGCACGGTTGGGATCCATCATGGTTGGTGCTTGGCGAGATCATCCAAGCTTTGGATATGAAGCACTACGCCAATTCTGGCAATCAATAAGGAGCGTATCACAACGGTTTAATGCATTTAATAACGACATTTAGATTACCATTTTCCAAATATTGGTGGAAACCTAGACCGCACTAATAGGAATAACGATTTCCCTCCAAAATCGTTGTTATTATAATATGACAACGGCTGCTTAACAAACCGTTGTCAAACACGTTTAACGGTTTCCAAAAACTCGTTATAACATCACTCTTATCAACGGTTGTTAGAAAACCGTTACCAGTTTAAGATTTCGGCATTTGGAAAACCGCTACTAAATTTACACCAACAACGGTTTTTGTTACCCGTTGTTATGTTATAGCTACAGATTTTTCGTAACCGTTATTATTTTCTATTATGAAATAACGGTTTTTCAATTCAACCGTTGTCAGTATTTGATTAGATTTTTCAGTTTGACTACTGCATTCAAATCTTTATCAGAACTTTAAGAAATATTCAATTTGACCAATAATATTCAATTTGACCAAAATAATAATTCTATAAATAGGTATTCATAATGTTCTAGGTCAAATTCTAAATTATCAAACATTTACTCTTTAATTTCTATCTAAAAAAAATATGGCTGGTGTATCGGAGCTACAATCACATTCTCGTTACGCACAGCCTTATACTTGCATTCTCCATAATTTCTCGGTTCATTATGGTGTCAATGGAAGGGGTTTAAACCCTAATTTTCGGTGGTTGACGCATATGCTTCATGACTCCGGTTTCACCGCGGTTAAAAAGTGTACCCTGTGTCTACAAACAAATAAGGTTTTGTAGGCTTCGCTTTTATCGTGTTTGACGAAGCCAACTGCCATGATAGTTTTCATCAAGCAAGAAAATTAGGGGCTAGATTTGCGGGGAAAGAGGACTTCTATTCGGATGATAAACAACAAGGCCCTTATCTATGGGTTGCGACCCATCTTGATCATCATCTACTGAAACATTACAGGAAGCATCACATTCTTGACACTGTGCCTATGTCATGGGAGAAAGTGGCCATTCCACCAGCGCTTCCCGGTGATAATGAAGGGCCGATCTACGACTTGCTCTATACTGAAATTCATGATGAGTATCCTAATACTTCATCAGATTCTAATAATTAAGTCTTTAATTATTATCTGGCATTTTAAGTTGTATTTGGATTATGGTGGTGGTTTGAATTAAAGTTTAATTATTTATGTTTTTTGTTACCCCATCCTCTGGAATTCAGAGAAAAATATCACCAAAAAATATAAAACTTTTATTATAAAGACTTAGGTTTTTAGGAGTACATTAAAATATCAAGCTAAAGAAAAAAATCGCGTAAAAAAAAACGTTGACAAACGTGAAAAAGCAAATGTGTAGTGTGGAGTTGAATGGAGGGAGTGTTTTTTGTCACCCCATCCTCTGGAATTCAGAGACAATATCACCATATATGTCTCTTTCACCTTCAGCCCAATCCACACAGTCGTTTTCCCATTGCAAAGGCATTGTCCCCTACTCGGCAATGCGACCTTGGCGGTGCAGAATCGTAAGTAGTAGGAAACGGTCAGATTCATTCGCTGCCCATAAATATGGGCCTACCTGTTGATCATCGTGATCAAACCAAAGTCTCGAAGAGTCATTGTTATAAAATGCCCGCTCAAGTTTGCGAGCCTAACGAAAGCATTCCCGCTCCTCACCCCCGCCAAACTCGATGAGGGCACACCGCCTGAAGCCATCATGCGCATCATTGTCCGGGTAGATAGTTTGAACCAAATTCAATACGACAGTATAGCCTTTCCATGCCTGTCCTCTGTATACGGGAGATTGTGAATGATGCACGTAAAGGGTTTAGCGTACATAAATCTACTTGGGGGTCCTGCAAGAGGTTCATATGATGCTTCATCATCATCATCATCAGCGGATGAATAATATGAACCACTATAAGTTGATGAACGTGACGACATAATAGATGTAGAAAATTAATGAAGGACTTAACAAGAATTGGAAAATGCAAACGGTACAAGTTAAGATTGTGAAAATTATAATTTTACTTATAATGAGTTTGTGTTGTATTGGAAATAGTATAATAAGATAGTAAGAATTGGAACCGGTATAATAATACGATAAGAATTGAAAACATAACAACTTAAGAATTGGAAAGTGGAAACGGTATAAGTTAAATAAGAATTGGTCAACTCTACCGTGTTAAACATATTAGCTTACAATGGTTATCCAAAAACCGTTGTCCAATTACTAAAAACACAACGGTTATCAAAAAACCGTTGTCCAATTAGTAGCAATAAAACGGTTATCAAAAACCCGTTGTCCAATGACTAAAAACACAACGGTATTGATTTGTCTAATGCATGCCTTGTAATTTTTTCTTTTTCTGATTCAAAGTTACAGTATTGCATGTTTGACCATATGCATAACACAAAATGATAACGGTTCTTTGTTAATCCGTTATCATATTACATATTTCAACAACGGTTGGACAGAACCCGTTTTAAAAAAAATTGTTTAAGTATCTGTGATTTTCTAGTGTTTGTGATTTGACTAATGCATGCCCTGTAATTTTTACTTTTTCTGATTCAAATTTGCAGTATTGATTGTTTGACCGTATGTATAACACAAAATGATAACGGTTCTTTGTTAAGTCGTTATCATATTTCATATATCAACAACGGTTATTGTAAATCCGTTGTCATATTACACCAATAAACAACGGTTTTTCTTATAACCGTTGTAAATACAGATCCACTGTGAAAACTGAAAAGTTTGTGGTTTTACCAATGCATGCCCTATTATTATTGGTTGTTTAACCATTTTTCACCTCATGCATACATGCACAATTAATACAAGTTTGAATGTAACGTATGGATTAAATTAATCTAATTAGTTATTGCTTTATTATACTATATAAATAGCATCACATTTGCAGTAACAATAAGAATCACTTTATTATTACTAACCTTTCTACTTCACTTTTAAATAATATACATATACATTTCATAATTAAAAGAATGTCGTCGTCTTCATCATCCGCAGTCGCACTTCCTTAGCAATCGGTAACCCGCTATATCTGTAACACCCCCTCATACCGAGGTACCTTACCAAGGACTACCCTAGCATGAAAGGTTGTTACCATCTCGGTTGCCCGAGGTTGGAATATCACAGTGAACAATCCAAAACACATTTATTAAAGTACGAAAGATTAAAGTTTACATAATCTCAAAATCCGACACCAAAGTACTATCATAAATCTAACAACTACAAAAGACAACTAAAACTCTTGACAACGGAAGCTAAGGTTGTGTGGTGACTCCCCATGACTGCCCAACGCTAAACGAATGCATCACCTGTCACAATCTGCTCACCATTCCCGAATGGATCACCACAGATTTTACAAAATAACAACGGGGTCAGTTACTGAATAATTAAAGTAAGACAAGTACAATAAGGTAATCAGCTGATCAACATCCACCTCCGTCTCCCAATCACACACAATAACAGACTACACACTAAGGTGTGTAGCCCTGCCAGATTACCCATCGCAACAGGTAATCGTCGCCGCCAGTGGGGGACCGCAGCCAATCCCCACCTAAACGCCGCTCATTAACAAACGATAACCCTGTCCATTAATGTGCTCATCCCCTCCTGTGGCGGGTTCCACAGAGGGTGATACGTGCATTTTATATAGTCTTTTTGGCCTTTTTATGCACGTATTTCTATGCTATTATCGTAGTTTTATGCTACGAAATGCCCCGATTATGCTACTTTGGTTTGTTTTGTCTTATTTGCAGGAATGAACCAAAAAGTAGTGAAATCAAGCCTTTTACCGTCCGTTTAGCATGCATTTGGAGGAAGAGTGAATTTGGAGCGGGAATGTAGCTATTTTGAGATGCGCAAAGAAGAAAGATAGCTAGGCAAGCAAAGGAAGAGCTTCAAATTGCTAGTGCCTAATTTGAAGAGCTATATATCGAGTTATACAACCGATATTCAGGTGATTTTAATTGGATATGAAAGCTTGTCCTCTTAGCTTTCCAACGCCACCGGAATCGCCCTGTTTGCCCAAGTAACGAAGAAATGACAGCCATTTGAAGTTCAGTGCGCAAAGCGCAGAAATTGTGTGTTGGAAAGCACTCGATCGAGTACAATTATGCTCGATCGAGTCCTTTTTCTACTCGATCGAGTAGTTGCATTTTAGGATTTACTCGATTGAGTAGATTTTCTACTCGATCGAGTGGTTTAAGCTTTAGTTTACTCGATCGAGTGGTTTTAAATCACTCGATCGAGTGGATTCTCTTATGGGCTTTGATCCCGTGACACTTTAGGTTTAATTTCGTATTAGCTTTACTATAAATAAGAGATTAGCTTCGCTAATCAGGGGATCGGTCATTATTGGTGGACTGTTATTCATTCATTCACATATTACGACATTCTTTATGGCTTTCTTTCCTCTATTCCCTGGATCTTAAATCTCTGCAACTTCTCCTTCTTCTTCTCTTTTAATTTATGTTATTTCTTGCACCCTTAAATCTCTTTTCCTTTAATTCCTTTTCATGAATAGCTAATTTGCATGCTAGGATTCGGGAATCTATAGCATAGATGTTCTAATATGTTTTAGATCTGGAATTGGTATTAGTAGAATTGCCTCATAGTTGTTTTAATTGTTGCATCTAGCGAATCGACCGTAGGAGACTAGCGAGATAACTTGGGAATTTCTGACCTAGATCGAAAGATTGGAAGGGAATAGACCTAATTATGAACAATAGACTACCTTAGTGGACCGAAAGGACCTAGAGTTATTTAGGCATTAGATTACTCTAATGAGGGCGAAAGTTAAGTTAGAAGTAATCTAGGGCGAATAGAGACCGAAAGGAGATATTCACTGCCCTTCTATGAGTACCCAGACCGGACCTTAGCTATTTTAGACCGTCACAGCTGTAGTGACCCGAAATCCTAGTATCTTTCTCTCTTATTACTCTGCTCTTATTTCCTCGTACTCTTTCTCTCTTTGCTTTAGATTAGTTTTAGCTTAATTACAATCAATCAACTCCCGTTACTCAAAGACTAAAATTAGACAGATAAATCTCATTTTGCCTCCCTGTGAAGATCGACCCTACTTGCTGCTAGCTTCTGTTAGTTGTATTTAGGTTTATTTTTGATACTTAAACGACGGTATCAAATTTTGGCGCTGTTGCCAGGGAGGCAGCGCAGTTTTATCTGTTTTTTTTTTAGTTTATTTCTTGTCTTAGGGAACTTCAGTTCCTTGAGACCGTTCTTATGTCTTCCGTTCTCAGATTTCCGCAGGATGAGAACGAAAGCTTATGTGCTTATATAGACAGGTTGGAGGAGTTTCTCGAACCAAGACGAGGAATTCTTTCGGGACTCCAAATATGCCAGTCTATCATCTAGGGAATGAATGTCCCTACGCGAGCATACCTCGAGGCTAAAGGTAAGGGGGATTTTGATGGACTCCCCACAAAAGAGGTATTATAATTTTTTGATTGGTTTGCTGCTGAAACTGTTAAACCCAATTTCTCTCTTCATGTTGACTCAGACGTGGAGATGGGTGAGACTTTAGAGACCAATCTAGAGGATGCCATAATTTTTTACGGAGACATAGAGGAGACTTCTAGCATGGTTGACAATCCCTTCTATAGGGAAAATCTAGAACCCCTTTATGATTCTTTCACGAGACAAAGTGAGGACGATCGGGAGGGTCTCTTTGAGAACTTCCCTCCGACGAGTCTAGCGCTATGGGGAGTGAGGAGACAATTTTTGACTGTCTTGAGGTTAAATGGGATAGTTACGATGAGGACCCAATTGATCCAATTGCCTTTACCGTCCCTTGCATCTGGGATGAATACCCACCTTCCCCTTTAGCGCACTGCATTCCTCCGCCTCACCGTTTCTACCCGTCGAGCATCGAATTCTACTCGCGTTATTTTCGAGTCCAATGCTCCCGAGCTTTCTCCACTTGCGGTTAAGTCCACTTTTATATTCCGCCCTTAATGGAGGGAGGAATAATTTTGTGGATATTTTTAGGAGTGTCATAGGAAATTTGTTAGACTTAAATGCTATTTCATTTTAATTTCCTATGCTATTGCTATTTTATGGTGCTACTTACATTTTTGTGTAGCACATGTGCAAATTGTTTGATCGGTTCTTTGCGCGCTTTGAGTTGTTTTGACCGGGGGTAATTAGAGCAAATTGGCTGAAAAAGAAGGTCGAGTGGGACCTATCTCGAAACTAGCGCTACCCGGGAGGCAACCCGGAGATTTATTTTTAGTTGTTTTTCAAACATTGCATTTTATTTCAGTTGTGTGTAATAAATGGTCTTCGTACCATAGACTATATCAGTATGCTTGCTTTGTTAGTTTTGCGGGCTGTTTTTATTGCGTCTTTTGCAGGAATATAGTAAGGATCACTCGATCGAGTACTTTTTGTACTCGATCGAGAGCTTTTACTGATGAAATCACTCGATCGAGGTACTCGATCGAGTACCTGCAAAAAAAAAAAAAAAAGAAGTTACTCGATCGACCACTATTCCTCTCGATCGAGCTGTTTTGGACGCCCATTGCTTGGATTAGCTTCTTGTGATGATGTTTCGGAGCTATTAGTGACCTCCCACGTTGCTGGCTGGTTTGGGGAGGTCCCTTATTCGCGCAATCTTGTGAGCTCTCCGTATTTACTCTCTTTCTCTTTAAGTTTGCATTTCCTTTCCATGTTTTGGTACAATGAGGGCATTGTACGGTTTGGTTTGGGGAGGTTATGCATCCATATCTGTGTCAACATCTTGTTTTTATCGCATTTCTGTTATCACGTTTAATTTCAGTATGCATTGTTGTTTATTTTCATAAAAATCAAAAATCTCATAAAAATTGAAAAATTTCAAAAATTCAAAAAATATTCACGTTTATTTTTGCATATAGGTTGAGTCGGAACGGTAGATTTCCGTGATGAAATTGCACTATAACTTGTCATTTTTACTTGAGCCTTGCACTTTATTGACGGTTATTAGCTGAGTCTTACGCATAGTCTACGAGTTTTTGTTCAAATTTAGCTGACTGTTTAGACTTGACCTGATAAATTGGCAACCTACTCTATAAATTCTGAGTTTTAGAGCCTTATAACTGGTGACATTCATGACCGGTTTACATAGGAATTGAGAGTAGTACTCCTTGCATAACATGTCTATTACTTTTGCACATTCATGAAATTCGATTTCTTGTCAATTGCATACATTCGGGTTTGTGGTCGGTGTCACATGCAGGGAGGTGCTTGCAAATTTCCTTTTTCTTATATTTTTCACCCATTTAGCTCCACTTAAGCCAAATCTTGCCTTTTTGACCCATTAGCTACATCCAAAGCTGAGCCTGCCTAGTCAAGCTAGTCTAGTATGTCTTTTGTGGTATGCTTTTTCCGTCTGCAGTTTGACCCGTATCATTTTGATTGGAGTTGGTGTAAATAAAGGAAGGAGAAAAGAAAAAAAGAATTGGAAAAGAAAAAAAAAAGAAAAAGACGTGAAAAAAAGGGAAAAAAAAAGAAAAAAATGAAAAAATCAATGATAATCACGTATACTGAGTAAGAAAACCGGGGAGTGAAAGTCAAAAAATTTGAAATTTGGTTTGTATTTTTGAGATCGTATGTGCCTATCTTTATATTGTGACGGTCTCACTCCTCCGTTTTATTCATATCTTTTTGAGGAGATTGTGTATTGGGTAGTGAGTTTTGTGCCAAAGAAGGGCACTTGTGTTTGATTTTTCAGTCAGTTGAGATTCGAACGGTCTTATATGGTCCTGTTTAGGAACTAGCTTGACGCTTTACCTTCACATTTCCATAATTTGTTTTGCCTTTTCTCACCCGAACCTCACTTTCCCATATCATTTGTAAGCCCTCTGCTTTGTGACGGACATTGTTGGTTGGAATGTATGTGTAGTACTTGAATCGTCTATCATTTTTGTTGCATGCATGTTATGTAGGTCGTGATCTAGGTGAGTGACTGTTTTCTCTTTCTCTCTTATACATATACTCTCACTCTTTGCTTCATGAGAGAAGAGTGACCACGTGAGAGTCCGATTTTGTTGGTCTTGCGGGGTTGATAGGTCACTTTATTTATGGACATCTTATAATTCGTTTTGCGTAATGACCATTGTAGTCATGAATCGTTGATTTTAGTTTGCATTAAACTGGTTTAAGTAGACAAGTTATAGCTAGCTCTGAGTTATCTTTTCCGTTCCATTAGTTTGCATTTAGTTTACTCGAGGACGAGTAAAGGTTTGGTTTGGGGAGATTTGATACGTGCATTTTATATAGTCTTTTTGGCCTTTTTATGCACGTATTTCTATGCTATTATCGTAGTTTTATGCTACGAAATGCCCCGATTATGCTACTTTGGTTTGTTTTGTCTTATTTGCAGGAATGAACCAAAAAGTAGTGAAATCAAGCCTTTTACCGTCCGTTTAGCATGCATTTGGAGGAAGAGTGAATTTGGAGCGGGAATGTAGCTATTTTGAGATGCGCAAAGAAGAAAGATAGCTAGGCAAGCAAAGGAAGAGCTTCAAATTGCTAGTGCCTAATTTGAAGAGCTATATATCGAGTTATACAACCGATATTCAGGTGATTTTAATTGGATATGAAAGCTTGTCCTCTTAGCTTTCCAACGCCACCGGAATCGCCCTGTTTGCCCAAGTAACGAAGAAATGACAGCCATTTGAAGTTCAGGTCATAAGCAGAAATTGTGTGTTGGAAAGCACTCGATCGAGTACAATTATGCTCGATCGAGTCCTTTTTCTACTCGATCGAGTAGTTGCATTTTAGGATTTACTCGATCGAGTAGATTTTCTACTCGATCGAGTGGTTTAAGCTTTAGTTTAGTCGATCGAGTGGTTTTAAATCACTCGATCGAGTGGATTCTCTTATGGGCTTTGATCCCGTGACACTTTAGGTTTAATTTCGTATTAGCTTTACTATAAATAAGAGATTAGCTTCGCTAATCAGGGGATCGGTCATTATTGGTGGACTGTTATTCATTCATTCAAATATTACGACATTCTTTATGGCTTTCTTTCCTCTATTCCCTGGATCTTAAATCTCTGCAACTTCTCCTTCTTCTTCTCTTTTAATTTATGTTATTTCTTGCACCCTTAAATCTCTTTTCCTTTAATTCCTTTTCATGAATAGCTAATTTGCATGCTAGGATTCGGGAATCTATAGCATAGATGTTCTAATATGTTTTAGATCTGGAATTGGTATTAGTAGAATTGCCTCATAGTTGTTTTAATTGTTGCATCTAGCGAATCGACCGGCCGGAGACTAGCGAGATAACTTGGGAATTTCTGACCTAGATCGAAAGATTGGAAGGGAATAGACCTAATTATGAACAATAGACTACCTTAGTGGACCGAAAGGACCTAGAGTTATTTAGGCATTAGATTACTCTAATGAGGGCGAAAGTTAAGTTAGAAGTAATCTAGGGCGAATAGAGACCGAAAGGAGATATTCACTGCCCTTCTATGAGTACCCAGACCGGACCTTAGCTATTTTAGACCGTCACAGCTGTAGTGACCTGAAATCCTAGTATCTTTCTCTCTTATTACTCTGCTCTTATTTCCTCGTACTCTTTCTCTCTTTGCTTTAGATTAGTTTTAGATTAATTACAATCAATCAACCCCCGTTACTCAAAGACTAAAATTAGACAGATAAATCTCATTTTGCCTCCCTGTGAAGATCGACCCTACTTGCTGCTAGCTTCTGTTAGTTGTATTTAGGTTTATTTTTGATACTTAAACGACGGTATCAAATTTTGGCGCTGTTGCCGGGGAGGCAGCGCAGTTTTATCTGTTTTTTTTTTTAGTTTATTTCTTGTCTTAGGGAACTTCAGTTCCTTGAGACCGTTCTTATGTCTTCCGTTCTCAGATTTCCGCAGGATGAGAACGAAAGCTTATGTGCTTATATAGACAGGTTGGAGGAGTTTCTCGAACCAAGACGAGGAATTCTTTCGGGACTCCAAATATGCCAGTCTATCATCTAGGGAATGAATGTCCCTACGCGAGCATACCTCGAGGCTAAAGGTAAGGGGGATTTTGATGGACTCCCCACAAAAGAGGTATTATAATTTTTTGATTGGTTTGCTGCTGAAACTGTTAAACCCAATTTCTCTCTTCATGTTGACTCAGACGTGGAGATGGGTGAGACTTTAGAGACCAATCTAGAGGATGCCATAATTTTTTACGGAGACATAGAGGAGACTTCTAGCATGGTTGACAATCCCTTCTATAGGGAAAATCTAGAACCCCTTTATGATTCTTTCACAGACAGTGAGGACGACTGGGAGGGTCTCTTTGAGAACTTCCCTACTGACGAGTCTAGCGCTATGGGGAGTGAGGAGACAATTTTTGACTGTCTTGAGGTTAAATGGGATAGTTACGATGAGGACCCAATTGATCCAATTGCCTTTACCGTCCCTTGCATCTGGGATGAATACCCACCTTCCCCTTTAGCAGACCAGATTCCTCCGCCTCACCGTTTCTACCCGTCTGAGCATCTGAATTCTACTCGCGTTATTTTCGAGTCCAATGCTCCTGAGCTTTCTCCACTTGCGGTTAAGTCCAGCTTTTATATTCCGCCCTTAGCTGGAGGGAGGAATAATTTTGTGGATATTTTTAGGAGCTGTCATAGGAAATTTGTTAGACTTAAATGCTATTTCATTTTAATTTCCTATGCTATTGCTATTTTATGGTGCTACTTACATTTTTGTGTAGCACATGTGCAGCTGTTTGATCGGTTGCTGCGCGCTTTGAGTTGTTTTGACCAGGGTAATTAGAGCAGCTGGCTGAAAAAGAAGGTCGAGCTGGGACCTATCTGAAACTAGCGCTACCCGGGAGGCAACCCGGAGATTTATTTTTAGTTGTTTTTCAAACATTGCATTTTATTTCAGTTGTGTGTAATAAATGGTCTTCGTACCATAGACTATATCAGTATGCTTGCTTTGTTAGTTTTGCGGGCTGTTTTTATTGCGTCTTTTGCAGGAATATAGTAAGGATCACTCGATCGAGTACTTTTTGTACTCGATCGAGAGCTTTTACTGATGAAATCACTCGATCGAGGTACTCGATCGAGTACCTGCAAAAAAAAAAAAAAAAGAAGTTACTCGATCGACCACTATTCCTCTCGATCGAGCTGTTTTGGACGCCCATTGCTTGGATTAGCTTCTTGTGATGATGTTTCGGAGCTATTAGTGACCTCCCACGTTGCTGGCTGGTTTGGGGAGGTCCCTTATTCGCGCAATCTTGTGAGCTCTCCGTATTTACTCTCTTTCTCTTTAAGTTTGCATTTCCTTTCCATGTTTTGGTACAATGAGGGCATTGTACGGTTTGGTTTGGGGAGGTTATGCATCCATATCTGTGTCAACATCTTGTTTTTATCGCATTTCTGTTATCACGTTTAATTTCAGTATGCATTGTTGTTTATTTTCATAAAAATCAAAAATCTCATAAAAATTGAAAAATTTCAAAAATTCAAAAAATATTCACGTTTATTTTTGCATATAGGTTGAGTCGGAACGGTAGATTTCCGTGATGAAATTGCACTATAACTTGTCATTTTTACTTGAGCCTTGCACTTTATTGACGGTTATTAGCTGAGTCTTACGCATAGTCTACGAGTTTTTGTTCAAATTTAGCTGACTGTTTAGACTTGACCTGATAAATTGGCAACCTACTCTATAAATTCTGAGTTTTAGAGCCTTATAACTGGTGACATTCATGACCGGTTTACATAGGAATTGAGAGTAGTACTCCTTGCATAACATGTCTATTACTTTTGCACATTCATGAAATTCGATTTCTTGTCAATTGCATACATTCGGGTTTGTGGTCGGTGTCACATGCAGGGAGGTGCTTGCAAATTTCCTTTTTCTTATATTTTTCACCCATTTAGCTCCACTTAAGCCAAATCTTGCCTTTTTGACCCATTAGCTACATCCAAAGCTGAGCCTGCCTAGTCAAGCTAGTCTAGTATGTCTTTTGTGGTATGCTTTTTCCGTCTGCAGTTTGACCCGTATCATTTTGATTGGAGTTGGTGTAAATAAAGGAAGGAGAAAAGAAAAAAAGAATTGGAAAAGAAAAAAAAAAGAAAAAGACGTGAAAAAAAAGGGAAAAAAAAAAGAAAAAAATGAAAAAATCAATGATAATCACGTATACAGAAGAAAACCAGGGAGTGAAAGTCAAAAAAATTTGAGCTGGTTTGTATTTTTGAGATCGTATGTGCCTATCTTTATATTGTGACGGTCTCACTCCTCCGTTTTATTCATATCTTTTTGAGGAGATTGTGTATTGGGTAGTGAGTTTTGTGCCAAAGAAGGGCACTTGTGTTTGATTTTTCAGTCAGTTGAGATTCGAACGGTCTTATATGGTCCTGTTTAGGAACTAGCTTGACGCTTTACCTTCACATTTCCATAATTTGTTTTGCCTTTTCTCACCTGAACCTCACTTTCCCATATCTTTTGTAAGCCCTCTGCTGTGACGGACATTGTTGGTTGGAATGTATGTGTAGTACTTGAATCGTCTATCATTTTTGTTGCATGCATGTTATGTAGGTCGCAGTCTAGGTGAGTGACTGTTTTCTCTTTCTCTCTTATACATATACTCTCACCCTTTGCTTCATGAGAGAAGAGTGACCACGTGAGAGTCCGATTTTGTTGGTCTTGCAGGGTTGATAGGTCAGCTTTATTTATGGACATCTTATAATTCGTTTGCGTAATGACCATTGTAGCTGTAACTGTTGATTTTAGTTTGCATTAAACTGGTTTAAGTAGACAAGTTATAGCTAGCTCTGAGTTATCTTTTCCGTTCCATTAGTTTGCATTTAGTTTACTCGAGGACGAGTAAAGGTTTGGTTTGGGGAGATTTGATACGTGCATTTTATATAGTCTTTTTGGCCTTTTTATGCACGTATTTCTATGCTATTATCGTAGTTTTATGCTACGAAATGCCCCGATTATGCTACTTTGGTTTGTTTTGTCTTATTTGCAGGAATGAACCAAAAAGTAGTGAAATCAAGCCTTTTACCGTCCGTTTAGCATGCATTTGGAGGAAGAGTGAATTTGGAGCGGGAATGTAGCTATTTTGAGATGCGCAAAGAAGAAAGATAGCTAGGCAAGCAAAGGAAGAGCTTCAAATTGCTAGTGCCTAATTTGAAGATCTATATATCGAGTTATACAACCGATATTCAGGTGATTTTAATTGGATATGAAAGCTTGTCCTCTTAGCTTTCCAACGCCACCGGAATCGCCCTGTTTGCCCAAGTAACGAAGAAATGACAGCTATTTGAAGTTCAGTGCGCAAAGCAGGAAATTGTGCGCTGGAAAGCACTCGATCGAGTACAATTATGCTCGATCGAGTCCTTTTTCTACTCGATCGAGTAGTTGCATTTTAGGATTTACTCGATCGAGTAGATTTTCTACTCGATCGAGTGGTTTAAGCTTTAGTTTACTCGATCGAGTGGTTTTAAATCACTCGATCGAGTGGATTCTCTTATGGGCTTTGATCCCGTGACACTTTAGGTTTAATTTCGTATTAGCTTTACTATAAATAAGAGATTAGCTTCGCTAATCAGGGGATCGGTCATTATTGGTGGACTGTTATTCATTCATTCACATATTACGACATTCGTTATGGCTTTCTTTCCTCTATTCCCTGGATCTTAAATCTCTGCAACTTCTCCTTCTTCTTCTCTTTTAATTTATGTTATTTCTTGCACCCTTAAATCTCTTTTCCTTTAATTCCTTTTCATGAATAGCTAATTTGCATGCTAGGATTCGGGAATCTATAGCATAGATGTTCTAATATGTTTTAGATCTGGAATTGGTATTAGTAGAATTGCCTCATAGTTGTTTTAATTGTTGCATCTAGCGAATCGACCGGCCGGAGACTAGCGAGATAACTTGGGAATTTCTGACCTAGATCGAAAGATTGGAAGGGAATAGACCTAATTATGAACAATAGACTACCCTAGTGGACCGAAAGGACCTAGAGTTATTTAGGCATTAGATTACTCTAATGAGGGCGAAAGTTAAGTTAGAAGTAATCTAGGGCGAATAGAGACCGAAAGGAGATATTCACTGCCCTTCTATGAGTACCCAGACCGGACCTTAGCTATTTTAGACCGTCATAGCTGTAGTGACCCGAAATCCTAGTATCTTTCACTCTTATTACTCTGCTCTTATTTCCTCGTACTCTTTCTCTCTTTGCTTTAGATTAGTTTTAGATTAATTACAATCAATCAACCCCCGTTACTCATAGACTAAAATTAGACAGATAAATCTCATTTTGCCTCCCTGTGGAGATCGAGCCTACTTGCTGCTAGCTTCTGTTAGTTGTATTTAGGTTTATTTTTTATACTAAAACGACGGTATCAGAGGGCGAAACTAGGGCGTGAAGCCACTCCCGCAAGTTACTCCACTCAGCCGAGGACGCACCTCGCGAACCGTTATCATCAACAACCATCACAACTCCAAATCCCAACTCCAATACTCTAACAACAAGATCAGTAGATAATCACAACAACAATTACCACAATCGCAACACAAACATAAATCAATTAAACAGGAACTGAGTAGGGAAACCATACCTTAGCACAACTGCAAGGAACACAAGCAAGCGATCTAGAACGGCTCCTCTACGAAGTCTTCGCCTAACAACAATCACATAACAACATCACTATATGCAAAACCCCATTTTCCCCAAATCATAATTAAAGGCAAACCTAGAAGATTAACCAACGAATTATAGAAACGAGGACTTACCGACGACGATACAAAGGATGAATGCACTTGCTAACGATCACACACACACACTAAGGAGAGATTTGGAGAGGGTTAGAGCGTCGTTGAGTAATTAGGTTTTGTAAAAGTGTAAATTAGAAACTGATTTACGTTTTTATATAACTCTAATCATTTCAAAATCAAACCGCGGAAACAACACTCAACGGACCAGATACTCGGTCGAGTATAGAGTATACTCAGCCGAGTGTTCCTGGGCAGTAGCCAGTCCAGGATACACGACACACTCTACTCGACCGAGTAGGCCATACTCGGCCGAGTACAAACCTAGGAAAACCGTAGTATTACAGTCTTACCCCCTTAAAAAGAACTTCATCCCCGAAGTTCACACTCTACGTATACACTCTACAACCCAACACGACCAAACAAACTCCCAACACAACACACCAAACAATCTAAGCATAGATATACTAACACAAAATGTCATAAAACACTACTAAAACATTACTAAGCCGACTCAAACTAACCCAAAAACAACATGCGACCATCTCCTACCCCCTAAAAAGACAACGGTTACGTCCCCGTAACCAACCATACCTGATAAAAAAGGTTAGGAAAATGTTCCCGCATAGTCTCATCAGGTTCCCATGTGGCCTCTTCCACATTATGATTAGACCAAAGCACCTTGCGTAAGACGGTCTCACCATTCCTTGTCTTGTGCACTTTGCGGTCTAGTATTTCCTTAGGAACCTCGACATAGGACAAGGACTCATGAAGCTCGATGTTCTCAACCTCAAGCACATGTGACGGGTCACTCACATACTCTCGGTGCTAGGAACCATGAAAGACATTGTGAACTCGATCCAAAGCTGGTGGTAAAGCTAACCTGTAGGCTACTTCACCTACACGATCCAAAATCTCATATGGACCGATAAACTTCTGGCTCAACTTACCCTTCTTCCCAAACCTCATCACTCCTTGCATTGGTGACACTGTCAAAAGGACTTTATCACCCACTGCGAACTCGATGTCCCTGCGATGCAAGTTGGCATAACTCTTCTGACTATCCTGAGCTGCTTTCATCTTTTGACGAATTAGCCGAACTTGTTCAACCATATCTTGTACCATCAGTGGTCCTAGAACCACCGACTCTGAACTGTCATCCCAACAAACTGGACTTCGGCACTTCCTGCCATATAAAGCCTCGAAAGGTGCCATCCTAATGCTAGTATAGTAGCTGTTGTTGTATGAAAACTATATCAAATCCAGTCTGTCCTCCCAATTTCCCCTGAATTCCATGGCACAAGCTCTCAACATGTCCTATAAAGCCTTGATAGTCCTCTCGGTTTGACCATCTGTTACAGGATGAAAAGTTGTACTCATCTTCAAGGTTGTACCCATCAATTCCTGCAGTTCTTGCCAAAACTTTGATATAAATCTCGCATCTCCATCTGACACAATATCCTTAGGTATACCATGTAACCGGACCACAGATTTCCTGTAACTCAAGGCTAGCTGCATCTTAGTCCGATATCCTTCATAGGAACGAAGGGAGCTGACTTTGTTAACCGGTCGATAATCACCCAAATCATATTGTTACCTTGGTGTGTCCTAGGTAACCCCACGATAAAGTCCATAGAGATCGACACCCACTTCCACTCAGGTACCTCAAGATATTGAATCTTACCCTGTGGTCTCCGCTGCTCACCCTTGACCCTCTGGCAGGTCAAACATCTAGCCACGAACTCAGCCACATCTCTCTTCATATTAGGCCACCAAAAAGTCTTCTTTAGATCTTTATATAGCTTGTCACCCACTGGGTGAACCGAATAAGGAGTGCAATGAGCCTCTGTCAGAATTACCTTCCTCAAATCTGCATCATCATGAACACACCATCTCCCATCAAAACGGACACTCCCATCTGTATGGATAGAATACCTGGAAACTGTGCCACTCTCCACCGTAGACTTCCTCTCTTGGATATTAGGATCAAGCTCTTGTTTAATCTTGATGTTCTCATACAAATCTGGCTCAATCGTCAAATCCCCGATGGCATCCCCTTTCCTGATCATATAGATCCCCATCTTGGACATTTCATCCCTCACCCTCAGCAAAGACATAGCTGTACACAGTGAATGAACACTCTTCCTACTCAAGGCATCTGCAACAACGTTAGCCTTACCCTCGTGATAGATGATCTCCATTTCGTAGTCCCCGATCAGCTCCATCCATCGCCTCTGGCGCATGTTAAGCTCTTTCTGAGTGTAGATATATTTCAGACTCTTATGATCTAAAAACACCTTAAAGGTTGCCCCGTAAAGGTAGTGCCTCCAAATCTTAAGAGCAAAGACAACTGCACCCAGTTCCAAATCATGATTAGGGTAGTTCTCCTCATAAGGCTTCAGCTTCCTCGACGCATAAGCTATAACCTTCCCATTCTGCATCAGCACACAACCCAAACCATTCTTTGAAGCATCAGTGTATACTTCAAAGTTCTCACAACCCTCTGGTAAAGCTAGGATAGGAGTTGTGGTCAAACGCTCCTTTAAGGTTTGGAAGGCCGTCTCACACCTCTCATCCCATTGAAAACTGGTCTCTTTCCTCATCAAGGCAATCATTGGCCGTGCTATCTTGGAAAAGTCCTTCACGAACCTCCTGTAGTAACCAGCTAAACTTAGGAAACTCCGAATCTCAGCAACATTCTTCGGTGATCCCCACTTGGCCACTGCCTTAATCTTGCTAGGATCCACGGACACACCCTTCTTAGATATCACATGACCCAGAAAGCCACCTCCTCTAACCAGAATTCACACTTGGATAGCTTGGCATAAAGTTGATTGTCTCTCAAAGTCTGCAAAACTAGCCTCAAGTGCTCCTCGTGTTCCTCCTTAGTCTTAGAGTAGACTAAGATTTCATGAATGAAGACAACCACAAACCTGTCCAAGAGCGAGCTTAAACCCCGGTTCATCAAATCCATAAAAGCTGCTGGTGCATTCGTCAAACCAAAAAGCATCACGACATACTCATAATGACCATAACGGGACCGGAAAGCTGTCTTGGGAATATCCTCATCTGCTATCCTCAACTGGTGATAACCTGACCTCAGATCGATCTTAGAGAACACCACTACTCCACTTAACTGGTCAAATAGATCGTAGATCCTAGGCAAAGGATACTTGTTCTTCACCGTGACACGGTTAAGCTCCCTGTAGTCGATACATAGTCTCATGCTCCCTTCTTTCTTCTTTACAAATAACACCGGTGCTCCCCATGGTGACACACTAGGCCGGATATACCCCTTGTCTAACAGATCATGCAGCTGTTTCTTCAACTCTTCCAGTTCTTTAAGTGCCATACGATATGGTGCTTTAGATATAGGACCTGTTCCCGGTTTAAGCTCCACCATGAAATCGATATCTCTCTTTGGCGGTAACCCCGGTATCTCTTCTGGAAAGACATCACTAAACTCTCCCACCCGTCGATCTCTCACTTGACAAATAATCAAGGGACACTTTTTCTTCAAACATGACTTTAAAGTCATTACCGCGATGAACTTACACTTAGGCCTCACAACAAACCCCTTATAAGAGACCCTTATACCCTTAGGACCCTTTAAAGACACTTTCTTTTGCCGACAATCTATCTTGGCATTATACTTACCCAACAAGTCCATCCCGACGATAACCTCAAACCCATCCATAGGAAACTCTAGCAAGTTAACCGGTAAGTCTATCCCTCCAACCAACATGGACACGCCCCTATACAACTTGACACATGACACCGACTCCCAAGAAGGTATAAACATATCATCCTTTACAAGCTCAAACTCCCCCAAACCCATAGACAAAGTATGGCCTCTAGACACAAAAGAGTGTGTTGCCCCAGAGTCAAACAAAACAAAAGACGATGTATTATGAACAAGAAAGGTACCATGAACTACATGAACATCGTTCTCAGCTTCCTGCTTGTTCATCATGAAGAGCTTCCCGCTGCTTTTCTGGCCTCCACCCTTGACCGAGGTGTTAGAAGTACTCGGCTTAGCTGCCGAATTCTGGGTGACACTGTTGGTCGGGCGCTGGTAAGATCCTCCACTGTTGCGGTTAAAACCACCTGTAATACCCGCCCTTTTAGGGACCCTTTGACCACCGTTGACCGACCTTGGGAGCGGAAGTAGTCTTAGGGAAGTGTGCCAAAACCTGTTTGAGCTTCGTGTTAAGAGTGGTACTCGATAGAGTAGGGGATACTCGATCGAGTAGCTAGGGTACTCGATCGAGTAGGGGGGCACTCGATCGAGTAGGTTGGGTACTCGATCGAGTACCGGGTTTTCAGCGAGGGTTTTATATCGCGTTTTGTTAAATCCGCAAATCACTTCCGCCACTTTCCTCCTATCCTTCAGTCGCCCCTTTCCCTTCCCTTCACCTCAAAACCTCCATGGAAGCCTTTTTGAAGATCTTTGAACCTTGGGAGGGCATCACTGGTGTCGGGTAGCGGTCTTTTGCTGAGTTTCTCCCTAATAGGTATGTCATAATCATCATCCGTGCCTTGGTTCCCTATAGTTGGGATTGCTTGTTAGTAATAGATATTTGTATGATGGTTATAGGCTTTGCTTGGTCGCTGGATGTGTTATCTGTCGGCATGGATTGGTTGCGGTTGCTTAAAGGTAGGTTCGCCTACTCGGTTTTACGTAGATGGTCTAGTGTGTCGGTCGTTGTGGTAGTATTGTGGTTGTTTGATACAGTAATTGTGTGTCTTGTGATTGTGGTTGTGATGGCCGTTGATGGTTCTCGAGATGCGTTCTCGGTTGAGTGGGGTCACTTGCGGGAGTGACTTCACGCCCTAGTTTCGCCCTTCGTGGAACCCGCCACGGAAGGGGATGTGCACATTAATGGGACGGGGTTATCGCTCGTATGATGAGCGGGGCTTAGGTGGGAACGGCTGCGGTCCCCATCGGCGTGGTGGTCCAAAGTGGACGATCGATGACGAGGTTTGGTTGGATTATTGTGATTGCGGTTGGGTCTGATATCATTGGTTGTATTGTTGATTGTAGTTGCCATTGTCTTGTCTTATCTCAGTACTGACCTTGTTTGGTTGTTTGTTTGTTATGTGTCCGCCGTGATCCCTTATGGTGAGCGGTCGGTCTTAGCGGTGTTGATGTTGTGGATAGCCGGAGTCCGGCAGGATGAGTCTTCACGAGATATGATGGTCATAGCGAGTAGTCTTTGAGTTGTACCTTGTATTGTATTTTGGTTTGAATTACTTGTAAAATAGCTTAATAGTTCTTTTATTGACGTTTGATAACTACTTTCCTTGGGTAACCGAGATGGTAACGCCCTTATATGCTAAGGAAGGCCTAGTTAAGGCTCCTCTGGATATGGGGGTGTTACAAAGTGGTATCAGAGCAACGATTTTGGAACCTGTAACAAATGAACATAATGAACGTAGAGAGTCTAATAAAATGAACCTGGTGTATGTGTATTGGGAGCCCCGGCTGATGCTAGATTTTGGGTGAGTAGGCGCCCTCATTTCAAAATCTTGGCCCCATGACGCTTAAGCCAGTCACATGGGATGGGAATGTGGAGTCCGTGTGTCTATGTGTGCTATCTATGTTAATTGTGCCGGAGCTACCTCCGGTTAAGTTTTGTTAGAATTAATAGAGGTGTGATAGTAATGTTTGGGCCGAGTATGGTAATTATTGATGAGGTTATTGAAGCTCGTTGGATGATTAGTGAGCTTATATGATAGCTAGGAGTTATGTGACGAGATTATACGTCATGGAGATGCGTGAAAGTGTGAAATCGAATGTGTAATATGAATAGTGAACACGTAGGTGTTTGCCATAAAATTAATGATGACGGAAGTTGTACGTGAGATTATAGATCCTACCGCGATGACTATAAAGATAATTATAGTATAGATGAGTAATAATCCGAATCACGGTATGTGGTAATGTGTTTATGCTTTGCTATTCAGTTGAAATTTTTCCGCTGCGTAGTATTTGATTCGTGCAAGGTGAATTGCTTATGATAGAATGTAAGACATGATCGAATAAGTTGTTTAAAAGTATGCATTTATGCGAGAAGTGATAGATTCATTTATTATGAAAATTATGCAATTACATGTCAAATGGAAGAATGAACTAATGTTAATTTAAATGTTTCAATTTAGTGGTAATATATAAAGTAAGCTTATATGTAATACGATGCCGTGATCATTTTTACGGAAGGTTCGGTAGCAGGTAAACCGAGTAGGGTAATGGGTGTAGTGTACGTGGAATAAACTTCATTTGTTTGGCGATATGGTAGGCTTTGTTAATAATAGTAATGCGTGAAAGAACTTGATAATGAGTGCCGAATTCCGAACTTAGTTGGAATCGACACGCGGTGTTGTTTTTGCAGGAATATTCAAGTTACTTCGTACTTATAATCGAGTACTTAACTATACTTGACCGAGTGCGAGTGCTTACTTGACCGAGTAGACCTCACTCGATCTAATTAGGAAGCTATGATGTCGGGAAGTGGGAAAATTCCTGCAGTTACTCGATGATTTAGCTCCTACTCGATCGACTAGGGTGGTACTCGATCGAGTACCCCAGGCACTCGATCGAGTAGGTTACTGTGCAGTAATTCCTACGGGTTTTCTTAAAACCCTTCATCTTTCTATTTCTTCTTCTTATTCCTCTATATTTCGACACTTAACCTACTTCCAATTCCTTATTTCCTCTCAAATCCTCTCTTTCTCTTGAGTTAGTAGTGAATCTTGGGGTTGATTTCTTGGTTTAATTTCGTTTCTCTACTTTGTTCATCAATCAAGGTATGCTATTCTTCCTAATGTACATAGTTTATTGCTTTGAATGTGCTAGGAAAGTAAAACAATCTGAAATTTTCGATTATAATGACCAATTTGGTGCTTTTAATTGTTGAAACATGATTCACGTGCCTTCTTTCCATGTTTGTTGGTGGTTAATTGCTGTAAATTAGATTAGAAAATTGCAAAATTGAACCCGAAATTTCTAGGGTTTCCAAAATTAAAATCGATTTTTGGTTGTTTTACAATGGTTAGATGGTAGAATTGAGCCTTAAGTATTGTTTATATCATGTTGGGGGATAGATTTTGATGATTTTACCTTAGAAGTTGCCATAAAACTCCGTCTTAAAAGTGCCTCAAATGGAAATTCGTGAATTATAATTGGAAAATTGGTGTTGTGAATGACATTATAAGTATAAGTTGAACTTCAATATGATAGTAGAAACGATAATTGATGAAAATATGCCAAGATTTTCACAGCTGTAAAGACCGTCTGAAAATTTTAGTTGAGTTGTTGAACATAATATGAAAATGATGATGGTATGCCATAAACTATCCTTTCTCTTGAACTAGTAACATGTAATTAGCAATGTAAATGGAACGACCTTTAGAAGCATGCTAGGATATTGGAATTACTGAGAATATGTGTTCACATGCCAAATTTTCATAATTGCGGTTTATAAGTGACTACAAACTGAGACTATATGTTAAAATTGAGGAAACCATTAATGAAATATGTATACTTAGCTGAGCATCTAAGCTTAATTGCATGATTTATGTGCTTCAATATTGAACTGGTTGATGAGTTAGTGAACTTGCTAAGTATATAGAACTCAAATTGTATGAAGTATATGCCTATATGTTTTATACAAATTGTTTGACCTTATACCTAAAGCAGATGCCGAGACTGAACCTTGGAACCCGCCAAAGCAAACGGGGGAGGGGTAACCCACCTGAGTTAGGGGAAGGAAGTGGACCTGTGGTACCCGCAGTCCCCGAATACCCAACAGTTGTTTTTGTAGACTTCAAGCAAAGGGAGCGTTTTGTAGCCTTACAAAAACGCAAATTGAGACCTACAAAGTGTATAGACACCAGTGTATTAGAGGAGTTGGAGATAGAGACGGATGTCCGCCACATATTCGAGACCTTGGGTTTTACAGGGTTGTATAGGATGAGGAAGCATACTTACCCTTTTCTTACCTTGGAGTTCATGAGCTCTTTTAACTATGACCAGGGTCGATGTCGAGTTTAGATTGATGAATACCAGTTTTATGTTGACTATGGACCTGTTTGCCTCTCACCTTGGGTTGGCCAAGCCTCCCAAGGACTCCTTTACTGACATTCCAGCTGAGTGCGGCATCTGCCGCCTAATGCCTTGCTTGACTGGGAAGCAAGCTCCCACCTCGAGCAACATGCTGATTAATGATGTTCAGCACATTACCCTGAGGGTCTTCCTCCGTTCTCTCTCGAACCTCCTCTATGACCGAAAGGATATCAGTAAATTGAACAATCATGAGGTTTTACTTTTGATGTCATACCTCAACCCGGAGCGGGCCAGGAAAGTGGTCTTTAATGCTCCTTCTATAGTTTGTGCTGCCCTTGCCTTGATGGCTTCTTCCTCTTCCCGGTACCTGAGTTGTGGTGCTATTGCCACTCGGTTAGCTGAAAAGCTAACCTCCTTTGAGGCTTCTTCGGCGTACGTGCCTCTAGCTACCCCAGTGCCTACCATGGATCGTGAATACTATCTCGACCTGAAATGGTTGAGGACCTTGGCTGACGGCAGCCTAGCATGGAGGGTGCATGGGATGAGTTGGA
Organism: Silene latifolia; assembly: GCF_048544455.1. Lineage (NCBI taxonomy): Eukaryota > Viridiplantae > Streptophyta > Magnoliopsida > Caryophyllales > Caryophyllaceae > Silene > Silene latifolia. The sequence continues at coordinate 86,892,234 of NC_133532.1, read as the reverse complement.
TGAAGATTCCAGCTCCTGAGCACCTCCCACCCACGGAGCCCTTGGAGCCGACGGTAGTGACGGTGGACTCCGATGACGAGGAGGAGGAGGATGATGACGGACCCCGCCAGCTACAGACCTATCTCATCGACGGTACCATCCTTGAGGAGATGCCGGAGCCGACGAAGGGCGAGAATGCGGGAGTTCAGGCGGCAGAGAGGCCTAGAGTGGTGAGGGGACCCCGTCGAGTGAGAGAGAGGGCCTCGGAGACTAGGCCACAGCCAGTAGCACCGCAGCAGCAGCAGCCTTTTCCATGCTACCCTTACCTCGACACCCCGGAGACGCGATCCAGTTACCTGGCGGAGAGAGTGTCATCTACCTTGACACTCCGGAACATGCACGAGATGGCCTACGCTCAGGGGATAAGGACCGAGGGACCGCATCCGGTGTGGTGGAGTGGAGTCGGGGACTACACAGGGGTTTTCCATTCCTACGGGGTGGATCAGTCGACATGGGGGGCACCTCAGTCCTTCCCTTACGGTGGCTTGACCCCATGGTACGTGGGCCCGGGAGCAGGAGCAGGAGGTGATGCGGGGGTGGGTTCATCAGGTGCGGGTATGGCTGGAGGTGGTGGTGGTAATGATGAGGTGATGTTCGAGCAGCAGCAGCAGCAGGAGGAGGAGTGATACTCCTCGTTCTTATCTTTGTTGATAGTAGTTGATGTTAGATGGTGATATTGTTGTTAGACTTTGGTAGCTATTTCCTTTTATTATTGAGACTTAGTTGGATTTGTATGATTGGACATAAGGCCGGAATTGCTACTCTAACCTTTTGCAGGATGATTGAGAGTCGGGGCATCATCCCGACTCAATTTATGTGACAGTCATGTTGTTATATGTTGGTTTACGACGGGTTATGTAAGGTACTTGACCTGCAGGTACTCGACAGAGTACCCCACACTCTATCGAGTAGCTGCAGGAAAGGAAGAAAGGAAACATTCTGATCTCGGGCTACTCGATCGAGTAGCCAAGACACTCGATCGAGTAGCATGGCACTCGATCGAGTATCGCTGCATACTCGATCGAGTAGCACTGTTACAGGAGGTTTTGGAAATTAAAAATGTTCAATTGTTTTATATTTGCGAGTTTAATGTTTAAAGTAGTTGTGAGTACGTAGTAACACCTTTGAACCGTTAATTTCATATGTTACAAGTCATGACTGAAATTTTATAAGCATATTTGTCACAATTAGTGAAGCGGTAATAATTTCTTGTTACGATTAGTGAAGAGGTCATAATTTCTTGTTACTTTAATATTGCATACGCCCCATTACGATTTATTTGTCGGAGTTGTAACTCTGCCTATATTTGTGCATATCATTTTAACGTATGTTGTCAACAGTAACTAGTTGTTCCAGTGACTTGAGCACGATTTCTAATTTAACGAGTATGTAGTTAGCGAGTAATGTCCACAACAAATAGTATGGTTTTCTTTAATGTTAAGATACAAATAATAAATAAAATACGTTATAATTAGGGTGGTGAACTTCGGGGACGAAGTTCCTTTTTAGAGGGGCAGAGTAATGTCGCGAAATAAAAAGGCTGTTTTTGAATAATGCTTTGCTTGTTTATACTGTTGTTGGTATTATGTTTTGCTTTAATTACTTAAAGTGAAGGGGTTGTATGTTTCAAGAGACGGTCATAAAAAAAAAATAGTTATATGGTGGCGTTGGTTGTACCATATAATAATTGATATGAGACATGTCCTGATCGATAGTTTGATAGTCGATACTGTATGTCGATACCGTACGTCGGGTGATCGTAGGTGGTGACTCGCATGGCGAGTTTGATGTTTCATAGGTATATAGGGTAACGGTTAACGGTAATAGTGCTTGCATGATAGTAGTAAAAGTCATTAGATATAAGTATGGACGATGATGATGATGACATGGGGGGGAATGGTGTTTCCAGGGAGTAATGGGTTGAGCGGGAGGATGAGTGAGGACGTGTTGTTCTCGTGTCTCGAGCGGGAGATGGGTGAGGTGAACTTCGGGGACGAAGTTCTTTTTAAGGGGGGAAGACTGTAATACCCGCCCATTTAGGGACCCTTTGACCACTGTTGACCGACCTTGGGAGCGGAAGTAGTCTTAGGGAAGTGTGCCAAAACCTGTTTGAGCTTCGTGTTAAGAGTGGTACTCGATAGAGTAGGGGCTACTCGATCGAGTAGCTAGGGTACTCGATCAAGTAGGGGGCCACTCGATCGAGTAGGTTGGGTACTCGATCGAGTACCGGGTTTTCAGCGAGGGTTTTATATCGCGTTTTGTTAAATCCGCAAATCACTTCCGCCACTTTCCTCCTATCCTTCAGTCGCCCCTTTCCCTTCCCTTCACCTCAAAACCTCCATGGAAGCCTTTTTGAAGATCTTTGAACCTTGGGAGGGCGTCACTGGTGTCGGGTAGCGGTCTTTTGCTGAGTTTCTCCCTAATAGGTATGTCATAATCATCATCCGTGCCTTGGTTCCCTATAGTTGGGATTGCTTGTTAGTAATAGATATTTGTATGATGGTTATAGGCTTTGCTTGGTCGCTGGATGTGTTATCTGTCGGCATGGATTGGTTGCGGTTGCTTAAAGGTAGGTTCGCCTACTCAGTTTCTGTAGATGGTCTAGTGTGTCGGTCGTTGTGGTAGTATTGTGGTTGTTTGATACAGTAATTGTGTGTCTTGTGATTGTGGTTGTGATGGCCGTTGATGGTTCTCGAGATGCGTTCTCGGCTGAGTGGGGTCACTTGCGGGAGTGACTTCACGCCCTAGTTTCGCCCTTCGTGGAACCCGCCACGGAAGGGGAAATGCACATTAATGGGACAGGGTTATTGCTCGTATGATGAGCGGGGCTTAGGTGGGAACGGCTGCGGTCCCCCACTGGCAGGGCTGGTCCAGTGGACAGTCAGTGACAGGTTTGGTTGGATTATTGTGATTGCGGTTGGGTCTGATATCATTGGTTGTATTGTTGATTGTAGTTGCCATTGTCTTGTCTTATCTCAGTACTGACCTTGTTTGGTTGTTTGTTTGTTATGTGTCTGCCGTGATCCCTTATGGTGAGCAAATCGGTCTTAGCAGGTGTTGATGTTGTGGATAGCTGGAGTCCGGGCAGGGATGAGTCTTCACGAGATATGATGGTCATAGCGAGTAGTCTTTGAGTTGTACCTTGTATTGTATTTTGGTTTGAATTACTTGTAAAATAGCTTAATAGTTCTTTTATTGACGTTTGATAACTACTTTCCTCGGGTAACCGAGATGGTAACGCCCTTATATGCTAAGGAAGGCCTAGTTAAGGCTCCTCTGGATATGGGGGTGTTACACCACCATTGTTGTTCAGCCCTCCACGGTTACCCCACGACCTAGATGGCCTGTTACTAGCAAAACACTAACTCGGACCCTGTGAGAAATTCCCCTGAAAAGCTCCCGAGCCTCCTCCAGTTCGAGCACTCATACAGTCACGTCTCTTGTGGCCTATGCCACCACAGTTGAAGCAAGAAAGATTGGAGTTGTCACTCACACTCCGTCCACCACCCCTACCCCATGCTCGTGAGCCTCCAGAAAAGCCAGCTCCACCTGAAAAAGCCCTTGCCTGACCAAAGTTGCCTTTCTTGTTACCTGACTGGTTCCTATTCACACTCTCCGCTTTCCTCTTCTCAGCAGCAGTTCTCTCAGTAGCTTCCTTGGAGAGATCTACCAACCTCTCAGCTTGTCCAGCTCTCAAGTACACATCTTTCAGATCGGTGATAACCCCAGCTGGTAACCGGTTCATGATCTTGGGTGCCAATCCCCTCTCAAAACGAAGAGCCAAACCCCTTTACTCTAACTGCATGTCTTCCGCATAGCGAGATAACTCTGGCGGACACTTCACCACCTCAAGATCTCATCTTGTGACGGATATACTCTGGCACAAACTGTTCCCTCATAGCGCTCTTCAAGCCCGACAATGGTATAACACCTAGACCCTCACCCTTGTAGAATGCTCTGGCGTCTTCTTTGACGTTCTGCCACCATACAGCAGCCTCACCCCTCAGGTAGTACACTACCTACTCAACAGCTAACTCTGGCGGACACTTCACCACCTCAAAGAGACTCTCCATCTCACGGTGCCAGTTTTCGAGCAACTTTGGTTCCCCGACGCTCTCAAAGGTAGGTGGTTGAAGCGAGCGATGATAGTGCTCAGGTGGGTAGCATCCACCGATTTCTCCGCCCCCTACCCACATTCTTAAGAGCCTCAAGGAGTGCCTCTTGTTGCTCGATCATACGGGCCACCTCATCTGTGGACATCTCAGATGCTTGGATATACACGGCTGACCTCTTTGGCGGCATTTTGAGCTGGAAAGAAGCAAGGAAACGTAAGCACAAAAGCCTACGGCTCAAAATATAAACGACCCTCCGCCAAAGAAGCACTCGGCCGAGTATGGTGAGATACTCGGTCGAGTATGGACTACTCGGTCGAGTATCACTAATACTCAGTCGAGTAATCCACTCCAGTAGCCAACGTCAAAAACACAGAAGTCATACTCGGTCGAGTATAGACAGTACTTGGTCGAGTATGCTCTACTCGGTCGAGTATGCTAAAATACTCGGTCGAGTAAAAACAACCAGTAGCTACTGCTACACACTGCCAAACAACACTCGGTCGAGTGCTTGGTTACTCGGCCGAGTACTCCTTACTCGGTCGAGTACCTGCCCTGCTCGGCCGAGTCAGGCGAAAAACGAGGTACAACTATTTAAAAACTTACTCTACACCCGCTTGTCTACCCAAAAGATACATATAATACACCATCAATCTTAAAAGCCATGTAATAAACACGTAACACGCCCAGACATTCATACTAAAATCCAAATCATTAAATCTCGCCACGTTTTTCACATGCTACCACATACCACTTCTTCTACCGTATTATCCAACCATTCAAGTTTCAAGTACGACACACACATACATTGACTGGACACACAACAATTTCCCCCTTGGTGACCGGTTTAAGATCATAAGGGCCTTAGTGCGACTTCACGACGTCTCCCAAGTCTTTGCGGTAGCTCCAAACAACTCTCCCCGGGTTCATTTTATTTAGACTCCCTAAGTTCATTAGGTTCATTAGTTTTAGGTTCCAGAATCGTCGTCTCTTATACCACTTTGTAACACCCCCTCATACCAAGGTACCTTACCAAGGACTACCCTAGCATGAAAGGCTGTTACCATCTCGGTTGCCCGAGGTTGAAATATCATAGTGAACAATCCAAAACATATTTATTAAAGTACGAAAGATTAAAGTTTAAATAATCTCAATATCCGACACCAAAGTACTATCATAAATCTAACAACTACAAAAGACAACTAAAACTCTTGACAACGGAAGCTAAGCTTGTGTGGTGACTCCCCATGACTGCCCAAAGCTAAACGACTGCATCACCTATCACAATCTGCTCACCATCCACGAATGGATCACCACAGATTTTACAAAACAACAACGGGGTCAGTTACGGAATAATTAAAGTAAGACAAGTACAATAAGGTAATCAGCTAAACAACATCCACCTCCGTCTCCCAATCACACACAATCACTGACATCACACCGAGGAGTGTAGCCCTGCCAGATTACCCATCGCAATAGGTAATCCTCACCGCCAGCTGGGGACCGCAGCTTATCCCCACCTAAACCCCTCTCATCAATGAGCGATAACCCTGTCCATTAATGTGCGCATCCCCTCCTGTGACAGGTTCCACAGAGGGCAAAACTAGGGCGTGAAGCCACTCCCACAAGTGACTCCACTCAGCCGAGGACGCACCTCGCGAACCGTTATCATCAACAACTATCACAACTCCAACTCCCAACTCCAATACTCCAACAACAAGATCAGTAGATAATCACAATAACAATTACCACAATCGCAACACAAACTTAAATCAATTAAATAGGAACTGAGTAGGGAAACCCTACCTTAGCACAACTGCAAGCAACACAAGCAAAAGATCTAGAACGGCTCCTCTACGAAGTCTTCGCCTATCAATAATCACATAACAACAATCACTATATGCAAAACCCCATTTTCCCCGAATCATAATTAAAGCCAAACCTTAAAATATTAACCAACGAATTATAGAAACGAGAACTTACCGACGACGATACAAAGGATGAATGCACTTGCTAACGATCACACACACACACACACACACACACACTAGGAAGATATTTGGAGAGGATTAGAGCGTCGTTGAGTGATTAGGTTTTGTAAAAGTGTAATTAGAAAATGATTTACGTTTTTATATAACTCTAATCATTTTAAAATCAAACCACGGAAATAACACTCGACGGACCAGATACTCGGTCGAGTATAGAGTATACTCGGCCGAGTACCCTCTAATCGGTCGAGTATTCCACATACTCGGCCGAGTGTTCCTGGGCAGTAGTCAATCCAGGATACACGACACACTCTACTCGACCGAGTAGGCGATACTCGGCCGAGTACCAACCTAGGAAAACTGTAGTATTATAATATCAACCCGATTACGTGCATAATTCATAATCTCCCAGTCATACGCGATGCTGCTGGGAAGCCAGCTTCTAAGTCTCTTAACCCATCGAGGGCCATCCTCATTGAGAATGGGTTTTCAAATGCTAGGGCAATCCATCCGACTTGGATTTCTGGTCGTGGGTTTCTTGGATATGCTCTGATCGTGATTCGAGGGGATGGTCTTGACGATTTTTGCCAAGCAAAACAACTCGCTGCAAGGTATGCATCACGTGACCATCAAAGGGGCAAATGTGACTTTTATGGCGACGACCCTAAGGATCGTTATGTACACATTGGGCCTTACTTATGGGTTGCCACTGCTGAGGACGCTCATCTGATGAGAAGGTTCATATCATACAGGTTTATTAATGTACCGAAATCATGGGAAGACGAAGAAGTGCCTTATTTTGATCACCGTCTTGATGCCCATGTAGTAAGCTTGATTTATAATCAAGTTTATCCTCAGTACCGACCTCCTAGTCAAACTCCTGTTAGGGTGTTTAATTAATTTATTAACTAGATAGCTATTTGTTTTTGTGGTTTTTTATTTTTAATTGTGTTTCATTTTTTTTCCCTTGTTGTACTGTTTTTTTTTTTCGCCATTGTATAATATGCTTGTTTTAATATATAGTTCTACTCTTTATTACATGCAAATGCTTATTAACATACATTCTACTCTATATAGTTCTACTCTTTATTGTATAATATACAACGGTAGTGCATAAGAACCCTGTTAGAATATAAATACCTCCAAAAATAAATGGAAATGGGAAGATATTAATAATATAATTACAACGGTTCTTATAAGAACCGTGTTAAATTATGCAATTACTGAATAACATATTTTAAATAACCATCTTTCTTTCTCTCTCTCTCTCTCTCTCTCTCTCTCTCTCTCTCTCTCTCTCTCTCTCTCTCTCTCTCTCTCTTATTACTCAAATTATGTCAAGTGGTATCTCTTTTTCTTCATCTATTTCAACAGGGACATGTAATTGCTTAGTTCTGGCAGCATTACGGACTTCTTGGACTTTGAAAAATCCGGGAAGAAAGTTTCTTACTTGCAAATTCTATAATCCCGAGACTAAAATGCGTGGATGCAATTACTTCAAGTGGGTTGATGAACCAATGACTGAGTGGCAGAGGAAGGTTATAAACAGGCTAGTGAAAGAGAAAAAGAGCATGGATATCGAGATTACTCAAGTGAGAAGTATACTACATCAACTTGAAGAATCGAAGCGGGGAAATGACATTGAAATATTGAAGGCAAAAGAAGAATGCAAGAAGTTAACCATGGATATCGTAGAACTCAAAAATAATGAGGCATGGCTTAAGTTAATTGTCAAATTTCTTCTTCTAATTGTTATTTACCTAGTTTATTATGTATGGTGGTAGTTTGTAATCTTTATGTCTAAACTTGTAATCTTTTAAATTAATGGAAATAAGCAGGATTTTCAGAGAAACATATTGTAATTAGCTGGATATACCAAATGATGCTTTACTTCTTAGCGGTAAAATCAAACACAATGAATTATAAAATAAAACAGTTATACCCAAACCGTTGTTCAAGACGTACACAGTTATAACGGTTCAGGCCGTTGTTATATATATAAAAATGAAGCTTTATTTCTTGGCGGGAAAATCAAACAAAATGAAAATATTACGGACAACGGTTATTTCTAATCCGTTGTAGATAGTACTAATCAATTACGGTTTCAAACAAAACCGTTGTCTGTTTGGAAACAAAATACAACTGTTTTTATCATACCGTGTTTATTACTTTCCAATTAACAAGGTCTTGCAAGTGTTGTATTATTCACATATATACTCTGAGCTTCACCTCCCCCACATAATATCCTCAAACATTGAGCTTCCCCTCAACCACCAGCCTACCCTATCGTTGTTGCAGTCATCGTTATCATCGCCATTACCACCGCCAGATCAATCCGGATTCTCCTCTTTATAGAAGTAATAAACCCTCCTCTCTAGAGATTTGTTGGTTATTATAAGTATGCATTGTTATTATTTGTTTATTAATTTCTACTTTATATATGGTCGAAAAGAGCAAAAGAAAAGATGGAAATGCGTCAGGCGATGACTCAGGTGATGAGAATAATTTGCAACACACTGCGGGTCGAATGCGCCACAGGGTTTTCCTAGAAGCGATAAATTCAAAGATACCTAATCCTTTACAATGGGATAAAGATACGGGGCTGCCATATGGTGAGTATGCTGGGTATTTTGCGAGTTGGATTGGTTGTTGTGTAAGACAATATGTGCCTCTCGGTATGCCGCGTATCAGTGAATTGAGTAAAATACGGAACACCATGCTAATAAACAGAATAAAGGTATGTATATACAATAATAAATGTTTTAGTTGAAATTAAGTTACTATATTATGTGTATTAGCCGAAACACTTGTACCAACTATGCTCATCATATATGCAGTTAGCTTACGTTGTCCCAGAAAAGTATGATAAGTACCTAAAAAAAGACAAGGGAATCCCTCAGTTCTTGGAAGTTAAAGATTGCCGAGAAGCACTTGTTCAACAAGGAAACCGGGGAGATGAACAAGAAGCCACCAACAAAGAAGTATCCGTATGTCAGTCAAGACCATTAGGATAGCTATATCGCTTTTAGGCAGTCTGACAAGTTTAAGGTCACTTAATAATAATAAGTAAAGAAGTATACTTAGTTTAGTGTTTGGTCATACTTACATTTCTTGATACAATTTATTTGATGAAGGCTATGAGTGAGAGGAACAACGCGAACATTTCAAAGAAAAAGACCGTCTTTTACAGCTCCCGAGGTGGTTATAGATTGATTAAGAAGAAACTTGTAAGTACATAATTCTTATAGTATTAGACTATTAGGTGATGAATGTTATATATGTTCATAGTAATCATACATATTTTGAGAGGATATCAATGTGATGAATGAATTGTAGGCAAAGCTTGGAAAATTCAGTCGTCACGACGCTTGGGTGGAAGGTCACACTCCTAAGAATGGAAAGACGAAAACTGAATATAATAAGGACATCAAAGAGAAAATTGTAAGTTTGAATAAATATGTTACTCCTACCACTGATGGTCGAAGTTATATAATTGTGAGTTGCTTAATGGTTTTATGTGTATATAGAGGAACTGTGAGAAGGAGGTACAGGAAGGAAAATGGAATCCTGAAGGACGTGATGACATTCTTGCTAGGGTAATCGGCAAAGCAGATCATCCAGGTCGTGTGAGAGGGGTATTGACGCATGTTGGTATCACTAAGTATTTTGGGAAAACTACTCGATGTGGTGATGATTCCAAGAAGGTAATCTATAAATAATGTATTTGAACCAACGCAATTTATAACTATATATGCTGACATTAATTTCTACTACATAGCTACAGAAAATAGCCAGGTTGATGGTGAGAATGTTGAAAACTGGGGAAAAGCCATCAGAAAAAGAGATGGATATAGTTCAAGAAGTCATAAAGGAAGTAGAGGAGGAGGAGGAGGAGGGGGAGGAAAGAGAGGTAATAATATTTATGTCTTATATATATACAATGTGTTATATTATTTAGAAACTCAGTACGTGTTATATGGACAAGTGTTAAATGTACAGAAGGAAGTCGAGGAGGACATGGCAAGGAAGAAGGAAGTGGCCAAGAAGACTGAGGTGGGAGCCGTGGATCGATATCAGGCAGTTGAAGAGGAAGAGGAAGCCAGGAAGGTCGTGACACAGGATAAGATTGAGGTAGTTGATGATCAGTCGTTCTTCTCTACACCGAAAAAGGTAATAGCTGCTAGTTTATAATTATTGTTCTCAGTACACGTTTTTGACTTATGAAATTTATTAAAGGTAGTGAATGTATGTGTACTAATTGATTAAAGCTGTCATGAAGGGCGATTGCAAGGTGGCTTGTCGTCTGTTCTATTTACAGGGGAAACAGAAAGTTGCCATTGCCAGGGGATAAGTGTTCGCTTACGACCGGCTTCAACAAGTTAAGGTTCATGGTATACCCCTTCGTCATAATTGCAGGAAAGTGGAAGAGTCTCAATAATATAAAGATGCGTATGGGGAAGTAAAAGTACCATTTCCTAATGAGGAGATCACTTATTTGAAAGAAGCACTAAGCTCTTATGTGCAATGGCCAAACAACCTCATCAATGTTGTCATCCTCAAGGTACCTATACGCAGACGTTAATTATTACTTGTTCTTTAAATATATAAGGGTACGAATATTAACACATCGTAAGTACTTTAATCTTTTCATTTGCAGAAGTTAAGCAAAGCCATGGCGGCAGCTAAAGCAATTACTACTACGTCAACGGAAGTTGTTGCAGTCAAGCCTGCTTATGATTCTTATTATGAATCGTGTGAATATTAGAAAAAAACTGAAAACTGCTTCGCTGGAGGCTTTGCACAACCTGGCTTTAAAGAAGTCACCTAGAGGGGATGTAGTCATGATTAACATTGAAGAGGAAATTATGGGCGCAGCTGATATAACCGTACTGGACCCGAAGCAACTGATGGAATTTGTCGACCTTGACAATTTAGATTTTGTTCACATTTTAATTTGGATGAAGTAAGGTTTATTAATAAAACTATTTAGGCATTTCCATTTACGAATAATGATGTTTGTTTAAATTATCAATTACAATAACATTCTTCGTTCCATGTGGCGTAATAGGTACCTCAATAATCAGTTCGCTGAGTGGAAGGTCCCAATTCACGCCTACAGATTCTTGAGTCCTACGGCGTTCTCTGTGCACAGAATTTCATACGAAGAACAAATCAATAGTATCGCTCGTCGGTTGATGTCGACCAAAAAACTATGGCTTGCCCCCTTCCATGAGAATATGTATGTATAGTACGTGATTATTGTAATGAATCATGGTTCTAAAAATTTATTATTAACATGCTTAAATGCGTGTAAATGAACTAACAATTCAATGTCCCAAATTGAATAGGAAGCATTGGGTGCTAATGGCAATCTAAGTAGAAACAAAAACAGTGTACTGGATTGACTCTCGCGAAGGCAAACCCTCTGACAGTTGTGTAAGGATGATAACTGAGTAAGTTTACAACTTTCAATAATGTCATTTGTTATTGTATGACTTGAGCCATATATATGCAAATAATAATGGCATGTGTGTATATTTATGAAATAGTGTTTTTGAAGCAAAAAACCCATTATGTCCACTTGGGAAATATGAAAGCAACAATGTTCCCAATTTTATCACGCCATTAGTAAGTGTATTCTTAATAATTACCCGTATAATTTAATTTATGTTTTTTGCGAGAGGTTGATTATCTAATTCAGCTGATTTGTGTGTGATTTATATAATAGTCTCCTAAAGAACCAGACGACAAATAATGCGCCTTTTACGTTTGTCAGTCCATGTGGGAGGTTATCAGCAGAAAACTTTCTACCATTCCGATACGGGTAAGTGTGATTTAAAAACTATTTCACACATAAATTGACTTCAATTTTGTATACTTCCATGTATTATATCTATTTTGATTATGTATATTTTGAATTGTAGTTTCCACTAATAATCAACAAAGCCCAGGATATTCGCCAGAGGACATCAACTAGATGAGAAATATGTGGGCCAGTTATGTTGTTTCATTAGCGGAGTCTCAATATTTTTCTCATGTTTTATGTACGAGTGTGTATATATGGAGCCATTGTGTATTGGCTTCTTTTGTTTTTCAGAGGAAGTTGTGTTTTGGCTTTTGATTATCCTGTTTGTAGTCTTTTGATAATGGGTTTAATTGATCGCGGGGTGTAATATTTTGATGCAGGATTGAATTTTTGCAGTGCACAGCTGCTGGGATGCTATTTTCAGCAGCAGCTGCTAGAAAAGCTAAAATCATTTAAAAAAAAATTTAAAACGATAACGGTTAAAAACAACCCATTGCAAGCAATTATTTGACAACGGTTTTATTTAGATAAATAAACATTGACATATTTTCCCTCCCATTCAAACCGCCAAAAATATATGATAACGAACGATAGCCGTTGTCGAGTTCAAAACTTTTACAACGGTTTATTTAAGCAGAACCGTTGTCAAAAGATGAATATAACAACTATTTTGCACGCAATAAAGTCGTTGTTAAATTTTGACATTCAATTAAATAAGATAACGAAATGAACCGTTATCCTATATAATATTTAACAACGGGTTTGGAACGATAAGACGTTGTCAATATTAAACTACGACAACGGATTTGAAACCGTTCTTAAGATTTAAAAACGGTTTCTTAAAAGATTTTATAACGGTTCTTGATATTATATAACGGTCGCGTGTTATTTGTACAACCGTGGTATATATTTAACAACCGTCGTTGCAATAACGGTCCCGTGTTTCTATTTAAAAATGGTAATTGCGTTATTTGACCGTTATTGAAGGTCTTATTTGGCGTAGTGAAGGGCTCTTGTGGAGAAACTCCCTCGTTTGGATCTCCAAGGATTCTCCAAGTGTGGCTCTTGGAGAGGGCTAAGGTATGTAGAGCCTCAGGTCGATTCTTCGTCTTACTCCTTCCGTCACCTTGCTATGAGGAAGAAGTTGTAGTCGGATAGTTTTGTATCCACCGAGGCCTATTGGACCTCGAGATTGGTGGAGGAGAGCAGTCCTCATATCCGTTGGGTGGTGCCATGGTGGCACTTGAGGTCCTTCATGGGGTTGCCCGCTTCGGCCGCTAGTGGGGTTGAAGGGCGCTTCCTTCATTTATCCCGAAAGGCTTATGAGGCAAATGGGGCGTCAACAAAAGGTGCCCACTCAAGATACTCTCGTCCAAGAGAGTGTTTTCCGGAACTCCGAGTTGTAGAGATATTCGAAAGGTGGTGGGTCACTCGGCCGATTTTGGAGGTACCAAACCTCGTTGCCACGACATGGGTGACTCCCGCTTATGTCAAGTGGTCAAGAGCTCAAACCTTGGAGAAAATGTCCAAGTCTCGTAAGGACGAGGTTATCGACTTGAAGTATAGAGAGGTTGGCAAGGCTAACCTTGCCTTCTTTGACGATTTTGCCGACGATGTTAGCCCGGACGTAATGAGGCCACCGAAGAGGAGAAGCTCGGGTCCCAAAGAGGTAGTGGGCCATTTGTGGGCTCGGCTTGGGCCGAGTATAGGGTCTTGCAAGAGACCGGAGGTCGTCGCTGTTGTAGATCCGTTGAGGATCCGCTCCTAAGAGGAAGTACATGCTAGGCGGGCCAACAAGAAGAACAAGGGGAAGATGTACCCCGAGGGAAAAGGCAATGGTAGAATGGAAGAATGAAGACCTCCATTACCCGTTTTACTATTATGTTGTAATAGTGTTTCTGTGTTTTTATTATGTTGTACTAATTATGTATTGTGTATTTTGTGCTAGTTTTATTATGTGAGATATCTTAGTCGACATTCTAGCTTTGACAAGTTGTAGACTTGCTTAGTTTTATTTTATGTCACGTTTGTAATTTTTCTCATTATTAATTAAATAAGAGGATTGCTTGTGTTAAAAGAAATTGTGAACGCTTATTTCTTCCATCCATTTTGTAAAGGCAATTCAGTTTGAATTATCCTAAACATTACACCTGTGAAAAGGGGATTTTTGTCGGAAGGGAGAAAGGCTTTTTTTTTGTATTTTTATGGGAAAGGGAACGTTTTTCGTTTTCTTTATTTTTCTGAAGTGGGTATGGGTGATTTTTTTTGTGTGTGGGGATGGTTGTATCCTTCTTGTGTAAGAAAGGACTACCTACGTATCCGCCTGAAAAGGCGAAATCAAACAATGCTCGTAGTTGAAAAGTTTTTTTAGTTTTGTTTGGGTGTTGTGGTTGTATCCTTTTTGTGTAAGAAAGGACTACCTACGTATCCACCTGAAGAGGTGAAATCAAACCATACTCGTAGTTTAGGTGTTTTGTTTGAGTGCAAATGGATGTTGCCTTTGACAGATCAAGGGCTGTTTGAACATAACAAGGTGTTGTAACTTAGACTCGGTGAAACATGCAATTTCAAATCAGAACGCGTTGAGGAACTTGACTTGAAAGGGATAATGTGGTCACTGGTCGTGAAACTAGGGTAAGGTTTGTGGTTACTAGGGTTCAAGGGTAGTATTTCCTGAGTTGGTCTAGGTTGGTCGGGTTTGTGAAATCCTCCCCGTCTAGGTCACTCGGTCTCACCGCCCCCCGAAAGTATTTTCTTGACCAGGTATGACCCGGCCCAATTGGGTTTGAATTTCCCCCTCGGATCGACGGGTAGTGGTGCTCGAACCGACTTGAGGACCAAGTCGCCCTCTCTGATGTTTCTGGGTTTGAATTTTTGAATGCCAGTTGTATACGTCGTTGGTATAGCCGGACGTTGTGCAAGGCATTGAGTCGCCGTTCGTCTAGAAGCGTGAGTTGTTCGAACCTTGGGCGGGTCCATTTCGCCTCAGGAACTTGACTTTCTAGTAGGATGCGTAGAGATGGGACCTCGAACTCTACTGGTTGAACCGACTCCATACCGTATGCTAGGTAGAAGGGTGTGGCTCCTGTTTGTGCAGAGGTTCAGTATCCCCAAAGTGCGAATGGGAGTTTGCTCTACTCTACCGCTCCGTTGGTTTGGGGACATTAGGGGGATGATCGATGCCGCTTGATTTTGTATTTGTCCAGCAAGACTTGTGTTTCCGCCCAGAGGTGGGAGCCTTGGTCGCTGATGATTTCATGGGGCACCCCATATCTGCAGATGATGTTATCCTGGATGAACTTGGCCACTTTTTTGGCGGTTAAGACTACATAGGACTATTCTTCCACCCATTTGGTGAAGTAGTCGATGGCGACGAGGACGAAGCAATGCCCTTTAGTGCCTATCGCGTTGACTTTCCCGATGATGTTGATGCCCCAAGTCGAGAAAGGCCAGGGTGATGTCATGGTGTATAAGAGGGATGGTGGTATGTGTTGTATGTTGGCGAAGATTTGGCAATTGTGGCAATGTTTGACGTAGTTTCTGCAATCGGCTTCTATGGTGGTCCAGTAGTAGCCTAGCCGCATGGTTTTTTGGGCTAGCATCATTGCGCTCATGTGAGAGCCGCATTCTCCATCGTGGGCCTTTTCCATGACTTTTTTGGCTTTGTGGTGATCAATACAAAGGAGAAGGATCCGTTGGGTTGTTCTTTTGTATAGTTGTTCTTGGTTTATCACGAATTGTGATGCAAGTAAACGGATGGCTCTTTGTCCTCTTGTATCAGAGTTAGGAGGAAATTCGTTTTTGGTTTTGCAGTTGAGGATAGCATGGTACCAAGGTTCGATATGGCTCTCCTCGTCGTTGTTGATGGCGTAGATGTGAGCTGGCTCGCTCCTTCTCTCGACACATAAGGGCATCGACGTCATGTCGTCCGGTATGTTGACGAGCGCGGCAAGTTTTGCTAGGGCATCAGCAAATTGATTTTCGTCCCGTGGCAAGCGAAAGTTGTCGACTTGGTTTTAGAATTCGTCCTCTTGATTGATCTTTGCTCGGTAGGGTGCTAAGCTGTCGCTTCGGATTTTTCATGATCCAGACACCTGATTGATGATGAGTGAGGAATCGTCGTGGACTCTTAACTTCTTGATGCCAAGTGTTATGGCTGCTTGTAGGCCGATGAGGCATGCTTCGTATTCGGCGGCATTGTTGGTGACGGCAAAGTCTAGTTTGACTGAGATCGGAACATGTTCCCCTTCTGGTGATATTAGAAGGATTCCTACCCCTAAGCCTCTCAGGTTTGATGCACCATCGAAGTATAGGTCCCATACGTCGGTATCGGCACAAAGGATGTCTTCGTCAGGAAGTGACCATGTGTCGGTCGTTGGATCTTCGTTGACGGGGTTTTCTGCTAGGAAATCGGCGACTGCCTTTCCCTTGATAACCTGAGGGGTACAAATTTGAGGTCAAATTCAGATAGAATGAGTGTCCATCTAGACAGCTTTCCGTTTAGTACGGGTTTTTCGAAGATGTATTTGACCGGGTCCATCTTGGAGTAGATGTGAACCGTGTAGATGAGCATGTAATGTCGCAGCTTCTTTGTTGACCAAACCAGGGCAAGGCATGTCTTTTCCAGTTGGGTGTGCCTTGTTTCGTACTCGATGAACCTTTTGGTGATGTAGTAGATGGCTCGTTCTTCGCCGTCGATTGTTTGTGCGAGCATTGCTCCCATGGTTGTGTCGGTGACAGTCAGGTATAGAGATAAGGGAATTCCTTGTTGAGGTGGCAGGAGGACAGGAGGTTTGGATAGGATTTCCTTTATCTTGTCGAAGACCTTTTGACAGTCGTCGTTCCAATCAGTATGATCGGAGGTGCGAAGATTCTTGAAGATCGGTTCACAAATCATAGTGAGTTTGGCTATGAAGCGGCTGATGTATTAGACTTGACCGAGAAATCCTCAAATCTCCCTCTCGTTCTTAGGCTGGGGTATTTGTTGAAGAGCTTTGATTTTGGTAGGATCGATTTTGATGCCCTTTTGCTGACGACGTGTGCCAAGAGTTTCGCGGAGGTGACACCGAATGCACACTTATGAGGATTTAGTCTCATGTTGTATTTCCGGAGGTGAGCGAAGAACTTCCGAAGGGTGCTGATGCGGCCGTCCCGCTCTTTTGATTTGATGATCATGTCATCGACATATACCTCCACCTCCTTGTACATCATGTCATGTAGGAGAGTAGTGGTGGTTCTTTGGTAGGTTGCTCCGGCGTTGATTAGACCGAAGGGCATGACAGTGTAGCAATATGTACCCCACTGTATAGTGAATGCAGTCTTGTGGATGTCTTCCTCGGCCATTTTGATCTGGTTATACCCAGCATGCCCGTCCATGAATGATAATAGGGCGTGCTCGGCGGTGTTATCCACCAGGATGTCAACATGTGGCAGACGGAAATCGTCTTTTGGACTTGCTTTATTTAGGTCCTTGAGGTCGACGTAAACCCGAATTCTCCCGTCTTTCGTGGGTACAGGAACTATGTTGACCACCTAGTCAGAGTATTCGGACACTTTAATGAATCCAGCTTTGAACTATTTGTCTACCTCTTCCTTGATTTTCAAGGCCCATTCAGGGAGCATACAGCGCAACTTTTGTTTCACGGGCTTAGCTCCGGGGTGATGGGTATCTTGTGTTCTGCAATCTCCCTGTCGATCCCAGGCATGTCTTTGTAGGACCATGCGAATACGTCCTTGTATTCGTGTAGGAGGTTGATAAACTGCTGTCTTTCCGAGGGGTCAAGGGTGGTCCCTATCCTAAGTTCTTGAGGTGTGTTATCGTTTGCTACGTTAATAGGTTAAGTCTCCTCAATGATGGGGGTCCTATCTTCTCGTTTGTCAAGTTCTTTAGCTAGGTGAGGTGGGTAGTCACTCAAGCCAAATTCCTCATATTCGTTCAGAATTGCATTGTAGTTAAATTGAGACGAGTCATAAGCAAACTTAGCGTTCATTAGGTCGACTAGGGCGAAAAACTCGGATATGATAGACATCTCATAGGCAGTCAGAGGCGACACAACAGAGGAGGTGGCCCCTGGAACAAGCTCCAGGTTGCTACCTTCCATGGGAGTGGGGATAACCTTAGTTGACGCAGCCTCTGAAGCAGCCACAAGTTTGTGATAAAATAGTGGAAATGGGACCTTGATCGGGACATCAGGAGTGCTAGGAGCAAAGACAGAATCTAACTCTGACTCGGACTCAGACTCTTCTTCACTTCCCTCTTTGAACATAGTGCCTTCCCCGGTCGTGATTTTGAGAATGCGGCCTTGGCGATCGGTCAACTTGACTGCTTTCCTCCAGCCTTGGGTAGCTTTCTCTGGGTCAGTATCAGAGATTAAGGCGGTGGGATCGAACTGGTTAATCAGTAGAGCGATGTTGATGAGGCTCTCATAGCCGAGGTGCTTGATATTGTCTTCTCCAAAGAGGAGACTAACCGCTTGTCCGTCGAGGCATGGGGTCTACTCAGATTTGGTCGATGCAGCTTTGGTGTTGTCGGAGATGAAGTAGCAGTCTTGAAAGACTTCTATGCCTGGGTGTCTGACCTTAGTTACGGGGTCATAGGTTGGCTCAAGAAAGCCGTTGTGGAGCTCGAATCCTCCCTCGGGGATGAAGTATACGTTGAGAGTCAAATGGTAGGGACGAAGGATGACTCCGTGCTTTTTGCGCTACCGTATTAGGAGGTTCATCTCCTAGATGTATTCATCGGTTGGCTCATAGCGTAGCCCGAAGGGGATGTTAGGGACCTTGGCCTGTTTCATAGGAGGCAAGGTGCTCTTCAGCGGGTTGAGGGGTAGGCCCCGGAAATACCCTGGCGCATCAAAATGCGATTGACTGTGAAGTTGGAGAACGGGTCACAATCAATGGGTGCTGATTCGTCGGTTAGGGCATTCAAAGTTTGGAATCCCCACATTTCATTATCGTCCTCCTCAATAACCTGAGAGGCTATTCCCTTCTTCACGATAGCCTTGTTTGGGGACGCGGGAATGAAAGATCATAGATCCATATTAGACTCTCTAATTAAAATCAAATTATCTCATAATTCATTTTTATGTGATCTATGCAACATGCATGCAAATATAAAAGCATAATAATAAAGATTAAGGAAATACAATTTCCTTACATTGATTTTGATGGTGATATGGGCAAAATCTAGATCACCTATCTAGATTGTTCTTGTGCTAATAAAAGATGGATGATCCTCCTAGAACAAATCTTCAAATTAGAAGATCTCCTTCAATATGCACCCAAGAACAAAACCCAATAATTTAACAAGTATTAACTAGATACTTGTTAAATCTACCCTTGATAATATGTAAATAATATTAATACACTTAGTATTTATTTTTGGTTACAAACAATCTTAGTAAGTGATGTATATTAATTTTTAGAGAGATAAACCAACTTTTTATTTACATGCAAAATATGCCACGTGAGTAGTCAATAAAAGAACAAAATTGTTGGTCTATATGGAAGGGAGAGGACGGTTGGTAAGGGTGGAGTGTGGAGTGTGGAGTGTGGGAGAGATTTAGCTTTATTTTATGTCCAATTGTCATTGTGCATTAAATTGAACAAAAGTTGATGGGATAAATCAAAGTCATAAGTATAATGATTATGTTTATAATCTTCCATTTACACGGTCCAATGTCCCATTTACAGGTCCATATCGGTTCTTATATTTGTCGCACACATACGTGTAATTTTACTTTAAACATCGTTTTATGTTTAAATGCTTCCCAATAAATTTAGTCCAAAACACTCCGTAAATATATGTGTACCGCTACACATATTATTTAAGTACTAATATTAATCACATTAATCAATTAGTAATATTTTAGTGAATTAACAATTAATTAACTAAAGCCCGTCTCATTCAATTATCGCATTAATTAAATAATAACTGCGACGCCTCGAGTTCGCAACTCAAAAGCTCTCTAAAAAGGATCGACTAACCTTTTTGTCAATAAATCAAGGGACTAAATAAATTATATATCATACAACTAATTAGTTGTCAATTGGGGTTCGTTCCTTTAGGTGTGACCGAAAGGGGTCAGTTGATCACCGCCGTCTCACGACAATAACGTTAAACTCTAGTCAGCCAACCGTTATCGATTTACGTTAATCAACTGATGAGGATCAAATAATAAATATCCTGATGATATTCCTTTAATAAGATTTATTATGTAAACGCACTATTGTGGAGGACACTAACTCCAACAATCTCCCACTTGTCCGACACAAGGTGTGCGCTACCAATTCTCTTGTCCGTTTTAATCTCCCACTCAATGTAAGGTCTCATTCAGGTCGCACTTGCACATGAACATATTGCGAGAGATTTTCTCGATCGGGAGTGTGACTACTAGACCTGAAAAATCTCCCACAGATTATTTCCGAGTATGGCCACGCATTTATAGTCACAACTCATCGAGTGGCCTTGAGATATGGTTACCCCACGTGGGTGGACAATTCCTGTATGCCATATCTATCTTTGCCCAATACAGATCATCATGACTCAGAAGATGTCCTTTGGCCTCCTTTCACGGTACGATCTAGGACAAAAACCGAAGTCACTCGGAAACTGGACTGACTTAGATAATAGTCTCCAGTCAAAAGAATCGACTCATAGGAACATCTTAGGGATCCCTGCCACAACCAGGCGTCTATAATAGAACTAAGGGACTCTCTAAATGGTCAATGTCCGGCAAAGTGTCACACACTCTGTCTATGTAATCGACTAGTCATCACGTATGACCTCATGGTGTTGAACAACCATCAATCGACTTACAATCTAGTCACTCCGAGACGTCACCTTATTAAGGGACTTGGGACAAAATACAATGTTCATCGTATTCACTTGAATAGTGTTCAACATTGTCTCCATAACTTATTCAGATAAACAAGGTATTAAAAATTTAGTCACACTAAATAAAAAATTCATAAATGAATGCTTAAACAATGAATGTGATTATCATATACATAAAAAGAGATACACTATCCAATTATTACATATCCAAAATCTAAAGAAAATCTGGTACTCGTCTCAATCCCATTGCGATGACATGACCATCATGCTTAGCCTTTGATAAAGGCTTGGTTAAAGGATCAGCAATATTATCGTCTGTCCCAACCTTACAAATGTCTATTTCCTTCCTTTCCACATAATCTCTAAATACATGGTATTTATTTCAATGTGTCTAGATTTGTTATTAGACTTCGGCTCTTTGGCTTGAAAAATAGCCCCACTGTTATCACAATATAGAGTGATCGGATCTTTGGCGGAATGGACTACTCCTAGTCCCCCATGAATTGCCGAATCTAAACAGCTTCCTTTGCAGCCTCAGACGTTGCAAGGTACTCAACCTCTATTATTGAATCCGCGGTAACGCTTTGCTTGAAGCTCTTCCAGCAAACATCTCCTCCATTTAGCATAAACACATAGCCGGATTGGGATTTCATATCATCCCGATCGGTTTGGAAACTTGTGTCCGTGTAACCACTTACTCGCAACTCAGTTTCTCCTCCAAACACTAAGAACGAATCCATAGTCCTTCTCAAGTACTTAAGGATGTTCTTTACGGCTATCCAGTGACTCTCACCAGGCTTGGCTTGATAACGACTTGTCATGCTCAAGGCATACACAACGTCGAGACGACTGCAAATCATAGCATACATGATAGACCCAACAACGGAAGCATAAGGGACGGTCTTCATGTGTTCAATCTCCTTAGGGGTAGAGGGAGACAATGACTTGCTCAAAGTAATTCCTTGGCCCATAGGTAGAAATCCTCTCTTGGAGTCTTTCATATTGAACCGGTCAATCACTTTGTCAATATAAGCTTCTTGACTCAATGCTAGTATCCACTTGGACCTATCTCTATAGATCCGGATACCCAAGATTTGTTGTGCCTCTCCCAAGTCCTTCATATGGAAGTGATTCCCTAGCCACTCCTTAACGGAAGTGAGCGATGGGATATCATTCCCGATGAGCAATATGTCATCCACATATAGGACAAGGAATACAACCTTACTCCCACTAAGCTTCATGTATAAACACGGGTCTTCCACACTTCGAGTGAAACCGTATTGTTTAATAACATGATCAAAGCGATGATTCCAACTCCGAGATACTTGTTTAAGACCAAAGATAGACTTCTTGAGCTTACACACTTTCTTAGGGTTAGATGTATCCTCAAAACCTTCAGGTTGTATCATGTACACTTCCTCTTCTAGAATCCCATTCACGAAGACGGTTTTGACATCCATTTGCCAAATCTCATAATCATGAAACGCGGCAACCGCTAAGATTATCCTACTGGACCGAAGCATAGCGACTGGAGCGAAGTTTCGTCATAGTGTAGACCATGAACTTGGGTGAAACCTTTTGCCACCAATCTAGCTTTGTAAACATCTATATGTTTATCTACGCTGAGCATAATTTTATATATCCATTTACACTGAAGGGGTCTCACTCCTCAGGTAAATCCACCAAGTCCCATACTTAGTTCTTGTACATGGAATCCATTTCGGACTACATGGCTTCTAGCCAAAGCGAGGAGTCGGGACTAGACATGGCCGATTTGTAGGTAGTGGGTTCGTCACTTTCCAAAAGCAACAAAACACCATCCTCTTTGATGTTACCAAGGTAGCGGTCAGGTGGATTTGAAATCCTACTTGACTTTCTAGGAATGATCACCGTTGCAGAGGAGGAGGGAACGTTATCCTCCACGTTCTCCTCTACCTCATTCTCGGTTTGTGGCTCTCAAACTTCGTCATGTTCAAATTTTCTCCCACTCTGTCTTCTAGAAATAAACTCCTTTTCTAGGAAGACATCAGCATGAGCCATAAACACTTTGTTCTCGTTTTTATTGTAGAAGTAATAGCCACGTGTTTCCTTTGGATAACCTACAAAAAGACATTTGTCAGACCTGGGTGCAAGTTTATTGTCAGACTTTATCTTGACGTACGCTTCGCAACCTCAAATTCGCATGAATGACAAATGAGGGACAAGAGAGAAAAACCCCAAAACGAATCAGGAAGCTCGGTTAGACTCATCATAGACCGAACCATATCTAGTAAAGTTTTTCTCCTTTCTGCTACAGCATTTAATTGTGGTGTGCCAGGAGGAGTCCATTGTGATACTATACCAGAATCTTTCAGGTGTGAATCAAATTTAGAATTTAGGTATTCACCACCACGATCGGATCGTAGTGTCTTAATCTTTTTAACCAATTGGTTCTCTACTTCATTCTAAAACTCCTTGAACTTGTCAAAAGCTTCACTATTGTTCTTCATCAAGTAGACATACCCATATCTACTCAAGTCATCAGTAAAAGTAATGAAGTAGTGAAAACCTCCACTAGCGGTGATGGTTAATGGTCCACACACGTCCGTATGTATGAGAGCCAAAACCTCACTAGCTCGTGTCCCTTTTCCCGCAAAAGGTGCACGAGTCATCTTGCCTAAAAGGCAAGACTCACATATACCATAAGATTCGAAATCAAATGGTTTGAGCCCTTTTGATGAAGCAAGTCTCTTAATGAGTCTTTCGTTTATGTGACCTAAACGACAATGCCAAAGGTAGGATTCATTTGGATCACCCATTTTGAGCTTTTTAGGTTCCACATGATAAACGTCATTAACATCATTTAAAACATAAATGCCTCTAATTGAAATTGCCTTGCCATAAACCATATCATTCAATGAAAAAGTACACCAATTGTCCTTAATCATAAAACAAAAGCCTTCCGCGTCTAACGCGGAAATGGAGATGATGTTCTTGGTTAAAGTTGGTACAAAATAACACTTATTTAAATACAACTCTAGACCACTAGCTAAAGTGAGTACATAGGTCCCCACGGAAACGGCCGCTACTCTAGCTCTATTGCCCATGTGGAGATCCACATCACCTTTTGCTAGTGCTCGCACGTCCCTTAAGCCCTGCAAATGATTACAAATGTGAGAACCATATCCGGTATCTAGTACTCAAGTGGAAGTGCAAGCATAATTAACGTCTCTCACATAGAGAAAGGAAATCATACCAATAGGCGTCACATGCCCTTCCTTGAGGTCCTCCAAGTATTTGGGACAACTCCTCCTATAATGCCCCTTCCCATTACAATGGAAACATTCGGCCTCAGAGAGTTTGATATTCTTTTCCTTGGGTTTGCCATTCTCAATGGCTTTCCCCTTTCCCTTGTCTTGTTTCTTTGACGATTTCTTGAATTGGAACTTTTCCTTCCCCTTTCCCTTCTTAACTCCAAGGGACATGTTCTTTAACTTCATGGTTAGAACATCCCCTTTTTCACTCTCAGTAGCTTCCATATCCCTCTCCGCTTGGGTGAGGAGTACATGAATTTCATGATAACTCGTATCCATGCCATTCATGTTATAGTTTACCCTAAAATGGGCAAACTTGGAAGGAAGTGAGTGGAGGATGCGATCCACCACAAGAGTTGTAGGAATGTCACACCCTAGACGCTCCAAGGTGTTGACTTACTCGACCATTTTGAGTACATGGGGACCAACCTTTTGGCCCCTCTCAAGCTTTGCTTCAAAGAAGCGTGCCGCCGCTTCGTATTGGCAGACTTTGGGTTTTTGTGAAAACATAGTAGACATACGAGTGAATATCTCGTACACATTCAAAGAAATGCATGAAAGCTTGAACTTTGTGGACATCGACCATATCAACACATTAATAATATCATTCGACATCCTCACATGGTGATCATAGGCGGTCCGCACCACCAATGAAGCCCTTGGACCGGGCTCGATTGGAGGGGCATCGGTCAAGTAAGTGAGCACGTTGTCGGACAACGCGACACTTTTGATGTTGGATTCCCATTCAAGAAAGTTACTACCGTCATCTTTTAAGATATATTTGTCCATTACGGACCTTAGCCATGAATCTTTGCCTAGTGTAGTAGTCGATGGAGTTGATGAAGTTGCCATTGCGAATTAAAATGCTACAACAAAATAAGGAAATATTAACATTCGTTGTTTTAATTATACTTGTGAAACATCTTTAACAAGTTCCAACATTTATATAATGATCTCCCACTAAATTATATAAATGATTCCAAGACCCAAATTTTAAACAAATATGAGCATCGCTTGGGCGAAACATCCCATAATCGTGTAAATTCGGTATGTCAACGGTTGACTAATTCTACCTCTAGAACTCTTGGTTGACGAATTTCCTTAAATCCATCTACTAGCCCCGGAATACAAGACCGTGTTATAAACCATTGAGTCCAACCAACTTTGGCGCGCGATAATCGCTTACCACCCTACTTACCCGAGGTAAAAAGAGAACACCCTGCTTGGGCGAGCGTGGCTCTAATGACCAGGGATTCATAGGTGTTACTAATTGGTAAGGCTAATCTCAATATTAGTTATGTGAGAGATCTTGTCAATTTAGTCATAAATTCCCTATAAATGAACTAAGTCGGTGAATGTAAATGACGTGAATTGACAACCGCGAAAATAAAATGCATGTGAATGACGATTTTGGCATGCGCGGAAAAATAAAAGCAAGCAAGCATATGAATAATCCTAGTATGGCCTCCTAGTTAATAAAAAACAAGACTATTACATATCGGAAACCAACTCCTTGGTCCCTTGCCTCTTCATTCCAAAAGTGGCTCCTTCTTATGGGATTTGGAACACCATTCCAAAAATAGACTCCGTCTCGTTGTAAATCCGTCTTTTGGAAACGCCGGTAAAAATAACTATTGCAATTAAATTACATAGCTTTTTCTATTATACATTAATTAATAAAAAAAATAAAACTATTAATTAATTACAAACCGACGATACGAGATCGTATTTAAATTACAAACAAATCGCTATTCCCATTCATTTCGGGTAATAACGATTAAAAAAGAGTAGGCCATACTAGGTACAACAAAATAAATACTTTAAATAAATGAAAATCATTCATTCAACATAAATAAATATGCTTACAATGCTGTAAAATGATGCCAAAATCGCCCTATCAATCAATTGTTGGTATCTTACTCGGTTTTGTGAATTTAATCGATTTTTAACTTGTAAAAATCAATAATCAACTCTTAAATCTCATTTAAGTCCAAACTAATTATCTAAACTATTTTGGACCTCAAAAATTAGTGCTCACTAATTTAATGATGAATAATTAGTTTGATTTGGTGATACTTGCTAATTTAATCGGTAAAATCATAACTTTAAAGTAATAAATCCAAAATAATTGAAAATATTACTAAAAATTGAAACTGAAAATTTTGAGTATTCTGGAACACTCCAAAGAACACCAAAATGTAAGAAAAATGCCCAAAGGTTTCGGATAAAATTTATGAAGAAAAAGATCGATTTTTAACCGCTAAAAGCAATTAACATCAAAACAAGGTGAAATTACATTTTAAATTTCACTTTTAACTTTTAAATAATATTTTTAAATGTACATAAATTTATCAAGGGCAGAAACATCCGTTTCAAAATTATGATTAATTTAATTCACTTTTATCGACTTTTATCTCATAAAATCAATAAACATGCAAAACTTCAAACAAAACTTTGAAATTTTATATATAATCTGTAGAAAATATGAATGAAACAATATAAAAATTTCATGACCCGAATCAACCTTTAACTATTTTTAATTAACTCTTAACCAAAATACGGCAATTTTGACTCGGTTTTCTACCAAAAATCATTAAATATAACAAAATAACTTCACAAATCACCAAATTTTACCACAAACCTTTTGAGTTCAGTAGGTATGCATGCCCAAAAAATTTAATGCTAAGACCTCTTCTAACACAATTTTTCAGTTTTTTAAATTATCTCATAATTTGTTTAATATGCTTAAAATCAACATGCAAATTACAAGCCTAAGTTCTGATACCACTTGAAAGATCATAAATCCATATTAGACTCTCTAATTAAAATCAAATTATCTGATAATTCATTTTTATGTGATCTATGTAACATGTATGCAAATATAAAAGCATAATAATAAAAATTAAGGAAATACAATTTCCTTACATTGATTTTGATGGTAATATGGGCACAATCTAGATCACCTATCTAGATTTTTCTTGTGCTAATAAAAGATGGATGATCCTCCTAGAACAAATCTTCAAATTAGAAGATCTCCTTCAATATGCACCCTAGAACAAAACCCAATAAGTTTTTTTGGGGAAGGTTAAGTATATTAGAATCAACTCAAAATGTGTTACATCCTGTTTTTAAAGCTAAAACAAAAAACTATATGAAACTATACAATCAAATCAAAACTATAAATTCAAAATCCAACTGCTATCTCTCTGATTTAGTTTGCTCATATTGAGCCGATGAAACCTCAGCTTAACATCCTTTAGCACCTGTTGCACAACAACCTCAGGTCTCTTAACAAACTGTGACACTCTAGCCTCATTTCTGCACATCCAAATCTGGTATAGAAGAGCAACATAGGCAGCACCAAAAACTCTCTTCTGCAGCTTGGAAACATTCTTGGCATTAGAGAACCAGTGAACCACATTTGCAGGCTGCACAGTCATCCTCAACGAAGCCAAAAGTAAATTAAAACAATAGAGAAAATAAGAGCAATCCACAAAAAGATGGTGATGATCCTCGGAACAGACTTGACAAATTTCATACAAGGGGTCCACAGTCATTCCCATTCTAAGCAATCTGTCCTTGGTAAGTAAACGATGATGCATAATAGCCCAGCATATAAAAGATGTCTTAGGTAAGTTAAGCTTATTCCAAACCAGATGAGACCAAGGGACAACTAAATGAACTCCTCTCACCCAATCATATCCTGCTTTCACTGTATATTGGAGATCAGAATTGAGCCATTTATCATTAGTATAGGCTTGCTTAAATTTGTGTAGAATAAAAGTGATTTTCCTCCAAGACCAGCTGCTGTCAGGAGGAGCTTGATAATCAGACCAGTGCTGTCCTTTCATATACACATGATTTACCCACTTTACCCACATATGATCCTTTTTAGAAGCAAGCCACCACACATCATTACCCAACAAAGCAACATTCCAACTACAGCTATCCTTGAGCCCAAGACCTCCTTCAGTCTTTGGCATACAACAAATATCCCACCCTACATTAGGAGCCTTAGTATAGTCAGCCTTGCCTCCCCACAGATAGTTTCTACATAGGGCATTGATCCTATTCATAATACCCTTAGGTATCAAGAAAATAGTAGCCCAATATGAATGAAGAGTGGTAAGGACAGACTGAACAAGGGTTAGCCTCCCAGCATAAGACAGATATTTAGCACTCCAACCTCTGATTCTTGCAACAATCCTCTCAGTTAGCTTCATACCTTCAGATTTAGTCAATTTCTTGGATGAAATAGGGACACCCAAGTACTTAAAAGGTAGAGTACCTATATGAAACCCCGAGACCTGAAGGATATTATCCATATGGGCAGCTAACATACCATTGAAATATATCTCAGACTTGTCCTTGTTCAAATGCAGTCCAGTAGCAGCAGAAAAGGTAGCAAAACCTCTGAGCATCCATATGATAACAGGCTTAGTTCCTTTGCAGAATAATAAGAGGTCATCTACAAACAATAAGTGATTTAATCTGATATGTCCACATAAAGGATAAAATCTAAACCCATCTTGCTGTGCTACCACCCCTAAGATTCGTGACAGATATTCCATATAGAGGGTGAAAAGCAGTGGAGACAAGGGATCTCCCTGTCTAAGCCCCCTCTTCCCATGAAAGAATCCAAATAATCCCCCATTAATAGCAAGAGAATAAGTAGGAGAGGTAACACAGGCCATAACCAACTGAATGAATTTTTGAGGAAAGTTCAAAGCCTCAAGCATTTGTTGTAAGAAAGACCATTCCACAGAATCATAGGCCTTCCTTAGATCAATTTTGATTAAGCAAGGAGGACAAGAAGCTTTCCTATTATATAGTCTAACCAGGTCTTGACAGATTAGAACATTATCCACAATGCTCCTCCCTTTCACAAACCCCCCTTGATTTGGACTAATAATCTCAGGCAGAACCTTATTCAATCTGTTGCAAAGGATCTTGGCAATAGCTTTGTAGACTGTGTTACAACAAGCTATAGGCCTAAATTCAAGCACACTCTCTGGGTGAGAAGTTTTGGGGATCAAAGTAAGAGTAGTAGTGTTCACTTGCTTAAACAACTGATCATGATGAAAGAAATTTTGAATGGCAGCAATGACATCAGGCCCCACAATTTCCCAGGCATCTTTAAAAAATTGACTCGAATAGCCATCAGGTCCTGGAGCCTTAGTAGAAGGAATTGAAAAAATACTATCTCTAATCTCCTCAGTGGTGACAGGAGCTAGAAGAATATCAGCATGTGAGGCTTGGATAGTAGGCCCAGTCCTAACAGTAGGAACATGAACAGGAGTAGTAGTCTGACTTGTGCCAAGAAGGCTTCCTCAAAATCCTCTGGGTAGAACACAACACCCCCTCCTGGTTCTTAATGGTCATAACCCTATTATGAATATGCCTAGCTCTTAAATGTGAGTGGAAAAATCTGGTGTTTTCATCCCCAAAATTTATCCACTCTACTTTAGCTTTTTGGGATAAATAGCTATGCTGCATTTTGCTTAACTGATTAAGAAGCAGCTGCTTCCCTTTCTGCAGCCAAAATAGACATATCAGTAGGATTGTCATGCATATGTTTCTGTAAATCCTCAAGTAACATCTTAGCCACACCCACAGACTTCTCAATATCAGAATACCTATTGTTATTAAGAGCTTTCAAAGGAGTCTTCAGCAGTTTAAGTTTCTGAACCAAATTATACATCATAGTCCCATCAATGCTAGTAGCCCAAGTAGTTTGTACTACCTCAGCAAAATGTTCATCCATACTCCACATATTAAAATACCTAAAAGGAGGCTTTCTGTGCACTCTATCATGTCTTCTGAAACACACTGAAGGATTGTGATCAAATAATCCTTCAGGTAAGAAATGGACATAAGCATCAGGGTACTTAGCCATCCAATCATCATTAATAAGGAATCTATCAATCCTAGAGAAACCCCTAACAGAAGGACTCTGCTTGTTGTTCCAGGTAAAAAAGGCCCCTTTTCCAGTTAAATCCTGCAACCCACAATAATCAACACACTCCCTAAAAGCAGCAACCTCATTCTAAGTCACCTCTCTTCCCATTCTCTCATTGAAATGCAGAACATTGTTGAAATCTCCACATACAGCCCAAGGACCAGGATAGTTATCATGAAAAGTAGACAGGTGATCCCAGAGCTCACCTCTCAAATCATCCTCATTGAAACCATACACAACACTGAAATAGAATGTATCTCCAGACCCATTCTCAACAACCTTAGCAGAAATGGCTTAAGAGCCAACAGACAAGATAGTAACACTGAAAAAACCAGGATTCCAAATAAGCCAAACTCTCCCCCCATGGTGAAACACATTGTTATTCACACCCTGCCAATGTGTACCAAGATTATTCAGAACCTTAGAGAAGTCGTGCAACTTCACTTTGGTTTCAACTAAACCATAAAGACCAACATTATTATTGTTGAGAAATCTCCTAACATCTAATTGTTTATTAATACTATTAATACCTCTAACATTCCAGCAGCCAATTTTATCCATTAGAAATATTGTTAGGTGTTACCACTAAACTCCCACTTACTTTTGATTTCCCTCTATCCCTTGCAGAGACAGCAGCATCATAAGACTTACTGGGTGACACCATAGCAGACCCACCCTGATGCTCATGTCTAGCAACTTGCTGCAAGACACTAACAGGAGTGTTAAGAGAAGAATCATGATGAGTGACACCCCCAAATGGTGGAGGAGTTGCTGCATGACCACTAGGAACCACTGGAGGATTGACCACCTTCTGCACAAGCCTCTAGACTTTCTGAGGAGGTTTAGCAGTAGGTTTAGGGGGTCTCATGTCCTGCCTAGTAGCTTGAGGAGGCTTGCACATTTCATGTGTATGCCCTATTCCCTTACAAGTAGAACATACAGTAGGCTTCCATTCATATTCTACTTGTATTCTGATCTCATTACCTTTCTCATCCAAAAAAATCAAATCTTCAGGAATGTCCTGGCCAATTTCCACTTCAACAAGCAATCTAGCATAGCCTAATCTAGTCTTAGCTTCAGTAGCAGCATCCCGTTTAAGGAAATTCCCAAGTAAACCAGCAAGCTTCTCCAAACTCGACAGGCTCCAAAACTTGAGAGGCAACCTACAGAGCCTTAACCAGATAGGCACAGAATGAACCCGTTCTTTCAATAAACTACAAGATTCAGACCAAGGTCTAACAACAAGCGGTTTATTCTCAAACATCGGAAACCCCTGTTGCAAAACCAGAGACTGAATCTCTATGGAAGGAAACCGCACAACGAAGACACCATTAGGAAAAAGGAGATTTTATCAAACTAATGCTCCCCCCAGAGATTATCAACAAACTTGTGAAGAGATTCCCAGGTGGGATTTCCCCCTAACACATAACAGACCACAGCAGACTCCCAATATTTAATCTCAGAAGAAACATCAGATTCAGTCAATTGTAACAACTTCTTAGGATTAGACTCAGGAACAGTTTCCTTAGAAGGTTGAGACCACTTACCTGACACAACAGTCCAGCCTTCCTCAGTCTCCACCGGAGTCCCCGACGAAGTGGATGGTTCTTCAACATAATTACTCAGTTCAATAACCGGTATCCCAATAATATCACTCATATCCTTAGTCTTGTGAGCATCACAGGAACGCGGCACTCCATGAATGCCATGAGAAAATTCTGGTGATTCCATATCAAACCCTAATTCCTTACAATTATTGAAAGACAAACGCAGCTTAGCACGAGATCGAATTCTACTATCTTTTTATGATTTTAGCGATGTTTTTGTGTTTCGCCTTGCCATTTTGCAATTCAAAACCCTAGAAAACCTAGAGAGAGGTCAGAGCAACATCTCTCTAACATCGCTTCTTTCTTTTTCTCATAAAAAAAAAAAAAACCAATAATTTAACAAGTATTAACTAGATACTTGTTAAATCTATCCTTGATAATATGTAAATAATACTAAGGGTTAATTGATAACTTATACCTTCAATAATGTCATTTTTCAAAATTTATACCTAACATAACTTTTTTCCAAAACTTATACCTAAGTTCCCAATTTCTTCCAAATCTAATACCGAGTTGCATTTCTGGTGAAAAGAATGACAAAGTGACCATTTTGCCCTTTCTTTTTAACCCATGTTACACTCCTTCTCCCTTATTCAAAACTAACAATAATTAACCCGACCACTTTAATGTGGGTAAATATCCGTATACTACCCTTCGAATTAAGGATTATAACGTAAAATTCATATGTAATTTATAGTCATAAAACGAAAAAAAACAAGGAACGATAAAGATTAGAAATCAACCTCGGGTCCTTTAAATTGCGGCGTAAAGAACAGAAATCAAAGCAGATTTCCTCCTAATCGTTGCACCCAAGACTTTGTCCGAGATATGCCCTTGTGCTAGAACAGTGTTCTCCGATTGCCTTGCAATATAGGGAGAACTGATGTGAGTTTTGTCGAGATGAGAGATCTCGGGTTTTTGAGGAGAAGAATACTCTTCAAAACCCTAATTTTTGTTTCAAATGATGATTAGGTCAAAAGGAGAGGGAGTCTCTCCTTTTGTTTGGTTCGGCCGGACCGAATGCATGCATGGGGAAGTGGGCTTCCACTTCCTCTTAATTTTAGCTCGAGGTCCAGTTCACCAAATGCTAAAATGTATATGACGGGTTTATATTATAAACTGTTATCGGTTATCGGAAATTAAGGCATCAGCTAATAATACGGGTTAGCTGAATTATTAATTCGTGTCCGACAAAGCAGTATTGTATGATTATATTCAATATACATTTAATTAAATATAAATCGTTTATATTTAATTTTCGAATTAATAGTTAATTCGCCTTAGCCCATGATATTTAATCCGTATTAAATATAATATCTCAACATCACATATTTGACTAATCACTAGTCAAATAACTCGGACTAACTGGTTAGTCAATTTTGGCATCTACATGACAGTATTTTCATACTGTCACATCTCTCGAACGTATCCTATAGGTGTGACTTTTAGGGACCAGTTGATCACCGCCATCTGTATGACAATAACGTCAAACTTATCTAGCAAGCCAACCGTTATTGATAAACGTGGATCGGTGATAATAATACCAAAGTATGCCCTTTGATCCTTTTAGAGGTTTATAAGTCCTTGCACTAACGGTTAAGGACACCAACCCCAACAAGCTCCCACTTGTCCGTACAAGTGCATGTGCAATGACGTTATCCGCACTAACTGGAGGACACAATCTCCAACAAACTCCCACTTGTCCGTACAAGTGTATGTGCGATAACCGATTCTCATATTCATTTAAAAATTTCTCCCACTCAATGTAAAACAATTTGCAGATCCGGATCCGCAAAGGTCGTATTTTACAATCGATCTGTATCAAGAGTGGTTTCCCCGACTAGAGAGTAACTTAAGTGATAAAACGAATCCGTATCCGAGCATGGCCATGCATTTCGATTCTGACTCCTCGAGTGGCCCCGAGAAATATCGAGTACACGATAAAGGCTGAATATTTCCTTCAACTCGACTCCTTCCGATCTAAGCACGGCATGAAATGACCCAGAAAAAATCTACTTGGCCCCCTGTTACGGATGACCGTGAGAAAGAAACCAAAGTCACCCAAAATGCCTTAGTCTCAAGAGACAGTCGATAGTTAAAGAATCGACTCTTAGGATCACCATGGAAGTCCTATCCACGACCGGGCAACGAATGTTATAAAACATTTAGGACTCCACGTCGATGTCACAATAGTGTCCTACGAAATATCCGTATAAATCGCCTTTGTGATTGGTCAGTCAACCGGTTGACTTATGGCTCGTTGAACCCACCATCAACCAACGTCACAAAATAATTGCCGAGTTATCAGCTCATGTGGGCAATTAAGGACTGAAAAAATATAATGTTCGTTCAGTTCACTTTGTGGTGTTCAAAATTTGTCGTACAAATCCACATGAAAAACAAAATATATATAAAATATCAAAACGATGATGTTGTATAGAGTACAAAAGCGAATGAATCTGATCCATCAAAGAGTACTACAACTTAGGAACACGTTTTATTCCCATGGAATTGACGTGCCCTTCATGCTTATCTTGTCGTAATGCTTTAGTGAGAGGATCTGCTATGTTATTATCTGTAGCAATCTTTTCTATCACTACTTCCTTTTGCTCCACGTAATCCCGGATTAGATGAGCTTTCCGTTGTACATGTCTAGACGCAACATAGTACTCGGACTCGGTCGTAGAATCTCTTTGTAACACTTTGCTTGGGACTCTTCCGGTGTTTGTAGCGCCATTAAGAGTAAAAACGAATCCAGACCGAGATTTCGAGTCATCTCGATCCATAAGTCAATGCCCAATCTTTAGTCCTCCGTAGGTACTTAAGATTGTTCTTGACAAACCATCCAATGTGATTCACCGGATGTTGTTGGAATCAACTTGTCATACTCAATGCATATGCCACGTCCGGACGTGTGCATATCATGGCATACATGATTGATCCTATTGCCGAAGCATAAGGAATCCGTGTCATGCGCTCTGTCTCTTCCGGTGTCTCTACGGTGCCCGAGTCCGCTCAAATGCACCCCCGGAGCCATGGGAAGAAACCCCTTCTTGGAGTTAGTCATCTTGAATCTCTCTAGGACTTTGTCTATGTAAGACTCGGATCGAGAGATAACATCCGTCGTGATCTATCTCGATAGATACGGATGCCTAGAATTCTCTGTGCCTCTCCCAGATCTTTCATCTGGAAATGGTTCTTCAACCATACTTTCACCGAAGTTAAGAGAGGTATGTCATTCCCAATCAGGAGTATGTCGTCAACATACAATATTAGGAAGACAATCTTGCTCCCACTCGACTTGATATATAAACATGGTTCCTCGACCGATCGAGTAAATCCATTTTCTTTTATCACTTGGTCGAAGCGATGATTCCAACTCCTTGATGCTTGCTTAAGTCCATAAATGGAACGCTTAAGCTTGCACACTTTCTTAGGGTGTACTGGATCAATGAAACCTTCGGGTTGTACCATGTACAACTCTTCCTCCAAAAAGCCGTTTAAGAAGGCGGTTTTCACGTCCATTTGCCAAATTTCATAGTCATGAAAAGCGGCAATCGCTAAGATAATCCGAATGGAACGCAGCATGACTACGGGTGCAAAAATCTCATCGTAGTGCAAACCTGGCACTTGGGTGAAACCTTTAGCAACTAGTCGTGCTTTGTAGATATCTTCTCCGACCTTCCACGAGAATGCTTTATCTTGTAAAGCCATTTGCATTGAAGGGGACGAACCTTAGCAGGTAAGTCAACAAGATCCCACACGTTGTTCTCATACATGGAGTCCATCTCGGATTGCATGGCCTCAAGCCATAGCTTTGAGTCGAAACTAGTCATGGCACCTTTATAGGTTGCGGGTTCACTACTCGTTAAGAGTAGAACGTCATCTATGTCATGTTCCTCGACCATACCAATGTATCTGTCCGGGAGGAATAGAGACTCTTCCCGACCTCCTAGGTTCCTCGGGAATATTCACCGCAGCCGGGATTGAAGGAACAGGTTCCTCCAATGGTTGCTCGGTGTTTGGTTTTGGAATCTCCGACAGGTCGAAGGTTCTATCACTCTTTGCATTCTCGAGAAATTCCTTCTCTAAGAATGTCGCACTAGCCGCAACAAAAACACGTTGTTCGGTTGGCGAATAGAAGTAATGACCACGTGATCCTTTAGGATAACCTATAAAGTATGTCTTGACCGATCGCGGGCCGAGCTTATCTTCGTGTCTCCACTTGACATAAGCCTCGCAGCCCCAAACCCGTATAAAGGACAAGTTAGGGACCGTTCCCTTCCATAGTTCATATGGAGTCTTGTCAATGACTTTAGACGGACTTCGGTTAAGTATTAGAGCGGTGACATAAGAGCATAACCCCATAACGAGTCGAGGTAAAACCGTGTGACTCATCATGGATCGAACCATATCAAGTAGTGTTCGATTTCTCCGTTCAGACACACCATTCAACCGAGGTGTTCGGTGGAGTTAAGCGTAGGGCAATCCCACGAGTCCTTTAGGTGTTGATCAAACTCGTGAGAAAGATACTCGCCACCACGATCCGAACGCAGTGTTTTTATCTTTCTACCCAATAGGTTCTGTATGCCCCCTATTCTCGGTATCCCTTGAATTTCTCAAAGGATTCACTTTTGTGCTTCATTAAGTAGACATAGCCATATCTACTCAAATCGTCCGTGAAAGTGATGAAATACCTATAGCCTTCTCGTGCGGTGATTGACATAGGACCACATACATCCGTGTGTATGAGCCCTAATAGGTCGGCAGCGCGCATTCCAACACCTTTGAAGGAAATCCGAGTCATCTTACCGATGAGACATGATTCACACGTGCCAAATGATTGAAAATCAAAGGCCGAGATAGCTCCATGTTTGATGAGCTGTTTTACGCGTTTCTCATTAATGTGTCCCATACGGCAGTGCCATAGATACGTTTGATCTTTGTCACCAACCTTTAACTTTTTATTCATTACGTGTAATATTTCCGTGGTCGGATCTAAAACATAAATTCCGTTCATGGAAAGCGCCTTGTCAGTAAATCATATCGTGTAATGAGAAAATGCAAGCATTGTTTTCTATTACAAATGAAAAACCAAGTTTATCAAGCGCAAAACGAACTAATGTTTTTGGAAAGACTAGGTACATAATAGCGATCATATAATGACAACTCAAATCCGCTTGGAAGCTGGATCACATATGTCCCCTTGGAGATGGCAGCTACTCTTGCTCCATTCCCAACACGCAGGTCCACCTCACCCTTTACGAGGGGTTCGATGTTTCGGAGCCCCCGCACATGATTTACACGAGATGAGAACCACAACCAGTATCAAGTACCCAAGTTCCGTAACTTGCGTGGTTAATCTCAATCATATGAATAAAAGTAGAAGAGAGAGAAGACATACCAACGGGTTTAACACGACCTGCCTTTAAGTCCTCATGATAAACAGGACATGTGCGTCTCCAATGCCCAGTCTTGTGGCAATGATGGCATTCCATGTTTTCACTCTTGCTCTTTGTCATGCCTGATGAGTTACTTGCCTCACCAGGACCACTCTTCCCTGAACCCGACTTCTTGAACTTCGCCTTACCTACTGTTAGGTTTGCCGGAGCTTTGCCCTTACCTTTCCCTTTGTTTGACACAACGAGAACATCCTGTTTCGAGCTCCCACTGCACTTCATGTCCTTCTCGGTCTGTACGAGGAGGGAGTGCAGTTCATGGGGAGTTTTCTTCAAATCATTCATATAGTAATTCGCTCTAAATTGCGAAAAACCATCGTGGAGTGAGTGAAGCATGCGGTCGATAACAATGTTCTCGCTGATGTTACAGTTAAAGGTCTCCAGCTTCTCGACATTCTCAATCATGCTGAGAATGTGTGGGCTAACCGGTTGGCCCTTCTGGAGTCTCGCATCAAAGAAGCGAGTGGTATGCTCATAGGTCACGATTCTCGGTGCTTTCGAGAATTCCTTAGTGAGCGTGGTGAAAATCTTGTTTGCACCTTGGGCTATGAAGCGTTTCTGCAAATTGGGTTCCATTGCAAAAATAAGTACGTTCTTTACCGCACCCGCTTCTAAAGCGAAATCGTTATACTCGTTGATTTCGTTAATTCCAGCCGTGGGGCCTGGGTTTAACGGCATGGGCTCAAGCAGATATCTGAGCTTTCCGTCAGCAGCGGCAGCATTCCGTAATGCTGCCTCCCAGTCCGCGAAGTTGGATCCATCATTCTTCAGTCGAGTAGACTGATTCATCTGACTCATGAAGATCCTAAGCCAGGACTCACGGTCCAATGTGGCACTTGGCATTGGGTTATCAGGAGAACCAGCCATTTGTAGTTTAGCAGTTTAAAAAACGTGATCTACACTGAAAAAGAAAGAAAAACAAAACGAAATAAGCAACTCATCGAGGTGATTTAAGTCTATTTAAAATTCATTTTAAACATGTAGACCCTCGCACTTGCATAATTGATCTCCCTCAAGAATGATACAAGTGATCCCAAGACTCAATTTCTGTAAATTGATAAGCCAACTGTTTAGCTAATTCTTCCGGAAGAACTCTTGGTCGATAGATTTCCGTAAATCCTATCTATAGTCCACCATAGTCACAGGATCGTACGAGTGACCATAGTGTTGAGATAAAATAGGTCAATCGGTTCCAACTTACCCGACGTAGAAGGGGTCATAGTATGCCTACCGACGAAGAAGGGACTCATTGGAGTTTGACCTATAAAGACCGTTCTCAATTTTTGTTTATACGAGGAAGATCCCATCAACTAAATTATAATTCATTTTAAGTGAACGAATAACTAGCGTCTGTCGTGAATGAATTTATTTGGATGATGGCTTAAAACGTGTGACATGAGAATGTCAATGAAAACTAACTCGTGACCTCTATATGTGTCAGTTTTCATGCAATAAATTATAGGTGGTTTGGTTTTTAGGCGGAATATGATGCATATTATCGTTGCATAAAAATAAATAAAGGAATGCGATACGTAAATAAAAATTTCCTAGTGTGGCCTATCCTAGTAAAAGAACATGATACAACTTCGGAATCCACCGTTGGACCCGAAAAGCTTGTCTTGATGTTCCATCTTGATCCATGTAGCGGGAGTGAGCATTCGGTCTCCATCTTCGGTCTTCTCAAAAAATTACAATTTAAAATTACAAAATAGAAACCTATTTACATTCTAATTAAAAACTGTAATTACAAGTGAAAAATCCAAAACGGAGATACGAGATCTCAAAATACAACCAAGACCGTGTTCCATCATTACGGTAACACGTTCTACTAAGGCCACACTAAGTTACAACTGATTGCAAAATTAAATACGTAATAAAAGGCATTCAAGGCATTCACAATTAACGAATAACAAAAATGCATCAACTAAAAACAAATTCATTCGTGACATAATTCCGTAATTATGTTAAATTTATCCAAACCACCTTTTAATGATTAAAATTAATGTGATAAAACCGGTTCTATCATTTAATTTTAATCCATTACAATCCGTTACTTTAAAAACGCTTTAAAATAACTTAATGGTACGTGAGTGAACCGATTCACTATTAAGCGAGTGTACTATATCCGTATAAAGTACATATTGAAGCCATAAGAAAATTTAAATCAAAAAGAAACAAATTTTCAAAGCTGTCAAAACGGAAATCCCTCGATCCAGGGACACAAGTGCTCGATCGAGGAACTACAGGGGTCGATCGACTGAACTGCAAGTCGATCGAGGGGTATGCTAATCAGGGAGTACTCGATCGACTAACCTGGAGGTCGATCGAGTACCTTTATCAGCAAATCTGCTCGATCGAGTACGAGGACAACTCGATCGAGCAGTAGGGTTTAGAAAGGGGTCGATCGAGTACAACAGGGACTCGATCGAGCAAAAGGTTTTTGAAAGGGGGGTCGATCGAGTACAACAGGGACTCGATCGATCAGAAACAAAACAGAAACTGCACTCGATCGAGTAGAAATACGCTCGATCGAATGCTAATGTGGCTGAAACTTCAAAACCCTCGTGAAAAACAGTTTGTCGAGACAAAATCAATTGTAATTTTGATCAAAAACGCATCAAAACAAATTTAACAATTGACAAAAACTTGACATGTTGCTATAATCTCTGTATAAAATAACAACATGTAAAAACAACAAGAAATTTGAAACAAAACAGCCGTGTAAAACATGGCACGGTTTGGTTTTCGAGACAAAACAACAACAAGAGCAACCGTGTAAACAAGACACGGTTCCCAAAGCAACCAAAACGCAGCAATGAAAAAAAAATTTCTGCCGAGTAAAAAATGAATGGCTGCCGAGACAAATTTTTTAACCAAAATCATCGTTTCAACAATCGTTTGATGAAAAACACATATAAAAATTCACGTGGCCTCGCTCTGATACCACTTGTGGGTAAATATCCGTATACTACCCTTCGAATTAAGGATTATAACGTAAAATTCATATGTAATTTATAGTCATAAAACGAAAAAAAAACAAGGAAACGATAAAGATTAGAAATCAACCTCGGGTCCTTTAAATTGCGGCGTAAAGAACAGAAATCAAAGCAGATTTCCTCCTAATCGTTGCACCCAAGACTTTGTCCGAGATATGCCCTTGTGCTAGAACAGTGTTCTCCGATTGCCTTGCAATATAGGGAGAACTGATGTGAGTTTTGTCGAGATGAGAGATCTCAGGTTTTTCAGAGAAGAATACTCTTCAAAACCCTAATTTTTGTTTCAAATGATGATTAGGTCAAAAGGAGAGGGAGTCTCTCCTTTTGTTTGGTTCGGCCGGACCGAATGCATGCATGGGGAAGTGGGCTTCCACTTCCTCTTAATTTTAGCTCGAGGTCCAGTTCACCAAATGCTAAAATGTATATGACGGGTTTATATTATAAACTGTTATCGGTTATCGGAAATTAAGGCATCAGCTAATAATACGGGTTAGCTGAATTATTAATTCGTGTCCGACAAAGCAGTATTGTATGATTATATTCAATATACATTTAATTAAATATAAATCGTTTATATTTAATTTTACGAATTAACTGGTTAATTCGCCTTAGCCCATGATATTTAATCCGTATTAAATATAATATCTCAACATCACATATTTGACTAATCACTAGTCAAATAACTCAGACTAACTGGTTAGTCAATTTTGGCATCTACATGACAGTATTTTCATACTGTCACATCTCTCGAACGTATCCTATAGGTGTGACTTTTAGGGACCAGTTGATCACCGCCATCTGTATGACAATAACGTCAAACTTATCTAGCAAGCCAACCGTTATTGATAAACGTGGATCAGCTGATAATAATACCAAAGTATGCCCTTTGATCCTTTTAGAGGTTTATAAGTCCTTGCACTAACTGTTAAGGACACCAACCCCAACATTTAACCCATGAACATTCACGACCACCATCCTTACCGGCAACCTCCCTGCCACCCCGTCACAAGCAACCTCCCTCTGCCTCTCGCCACCATCCAAAATCGATCCCGATTTGCGATTTTGCGTCATGTCCTCATTCAGCCGCCTCCGATCAATGGCAAACTCCCTCGCACCTTTCAGGCAATCGATTACCATGATGAAATGCAACCACCAGCCCACCAGAACTATGCACCCTCACCAACTCTCGTATTCCATCGTCATTAATCTAATCGAGATTTGTGGTGGTGGGTTTTATGGTGGGTCAGATCTGGAAATGTTGGGCGTTCTTGTGGTGGTGTTCGCATTGGTAAATTGTTGCGGTGGCAGCGGTGGGGTTAGTGTTGGGTGGCGAGCCAATTCAAGTGTTGGGTGAGCGGTGTTAGGGGATGTCGGTGGTGGTGCTAGGTAGCAATAGGCGTGTTGGATGATGTTGATGACGATGTTAGATGCAAACAGTATTGGGCAGCGGTGGTGGTCTTAGATGGCGGCGGTGTAGGGCGTTGTTGGTGGCTGTGTACGGTGGTGATGGCGGCGGGCGATGATGGTGTTGGTGCTTGGGGATAATGACGTGATGGCGGCGGGCGATGATGATGTTGGTGCTTGGGGATAATGACGTGATGGCGGGTGTTGATGGTTGATAATTTGAAACATTACAGTGAAGTTGATTAGGGGTAAATTTGGCACACACACCAAATTTTATCATTAAAACTTGATTTTAGTCGGAATCCGGTCAGTTTTCTTGTCGGAGGTGAAATTCGGTATTAAGTATAGAGGAAAATAGCAAATTAGGTATAAGTTTTGAAAAAAAATTATCTTAGGTATAAAGTTTAAAAAATTGTAGTATAGTAGGTATAAGTTATCAATTTACCCTAATACTAATACACTTAGTATTTATTTTTGGTTACTAACAATCTTAGTAAGCGATGTATATTAATTTTTAGATAGATAAACCAACTTTTTATTCACATGCAAAATATGCCAAGTGAGTAGTCAATAAAAGAACAAAGTTGTTGGTCTATATGGGAGGGAGAGGACGGTTGGTAAGGGTGGAGTGTGGGAGAGATTTTGCTTTATTTTATGTCCAATTGTCATTGTGCATAAAATAGAACAAAAGTTGATGGGACAAATCAAAGTCATGAGTGTAATGATTATATTTATAATCATCCATTTACACGGTTTAATGTTCCATTTATGGATCCATATCGGTTCTTATATTTGTCGCACAAATACGTGTAATTTTACTTTAAACATCGTTTTATGTTTAAATGCTTCCCAATAAATTTAGTCCAAAACACTCCGTAAATATATGTGTACAACTACACATATTATTTACGTACTAATATTAATCACATTAATCAATTAGTAATATTTTAGTGAATTATCAATTAATTAACTAAAACCCGTCTCATAAAATTTATTATTCAATTATCGCATAATTAAATAATAACTGCCGCGCCTAGAGTTCGCAACTCGAAATCTCTCTAAAAAGGATCGACTAACCTTTTAGTCAATAAATCAAGGGACTAAATAAATTGTATCTCATACAATTAATTAGTTGTCAATTGGAGTTCGTTTCTTTAGGTGTGACCGAAAGGGGTCAGTTGATCACCGCCGTCTCACGACAATAACGTCAAACTCTAGTCAGCCAACTGTTATCGATTTACGTTAATCAACTGACGAGGATCAAATAATAAATATCCTAATGATATTCCTTTAATGAGATTTATTATGTAAACGCACTATTGTGGAGGACACTAACTCCAACAGGGAATTGTGATTGTTTCCCGTTGAAAGGGACCCTGATTTTCTGATGAAGGGTTGAGGTCACGGCGTCAGCGGCGTGAATCCAGGGGCGTCCCAGAGTTATGTTGAAAGAAGCGTCGATGTCGAGCACCTGAAAATTTGCTTGTCTTTCCAAGGGTCCAATTGCAATTGCGTCGATGTCGACGGGTGCCATCATAGGCATGTAGTCCTTGGTAAGTTGGGACCAAATTAGCTTCTTTGATACCCGGTCTATGAGTCGTCTTGAGGGGCATGGCATTGACTGCGGATCCATCATCCACTAGAACCTTAGGCACATTTTTCTTAAGGCATTGCACAGTTATATAGAGAGTTAGGTTATGGTTGGCTCCGAATGTAGGGATATCTTACGTCAGAGAAGATGACTAGGTTGCACAGGTCGGGGACATCCATGTCATGTGTGCTACCACTTCTTCAGGAGAGGAGGTAGAGAGAACCGTTAACTTTCCCAAGGCTTGTAACAAAGCCTGCCGATGTTCGAAAGATGTCGCAATTAGTTGCCAAATTGAAATTTCCGGCTTTGCTTTTTGCAGTTGTTTTAAGGATCGAGTTTTCGGGAACCTTGGGTTGATTGTCCACGTCCGGGACAACTTGGTCATTCGTTGTTGGAACGACTGTTGTATTGTTCGGGTTTTAGTAGGAACACCCGGACTGGGTAAGATGTCCGATCTCTTTTACTTGTTTGCCCTTTCCCGGAATGATGTAGACATCCTCTGTGTCGTCGCTCTAGATACCGTTGATTTTGGGATCGTGAGGGTACCTTGGAGAGGTATTCCTCGCCGGATAATTTTTGTAGGGGAAGTTCTTGTGGGGGAAGTTATTGTGGGGTTGATTATTGTAGGGTGTGTGCCAGAATGGTCGCGGGAGCAATCCTTTCTAGTGAGGGGAGTTTTGGATTCTTAGAGGACCCTCCCTCGGGCGCAGTGTCGGTGTCGGTGGGTTAAAGATCAACCGGTGGTAGGCATCCTCAAGTCGGGTAATCCATTTTGTGAGACTGGCTATGGCTTCTTCAACCTGTTGAGATATGGTGAGCATGGTTGCGGCGCAGAATACGAACATCCCGTCTGGGGCATCCTTTTCCAAGGCATTCACCTTATCATCAATAGGCAGGATGAGGTGTGAGCAGTCCAGGGTTGGCTCGTCATCAGAGATGGCATGGATTCCCAAGGGGTTTTTCTTGTTGTTTCGTTTCGTGGGTGGAGGTAAAGGTAGTTCCCCTTTCTCAATCATATCTTGAATGGCTTGATTCAGTTTAAAGCAGGCCCCCGTGTCTTGACCTTTACCCTGGTAGTATTGGCAGTACGCATTGGGATTCAATAAACGGGTTTTCTTGGCCTCGGATGGATCCGGAGTGGGCCCAAATCGCTCTAGTTTCCATTAGTCCATGAGTCTTTTTAGGGCACTGGCATAGGTTGTCCCCAAGTTTGTGAATACCCTTTGAGGACGCTCAATTTTCTTTGTGGTTGGTTCGAGGAGGTTGACCTAATCGATTTTGTTTTTCTGACTACAGGGGCGAGATCCAGTTGATGTAGATCCTTGATAGCCTCTACCAGTGGTTTTGGCTAGGACACCTTTGAGGAGGTCGTCTTCAATGCGGGTTCCGAGGATTTGTAAGTCCTGGAAAGTTTTGATGTTTTGATATCTCAGCAGGTTGGCATAAACTGGGCAGAGGTTGTTAACAAACTTCTCCACCAGAGTTGATTCACTCGGCTTACTGACCAATTAAGTGCTTACCCTCCTCCAACGAGTTAGGAATTCTGTGAACCTTTCCTTATCATTCTGAGTCAGGACCTCAAGGTTGCGGGTGTTGGCTTGGATCTCGACGTTGTCGGCGTACTGTTTAGCAAATTCTACGGTGACTTCGTCCCAAGTAGTAATGCTCTTGGGGTCGAGGGAATAATACCATTGGCGAGGAATTGGTTCCAGGAATGACGGAAAGATCCGGGTGAAGAGTTCTTGTTTGACCCCCTTGATAGACATGTAATCCTTGAAG
Source organism: Silene latifolia (assembly GCF_048544455.1). Lineage (NCBI taxonomy): Eukaryota > Viridiplantae > Streptophyta > Magnoliopsida > Caryophyllales > Caryophyllaceae > Silene > Silene latifolia. The sequence continues at coordinate 86,847,365 of NC_133532.1, read as the reverse complement.
GCTCGAATGTGGTTGAGCGGGTCCTCCACTCCCTTAAACTTGGGTACATCAGTTAGGGTAAAATTGTCGGGTAGTTGATCCCCAACGGGTTCGAATCTTCGATTGTTCTCAAGATGGATGTTGTTACCACAGGCTAGGAGTTGTTCTTCTTGAGTCTGAGCCTTTTCTCGGTTTCAGTCAAAGGCGGAGTGTTGTGTTCTCCGGTTTCCTTATTTTCCAAGGTGTCGATACGGGTCTTGACACGGTCCAGGGTGACGTTAAGAGCGGTGAGTAGGCTGGTTAGTTGAGCAGTCGTGAGATCCATGTTGGCATCGTTGTTGTTGGACGGTGATGAGGAATGGGCCATGGCTCTGAGGCAGAAAACGGCTCACGTTACAACCCAATCCGACACGGTTTAACGACTAAACGCAGACAACACAAAAGACAGAAAGACAATTCAGACTCAACAAGATAAGGGATACCGTGTGTGGTGCCTCGGTGCTGACTCGATTTATGATGTGACAGTGTTGACCGGATTTTGACTCGCGTTCAACGTAGTGGCGTGAGGCCGTTGAACAAGTCTCGAGTTGAGACGACTCATAAGTAAAGACCCATAAGTATGCTGTTTCCGAAGACGGTTATTGAAATTCAAATCGTACGTCTTGAAAATCGAATTTTGAAAGGTTTGTGGTCCCGGGGACGGTGTGTAGATACCCAGTATCTGCACCTTCCAAAAACCACCCGATGATGATCGGACTACAACGTGTTTTTGATATGCGTGCGTGGATTGGCTATATATGAGACGGTTTAATGCACTACTCGGATATGAAAAATGATTTCAAAAGTTTTCTAACTTCATTTGCATTAAAATAACACTATTTAGAGTTAAAACCGTCTTCGGACCCAAATCCGACTCAGAAACCCGCAACTCGAGTCAACCCGAGTCAACCCAAATCTCGGATGTCAAAAAAAATGCCATGAATGTCTTCATCATGTCATTTCCATTAAAATGACCCTATTTAGAGTCAAAACCGACACCGAGCCAAAAACCGACTCGAAATTCAAATCCCGACTCACACGGGTCAAACCCGAGTCAAAGACACAAAATACCTACCCGAAATATCACCTAAGAGGAAGCTTACACGGCTAAGAAAACCTCAAAGACCACAAATCACAACCAACAAAACATTGGTTAGAACAAATGCAAAATCCAAATTTGCGAAAGGGACAGTACACCCCATTGAGTAACGGGGTGGCTCACGCCTCAATGGGGTGTCTCCTTAGCCTCCAAGCAAAATCAATCGACCTACCATCCCACATTTCTCTATAAATACCCACCATCACACACCATAATCTTCACGCGAGTGTCCGCCCCCTCACCTCTCTCTTAAACTTCTAGACCCGACTTCCTAAGTCACAAAATCGGCACGTGTTTACGACCTACCGATCGTAAACACAAGCCTTACACATTTTGTTTGGTACCGTCGCCGTGAATTCGACCGACCCATTTGACCAACTCAATTCATCAATCAACATGTTTTAATTAACATATTTTCAACTCATTTTCAAAACAAAATCCTTTTTTAAGGCACTCTTTTAAACTTCTTTGATCGCGAGTAGTCACTACGAGAAAACCGTCTCTAAAGTCGTCTACCACGCAAACATCAATATACGTAAGTTTGAGGGTGTAAATATCTTATTTATTTCATGTATTTACTGTTTTTATGAGTTCATAAGCATGAACAATGCATAACACGATTCAAACATAGGTTCGACGAGCCAAAACCGAGTTTTGGCCTGAGACAGAAGCTCCTTGCTATGCAGGGTTGCTCGCGCCTCTTGTGGGTGTCTGGGTCAGACTCATCCGTGTTTGAGTTCGTCTTTCCTTCAACACTTTCTTTTATTTTTACTTCTTTCCTTTAACGGTTTTTACCATTTCAGATGTTTCAAATCTTTTTTATTACAAACATTTTAGCCATAAATCATAATCACCCTTGGTTCCTAATATCATGACGGTTTAATCCGTGACTCGGTGATATTAATTGGTTAATTACATTTTAAAAGAAATTCTTTTATTTTATTTACCATTTTAATGCATTTTTATGTTAAACATATTTTGACCATTACATAAATCATCCATGGTTCTTTATACCATGTCGGTTTAATCCGAGTACGATGACAAACATGACTAATTACAAATAATTGAACTTAACATAATTAGTTCAAATCAAACATTTTCCTTTTACCATTTTATTATACTTTTCAAACATGCAAATCCGACAACGAATATTACTAACATAATAGTAATTATTCCGAGTCATGCAAACAATACTTGCAAATCATTAATCACAAAAAAACGGTTTTAAACAACCTTTTTAACAACCAGGAGACGCCTCTTGGTTCGCCCCATGGCTCGCGCCTCAAGAGGCCATCTGCTTTCATATTTCAAAACCTGGACAGGCCCCATTCCCTCGCCAATAGGCTCGCGCCCCAATGGGACTGCCTGGCACTGTTCTGTCTCATTTTGATACTTGTCTAGGACGATCCCGATTACGGTTAATCCGAATATATGACGGATCAGATTGACAAGTTGGCATTTTTACACTTTGTCTTTTAAACACTCTTTTTCAATAAATGGATCGTGTTAAGCATCATAATAACCCGAACTTGGTAAATGGATGTTTAATTTCCGCTTTCACATGTAAATCAATCTAAATCCAACTTGACATCTTATGCTTGATATTTGGATTAACAAACCGACTTAGAAAGCTCACATGTTAGGTTAACACTTTTGGATGTGCATTCATGCATTTACACCGTTTTATCAACTTTTGCACTTAAACAACCACGATCGATCAATAGAGGCCGCTAACGCGGGCGGGATTGGGTGTCTGATTAAAGGGCTTCCCAATACGTACCCTCACCCCTTACTCAGAACCTTTGGATGGTGGATGGCCTTATCCAGGGCATACGAGAGTCATTTTAGGTATAGAATGCTAAAAGGGGGACAAGTCCGTATCTTTAGTACCTATGTCAAACCCTGCTTTGTGCTTCGTTTGACCGAGATATAAAGTAGATTTCGAACGGGTTCCAAGCATCCCACAAATGCTTGGTGGCGACTCCGAACATCTCTGTATCGTTTCGAGACCTTTACCGAGACGAAACCGACCGATCTAAAGCGATCCGGTCGAAAGCATTTTTACGCCGCCGAGCGTGACTTTTTAGACCGCTGCATATCCACAGATTGGCTTGGCGTGTAGGTGGCCCGTGACTACGGACCGGTAGGCGGCCTAAATCCGCAGACCGAGACGTGGCCCATGTCCACAGTTTGGCGACTCCGCTGGGGATTACTAGGACACTTGTGTCTTTGTGATCCTTAGAGGTGAAACTCGAATGAGGCCGTGGTTAAAGTGCATTAATTGATATTACGGTCCTAAGTCGGGTTCCTTGTCCAGGCCCACAACCTAACCTTTATCGACCAATTGGCTCGTCCCATCGGCGTGAGTTTTCTCATCCCCGCGTTTTGAATCCCGATTGAGTCAAGCATACCGTTGACGTTACACATTTCTGTTTCGTCAAAGAGCTTTCATCATCTTCGAGCACGAGGCTAGGGCACCCTCCTTACACATTTTGTTTGGATCGGTATCCCTCTCGCAAATCGGGGTTTGATTGCTTGGTGTGTAACCCACCCTATTAAGCCAAAACCCGTGTCAATATTATGCATAATTAAATGAACTGTGAGTGCTTATGTGTTATGTGATCATAAGTCCTTCCGTGTCATTTCAATCTTTCACAAAAAACACATTTCGCGCCGTTATAATGGCCGTTTCAAATCTCGGTCTTTCGCCGACCGTTGCACGCCTTTCTAGGCCGTCGTAATGACGATTTTCAAATCCGGTTTTCTACAACCATTTCAACACACCTTTCTAGGCCGTCGTAATGACGATTTTCAAACCCGGTTTTTACAACCGTTTCTAAGCACCTTTTTATGCCGTTATAATGGCCATTTCAAAACCCGGTTTTTTTAACCATTTCAAATGCACCTTTTTATACCGTTGTAATGACAATTTCAAACCTTGGTTTTCACAAACCATTTCAAAATCCCCTTTTACGTCGTCATAATGGCCGTTTCAAAACTCGGTCTGCCGCCGACCGTTGCATTCTCAAAGCGCCCTTTTACGCCGTCGTAATGACGAATTCTACCCTCGAATTTTCAAAATTCAAAATCAATTTTTAAACATAAACGTTTTTCAAACCGTCGTAATGACGATTTTAACCCGTGCAACTTTCCAAAATTTCAAATGTCGTTTTCGAAATCAAATTTGGCTTTTCTAAGCCGTCGTAATGACGATTTCAATTCTCGCAATTTTTTATTTGCATACCGTCTTTCAAAGGTTAAAACGGTTTTCTAACCCGTCGTAATGACGAATTCAATCCTCACAATTTCCAATTTCAAATCTTTGAAAACAAATTTATGAGTTTTCAAATTTCAAATCCAATTTCAAATCATTTGAAAACAAATTTAACCGTTTTCAAATTTCAATTCAAAATCAAATATTTGAAAACTAATTTAACCGTTTTCAAATTTCAATTAAAAATCAAATATTTGAAAACTAATTTAACCGTTTTCAAATTTCAATTCAAAATCAAATATTTGAAAACTAATTTAACCGTTTTCAAATTTCAATTCAAAATCAAATCTTTGAAAACAAATTTAACCGTTTTCAAATTTCAAATCCTATTTCAAATTCTTTGAAAACAAATTTAACCGTTTTCAAATTTCAATTCAAAAATCAAATCTTTGAAAACAAATCTAACCGTTTTCAAATTTCAAATCCAAAATCAAATCTTTGAAAACAAATCTAACCGTTTTCAAATTTCAATTCAAAATCAAATCTTTGAAAACAAATCTAACCGTTTTCAAATATCAATCCGATTCTAAATTATTTGAAAACAAATCTAACCGTTTTCAAATTTTCAACCCAATTTTAAATCCTCTGAAAACAAACTTAACCGTTTTCATGGCCATTGTGATGACGATTCCAAATTATTCGATTCTAGATTTTCTAATCCGTGATTATTCGGAATTTCAAAAACTGTCTTTGGAAACAACACTTTGTTTTCAGAGCCGTCGTAATTTCAAACTCAAACCGTCTTTTGAAAACAAACTTAGGACAACTCTTCAACTGATCGACTTTCGGAGATCTCTACTCTTCGGAAGCTGTCCATAAAACGACAAATGAACCTTTTTGAAAATTTCTATTTTCGAAAATATCAGTCCACCTTTCTGATTCAGCCTCGAGTTGATTTCATGTCAAGTCGTCTAGATAACGTCGAGTCTCTGCAGAAGTTAGTGCCTACCTTCTGGTCTAGGTCGTGTCGCCTAATTGTCGAGACATCTCCAATTATGGCGTTAGGAGAGTCAAAACCTCTCGGGTATTAAACCCATCTTTCCCCTAAATTACGGGTCAAAGGTCAAGTTTGTGTACATGTCTTGTCCAACGGCGTCACGCCAGTAACGCACATCCAAACTGAGTCAGAAGTCGTCTGTCTAGGCATCACTATGCCAAAGTCGACACTCGAGTCTAAGTTCAACGTCATGCACCAAGAGTTCAGACACAAGAGGTCATTCACGATCTTTAATGAACTCATAACCTGGTCACACCGTCGTGTCTTCACGACAAAACTACCTTTTCTACATATGTGTCGCACTTGCCTTTGTTTGTGCAACCTCTTGCCAAGACAAGTTATGACGCCTATCGTTATGTCAATAGGAATCCCTTGGGTGCCATCAATCGTCAACCAGAAACTCAAGAACCCGATCAACCTGCATCTGCCATGACTTCCGCCGAAACCAACAACATGGTCCTTCGACTCCTAGCTACCGTGGAAGACTTGAGCACTTGTCTCTCCCAAATTGAGGACTATATGATAACCGGGAATTTTCCCTCTTCTGATATTGAGCAAAGGGTTAAGCTCCTTGAAAGCCGACTACTTGCCAATGACAAAACCAAAACTAGACGACCTCATAGGTCCTTCCCTGATCTGGGTATGCCTTATGCCACAGCCTTGGAAAGGCTAACCTTCCAAGGAAAACTTCAACCAATTGGTCCAACTCCAGACCCTCTACCAAACAAGCGAGGACATAGATGGGACGGAAAACTGTTTTGCCAATATCACCAAGGTCGCGGACACGATACTGAAATGTGTCTCCCCCTAAAATGTGCCATCCTTGACATGATTGAAAAGGGTGAGTTACCATTACCTCCCTCAACAAACAAAAAGAACAACCCTCCAAAAACCCCGTTGGACACAGTCAGGAATCTTTCCTAGACTGCTCTCACCTCATCTCTCCTGACAATGAGAAAATTCATGCAATTGAAGAAGATGGCATACAAAGCGCTATATTGATGCTCTCCGTCTCTATCAATAACATATTCTCAAAGCTGCAAGTGGCTATCGATGATTTGAACACTCGGGTAGCTAATTTGGAGAAGAGGTTTGGTAGTACCGAAAACGAACCTGACCACCAAGGAGAAGACCAACACCCAATTCCCCAACAATCAAATGCTCAAAATGAGGAACCGTCTAATGGTTCCCGCACCCAAAAACCCACCAATAAAGAACGTGCAATTGCCTCGCCAAAATACCTTTCAGAATATCAAACAACATCCCCAAAACTTCCCATTGATAACAACCAAATCCTACTTCCGCCTAGGATTGACAAAAACAAAACTCACAAAAACATCCCAAAAAACACCAATGTTGGAATCAGGGGAAAACATCAAAGGGTATTCACAGATCTGGGAATAACATATGGCACCGCTCTGAGGATACTTTCTTCAGAAGGATTACTGCAACCTATTGGTCCCACTCCAGATCCAAAACCCGAAAACATAACCCAATTTTGGAATGGCTATGCATATTGTCGATATCATAAAGGCAAGGGGCATAAAACTGAAGCGTGCTACGAGCTCAAGCATGCCATAGAAGATGGAATTGAGGATGGCATGTTTTCCTCCTTACTAACAAGCCCTCCAGACAATGAAACTGGGCGGCCTTATAGGAAGTTCATCGATTTGGGTGATCGACAAGATGAGTATTCTGCCAATCATTTGATAAAAAGGAGAAAGGTAGGCTCAACACCATCCTATCAACATGGAGATGAGGCTTTAGTTAAACATGTCATTGACTGCCTTCACCCAAATTATGCATCCCGTTTGAAGGGTTGTAACATTAAAAGCGTCGATGACCTATCAACAGAAATTTCTCGCATCGATGAAATCATTAAAGGAGGCTCAACATCTGCGACCCCTCCCGAAAATAAAACCTTCCGCATTACCGAAGTAAAATATGTGGAGCCTTCGGCAGAAAGAGCCACACACCCGCAAAGACAATTTTCAGACTTGGGCATGCCTTATGCTATTGCTTTTAGAGTGCTTGTCTCTGAAGGACTAATCCAACCGATTGGCCCCACTCCAGATCTTACACCCAATAAAAGAGGCCGGTTTTGGGACGGTTCCCAATATTGCCTATTCCATAGGGGTAATGGGCACAACATAGAGATGTGCTGGAAGCTCAAACATATCATCCAAAATATGCTCGATGGTGGCAGGTTGTCTTTATCAACCTTTAATCATTTAATGGAAAAGAATGGTTCCCATGGACGCCTTACTCCTCAAAAACAGGACAACCTTCTAGGACCTCATCCTTCTGGCGTCCCAAACAACGAGGGTGAAGTGCTCAAGTGGGTCAATGCTCAAAACCAGACATTCAAGCCGCTGGATGCTGCGAAAGAGACCTTCGAGGGGGAAAGTGATGATTACGAGTCCGTATCTACGATTGAGTCCGAGTCCGAGTCCGAGTCTTAGGCTTTCTCATATATATCCTAGTGTCTGTCCTTTTATTCATAAATGAAAACTGGGGGCTGTCCGCATGAGTCACATGTATTCACCGAGTCTGTGCTTCTCCCCTTTACCATTTCCCGTTGACAACGAGAATTGATTTAAAAACAAACAATATGTTCCAATTCAATGTGAGTACACTCGAGTGACGTTTCGTGCCGAGTAAGCAGAGGACTCGAAACTCCGTGTGCATTTTCTTTACCTATTCCATGTCTGGCAATAGAAACCTTTCAATAGCGCCCAATTTAGAACGAGCTTCTATCAAAAGAATTCTACGACGAACCTAGATAACAAACCAAGTACATCTCCTTATTCATGATCAATGACGGAAGGCAAGCCCATTCCCCACAAAAAACATTCCATCACCAAGAATCAACCTCTCACCAACGGGTACATCCCCATCCCCATCCGCACCTTTACCTGCCTCGAACGAAGGACGACAAAGAACCAATAGATCAAAAGCAAAACCAAAGCAAAAGGCCAAAATTAAAGGCCCAAGCCAATATCTATTCACCCAAAGCCAAAGCAAAAGGCCAAAATCAAAGGCCCAAGCCAATAGCCACTCACCCGAAGCCAAAGTGAAAGGCCAAAATCAAAGACCCATGCCAATAGCCATTCACCCAAAGCCAAAGCAAAAGGCCAAAAATCAAAGGCCCAAGCCAAGAGCTATTCACCCGAAGCCAAGGCGAAAGGCCAAAATCAAAGGCCCAAGCCAATATCCATTCACCCAAAGCCAAAGCTCAAGGCCAAAGCAAAAACCAAAGCCAAAAGCAATTCACTCAAAGCAAAAACCAAAGCCAAAGGCTACTCACGCAACGTCAAGGCCAAGACCCAAGCCAAAATCAAAACAAAACAAGATTGAAACCCTTTTCTCAAAAAGACCAAAATCCAAAGAAAGCATCCAACACACAAAATCCTGGACAAGTGAGTCCAAAATACCAAGTCCAGGACCAACAAGTCCAAAGCCTAGACCAACGAGTCCAACACATCAAATCCCGGACCCACAAGTCCAAAACACCAAACACTAAAACCTCAACCAAAACTCCTTCACCCCTAAGTCCTTCTACAGACTGTTACAAGGAGACCTATCTAGGATCCTGGGGATTCCCCTCAAGATCATAACCAAAACTGCTTCACCCCTAAGTCCTTCTAGAGACTGTTGCAGGGAGACCTATCTAGGCTTCTGAGGATTCCCCCTCAAGCTCGTAATATCACACCTTAACCATTATGGTCCAGACATGGAAATCTGACCCCATATTATTTACCAACCATTTCGTGCTCAAGGCCACATCAAACCGGAGACCCCATTCCGCACCACACTACAAGCCGTTACCCTTCGGCCTTAACACCACAAAATTCTTGCTCCAGATTTTATCTGTTAAGCAAACCCATTATTACCAAGCTCCACATTCCCTAATGTTGAAGCCATTTTTCACCACAATCCCCACGGAGTCCTCGAATGCTTTGCTATCGAGAACGGGACATACCTAATCTACCCTTAGAGTCCACTTTTTAGTGTGCTCAAATGATAAGGAACTTTTTCACAAGTTACACCTCTTCGATTCATGATCAAGAGGTATTTATCTCCAATCAACCTTCAAGTCACCAAACGGAATTTTCCGTCGTGACCCTTAACTCCAGATTTTTATCTGTCAAACAAACCATTATTACCAAGCTCCACATTCCATAATGTCGAAGCCATTTTCACCTTAACCCAGATACGGAGTCCTCGAATGCTTTGCTACCGAGAACGGGACATACCCAATCTACCCTTAGGGTCCACCTTTTAGTGTGCTCACATGATAAGGAACATTTTTACAAATTAGACCTCTTCGATTCATGTTCGAGGGGAATTATCTCAAATCAATTTTTCGAGTCACCAAAGGGCTTTTACCGTCGTGACCCACACACTTTAAGGTCCTAACAACTCGCTTAGGCACACACAGTTCAGAACTACGATCTGGTTTGATTTCACACCACGTGAATACGTAGCCTGTCCCTCAAGGACACAACCATACACCTCAAAATCACTTCAAGGTCCTAACATCTCGCTTAGGCACACACTCAGAACTACGATCTGGTTTGATTTTGCACACATGCGAATACGTAGGCAGTCCTATTACAAGGGCTCAACCACACCCCCACACATATTCAATTTTCACACCTTCAATTTGCAACCCATTGCAAAAACCAGCTCAGAACTACGATCTGGTTTGATTTCGCAAACACGCGAATACATAGGCAGTCCCTTAACAAGGACGCAACCGCACACCCATTTCAATCGCAACCATCAACATCAATCCTCAAAAGCAGCCCACCTAGCCGCAAAAATTAATCTTACACTTCTTTACAGGGGGCTTCTTTCTTAAGACGTCGCTCATTCCTTATTTTGTCAAATTCCCCACCTTCTTACTCTGGGGGCTTCTCTTTGAAGGCGTCACCCGTCCTTTATCTACAAGCATCTTTTGAGTCTCAACTATAGTCCAAAACAAAACCGCCCATAGCCTAGTGCTCGGTTCAGACGATGATAAGGTCTTGGTTCCGCTCTCCGAATCATCATACCTCAGAGAAGGATCTCAAACAAGCAAACGGTGGCAAATATGTCTGGAGAAGATAATCAATTCATGTTCCCCAGCCGAGCGGACTTTCTACCTCAGGGATTTGATACACGCTGTCACCCTTTCTTGGCTAGGAGTTGCACTTACATGTGCAAGGTCTCTCAAAGTCATCCCCGTGTCGTGTCGATACTAAGTCTGTACCACGTTCACGACTGCCCATTTCTCAATCAGTCAGTATACGTCTGTGTGAGTCAGTGTCCCAACGGTCACGTGTCTCCAATCTATCAAATCACAGATCTACGAGTAACAAGACTCGCCTTTAAGCTTCACAACATTCAAAATTTCTATATCCCCTCGCGTGAGATATTACGTGCTAGTTGCTTATATGCTAACTGCTCACATGCTTATGTGCTTACGTGCTTATATGCTTACATGCTAGTTGCTTTTATGCTAATTGCTCACATGCTTATGTGCGTACGTGCTTATATGCTTGCATTCAACGTGCTTGTCTATAAGACTGCGGATTTGTGTGGTCACTAACCATGCAGATAATCTTGAGAAGACAAACTCACTCCAATTGAGTACTGGGTTCTTCCCAATAAACGGCGACCCATCAAGTCCAAGGGCTTTAACCCCGTCGATTACATGGCATACGCTACCTCCCAGCGAGCAGCAACTCATATCCCCGGCGAGTCCTGAGAAGTTTTTAACTCCCCAGCGAGTGCCGATTTTCAAATGGATGTCACACATGCTATTTCCCACAGTCGATCTTTCGACCACCATGGCTGGCGAGCCTTCGTCCGCAAACAAGATACAACTCAAGGACGTATCCCGAAGATGCCTCGGGTATGACTCCTTTTCACAAGCTGGCGAGCCTTTGTCCGCAAACAAGATACAACTCAAAGACGTATCCCGAAGATGCCTCGGGTACGACTCCTTTTCACAAGCTGGCGAGCCTTTGTCCGCAAACAAGGTACAACTCAAGGACATATCCCGAAGATGCCTCAGGTACGACTCCTTATCACAGCTGGCGAGCCATTGCACGCACACGAGATACGACTCAAGAACATATCCCGAAGATGCCTCAGGCATGACTCCTTTCTATGGCTGGCGAGCCTCAAAACGCACCACCTTCAACACCGGCTGGCGAGCCTTTGCGCGCAAATGATTGAAGGACGTATCCCGAAGATGCTCAGGTATGATTCCTTCTTATGGCTGGCGAGCCTTTATACGTAGTCTAATGGACTTTAAACGACCCGAATCGGAAGTCGAAAGAATCTAAAATTTTCCAGACGGCAGGTCCCTGACTCGAATCCTCGAGACGCCTCGACGTCGCCCTTCCCGACGGCAGGTCCTTGGCTCAAACCTTTTTGAGTCGCCTCGACGTCACAATGGTCTTCAGGTTGTAATCTTTGATTGACCTGGAGATCATACTTTGACTTTCGCCCTGTCCAAGCCTCAGTCAAAGTGGGGGCTCTGTAGATACCCAGTATCTGCACCATCCAAAAACCACCCGATGATGATCGGACTATAACGTGTTTTTGATATGCGTGCGTGGATTGGCTATATATGAGACGGTTTAATGCACTACTGGGATATGAAAAATGATTTCAAAAGTTTTCTAACTTCATTTGCATTAAAATAACACTATTTAGAGTTAAAACCGTCTTCGGACCCAAAACCGACTCAGAAACCCGAAACCCGAGTCAACCTGAGTCAACCTGAGTCAACCCGAGTCAACCCAAATCTCGGATGTCAAAAATAATGCCATGAATGTCTTCATCGTGTCATTTCCATTAAAATGACCATATTTAGAGTCAAAACCGACACCGAGCCAAAAACCGACTCGAAATTCAAATCCCGACTCACACGGGTCAAACCCGAGTCAAAGACACAAAATACCTACCCCAAATATCACCTGATAAGTCTGTCGTGTACCTATCAAAAATAAACTAACTATATAGCTAGGGAAGTCAGGTCGATCTCCTCAGGGAGGCAAGATATCTGTAGAAGTCCGTCTATTTGGTCACAAACGGGGGGGGGGGGTTGTTTGAATTGTTTTCTAAACTACAAAGTTTAAAGGAAGAGAAGTAGAGATAAGAGCAGTAAAAGCAGAGAAATAGGTTTAAACTATCAAATAGATAAGGGACATGTCGGGAATTCGGTTCACTACTGTAGTCCAGTGACTCAGCTATAAACAACTCAGACGAATTAATGCAAGACGGATGTGGAAAGGTCCTTTCGGTCCACTTTCTATCCTAAAATACCACTAAACTAACTTTCATTCTCGTCAGGGCAGTCTACTGTTCATAGCAGGCCTATGTAGTCCAATCTTTCGATCTAGGATTGATTTTAGCCAGATTAAAGAGATGACTCAGAAGCGTGCACTCAACTAAGTCGATAAATACAATTAAATTGCTATGGTGACAGAATCTCACAATTAATTCATCTATTTCATTTACTATATCGTCACATTCCTACCGCAGATCCCCTAATCCCAACATGCATTAAATTTAGCTACTCATATCGCTATTAATATCAAAACTAATAACAAATGAAGAACTAACAATAAACATGATGAAATAACAAATAAAATGCATAAAAGTAAATTAGGGCAGAAATTAAGTATGACTAAACGAAGAATTAAAGCAAACAAAAGAGATATTATTATTAAGGGAAGAGAAAGGGATTACAATCGTGCGAATCCGGCGTAAAGAACACAAAATCCGAGCAAAACAATCCCGAGAACAAGGTTACAGTGAAAGAGAATAAGTAACGTAGTAATGTTTGATAAAAGCTAAGTGGTGAATCAAATCTGATTCTAATGACCTAACTAAAGCGTGCTTAAATAGGAAAATAATTAAGTTTTTGCGAAATAAAACAACTCACGGGCTAATTAAAGCCCATAATAGCAGAAACCACTCGATCGAGTGGAATAAAACCACTCGATCGAGCAAACCTCAGGACAATCTACTCGATCGAGTAGAAAAGTTACTCGATCGAGTAACTCTCTTTTCAGAAACTTCTGGATCGAGTAGAAAACTACTCGATCGACCAACTGGGGACGTAAAAACCACTCGATCGAGTGGTAAAACTCCTCGATCGAGTCTTCTGTCTTCAAATCAGCTCAAGTTCACGCCCGACTGCCTCGTAATCCGTGCCTTCACGCATTCCAATGCAGTATCTCACTCTGGAAAATCTCGTCTCCTCTAAATGCATGCAAAAAGGACGAAAAAGGGTACGATTCCACTGCTTTCGCGTTCATTTCTACAAAACGGACAAAACGAACCAAAGTAGCCAATTCGGGGCAAAATACTATAAAAATAGTATAAAAATGCATGGAAATACGTGCTGAAATAGGCTAAAAAGACTATATATTATGCACGTATCATCACCTAAGTGGAAGCTTACACGGCTAAGCAAACCTCAAAGACCACAAATCACAACCAACAAAACATTGGTTAGAACAAATGCAAAATCCAAATTTGCGAAAGGGACAGTACACCCCATTGAGTCACGGGGTGGCTCGCGCCTCAATGGTGTGTTTCCTTAGCCTCCAAGCAAAATCAACCGACCTACCATCGCACATTTCTCTATAAATACCCACCATCACACACAATAATCTTCACGCGAGTGTCCGCCCCCTCACCTCTCTCTTAAACTTCTAGACCCGACTTCCTAAGTCACAAAATCGACACGTGTTTACGACCTACCGATCGTAAACACAAGCCTTACACATTTTGTTTGGTACCTTCGTCGTGCACTCGACCGACGCATTTGACCAACTCAATTCATCAATCAACATGTTTTAATTAACATATTTTCAACTCATTTTCAAAACAAAATCCTTTTTTAAGGCACTGTTTTAAACTTCTTTGATCGCGAGTAATCACTACGAGAAAACCGTCTCTAAAGTCGTCTACCACGCAAACATCAATATACGTAAGTTTGAGGGTGTAAATATCTCATTTATTTCATGTATTTACTGTTTTTATGAGTTCATAAGCATGAACAATGCATAACACGATTCAAACATAGGTTAGACTAGCCAAAACTGAGTTTTGGCCTGAGACAGAAGCTCCTTGCTATGCGGGGTTGCTCGCGCCTCTTGTGGGTGTCTGGGTCAGACTCATCCGTGTTTGAGTTCGTCTTTCCTTCAACACTTTCTTTTATTTTTACTTCTTTCCTTTTACGGTTTTTACCATTTCAAATGTTTCAAATCATTTTTATTACAAACATTTTAGCCATAAATCATAATCACCCTTGGTTCCTAATATTATGACGGTTTAATCCGTGACTCGGTGATATTAATTGGTTAATTACATTTTAAAAGAAATTCTTTTCTTTTATTTATCATTTTAATGCATTTTTATGTAAAACATATTTTGACCATTACATAAATCATCCTTGGTTCTTTATACCATGTCGGTTTAATCCGAGTACGATGACAAACATGACTAATTACAAAAAATTGAACTTAACATAATTAGTTCAAATCAAAAAATTTCCTTTTACCATTTTATCATACTTTTCAAACATTCAAATCCGACAACGAATATTACTAACATAATAGTAATTATTCCGAGTCATGCAAACAATACTTGCAAATCATTAATCACAAAAAACGGTTTTAAACAACCTTTTTAACAACCAGGAGACGCATCTTGGTTTGCCCCATGGCTCGCGCCTCAAGAGGCCCTCTGCTTTCATAAGTCAAAACCTGGACAGGCCTCATTCCCTCGCCAATAGGCTCGCGCCCCAATGGGGCTGCCTGACACTGTTCTGTCTCATTTTGATACTTGTCTAGGATGATCCCGATTACGGTTAATCCGAATACATGACGGATCAGATTGACAAGTTGGCATTTTTACACTTTGTCTTTTAAACACTCTTTTTCAATAAATGGATCGTGTTAAGCATCATAATAACCCGAACTTGGTAAATGGATGTTTAATTTCCGCTTTCACATGTAAATCAATCTAAATCCAACTTGACATCTTATGCTTGATATTTGGATTAACAAACCGACTTAGAAAGCTCACATGTTAGGTTAACACTTTTGGATGTGCATTCATGCATTTACACCGTTTTATCAACTTTTGCACTTAAACAACCACGATCGATCAGTAGAGGCCGCTAACGCGGGCGAAATTGGGTGTCCGATTAAAGGGCTTCCCAATACGTACCCTAACCCCTTACTCAGAACCTTTGGATAGTGGATGGCCTTATCCAGGGCGTACGAGAGTCATTTTAGGCATAAAATGCTAAAAGGGGGACGAGTCCTTATCTTTAGTACCTATGTCAAACCCTGCTTTCTGCTTCGTTTGACCGAGGTATAAAGTGGATTTCGAACGGGTTCCAAGCATCCCACAAATGTTTTGTGGCGACTCTGAATATCTCTGTATCGTTTCGAGACCTTTACCGAGACGAAGACGACCGATCTAAAGCGATCCGGTCGAAAGCATTTTTACGCCGCCGAGCGTGGCTTTTTAGACCGCTGCATGTCCACAGATTGACTTGGCGTGCAGGTGGCTCGTGACTACGGACCGGTAGGCGGCCTAAATCCGCAGAACGAGACGTGGCCCATGTCCACACGGTGAATGGTCCTCGGGATTTAAAAATCCTCGAAAAGGGGTGTGTGCCATTTTCGGGTTTTGATAGAGCCATCGTGTCGGCACGAGAAGGGTTGAAATCCGTATCATGATGCCGCAATTATAACGGTGTAAAAAGGTGTTTTCGAAATGGTTTGTAAAAACCAGGTTTGAAAATCGTCATTACGACGGCCTAAAAAGGCGTGCTTTTTGAAATGGTTATAGAAAATCGGGTTTGAAAATCGTCATTACGACGGCCTAAAAAGACGTGCTTTTGAAATAATTGTAGAAAACCGGGTTTGACAATCGTCATTACGATGGCCTAAAAAGGCGTGTTTTTTGAAATGGTTGTAGAAAACCGGGTTTGAAAATCGTCATTACGACGGCCTAAAAAGGCGTGTTTTTTGAAATGCAACGGTTGGCGAAATATCGAAGTTTGAAACGGCCATTATAACGTCGTAAAAGGGGGTTTTTGTAAGTTTGAAGATGACACGAAAGGACTTATGATCATATAACACATAAGCACTCGCAGTTTCATTATATTATGCATAATGCTGATATGGGTTTTGGCTTAAAAGGGTGGGTTACATACCAAGTGATCAAACCCCGATTTTCAAGAGGGATACTAATCTAAACAAAATGTGTAAGGAGGGTCCCTAGCCTCGTGCACGAAGGAAATGAAAGCTCTTTGATGAAACAGAAATGTGTAACGTCAACGGTATGCTTGACTCAATCGGGATTCGAAACGCGGGGATAAGAAAAATCATGCCGATAGGGCGAGCCAGTTGGTCGATAAAGGTTCGGTTGTGGGCCCGGACATGGAACCCGACTTATCACCGTAATATCAATTAATACATTTCAACTAAGACCTCGTTCCCGTCTCACCATCTAGGGATCACAAAGACTCCCCTGGATAAAGTCGTCCACTATCCAAAGTTTCTGAGTAAGAGGTGAAGGTACGTATTGGGAAGCCCTTTAACCGGACACCCAATCCCGCCAGCAGTAGCGGCGTCTACTGATCAATCTTGGTTGGTTAAATGCAAAAGTTGATAAAACGGGTAAATGCATGAATGCGCATCCACAAGTTTGAACCTAACATGTGAGCTTTCTATGTCGGTTGTTTATCAAAATATCAAGTAATTGATGTCAATTTGGATTTAATATTGATTTTCATGCGAGACGGAAATTAAACATCCATTTACCGAGTTAGGTTTATGATGCATAACATGATCCATTTTTCTTAGAAAGGCGTTTTGCAAATCCAATGTAAAAGGGGCAGATTTGTCATCTGATCCGTCCTGTATCCGGGTTAACCGAAGTTGGGATCGTCCAAGACAAGTGCTGGAAAGGAAACACGGTCTGCATCAGGCAGCCTATTGAGGCGCGAGCCATCTGGCGATGCAAGCAGACCTGTCCTGGTTTGAAAAATGGAAAACAGTTGACCTGTTTAGGCGCGAGTCAGCCGTTTGTCCAAGGGACGTCTTCTTACTGTTAAAATGTTTGTAAAAGGGTTTGTAAAGAGGGTGTTTGAACCCGTCTTTGTTTGAAAAGGTCGTTTAGATCGCCTTTGTGTTAATATGAGGAGCGGGACTTGAATAATCATCATTGTATTGACAATATTCGATGTCGGGTTCGGTTTTGCAAGCTTGACATGAATAGTTTTGAAAAATGATTATGAACTAATTATATTAAGTTCATTTGTTTGTAATTAGTCAATGTTCATCATCGTACTCGGGTTTAAACCGACATGGTATGTGGAACAAAGGATGACTTTGCATTTATGACTAATATATTGTTTTTTGAAATGTAAAGAAATGAAATAAAAGGTTTTAAAATACCTTTTAAAATGTAATTAACCAAATATTATCACCAAAACACGGATTAAACCGTCATGGTATAAGCAACCAAGGGTGAAAATGTTTTATAGTTAAAAAGATTCACCATAAATATGATTTGAAATGGTAAAACCGGTTTGAAAATTGGTAAGAATGAACCAGGGCACCCCATTGAGGCGCGAGGCACCTAGTGGTGTTTAGGGCCTTCTATTTTGGTCAAAACTCAGTTTTGGCTCATTCGATCCTTATTTTGGACCATGTTATGCAAGTTTTAGCATATTATAGTCATAAAATAGATAAAAGGACATGAAAGAAGAGAATATTTACACCCTCATACTTACATGCTAGGCTTGAGACGAGAAATCGACGAAAGTGTAACAACTTGTTAGGTCGGAAAACTCGGTTGAAAACCGTTTAAGCAATGTAAAGAGTGTTTTGTTAAGTTTAGTGATGGTGTAGTTGGTCGAGATGGTCGGTCAAGTGATTTAATACACAATGACAGTACCAAACAATGTGTATGGCTTGTATTTTCGCTCGGTAGGTCGAAAATACGTGTCGGTTTGTGACTTGTCAAGAAGTCGAGTCGAGAATTTTAAGGGAGAGATGATGGGGCAGACACTTTCGTACCTTCAAATATTGGCATTTGAGGGGTATTTATAGAGAAATGGGTGGTTGTGTGTGTTTTGAGCGACGTGGCCGCATGGGCTACTCAAAGAGGCGCGAGCCATTTCGCGGGTCTTCAAGCTGTCTTGTCACTATCACGCAATTGAAATCATGATTTGTTCTATCCTATGTTTTGGATAGCATGATTTCTACTTGACCATTTAAGTATTCCGGGAATACTTAACATGGAAGTTTTGAGAAGTTTGTTTTTTGTGTTTGACTCGTTGTTGAAGTCGGGATTTGAATTTTTGAGTCGTTTTGGTCCAGTGTCATTTTTGACTCTAGTTAGTGTCATTGCGACCCCGTCGTCGTGCATAAAACACTCCAGGTACTTTTGAAAAGTTTTGAAATGTTTTTTTTTCGAAACCGATTTGAGTTTTCCGACGTATAGTCATACAAAACTGTCGATTAAACGCTGCGATTCCTAAGCATGTTGTAGTCCGATAATCATCGGGTGTTTATTGGAGACTCGACAGATACTGGGTATCTACAAAACTATTTGTATTTTAGTTGGCAATAGTGAAACTAATGTCTGTAATGTTTTCGGTCTTTTGTGGACATGTCGGTCAGTTGTTATGATAATTGACAACAATTGAAATTGATATCACACTGGAAGTATAAATGTGTCATACACATGAAAGTGCCATTGAATGTGTGAGGAAAGGTTAGATGTGATTAGATCGCAAGTGTAAATGTGACGATATTCAAAGTGTGAATGTGCCATTTACATGAAAGTTTCATTGAAAGTTAAATGCGGTCAGATGGGAAAGTGTAAATGTGATTAAATGGGAAGTGTAAATGTTATCACACTGAAAATGTAAATGTGTCATACACATGAAAGTTTCATTGAAAGTTAAATGTGGCCAGATGGGAAAGTGTAAATGTGATTAAATGGGAAGTGTAAATGTTATCACACTCATAGTGAAAATATGTCATACACATGAACGTTTCATTGAATGTGAAGGAAAGGTTAGATTTGATTTAATTATAAGTGTAAATGTTACTTGAAATAACATTGTCAATTCAAATAACTTCATGTAACACAATGTTTGGCAATCCAATAAAACGGAGACATTTTGGTCTTATGACAGTGTAACTCTGACGCTTTGACTGGGTAACTTTGTTACTTTGTTACTCAAAGTTACACCAAGAGCATTTGAAAGTGGCGCTGCCATGAGACCAATTCCTAATCCCTGGTTCCAGTGATAGCACATCAAAATTCAAAGTTACACATTCAAAATACAAAAGCTACATTATCACTGTCGTGACGTCTATTCTTCTTCTAATTCCAACTCTTCCTCCTCCTCTCCTTCATCTTCTTTTTGGTCAGATGACCCCTCGCATAATGGTGTTTGTTCTGAAAAGGGGTTTGGGCAGTTCATCTAGTTGTGATTTGTATTCTCTTGCAATTCTTACACTTGCGTTTGGGTTTTCTAGCTAAGGCCAGTGCTTTTGTTTTGGTTGACAACATTGTTTTTCCGCTACCCTTATTTTTTGAATTCTTAGGTGGGAATATCGTCACCACCTCACTAGCCGTACAATGCAGAATTTTCTCCATTTGTTGATTTTTATTCAACACTTCCCCTAACGGTGATGGCTTATCCTTAAATCCCCTAATATAGCGGAGAAGCTTTCAACATCAGACACACCTTTGCCTCGAAGGAGCCCTACGGTCTAATGAACCTCCGACCACATTATTGGCATTGCAATTTGTTTTCCATCGATGATTTACATGTTGTCTGTCCCTTCACCATTACAATTGAACATCCGGAATCGGAGACACTCTTCCGTCCATCTTTTTACAACATAATCGTCTGGTATAGTCTTCATCCCACGTCTGGTATAGTCTTCATCCCATTTGCTGAAAATCAAACATTGTACAACTGCACCTTGCTTTACGTGTACCTGGGTCATCAGTTAAGGCTATCATGTCAGTGTGAATGTTACAAACAATGTAAGTGTAAATGTGTTTGTATTGAAGTATATGTAGAATGTAAGTGTAAATGTCATTACATGTAAATGTCTAATGTAAATGTAAATATAAATGACAGCAAGTAATTTGTAATCCGTAATTACCTGGACTGTTTGCAACTTCAAAATTCTTTCCCCTAGACGAATCTTTGACCGTAGTTACTTCTAGCTCGTCTCTCTCAATGAAACCTCTGGTTCTACATGTATCAACTGAGTATATGTCTTCTTCCTTGAAGGTGTAGAATGTTGAATAGGTGCATACCTTTGCACCATGACTCTCTAACGCCAGATGTGTTGACGTCTTCGGGGATGAGTGCTTATCATTGTTGTCAAGCTGCTTTTGTGTATGTCTTTGTTGGTCCATAGCGCTCTCAAAATGCATCCAAAACTCAACCAATGTTCCTGATTTATGCTCAAACCTCTTAAAAAAGCTATTTTCGCTCTCTGATCTTTGAGTTGTCCTCACAACAGACGCCATCTTCAAGTCTCTGCAATGTGCCATTACCCACTGTCCTCTAATAGCATACGTGTCCGCAAACCAATCATTGGCAATAAGACCATGCTCTTCAATAATTTGCTCCCAGATAGCAACGAATTCTGCTGCTGCAAGCTCCTCGTCCCATAAAATGTCATTAAGTTACCCCATGAAGTCAGAATAATCACTCCTAAAGACACCAAACTTACTAGGCACTTTGTTCATTATATGCCACATACAAAACCGATGTCGTGCTGTCTTGAAAACAAGAGGAACGGATTTTATAATACCCGGTTCCTGATCTGTAATTATGTACTGGGGTTCCTCCCCCCCCCCCCCCCCCCTATTGCATGTAAAACTCGGCTGAAAACCCAATTAAATGACTCATAATCTTCCCTTGCAATTAGAGCCCCACAGAACGTCACTGATCGTTTATGCTGATCCACACCGCTAAACGGTGTGAAAACCATAGAATACTTATTTGTTGAGTAAGTTGGGTCGAATGACACTGCATCACCAAATACCTTGTAGTTCTCTCAGACAGTACTGTCCGCCCATATAGCCATACGTAGGCTGCCATCATCGTCAATATCGTAGTCAAAGTAGAAACCTTTTCTTGTTTCAGTCATTTCCTTAAAATGGTCTACGAACTACTGACCATCACATTCATGAATGAAATATTTAACATCCCTATGGAAGTTCTTAAAATCATTTAAGCTTGCTCCAATGTTTTCGAATCCATTCACGTGTTCATTGCAGATTTCGTAGGTCCTTGTTGCTCTTATCTTCAGCTGTCAATTAATAAAAAATATGAAATATATAACATGAATGGATTTATTGAATTAGTATCGACAGTGATGATATATTACTCACCCTTGAGTTCAAAACGATTATCATCTTGTGATAATCTGTTATGTTGCGCGACAATTTATGGAACTCTCTGTCCTTAAGTGAGATAAGCTCGTGATTGTGACCCTCGTGGAATCGGTCTATTAATAGAACATCATTCTTCATATATAGTCTTATCCTCGCTTTACACCCCACTCTAGTGACTCTGGTTCTCCTCTGTGAATTCTCTCCAACTAGTTCGTCACTGTGTTCTTTATTTGGCGCCTTGTGAGTAAAACCTTCTCGATTTCAAACAACAAGCTTTGACTTTATCTCTCTGCCACGCCACTTTTTCGTTGTGTACCTGCGCACATTAAACCCACAAGCAATGGCGTATATCTTATAAAATGTTACCGCGTCCTCAATCCCCCCAAACTCATGCCCGATAGACGGTGTAAACCTCTTTTCAACCTCCCTGCACAATTCCTGCCTGTCATGCTGCACTCCATTTTTGTTAAGTGAATCTGTAAATAGGACATGTTAATACAGTTCACAGAGTGTAAATGTTAAATGAAAGTGCAAGCGTAAATGTTTTAAGATATGAAGTGTAAGTGTAAATGTCATCAGATATGAAGTGTAAGTGTGAATGTTTTTAAACAATCCATTTATCTCAGAGTGTAAATGTAAAGAGAAGTAAAGTGTAAATGTCAAATGCAAGTATAAATGTTTTCAGATATGAAGTGTAAGTGTGATTGCTGGAAGAAGTGGAAGTGTAAATGTCATCAGATATGAAGTGTAAGTGTGAATGTTGAGTATTAGTATAAGTGTAAGCGTAGATGTAAATGTTAAGAGGATAGAAGTGTAAATATTATCATCTGGAAGTGTAAACGTCATCAGATATGAAGTGTAAGTGTGAATGTTAAGCGTAGATGTAAATGTTAAGAGGATGGAAGTGTAAATGTTATCATCAGAAAGTGTAAATGTCAAAGGTAAGTGTAAATGTCCCAGATATGATGTGTAAGTGTAACCGTGGAAGTGTAAATGTCCAAAAGTGAAAATGTAAATGTAAATGTCCCAAAGTGTAAGTGTAAATGTCATCAGAAATGTAGTGTAAGTGTGATGTTCTAAAAGTGTAAATGAGCAATATCAGTGTAAATGTCAATAGATGTGAAGTGTAAATGTGATGGTCTGGCAACAATTACGGTTATTTCATAACAATAATCCATCCTATTGGTGGTCTGCAATAATCACTTCATCCTATCAATAATCCAAATTAAATCCAACCTAAACACCATACCTTCTAATAACGAACTAGATGGTATTTTATGGTGTTTTTGTGTATCAAATAAACCAAGCTTTTGATTCATCACTTGAAAATATTACCATAAACTTCACATATACCAACTAGGTTGCCCAAAAACTATCAAATATTCCAACATAAACTTAAAAAAATATCAACTGGTTTGTTATTAGAAGGTATGATGCTTTAGTTGGATTTGATTGAGATTATTGATAGGTTGGAGTGATTATTGCAGACCACCAATAGGATGGATTATTGTTATGAGATAACCCTTTTTTAAATACTTCATTAATAATGTAAGTGTAAATGATGTCAGATTTGAATTTTGATTGTGATGGCCTTTAATTTGCATAGTCTAATACTTACAATTTCAAAAAGTGTACACACATTATGAAAAATAATCAGAAGTGAAAACTGGAACAATCAAAATTAAGTTTCATATCAAAACTCAAAACTGAAACAATGAAACCTCATTTTCATATGAAATTGAAGCAATTTCAAAAATGCAACAGTGGTATTATTTGTACAATTTTAAAATATTATTTGTACGATCTCAAAACACATAATCAACATTAAACGGAAAATATTATTTCAACAATCTTCATATGAAAATGGTGATGTAAACTATAAATTAAATGCAAGTGCCAGTGCCAGTGTAAATGTAATTGTTAAGATAAGGACAGTGTAAATGTGATGGTCTGAATGTGTAAATGTCCAACTTAAGTGTAAATGTTGTCAGAATTGAAACTTGCATAGTCTAATACGTTGAAAGCTAGAACAATCAAAATTCAGTTTCATATCAAAACTCGATACTCAAAACTGAAATCTAATCTTCATTTAAAACTCAGCATCAAATTTCAAAAGTGTAACTGTGAATTATAATCTTTCAAAAGTAATGATAAGATACATTGAACTGAAAATATGAAAACGGTGACTGAAAATAATAAATATAAAATGAAGAAATATCATTGATGCCATCTATAATCTGCATGTCTGCGATGATTTTCAGGTTTTAAAGAGAATTGTAGCTGAATTTTGAGCGTCAAATAGAGAAACGCAGGTTTAGAGAGAAGAATCGTAGATAGAAGGTGGATGAAGAAGTGTGTCAAGAAAGGAATTAGGTAGGTGTTGATAGATAGTACAGAGGATATAGAAATTATCTCGTGCGCACTTTACTTGGGAAGAACAATAATCAGACAAAGGGTTCCTCTTTCCTATCTAAGCTTTTCCCTTCTTTTTTCGCCTATATTTTGTAAACAATCTCAACCTTAGATGTTGTCCATCTAAAGGTCCTTATAAGGACTTAAGGACTCAAAAGATGCAATGGACTCATAAGAACTCCTCCATATATATAAAGAATTAGGATCAAATGAGTCCACCTTCCGTAGGTGAGTCCATGTGTCCTAATCTTAGCCATTAGATTATAACAAAATCAATGGCTAAGATTACATCTTAAAATAAATGGCCTATATAAAACTCAAAAAACCCTAATTCAATTCATTTTACCACCTACCACTTCTCTCTCTTCCTCCATTTTTCACTCTTCGTCTCTCTCATCCCTCACTCACCAACCAACCCACCTTACAACCACCGACAACAACCACAACAGTTGTAACACCCCCATTTATTCAGGAGCCTTTAGCTAGACATTCCCAAACAAATAGAAATGTTACCATCTCGGTTTCCCGAGGTAGTGAATAACAAAGTACAACAAACCAAAGTACTTTAAATTAAAACTTTAATGATTACATATGTTTTACAATTTTGATCAACTAAGACTTAATATAAAATAATACAACTCGCAGCGGAAATTAAATAAGTGATATAACTACATTTGTGATCTAGACTCCTGCAGGTCCGAAAGCTCACACGCCCAAGCTCCTCATATCCAGCTAACTCAAAAACCTGCTATTTAAATGTGCTCCCCATTTAACCGGAAATATTAAATGGTTCACCACAGAACGTCATCAATTAAAGCAGACATCAATTTTATTTTGACACAGAAGCAAACACGTCAACCAATGGTTGAGTAGGAATAGCTAAACAACAACAATAAAAGAATACAAGACAATATCAAATGCAAATGCAATGCATGCTCATGATCAATCCTCCGACGCTCCCGTTCATCCCGCCAATCCCTGGCCAGGGTAATCTCAATAACATCCCAGAGACAAGTCTGTGAGAACCCGACTGGGGAAAACAATGCAAGTGCTCATGATATGATATGCAAACAATATACTTACCATCCCGGATATGAGGTGGGGAAACCAAATCAATATAAGCATCTCGATCACGAGTGAGGTAGTCAATAATCAAATCATCTAGGTCACAAGTCGAGGTAGTCATTAAACAATATATCTCAATGCAACCAACCAACAATCATATATCATCCATCACAATTCCAAATAATTCAACCAGTAAAATTAGATAATACCATTCAAGTAAACATTAAAGTGATTGAGTAGCTATCCTACCTGTATAGCAAAGCGGCTCAACAAAATCCAAATAGCAAAGCACATGAATCCAAGCAACAAAACCCGTCTTACAAAAGCGTCACCAATTAACCTTAAGATGAAAAAAGATGAACAAACTCTTTATCTATCTAGTCTCCTTCTCTCTCTATATATATATTTTATGTTTTGTGAAAGTGAATAAAAGTTGTGGTTTGCTATTGTATATATAGTAGTAAGGTAGTATCGTTTTAGGAAAGTTTATAAGTCGTAAGATATAATAAATTATAATAAAATATTTATGGCAGGTAAAATAAATAAATAATATTAATAATCATAATCATAATGATAATCATAATCATAATCATAATCATAATGGGGTATAATATTATATTATTAGGAATACAATAATTAGGTGCGAAATTATGAAACTAATTAGCGCGTAACATCACTCAGCGAGTTCAGCTTTGCGCACTGATTTTCAAACAGCTGTCATTTCTTCGTTACTGATCGGAATCAAGCTTGTGACCATGCGTTGGAAAGCTAAGACAATAAGCTTTCACCTCAAATTGGAATCACCCTCATAGAAGCTGCAAAACTCTAGATATTCCCGTTCCAAATTACCCCTAAAACAAGTGATCATACTTCAGTAATTGGCACATTTGTGCAAGCTTTCTATTAACCTTTCATAGTCTACCTTGTACTTTAGACACACACAAAGGTCATATAACCATAAAATATGAGGGGTATTACAGTCTTCCCTCCTTAAAATGAACTTCGTCCTCGAAGTTCGCGCATACTAACAACCACTCAAAACCTATTCCACCTAGACCCTGCATGCTAATCAAAATGTTATCACAGCTAACACACATTATGACGCCACTTACACATATTACACAACATATATACCATTAACTTCAGTAGTATTACATTCTACCTCACTTAAAAATAACTTCGTCCTGAAGTTCCACCACTATCTTGACACCACTATAATCCCAAATATTAACATGCTACGTGGTCTTATCCAATTCTCTCCCCCAGATACTCACACGCTACGTGGTGCACCACCAACATTTATAACAACTAAATCCTTAAGTCCACTCTAATGCTACAACTGATCTCATCACGCTTACCAACATTTCTTAAGACAACCAAATAACAAATAAAAAGAAGTGATACTAACGAAATATGACATCCTACTCTACTTAAAATTAAGGTTACGTCCGCGTAACCTCAAAAGACTACACAACACTCACCAAAATCCTCCAGACTTCTTTCCATGACTATCAACTTACTTATATTTACAAAATATTCGTCCTAACATTCTACTCATCGTTATGCCAACAAGAGTCCATAACAATTTTTTGTGTAATAAATATCAATCTTTCAAGTTATAACATTATAATCTTATCAATCTCAATACACCATATGCATAAATCATACTCATTGTCAACAATCCTTAAGTTCGCTTCAATCCTTATTCACCTTACTCATCTTAAAATTACTTAACAACCCAAATCATTACTCTTACTATTTAATCCTCAAGGCTCGGCTATTTTATCTTTACTCTTTAACTAAATCTAACAATTCATAACAATAGTTTTTCTCCGAAACATGTTTCAGTTATTTGCTCCCTTATCAAACACATTATTTAAATCCACGTACTCTAATTCTCAAATTGCCACCATTAAATTCAATCACCCGTCGACATTTCATCTTTAGTTATCATACCCATCATTAATAATTCCCAAAATCAAAAATTTTACCTCATCCTGGTAACTCATAACTAACATACACCCTAAAGTTACCTCTTAGTAACCCAAATTTCTAAGCACCCCAGTCATCTAAAATTTCATACACTAACATAAAATAAATTAAGCTCATTAAATAAAATTCACTTCTATCCTATTATAATATATCTTTCTCATGAACATTTAACCTTTTTTTTTAAAAAAAAATTTATCCTTACCTACACCTTATTCATGTCACAATTAACCAGAAAACCACATTAATACTTCACTAAATTTATTGTCAATATCACCCTTTAAATCACATTACTTACCTTGTTATCGCATCAATCATCAATCTCACTTCTCTTATAAAGCTATGTTTCCCAATAATCTCAGACTATATATCTTTCTTATATGATCCATAAAAATATTAAAAATATCATTCACATCTCGTAACCTTTCTCACAAAAAAATTTTAAGGTAATTGTTGTCGTAAATCTCACATTAGATTTCACCACAATTCCCTTATATGACACATTTATTCCCTTAAGTTCCCTCAAAGACACTTCATTTTGATAGCAGTCAATAAATCCTCTATTTTTTTCCCAATCAATTCATCCCTAAGATGATCTCTAAATCTCTCAAAGAAGTTCAATTAAATCCATAGAGAAAGAATTTTTCCGATTAAAATATTCACACCCTGATTTATCTTCCCAAAAGTTAATGACTCCCCTGAAGATATTTCTACATCAAATTTTATCACATCAAATCATTTCAATTCTAAGGTACGAGCATGCGTACTAGAAATAAATGATTGCGTACAAATTATTTTGCCACGATTTCTTTACAGTTTGTCACAATTTCCTTATAACTTACCACAATTTTGCTGTAATTTGCCACAATTTTCCGTGTCACTCCATTCATGCTTACCTGCCTCTCTTTTAAACATTTATCATACTACTTAATCTTTGACAATTAAATTTAAACTTTTATAACAATTCTATAGCATAAATATCACAAATCGGTTCAGGGTATCACATTCCGCATATCTCTAGACATGAAATTTCTAAACATGAAATTCACATATATACAACCAATACATATAAAGATGCAATAATTCACGGTGCATGTTTCTCCAATTTATGTCACTCATGATATACCAAGAAAATTTCCATGCGCAATTATGCAACGAATTAAAACAAATTCAATTCAATGTGACCGCCGTCTCATAGACCACACGCCTTTCCTTTTTATTCGTCTCAAAATTTCATACCTTTTTGTTCTCAAATTGCCGTAAAATTAGTATTTCTCACATTTTCAGGTCACAATTAGACCCTTAAGTTAAAACATCCACGCTAACTACCCTTCTCTTTCCTTAACCTTCCCTCGAGATGACCGGCTCAAAACTGAAAAGGGCCAGGTCAAGGACGTCTCCCTAACCTAGAAGAGGGCTCCTAAACAGTTTCTACCCCAGGTTTTTTTTTATTAGACTCATCCTAAGTTTATTAAATTCATTGGTTTAGGCCTTAGGATCGTTTGCTCTGATACCACTTTGTAACACCCCCATTTATCCGGGAGCCTTTAGCTAGACATTCCCAAACAAATAGAACTGTTACCATCTCGGTTTCCCGAGGTAGTGAATAACAAAGTACAACAAACCAAAGTACTTTAAATTAATACTTTAATGATTACATATGTTTTACAATTTTGATCAACTAAGACTTAATATAAAATAATACAACTCGCAGCGGAAATTAAATAAGTGATATAACTACATTTGTGATCTAGACTCCTGTAGGTCCGAAAGCTCACACACCCAAGCTCCCCATATCCAGCTAACTCAAAACCTGTTATTTAAATCTGCTCCCCATTTAACCGGAAATATTAAATGGTTCACCACAGGACGCCATCAATTAAAGCAGGCATCAATTTTATTTTGACACAGAAGCAAACACGTCAACCAATGGTTGAGTAGGAATAGCTAAACAACAACAATAAATGAATACAAGACAATATCAAATGCAAATGCAATGCATGCTCATGATCAATCCTACGACGCTCCCGTTCATCCCTCCAATCCCTGGCCGGGGTAATCTTAATAACATCCCAGAGACAAGTCCTGCAGAACCAGCCTGGGGAAACCAATGCAAGTGCTCATGATATGATATGCAAACAATATACTTACCATCCCAGATATGAGGCTGGGGAAACCAAATCAATATAAGCATCTCAGTCACGAGCTGAGGTAGTCAATAATCAAATCATCTCAGTCACAAGCTGAGGTAGTCATTAAACAATATATCTCAATGCAACCAACCAACAATCATATATCATCCATCACAATTCCAAATAATTCAACCAGTAAAGTTAGATAATACCATTCAAGTAAACATTAAAGTGACTGAGTAGCTATCCTACCTGTATAGCAAAGCGGCTCAACAAAATCCAAATAGCAAAGCACATGAATCCAAGCAACAAAACTCGTCTCACAAAAGCGTCACCAATTAACCTTAAGATGAAAAAAGATGAACAAGCTCCTTATCTCTCTAGTCTCCTTCTCTCTCTCTATATATATTTTATGTTTTGTGAAAGTGAATAAAAGTTGTGGTTTGCTATTGTATATATAGTAGTAAGGTAGTATCGTTTTAGGAAAGTTTATAAGTCGTAAGATATAATAAATTATAATAAAATATTTATGGCAGGTAAAATAAATAAATAATATTAATAATCATAATCATAATCATAATCATAATCATAATCATAATCATAATCATAATCATAATCATAATGGGGTATAATATTATATTATTAGGAATACTATAATAAGGTGCGAAATTATGAAACTAATTAGCGCGTAACATCACTCAGCGAGTTCAGCTTTGCGCACTGATTTTCAAACAGCTGTCATTTCTTCGTTACTGATCGGAATCAAGCTTGTGACCATGCGTTGGAAAGCTAAGACAATAAGCTTTCACCTCAAATTTGAATCACCCTCATAGAAGCTGCAAAACTCTAGATATTCCCGTTCCAAATTACCCCTAAAACAAGTGGTCATATTTCAGTAATTGGCACATTTGTGCAAGCTTCCTATTAACCTTTCATAGTCTACCTTGTACTTTAGACACACACAAAGGTCATATAACCATAAAATATGAGGGGTATTACAATTGTACACCCCACCACCAGACGCCGCCTCTCTCCCTCGTCCGTCCTCCTCTCCTCAACCGCCGCCACTAGCCGCCTCTCTCCTTCTCATTATTTTTTTTTTTTTCAGATCTGAAAAAGTTTGTCGTTGGTGGTGGTTGGAGATGCGGTGGTTGGAGTTGTGGTGGGTAATGGTGTCGTAGTTCTGCCGCCTACTTCCTCCTTTTTTTTTTTTTAAGATCTAAGCAAAGGAGTGGTTTTTTGTTGGTGTTGGTTGGAGATGCCGAGGGTTGTGGATGTCGATGGTTGTAGGAGTTGTGATTGGACTCGTTTTTCATATCTACTTTTTTTTTTGTGAAGTCAGGGTGTTGTTGATAGGCGGTGGTGGTTGTTGGTGGTGGGGCCAGTTGGGGGTGTTGTTGTCGGTGCGGAGATTGTTTGTCAGCGTTGTGGTGGCGCGGAGGTGGGCGGATGCCTCCTCTCTTTTTTCTCTTTTTTTTCAGATCTAACTGGTGGTTATTGGGGTGGGTGTTGATGGTGGGTCAGGTGCGGGTCGTGTTAGACGTTGGTGATTGGTCGGTGGTTATTGCCTATATATAAAAGGACTCGCATTAAAATTTCGACTCGCAAACATTAAAGTTTCACTCGTATACCATTATAGTTTCACTCGTAAACCGTTAAAGTTGCATTCGTAAATTAGAGAAATTACAAATTTTTACATCATTAATTTAATACAAACTTTTATATTGAAAATGGCCTTAAAAAAATTAAAGTTTCATTCATCACCATTAAAGTTTCATTCATCTCCATTAAAGTTTCACTCGTTTAACATTAAAGTTTTATTCATAAATCAGTGAAAAATAAATAAATATTAAGTAAAGTTTCACACGTCAAATAGCCTAAAAAAATAAAGTTTTACTTGTTATCATTAAAGTTTCACTCGTTTAACATTGAAGTTTCATTCGTAAATCAGTGAAAATTAAATAAATATTAGTTACAATTACATTATTACATAAATTCCAATTTTTATATTAAAAATAGCCTAAAAAAATGAAGGTTACCCGCGTAAAAAATTAAAGTTACACTCGTAAAACATTAAAGTTACATTAGCCAAAAAATTAAATAAATATTAGGTTTCAATATCTAACTCCTGAAATTGATGATCCTAAGGTTGATATTCAGCTTGATGATCTCGTTTTGGATGCAGATGGTGAAATCAGGCCGTTTCAATTGAGTAATAGCATGGATTCAATTGCGGAGGAGGATTCTGATGATGGGAGTGTATGGACAAAAGTTTCGCGTTCTGGTTCTGCTACATCTGATAGGGTAAGTCCTCTGCGATTGACTAGTGCTGATACTGATGCTGAGTTAGAATATTGGTCAACGACGGTGTACTGCTATGTACTAGGTGCTAATCCACCTTTCAAAATAATTAATGGGTTTTTGAAGCGGGTTTGGGGATATACTGAATATGATCAAATTTCTTTCCATTCGAATGGTATATTCCTGGTTCGGTTCAAAATAGAAGCTATGAAGTTACGAGTTTTACAATCAGGGCATGTATTCTTCGATAACAAACCAGTAGTAGTTAAGGAGTGGACTCCCACTGCTAAATTGGTTCGTGAGGCTGTAGATATGGTGCCTATTTGGATTAGATTCTATGGTCTCCCTCTGAAGTTTTGGGGTAATGCTCTGATGAAGATTGCTGGATTGGTAGGAAAGCCAGTGCGACGTGACAGTAATACTCAATTAAAAACATTTATTGGTCATGCTAGAGTAATGGTTGAGGTTAAAATGGGTGGGGATTTGCTTGATGTGATTGAATTTACTGATGAATTATATGTCAGTACTAGACCTGTCAAAACTCGACCCGACCCGAAAACCCGACCCGCCCGACCCATTTTTTTAGGGTTACAAACCCGGTTTTTTCGACCCCTGGCCCGTTTGACCCGAACCCGAAATAACCCGTTATTTTAGGGTCGAGACCCGACCCGAACGGGTCGACCCGTTGGGTCAAGGGAAAATCATGAATTTTATTAAAAATATTGATATTTATATATTATACTTGAAAATATAGTTAAAAAAAAAATTATTACTTAAAATTAAAAATTCAACTAAAAAGTCAATTTTATATAACTTTTATAATATTTAATAATAAAATAATTATTAAAAAAACGTTATTTTAATAATTATATCAATATAATTATCGTATATGATGAATATGGTTAAAATAATAATTTTTAATATATTTTACTTTTTAAAAAAAATATTTTTTAAATTAAAAAAATGGTTTAAAAAAGACATTAAAAATTATTTCTTGACCCGTATTCTGACCCTAACCCGACACGTGACCCGTATGACCCGACCCGTATCTGACCCGACCCGTATTCTGACCCGACCCGGGACCCGATCCGCCCGACCCATTTGACAGGTTTAGATGTCACTCATAGGCAAATTGTTCATTATGAATGGAAACCAACAATTTGTTCGGACTGTAAAGGAGTTGGTCATATGGAGAGAGATTGCAGGAAGAAACAACATCCTGGGCAGGTTCTTGTGAGGAAAGTGTGGGTGCCTAAAGGAAGTGTTCAACAACAACCTACTGTTGTGCCTGCTCCACCTGCACGAAACCCCCCTATCAGGCCCTTAGTTTTGCAGCCTCGAACTAAACCTGTTCTTTCCAGAGGATTAGTAACTCCTCAACCAGCTACTTTTACCCCTTTCGAACCTATAAGGGTTCTAACTAAATTCTCAAGGCAGGGTGGTATGAGTACTGGCAATGGGAGAAGAACTTTTCTAGAAGTTTTGGAGAACTCAGTTCAATATAGGAAAGTGGTTGAGGAGGACATGGCTGGCCCTAGCACATTAATTGAGAATGGGTAGTATAGGGTTTTGGAATGTGCGGGGACTGAATAGTGTACATAAACATAAGGATATTAGATGGTTTTTACATTCAAATAATATTGGTGTGTTTGGGTTTTTAGAAACTAGAGTTAGAACTGTTGCTATCAATAAAGTGCATCAGAGCATTGGTTCTCAATGGAACATGGTGCATAATAATGAGAGTCATGAGGGAAGTCGTATTTGGATTATTTAGGATGCTGGTAATTATGATGTTGTAGTCTTAAGTGGTGAGGCTCAGGTGATCCATACTAAAGTCACTTACCTTCCTACAGGAGCTGTTTGGTGGATGTGTATGGTGTATGGTTTTAATAGATTAGCTGATCGTACTCCTTTATGGCATTCTATAAAAACTATGAAAAATTATATTAATGGGCCTTGGGTTGTCATGGGAGTCTTTAATAATGTATTGGCAATGAATGAAAGAATAGGCTCTGAAGTCTCTACTGCTGAAGTGAGGGAGTTTCAGGAGTGTGTGGATGTTTGTGGGTTGAATGACATCCCTGCTCAGGGTGCTTTTTTCACTTGGAGCAAAACACATGAGGTTGGGGATTTGAAATTTAGTAGAATTGATAGAGCTCTAGTGACTGATGAGTGGCTCCATCAATTCCCTAACACCATTACTATTTTTCATCCTGAAAGTTTATTTGACCATTGTCCTTGTACCATGACAATGCACCCAGATGTTGATAGAAAAAAGAGCAATTTCAAATACTTTAATATGTGGGGCAAGGATCCTGGGTTCCTGAAAATTATTCAAGATGTCTGGAGTACTCCTATTTATGGGTATCAAATGTTTCAGGTGGTTAAGAAGCTGAAACTTCTAAAGAAACCTTTGAAAGATCTTAATACTGAAGCTTATGCTGGTATTGAAACCTCCACTAAGGTGGCCTTGGCTCATCTTCATAGGGTGCAAGGTCAGCTGCACCTTGATCCTACTAATCTTGGCCTTTAACATTTAGTGAAGGAGGCTACTGAATTTTACAGAGATAGGGAGATTGCTTTGAGGAGTTTTCTGTCCCAAAAAGCCAAAGTTCAATAGCTCGGAGATGGAGATGATAACAATCAGTATTTCCATAGTGCTATCAAGGCAAGGAGGATGCAAAAAAGGATTTTGGGAATTCAGGATATGGAGGGTAATAACCATACTACTTCTGTTGCAATTGAGGAGGCATTTATCAATTATTACAAATCTTTATTGGGGTCTAACAGAAGGGTGGTAAAAGTTCATAGGGGCACTGTCCAACAGGGGAAACTTATAACCAATGCACACTGTAGTGTGCTTATCTCAGCTGTGACAGACAAGGAAATCACGGATGCCTTATTTTCCATACCTACTAATAAAGCACCTGGGCCTGATGGGTTCTCATCTCAATTTTTCAGGGATTCATTTGATGTACTAGGACTGATATTATTGGAGCAGTGCAGGAGTTCATCTCATCTGGTAAAATTCTCAAACAAGTCAACTCCACAACTTTAACTTTGATTCCTAAGAAGACCAGGCCTAATACAGTGGCGGATTTTATACCTATTGCTTGTTGCAATGTGGTATATAAAACTATTTGTAAAGTGATTCGCACTAGACTTGCTATTGTTTTACCTGACCTTATTAGTGAGACTTAGAGTGCTTTTCTTAAGGGAAGGGATATAGTAGATAATATCTTCATTTGTCATGACCTGGTTAGACTGTACAAAAGGAAGGCTTGTTCTCCTAGATGTATGATGAAGGTGGATCTAAAAAAGGCATATGATTCTATTGAGTGGGACTTTATTAGGCAGATGCTGCAGGCTCTTAATTTCCCTGATCAAATGATTCAATGGATAATGGAGTGTGTTACTACTCCTTGGTATACCTTTTCTCTTAATGGTTCAAACTTTGGGTATTTCCAAGGCAAAAGGGGGATTAGGCAAGGTGATCCTATGTCCCCTCTGTTTTTTACTATTTGCATGGAGTATCTTAGCAGGATACTGGCTTTTGTTACTAATACCATGGAGTTTACTTATCATCCCCTATGTAGAGCACTTAGACTGAACCATCTGTGCTTTGCAGATGATCTTCTAATGTTCTGCAGGGGTGACAAGGCTTCCATCACTACTATACTTAAAGCCTTTGCCACATTCTCTATAGCATCAGGATTGGAGATTAATCGTGAGAAGTCTGATATCTACATCAATGGTATGTGTAGTGAGGATATTCAGTATGTGTTGAATGTGTCTGGGTTCAAATAGGGTCATTTTCCATTCAGGTATCTTGGCATACCGATCTCCTATAAAAGAATGGCAGTGGGTGATTGTTCCAGGCTTGTTAAGAAGATTGTGCAGAAAATTCGTGGTTGGGGGGGCCAGAAACCTAAGCTATGGTGGCAGATTAGTACTGGTTCAGGCAATATTGACACAACTACATAGTTTTTGGACTCGTATATTCATCATCCCTTCTACTGTGATGGACAGAATTAACCAAATATGTAGAAACTACCTCTGGAGTGGGTCTGAGGAGTTCCATAAGACACCACATGCGGCATGGGATAGGGTCTGTGCAGCAACAAAATATGGGGGACTTAGTATTGTGAATGGCAAAAACTGGAATGTGGCTATGTTGGGCAAGTATGTATGGTGGTTAGCTGAGAAAACTGATCATTTATGGATAAGGTGGGTTAATCACATGTACATCAAAGCACAAAACTGGTTGGATTACTCTCCCACTATCAGTTCCAGCTGGAGTATAAGGTGGGTATTGATCCTATTCATAATACAACCCGTTTGGATGTAACAAAGTATAAGTTTGGATTAACCCATCTTTAGTATAGTCAGCCTTGCCTCCCCACAGATAGTTTCTACATAGGGCATTGATCCTATTCATAATACCCTTAGGTATCAAGAAAATAGTAGCCCAATATGAATGAAGAGTGGTAAGGACAGACTGGACAAGGGTTAGCCTCCCAGCATAAGACAGATATTTAGCACTCCAACCTCTGATTCTTGCAATAATCCTCTCAGTTAGCTTCATACCTTCAGATTAAGTCAATTTCTTGGATGAAATAGGGACACCCAAGTACTTAAAAGGTAGAGTACCTCTATGAAACCCCGAGACCTGAAGGATATTATCCATATGGGCAGCTAACATACCATTGAAATATATCTCAGACTTGTCCTTGTTCAAATGCAGTCCAGTAGCAGCAGAAAAGGTAGCAAAACCTCTGAGCATCCACATGATAGCAGGCTTAGTTCCTTTGCAGAATAATAAGAGGTCATCTGCAAACAATAAGTGATTTAATCTGATATGTCCACATAAAGGATAAAATCTAAACCCATCTTGATGTGCTACCACCGCTAAGATTCGTGACAGATATTCCATACAGAGGGTGAAAAGCAGTGGAGACATGGGATCTCCCTGTCTAAGCCCCCTCTTCCCATGAAAGAATCCAAATAATCCCCCATTAACAGCAAGAGAATAAGTAGGAGAGGTAACACAGGCCATAACCAACTGAATGAATTTTTGAGGAAAGTTCAAAGCCTCAAGCATTTGTTGTAAGAAAGACCATTCCACAGAATCATAGGCCTTCCTTAGATCAATTTTAATTAAGCAACGAGGAGAAGCAGCTTTTATATTATATAGTCTAACCAGGTCTTGACAGATTAGAACATTATCCACAATGCTCCTCCCTTTCACAAACCCCCCTTGATTTGGACTAATAATCTCAGGCAGAACCGTATTCAATCTGTTGCAAAGGATCTTGGCAATAGCTTTGTAGACTGTGTTACAACAAGATATAGGCCTAAATTCAAGCACACTCCCAGGGTGAGAAGTTTTTGGGATCAAAGTAAGAGTAGTAGTGTTCACTTGCTTAAGCAACTGACCATGATGAAAGAAATTTTGAATGGCAGCAATGACATCAGGCCCCACAATTTCCCAGGCATCTTTAAAAAATTGACTCGAATAGCCATCAGGTCCTGGAGCCTTAGTAGAAGGAATTGAAAAAATATTATCTCTAATCTCCTCAGTGGTGACAGGAGCTAGAAGAATATCAGCAAGTGAGGCTTGGATAGTAGGCCAAGTCCTAACAGTAGGAACATGAACATGAGTAGTACTCTGACTTGTGCCAAGAAGATTTTTGTAATAAGATAAGAAGGCTTCCTCAATATCCTCTGGGGTAGAACACAACACCCCCTCCTGGTTCTTAATGGTCATAACCCTATTATGAATATGCCTAGCTCTTAAATGTGAGTGGAAAAATCTGGTGTTTTCATCCCCAAACTTTATCCACTCTACTTTAGCTTTTTGGGATAAATAGCTATGCTACATTTTGCTGAACTGATTAAGAAGCAGCTGCTTCCCTTTTTGCAGCCAAAATAGACATATCAGTAGGATTGTCATGCATCTGTTTCTGCAAATCCTCAAGTAACATCTTAGCCACACCCACAGACTTCTCAATATCAGAATACCTATTGTTATTAAGAGCTTTCAAAGGAGTCGTCAGCAGTTTAAGTTTCTGAACCAAATTATACATCATAGTCCCATCAATGCTAGTAGCCCAAGTAGTCTGTACTACCTCAGCAAAATGTTCATCGATACTCCACATATTAAAATACATAAAAGGAGGCTTTCTATGCACTCTATCCCGTCTTCTGAAACACACTGAAGGATTGTGATCAAATAATCCTTCTGGTAAGAAATGGACATAAGCATCAGGGTACTTAGCCATCCAATCATCATTAATAAGGAATCTATCAATCCTAGAGAAACCCCTAACAGAAGGACTCTGCTTGTTGTTCCAGGTAAAAAAGGCCCCTTTTCCAGTTAAATCCTGCAACACACTCCCTAAAAGCAGCAACCTCATTCTAAGTCACCTCTCTTCCAATTCTCTCATTGAAATGCAGAACATTGTTGAAATCTCCACATACAGCCCAAGGACCAGGATAGTTATCATGAAAAGTAGACAGATGATCCCAGAGCTCACCTCTCAAATCATCCTCATTGAAACCATACACAACACTGAAATAGAATGTATCTCCAGACCCATTCTCAACAACCTTAGCAGAAATGGCTTGAGAGCCAAAAGACAAGATAGTAACACTGAAAAAACCAGGATTCCAAATAAGCCAAACTCTCCCCCCATGGTGAAACACATTGTTATTCACACCTGCCAATGTGTACCAAGATTATTCAGAACCTTAGAGAAGTCGTGCAACTTCACTTTGGTTTCAACTAAACCATAAAGACCAACATTATTATTGTTGAGAAATCTCCTAACATCTAATTGTTTATTAATACTATTAATACCTCTAACATTCCAGCAGCCAATTTTATCCATTAGAAATATTGTTAGGTGTTACCACTAAACTCCCACTTACTTTTGATTTCCCTCTATCCCTTGCAGAGACAGCAGCAGCATAAGACTTACTGGGTGACACCATAGCAGACCCACCCTGATGCTCCTATCTAGCAACTTGCTACAAGACACTAACATGAGTGATAAGAGAAGAATCATGATGAGTGACACCCCCAAATGGTGGAGGAGTTGCTGCAGGACCACTAGGAACCACTGGAGGATTGACCACCTTCTGCACAGGCCTGCAGACTTTCTGAGGAGGTTTAGCAGTAGGTTTAGGGGGTCTCATGTCCTGCCTAGTAGCTTTAGGAGGCTTGCACATTTCATGTGTATGCCCTATTCCCTTACAAGTAGAACATACAGTAGGCTTCCATTCATATTCTACTTGTATTCTGATCTCATTACCTTTCTCATCCAAAAAAATCAAATCTTCAGGAAAGTCCTGGCCAATTTCCACTTCAACAAGCAATCTAGCATAGCCTAATCTAGTCTTAGCTTCAGTAGCAGCATCCCGTTTAAGGAAATTCCCAAGTAAACCAGCAAGCTTCTCCAAACTCGACAGGCTCCGAAACTTGAGA
This sequence comes from Silene latifolia, assembly GCF_048544455.1. Taxonomy (NCBI): domain Eukaryota; kingdom Viridiplantae; phylum Streptophyta; class Magnoliopsida; order Caryophyllales; family Caryophyllaceae; genus Silene; species Silene latifolia. The sequence goes on along the minus strand of NC_133532.1, from coordinate 86,808,128 downwards.
GGCAACCCACAGAGCCTTAACCAGATAGGCACAGAATGAACCCGTTCTATCAATAAACTACAAGATTCAGACCAAGGTCTAACAACAAGCGGTTTATTCTCAAACATCGGAAACCCCTGTTGCAAAACCGGAGACTGAATCTCTATGGAAGGAAACCGCACAACGAAGACACCATTAGGAAAAAGGAGATTTTATCAAACTTATGCTCCCCCCAGAGATTATCAACAAACTTGTGAAGGGATTCCCAGGAGGGATTTCCCCCTAACACATAACAGACCACATCAGACTCCCAATATTTAATCTCAGAAGAAACATCAGATTCAGTCAATTGTAACAGCTTCTTAGGATTAGACTCAGGAACAGCTTTTGAGGGGGTGTTTGACCACTGCCCTGGCATTGTAAACTTTGAAATACAGTGTCAGAGGAGGGGGCAACCTTTTAAGTACTTCAACATGTGGTCCTTAGCTCCTGGGTATAAGGACATTGTGAAATCTGGCTGGGATCAAACATACCATGGCTCCCATATGTTTTGTGTGGTGGAGAAGTTGAAGGATCTGAAATATGGTTTAAAAAAGCTTAATCGTGAACAGTTTGGGGACATTGAGAATCTCACACATGTTGCTGAGATATCTATGGGTAAACTCCAGGAAATGCTTGTTCAGGATCCTCTGAACCCTGAGATTTGTCACGCTGAAAAGGATTGTGTAAAGGAAGTGGGGGATCTTAGACAGGCTAGAGACCAATTGCTGAGACAAAAAGCAAAGATGGAATGGTTGAGGTTGGGGGATGATAATACAGCTTTCTTTCATGCTAGTATTAAGAGTAGAAGGGCTAAGAATAGGGTGTTCCAAGTGAAGGATATGACGGGGCAGTTATGTTCTACCCCTGAGACAGTCCAACAAGCTTTTGAGAATTACTACATCTCTCTGTTGGGAACCTCAAAGACTGTGAGACCTATTAATAGGAAAATTGTACAGCATGGTAATTGTCTAAGTGTTGAGCATTGTGAGAGTTTGAATGCCCCTGTAACTGGTGAGGAAATTAGAGCTGCTATGTTTTCTATTCCAGGAAACAAAGCACCAGGCCCTGATGGGTATAGCAGTCAATTTTTCAAGGATAATTGGGAGTTAGTTGGAGGGGATATTATTGCAGCTGTTAAAAATTTCTTTTGCTATGGAAAATTACTGAAGCAATGTAATGCCACTACAATTACTTTGGTGCCTAAAGTGAATGCTCCTGAAACTGTTCCGCAATTTAGACCAATTGCATGTTGCAATACACTGTATAAATGCATCTCCAAGGTCCTCTGCAATAGAATTAGTCTTGTTTTGCCTGACATTATTAGCCCTTCCCAGGGAGCTTTCATAAAAGGGAGGGATATTGTTGGCAATATTCTAATTTGTCAAGATTTGATAAAACTTTACAAGAGAAAGAGTTGTTCTCCCAGAGCCATGATGAAGATTGACCTACAAAAAGCCTATGATTCTGTTGAATGGGAATTTGTGGGTCATATGTTGGAAGCCTTGGGGTTTCCTGAGAAGATTTGCAGCTTGGTGATGCAATGCATCACTACCCCCTCTTACTCTATATCTTTGAATGGGGAGTATTTTGGGTTTTTCAGAGGTAGAAGGGGTCTCAGGCAGAGGGACCCTCTCTCCCCCCTCCTGTTCACCGTTTGCCTTGAGTATTTGAGTAGGGTACTTATGATGGTTCAAAAGCATACAAGATTTAAATTCCATCCCCTTTGCCAGAGGGTCAACCTCTCTCACTTATGCTTTGTAGATGATCTTATCCTCTTTTGCAAAGCTGATAGGGATTCTGTGGGCTTGATGATAAAAGCTTTTTCTCTGTTCTCTAGGGCTACTGGGCTAGTGATGAATACTGGTAAGTCTAGTCTGTACTGCAATGGTATTGACAATCAGGTTCTCAGGGATTTGGAGATTATTACTGGGATGAAAAGAGGACAAGTTCCCTTCACTTACCTTGGGGTCACTGTTTCCCCTAAACGGTTATCTGTGATGGATTGTAATAGACTTGTGGACAATGTTGTGGATAGAATTCGAGGGCTTGGCTCTAGAAAACTATCTTATGCTGGGAGGACTGTCTTGATTCGGTCTGTGCTGAGCACTCTTCATAGTTATTGGGCCAGGATTTTTATCCTTCCTAAGACTGTGATTTCCAAAATTGAAGCAATTTGTAGATCTTACCTGTGGCATAGCAATGATTCCAAAGAAAACCCTGCTCTTGTTTCTTGGGAGAATGCTTGCAAACCCATCAAACAGGGAGGTTTAGGGTTTAAACATCTCCACTGTTGGAATGTTGCAGCTGTAGGTAAATATGTCTGGTGGGTTGCTCAAAAAGCTGATCATTTGTGGGTGCGGTGGGTTCATTCTATTTACATTGAAAACTGTAATTGGATGGACTATGAACCTGGCTGTGGCAGCAGCTGGGCTTGGCGTAAAATTTGCCAAGTCAAGCATCTTATGAAACCTTTCTTTTTATCTCTTTCTGGTTGGGAGCAGTATACAATCAAAGCAGGGTATCAATGGCTTAAACCTGATGGGAATTTGGTGCCATGGTACCCCTGGATGCTGAATAAGTGGCTTATTCTTAGACAATCTTTTATCGTTTGGCTGATTGCTCATCAGAAGATTCTGACTCAAGACAGGCTGGTCAGGATGCACATCATCTCTGAAAACAAGTGTTTCTTATGTGGGTTGCAGGAGGAGAACCTGAATCATCTGTTCCTTGACTGCTCATTCAGTAGGAAATGCAGTGGCCTGGTTTCTGATTGGTGTGACATAAGGTTTCCTATGCAGCAGATTATTAGTTGGTGGATTGGTTGGAGACAAGCTTCTGCTTGTAGAAAGAAAGTTACTGCTCAGATTCTTGCTAGTCTGATGTACCATATATGGCATAGCAGGATTTGCAGCAGAATAGATGGTTATGTTTTTAGACCTCAGACTATTGCAGCACGGGTAAAGAATGATGTTCAAAGTCGTTTAGCACAATGTAATATTCGTAGTCAAAATGCATCTGTACTAGCATGGGTGGAGAATATTTGTTTGTAATTGAGTCTGATACATGAAAGACTCGAACAATGGTTGTATGGGACTTTTGATATTATTTAATGAGAACTTACATTTTCCCAAAAAAAAAACAGTTTCCTTAGAAGGTTGAGACCGCTTACCTGACACAACAGTCCAGCCTTCCTCAGTCTCCACCGGAGTCCCCGACGAAGTGGATGGTTCTTCAACATAATTACTCCGTTCAATAACCGGTATCCCAATAATATCACTCATATCCTTAGTCTTGTGAGCATCACAGGAATGCGGCACTCCATGAATGCCATGAGAAAATTCTGGTGATTCCATATCAAACCCTAATTCCTTACAATTATTGAAAGATAAACGCAGCTTAGCACGAGATCGAATTCTACTATTTTTTTGTGATTTTAGCGATGTTTTTGTGTTTCTCCTTGCCATTTTGCAATTCAAAACCCTAGAAAACCTAGAGAGAGGTCAGAGCAACATCACTCTAACATCGCTTCTTTCTTTTAAAATAAAAAAAATAAAAATAAAAAAATAAACCCCAATAATTTAACAAGTATTAACTAGATACTTGTTAAATCTACCCTTGATAATATGTAAATAATACTATAACACTTAGTATTTATTTTTGGTTACTAACAATCTTAGTAAGTGATGTATATTAATTTTTAGAGAGATAAACCAACTTTTTATTCACATGCAAAATATGCCAAGTGAGTAGTCAATAAAAGAACAAAGTTGTTGGTCTATATGGGAGGGAGAGGACGGTTGGTAAGGGTGGAGTGTGGGAGAGATTTTGCTTTATTTTATGTCCAATTGTCATTGTGCATAAAATAGAACAAAAGTTGATGGGATAAATCAAAGTCATGAGTATAATGATTATATTTATAATCATCCATTTACACGGTTTAATGTTCCATTTATGGATCCATATCGGTTCTTATATTTGTCGCACAAATACGTGTAATTTTACTTTAAACATCATTTTATGTTTAAATGCTTCCCAATAAATTTAGTCCAAAACACTCCATAAATATATGTGTACAGCTACACATATTATTTACGTACTAATATTAATCACATTAATCAATTAGTAATATTTTAGTGAATTATCAATTAATTAACTAAAACCCGTCTCATAAAATTTATTATTCAATTATCGCATAATTAAATAATAACTGCCGGGCCTAGAGTTCGTAATTCGAAATCTCTCTAAAAAGGATCGACTAACCTTTTAGTCAATAAATCAAGGGACTAAATAAATTGTATCTCATACAATTAATTAGTTGTCAATTGGGGTTCGTTCCTTTAGGTGTGACTGAAAGGGGTCAGTTGATCACCGCTGTCTCACGACAATAATGTCAAACTCTAGTCAGCCAACCGTTATCGATTTACGTTAATCAACTGACGAGGATCAAATAATAAATATCCTAATGATATTCCTTTAATGAGATTTATTATGTAAATGCACTATTGTGGAGGACACTAACTCCAACAGGGAATTGTGATTGTTTCCCGTTGAAAGGGACCCTGATTTTCTGATGAAGGGTTGAGGTCACGGCGTCAGCGACGTGAATCCAGGGGCGTCCCAGAGTTATGTTGAAAAAAGCGTCGATGTCGACCACCTTAAAATTTGCTTGTCTTTCCAAGGGTCCAATTGCAATTGCGTCGATGTCGACGGGTGCCATCATAGGCATGTAGTCCTTGGTAAGTTGGGACCAAATTAGCTTCTTTGATACCCGGTCTATGAGTCGTATTGAGGGGCATGGCATTGACTGCGGATCCATCATCCACTAGAACCATAGGCACATTTTTCTTAAGGCATTGCACAGTTATATAGAGGGCCAGGTTATGGTTGGCTCCGAATGTAGGGATATCTTACGTCAAAGAAGATGACCATGTTTCTCAGGTCGGGGACATCCCTTGTCATGTGTGCTACCACTTCTTCAGGAGAGGAAGTAGAGAGAACCGTTAACTTTCCCAAGGCTTGTAACAAAGCCTGCCGATGTTCGAAAGGTGTCGCAATTAGTTGCCAAATTGAAATTTCCGGCTTTGCTTTTTGCAGTTGTTTTAAGGATCAAGTTTTCGGGAACCTTGGGTTGAGTGTCCACGTCCGTGACAACTTGGTCACTCGTTGTTGGAACGACTGTTGTATTGTTCGGGTTTTGGTAGGAACATCCGGACTGGGTAAGATGACCGATCTCTTTTACTTGTTTGCCCTTTCCCGGAATGATGTAGACATCCTCTGTGTCGTCGCTCTAGATACCGTTGATTTTGGGATCGCGAGGGTACCTTGGGGAGGTATTCCTCGCCGGATAATTTTTGTAGGGGAAGTTCTTGTGGGGGAAGTTATTGTGGGGTTGATTATTGTAGGGTGCGTGCCAGAATGGTCGCGGGAGCAATCCTTTCTGGTGAGGAGAGTTTTGGGTGCTTGGAGGACCCTCCCTCGGGCGCAGTGTCGGTGTCGGTGGGTTAAAGATCAACCAGTGGTAGGCATCCTCGATTCGGGTAATCCATTTTGTGAGACTGGCTATGGCTTCTTCAACCTGTTGAGATATGGTGAGCATGGTTACGGCGCAGAATACGAACATCCCGTATGGGGCATCCTTTTCCAAGGCATTCACCTTATCATCAATAGGCAGGATGAGGTGTGAGCAGTCCAGGGCTGGCTCGTCATCAGAGATGGCATGGATTCCCAAGGGGTTTGTCTTGTTGTTTCGTTTCGTGGGTGGAGGTAAAGGTAGTTCCCCTTTCTTAATCATATCTTAAATGGCTTGCTTCAGTTTAAAGCAGGCCTCCGTGTCATGACCTTTACCCTGGTGGTATTGGCAGTAGGCATTGGGATTCCATAAACGGGTTTTCTTGGCCTCGGATGTATCCGGAGTGGGCCCAAATCGTTCTAGTTTCCATTAGTCCATGAGTCTTTTTAGGGCACTGGCATAGGTTGTCCCCAAGTTTGTGAATACCCTTTGAGGACGCTCAGTTTTCTTTGTGGTTGGTTCGAGGAGGTTAACCTAATCTATTTTGTTTGTCTGACCATTGGGGCGAGATCCAGTTGATGTAGATCCTTGATAGCCTCTACCAGTGGTTTTGGCTAGGACACCTTTGAGGAGGTCGTCTTCAATGCGGGTTCCGTGGATTTGTAAGTTCTGGAAAGTTTTGATGTTTTGATATCTCAGCAGGTTGGCATAAACTGGGCAGAGGTTGTTAACAAACTTCTCCATCAGAGTTGATTCACTCGGCTTACTGACCAATTGAGTGCTTACCCTCCTCCAACGGGTTAGGAATTCTGTGAACCTTTCCTTATCATTCTGAGTCAGGACCTCAAGGGTGCGGGTGTTGGCTTGGATCTCGACGTTGTCGGCGTACTGTTTAGCAAATTCCACGGTGACTTCCTCCCAAGTAGTAATGCTCTTGGGGTCGAGGGAATAATACCATTGGCGAGGAATTGGTACCAGGAATGACGGAAAGATCCGGGTGAAGAGTTCTTGTTTGACCCCCTTGATAGACATGTAATCCTTGAAGGCTCGAATGTGGTTGAGCGGGTCCTCCACTCCCTTAAACTTGGGTACATCAGTTAGGGTAAAATTGTCGGGTAGTTGATCCCCAACGGGTTCGAATCTTCGATTGTTCTCAAGATGGATGTTGTTACCACAGGCTAGGAGTTGTTCTTCTTGAGTCTGAGCCTTTTCTCGGTTTCAGTCAAAGGCGGAGTGTTGTGTTCTCCGGTTTCCTTATTTTCCAAGGTGTCGATACGGGTCTTGACACGGTCTAGGGTGACGTTAAGAGCGGTGAGGAGGCTGGTTAGTTGAGCAGTCGTGAGATCCATGTTGGCATCGTTGTTATTGGACGGTGCTGAGGAATGGGCTATGGCTCTGAGGCAGAAAACGGCTCAGGTTACAACCTAATCCGACACGGTTTAACGACTAAACGCAGACAACACAAAAGACAGAAAGACAATTCAGACTCAACAAGATAAGGGATACCGTGTGTGGTGCCTCGGTGCTGACTCGATTTATGATGTGACAGTGTTGACCGGATTTTGACTCGCGTTCAACGTAGTGGCGTGAGGCCGTTGAACAAGTCTCGAGTTGAGACGACTCATAAGTAAATACCCATAAGTATGCTTGCTTCGACTAGATAAACACATGGCAGAATTGGAATGGTGGACTGAAATTTTCGAAAATAGAGATTTTCTAAAAGATTCGTTTGTCGCTTTATGGGCGGCTTCCGAAGAATAGGGATCTTCGAAACTCGGTTAGCTGAAAAGTTTTCTTATGTTTGTTTTCAAAAGACGGTTTGAGTTCGAGTTGCGGCGACTCTGAAAAAAATGTGCTGTTTTCAAAAACGGTTATTGAAATTCAAATCGTACGTCTTGAAAATCGAATTTTGAAAGGTTTGTGGTCCCGGGGACGGTGTGTAGATACCCAGTATCTGCACCTTCCAAAAACCACCCGATGATGATCGGACTATAACGTGTTTTTGATATGCGTGCATGGATTGGCTATATATGAGACGGTTTAATGCACTACTCGGATATGAAAAATGATTTCAAAAGTTTTCTAACTTCATTTGCATTAAAATAACACTATTTAGAGTTAAAACCGTCTTCGGACCCAAAACCGACTCAGAAACCCGCAACTCGAGTCAACCTGAGTCAACCCGAGTCAACCCAAATCTCGGATGTCAAAAATAATGCCATGAATGTTTTCATCATGTCATTTCCATTAAAATGACCCTATTTAGAGTTAAAACCGACACCGAGCCAAAAACCGACTCGAAATTCAAATCCCGACTCACACGGGTCAAACCCGAGTCAAAGACACAAAATACCTACCCCAAATATCACCTAAGAGGAAGCTTACACGGCTAAGAAAACCTCAAAGACCACAAATCACAACCAACAAAACATTCGTTAGAACAAATGCAAAATCCAAATTTGCGAAAGGGACAGTACACCCCATTGAGTCACGGGGTGGCTCGCGCCTCAATGGAGTGTCTCCTTAGCCTCCAAGCAAAATCAACCGACCTACCATCCCACATTTCTCTATAAATACACACCATCACACACCATAATCTTCACGCGAGTGTCCGCCCCCTCACCTCTCTCTTAAACTTATAGACCCGACTTCCTAAGTCACAAAATCGGCACGTGTTTACGACTTACCGATCGTAAACACAAGCCTTACACATTTTGTTTGGTACCGTCGCCGTGAATTCGACCGACCCATTTGACCAACTCAATTCATCAATCAACATGTTTTAATTAACATATTTTCAACTCATTTTCAAAACAAAATCCTTTTTTAAGGCACTCTTTTAAACTTCTTTGATCGCGAGTAGTCACTACGAGAAAACCGTCTCTAAAGTCGTCTACCACGCAAACATCAATATACGTAAGTTTGAGGGTGTAAATATCTCATTTATTTCATGTATTTACTGTTTTTATGAGTTCATAAGCATGAACAATGCATAACACGATTCAAACATAGGTTCGACGAGCCAAAACCGAGTTTTGGCCTAAGACATAAGCTCCTTGCTATGCAAGGTTGCTCGCGCCTCTTGTGGGTGTCTGGGTCAGACTCATCCGTGTTTGAGTTCGTCTTTCCTTCAACACTTTCTTTTATTTTTACTTCTTTCCTTTTACGGTTTTTACCATTTCAAATGTTTCAAATCATTTTTATTACAAACATTTTAGCCATAAATCATAATCACCCTTGGTTCCTAATATCATGACGGTTTAATCCGTGACTCGGTGATATTAATTGGTTAATTACATTTTAAACGAAATTCTTTTCTTTTATTTACCATTTTAATGCATTTTTATGTTAAACATATTTTGACCATTACATAAATCATCCTTGGTTCTTTATACCATGTCGGTTTAATCCGAGTACGATGACAAATATGACTAATTACAAATAATTAACTTAACATAATTAGTTCAAATCAAACATTTTCTTTTACCATTTTATTATACTTTTCAAACATGCAAATCCGACAACGAATATTACTAATATAATAGTAATTATTCCGAGTCATGCAAACAATACTTGCAAATCATTAATCAGAAAAAACGGTTTTAAACAACCTTTTTAACAACCAGGAGACGCCTCTTGGTTCGCCCCATGGCTCGCGCCTCAAGAGGCACTCTGCTTTCATATTTCAAAACCTGGACAGGCCCCATTCCCTCGCCAATAGGCTCGCGCCCCAATGGGACTGCCTTGCACTGTTCTGTCTTATTTTGATACTTGTCTAGGACGATCCCGATTACGGTTAATCCGAATACATGATGGATCAGATTGACAAGTTGGCATTTTTACACTTTGTCTTTTAAACACTCTTTTTCGATAAATGGATCGTGTTAAGCATCATAATAACCCGAACTTGGTAAATAGATGTTTAATTTCTGCTTTCACATGTAAATCAATCTAAATCCAACTTGACATCTTATGCTTGATATTTGGATTAACAAACCGACTTAGAAAGCTCACATGTTAGGTTAACACTTTTGGATGTGCATTCATGCATTTACACCGTTTTATCAACTTTTGCACTTAAACAACCACGATCGATCAGTAGAGGCCGCTAACGCTGGCGGGATTGGGTGTCCGATTAAAGGGCTTCCCAATACGTACCCTCACCCCTTACTCAGAACCTTTGGATAGCGGATGGCCTTATCCAGGGCGTACGAGAGTCATTTTAGGCATATAATGCTAAAAGGGGGACGAGTCCTTATCTTTAGTACCTATGTCAAACCCTGCTTTATGCTTCGTTTGACCGAGGTATAAAGTGGATTTCGAACGGGTTCCAAGCATCCCACAAATGCTTGGTGGCGACTCCGAACATCTCAGTATCGTTTCGAGACCTTTACCGAGACGAAACCGACCGATCTAAAGCGATCCGGTCGAAAGCATTTTTACGCCGCCGAGCGTGGCTTTTTAGACCGCTGCATATCCACAGATTGGCTTGGCGTGTAGGTGGCCCGTGACTATGGACCCGTAGGCGGCCTAAATCCGCAGACCGAGACGTGGCCCATGTCCACAATTTGGCGACTCCGCTGGGGATTACTAGGACACTTGTGTCTTTGTGATCCTTAGAGGTGAAACTCGAATGAGGTCGTGGTTAAAGTGCATTAATTGAAATTACGGTCATAAGTCGGGTTCCTTGTCCGGGCCCACAACCTAACCTTTATCGACCAATTGGCTCGTCCCATCGGCGTGAGTTTTCTCATCCCCGCGTTTCGAATCCCGATTGAGTCAAGCATACCGTTGACGTTAAACATTTCTGTTTCGTCAAAGAGATTTCATCATCTTCGAGCACGAGGCTAGGGCACCCTCCTTACACATTTTGTTTGGATTGGTATCCCTCTCGCAAATCGGGGTTTGATTGCTTGGTGTGTAACCCACCCTATTAAGCCAAAACCCGTGTCAGCATTATGCATAATATAATGATCTGTGAGTGCTTATGTGTTATGTGATCATAAGTCCTTCCGTGTCATTTCAATCTTTCACAAAAAACACATTTCGCGCCGTTATAATGGCCGTTTCAAACCTCGGTCTTTCGCCAACCGTTGCACGCCTTTCTAGGCCGTCGTAATAACGATTTTCAAATCCGGTTTTCTACAACCATTTCAACACACCTTTCTAGGCCGTCGTAATGACGATTTTCAAACCCGGTTTTTACAACCGTTTCTAAGCACCTTTTTATGCCGTTATAATGGCCATTTCAAAACCCGGTTTTTATAACCATTTCAAATGCACCTTTTTATACCGTTGTAATGACAATTTCAAACCTTGGTTTTCACAAACCATTTCAAAATCCCCTTTTACGTCGTCATAATGGCCGTTTCAAAACTCGGTCTGCCGCCGACCGTTGCATTCTCAAAGCGCCCTTTTACGCCGTCGTAATGACGAATTCTACCCTCGAATTTTCAAAATTCAAAATCAATTTTTAAACAGAAACGTTTTTCAAACCGTCGTAATGACGATTTTAAACCGTGCAACTTTCCAAAATTTCAAATGTCGTTTTCGAAATCAAATTTGGCTTTTCAAAGCCGTCGTAATGACGATTTCAATTCTCGCAATTTTCGATTTGCATACCGTCTTTCAAAGGTTAAAACGGTTTTCTAACCCGTCGTAATGACGAATTCAATCCTCACAATTTCCAATTTCAAATCTTTGAAAACAAATTTATCCGTTTTCAAATTTCAAATCTAATTTCAAATCATTTGAAAACAAATTTAACCGTTTTCAAATTTCAATTCAAAATCAAATATTTGAAAACTAATTTAACCGCTTTCAAATTTCAATTCAAAATCAAATATTTGAAAACAAATTTAACCGTTTTCAAATTTCAATTCAAAATCAAATATTTGAAAACTAATTTAACCGTTTTCAAATTTCAATTCAAAATCAAATCTTTGAAAACAAATTTAACTGTTTTCAAATTTCAAATCCTATTTCAAATTCTTTGAAAACAAATTTAACCGTTTTCAAATTTCAATTCAAAAATCAAATCTTTGAAAACAAATTTAACCGTTTTCAAATTTCAAATCCAAAATCAAATCTTTGAAAACAAATCTAACCGTTTTTAAATTTCAATTCAAAATCAAATCTTTAAAAACAAATCTAACCGTTTTCAAATTTCAAATCCAAAATCAAATGTTTGAAAACAAATCTAACCGTTTTCTAATTTCAAATTCAAAATCAAATCTTTGAAAACCAATTTAACCGTTTTCAAATTTCAATCCGATTCCAAATTATTTGAAAACAAATCTAACCGTTTTCAAATTTTCAACCCAATTTTAAATCCTCTGAAAACAAACTTAACCGTTTTCATGGCCATTGTGATGACGATTCCAAATTATTGGATTCTCGATTTTCTAATCCGTGATTATTCGGAATTTCAAAAACTGTCTTTGGAAACAACACTTTGTTTTCAGAGCCGTCGTAATTTCAAACTCAAACCGTCTTTTGAAAACAAACTTAGGACAACTCTTCAACTGATCGACTTTCGGAGATCTCTACTCTTCGGAAGCTGTCCATAAAACGACAAATGAACCTTTTTGAAAATTTCTATTTTCGAAAATTTCAGTCCACCTTTCCGATTCAGCCTCGAGTTGATTTCAATTCAAGTCGTCTAGATAACGTCGAGTCTCTGCAGAAGTTAGTGCCTACCTTCTGGTCTAGGTCGTGTCGCCTAATTGTCAAGACATCTCCAATTATGGCGTTAGGAGAGTCAAAACCTCTCGGGTATTAAACCCATCTTTCCCCTAAATTATGGGTCAAAGGTCAAGTTTGTGTACATGTCTTGTCCAACGTCGTCACGCCAGTAACGCACATCCAAACTGAGTCAGAAGTCGTCTGTCTAGGCATCACTATGCCAAAGTCGACACTTGAGTCTAAGTTCAACGTCATGCACCAAGAGTTCAGACACAAGAGGTCATTCACGATCTTTAATGAACTCATAACCTGGTCACAACGTCGTGTCTTCACGACAAAACTACCTTTTCTACATATGTGTCACACTTGCCTTTGTTTCTGCAACCTCTTGCCAAGACAAGTTATGACGCCTATCGTTATGTCAATAGGAATCCCTTGAGTGCCATCAATCGTCAACCAGAAACTCAATAAGCCGATCAATCTGCATCCGCCATGACTTCCGCCGAAACCAACAACATGGTCCTTCGACTCCTAGCTACCGTGGAAGACTTGAGCACTTATCTCTCCCAAGTTGAGGACAAAATGATAACCGGGAATTTTCCCTCTTGTGATATTGAGCAAAGGGTTAAGCTCCTTGAAAGCCGACTACTTGCCAATGACAAAACCAAAACTAGACGACCTCATAGGTCCTTCCCTGATCTGGGTATGCCTTATGCCACAACCTTGGAAAGGCTAACCTCCCAAGGAAAACTTCAACCAATTGGTCCAACTCCAGACCCTCTACCAAACAAGCGAGGACATAGATGGGACGGAAAACTGTTTTGCCAATATCACCAAGGTCGCGGACACGATACTGAAATGTGTCTCCCCCTAAAATGTGGCATCCTTGACATGATTGAAAAGGGTGAGTTACCATTACCTCCCTCAACAAACAAAAAGAACAACCCTCCAAAAACCCTGTTGGACACAGTCAGGAATCTTTCCTAGACTGCTCTCACCTCATCTCTCCTGACGATGAGAAAATTCATGCAATTGTAGAAGATGGCATACAAAGCGCTATATTGATGCTCTCCGTCTCTATCAACAACATATTCTCAAAGCTGCAAGTGGCTATCGATGATTTGAACACTCGGGTAGCTAATTTGGAGAAGAGGTTTGGTAGTACCGAAAACGAACCTGACCACCAAGGAGAAGACCAACACCCAATTCCCCAACAAACAAATGCTCAAAATGAGGAACCGTCTAATGGTTCCCGCACCCAAAAACCCACCAACAAAGAACGTGCAATTGCCTCGCCAAAATACCTTTCAGAATATCAAACAACATCCCCAAAACTTCCCATTGATAGCAACCAAATCCTACTTCCGCCTAGGATTGACAAAAACAAAACTCACAAAAACATCCCAAAAAACACCAATGTTGGAATCAGGGGAAAACATCAAAGGGTATTCACGGATCCGGGAATAACATATGGCACCGCTCCGAGGATACTTTCTTGAGGAAGGATTACGCAACCTATTGGTCCCACTCCGGATCCAAAACCCGAAAACATAACCCAATTTTGGAATGGCTATGCATATTGTCGATATCACAGAGGTAAGGGGCATAAAACTGAAGCGTGCTACGAGCTCAAGCATGCCATAGAAGATGGAATTGAGGATGGCAAGTTTTCCTCCTTGCTCCCAAGCCCTCCAGACAATGAAACTGGGCGGCCTTATAGGAAGTTCATCGATTTGGGTGATCGACAAGATGAGTATTCTGCCAATCATTTGATAAAAAGGAGAAAGGTAGGCTCAACACCATCCTATCAACATGGAGATGAGGCTTTAGTTAAACATGTCATTGACTGCCTTCACCCAAATTATGCATCCCGTTTGAAGGGTTGTAACATTAAAAGCGTCGATGACCTATCACGTAAATTTCTCGCATCGATGAAATCATTAAAGGAGGCTCAACATCTGCGACCCCTCCCGAAAATAAAACCTTCCGCATTACCGAAGTAAAATATGTGGAGCCTTCGGCAGAAAGAGCCACACACCCGCAAAGACAATTTTCAGACTTGGGCATGCCTTATGCTATTGCTTTTAGAGTGCTTGTCTCTGAAGGACTAATTCAACCGATTGGCCCCACTCCAGATCTTACACCCAATAAAAGAGGCCGGTTTTGGGACGGTTCCCAATATTGCCTATTCCATAGGGGTAATGGGCACAACATAGAGATGTGCTGGAAGCTCAAACATATCATCCAAAATATGCTCGATGGTGGCAGGTTGTCTTTATCAACCCTTAATCATTTAATGGAAAAGAATGGTTCCCATGGACGCCTTACTCCTCAAAAACAGGACAACCTTCTAGGACCTCATCCTTCTGGCGTTCCAAACAACGAGGATGAAGTGCTCAAGTGGGTCAATGCTCAAAACAAGACATTCAAGCCGCTGGATGCTGCGAAAGAGACCTTCGAGGGGGAAAGTGATGATTAGGAGTCTGTATCTACGATTGAGTCCGAGTCCGAGTCCGAGTCTTAGGCTTTCTCATATATATCCTAGTGTCTGTCCTTTTATTCCTAAATGAAAACTGGGGGCTGTCCGCATGAGTCACATGTATTCATCGAGTCTGTGCTTCTCCTCTTTACCATTTCCCGTTGACAACGAGAATTGATTTGAGATTTGATTTAAAAACATACAATATGTTCCAATTCAATGTGAGTACACTCGAGTGACGTTTCGTGCCGAGTAAGCAGAGGACCCGAAACTCCGTGTCCATTTTCTTTACCTATTCCATGTCTGGCAATATAAACCTTTCAATAGCGCCCAATTTAGAACGAGCTTCTATCAAAGGGATTCTACGACGAACCTAGATAACAAACCAAGAACATCTCCTTGTTCATGATCAATGACGGAAGGCAAGCCCATTCCCCACAAAAACATTCCATCACCAAGAATCAACCTCTCGCCAACGGGTACATCCCCATCCGCACCTTTACCTTCCTCGAACGAAGGACGGCAAAGAACCAATAGATCAAAAGCAAAACCAAAGCAAAAGGCTAAAATCAAAGGCCCAAGCCAATATCCATTCACCCAAAGCCAAATCAAAAGGCCAAAATCAAAGGCCCAAGCCAATAGCCACTCACCCGAAGCCAAAGTGAAAGGCCAAAATCAAAGACCCATGCCAATAGCCATTCACCCAAAGCCAAAGCGAAAGGCCAAAAATCAAAGGCCCAAGCCAATAGCTATTCACCCGAAGCCAAAGCGAAAGGCCAAAATCAAAGGCCCAAGCCAATATCCATTCACCCAAAGCCAAAGCTCAAGGCCAAAGCAAAAACCAAAGCCAAAAGCAATTCACTCAAAGCAAAAACCAAAGCCAAAGGCTACTCACCCAACGTCAAGGCCAAGACCCAAGCACAAATCAAAACAAAATAAGATTGAAACCCTTTTCTCAAAAAGACCAAAATCCAAAGAAAGCATCCAACACACAAAATCCTGGACAAGTGAGTCCAAAATACCAAGTCCAGGACCAACAAGTCCAAAGCCTGGACCAACGAGTCCAACACATCAAATCCCGGACCCACAAGTCCAAAACACCAAACACTAAAACCTCAACCAAAACTCCTGCACCCCTAAGTCCTTCTACAGACTGTTACAAGGAGACCTATCTAGGATCCTGGGGATTCCCCTCAAGATCATAACCAAAACTGCTTCACCCCTAAGTCCTTCTAGAGACTGTTGCAGGGAGAGCTATCTAGGCTTCTGAGGATTCCCCCTCAAGCTCGTAATATCACACCTTAACCATTATGGTCCAGACATGGAAATCTGACCCCATATTATTTACCAACCATTTCGTGCTCAAGGTCACATCAAACCGGAGACCCCATTCCGCACCACACTACAAGCCGTTACCCTTCGGCCTTAACACCACAAAATTCTTGCACCAGATTTTTATCTGTTAAGCAAACCCATTATTACCAAGCTCCACATTCCTTAATGTTGAAGCCATTTTTCACCACAATCCCCACGGAGTCCTCGAATGCTTTGCTATCGAGAACGGGACATACCTAATCTACCCTTAGAGTCCACTTTTTAGTGTGCTCAAATGATAAGGAACTTTTTCACAAGTTACACCTCTTCGATTCATGATCAAGAGGTATTTATCTCCAATCAACCTTCAAGTCACCAAACGGAATTTTCCGTCGTGACCCTTAACTCTAGATTTTTATCTGTCAAACAAACCATTATTACCAAGCTCCACATTCCATAATGTCGAAGCCATTTTCACCCTGACCCAGATACGGAGTCCTGGAATGCTTTGCTACCGAGAACGGGACATACCCAATCTACCCTTAGGGTCCACCTTTTAGTGTGCTAACATGATACGGAACATTTTTACAAATTAGACCTCTTCGATTCATGTTCGAGGGGAATTATCTCAAATCAATTTTTCGAGTCAGCAAAGGGCTTTTACCGTCGTGACCCACACACTTTAAGGTCCTAACAACTCGCTTAGGCACACATAGTTCAGAACTACGATCTGGTTTGATTTCACAACACGTGAATACGTAGGCAGTCCCTCAAGGACACAACCATACACCTCAAAATTACTTCAAGGTCCTAACATCTCGCTTAGGCACACACTCAGAACTACGATCTGGTTTGATTTCGCACACATGTGAATACGTAGGCAGTCCTATTACAAGGGCACAACCACACCCCCACACATATTCAATTTTCACACCTTCAAATTGCAACCCATTGCAAAACCAGCTCAGAACTACGATCTGGTTTGATTTCGCAAACACGCGAATACGTAGGCAGTCCCTTAACAAGGACGCAACCGCACACCCATTTTAATCGCAACCATCAACATCAATCCTCAAAAGCAGCCCACCTAGCCGCAAAAATTAATCTTACACTTCTTTACAGGGGGCTTCTGAAGGAAAAGTAGATCTATATACTTGACATATTCATATATGTAATAATTTAATTTGTCATAAAATTAATTAAATGATCTTATGCATGCAAACATCAATATTTAAGAGAAGAAATCGGTTCCTTACATTGCATGTTTCGGATATTTGGGCACTAGTAAGGTCACCTACCTTACTAGTTCTTGAGCTCTCCAAATGGAAGAACAAGGATTCAAATATAGAATCCCTCCCAAAAGCATATACCCAAGGAACACTCATAACAACAAACATTATTTAGATCTAGTAATAATATTAGTTTTACTATAAAATTGACACAAAATAAATTGTGTTTTTCTCTTGAATATCTCGGTCAAGAGGGAGTAATTTTGTGAGTTTATTTCTCTAGAATTATCATTAATTGTAGAGAGTTTTGATAGATTTTCTTACACTAGAAAAATAAGATGAAAAGAATGAAAATGAATAATGAAAAGAACCTCTCCTCTTTCTTTTCTTTTTGGCCGAAAAATATGGCTTGGGTAGGTTGCCCAATACCTTTTATTTTTTCTCTTCTCAAAAGCTTAGGTTTGCATGGCTACTTGTTAGCTTTCATCATTGTGTTTATACTTAAACAATTAACACAATTTCCACTAACTCCCTCCATATTTCGGTATGTATTAATAAAATGGGAGGTCCATTTTATTTTTGTTATTTGTCAATTTTGTCACATGTAACATGTTACATGACATGTCACAATGTAATGTATTTTTAACATATTAAAAATCAACATACTCATAAAATATGTCATTTACAAAATTGACTAGTAATTCGTAATTACTCGTACCAAAAGTTTCCAAATTATAAACTACAACATTCTGTATTTATAATAATTTATTCATTCCGTTTCAATTGTTTCTGTAAACAATAATTTCATCTAAGTAATAAAACAATTCGATTACTTAGACCGTGTCTTATTTAATCATATTTACAATAAGATACGTGAATTATACTCACAAAATTATCCGTCAATTTTAAGCAATTTAATTAACTCGTATCGGTATATGATTAATTAAATAATCAATTAAGAGTATTTCCCTATAGGTATGACCTAAGGGGATCAACTGATCACCACCGTCGCACGACACTAATGTCAAACTCTAGTCAGCCAATCAATACCGATATGTGTGGACCAGTTGACTGTAAAATATTACATCCCACATGTATTCTTAAAATGAGATTTAATAATGATATTTAAATCATGTGATCGCACTATTGTTGAGGACACATTTCCCAACAATCTCCCACTTGTCCTCGACAAGTGTGCGTCACCAATTCTCTTGTCCTATTACTATCTCCCACTCAATGCAAGGTGTCTTTCAGGTCGTACTTGCAAGTGATCATATCGAGAGTGGTTTCCTCGATCTGGAGAATAACTGTTTGACCGGATTTATCCACTCTGGATACCTTCCGAGCGTGGCCACGCATTTCCAGTTCATTACTCCTCGAGTGGCCCTGAGATATTGTTTTAACCCTGACAAGGGGATGGACAATTTGTAACACCCCCACACTCCAAGTGCCTTACCAGGACCACTCAGGTATAAGGATGCCACCATCTCGGTTACCCGAGGCATGATAATCATAACACAATGAAGAAACATACTTTATTAAATAAGTTTAAGTGATTACATAACAAAACCAACGGTAAGCAAAATACAACTATTCTCAAACTATAAACCATCTGAAAGGAACTGTCCTAACAAACACAGCGGAAGACTAAAGACTCTGATATGTGATGACTCCATCCCCAGCTAGATCCCACGTGTATCCAAGATACACCTGCCAAGCAACTGCTCACCACCCCCGAATGGATCACCACAGTTTTTAAAACATTTAAACGGGGTCAGTACTAATCACACAATTTATATACATATCAACAATCCGATAAACAGACAGCTCACACCGTCACACATACAATCACACCAATCCCAACAATCTCAATCACCGATCGTCCTTTGGACCAGCCACCCGATGGGGACCGCAGCCGTACCCACCAAATCCCCGCTCTTCACAATGAGCGAATTCCCTGTTCATTAATGTGCACATCCCCTTCCGTGGCGGGTTCCACGAAGGGCGAAACTAGGGCGTGAAGCCACTCCCGCAAGTGACTCCACTCAGCCGAGAACGCATCTCGAGAGCCATAGACAACCAATCACAATCACAATATCAACAGCCGTCTGAATCTATCAACGATGGACAATCACAATCACAGCCGTCACAATAATTACTATATCAAACAATCAATCTCAACATATCAACAATCATCCCATTATGGGACTAATACTGAGTAGGAGATCCTACCTGGAAAGCACAACAATCAGACGGTCTCAACAGCTGTATCAAAAAGCCTCTTCTACAAAACCTCCTCCTATCATACAAACACATAAACACTACCAAATCACAATCTACACAAAACCACCAAATCCCCATATTAGGGTTTAAACATATTAAAGGAATTACCATAAAAACAGTACATAGGTCTTACCCTCGACGCAAGGAACTCAATGATATAACGAACGATGAAATCCGACCTTCCAAGCTCCGGGATTTGCCAACAATGCGATTAACGCTAATGACGTAGTTTGCTTTCTCCTCTCACAGAGATTAGGTTTTGAAAAGTGATTTAGGAACAATGACGGAAGTATTATATACTCTAATCGCATTATTAACAAAACCCGAGAAAACAACCCCCGTAAACCGGCTACTCGATCGAGTAGCTAAGGTACTCGATCGAGTGCCCCCTTACTCGATCGAGTACCCACGTTACTCGATCGAGTACCTAACAGGTCAGAAACTATTTTAAAACGCAACTCACCCTTACTCGACAGAATAAGGCCTACTCGATAGAGTACCCAAAGACTTATAAATACGGAGTATTACAGTCTTCCCTCCTTAAAAAGAACTTCGTCCCCGAAGTTCAACCCATACATAAAAACAACCATACTAACTCGACCAAGACACAACAACTTAGCTAAGGACTCAAGAACTCGACCGAACATAGAACATGAACTCTTAACACCCACTCCACCAACTATGTTTACTTCCACAACATGACTCACTATATCGTATCTACCACATATATATCTCTCACGACACCAACTCCATACATAACCAACTACCATCCTCTAATGCTGCTAGCTCCATAAAATCATCAACTATCAAATCCAATACCAAGACACTCATAGACATCAAACGGAATGTTACATTCTACCACCCTTAAAAGGAACTTCGTCCCCGAAGTTTACTCACACTCGTAACCTCATCATCCAACTGTCAACACTAGTGAAATATTCTCACACTCCTAAACATCACGCTACTACAAGCACGGTCATGACCTTTAATAAAATCACTCACAACACGAATCAATCTTTTATTCTACATCAAGAATCAAACTTCCAAATATATTACCATATGCACAATCATCAAAATCTCTTTTATCGCATCCTACTCCTCTTAAGACAAATGTTACGTCCTCGTAACTCACCAATACTAAACCTTATCTATATCTCATTACCCTCTTTACCATCACATGTCAAAGGTAACCGTTTATAAACCAAACATTCACCATTCTTATATCCAAGGCTCCCATACATAAACATTTCTCATTCCTTAACTCATTCGGCATAGCACCTAACCTATACCATAAACTCGTAGCAAAATCACCATTCCAACTCTTCATTATTACTGCAAAACAACATACCTCACTATGTAAAGCACCTGTCACCCAAAGGCATAACTCACGATCCACACTCGTTACGTACACTCACACTAGATCCTCAAGTTCTTTTCTTCATTACCGCAAAACTCATACATAACTTAATATGACACTAATTCCCCCAACACCCTCAACTCACTGTCTCAACAAAGGATTATAAACCACCTGTATCTTTCAGGTCATTACCACACATGCTTTACGAATCACTTGCCATTACCATGTCCACTAAAGCCTTATCTAGAACAAGATCAAAAAAGAATAACTTCGTAACAACCGACAAGCTGCGTCCCATCAACAGAACATTTCTATACCATGACAACAACGAAAACATAGACAACTCTCTTTATATTAAACTCTACCCTCCTTCTCAAACTGAAACTTGTAAGAAACATCAGCAAACAAAACAACAGTCTATCTGTCCAAAACTGAAACTCATAGGAAACAACAACAAATAAAACAATAATTTATGTATAACTGGTATGTACTTTCGAAAACTCGTATCATAATCATCCTGCCTACTCCACCACAACCGGTGACGGCATCACAACACCGCCACCAACAGCCACACCGCAGTGCGAAAATACCCGCATCACAACACTAAATATCGTGCCCGGATCACCAGCCGAGGCACAACAACCACATCGATAGACATCACAATCGCATACAACTCCCATAAACACCGACTCGAATAACTTTTCGACAAGAAAAACTTACTCAAATCCACTTTACTAAATCATAACACAACATATCTTATGAATTAAACAGATAATAACCTCGTGAATATCATCCCCTTACCATATCACAGATTGACATGTATCATGAATACAGACAAGCATAACTAGTCATGCCAAATCAGTCAAATTATTACCTTTTTAAACATCATTCCATTACGTTCTCGTATCCAACATGTATTACAGAAAATTCAGATAACAACTTTATAATTATCACACCATACCATTTCTTGTGAGGTCAGAACCTCGCACAAACATTTATATATGACCTAGACCCATAATCACATCCAACCAGTCAATCCTGATCACGTAAGTTACCACCTGATAAAAGTTACCTCTCACCCGAGCTTAACTCGTATACACCCCATGACATATTCTCCCATTCGCATATCCATCACCCTCTGCCAAATGTAGCTACTCCATTAATACTCAACTACTAACAACCGCCTCATATAACCACATCTTATACTCTTTCATAACCATACTTATCAATCTGGTCCCTACGAAATCAACCTCTTTAGATTTGCTGCTTTTCTAATATACCGTCACCCTTAACCGCTAGTCACAAACCATAACACTACCACTGTCCGGAAATCAAACCTCTTACACTCATCTCTAAACATCACGATTTCTTTCCTATCTGTAGTTAGCATCCCAAATAACGAACATCAAATCCATCAACAACACTACCTCAACATTCTTCCCAATATTATCCTTAATTGTGTCATCATCTAACTCTCTACTCAAAATCTCATATCATGCAGATATTCTACCAACTTCTTACTCCCTTAATTCCTCGAAACTCATGATTAATCATGTTGTCCTGAAACTTCTGTATAATCATTAACTTACTTACTCTTGATAGTATCATACATCTCGACGATTCCTTACCTTTATGTCACATAACTCCGGTCAACATTTTCCTAGTTTTACTCCCCTCATTCTTTTCTTTTACACTCGACAAAATCAATTAACCATTCAACTCCTTATCCCTTCTACCTAACTCTTTAGTGTTCGGTTACTTTCTCATTGCTCCAACACCCACATTTCATTATTTCATATCGACATAATCTCACTCTTTCTTACCATAAAATATTCTCTTATTAAGCCATTAATCACCCTTGCCACTAATCCATCCATAGAATCAACGTTTACTGTTTGACAATTGCATCTCCTTTGTACATCTCTAGAAATCAAAATTCCTTTCATACCGTTAATTGCCCAATCAAATCCCACAGTGGTTTCACCTCTTAATAAACCAAATCTCGCCAAACTCACTCACTGTCTACAAATCCACCTCGCGACATGTCTCCACAAAGTTCACTATATACCACCCTTCTCAACCCCTTTAAAACTAACTTTCACTATGTATATTCTTAACCCACACGACTCCTAACCATCCCTCTCCATGATTCTTTACACATCTCAAGCTGCCACAATTTGCGTCCCTCATTTCAATCTTTTCATTCTCACGTTCCATAAACTCACATCATCCCTTGCCCACATTCAATTACTTTTGCATGACTCAACATACAAACATTTCGCTCATCTCATCTCACAAAACATGCTCTATGTCTCAATAAACCATACCAATCTGTCTTTTTTTTTTTTTTTTTCCACTATCTATCACAACACATATAACTCATGTCCTTCTACCGAACTCCTACTCACCACAGGTGCCACTCACTTCACCATAATATTGGGTAACTTACGTATCAACACCAACATACATGTAAAACAATGCATAAAGAAGTAAAATAACAACTTTGAATTAAACATAATATGCAACGAATGTCAAAAGACAAGCATATGACCCAAAACAGGGGTCACTAGATCGAGTACCGGCCACTCGATCGAGTAAGGGACTTACTCGATCGAGTAGGTTAAGATCAGAAGCACGTAAAACAAATCACCGGGGCTACTCGATCGAGTAACTAACGTACTCGATCGAGTTCCCCCTTACTCGATCGAGTACCAAGACTACTCGATCGAGTACCCCAATTCTCAGCACTGTCCAGTTTTCGTAAAACAGTCATAACTCACTCATTACTTGGTCGTTTTGGGCGTGTGACCTATCGTTAGAATCGTAAAAGAACAAGCTATCACCTCCAATTGGAATAACATTAAAATCATTTATTTATTTCAAGTTATAAAAGTTTAAAGACAACTTTGCTGTAATCAGACGACATAACTATTTGATTTTTACTTCCAAACAACTTAAACAACAACCAAGCAAACAAAACCAATCCAAAACTCATAACACCAGTATTCCTAATCATATGTTACTCTTTTCAAAAGCCAAGCAACAACATTCATCATGCACATAGATTATTTAACTCGTCAATCACGATTTACCCACATGCTTTTATTTTATAACTTTACGTACAGAATAACATAATGTACAACATAAAATCCCCTATTCACATGTTACTAACATTGCAACATTATACAATCCATTACCCACATAAATATGCTCCACACATGAATTTCATATTCTTCTGCAATTACTTACTTAATCTCTTCCAACCAATTCATTCATTACAGCTACACACTTCTTACCACATATACACATGAACAATAGTGGACAAGTACATAAACTTATCATGCAACCTTATGCAAACCAAATATACGTATACGACACAACATTCCTATGCACATGTTATTATTATGCCACATTATGAATCATCCATCCTGCAACATCATCATTCATCACATATTATCACATATGAACTACTTCCTTTTTCTACCACATCATTCATCATTCTCATATACTTTTCCTACAATTCAAAACAACATTGTAAACCAACTATCATGCTTTCAATCAATAGCTTACGAAATCACATCATCACCATATTTTCTACACATTCCCCATTCTCCACATACATACACCCACCGATTCATGCCACACATCACCATATAGGTACACAATTCACAAGATAAACACATAGCGATCCCGACTCATATCCCATGGTGACCGGTTCAAAATTGTAGGGCGAGTTCGCGACTTTAGGACGTCTCCCAAGTCTTTGCATTAGCTCCTACAACCTTTACCCCGGGTTCATTTTAACTGACTCCCTATATTCATTGGATTCATTGGTTACAGGTTTCAGGATCGTCGCTCTGATACCATTTGTAACACCCCCACACTCCAAGTGCCTTACCAGGACCACTCAGGTATAAGGATGCCACCATCTCGGTTACCCGAGGCATGATAATCATAAGACAATGAAGAAACATACTTTATTAAATAAGTTTAAGTGATTACATAACAAAACCAACGGTAAGCAAAATACAACTATTCTCAAACTATAAACCATCTGAAAGGAACTGTCCTAACAAACACAGCGGAAGACTAAAGACTCTGATATGTGATGACTCCATCCCCAGCTAGATCCCACGCGTATCCAAGATATACCGCAAGCAATGCTCACCACCCCGAATGGATCACCACGAGTTTTTAAAACATTTAAACGGGTCGAGTACTAATCACACAATTTATATACATATCAACAATCCGATAAAAAGCAGACACTCACACCGTCACACATACAATCACACCAATCCCAACAATCTCAATCACCGATCGTCCCTTTGGACCATTACTGCCGATGGGGGACCGCAGCCGTACCCACCAAATCCCCGCTCTTCACAATGAGCGAATTCCCTGTTCATTAATGTGCACATCCCCTTCCGTGGCGGGTTCCACGAAGGGCGAAACTAGGGCGTGAAGCCACTCTCGCAAGTGACTCCACTCAGCCGAGAACGCATCTCGAGAGCCATAGACAACCAATCACAATCACAATCACAATCACAATATCAACAGCCGTCTGAATCTATCAACGATGTACAATCACAATCACAGCCGTCACAATAATTACTATATCAAACAATCAATCTCAACACATCAACAATCATCCCATTATGGGACTAATACTGAGTAGGAGATCCTACCTGGAAAGCACAACTATCAGACGGTCTCAACAGCTGTATCAAAAAGCCTCTTCTACAAAACCTCCTCCTATCATACAAACACATAAACACTACCAAATCACAATCTACACAAAACCCCCAAATCCCCATATTAGGGTTTAAACAACTTAAAGGAATTACCAGAAAAACGGTACATAGGTCTTACCCTCGACGCAAGGATCTCAATGATATAACGAACGATGAAATCCGACCTTCCAAGCTCCGGGATTTGCCAACAATTCGATTAAAGCTAATGACGTAGTTTGCTTTCTCTTCTCAGAGAGATTAGGTTTTGAAAAGTGATTTAGGAACAATGACGGATGTATTATATACTCTAATCGCATTATTAACAAAACCCGAGAAAACAACCCCCGTAAACCGGCTACTCGATCGAGTAGCTAAGGTACTCGATCGAGTGCCCCCTTACTCGATCGAGTACCCACGTTACTCGATCGAGTACCCAACAGGTCATAAACTATTTTAAAACGCAACTCACCCTTACTCGACAGAGTAAGGCCTACTCGATAGAGTACCCAAAGACTTATAAATACGGAGTATTACACAATTCCTATCGCACTCATTCCCTTCGACTAGCCACAGCCATCATAACCCAAAATATGCCCATTTGACCCCATTTACGAAGGTCGTAGTAACACAAATCAAAGTTAATCTGAAACTGTGCCATCTTAGGCGAACAGTCTTTAGTCAAAAGAATCGACTCATTAGAATACTATAGTAGCTCTCGCCACGACCAGGCTATACAAATTGCCAGAACTCTATAAGCGGTCATAAGGCCCGATAAGGTGTTCCTAACAGTCTGCCTATGTGATCGACTAGTCATCCCACATGACTCTATGGCACTTGAACTTGCCATCAATCGCATCACACTCTAGTCACTTCGAGACGTCACCTCATATAAGTGACTATGGGCGATTACAATGCTAATCCGTGTTCACTTTAACGGGGTTCAATGTTGTCTCTACAACCCGTTTGGATGTAACAAAGTATAATAGAAGAGTTTTAAAGTAAAACTCGAACGACAAATGCGATTATCACATATGAATAGTCAATACTTGATTACTATTTCATGTTCTATAATCTAATTTGATCTTGCATGTAGTTGTTCATTTCAATTCAATTGAAATGATATGATTCATCATGTTTAGCCTATGAGAAGGTTTTGGTTAGTAGGTTTTATAAACTTCTTGTACCTTACTCAACCTTACTACATACTCGTTTTCCTTTGTAATGTATACATTTGCATCACAAAATTTTCTGAGTACGTGTCGAGATCCAATCAAGACATAGTCCCTCTAGTCTTAGAATAGCTCCCACTCTGTTCACAGTGTACGGGACCCATCCCTCTTACACATCCCATGATTGCAAGTGTACTCAATTTCCGTTATAAATATCTCTCATTGTTCTTTATTGCCTAGAATGATTCTAGAAAATCTACTTCTTAATTAACATAGCCACAATGGTATCTTAACCATCCTAATGTGTTTTGATTATGGTTTCGTCGGAAACCATGCGCAATCTCAATTGTCAATTGTCACTTGTGTAACACCCTTACACAAAATTGCATCATAAACACTTTGCTTTACTTCCTTAATGCTTCTGCAAGCACTTAAGGGTAATCTTAATTGCTTACTTGGTAAAGATTACTTAAATTCGATTTTGAAAACAATTCATCATACTCAAGGTATATGAAGTGTTATACATCATTACTTATTTAATTGATCCCGCAATGAAGCAAATGGAATCAATCAAATATGTTCAATTTAATTGAACTAGTCATGAATCTTATCAACGTAAGACTTCTTATTGACGCCAATATCATGTGGATTTATCTTCATAAATCCGGATATTAAAGATGTATTATAATACTCCAAAAGTCTTAAATCATTCGCAATGATCAATATGTCATCCACATATATGACTAATTAAAATTACCGTAACTCCCACTAAACTCCATGTATAAACACAACTTCTCGACTTATCGAGAAAAGTTTTATAACATGATCAAAACATTGATTCTAACTCATTGATGTCCTACTTAAGACCATCTCTTAAGTTGCACATTATCTTAGGATTGCAAGAATCTATAAAACTCATGACATGTATTGAATACATTCCTTCTTTTGAAGAAGTGGGTTTTAGATTCACATGCTATATGCGTATCCTCATAATGAAATACAATCCTTAAGAAGATCCAAATAGACTTAAGCATTTCAATTAGTGCAAAACCCTTTGCAACCAATCTTGCTTTGAAATCTCTCTTTATTTGTGACACCCCGCGATAAAGCGGAAAATATAACCAATAAATTAAAGCGGAAATTCATGAGATTTTTAAAAAAACTTTTAAATTACTAGTTAAAGATTAACACGCGGGTGCCAAAAAGAAATGAAACAAATACAACAATAGACAAACTTAGGTTATTACAACCCAAATCTAGAAAGCGGGGAAAAGATATCCCACGAATAAACAAATAAAGGGTTTCTAAACTAGCAAACTAAGGTCCAAGGGTTTAGTTCTCGCTAGCCCACACGTCTTCCCAATGTAAGCATCTTCTCAACCTGTCATTCATGTAAACATGAACGCCACAGTCAGTGGGGAGTAACTCAAGGTTCTCCCAGCCACAAAATGTCGAAACTCAGATAAACAAGAACATATTAGAACATCGTGAATAGAACTATTTGATGCAAGCACTCAGACATGAAACTAACATTCAAAACATGCGTAGTTAATCATAGATAACGCATATGACACATCCAACTTTGAAAACCAAACAACATACAATACATGAAATGGGACTACTAACATCATATAATAAGCAAAGCATCCGGCTCAGAGGCTACCTTTAAAGCATGTCCGAGACACAAGTCCTTAAGTACCTTGGCTCAGCGGTTACCTTTAAAACATGTCCGAAGCACAACACATAAAGTATCTGGCTCAGCGGTTACCTTTAAAACATGTCCAAATACTACAAACAAGTACCCGACTCAGAGGTTACCTTTAAAACATGCCCGAGGTACAACATTCAAGTATCTGGCTCAGCGGTTACCTTTAAAACATGGCCAAATACAACAAACAAGTGCCCGACTCAGAGGTTACCTTTAAAACATGTCCGAGGCACAACAAACAAGTATCTGGCTCAGCGGTTACCTTTAAAACATGGCCAAATACAACAAACAAGTGCAACAAACAAGTACAACAAACAAGCACATAGAACGGGATTATTAATGTCACATTCATACTTATAGCTTGCATCTCACCATAAGTACGGATGGGAACATCAATCCCGACGACCTTATCGCAACTAGAGGGCCTATGGCTCACCCCTAGTATCCGATAGGACCGTGACTCAGGGACGGGATGATTAATGTCACATTCATACTTATGGCCTGCATCGCCATGAGTACGGATGGGAACATCACTCCCGACGAATCATATCGCAACTAGAGGGCCTCTGGCTCACCCCTAGTATCCGATAGGACCAAAACTCAGGGTCGAGATGATTAATGTCACATTCATACTTATGGCCTGCATCGCCATGAGTACGGATGGGAACATCACTCCCGATGTTCATACCGCAACTAGAGGGCCTCAGGCTCACCCCTAGTATTCCGGTAGAACCAAGACTCTCACAACCGAACAATACTAGACATTATCTAGAGTACGACTCACTACAAGTGACTACTAATAATAAAAATCTCATACTTGTATTATATTAATAAATATTTCATTTCATAATTTAACATGCCGGTAAAATATAGTATAACGAGCGATAATGAATAATTTACGTTATGTGAAAATTACGGAATAAAATGGAACCGGCACAAATGACTCACTCTTAAGCCCAATAAATAAAATATGAGAAACCCAATGAAAGAAACATGTTAAGATCCAACAATTGAATCTTGTCAAGCTCAATAAACAAGACCTATTAAACCCAACAAGTAAATTATGTGAAGTCCAACAATCCAGTTATATGAAGTCCGACAAATGTAACACAACAAGCTCAATTAAATAAATGTCACCAGTCCAAATGAATAAATGTGACAAATGAACGATATTTAACGAATTACGTTATATAAAGCACGAGGCCGAATTTAAGTAATTCAAATAAATCAAAATGCGCCAAACGAACTATGACACGACTCAAAGACTATGTGGGCGGCCCCCTTTCCCGCCTCAACAACCACCATCACTCCATCAATAAGTCTGCAAGCTCACCAAAACAGGCTGCCTCTCAATACATAGGTATCAAAATTATTAACCGATAACAACCTGAATGTAGTAGAATGGAGTAAGTAATAAACACCTAGGCAGCATACACTTTACCATCATAATTTATGTGCTAATCAATCCCTTAATACTCCGTCTAACTATCAAAACAAGTAACACTATGCACTATCTTTGAAAAAAAAAGATGTGTTCAATATGTATACAACCCACATAAATTTGCTTTAATCAAACCATAACCTATGAATAAACCAACTATGCATCGTCCCGAAATACTTGCAAACTGACCCCAAAACATACCCAATTTCCGTCTTAAAACAGTCCTAGAAAAGCACAACCCGATCATTGAGCCAATCACAGCCCCCAAGCACCCCTCACAGCTGCCCAAGGACAGGCCGTATACCGCACCTAAGGACACTACAAATTCCGTCTTAAAGCAGGCCCGTAACAGCACCCAAACAGCCTACTTCATCACGTTAAAACAGTCCCCAAAACCCTGAAAATATTGTCTCGAAGACAGTCCCAAAACTGTACAATACCGTTTCCAAAACAGAGGAATGAGCAGTACTAATCCCGGTACAAAACAGAGCTCGAGCAGTCCTAAACCGAGTCAAGACAGTCCTATTTTAGCTCAGTTTTCAGACGGAAATTAAGACAGAAATGAGACGGAAACGAGACGCAACTAAAGCATGAATAATAACCTTTAAATTCAACCTAGAAATACTCGGAAAAGTCATGTAAAACAGATTATTTCTGAGACGGAATCTCAGTCCCAACCGCACCCTTCACATCCAAATTCCAAGGAGAAATCGAGCCATGGAAATTACTACAAACCAGCAAGTGAAAGGCTAATAAACTCACACTTTCAGCCACACACATAAAAGGAACTTAAAGAGACAAATTTTACAACAAATAAGGTATGAAACCGAGTAAAAAGGGTAAAATTTCGACGCTTTGTCGAGTAACCTATCACCGTTACCTGTTTATGACCTCTTAAACGCCCAAGGAACCATCCAAGGGTGATTCTAAACCCAAAATGGAAGATATTAGCCCAGAAACCGCGTCCTTGAAAGATGGCCGAAATGGAACAGACGAAAGCTTGGCTCTTTTTTATATAGGAAGAAGGAGAATGAGGAGGGGAGGCTAATGGTGCAAAAATAATGGATTTTGGTTGAGAAATAAGGGAGAGATCTTGGTTTTGAACGAGGCGATTTAAAGGTGTATACGGGCTCTGCATTGTTTTCGTGTTGCTGCTGCTGTTTTCGAAAAGAAGAGGAAGGAGAAGGAGTATGTGGAGTGGGTGTGGGGACGTAGCTTTAGGACAACAACAATGATATAGGAGTATAATAATAGTAATATATAATAATAATAATAATAATAATAATAATAATAATAATAATAATAATAATAATAATAATAATAATAATAATAATAATAATAATAATAATAATAATAATAATAATAATAATAATAATAATAATAATAATAATATTGAATAATAATAATAATAATAATAATAATAATAATAATAATAATAATAATGAATAATGAATGATAATAATAATAATAATAATAATAATAATAATAATAATAATAATAATAATAATAATAATAATAATAATATATAGATGTGGGGTGTGAGTGAGTAGGTGTATGAGTGTTGTTGAATTTTGATTGGTCGAGATTAAGAATAACCTTACATATGAAAATGTGACGGTCTATTGCTAGACGGAAAAACGTCTCGAGTTTATTTCAACTTGAAACGGAAACTAACATTATTACTGTCACTATTTTTGTCCGACCAAAAATACGTATACATATATTATTATATAAATTATGCCTCAAAAATATAATTTAATAATAATACGTATTTTTATAAAAATGAGCTTTTATATAATACGTTTATAAAAATCGTGTTTGACATAAAATTAATTAAATTGAATAATTCAAAAATATATAATAAAGTGATTAAACGGTTTAATAAATTTTAAATGTCAAGATGGGAAATTCGCGGGTGTTACAATCACCCCATCTTTTAAAAAGTTTCGTCCTCGAAACTTGAAGGTAGAAAAGAAAGGTTATAAAATAAAACTGAACTTTTAAAGTCGGTAACCAAAACATTAAAAGGTTATTTATCGTAAGAATTAAAATTCTTTCAAAATTTTCAAATAAAATTTTCCGACATAACCCTATCGAAAATTAAATTATTTGCATAAATCAAAATCCAAAATACTTTCAAAAACATTAACGGAGAGTTTTCAAAAGTATAAGTCTCATTCATGGAACGAAATTGCCCTTGTCGTGCACACAAGAACGCTAAGTTTCCAAGTCAAAGACAGATTCTAAACAAAATCAATTCGCCAACAAGCGTAGAACAAGTTATCAAACGTCTCCAATAACGAGT
Source organism: Silene latifolia (assembly GCF_048544455.1). NCBI lineage: Eukaryota > Viridiplantae > Streptophyta > Magnoliopsida > Caryophyllales > Caryophyllaceae > Silene > Silene latifolia. Next base: position 86,775,896 of record NC_133532.1, on the reverse strand, counting down.
TCTAACATCCGATCAGCGCTAAAATCAAAAGAGAAAGGTAAATCACTCAAATTGTCTTTTGCAAAAGTCAAATGGAAGTTGAAAGATTCGTTGTTGATCTTCAAAAAGGAGTCAATTTCTGAAATTATAGTATTAAACTTTGACAAAGAAGTCATAAATAGATCAAAGTTAACAGAAATTGGATAAAATGTAAAGAAATCACTGGTTTAGCAATTAAAATCATGATAAAGAAGTCTATACTCAAAGAACAAGTAGGGAACTAAATCAAATTTTCATTTTCAAATCCTTAAAATAGGTAAGATTTTGCAAAAATAATATAAACTTTTAACAAGGAGTCAAAACTGGTAGCTTGAAAGTTTAGAAATTGAACAAAGGAGAAGTAACTTAAGCATCATGGATGCAAGTATGCTAAAAGGATTCACACTTGACCGATCAAAAGAGCTATGATGAACTTCCAAGGGTAAGAATTGCAGTTACATTTACAAGGATGTAAAAGATAGGGTTTTGTAGGTTACAAACATCAAAATTAAAAGAGGAGTATGATGAAGTAAGGGAAGAGGTATGGACGGTAACATTTATGATCAAGGAAGAAGAGAAATTAGGCAACGGGGAAACTTCAGGTACTCAAACCTCAAACCACAACATCATCCTAAACGGTTCTGAAAAATTCCTAGTGACACAACTTATAATCACAACACTACCAAGGATTTCCTCAAAACACTCATGTTCCTTCATCCTAAGCAATTCCACGAAACAAGGTACTCCACTATAAGTGTAATCTCATCACTCTGAATCCTCAAACATCCACAAACAATTTACACGAGGTAAAAGTCAAAGTTTCCAACAAAGCCAAGTTCTATAACCTTAGTAACAAATGCCACTCACACTTGACAACACAAAATCCACCAATCAAATATACTCACTTTATCAAGGAACTAGGTATAAGAATTACTAGGTATGTCCCATCACACTACCTAAGTCTTCCCAACATCACAACCTCTTAAAACCAGGGTTAAGGGTCAGGCACAAACAATCTCCTCAAAAGTCGAATTTTCCAACCAAGGTCAACATTCCTCAAAAGAAGGAGTACTATAAAAAGGCGTTAAGAAAGATTAGCAAGGATCAAAGGACAAGTTAGGAGTACCAGAGTAGCTTTTAAGCAAAATAGAAGAAAGTTTAGAAGAGGGATAAGCACCAAGAGATAAAGATTAGGGCAGAATACACAACGAATGAGAAACATCTTCGAGGAAGTAGAAGCATTCTTCAAGGTTGAACAAATCTTCAATACTCGGCAATAGGCACCAAATCTTGATCACCACATGGTAAGTTTACCGTTATTGATCCAAGGGCACAACAATTATTAAATGACAATCAACAAACATGTTAGAACCTAGCAAAGAGCAAACACACTACAGACTACCACCTTAGGTCCTTAAGTCTACCCATCTCTCATTCATTATTCAAGGTCAAGTTCAAGTTTAAATTTGGGGTACACGTGTGCGCGTCGGGAGCAACATAGGCTCTGATACCAACTGTGACACCCCGCGATAAAGGGGAAAATATAACCAATAAATTAAAGCGGAAATTCATGAGATTTTTAAAAAAACTTTTAAATTACTAGTTAAAGATTAACACGCGGGTGCCAAAAAGAAATGAAACAAATACAACAATAGACAAACTTAGGTTATTACAACCCAAATCTAGAAAGCGGGGAAAAGATATCCCACGAATAAACAAATAAAGGGTTTCTAAACTAGCAAACTAAGGTCCAAGGGTTTAATTCTCGCTAGCCCACACGTCTTCCCCACGTAAGCATCTTCACAACCTGTCATTCATGTAAACATGAACGCCACAGTCAGTGGGGAGTAACTCAAGGTTCTCCCAGCCACAAAATGTCGAAACTCAGATAAACAAGAACATATTAGAACATCGTGAATAGAACTATTTGATGCAAGCACTCAGACATGAAACTAACATTCAAAACATGCGTAGTTAATCATAGATAAGGCATATGACACATCCAACTTTGAAAACCAAACAACATACAATACATGAAATGGGACTACTAACATCACATAATAAGCAAAGCATCCGGCTCAGAGGCAACCTTTAAAGCATGTCTGAGACACAAGTCCTTAAGTACCTTGGCTCAGCGGTTACCTTTAAAACATGTCCGAAGCACAACACATAAAGTATCTGGCTCAGCGGTTACCTTTAAAACATGTCCAAATACTACAAACAAGTACCCGACTCAGAGGTTACCTTTAAAACATGTCCGAGGTACAACAAACAAGTATCTGGCTCAGCGGTTACCTTTAAAACATGGCCAAATACAACAAACAAGTGCCCGACTCAGAGGTTACCTTTAAAACATGTCCGAGGCACAACAAACAAGTATCTGGCTCAGCGGTTACCTTTAAAACATGGCCAAATACAACAAACAAGCACATAGAACGGGATTATTAATGTCACATTCATACTTATGGCTTGC